>NC_133157.1:215602250-216937250 GCF_040802235.1 Manis javanica
CCTATAGCTCACAGGCGGTTGGGTGGCAGCCCGGGGAAAGCACATGCCAAGGTTACTTCTCCAGACCTGGCTTCAAAATCCTACAGCTGTTTCTCTAGCACGTGATAGCAGTGACAGAAAAGACGTCCCCCGAGAACGGCCACTGGGTAGGTGGCGCAGCCAGCACGGTGCCAGCCAGGGCATGCTGAGCACATGCTCGTTAGAAACGCTGGTCCGCGAACGTACCCACCACTCCTGGTCCTCCTCCCCTGTGACGACGATCACTTCCCCCTCCAGGAAGGTGAGCTCGTCGTCGTTGTCCGCCTGGCAGTCGTAAATGGTCTTCACCCGCCTCACCTTGTTCTTCCCCTTCAATACAGAAACTAGGTTTTAGTTGAAAAAAGGACCCAGTAACCTTGGGCAAATCACTTTACTGAGCCCCAATTTCCCCTCGGTGAATGGGAACTTAACCCCAGGTGTGGGTGCGCCGTGTGCTCTGAGACCTGACAGTCCCTCCCCCCTTCCCCAGGGGCAGGAGCCAGCAGGTGCTGCCCATTAGTTTTAGCAGAAAGTGAGCAATACAGGTAATGTGCTTCACCCAAAAGATGAAGCCCTCTGTCCTCCCCTACCCCCACAGCGGCCTGCAGAGATGACAGCAGAGTCTAAAAATGGTTTTGGGAAACATGATGTAAGGCAAAATGTGCAGCTTCTGCTTACTGAATGCACAGCACAGACATTTCTCAGTCCCGCATGCAAAGCGCCATGTCAGCACATGCTGGGCAAGCAGGGCAGGAGCCAGCGGGCTTGGCAGGATTCCAGGCAGTTGAGTTCCCCAAAATGTTTTCATTTTTATCAGTTTTTTGACTTGGTATTTTCTTTTGACTTCCAGGTTTTTGTGAACAGGAAGATGGACACAGAGAAATCTCCTTCTTCAGGATGTTTCAGCATTCAGTTCATTAAACAATTAGTAATAAAAAAAGAAAGCTGTGTCTCCAATGTTTTGGGTGAGTGATGCCCCCTGCCCCCCATCCCAGTTTCTCCCTTAGCCACCCCAACAACCCCTTCCTGCAGCCCCTGACCTGGGAGGTGCTCGGCAGGTCTGAGAAGCTGGCTGAACCTGGCAGCACAGAAGTTATACTTCTCAGCAACCGAGAAAGCCAGCAGGTGGTTAATTTGTACTCGGGAGGATTAGATGAGATGCTATGACAGCTGTAGAGTGCGCAGCCTGAGCTGGAATTCAGCACACGTCAAGGCTTGGAGGTGCCCAGGGTCTTGAGAGAAAGCAGAAGCAGCTCCCATCCCCAGTGTGGTGGCCTCCACCCTGGGGGGGGCATGGGGCTTATTCTTACCTTTCTTTCAGTGCTGAAGTGACACACTTTTGCCACAATATTTTTATGATAAAATGTGAGGAGGCAGAACTGTCATGTACAATGGGAGGCCTTCTGGCTCCCCCCATTAACCATGCTCCTCAGTCCGGGGTGCTTGTGCCCCACTGAGGTGCAGCCGTGGGCAGGGCAAACAGCATGCATGCATGTAACTGGAGCAGCCCTTTTCCAAAAAGAGATTTTTTTGGGAAAAAAGCATTTTCATATCAAAATAAAACTGACACATCATAGTGAAACTTTATGAAAATGATGGCACATGGGATTTCAGCCCAGTGTTGCCTGCACAAGTCTCTCTGGGCTTCTCCAGGAAGATGCAGAGACAAGCACTGCGGTAGAAGATGCTCAGAGCCCTGGGGGGGAATCTGCCTTCCTGTGACCCGAGGACAGGACAAGTCGCATCCTCAGGGCTCCTGCATGACAGCGACCCTTCCTGAGTGTGTACTAGGAGCCAGCTACGTGCTTCTCATGTGTCCCTGCATTTATGGCCTGTGAGCTCAGCTAGTGTTAGCTCCTTGCTGTAAACGAGAATGCTGAGACTCAGTGACGTACGTGGCCACAGACATGCACTTACAGCAGGCAAGGAAGGCAGGTCCCAAGGTCGGTCTGAGGGCGCCCAAAGCCTGGGTGCCCAACCACTGGGCTCCACGCCCCACAGTGCTTGGTCCCGAGCCAGTCGAGGTGAACCAGAACCCCCACGCCTACCCACCGTATTGATTTTCCGGGGCAGCGGCACAGGTGTCTCTGGCAGAGTGGGCATGAGGTCATTGGAGTCTTCGGACGCTTGCTTTTGGATGGCATCTCGGGCTGGCACACTGGGGGAGAGATCCACGGGGTGCGGCTTTTGCGCGACCTCTGAGGGCTGCTGAGCCTTGGGCGAGACGTCTCCCACCTGGGGTTTTGCCAGCAGGTCTCCCAGCTGCGGCTTGGGGGGCAGGTCCTTCATCTGCGGCTTGGGAGGCAAGTCTGAGAGCTGGGGCTTGGGGGGTAGGTCGCCCAGCTGCGGCTTGGGGGGCAGCTCTCCTGGCTTAGGGGGTAAGTCTCCAATTTGGGGTTTGGGAGCCAGTTCTGTGGGTTTTGGGGGCAGGTCTCCATGTGGTGGCTTTTGTGGGAACTCTGCCAACTGGGATGATTTCTGAAAGATTTCGGGTGGGACACTGGCTTTGTCCAGGGAGAGATGATGGCTGGTTTCTGTTTTCCTTAGTGCCACTGTGGAAGCAAGCACAGAGAGCGGGGCCGCTGGGAGGGAGGCGGCTGGCGGGGAAGCGCAGCTCTCCTCCTTCCTAGGCACCTGGAGGGAAAGCGCCCAGGGGCCAAGCCAGGTGCCCACTGCCTGTTTTAAGATAAAAGGTGGAAGCCTGGAAGGCCCGTACATTATTTTATGCCTCAGGTGTGTAAGCATGGATTTCCAAACTCATCAGAATTAAAAAACAAAACAAAATTACAGTTATAATATAAACAGATTGGGAAGTATAGAGTTAAAAGTTTTCACCTACATGTAGCTGTTTTAGATAAGTTGACATATTTCCTTCTGGACTTCGCTATATATTTTCCATGGATAAAACTTTCATCTGCTTTTATCTATATACTGTTTTAACAAGAGTATTTGCCATATTAATAAAAATTCTTTATTAGTAGTACATCATTTTTAATGTTGCATTCCATCTATAGCTGTACTGCAATTTATTAATTCCCCACACTTCATGATTCATGCATTATGTAAGAGAAAAGGTAAAAGATTTCCCCTCCCACTCTCTTTGCCCCTGAGAGGTAACATCTGCTACCTTTTAGTGATACACGTACATGTTCTTACAAATATATTTTAGAAAAACATCAATGGGATTACAAACATACAATGTCTGCAACTTTGTTTTTTTCCCACTTAAAGTGTTGGGGAGAATTTCTCAGTCAGTTCCTCCCTATTCTCTTTAAGGCTGTAGTAAGCACAGCGTGAGGATTCTACAATTTGTGGAACAATTCCCACAGCTCTCGGAACAGCGCTATCCAGAACTTACATGTCTCCAAGTCACCATCCATCACTTACTTGCTGGCTGTGTGACCCTAGGCAAATTATGTGACCTCTCTTGGGTCTCACCTTCATCTCTAAAACATGAGTTAACATGGATATAGAATTTGCCAACAGGACCTGGTAGGCTCTAAGTATTATAAAACAGTATTGCTAGTACACTTAGAGGTCTCTGGGCCAGGATTCACAGTTTCATGCATTCTTATAACTCTGGCTCTTGGCACAAGGGCCAAGCACGTACTGTGTGCTCAGGAAGGAAACAGCTAAGCAAATCCAACTAAGAACTTTGTTCTAAAAATACAACACATTAGAGAGATAGTCTTAAAAGTTATTTAAAAAAAAAAAAGATAAACCCCACTGTTGTAAATTGTCACAGTTGTACCAAGGGCTTGTCTGCTCATGACCTGCCCAGCCACACACCTTCCTAAGGAAATCCAATTCAAGGGCACCCTGCTCCTGGGCTGGCCCTTGAGATTCAGCTAATGTAGCTCAGCTCCAAAAGTTAAAAGTAGGGCAGTGAGAGTCCTCTCTTGGGAGTCAGAAACCAGTAAACAAATGTCTGGGGCAGAGCTGGGGGAGTCCCTGAGCAGTGGGGCAGGGAAGCTTTGCTCTGAGCTATACTTACGGGGGAACTGAAACTGTATGTGCTGGGCAGCCAAACCCCATAAATGTGCAACTCTGAATCTAGGAATTTATCATAAAATAAAGCATCAAAGCTAGTACTGAGATGCCTGTGCTATATATAATGTTCAGCATGGCACTGTTTATACTGAAAAACCGCAGGACAGCTGAGCATATTGGGGTCAAAGAAAGGAATATGACGCAGCCAGTAAAAGGCATACTGCTGTGAATGTTGTGGGAAATGTTTTTCATTTACTATGTGAAAGAAATCAGTTTAAATAGACACCTAAACCAAAAAAAGAAAAGAATAAAGACTGAAAGGATATGCCAAATTGTTTATCTTGGGTGGTAAGACTTCAAGTGGTTTGTATTTTTTTCATTTTGCTTATCCATATTTTTCAAATCTTCTAGAATGAATATACATTATTTTTAAAATGAGGAGAAAACAAAATAAGAAAAGATAGCCTCTCCTCCAGGGGAGCCCGCCTGACCTTTGGCTACTTGATTGCCATGCTGGTATTGTGTCTCCCCCTCCAATTCAATGAAATGTCCTTTCTGAACTGCGTTCTTAACTCTGAGGGCAGACAAGCAAACCATCTCCCCAAAAGACTACAAAGAGGACACTGCTGGAGTGAGGCTCACTGAGGACAAAAGGGAATGACAATCCCCACCCCCCAACTCCCTGCAGAAACTGGGGGGGTTCTGATGCAGCTGGGCCACTCAGGCAGGCCTGGGCGGACAGTGATGCAACAGTGTAGCCCAGAGGAGAGCTCTGCCTCGGTGGCGATCGTTCCAGGGCTGAGAATGGATTCTACGGACGTGACTGAGGAGGAGGAGGAGGCAGAGAAAGAAAACCCTGTAAGCCTCCAGCCCACATTCCAAGAGGGGCTGCTGAGTACAGGACGGCCCCCACTTACTGGAAGAGAATGCAGCCTGACCACATTTCCAAGCATTCATGAACACGCAAAGGATTCCTACACTAAATGCTACGTGGGAAAAAAAAGTATGCAAAACCTACATTATGATGACAGTCGGAGAAGGATGTGTATTCTCGGAAGGGATAAGGGGGTTGTGTTATGGTGACAGAATTACGGGTGACTTTGTTCATGATGAAATGTCCCTTGAAGTTTCTATAAAATTGCTTTTCACCAAAAAACTCATTGAAAAAATGGCTCTATTGTAGCAGTCTGTCTCCAGCCTAGAAGGCTTTAATCAAGCCTTTTAAGTGCCCAAAGGATTTAAAAAACATTTTTTGTTCAACACTTTTTTTTTTTAACATTAACATCTCCTGTTTGAGAGAGACAGAGAGGAATGTGGCCGGGACAGTACACATGAGTAAGCTGTGTAAGACAAGGGCCGAGACTGGACTCCTGGCCAGTGGCCTTGTGAGCGGTTTTAACAGAGGATACATGAAAGGTCTTGGCTTTGAGCATTAACAGCTGTTAACTGTACACAGAGAGACAATCGGATGGTGCGAACCTTTTGACAGAACACACCACCATCTAGGAAATAGTTTTGACCAAGTCTGAACTTGCATCTGATTGGCTGTATTTCCAACTGACAGGAGATACAGAGCATGAGGAACATGTTAAATGACTGCGCAGGGATGCAGTTAGCAAGAGCCAGAGAAAAATCTCCAGGACAAATAACCCAGTTTCATCAACAAATAAATTACTAGAAAAGGAGAGAGTTTCTGGGAAACCTTTAGCCTAAGAAACTTAAGAGACAAATCAACTAACTGAAATGTATGGACCTTATTTCATTCAATCCTGATAAAAATGAACAATTAAACAAAAAGACATTTATGAGACAATTAAAAATGTGAACTCTGGATATGTGAAGATAGCAAGGAATTTGATTTTTTAGATATGGTAAATGTTCTAAGATCTGTTATCGGTATATTATATATTTAAAATGGTTTATGATGTCTAGGATTTGCTACAGAATTATTGAGGGGAAGGGATGAAACATCAGGTATAAATGGTAATTGCTGGAGAAGGTGATGAGCATCTGGGTCAGGGGAGGAGGCTGCATTATACTATTCTGTTTTAAAAATATTTTTATATATGCTTTTAATGGGAAGTTTCAGAGACAGCAAAGCACACATATACACCCCAAGACAAAGAATGGGAGCAGTACAATGAGGTGCTGGTTGGAGGGACAAGGTGGGACATATGCTGAGTGCTGTCCTGAGATGGGAGGCGGATGGGTCCACCTTAGGCCATGGCCTGCTGCTTCCTGGGTGCCCAGGGCAGGCAGCCGGGCATGTGGTGTGGCAGGGGTGGGCTTATGTCCTGCGTCACTGAGAAACTAGAAGAGCAGGCATTTTGAGCAGAAAATAGGTGTGAGGGAGGGGGCTGGGAGAGACGAGTGACTGGATCCAGAAAGGGACAGGTGGCTAGGCAGCAGTGGGGGACTGTGTGTGGCCAGTGGTCAGGAAGCAGAGCGGATGCGCCACCCTGACTGCTTCCCCAGCCACACCCGGGAATGTGGAGTCAGGCTCGGAGTGAGGCAGCCGAGCCGAGTACTGCACAGGACTGGGACGGCAGGTGAGGGCAGTGACAGGAGTGGTGCTGCTTCAGGACGACGGAGGACACGAAGGTGATGTGGACTGTGAAAGGGGGCAGCAGCTGTGGTAGGAGCCAGGCTTGCTGGGGTTTGGTGCGAAAGGAAGTGAGCTGGACAGGCGGGAGGAAGGAGCCAGTGGTGACGTGTGACCAGTGGGCCGGATCTGGGGCCAACTGCAGGTAAGTGGGCACAGTGCCTGGGAAACTCGTTCCATGCTTCTCAGAGATCAAGACAGCCCTTTGGGCAGAGGTTAAAAGAGAAAAAACTAACTGGAATAAAGACTCAGTAAACCCAGGGGAAGCCTTCCTTTGTGTTCCCTGGAGAACGAATTGGCACCCACCTGGGACTCCCCTCCCTTCACTACACGGGAGCCCGGCCCGACCAGTCAGCGCTCCTCCAAGCAGGCACTTCACTGAAGACCTCCGGAGAGGTGAATTCCAGCTTCCCACCACCAATCTCCAGTTTGACTTCTGGGGTCAGAGGTCTTATCTTGGGCACTAAACTCATGGGGGGGCCACCAAGCATCTCTGAGCCTCCATTCAGATCTAATGTGGGCCCTGCTGGCCTTGTGGGCCTACGTGAAGGTGGACAGAATGACGCAGATGCCTCTGTGGGCTTTCGGCAGCAAGAAAGCTAGAGCGATGCACCCTAAGAAAAGGAGCTCTATTGCTCGTGTTATGAGAAGGCCCCCCACAAGCAAAGCTTGGTCAGGATTAAAGGAATGCAGTCCGAGTGCTGAGGGTCTACTTGGCAAGGCAGCAGCATCTGCAGACACTGCTGCCTTGCTACTTCTCGGAGCGTGCGCATCTCCCCTTTGCATGGTGGCTGCTGCCCCAGGGAAGGATTCTGTGCTACCCACCAGCGAGGGGTTTTGGAAGCATGATTTCACTTCATCCTCACAAAACCTCGTGAAGTAGGTATTCTTGCCCCCATTTACAGGCGAGGAACCTGAGTCAGTGAAGCTTTGGGGTCCCCTGCCCAGGCCACACAGTGTGATGGTTCCCAGGTCACCCTGAGGTTTCCAAGAGGAGAAGGAATGGTGCCTGGGGTTAATACATACCTTCTGAAAGGGTACTGTGTTTTTTAAGGGTAAGTACAGTGTTTTGCTAAAAACAATATGAGTTCACAAACATCTTTCTTCACCAAACATGCTTACTGGGCATCCACTATAGGCCAGGTGCTGCTCTATGCATCTGGGATCAAGCAATGAACCAAAGGACAGAGTCCCCTGTCCCCTTGGAGGGCACAGTGACCCTAATTACATGTGAATATCAAACAGATCTTACCTTTCTGAGGTAGTTTAGGAAGAACTCTTGGGCCAAGGGCAGTCTTTGCCGAACCGGTGCTAATTAATAAATAAGAAACATTGAGGATCTAAAGTGCTATAATGTCAACAGTGATACATTATTCAAGGAAATCAAAGAGTTTACAGAAATATCAAAAATCCTTTAAAAATCTAACAAAAGATTACAGGCAATTTTCCACAAGTCAAAGTTCGCTTGGCTGGCAGGAACTGGGAAGGGTAAGAAAACCAGCCCTCTCAACGATGAACCGAATCTCCTGGGAAACCTCTCTCCAGCGGCGATGTTTATGGAGGCACCTGGCGATGACCAAGCGTGTTACACAGAAGCAACTCATCTCACGGGACCCCTCAGCGTCAGTCTCACCACCCTGTTTTCAGATGAGGAAACTGGGGCTTCAGTGATGGGCAGAGGGTCCCGAGGCCGGTCGGTGGTGGGTCTGGAAACTCAGCCCCGGCCCGTTTGACTCCAGAGCCCCACCTCCGCCAGGGCACTGAGGCCGGCCGCTGAGCGCTCAGATCTCCAGGCCTTCCTGAGCTCTTCCTCCTTTTGGAGGACCTGTGAGCGCGGAGGGAAAACGCCTAGTCCCTGGAACAGAAGTCGGCCCCGCATCCTCAGACATCAGTCCCGTACCCGAGGACACCAGAGTGCTGCGGACCCAAAAGGCAGTAGCAGCCAAGTCCTATCTGCCAAGGGTCCCCTTTAATATCTCATTTCTCCTTTATCCTGATGTTCTAAAAACTTCTTCCTAACCTTTTGCTTTTAAAAGAAAAGGACAAGCAAACCAGCTAAACAAGACCAGAATGAAGGGACGAGGCTGAGATGCACTGCTGTCTCTCTTGGCCCTCAGCTCACCCTCAGTCTTAGCGGCTCTTTCTTCAGCTCTGAAATCCTACCACCTTGGGCCACTGGAGGATCGCGTTGTGGGGCTCAGGCCTCTGCTAACTAGAGGCAGTAAACATAAGTGGGGTTTGCCTGGTACAGTCCGCAGCACGTCCTTCTCCGGCCTGCCTTAGGGTCTGCTCAGGGTTGCACGCCTGCCAGCTACTGACAGGAACGTGACAGTCACTCCTAACCGAATTACTGAGGCCCAGGCTGGGAGGCTTAGAAATGCCCTGCATAGAAGGCGCTGGGTGCACGCTGCGCATGTGTGGGCCTGGCCTTCTCCCCATGCAGACGAGCCCAAGGCTGCTGCCATGCTGGGGCTGTGTGTGTGCACAGGGGACTTGACTCAGTTTGAAAACCCTTTTGTGGGCATTCTCCCTGCTCTGGGGTAAGGCCACCAGAAGTGCAGGGTAGCCCCCCATGCAGGGCAGGAGGAGCACTGAGTGGAAACGAGGCAGGATCCCAAGGGAAGGGAGACTAGGGGACATGGGGTCGGGGGACCAGCTGACATCCGTCACCGCTGAACCTCTTGGAGCCCCTCCCTCACGTATAAATGGGGATCACAGCGCCTGGCCCATCTTACGGAGTTGTAAAGACTAGGTATGATAGTGGTATTAAAATAAATGAGGCTTTTGTTTTTTATCTTTGATAAACTCTAGAAAGCACCCCCCCGACACACACACACCAGGTGACTCTTTCTCCCTGAGGTTTTGGGCCTGGAAGTGGCTCTGGGTCCTTATCTCAGATCTTGCCCCTAGAGAAAACTCTCTGTTGGGACTGAGTAAGTGATGCCCAGAGAAGATCTTCCAAGGTATCTAATCTCAGTGCAAAGAGGGAAGAAAGGCATGCTGCTTTTAGCCTTGCCTAAAAAAAGCTGGAAAGACTCACACTTTTTCATTTGAAAATCTCTGGGCTGTCAAATTTCCCTGAGGGTGTCTTTTCACCTCCAAGTCTTCAAAATGGGGAGTCAAGAGGGAAAGTAACAAAACAAAGTTAATTAAAAAATTAAAAGTAAAAACTCATTCTGACAGCCTCTGTGATCACCAGGGAACTGAGGTCGGTTCTCACCTGAACCTGGACGCAGGCGGCCCGGCAAGAGCTGCTTCCTGCCAGTACTCCGCAGCGAGGGGTGAGGGCGAATCAGAGGGAACATTCAGGTTCTCACCCAAACCAGCACCAGCTGGGCCACACGCTGAGGAGGCTGCTGCTAAAACCCATTTCTATAATTCTGTCCACTGTAACTCTAATTTCAAATGAGAGCCTACCATCAATAGACAGCTTACCTTGATTGCTGAGACAGCCCCTCAAACTTGTTTGTGGTCTTACTTGACGATGATGGACCCACATCATTACCTACAGGGAAAAATCAGCAAATGTAAACTGCCGCACCTCCAGACAGGAAACGGAACATGGGGATATAGAATTTCACAGAAGTAAGACCCACCCACCCCCAGTTTCTAGAAAGGAATTTAAAAGAATCAAGCCAGAAGTGTATGTACTTCTGATATTAAAACAAACCAAAATTAAGCAATGGTTTGGGCTTTCATAATGTTTTTATTGTCACTAAAGGATTATGGCAGCAAGGTGAGCAGCCTGCTCATCTCAGAGGCCTGGCCTCTGTGATCATAGGACTCTGGGGATGTCCCAGTGTCTCAGGATCTTGTCCTCAGCTGAGGGGCAGGGAAAGAATAAAACTTCAAATTCACCCAGAGGTTCCCATGCCCCCTGGGAATGAGACTCAGAGGAAACACACAACCCACAAGTTTTGTGTGTGTGCATACACTACTCAGCAGGATGGTGATAACTGACCATCTGCTAGGCAAGGCCCTCAGTCACTTACTGACTCATCATTCATTCAGACATTAACATTTACTAAGCATCTACTACGTGCAAGGCAAGAACACGGAGTGGGAGGGACAAAAACAACTCCGATGTCACAGAATTCCTGATCTGGCTGGGGAGATGTACGTGTACCAACTGCACTAGTAATGGGGAAGGATACGAATGTTGAATAGGGTTGGGGCCTGTGAAAGGAAACAGTGCCTAAAACTTAACTGGTAAGAGGGACAGGCAAAGTCCTCCCTGGGGCACATGGCACCCGAAGAGTGAAGCACCTCCTAATGGGACGGCAGCAAGGCAGATGTGTGCACTGTGTCCAGAAGGTGGACAGCCTGGCTTGAATAAAGGCGGGCTCCTTTGTGACCCACCCCACAGCGCGAAGAGTGCAGGGCAGGCCTTGGCCCGCCGCCGGGTGTCCAGGAGGAGGAATTCAGGCCCCGTAGGGCACAGCTGTCTCCGGGACTCCCTTCACCTCCTTGCCTGTCTTCCAAGACTGCTCTGGAGACTCCCAAGTGATCTTCCCGGGCAGGCCTCCGTCCTGCCCTGCTTAGGGGCGCATAATACCTCCCACGTGGCCTTGGGAGGGCCTGGCTGGGGAGGCCAGAAGAAGATGGCTAAGAGGAGCCCTGCGTGGAGGCTCAGCGCGTGGTGGGTTGCCTCATGGCACCAACAGCTGCCCACACGCCTCTCCTCCTCATGACAGCAGGAGCTGGCATCACTAAGATCATTTTGAAGAGGAGGAACCAAGGTTGAGTGAACCAACAGCTGCCAGTCACTCTGCTAACTGTACCTGGAAAGTCCTACCCCAAGTCTACACGCTCTTCATTAACCATCACGAAGCCCCCTCAGAGGAACATAAATTACAGCAACTATAGTTTACCGAGCACTCGACTTCAAGGCACCGTGCTGAGACCTCAGAGCAACCATGTGACACATGATAGTAATTTCCCTCCATTTTATATATGAAGAAACACACCAACACCGAGAAGTGACGTAAAGCCCAAGGTCACATAGCTGGTAAGGGTCAGAGCTGCACAGCCTGCCTCTAGGGTCTGTGCTAACCTGCTGCCCTCTCACGTCCCATTCCGCTGCTCCGACGGGATAGGAGTGGCTGACGGAGTGCTGGGATGGGGCTTCCTGGGTAGAACGTTCTGTAACCTAGGACACCAGTACAAGAACAAACGAGCTAAACTAGGCTTACCAGGGCCAAAGACTTCAGTTTTATTTTAATATGACACTCCTTCAAACCATTAGGACATTTCCAGGAGCCTATACTGAGGGCCTTTTTTGCAGTATCTCATGAAATCTGAGCTGTGGTTTCCTTGAAGGTAGGCATTTCTTTTTAGCATGGTGTGCAACGCATCTTCAGGACTGGGTGTCAAATCTCACACTTCCAGACTTCAGTGAGCTACAGCAATCAAATGTCAAAGACATTTCTATGTTAGGGGAATACATGGTTGCATCTGCTAATTTCCATGCCAGGTAAAAACATTCCAAACCAGTGATTCTTAAATCCCATTATACACGAGACTGAATAAGAGACCATTAGAGCTGCAAAAGCCCCCTGGCTCTGCTTGTGGCCCCCCACTCTTTGGTCACACAGATGAACCGTCAATCACATTAGGGGCTGTAGCCCCACAACTACAGCCCAAATGTCCTGTGTCCTTGTTTCTCTCTCCTTTCTGACCAGGTGAGGTGACTCTCCATTTTCCGACGACGGTGTTTTTATGCCTCTATAACTTTGGCCCCTCTGTTCCTTCTCTCTGCCACACCTATCCCTTCCCACTTGTTGCGAATTCCTATGCAACCTTCCAAGAGTCTCTCAAAGTCAGTTTGGTAGAATTCTTCCTTAGGCAGACTTCATTACTCCTCCCTTCCCATGAGCCCACAATCACTAAACACAGAGGAGTGTGGAAGGGTACTTTGGGGCTGCACAAGCTGTTTTGAATTCCACCCATACCACTGACCAGAGGGTATGAGTTTGGATTACACCACTTTCTCTCCTAAGCCTCGGTTCCCTTGTCTCTAAAATGGGAATAATGCAGTACCTGCCTCCATTAGATGGGTATGAGCATAAAAGAGAAGAACCATGGGTATGGAGCCCGGTGCTGGACTGCAGGGGGCACAGCAGGAAGGATGATCAGTATTATTCATAGCTCTTTGATGGAACATAACAGAAATGACGATTTACTCAATGAGCGACTGTCTCAGACAGGGCCGTCCGCCTGTTCCTGTTCATCTCTGGAACCCCACTTTCCAGCCCAGTGTCTGGCACAGAGCAGTCACTGGGTGACTGCTGAGACAAGACAGGACTAACAGTGCCGGCTCATCCACCTCTCGGCCCGCAGTTTGATTTCTCACACACCTGGGCAGGAAGGCATCTGTGGTCTGGCAGACAGGAACCTGTCACTCTCATAGCTAGGCAAAGGTCACCTGCCGTGCCTGGGGAGAGATGTGCGGCTTAGAAAACTTTCTGCCAATAGGAGAGTATTGGAGGGAGAAGCAAAAATCTGGAAGCAGCTCAATCCTTTTTCCTCTCTTCCTCCAATCTGGGAAAGGACTGTTAGTATATTTTACAGATGTACATGAGAGCTGGAGAGTGATGGTGGGCAGATAACTGGGGAAGTTGTGGCCAACACCCAAGGTGACTTACAGCTCCGAAGCTGTGGGCCCAGAGTGTGGGGAAAGAGAGGAGGGCACTGGCCCAGCACCGAGGGCACGCAGACTACAGGGGTCTTCTGGAACGGTGAGTGATATATGACAACTGGAGTCAGAAATGGGTTTAAATACCAGCTCTGAAGTTACTGGACTTGTGATCTTATGTAAGTCATTTGACTTCTCTGTGCTTCAGTCTCTTCATCAGTAAACTACAGGCATTGGCAGTTTCTATCTTATCAGATGGCTGTGGTGGCTAAATACAATGACATATGAGCAAGTGCACAGTGCCTGGTACATGACCATCTATAAATGGTAGCAGCCATTACTATTTCTAGAATTGCACACAAAAGTGGGGTGGGGGTAGGGGAGTTGACATGAAAGTTTACTGGGAAATTCAAGAAAAAGGAAGACTAAGGAAGTTTCTGCCCCAGAATTCTTTTATGAGCTGATATTACTCTGGAGAAGTAGACGTGCCTGCCTCTGATCATACATTTCAAATACTAAGCCTTTTCATCACCTGGAAGTTCTGGCCTTGAAATATGAGAAGTGAATCAACTTGTGGGATAATTTTTCATCTATTATCTGCTCTAAGTTAAAGAAAGAAGCTTATACAACTTAAAAGTCCCTGAGGCCAAAGATGAGGAGTGTGAGTGATTTTCAAAAGCCCCTTAGGGAGGGCCTGGCAGAGCAAAGCCCAGAACTTGGGCTTCCAGACTGGTGAGCGTATGTTAGGGTTTCCCACAGTGCGTGCTGAGGATGCCTCTGAATGCCTGCCACAGCACCGAGGGCCTGGGGAAACTGCTCTCAGACATGAATCAGAAGAATCTCAAATGTGAGGAGACAGTTAATCTTATGGCTGCCAAGAACTGGGTAGTTAGTTGTATTTCTTTCTTTGCTCTGCCTGTAAGAACCTCAGTGTCAAATTCAGCCACCATTCGTGACCTTAGGCCATGATACTATGAAGAGGTCACACTGGCACTGGGGCCAGGTAACAGCCATGTGCCATTCTGCAAGTGGATAGTACGGCTTTTTCGAATAACTTCAAATATTCAGACCACCTAATACAGGCTTTCCAGGAGGACTTAAAGAGCATTCAGCTGAATTACCTATTACCTACAATGAAAATGCCAAAGTAAAAAAAAGCCACAGTGAAACTCAGTGGAAGGAGGCGACACTTGTGAACTAGCACGCTCGGTCTGCAAAGCTGCTCTTTCTCTGCGTGCCCGCAGTGGGCCAGGACCCTGCTGCTGGGTGCTCAGGAGACACCTGGTTCTTGACAAATTGCTGGCAGGCTGGGGAACAGTTCTGGAGAACTGAAAAGGAAGGGAAGGCTGGGAATTACGTCCCTGGTGGACAGAAATTTGTTATTTGCAGTCAGTGTCTAAGTGACTAAACTAACTGACCCTGGGTGGATTTAGTCATTCTCAAGTGATTACTGAGCACCGACTGAGCACCAGACTCAATTCTATGCCCCGTAAACACAGCAGAGAATAAGACAGACAAGGTTCCTGTCCTCACGGAGCTTACATTCTGGAGAGACCAAAAATCCAAGCACAAAATACTTAACTGTGATAAGGTGCTCTGAATGAAATGGGTGGGAGGAACCCCTTTACAAGAGGGGGGCCAGGGAGACAAACACTCAAGCCCAGGAGGACAAAAGGGAGCAGCGTGGCTCTAAGCCCACAACAGTAAAGCAGGGAGGGTGGGCCTCATGAGGCAAAGAGCCCGCTGGACCCGAGGAGTGAAGGCAGGCCGTGTGGCGGAGCAGAGCGCAGGGCCTGGGAGGTGAATCTGGATCCTGCGACAAAGAGCTTGCATTCACCTGAAGCACAGCGGGAAATCTTTCAAGGGTGAGGAGTGATTATGATCTGATTTCTGTTTTGAGAAAACCATTCTGTGCGTTGTGAGGAGAGTGGATGACTTGGCTTTTCTGAGGCTGTTTCCTCATCTGTAGTACGGCTGACAGTGTCTGCTGCATAGAGCTGCTGCTGAGATGGAAGGAGACAGTGTGCAAGGCACACAGGCAATGCTCAGCACTGCAGCATTACTCTGGTTTTAAATGGTCCTAAATATTTTCCAAAATGTTTCTTGGCCTCCAGAGGCAGTAGAGTCACACCCACCCGTATCCAAGCCCTCACCCAGCATGTGTGCAGCCTGGTTGGTTTGCTGAATATAGCAGGTGTCTGCTGCCCTCTGAGCCCCGGCACTGCCTGGCCCGGGCAGCGCTGGCCCTGACTTGAGGATGACTTACCCCAAGGAATTGCGCCTTTGTTTGGGGGCCCGTGAGGTAGTGGACTGGGAGGGTCAGACAGGGTTCTCTTGTGTCCGGGTGGTGGGGGAGGAGGCCTCTTCTTGGACAGGGTGGAGCTGCCACTAGAGGTCTGGGTGCTTAGAGGGAGTGTTGAAGGTGGGCCAGTTGGACCTAGAAAGGAATCGAATGGGGCAGGAAGGTTAATCCCAGTCTCACAGACAGAATAGCCAGTATGCAGTAACTTTCAAATATCAGATGTGATGCGATACACAGAGACAAAGCACAAGGCTGGATGCAGCCAATTCCGTCAAGTCAGTAACTCACAGATAGGGTTTTCAAAAATTGCTGGTTAAAAAAAAATTACAACAGAAGGAAGCAGACTGTGTGCTTTTAAGGAACAAAATGCTGGCTACAAGGAATGCTAGTGGATTTAGATCATCATTTAGGTACAACAGGAAAAACACACACATTTTAAACAAAAAATTCACTGGAATCACCACAAAATCTGAGGAAGAAGGCACACAGCATGGCCAGCAAAATCAATGGAGAAAGAGCAGAGTACAGGCTGAACAGACGCAGGCTGAATGTATTCAGAGTATGATCTTTCTCTCCGCTGTGACTTTTTCTTTCAGTCAGCAAACTTCGCCTGAGGTTTTCTTTTTTTTCTAATGACTTTCATGAATAATGAAGGATCTAATGTAAATGAGTTACTTGGAAGGAAGAGAAATCCAAAAATTCTTTCCCCCTCCCATGCTGAATTGTTCTAGAAATCATAAAACACCCACTATACTGGAAGCCAAGGCAAGTTAAGACATTGATTTCTATAGGTCAAAAAAAAAAAAAAAACCACTCAACTTTCTCCAGAGGTGAAGACAGGCTAGCAGTTATGATATCAGTATTTACACACACACACTCACAAAAAACATTATTGCAAAAACTGTCTTTTTTCAACTACTGTTTTAAGATAAAAACAGAGTTTGTGTTTAAGGGCTGTTACGGGAGTGTATGTGTGGTTTGTATGTATATTTCAGTTTTGCTTATTCCAAGTGACACTTAAGTGGCTGCTGTGTGCCAGGCACTACGTGCTTGGGCACTTTGATAAATAGCTCTTTAGGGAATATTACCAGGTATATATGGCTTAACTGTGTTCATGGACAACTGCTTCCACAAGCATTGGAAATAAAAAACAAAAAACGGAGCTAAGAACACTGCCACACCAAAGAGTTTAACACAGGATAGAAGATACCTGGTGATCCAGAAAGGCTCCAAAAGAGCTTTCTACATTCTGCATATGAAAAGAAAAGCTTAATTACTGCTGGCCTCCTTCTTTGGCAAGAGAAGCCGTGGTAGTTCCCATTACCAATTACTGGTCATTACCAACACTGATTTAAACCACTAGTTCTCAAAGACGGTCTCGCCTTGGCAGTGAATACTGTAAATCTCATTGAAACGATCATCTGCTCTAGGATAAAGTAGTCCTAGCTACCTAATTTATTCTCTCTGTCCTACTGATATAAGGATACATGATGGAAGCCTTATTCTTACCCCAAATTAGCACCTGATTATGGCACCAGATATTGCAGTTCCAAAAGCTATCTTTGTAAAATAAAGTGATTGTTATTACAGGCTTGTGTTTTTGTAATGCTTTGTAGTTTTCAAAATGTGTTCATAGATTCTATTCCCCTTGATTTTCAGGATTGTCCCATTTTACAGCCAGGCAAGTGGGGGCTGGCTTGCTTAGGGTTTCATAGCCATGGGTAGGGGCAGAGCTGGGACTGGCAGAGTGCTCGCCCCATTGCACGGTGCTGCTACCCTGAAAGCCAGGCAGCATTTCCTGTGCTTGGCACACGAGGAAAACAGCAGCAAATGCTCACTGTTAGGAAGTGGAACTTTCCTCTTGGAAATAAATGGAGAATGGCTAATAAACATTCATGATATTCTCTAGCAACGTCATCTTTATCGCCATCTAGAGATTTTCTGGTGCAGTGCATCTGAAAGGTCATCTAATCAGTTCCAAATCCTGGCTGGAAACAAGACTTGCCAAAGACACACTCATGGAGCTGTGACTGAAGAAAGTTGTATTTATGTGTGACTGCAGGAGTGGTCAGACCAAAGAATCATCCTGGAACAAACCAAGAAAAGTCCAGCCACCTGAGTTAGCATCTCAAAAATGAAGGGATTAGTGCTGTACATGGGATTACATACTTGTCTTTTCTTCATATTACAGTTTGTAATTATTTATCTTTGTTCACTTCCTATTGCCTGTGTCCCTATCAGACTGCAGATTCTACTGGAGCCAGGCTTTTCTCTGGCCTGGCATACAGAAAGTTGAAGTTACAAACACAGTATTGAATGAGTAAACTGCCACTTCTACATTTTTAAGGCTGGTGATTCTTAAGGAAGACAGTATGTCTCACTTAGGGGGACCAATAAAAAACTAGGGAGAGGGAGGAAGTAGCTGGGAGGGGCACAGCAAGTTTGAAAAGGAATATTCAATGCTGTAATCTAATGTCATAGTCAGAAAACATGAACACGGAGCCCCCCTACTGCACTAAAATAGCAGCTACAGTAAGGGACAGGCCATAACATCTTGGCTGGTCGGGCATGTGTTAAAAATGGTTGAAAAACACTATGTTAGAACCCAAAAAGAAAGACTTAATATTTTTTGAGATTTAAAGAGCTCAGAATTTCAAAATTAGTACCTAATCTCTAAACAACTTTAGAGGCGGATGTTCTATACAAAACAATCTGAGGATTGGCTCAGCAAAGAGGCAATTCTGATAGGATAAAGAACGCAAAAACAAGAGTAAACACAGTATCAGACAAAAAAGTGGTGGGAGGCAGGATTCCAGGTGCAGGAGGGGACTCGGACAGCCAGTCCTCTCCCCTGAACTCTGCCAGGGCCTGCGGATGGAAGAAGAAAACGCCCCAAACCTCACTTGCCACTAATACTGGCTATTACGTGGAATTACCTTCTATTTCTTTCTCTTAAAAATATGGGTCTAGTCCCAAAGCAGCTATAAATAACTTTGAGGTTGGTTAAATTACTAGAAGGTCTTCTAAGAGGAAGCGGAATGTGCTTCTGTTTTTCCTGAGTTTACATGCCTGGGTCCTTGGCCGCATCTTCACCAGCCTCTCGGCCCCTCCATTTGGATGCTCTGCTGCGCCTGCAGCCCCGTGTGTCCCCACTGCACTCCCCGAGCTGCACTGCCTCGGGGACCGCCACGTCCTCTGCTCAGGAAGGCCTCTAACTGAGGGCTGCAGCTCAGGAGTGTGCCCAGCACGCGGCCAGAAGCTCACACACGTGATGTCACTGGGCATCTGAGAAGCCACTGTGCTCACTCTGGGCGGTTTGCAAAGCTCTTGCTCTACATTCCTGGGCCTGACCACTTAGACTCTCAAAAGGCTGCAGCTATTTCCTCAGCCCCATCCAGGAACTGGTACTTCCTCTGCTCACGGAACCTCTCTTATGGAAAACAGTATATTCTTGAGACTACAGAGGTGGTTTGAATTAAACCTCATTAGGTAAGACTGTTTTCAACAACAAGGAAATAGGTCCGCCCAGCCCAGAAAAACTGTCCTTGTGAAAAGCCATTCACTTACACATAAATATATGTATTTTAAAAATCCATTCCTATGATCACACTCAGCATGCTTTTCAAATCTCCTCCATTTCCTCAATTCCCTAGAGTTACCATTTACTGAGTATCCTAATCTTCCGACCTAATCTTCAGGAGTTGTACACGTTACCTAGACCTCTCCTTATAAAGCCGTATGCTATCACAATCACCTATTTTTAGGGTCAAGAGACCCAAAGCTCAGAGTTTAGAAAACTGGCCAGTCGTTGCAAGGGAAGTGGTTCCGTGTGACTCAAGGCCAGGCACTGAGCTGTGGCGGTACCGGGCTCTCTTCCTGTGAATGGCACCACACCCTCCCTAGCCAGAACATTCTCAGACATACCTGTGCTCCTTCCTCACCTTTGTACCTCATCTACTAAGGGTCTGCTCAAATGTAACTTCATCTAGAGGGTCATTTAATCTAACCCATCCCCTTTGCCCTGGGGTAACTGCTTCTGTCTCTGAACTTCCACAAGGTTTAATGGCACCAAGTATCTTCTACCTCGCTTTACAGCTGAACTTTCTCTTCTTTCCAGGCAACAAGCTTCTTCAGGGCAACATCCACACCGTCTCTCTCTCTAAGTGCTTGGCTCATTCTGCGCACTCAATACAAGTCTCTGGAAATAATTCTTGGAGTAAGTCAGCAGGATTCTTTCTCAAAGTCCTTGCACATTTGGCTTTTAGAAAAACAGAAAACTCAGAGGTCTGCCATGCTGGGAGATCAAATAAAAGTACAGCTCTGAAATTTCAAGGAGAAAACAAGACCCAGAAGAAGGCTTAAAAAATTCTTCTGACAATTTTTGAAAAAGTTTTCTGTAGAAGGATAATGTACATATTCTAATATGCCGTACTTAAGTGGTAATGACAAAAGTTGTGTCTCCTCTACTCAGGACAAAACAAAGGAAAAACTTCTCATTTCCTAAAGCTTGCCATAGGACAGAGCTTCAAAGAGTGTGAAGTTTCTGTTACATTAAAAGGTGGTAAAAACACAGTGTATTTATGCAGAGAAGGAGCCTGTCGCCACAGCACATCACAGCAGGGCCCTCCGGGTTCTGATGTGTGAGTAACAGTGCTACACACAGAACATGGCACTGGCATTCATGCGGCCTTCAATCTCCTTCCAGGACATTGACAATTAAAAATACTGAGATTCAAGGGGCCCAGGGCTGGTTTTCTCATAATTACCCTTGCACATTCCAGTGCAAGAAGCACAAAGCTTTCCTCTGCTTCCCTTCCCACACCCTGGCAGTCAGGTGGCTGAGCCACGGAGCCCGCATCAGAGGCCACAGCTGAGGCAACACTCACAGACACACGCTTGGCCTGCAGGGTGGCCAGTGCAAGGTGAGAGAGAGCTCTGTGCTGCTTTGGCAAGGCTTAGGGGAGACTGATAAATATAAGTTCCCTCCCCACCAATCTAACATGAATCAAGGATGATGGCCCACGGGAAGCTTCAATATCAAGCCACCCATTTGGCCATATTCCCATGAGCTAAGAAACCCAGGAAACTAATGTCACCAATATGTGAATGACGCTGGAAATGGGAAAAGGTTTCCTAGGCAAGACCGACTCACCCGGTAGCGTGCCCTCACGCCGCCGGGCCCCCTTTGTATCCCGAGGAAGTCTTCTCCCTTTCCGCTCCTCACCCTGTGTTAACTACCATCACAAGTCTCAAATGAGAGTTGGGGAAATGTTGTACAAGATGCTTACACAACTGGGTTTGGGCATAATGCTGCCAACTTTTTATAGAAAGTTTCAGCAAGTCAACAATGACACCGCCAGGACAGCTGGTTTAATGTTACATGGGTCCCCTCCTCACTCTGGCCACTTACTTCTGGGACAGGCTTTCACTGATTCTGCTGTTATTTATTCATTCAACAAGCACTGACAGCGCCTGGGGAGAGAGCGCAGGGAGGGCTTCCATAGCCCTCTCCTCAAGTCTGGGGGTGCACCGCTCCCTCCTGCTCCTGCAAAGGCACCTGTTCAGCCCCTCCTGGCCCAGCTCACTGCTTTCTCTCCCACTGGGCGTGAGCTCCGAGGGCAGGAGCCCCTTCCTTCCTCTGATATTCCCAGTGCGAGACCACTTGTTGAATGCAATACATGCAGTAGACTGAATAAACTCCTGTCTATTGCCTGCTTGCTCTGTGCTGTCACTTTATAGATATTACCTCATGTTTCCAAGCAGTGAACCAGCAAAGGAGATACCTAATCCTTGTTTTTCAGATGTGGACCCGGCAAATGCAGCAGGCTCAGCTAAGTGTTAAATGAGACCAGGGCAGGGACAGCATTAGCACGTGCAGGGCAAGGAATCCCCACCTCCAGGATGGGTGAGGAAAAGGTGGCTTCTTGGCAGAGGAAGAAGTGCAGTTGGGCTTCCCAGGGGCTCACAGCTGCCCGGGTAGCCGTGGTCTGGCTTTACAGATCGATCTGCCTGAGGCAGTGTGTTACTCTCACACTACATTCTTGTTTTTTGATTAATGAGGTACTTAATCTAGTCACCTAAACTGCAGACAGGGGTAGCATCTGGGTTGACAGTCTCCGTGACACTGAGCACTCATGCACCAATGTTTGTTGAGTCCCTCGGTACGCCAGGCACCGGGCTGCTTCGGTGCAGGTCACTGGCTCGTTCATCAGGCCAAGGCCAGAGCCTGTTTGAAGTAGGCAGTCACATTCTAGAAAACACGCATGCCATGCAGGATCACTTCGTGCAGGTATTCGCATGATAGTTGGAGGGCTACATAATCCCTGATTCTAGACTGATTTCATGAAGAGATGGGAATGAACTGTAATTAGCATATTAGTTGTTCATGTTTCTAAACCTTCAAAAGTTAGTTCTTTCAAGTAAGTTAAGTAAGTTGCTTAAGATCAGACTTACCATTCATCTACTTAACAAATCCTTTCTTTGAGGTAAGTTGCCTATGTCGCGCCAGGTGTCACTCTTCAGAGCACCTGATAATTTACCAGACTTGGGTCACTTCATTCTCCGGCTCCCAGCTCTTTTCAAGCTGAGGTGCTGTAGCGGCTCTGAGGCCAGCAGCAGTGTCCTCGCTGGGGCACTTACTGGATGCCTGGTGTGGAGCTAGAGGCTTCTTGTCCTCCTTACTGTCACGTCAGGTACAGTCTGTGTCATTGCTTTGTGGGAGGAACGGGAGTGTACGAAGGGACAAAGCTGCAGCTCTGTAGCTTAACATTACTAAAAAACATAGCTGAATCAAACAAACTGGAAAACCATGAGCTGCGATCTTTATTTTCCAGTACCTGGTCTGCAGGACTGGAATCAGGGTATCTTGTATCATGTTGCTCACCACCTTCTTCCACACTCTAGAGACATCTAGATGCAGAGCTTAACGCTACTAATAGGAGTCTCTCATAGTAGTTGAGGGCTTTGCATTTTACAAAATGCTTTCTCCATAAATTGTCTCACTGGATTTTGATGACAATTCCATGAGGAAGGCAAGGAGAGACAGACCACATTCCTAACATGGAAAAGAAGAGACTAAAAGCTCTGGTATGACCAGTTTCAAGCACAGTTTTAAGTGTCTATCCTATTTCAGCCACTGTGTGGCCTTTCCAGGCTCAGTTTCCTTAGCTGTACAATGGGTTGCAGATTGCAATGATCTTTCCGCATCCTTCTAGTTCTAAAAACTTGAGGTTCTATGGCATCATTTTAGCTTAAAGATAAAAAACAAACCAATCACAGCAAGCCTGAAGATTTTCTAGTCTTAATAAAATGGGAGGCATGGGGCAAAATTGTCTACTTAACTTTATAGCTTTGATGTCATCTTGCTGGACTTACGTCAAAAGAGGGTTAGGCAGCAAAATGTTTCTGTCTCAGGCTTAAAGGTTGGTGAGTGTGGGGTTGTGAACTGTGGAGGCTTCCCTCCCTGCCTGAAGCTCTGCTCAAGGACAAGGGGGCTTTGCTTAAGGGCAATTTAGGTCATTTTCATGAGGCAATTGGAGTTTCTTGACAATATTCCTGAGCTGTATTCAGAATAATTCTTTCTACTTTCCTCCTCTGTATTCCTCTTATTACTGGAGACTTTATCGTGAGTGTCTGTTTCTGCCCCGCCGGAAGCCATCATCCTTCAGACCCATACGTTCACAGTTGTGGAAAATGACTTCTGCTGCAGAGACCTCTGCTGTACTTCCATAGAAAATGAGCAACCCAAACGACAGCTGCAAAACAGCCTTGTTTTCATGCAAATGGTTCTATCAGTTCAAATGAATGAAATGAAAATGGGTAAGGGCCACAACACAGAAGAGAATTATCTCTGCACAGAGCATCAGGTGACCTCAACAATGCCTCTAAGAGCTCCATTCTACACATCATCACTTTTCCAAATGCATGGGCACTTGTGCCAAGCTAGCTGCAGGACAGATCTCACATTTCAGGTGCCTTATAAAAGTCACAAGAAGGCTGTACTCCTCTGGTCTTACCAGCAAAGGCCAAATCTCCCAATCTGATGTCCTGCTCCAAGCAGCCTGCAAGAACCCTCTGATTTCAGTGGAGAGGGATTTCTATTTTAAATTACAGGACTTTTTGAGAGTTGGGTAAGTGGTCTGTCCTTAGCTGACCATGGCTGCTATGGCCAAGTCTCTAAGCACTTCTTTCAGCAGCTGGGTCACAAAATAAATTTGGTCTTTGTCTTCTGGGCTTTTGGTAAAGAGCTAGTTAAGAGTTTATTCAAGGAAAGAGAGATATGCTTGGCATTGAGTCAGATGGTGTATTTCATGGGTTTCTGTGTCCCCCTGAGATACAATTACAGAAAGGGGTAGATGGAGGTGAGGGGGCCTCTCGGCCCCCAGGACTCTGGTGCCTTTCTCTCCTGGAGACTTTATCAAGATGCTTAATTTCCTGGAGGCTCGCCAGACAGGTACAGGCCCTGCCTGCCTAGATGGATCATCACTCCTACGTCGGTCACCACAGTCAGTGGATATAAAGCCTTTCAGAGTAACTTCCGTGATGATCATTTTATTTGCTCTGGAGGTTTCTCATGGTCCTCTCCAGGGTACAGGAGGGGACTCTCTGCTCTTACCGGATGGCTGTCCTGCTGGGGAATATCCCTGTCCAGCATGAGCAGCTACATAGCACTCCGCCAGTGCAGACCAGTGACCTGATGTGGTGGTGACCAAAAGGATTCTGCCGCCTCCCTTACGTGCCTTCTAGTACAATGTGTAGACCAGTAAGAGAAACACTGGCAGCTTAAACCTGGGGCTTACATGTGCTGCTGTTGTTACATTATGGTCACTGGTTATCTTTGGTGAGTACTGTTCATACCAAAGCCTTATTTTAACTTTTATCCATTATTTTATGATCTATGAGGCCATTTGGGGTCTAAGAACACAGCTCCCATTTATCATGCTATTTCAATGCAGAATAAGCTCTGAAAAAACACTGTTTTGAATAAAGCTCACATTTTCCAGAAAATAGCCCCAGTGTGATTCAAATAGGCATGGCATTGTGTACTGCGAGGCCCTGGGAACCTGTGTTAGCATGAGCTGAGCACATGGAGAACCCTACACTGGATTTTCTGGCTGAGACCAAACTTCAAGCTACAGCTCTGGGACCTCAGATTCCCTCTGGCTGGTGTGACTTTTTAATGTTACCCTTTCTCTGCCCCCACTTGGCTGTACAGGTGGGAACACAAGGCTTCCTGAGCCAAGCACTCCGTGGAGCTGGGATACAGGACAAGCACTTTGCTACTACAGAATGGACCTTAGCCTTGCGCGCTGGCCCTGAGGAGGAACCTGGTCACACACTGCCTAACAACGCCCCTGGTAAGAGTCTCCCCAGTAGTGCCTGACGGAAGAACAATCCTCATCAGAGAACACCGCAGTATGGGCTCAGGTCATGGAGGACCTGGGTGAGAATCACAAATATCTGAGAACCTTAGGCCAGCCACTCAGATCTCTGAACCACAGATCCCTGTCTGGATGGCACCAGCAGATACAGAAGCAACCTCGTTTTGTGAGCATGAAATGAGAAGTGAGGGGCTTAGGGCCCCTCATAAAACCAAGTGCTTCACAGCTATTAACTACCACTATTACTACTAACCTTCAGAAGAGAGCGCAGAGGAAAGTAACTTTTCAAGGAACAACTGAAGTTCTACTCCATATGCAGAGGAAAGACCACAGGTCTTGGCACCATGTGGACCTTGGACTGAACCTCAACTCTACCACTTACCAGCTGTGTGACCTCAGGCAAGTCACTCTACCTCAGCAAGCCTCAGTTTCCTCATCTGCAAAATGGGCACAAAAGCACATGCTTCACAGGCTGTTGTAAGGTTAAACCCAGATGAGGCACGGGGAGTGCCCACAGCACAGCCTCGCTGCTGGGGCTTGACGAATGGCAAGGTCTCTGCTTCCAGCTGCTCCTAATATCATGTTCCATAATCTGTCACTTAAATGCACCTTGCAACTTCCCCCTTGAAGCCGGGTAGACTACAGGATGGAGACTTTGGGAGGATGGAGTCACAGACCCCTTCTCAAAGTCTGTACCTTTCCCGGCGTTTCTAGGAGGCAGTGGGGGTGCCTCTGTGGTCGGTGATGTGGGTGAGTCTGTGCTTGTGGAGACGAAGCTCTGGTTGGTGAAGGCGCCGTAGGAGAGCCGCTGTTTGTCCCTTGGAGTGCTGAACCCTGGCAGTGACAGCTTGTCCTGCGGGGAGATACTGGACGAGTGGCAGAAGCTCTGAGGTCTCGGCGAGCGCTCTTTCTTGATTGGGCTTGGCTGTAAGATGAAACAATGCAGTGGGTGAGCCAGTCACCAAGGACTGGCCTTCATGTGCACACAGCACCTGCACAGGGCTGGCTCAGCTCGGACTCTGGGTCAGGCCCTGGGACAGCCTAGGAGCTGTGACGCCATGTGGGGGAGGGATGCAGGCCTCACACTCCTGATTCTCACGCCACCAACAGAGAGTGCTACTGGTTAGAGATCAGCAGCATGTGGAAGCCTGAAGTCAGAGCCAGCCTGTACAGACCCCTGCCCTGAGCAGGACAGTTTCAGCAACATCTGAGCAGTTTTCCCACCATATTAAGCTTTCCCTCCCTGTTCAACCCTTAAATTTTCAAGTTCTCAGTCATCCCCTCTCATGTTACATCCTCTTAGAAAGTAATGTCCTCCCTGACTGTGGCTTTGACTGGCACTTACTGCTAATGGTCCAGACCTGTGGAGCCAACTCCAGGCTCAGATTCAAAACCATTGCAACTGCCTATGAGGTGTCTCCATGTTTGTGTTCCTGGTGACAGCATTAGCATACATGCAACTTCCCAAGTTAGAAGCCGCAGGGCCATCCAGAGCCACCAGGTCCTGCATGGATTGCCCAGAAACACCCCTCAGCACCATCTCCAGTGCAGACACCCACCTACTCTCATTGAAGCAGTGCTGACCTCCTGGGTGGCCCCTGGTCAAGTTCCTTTCAGCTCTGGCCCACTTTCTACTTGAATCCAGAACTAGTAGGAAAGCCTGCTGTTCTGACAATATATCTCTTGGCTTCTGACTGCTAAGATAGAGCCAAGAAGTCAAACTTGGCCCACAGTGCCCTTCCTGATCTGGGCTGCCTGACTCTGCAGGGCCGCCTCCTGCCGCTCTGCACCTAGGCCACATGAAGGCACCTCACACACTGTGCTTCTAACCATTCCTCAGACTTCTAGGCTCTATCACAACCCCCTGGCCTTTGCACATGCTACTCTCCCTCCCCACTTTGCCTGGCAAGCTCCTCCTTACCTTAGAAACCCATCTCCAATGGTGCTTCCTTGGTAAGGTCTCCACTGCCTGCCAAGGCTGTGGCCATTGCTCTCTCTTCTAAAAACCTCTTACGAATTTCCCCAAACTCTTATTGTAACAGTTATCTACTGTTATTATAATTAACTCTTCTCAAAGTGGTGAATGTCTTTAGGACACTCTTGTGTGACCAATTCCACCTGACCGTTTCTAACATCTTACCTAGGAAAGAGAAAATGCTCAGTACAGAACTGATGAAAAATGCATGCATGAACGAACCTTCGGAGGAAGTTAAGAACTATTATCAGAGTCAGACAGCACTAGGTTTAATCCCTAAGACTGTCTTGATTAGCTGTGATGCTGTAGACAAGATGCAAAATCTCTATCGGTTTTCTATTCTGTAAATTGGGGGCAATTACAACAGCATAATGGGCTTTTGGTAAAGCTGGTATGAGGTGACAAAGACATTGTGCTCACCACTGCCCAGTCCATATGTAGGTACTGAATAAATAACAACTTGTCATTTATCAATGGGCTGTTTTATATGTCAACTTGGTTAGGCTATGGTGCTCAGGAGTTAGGCCAGTCTAGGTGGTGCTGTGAAGGTGTTTTTAGATGTGATTAATGTTTAAATTAGATTTTGAGTAAAGGGGATTATGCGCCACAAAGTGGGTGGGCCTCATCCAATCAGTTGAAGGGCTTACGAGAAGAGACTGAGGACCCCCGAAGGAGGAGGAATTCTACCCCCAGAAGCAAGGCTGTCCTACTGACTCCTGCTGGGATGTCTCCCCCGCTGGCCAGCCCTACAACTGTGGACTTGCCAGCCCCCACCAGCATGTGAGCCAATTCCTGAATTCTACCCCTTCTTTCTCTCTACATCCCACTGCTGCTTTTCTTCTGGAGACCCCTGACTAATGCAGTTGCTACGTGGAAGCCAACAAGGACCCAACACTGAGCAAAGAGAACAACCCCAGCACATCAGACCATAAAGTCAAACACAGCCTCACAAGGAGTGGATCTGCAGAAGCCGGAGAAGCACCTGGGAGCAGAGAGGCCTTAACCCCACTCACTTTGTCATCCAGGTCATCATCACTCTCGTCCATCTCCTCCTGTCGCAGATTCCACTCATACTCGACGTGGACATGCGGATTGAACTTTCCAGATTTAGCCTGGGAAAGCTGAAAGCAGCAGCAGGGCAACCGGTTTAATTTAGACGCCAAACATCTCAATGTTATATAAACACTGAGCAAATCCCACCTTATTCCTGGTTTCAAAATAATCACCAGTAGCTGCACTGTAGGCAAGACTCTGATTATATGAGCTGGGCTTCAGCAGGACAGACAGACTTAAGAGGAACTGCAAACAATTACAGGCAGAGCCGTTTTTATGTCGATAACTTGACTTCCTTTCAAAATTAAAAGCTTTCTTGTACATTATTAAAATGAACCTCTAAACTGAACACTCCTGGCTGGAAGGCAAAATCAGAGTTTGTGAAGTATGAAAGATAGGCCTTCAAAATCAGACAGACACAGTGGAATCTGTGACCCACTTTTCTTATTCATAGAATGAGGGCAGGGAGAACTATAACTTCCTCACAAGATTCTTCTAAGAATAAAAAATATAACTGCTGGCCTGGAACTTGGCACATAGCAAAAACTCAAAGGAAAATAACTTGTTTTTCCCACCTCATCCTTTCCCACGGTTATGAGAATTGTGCTCCACTGAGGCCCAAAGTTATAAGAACTACTAGAACCAAAAAAGGTGTGTGCAAAAGTGGGGAAGAGGGTTGAGAGCAGGGTGTTTAACTCCAGAAAACCACTACACTCTAAACTTTACTGGCTTGATTTTTGGAACTGGCTTCCCCCAAATTCTTCTTTACTGTTAAGCTACAGAGAAAGTCTACTGGTCTGGCAAATAAAAAGCATGACTTCAGTCCACATGCCTGTCTGGTAACAATACCTCTCACGTGCCTGTTAGCTCCGACATGGCATGTGCACTCAAAGGCATGTGGATGACAAATGCATCATTTTCCATTTTCCAAATGTAGCTATAGTGCTTGTCTGAATTTCTTTATCCAATGTTAAAAAAGCCTGAATCTACTTCTTTCATCTCCAACTGTAGTTTCAGAGGATGGTACTGTAAGGCAGCTGATGTCTACTACACAGCCCACTTCCTGTGTGCTTACCAGATCTTCACACTGGGTGGCTTTCAGTCTCTTTGCTATGTCCAGGGCAGTCTCTCCAGCCTGGTTAACTGAAACAGGGGGAAAACAAATCTGCCTCATTACCTAGGATTTATCCTGGAAAGGTAAGGAACAATAATCAAATCAAATGCAACATGCAAGTCTCAGTTTTAGCCAACCAAATGCTCTTGGCATGGCTACTGAGAGACACTTTGCTGTACTCTTACCGACATCCACCGTGGGCTTGCTCCTGAGAAGCAGTTTCAAGCACTCGGGCCTGCTGTACATACTGCAGTAGTGCAGAGCTGTGTTCCCTAGGGCTGTCTGCTTATCCAGGTTTCCGCTGGAAAATCACAACATTATGAGAAGAAGATGACCTATGCTGTAACTTAAAACTACAGGTTAACCACTTATTTCTGTGCTAGCAACTGAGTGAAATTTGATACCTACTTATTATGAGCAGGAAAAATTATGGTGTTTTTAACATTATATATAAATTTACAAGCAACACAATGATGATAGCCAGCATTTGAATGCCTAGTATGACACAGATACTGTCTCTCAGCTTTTACACATCTCAGCTCATTTAACCATCACATCCTCCCAAGGGGCAGGTTATTATAACCTGTAGTTTATAGATGAAAACCCTGAGGTTCAGAGGAGGGAGCACTTACTTTCAAGATTATTAAGACATGGACAATGGAGCAGGGATTTGAACACAAGCAAGCTGTCTCTGGAGCCAACATTCTTAACCACTACATGGTACTACCTCTGAGGAAGAGGCCTGACTGTTCATCTGACTTGGCTTGTGTCCGGGCACCATTCTGCAGATGTGGGTTCAGATACCCTCACTATTTTGATCACCCTCTGTTGGATGAGTTCCAGTTCCTCTTCATAATCCACAAGCCTACAGAATTACCCCAAAAAAATCCAGCAGTCCAAACTGCCTGTGTTCAATATTACACCATGAGTGTGTCCCTTTGAACTACCTACTGAGTCAGCTACACAGATTGCTGTCTTTTAACAGATTTGCAAACAATGAAGTCACCGATCCTGTTGACCTGTGCTATTAAATCTTCTCTCTTTCAACCTTTCCTAAAGCAGCATGTTTTGGACACAGAGACAGGACTTTATATTTATCTAGGCCAGGGGTTGGCAAACTGCTGCCCACAGGCCTTATCTGGCTATTTATTTCTGTACATAAAGTTTTATCAGAACACGGCTACACTCATCCATTTGCATGCATGTTGTGGATGGCTGCTTTCACTACAAAGGCAGAGTCGGCAGCTGTGACAGAGACCTCAGGGCCTGCAAAGCCTAAAAGGGTGTCTGTCTGGCTTTTTACAGAAAAAGCTTGCTGATTCCTCATCTAGGCCACTGACAGAACTGGTTCGTGTTAACTTATAAGGCATATTCAGAGAAAACAAAAACCATACCAGTTTTGTACAAGGAAGTCAACCAAATGGAGAGATGTCTGGTCTGCAGTTCGGACTGCAAGATGAAGGGCTGTCTCCCCAAGCTCCTAGGGACAAGATAAGTACAAATAGGGTGACCGTATGTCCTGCTTTGCCTAGAGCAGCTTTGTTTACATCAGTCACCCCAAAGAAGTTATTAAAAAATTATTTTTCATTGATGTTGATTTCAGTTGTACAACATAGTGATTTGACATTTATATACTTTATGAAATGCTCACAATGGGAAGTGTAGTTACCATCTGTCAGCAAACAAAGGTATTACAATATTATTGACTCTATTCCCTGTGCTGTACTTCTCGGATGAGAAGTACATCCGACTGACTGACTTTATAATTTGGAGTCTGTATCTCTTTATCCCCTTCGCCCTGTGGCTGACCATCAGGTTTGTTGTTTGTTCTCTGTGTTTATGTGTCTGTTTCTGTTTTGCAGTCGCTTGTTTGGTTTGTTTTTTTAGATTCCATATATAAGCAAAATCATAGGCTCTTTGTCTTTCTCTGACTAATTTCACTTAGCCTAATACCCTCTAGGTCCACCCATGTTGTCACAAATGTCAAGATTTCATTTTTTTTATGGTTACGTAATATTCCATTGTGCGCATGTATCACATCTTCTTTATCCATTCCCCTACTGATGGACACCTAGGTTGCTAATTTTGGCTATTATAAATAATGCCACAGCAAACACAGGGGTATAAATATCTTCTCAAACTAGAGTTTTTGTTTTCGTTTACTTCAGGTAGATTACCAGAAATGGAATTACTGGATTGTATAGTATTTTTCTATTTTTAATTTTTTTGAGGAACCAAAGTAGTTATCACTAGTATCCCTTTTTACTCTCAAACTGATCTGATAGAGACATGGTCACTCAGTGTATTAGAGTCTTATTATGCGATGTTACTTTATAATAAAATGAGTCATCGTTTAGGCTGATTTTTCACATTCCTTGTTATCCTATGGTGTTATCCTATGAAGTCTCACCTGTCCAGGTTCCAGCAGTGGTTCCATTAGCTCTACCCCGTCTGCATAGACTTGAATTAGTGCAAGTAAGTCCCTGGATTTGATGGCCTCAAGCAATTCATTCAGTTTAGCTGATGAAGATGAATAGGTCTTCCTTGAAAACCTATGATCTACATACTTTGCAGTGATATATTCTTTCCGTACAGTCCTAAAATAGAGCAAAACACCATGAACAAAGAATTTCTGTTCCAAAAGCTAAGAAAGATTTACATTTTTCTGATAAATAGTTCTCTTGAGGAGACTTATTTTAGTTAAGATACACTTACTTTCAACATTGAAAGAAACCAGGTTTTAGACCAAGTTATTCCAACAGAGACAGAATGAAGAAACTGATATTTACTAGCATGTGCATGCAATATATAGTTAAAACAGTAGGCACACAGATCATAGCAGATTTCTTTTCCACCTTGAGCAATATGAGAAATCTGCTAGTTAGTACTACTTCAAATTCAGACTCATATAAGTATATAAAGAAATTTAAAAACTTAAAAAGTTGTAACAATTCTTAAAGACCTATTAAGTTTTCAGAGCTTCATGGAAAGGATTTTAGTTATCTGTCCTAACTCCCTATTTCAGCAGGTTACGGAAACTGAGGCATAGAAGGGTCCTCAAAGTCATTCCCACAGGCCAAGCTCTGAGCTCCAGAGGAATAAAGATGAGCTATATAATAAAGAATAGCAGAGACGAGGTTTCAGCGGGAAGCAGGAGACTGCTGTAGGTAACGCCCTCAAAGGCTGGCTGTGTGTGTGTGTACATTTCTCCTCTTGAGGACTCACCTTTTTCCCACTTTCATTCAAGTTCTGGTGAGACTGAGCCCGCCTCCCAGCTGCAGGGGTGAGCATATGACCTAAGCGGCCTGAGGGTTACCTTTGACCCCTCTGGGGAAAGGCTGGAATGGCAGTCAGCTGGAGGGAAAGGGGACACAAGGGTCTGAAGAGCAAGCTAGGGGCCGGATGATGCTGTTTGACAAACTGGATCTGGCTGTGTCTGAAATTAGCCCTTGAATTTCCCAGTTATGTGAGCCAACTAATAAAAGGGCAGTACAGGGACTTTGGGTTCAAATCCTAGTTCTGTAGCACACCAGTTCTGTGACCTTGGACAAACAATTTAATCTTCATGAGCTTCAGTTTTTTTGTCTGGAAAATAGGGAGAATAACTTACTGATAGATTATGAACTAAAGAATATATAGCACCTAGAAGGTGTTTTCTTCTTTCCGAGAGGGCTTTTACCCATGGGACATCAAATTTCTTGCTCAGAAAAAGCCATTCCACTTGTGGAAGCTGCTGGTTTCCCATATCCCACAGACAGGTAACACTGTTTAAAATTGTGCTGATGCCTTTTTCTTTCATTCTGTGTTGGCAGTGAAAAGGTGAGCTGGAGGATGGTGGCGTATAGCCTTTGGTGACTTGCAGATTCTGCTCAGGAACCCAGAGGTCACATCATGGGTGTCATTTACACTGGGGTCAAAGGACAGCCATGGCCTGACAAGTTGGAAGACTTCCAGAACCCTGGAAGAATGGCCTAAGTCTGGCTTCTAGTCTCCTGCTGCACGTGACAAAGTTTGAGAGCTACTGTGTGATGGATGGATCATCAGACTTGAGAATTTAATGGCTTGTTATATCACTTGTTATCTATGTGACCCTGGGTAAAGTGATGCCTCAGTTTCCTCTCTGCGAAATACTAGTAATCATACCAGGCCTTACCATACTACCTTCCAGGGAAGCAAGAGTGTACATACGGACAGAGTGGTGCAGCTACGGCTTCACATCAAAGCTTCCCTTCTAGTGTTTGCTGGGACACCAGAGTTCTGGTCCTATGGCTGATGAAAGACAACTTTCCCCCTCTTCCCCTGCCTCCCTCCAAACCCAGTCCTTCCCATCTAACCTGGTTCAGGTAATGGTACTGACTAGTTTTCAGATGTTCAGGCCAAAAACCTTGGGTGTCACCTTCATAATTTTCTTTATTCTGTATCTGAACTGTGAGCAAATCCTGCCGGCTCTTCTTCAAAACATACTGAGACACCAACTACTCCCACCACCTTCGCTGTTACTGTCTCCCTTTGCCTCCCAGTGGACCTGGAAGGTTTCTCTCCTGTCTCCTTGTGTCCCCCTGCCCCCCACCCCCAGCTGTCTGGCCCTCACATGTCAGTCACAGCTGGGTGTCTCAACCCCAGCCCTCCTGACATTTTGGCCTGGATAATTCCTCGTTATGGATGGTGTCCCCTGCATTAGTGGACGCTGGGCAGCATCCTTGGCCTCCACCCATGTGCACATAGAACCTGCTCAATTCATGACAGTAAAACATCTTCAGGCACAGCTAAGTGTCTTCTGAGAGGCAAAAATGCCCCTGGTTGAGAACCAGTGAACTGCAATGGTCTGTTAAAACATAAACTCTGATCATGTCTCTTCCTGTTTAAATCCTTCTGATCATACCTAGAATAAAATCCAAAAAATTCCATGACCCACAAGGCCCTACAATATGACCTGGCCCTGTCTCCATGTCGCATGGCATCTCTGCCACTCACCTTGCCCAGTTCCGTCCAACCATACATGCCTTCCTATTACCACCTGAATAAGCCAGGCCTGTCCTGGCCTCAGGGCTCCTATATACTTGCTGTCCCACCTGCCAGGCCCACTTTACCCAGACTCATCCTTTGTATCCCTTACCCTCCACTCGAATGTCCAGCCCTCAGGACAGTCCCTGACCATGTTAACAAAAATGCCCTGACACTTCAGCCTCTGACTGGTCCTGTTTCCTCCATGACATGGATTACTGTGTGAAATACTGTATTTACTTTTCCTCCTCTGTGTTTTCCTCTCTCCAGCCAGAATGTCAGCAGGCTGGGGACTGTCTTATTTGCTGATCTCTCCTCTTACAGAGAGCCTGGAGCTTGGAAGTTGCCTAATAACGTGGGTGAGAGACCGAATTGCATGTTACAGGAGATTACTTCATCCTTCTAGGTGTCTGGCCAAAAAAGAGGATGAGGGTGACGGTGCTGGCGAGAGAAGTACTCACGTAGCACCCACCGCATACTGAGGGCTGCCCGACGCACGTCCCAGGAACCTTTCCATCCTCACCACTCCCAAGGAGGTCGGTACATTTTTCAAGTGGGGAAACTGAGGCACAGACAGTTGAAGATGCTAGCCCAAGATGACAGCTGGGGAAGTGGCAGAGCTGGGATCTGAACTTGAGGCGTCTTAGTATAGCCACCACATTGGGGATCCTGGAGACTCACAAGCATTCTGTAGGGAAGGCCTGACAGGCCGGAGGGCTGCCTGAGGCACAGAGATGCCAGGGCTGTCTCCCCAGGAGAAACAGGAAAGGCAAATCCACGTGATGGTGAAATTTACCCTAAGGCACTGCCTTTTTAGCTTGGGTCATGTAAACACTTAAAACGCTGGTGTGTGTGCTTGTAAATGTACTGTAACCAAGATGGAAAGTAACTTTGGGTCGTATTTGTTCATGGTGATTTTATAACCAAATTAAGATCTGAAGAGCCTTACTTCTCAGTGCAGCTTGAGCTCACTGGTGTGAAGAGACACCCAAGCAGTTTCTGTGCTCGGACAATGCTTACAAAACATCCTCCTAAAGCCAGGCACCCCCAGACCAGTGAGGGTTTTATGTAGGCCCCTAACAGCCTCGTCTTCTCCTCTGTGAGGCTACCTGCTACAACCACGATGGAGTAATTAACTGCATTTCTTGTCTAATACCTATCTTCCTCTCTAGGTTCATCCCTCCTCCAGCATCAAACATAATGTCCGGCACAGGCAACACGTAACGTGCATTTGTTGAATTCGAGAAAAAACCATTGCCAAGAGGCCTACTGGGAGATTTTATTTCATGATTTCAGAGTTAAAAAAAAAAACATGTTCCTTGAATATGCTTCATAACAGTTTTCACACTTGTAAATTTGGTGCCTGAATAAACATCAAGGAGGGGCTGGCCAAAATACATTTAGGCAGGCATCTACTTCGTGAAGGCATCCCTTGTCACTCCAGAGTTAAATCTCTTTCCTCCCATCCATGCACAATATTTTAAAATTCTTAAGTGTAAATTCAATGTAACCATTTTTGAGTAGATTTTAAGATTCAAGTGACTCAAAAATAAAAATACAAAAAATATTTACTGAGGAGTTGCATGCCCACGCTCACCCCAGAGGAAGCATTTTGATTAGTTTCCTGTGAATTTTCCAGTGTTTCTTCAAACAAACACAGGCTCAAACTAAATACATGTTGATGTATTTTCCTCCGTCCAAATCTACTTGCTGTCTCAGTCCAGAGAGTGAGTAGTGACGGTTCAAAAGTGAAGGGTTTATCTGCAAATTTACCCAAAGTATGCTTCCCAAGTTTGGAGGGTGTGTCTGGTCCGGAGGGTACTGCCCACTGCTCCTTCACTGCCCTAAAGGCAGTGTTTTGTAAGACTGCTCTGTACTTTACTTTCTTTACTTAACAGCAATACTGGAATCATCCCAAATCAGGATATAAGAAACTTCCTTATTCTTTTTTACATCTATGAAGTGTTCTGTTGTGTGGCGATAGCATAAAATATTTAACCAGATGCCTATAGACAGATACTTGCTTTGTCCCCAATCTTTTTTCTATCACAGAACAGGAATAAATTCCCAGGAGTGGACTTGCTGAGTCCAAAGGTAAATAAATTTATAATTGTGAGAAACACAGACAATTTGCCCCTCATGGTTGGTGTGCCATTTGTACCCCCACCAGAGAGGATGTCTGTTTCCCCACGGTCCTGCTGAGTGGGCTGCTGAGCATCTGGAGTCTTGCCAGTCCAAAGGAGTCTCCTACTGCTTTCATATGTCTCCTGTTTCTACAACATGCCATGATTTATAGATACTTGTCCTTATGAAGGTTTCACCTCCACAGAGCAGCTGCAGCTACCTAAGGGACAGCTGATGGTGGAAATAATCTATGCACTCCACAAATATAATTCAAGACACTTTGCTCTGTTTTTTCCTTATAATGGAGTTTGCTATGGAAAAAAAAATACTATATACATTAAGAAGTTTTTTAGGAGGGTAGAAAAACAATTACAGAATGGTAAAGAAGTCACTACATTAGAAGTACTTACATGTCACTTGAAGGAGTGGGTTTTGGTGAGGGGCTGGGTAAATTTGCTTCCATAATATCATTAAAACTATTGTTTCCTACATTCTTGGCCAGCTGTAACATAAACAAAACACAATACAGCAAACTCTTTACTACTAGTTTACAAGTCCCTACTATTTGCTTTTGAGATTTCTGAATATGTATTTTCCTTCATTTGACTCAGAATACAAAACCATTCACCCTTCATCCATCTGATTAACTAATATTTACTGAGCACCTACTATGTGTGAGGCATGAACTTTAGAGTGTGGGAGATACAGATGGGTAAACCATGTTTCTCGCCATAGGAGCTAACGGACGAGAGAGGCCATTGACAAGAAAATCAGTAATTTTTACAAACACAGTGTGATAAATGCCAGACTAGAATAGGATGTGGCTTTACACACACACAAACTATCTGAGATTAGACAAAGCAGGTTCCACAAATGAATCTAAGTTAAATGCTTAACAAACAGCTACAGCTTTTCAACCATCATCATACCCCATTTTTAGATTGAGCAGATTTACTCTTATTGGACAGAAAACAATGTAAGATTCTTTTATTTTTGGGGTACAAATTAAGATGCCCCAGGCAACTGCTGAAGAGGCTCCAGGAAGCATTTTACTTTTGGGTTTAAGACTCTTCTGAGAAAATTTGTCTCTACAGGACTTAGGTCATTTAGACAGCTCTGGGATCAATGCAAATTTACGAAAGATTTCTTAAAGGGTGGGAATCTTGGGTTTATTACATGGCAAGAGATTTTAAGATTTGGATTCTCCTTATTTCTAATTGTCAAACTGGGTTTCAATAGTACAAGTTAGAGATGGAGTGACACTATTTCTGTATTAAGGAAGAAAGTTTTAGGTATTAAGCTGAGCTTTTTCTCCACAATCCTGAAGTGAATTAGGGAGCTGAGTTAGGAAATTCCTAACTTTCCTACTTCTTTAACTAAGAGGTTCAACACAACACAACCCAGACCATTATTGCTCAATGGATGCTCGATGACAAAGGCTGTTGGCTGGGTGACTAACTGCCCTGACTTCTGGGTACTTTTCTCTAGAGAAGGCTAGTGATAAAACTAGGCTTTCAGATTTTTTGAGCTAAAGACTCACTCAGGGTCTGCACAAGAGCTTGTGTCTGAGGAGAAGCCCTATTTGCCTGCAAATACTTTCATCCTGGGTATAAAGACTCCTTACAGTGCACCTAGTTCCAATTATGCACGAAGGACTCCTGACCACAAGGCATCACTGTGGATGCCAACTGGGCCTGCCCATCCTTTATCTGGTGTGCAGTGGGGACCAGTTTACTGTGGACCTGATGAGGGCTCCAAACTGGGAAAGTTATGAACATATTTGAATGTTTATAACCCTTTTCCATATTATAAAGCTAAGCACTGTAACTTCACACAGTTTTTTTCCTTACTACCTAATGAAGTTATAGGTTAAGGAGTTTTATGACAGCTGCTAACAGACCACTCTCAATTCATGTGTGCTTTTACAAACTTAAAAACAGTAAAAAGAGAAAGAAATTTCAGTCATTATTTTTAATAACATTAGGTACTAGGTAAAGTGAACATATGAGCTCAACTCCTAACTTCCTTTACTGCTATTATAGTGAATCATAAAAAAACTAATTCCAAAAGAACTCAGCTTTGAAAACGCCCACCCCAGAAGAAAAGAACTAGCTTAGTTGAACTAATTATAGAAATGTATGATTCAGGAGGTCTTCAAACAGGAAAGGGAAGTCAACATTACATACCACAAAATTTACATTTTAAATATCTATGCAAATTCACTAAATTCACGAGTTAGAATTCTTTGTACTCAGAAAAAAAGCAATATATTAAGTATTAAATATATTCATGACAACAAACTTCAAGTTTTTTTTTCTAAAGTGGAAGTTGCTACTTACCAAGAGTTCAGAAGTTCCTAATTTGTCTAGTTCCAAAGACTGAATGCGAGAAATATGAACCCCCATTTCCCTATGGATGCCGGAACATTCTATACAGGTCAAAATACCCAAGTTGGTTGAAAGCCAGGTGGGTTCTGTGGAAAGGATTTTGAACACAATAAACAAACAAGATCTAATTTTAGTGTGCCAGCTACAGAGGAAGCTGAAGCAACAGTAGTGAAACTTGTTAAGGATTGTAACAGAAATAATTAAAGGAAAGAAATGGATGCCTGCAGTTTAGCTTAGGGGCTATTATAAAAACTAACAGCTTGTCAGAGAACAAGAAGTGTCGTAAGACAAATTCTTAAAATTTCCTTTCAATACTGAATTGGAAACAAAATTAAGTATTTTATTCTTGTGAAAATATAAGAAAGACTCTTCCTACAAGGTCCTATGACACATCCTTGGCTTTGCGAGAGGGATTCCCTCACCGCCTGCATCATGCGCGACAGTGATGGACTGAAGGCCTATGAAGCACAGCTCACAAGGGACAGGATTCCCCAGTTCTCGCTGCCCTCCAAGGTACAACTCGCATTAAGCCAGCGCCTTGGTTGTGGCTTCTCCATAAGCACTTCTGGGTAATAAGACAGCTGTAAATACTGAGCACCAAATGTTTCTTCTGGAGACCCAAGCCTTTTAGACACCCCGGGGCTCCCGAACAGTCCGACCAGGAACCCATGTATCGAAACCTTCCGAGTTTTCTCTCTGTGGCAAGCTTCTTTTTCCTTTTTGACTGGTTAACACCTGTGTGTTTTACATGTACACAAAAACAGCAGAAAACATGAGATATGTCTCTGAGGTACTTATGACATGTTGCATAGAGAGGTCCATTTGCACAAGCAAACAGAAAGTGTACAACAGGTTTGCATCCATGTTCTGGATCCTACTATGTGTGTGATCTTAGGGCAAATGACTTAATTCTTTTGAGTCCCCAGTTTTCTCATCTGTAAAGTGAAGATAATAGTAGCACCTTCTCACAGAGCTTCTGTGAGGATTCAATAACCTAAGTAAAACAACTGGTTTTACAACATACGCGCTTACTCCAACGTCAGCACTGAATGACTGTTAGCTGCCGTCAATCCCTAGGAAATACAGATGCTACTGGAGAACGGAAGTTGGGGGAAGGCGACGCCAATGTGATACATGCTAGGGAGGTTTCAGTGAGAAGGAAGGAAGGAAAGTGATGTGCCATGTGTCAGCCAACTGCATATCTACCGTTTCATTAAGTCCTCATAACAACTGAGGTTTATTATCCCATTTTTAGGATGAGGAAACTGAAGGTCAGATTGGTGAAGGGACTCAGCATGAGGCTATCCAGGCGGTAAGAGGCAGGCTGGTGATTCAAAACCTCGATGATGGACTCCATGTCCAGTGCTCCTGCCATACTATCCATGGTGCTTATTTAATTGGATTGTACATGAAAGGTAGCATTTTGGCAGGTGACCATTTAGGGAGAGCAGGGGGAGTTTTCCAGGCAGAGCAAACAGCATGGGTAAAAGCAGCTCAGAGGTGGGCCCACTGACGTTAACATGTGCTGGGTGTGTGTCAAGTCCAAGGAGATGATGCTTTTAGATGATAGCTCATCTGTATTCTATAGGAAGAGAAAGGATGTGTAAGAAGCTGGCTCTAGTTGGCAGCAGATACCTGACGAGCCACAATCGCAGCAGACGTCGTTCCCGGGGAGCCGCTGGACGTCCTCGATAATGGCTTTTGTCAGATCTTCCAAGCTGTTCTCCCCTGTGCTCTGCTCCCCACGGAAGGCCATGGTTAGGGCCTCTTCTTTGCTATTTGTCAATACCGAGATCCACCTGTTATCAAAAATGGGAGAAAAGAGATGAAGGTTCATCCACTGTTTTCACCTTCCAATGCAAAAATCTATTTTTATCAACAACTTCTGAAAGAGGATCCCATCCCCCTGCCAACCCTCCAGCAATAAAGTGAAAAAAACTAAAAGAAATTCAATCTGAAGGAAGGGAGTTAAAGAATGGGAAGCAACACAGGAGCAAAGGAGAAAGAGGGCAGGAACTGATGAGGGAGGCAAAGCCAGGGTGACGAGGACTCGCAGGAATGCAGGACGCGTCTGCCGTATTTCCATTGGGACAGAATAAAGGGAACGCTAGAATGAGGAGGACTCAGCGTGGCATGGATCCAGGGCAAGGAGGAGAGAGAACCGGTGTGGCACGGCAGGACACAGGAAACCGTTTAGCAGAAGGAGTCTTCTCTGGAACTCCACTGTCAGTGCGGGTACTTAAAAGTGAAGATGAAGGGATCGTTCATTAGCAGCCATGAAAACTTATGTTTATGAAAATGGCTTAATAACATGAAACATGCTGGCAAATATAATATGAAATGGAAAGTACAGGCTATTAAACTACACATGCAGTATGATCACACTATGTACCAAACAGAACAACTGTTTGCTGCCACTCTATGCCAAAAATAACCTAAACCTGTCACAACAGGGGTTAATTTACAAAGCATGAAATAACCACAAATTAACCAGGTATTAAAATTTTTCAATAATTTTTGGATGGCACTGGGGAAATGCTAACAACACAATGTTTTGTGAAATATACAGGAAAAAAACTGTTATATAATTTAATACCAAATTTAAATGTATGGATGGATTATGTATTTTTGAGGAAAAAGAGGGTAGAAGGAAATTGACCAAAATGTTAATACTGGCTGCCTCTGAGAGAATTTCTGAATGAAAAATGGATAGATAAATTGTGTTGTGTCTTTCTGTAATTTCCCAAATCTGTAATGAACCGGTATTACATTCATGAATGAGGAAAAGAAACTAAATTTTCTTAAGATGAAAACTATTTTCAAACAGCAGCCTATTCTCACTGCACAGATAGCTAATAATACTCCTAACAGAGAATATACAGGTCTAGAACTGAGTGTCTAGTTTTTTCGTGTTTCTAGTAGGATGAACTGGAGATAAAAAAAAAAGGAGTAGCTATAAATGGTTTTGAATAAGCAATAGTGTCAGCAGTAAGAATTAAAAAAACAAACCCAATTACTTGGAGTATGTCAACTGCAAGCCACACCTTTGACTCTAGGAGGTGCCGACCCCTCAGTATGTTATAAGAAATATGTCTGCACAACTAGATTTCCTGCTGTGATGCAGAAAACTCACCTCAAAACCAACAGTCTAGGAATTGGGGTGTTCCATTTAATACCTTTTGAATTAAAGTGTACGTTTTCTAGCATTTAGTTGCGTTAGAAACTAGAAATTGTTTTGTTAAAAACAATGAAAAAACTGGGTACAACACTGTACTGTATTGGTGGCACTGACTAGAGTTTTCACTTTGGAGAATCCCTCTTGAGTCCTTCCTTAAGCATTATGATATTTTGGCTATCTAATATAACCAGTATCTGGTATGTGCCAAGTACGCAGAGATTCAGGGATATAATACTCCAACAAGCCTTTGAGTTGAGTTAGGGTTTGTCATATTTTATAGAGAAGAAAACGGAAGCCCAGAGATACCAAATGCTTCCCCCAAAGCTCTACAGTGGGCCTGGGGTCAGGTGGGATGAACAAAACTCTGCTGGTCCCCTTTCAGGTTCAGGTGCCTTCCATGTGCCAGTGCTCCTTCACTCAGGAGCTCATGACAAATAAGAAATACAGAAGTTGATCATGATAATCAGAAAATACATTTGAAAGACAATTTTCTAGAGGAGTAATTCCAATTTGGACATGAATGCATGTCCTTGGGCAAGGGAAACAAAATAAAAAATGAACAATTGGGACTACATCATGATAAAAAGCTTCTGTACAGCAAAGGACACCATCAGCAGAACAAAAAGGCTATTTGTTACATTGGTCTATGGGTCTGTTCTTGTGCCAGTACCAACTTGTCATGATTAATGTAGGTTTGTAGAAGAAACGACTGCCTTTCAAAGGGTCAAGGATCAAAGCAACTATTTCTGACAATTAAAAAAAAACCCTTTTAAAATTATATTAAAGTGACAAGCATACAAAAAGGTGTAAGAAATAAAATAATGCAGTTATTATATATTATTCATTTTTTAATTTTTTAATTTTGGTATCATTAATATACAATCATATGAGCAACACTGTGGTTACTACATTCCCTCCATTATCAAGTCCCCACCACATACCCCATTACAGTCACTGTCCATCAGCATAGTAAGATGCTATAGTCACTACTTGTCTTCTCTGTGCTGTACTTCCTTCGCCATGAACCCCCCTACATCATGTGTGCTAATCATAATGCCCCTTAATCTCCTTACACCTCCCTTCCCACCCACCCTTACCAGACCCTTTCCTTTTGGTATCTGTTAGTCCATTCTTGGGTTCTGTGAGTCTGCTGCTGTTTTGCTCCTTCAGTTTTTGCTTTGTTCCCATGCTCCACAGATGAGTGAAATCATTTGGTAGCTGTCTTTCTCTGCCTGGCTTATTTCACTGAGCATAATACCCTCTACCTCAATCCATGTTGGTACAAATGGTAGAATTTGTTTTTCTTCCTGTGGCTGAATAATATCCCATTATGTATATGTACAATATCTTCTTTATCCATTCATCTACTGATGGACACTTAGGTTGCTTCCATTTCTTGACTACTGTAAATAGTGCTGCAATAAACATGGGGATGCATATGTATTTTTGAAACTGGGATCCTGCATTCTTAGTGTAAATTCCTAGGAATGGAATTCCTGGGTCAAAGTTTTTTGAGGAACCTCCGTACTGCTTTCCACAATGGTTGAACTAGTTTACATTCCCACCAGCAATGTAGGAGGGTTCCCCTTTCTCCACATCCTCGCCAGCATTTGTTGTTCCTAGTCTTTTCTATGTTGGCCGTCCTAACTGGTGTGAGGTGGTACCTCATTCTGGTTTTAATTTGCATTTCCTGATAATTAGCGATGTGGAGCATCTTTTCATGTGCCTGTTGGTCATCTAAATTTCTTCTTTGGAGAAGTGTCTGTTCATATCCTCCACCTGTTTAATAGGGTTATTTGCTTTTTGAGTGTTGAGGCGTGTGAGTTCTTTATATATTTTAGATGTTAACCCTTTGTTGGATATGTCATTAACAAATATATTCTCCTATACTGTGGGATGCCTTTTTGTTCTGCTGATGGTGTCCTTTGCTGTACAGAAGCTTTTTATCATGATGTAGTCCCAATTGTTCATTTTTTATTTTGTTTCCCTTGCCCAAAGACATGCATTCAGGAAAAAGTTGCTAATGTTATACTCAAGATTTTTGCTTATATTTTCTTCTAAGAGTTTTATGGTTTCATGACTTACATTCAAGTCTTCAATCCATTTTGAGTTTACTTTTGTGTATGGGGTTAGACAATAATCCAGTTTCATTCTCTTGCATGTAGCTGTCCAGTTTTGCAAACAACAGTTGTTAAAGAGGCTGTCATTTCCCCATTGTATGTCCATGGCTCCTTTATCATATATAAATTGACCATATATGCTTGGGTTTATATCTAGGCTCTTTAGTCTGTTACATTGGTCTATGGGTCTGTTCTTGTGCCAGTACCAACTTGTCATGATTAATGTAGGTCTGTAGAAGAGCTTGAAGTCAGGGAGCATAATCCCCCCTGCTTTATTCTTCCTCCTCAGGATTGCTTTGGCTATTCGGGGTTGTTTGTGGTTCCATATGAATTTTAGAACTATTTGCTCTAGTTTGTTGAATGCTCTTGGTATTTTGATAGCAATTGCATTGAATCTGTAAATTGCTTTAGGCAGGATTGCCATTTTGACAATATTAATTATTCCTATCCATGAGCATGAGATGTGTTTCCATTTATTGGTATCTTCTTTCATTGCTCTCATGAATGTCTTATAGTTTTCAGAGAATAATAGGTCTTTCATTTCCTTGGTTAGGTTTATCTAGATATTTAATTCTTTTTGATGCAATGTGAATGGAATTGTTTTCCTGATTTCTCTTTCTCCTAGTTCATTGTTAGTGTATAAGAATGCAACAGATTTCTGTGTATTAATTTTGTATCCCACAACTTTGCTGAATTCAGATATTAGATCCAATAGGTTTGGAGTGGATTCTTTAGGTTTTTATTGCACAATATCATGTCATCTGCAAACAGTGACAGTTTAACTTCTTCCTTGCCAATCTGGATGCCTTTTATTTCTTTGTGTTGCCTGATTGCCGTGGCTAGGACCTCCAGAACTATGTTAAGGAGTGAGCATCTTGAACATGATCTTAAAGGAAAGGCTTTTAGCTTCTCACTGTTAAGTATGATATTGGCTGTGGGTTTGTCATATATGGCCTTTATTATGATGAGGTACTTGCCCTCTATACCTATTTTGTTGAGTTTTTATCATGAATGGATGTTGAATTTTGTCGAATGCTTTTTCAGCATCTATGGAGATGAGCATGTGGTTTTTGTCCTTCTTTTTGTTGATGTGGTGGATGATGTTGATGGTTTTGAACGTTGTACCATCCTTGCATCCCTGGAATAAATGCTACTTGATCATGATGGATGATCTTTTTGATGTATTTTTGAATTTGGTTTGCTGATTTTTTTTGTGTATTTTTGTATCTATGTCCATCAGGGATATTGGTGTGTAATTTTCCTTTTTTTTGTGGTGTCTTTGCCTGGTTTTGGTATTAAGAGTGATGCTGGCCTCATAGAATGAGTTTAGGAGTATTCCCTCTCCATCAACTTTTTGGGAAACTTTGAGGATGGGGATTAGGTCTTCACCAAATGTTTGATAAAATTCAGCAGTGAAACCATCTGGTCCAGAGGTTTGGTTCTTAGGTAGTATTTTGATTACCAATTCTATTTCCTTGCTGGTAAATGGTCTATTCAGATTTTCTGTTTCTTCCTGGGTCAGCCTTGGAAGGTTGTATTTTTTTAGAAAGTTGTCCATTTCTTCTAGGTCATCAAGTTTGTTAGCATATAATTTTTCATGATATTCTCTCATAATTCTTTGTATTTCTGTGGTGTCCATAGTGATTTTTCCTTTCTCATTTCTAATTCTGTTTATGTGTGTACACTCTCTTTTTTCTTGATAAGTCTGGCTAGGGGTTTATCTATTTTGTTTATTTTCTCGAAGATCCAGCTCTTGTTTTCATTGATTCTATTGTTTTATTCTTCTTGATTTTATTTATTTATGCTCTAATCTTTATTATGTCCCTCCTTTTACTGACTTTGGGCCTTATTTTTTCTTTTTCTAGTTTTGTTAGTTGTGAGTTTAGACTGTTCATTTGGGATTGTTCTTCTTTCCTGAGGTAGGCCTGCATTGCAATATACTTCCCTCTTAGCATGGCCTTCGTTGCGTTCCACAGATTTTTCAGTGTTGAATTATTGTTGTCATTTGTCTCCATATATTGCTTGATCTCTTTTATTTGGTCATTCATCCATTGGTCACTTAGGAACATGTTATTAAGCCTCCATGTGTTTGTGGGATTTTTTGTTTGTGTTTGTCCATGTGTTTGTGGGATTTATTTCTAGTTTGGTACCTTTGTGGTCTGAGAAGCTGGTTGGTACAATTTCAATCTTCTTGAATTTACTGAGGCTCTTTTTGTGGCGTAGTATATGATCTATTCCTGAAAATGTTTCATGTACACTTAAGAAGAATGTGTATTCTGTTGCTTTTGGATGGAGTGTCTGTAGATGTCCGTTAGGTCCATTATGTTCTAATACGTTCTTCAGTGCCTCCATCTCCTTACTTATTTTCTGTCTGGTGGATCTGTCCTTTGGAGTGAGTGGTGTGTTGAAATCTCCTAAAATGAATGCATGCATTCTATTTCCCCCTTCAATTCTGTTAGTGTTTGTTTCACAGATGTAGGTGATCCTGTGTTGGCTGCAAAGATTTTTATAATAGTTATATTCTCTTGTTGGATTGACCCCTTTATCAGTATTAAATGTCCTTGTCTCTTGTGACTTTGTTTTGAGGTCTATTTTGTCAGAAATAAATACTGCAACTCCTGCTTTTTTCTCCCTATTAGTTGCATGAAATATCTTTTTCCATCCCTTTACTTTCAGTCTGTGTATGTCTTTTGGTTTAAATTGAGTCTCTTGTAGGCAGCATGTAGATAGGTCTTGTTTTTTTACCCATTCAGTGACTCTAAGTCTTTTGATTGGTGATTCAGATCATTTACATTAAAGGGTGATTATTGATAGGCATGTACTTATTGTCATTGCAAGCTTTAGATTCATGGTTACCAAAGGTTCAAGGGTAATTCCCTTACTATGTAACAGTCTAATTTAATTCTCTTATGCTATTGCAAACACAACCTAAAGGTTCTTTTTTTCCTCCTCTATTCTTTTTATGTTAGGTATCATATTCTGTACTCTTTGTCTATCCCTTGATTGACTTTGGGGGTAGCTGATTTGATTTTGCATCTGCTTAGTAATTAACTGTTCTACTTTCTATGCTGTGGTTTTACTTCCCTTGGTGACAGCTACTCAGCATTAGGAACACTTTCATCTATAGCAGTCCCTCTAAAATGTACTGTAGAGGTAGTTTGTGGAAGGTAAATTCAACCAGCTTTTGCTTATCTGAAAATTATTTAATCCGTCCTTCAAATTTAAATGTTAATCTTGCCAGATAGAGTATTCTTGGTTTGAGGCCCTTTTATTTCATTGCATTAAATGTATCCTGCCACTCCCTTATGGCCGGTAAGGTTTCTGCTGAGAAATCTGATGATAGCCTGATGGGTTTTCCTTTGTATGTGATCTTTTTTCTCTCTCTATCTGCTTTAAAAAGTCTGTCCTTATTCTTGATCTTTGCCATTTTAATTATTATATGTCTTGGTGTTGTCTTCCTTGGTTCCCTTGTGTTGGGAGATCTGTGCTCCTCCACGGCCTGAGAGACTATCTTCTTCCCCAAATTATGGAAGTTCTAGCAATTACCTCCTCAAAGACACTTTCTATCCCTTTTTCTCTCTTCTTCTTCTTCTGGTACCTGTGTAATGTGAATATTGTTCCGTTTGGGTTGGTCACACAGTTCTCTTAATATTCCTTCATTCTTAGAGATCCTTTTTTCTCTCTGTGCCTCAGCTTCTTTGCATTCCTCTTCTCTAATTTCGATTCCATCTACTGTATCTGCTACTACATCTAATCTGCTTTTAAAACCCTCCATTGTATGTTTCATTTCAGATATGGAATTTCTTAATGATTGAATCTCCATCCTAAATTCATCCCTGAGTTCTTGAATATTTTTCTGTACCTCCATGAGCACGTTTATGATTTTTATTTTGAACTCTCTTTCAGGAAGATTGGTGAGTTCAGTTTCATTTTATACTGAAAAAACACTTTTCTGGTGTGTGTAGATTTTTGTTTGAACCAGGTTCCTTTGACATTTCATATTTGTATGTGGCAACATCTAGTGCCTAGAAGCTCTAGTCTCTGGAGCTGCTCAGCCCCTTGTACGATGTTGGGGGTCACAGAGGAGCGGTGTTGGTGCCTGTGGGGAGGAAAGAGCTGTTTCTTGCTTCCTGGTTGCAGTGCCTATCTCCGGTGTCAGAACCAGTGGGACAAGCACTCAGGTGTGAGCCTCTGTGCTTTGCTTCTGTAGCTGCCGTAGGCGGGGCCTCCCTCTGGCTGGCCTGATGCCAGGGCAGAGACTGCCTGTTTTTAAGCCGGTGCCAGCAGGCCAGGAGGAAGGTGCGGCAGTCAGCGTATCACAGTGGGGGGCTTCAGAGCTGAGTAGGCAGCCAGGGGGATGGAGCGCCTGAAGCTCCTGAAGGTTTCCAACCTGCTGGGCAGAGCATGCCCAGGCAACCTTGTCCACCTATCCCTTCTCCCAAGCAGCAAGCTCCGTGCAAACCCTGCCCCTTCAGCTGCCCGCTAGCTACTAGGAAGCCTCTCAGACCACTGCCTTTCCTTTGTCCCAGAGCAGCCGGATGTGGATCCCTGTCCTCCACAAACAGCTGGAATCTCAGTCTCTCCAAGTATCCCACCTGTCTTAGCTTTCCAACTCCACTAATCTCTTGAGCATCATGCAATGTAGGTTTGCGCTCCCAAAGCAGATCTCCAAGGCTGGGTGTTCAGCAGTCCTAGACTTCCACACTCTCCCCGCTGAGGTGGGGTGGGGGAAGGGCTTGGGTCCCACCGGATCAATGCTTTGGTATGCTACCCTCTTTCTTGAGGTCTCCTCTGTTCTCCAGGTGTATGCAGTCTGGTGCAGCCTTCTTTCCTGTTGTTGTTTTAGGACTTGTATTGACTATATATTCATATTATATGTGGTTTTGGGAGGAGTTCTCTGTCTCACCTCTCACGCCACCATCTTGAATCTCTAAAGTCACTGAATTTTATAGGATAAAAAAACTGGCACTGTACCAGAAACTTTGCACACTTTATCTTATGTCTCAAAATCCTGCAAACAAGGTCTATAATCCCATCTAAGTGACAAGAAGACTTAGGTGGGCCATCTGCCCAAGGTAAAAAAGTCACCAAGCATGAAAGCCCGGCCTAGGAGGTGAGTGGGCTTGATGTTAAACATACAGCTGCCCCTCCTATTGGTCCTGACTGCTGACTCAGTGAGCAGGGAGTTTTTCTCAGAATTCCAGGTACTTTGATATGAGAAAGCAGCTCAATGGCACAGTGAGACTGCCTTTCTGAACCTGCAGGTAACCGAGGAGCTAGGCCTCCCTCTGGGTCATGTGCTTCCTCGGCAGATGTCACCACCTGCTAGTCACTCCCAGCAAGGAGCAACAGCGGCGGGATGGGCCAAGCAATCCTTTACTGAAACGGGTTAGGTCTCGCAGGTGGGGAACCCAATACCTCTTTGACCAAACTGGGCTTGAATTATCTGTAAAAGCAAATAAAATATTAAAGACCTGGGTTTGAGACCAGAGAGAACAACGAAGAAGTGGATGTGTTTGCCTCCCCGCACAAATCTCTCCCGTCCTCCCACTTAGGGCTCTGGGGAAGGAAAGGGGGGAGTAAAGAGAAGGGGGCAATATTCAAGGTGCCTTTGGAACTCTGTCTAGGAAACCCTTTAGGGACACATGTCAGAGGGACTACCTGCTGTACCTTTTCTAGCAGGACCCAGTAACACCCATCACAGACATCTTGCTGAGCTGCTCGCGTCTCCTTTAACCTTCCAAAGGGAGCTTCACTAGTCACCTCTCACTCCTCTGTTTCACAAAGGAGGAGACAGAGATTCCCCAGAGTAAACCAAGGAAAGCCAACCAAACCAAGGTAAATCAAATGACCTGGATTCTCCAATTCTGTCATATGACCCGTGGACTCTCAACCATATAGCTGAACAGTCTACAGAACCAGTGTGATGAACTGGACACTGCGTGGGCATTAGAGCACAAATTCCAATTACACAGGTACTATTTTGTTTCAGAATTTTAAACAAGTCACTTAACCTTAGTTTGTTTAATCACCTGTAAAATGATCGCACCAACCTCACGTGTGTGTTTGACAAGATTAGAGAGAACAGGTGAGCCTCCAAGGCTTGGCTCACAGTAGGTGCCAGTGGGGAGCTGTTCAGACACCCACTGTATCTTTCTCTAACTTGACCATGAGACCCCCTAGACACCATGACTACAGCTATGGGCACATTGTGTCAGTTTCTTCATTTTCAAACTAGGGATATCGGCCCCTACTCTCTGGGCTTGTAAGGATTCATGAGGCATGACATGCACTTAGCACCATGATCTGAATAAATACTACTCCTCTCTGAATCTGGGGGTGGAAGGCCCGCCCTCCTGACTTCTCCCTTCTTCATTTCTGGTCACCTTCCAGTCAGTCAACTCTATCTGTCACATCCTTATCCGGCTGCTTCCTTTGTATTCCTTTCAGCTGCTCCTAGGCCAGCAGAACCTCCTTCCTGGAGTGCAGAGTATTTACAGGTGACCTTTGAACAACACGGGGCTTAGGGGCACTGACTTCTTTACACAAGCAGTCAAAATCCATATATTAACTTTTGACTCCCCAAAACTCAATTACCATTATCCTACTTTGATCAGAGCCTTATCAATGATATAAACAGTTGATTAACATGTATTTTGTATGTTACATGTATTATATACTGCGTTCTTACAATGAACTAGAGGAAAAATTTCAAATTGTCACAAATCTCAAAAAAATTTCCCAATACATTTATTGAAAAATAAATCCACATGTAAGTGGACCCATGTGGGCCAAACCTGTGTTGTTCAAGGTGGACTGTATTACCTTCCTAGAGCTGCACGAGTCAGCTCAGGCGGCTCCCTGTCCTCTTGGAAGTCGTCTTGAGCCACGCTCCAAGAGCCCAAGAGGGAGGTGTGCGCCCCTAGTGTGTGCCCCACTGGCACACTGCCTCCCCCGTCCCCACAGGATGTCCCCCCGCCTCTCTCTTCCAGCAGAGACCGAGTTTCTCGGAGTAGGGGCCCCGTCTAACTGAACGTTGAATCCTCGGTGCTGTGCAGGGCTCTTGGCGCACTGCCGCACTCACTCACGTTCAGATGGCTGAATGGCTCCGCACCTTTCTCCTCCTTTCCTCCTGCCTTTTCTCTCAGTGCTGTGCCCCCCCACCCTGTTTCTCCCAACTCCATATCCTTCCTACCCATTTCTGACCCCCTATCATTTCTCCTGAGATTCAGACAGAGTAAAATCATCCAGAGAAAGAGGAAGGAGAGAGAAAGGGATGTGTACAAAGGCCAAAGAATTCTGTGGCTCTGCAGAAGTAACTAAAGAACATCGATGGAGAAGTTCCATCGTCATGTGTCATTAAGGAGACAGGAATCTGAAAATCTGAACGCTACAGAAATGTCTGATTGCCAGCCGTTACCCCCACGTCCCCCTCCTGGGCTGCTGAGAATGTAATGGTCACACACTCCTCTGCTGAGTCCAGGCAGGCTACTGGGAAGAGGAGGCATGAAGACAGGGCAGGACCAGGGGTGACCTTAAAAAAAGTGGTGGGGAGACACCTAGGGTTGCACATCTGGTCAGGTAAAGACAGGTTTCCAATGTAGGAGTGTGTGACACCAAACCCAGTTCTTCCCACTTCAGCACCTTTACCTGAGCCACGCTCACCGCTGCCAACTCTGTTCCTTCAGGGCCAGGCTCCTGCCTCTCTCACAGTGAACAGCCAAAAAATCCAGGGAGACTGGCGCTAACACTAAGTGCGCCCATCCTAAGTGCAGGCGATGTGATTAAGCAAGGAGCATGGACAGTCCTTGCCCTCAAGAAGCTCTGTCTCTAGAGGACTCACAGAGTGACCCAGAGGGTCAGAGGGGCTTGGGGCCAGAGGAGGGAGCAAAATCGGTGGGTGGTGAAGATTGAGCAGAATCCTGAAAAAGCACTGGAGTTTATTGTGCATCCCAAACAGACAGAAGTGCAGCATGTCAAGGCCCAGAGGTGAGACAAGCATGTGAACCACCAGGAAGGGTTCTCAGTGATAAAAAGAAAACTTGAAGGTATACTGTACTTTTTCAAGTCAAGGCATTGCACCATTATTTCAAAGCTACTTACGCTACATAATCCTGCTCATCTTCTGCCTGAAAGTGATACGTCCTATTATCTAAAATACAAAAAAGAAAAAAAAAAGTCAACCTAAAATGTACAATACCTTCAGGTATAATGTAAATTTTCAAAGTTCCTAGAAGAGAAAAATAAAATTGAAGTGGATTTTAATACTCATTCACTTTTATGTCATTTTCTTCTCAGTTACACAGTTCCTGTGGTCTGTAATTCTTCTGAAGTGCAGTAGGAATGCAATACAACCACCACAAATGGCACAAAAACATCCGGCACTTCATTTGGAAAAAGTGGGGAGGAGAGAACCCACCTGATCAAAGTGGATTTCAGCGACCATATGGAGCACTAGCTGCCAACTTAGTATGTTACTTTTCATTTTCAATTTGAATTGTATTGTTTTCTTTAAAAAAAATTCCTTTACAGAACTGATCTGTAACATGCCAGGCAATTGCAACAGGTAGGCAAACCCCGGCCTGGGCTGCTCTCTAGTTGAATGGAGCTGCAGGAAGAAGGGCTCAATCCCTGCTCCAGGGTCACGTCTAGTTGCTACCCAGGTAAGGAGGGGGCGCTAAGCTTGGGTGATTTGGGCAGGTGTGCATGAGGGAAGCTCTTTCTTAAAATTCAGGATTTGCTAACATGATTCAACATATTCAGGTCAAACTAACCTTCACTTTAGTGGGCACTCACCCATTATCTCCCCTAGAGAGGGAGAGAGGAGGCGTGTATGTCCAAGTATACATTATGGTAGTAAAGCCCAAGATCTTTGTTTGAATCCCTGTTTTACTGCTGTGTGACCTTGTGTAAGTCACTAAATGTCTCTGAGCCTCAGTATTTCCTTCCTTAAAACAGGAAACTGACAGGGCTTTTGCGACAAAGTATTTAAAGCACCTGACACATGCCAGATGTTCAAAAACTGATGCTTATTATTAATAACCTGTAGGTTCTCAAATCTAGAGGTCCTTAGCTTTTTCAAGTTCTAATTCCAATTTTTCATACTTTTTTCATACACAGCCCAAGAAATCTCTTGGTCATAAAAACCATGGGGGATGTGAATGCAGCATATGCTACACAATCCAGTTTAGACTCCATCCAAAGGGTCTCATGACTGATTCAGTCTTTTGGGGCTGGGACTGTTTGGAGGCTTCCATTCACACAACTACACTAGAAGGATTTCAAGGAGCAGGAACCTATTTCTGTGCTGTACACACACAGACTGTGTGTTAGGCTGGTGGCTTGTCCCACGGGCTCTCTGGAGGGGGAAGAATACTGAAGGTTAGGATTGCAGGATTTCAGAGTATTTGAGAGAGTCACTGTATTGGCACTGCTATCCTCTTCCTTTACAAAGAGGTGTTGCTTCAGCTACTGTGAGGGTCAGAAAGAGTATCCAGGGGTCCAGGATGTGCTTACACAGGGGGTCAGCCTACAGGCAAACAATATCCTCCCATACACCCAAGACAGAATATAGGCTCTTGGTGGGGGAGAGGGAATTATGTGCCATCATAAGAGAAAAGCACTGTGACCCATGGAGTCAGAGAATCATGGAATACTGTATCATTAAATTCATGAAGTTTGAAGGCAGTTCTGCTTGGAAGCAAGGAAAAGATTTTTCCTTTAAGTGCCCAATATTGCAAGAGATGAAACTCTGGGACCATCAGTCACACAGACACAGCAGCACACCACTTCCCAAGCCTGTGCCGGCACTTCTTCACCACAGCACACGTTTAGAGTCCCACAGGGACTTCTTAAAAAATGTCTGGGTCTCACACTGAAGACTGTGATTCAGCAGATCTAGGAGAGATTGGAAGGTACTTAGGAAAATCTCTCCAAGGGGACAGAGTTGTGTCCTCACGGTCAAGAACTGGTCTAGTTTAATGAACAAATATAGATCCTGTTCTATGATGGGTCAGATCAGACACTGTTCTGCATTCCCACCTGCAGGTGGGCTCCTGAGGGGTCTTCCCAGGACTGCACGAGCACAAGAAGCAAGGATCCCTGCCCAGAAAAGCTGCTGCTGCTTCAAGGCCCAGAGGATGGAAATGGGCAGGTGTCAGAATCCACAGTAACTGGCTTGGAGAGCGAAAGGACTCACGTGATATTAGGTCAAACGACTTCTTGTCCTCGGCATTCGGTTTCACCTGGCAGGTGAGAAGGTTCAACTTGGCTGGTTGCCTGTTGGACTAGAGAGAAGAGAAGATGGAGCAGTTACATGCGGCCCTCTCTTCTCACGAGCAGCGTCAATGCCTGCTGGGCAGGCGTACAGTTTCATACAGGAAATTTGATTGAAGTCTTATTTATTTACCCCATTAGAATTCTGAATCTCATTAATGAAGGAAAAAAATTTTAGGTGGCCTACTGAATGTCTTTTAAGTGTGCATAAATATCCTGGTGATTTATCAGAATGAAACTAAGATGCCCACATCTTACTTTCAATGAAGGGTGGACATGGTCTGTGGAAATGCACCTTTTTGGAACTTCCATATTTCCAAGCACAAACAGTTGGACTTTTAATACTGTATCTTATCTCACTGTGAAATGGAGCTGATATATTTAATTTATTTATCAAAATGACCCTGTAATCAATCATCCCAAGCTTGATGTCCCAGGTTTCTACAGATTTGGTTGTAATGTGAAATTTACATTACTTCTCTCAAAAGCACAGGGACAATTACCTCCTGTGCGACATCACTTAATAAGCCCCAAAACCTGGAGAGAGGGAAAATACAGTAAGGACTTCATTTATAATGATTATCATTTATCAGCAAATCCTTGGTTGCACACATAAATCGTACAGGATCTGCAGTATATATAATCATGTTAATTTAGGCTTTCCCTAGGTGGAGTCTCACCACATAATCATTCTGGTTAAAACTTCCTTGCCCTTCTGCATGCATCTGTCCAAGGTCACACGATGGCCAATGGCCGATGCCAGCATGCCAGCTTCCTGCAGGAACTGACCAAGGAATGAAGCATGCGAGGGCCCAGGCTGGGCATTGGGTATTCAGATTTCAAAGCCAGCAGCTGAAGCCACAAACGTAGGCCCAGTCCAGTATGAAAGGAACAGGTAGTTCTACCTCTCACCTTTTTGGATACTGATAAAATTGCTGGATTTCCCTTATGAATGACATAGACATTTGATAGTCTGGACAGGTAGAAATACATTTAACCGTGAGGCTTTCTGCAGAATACTATGTTCCAATCTGGCACCCAGATTTAAAGAAGGATGTAGAAAAAGTTTAGGGAAGATTAAGAAATGATTAAAGGAGTGGAAAGTGGGAACTTCAACGAATGGTTAAAAGTGCCATTTAGTCCAGAGGAAAAGAGGATAGGGAGTGATTTACTGACCATCCTTGAGTACATGGAGGGTCGTTAGAGGGGAAGGTTGGGCAGCTGTTTTCCATTTGCACAGATGAAGAAGAAATGCACTTAAAGTGTCGAAGACTGGGCCAGACATAAGGAAGAACTTCTAGAACTTAAGTTGATTATGCATAATAAAAGGTTTCATGTTTCTTCTTTGAAAAATTAAGAATTTTCTAGACACCATTCACATTTGAATGCAGCACAGGGTTAGCTAGATGATTTTTTCTTCCCAAGTCTACATTCCTCTGGTGTTTCTGAAAAAACTACCAACAAATACAACCAAGTAACAGATATAAAATATAGAAAAAGGAAAAAACACTCAGCTCATTATTAACTACATTCAGGAGAGTTAAACAGTGCGATTCGCCTGTCATTTCTAAGCATGTCCTAATTTCAAACTATATTACCAGAAAGTTTTTGATGATATGAGTTTTATACAGTTTAAATCATTCCATGATTAACCTCCAATGATGATGATGTATGATATTTACTCCCTTGGAATTTTGTTAAGTCTACTGGACTGGTATTTGCCACATCAACATGAACTTCATTTGATACAGATACATCCTGCCTGTATATCTCATAGATGCCAGTGAGATGCTTGACAAGTGACCTATCACCCAAATGTGAATCTGAGGAGCAAAGAAAACAATTTTTGACTGTCAAAGCAGCCTAGAGAGCCAGTACTGAGCCCAGGAACCCCAGAAAGTGGAGTGCAATGCTTAACCAAAGTCCACAGACTAGGCACCAGAGGCTAGGAATCACCACCATAAAAATGACCTCCCAAAATCTCAAAGCACTTTTTCAACATTCAGAACAAGTTTACAGATATATATTGATTAAAGAAGGTACACTCTTTCCTGGCATTTCAGCAGACTAAAATCAAAGTAAGGCTAAGACTTCCCCAGGCTACATCGCTAAGGAACAGTTTAGGAATTGCTTTCATACCATTTAAGGAAAGAGAAAAGAACTCTAAGGAACTGTTATTTATTGAGTACTGACTCTTGACTCCCACCACACGGTGAATAAAAGCTCCAGTCTGTAGGGCTGCCAGGCTCAGCTCAGTTCAGCTCCTGCCCCTCCACTGGGCATGAGGAGCCTGGGCTCACTCCTGCCGGTCACCCTTCTACTCTCCAGATGGCCCCTCCTTCCCTTCAGATCTCTGAGAACTGGCACCTCCTTGGAGAGGCACACAGAGGTTAACTAATTCCTAAAATCTCCCAGGAGGGAAACTGCAGGGCCTAGAACTGAACCCAGAATTGCGTGACCCAAAGCTCCACTCCTCCTCCTCTTCCACTGGGCAGTGCAGGCCTGGAAAGACAGTGAGACACGGTGTCCCTCAGGGGACGGCTGGGAGCCCCAGCGATGTGAACATCTCCTCCTGAGAAGAGTAAGGGACAGAAATAGAGCAGAAGTGCCAGAGCTTAACATCTATTTTAACATCTTCTCAGGTCATTTGATTCTCCTCCAGGTACTTGCTTTCATGATTGATGAAAGAGAAATTTTAGAAGCCTTTGCGAAGTAACTATTCACTTAATCCTTTGACAAGAGTCATTGAGGCTCCACAACATTCCAGGCACATATGAAAAACATGTGGTCTGTGTGATCAAACAGACCTGACCACAGACAAAGAACATGCTCAGGTCTGTTGAGCTCCACAGAGCAGCTTCAGCCCCAAGCAAGGACTCAGAAGGAAGCATGAACAAGGTGGATGGGTGGGAGAGTGAGGAGCGGCAGGTGCAGGCTTGGGGTGGGGGGCAGGGGCTGAGCAGACAGGGGCAGTAAGTGATACTGATGGAGAGGCAGGCAGGGAGGGTGCTGCTATGGCATGAGAATTCCCATTCCTGCCCCAGGAGCTCTGGCAACACTGGAGGGAGTTACCCGGAGGAGTAGCCGAGCAGCCCTGCATCCAAGGGGTGGTTGGTGGAGGGGGCAGAGAGAGCAACAGTGGGGCCTGAACTAAACCTGCGGCCGTAGTACTGTGGGCTGGGACTCAAGATGCAGCTAGAGAGATCTGTAATCAATTACTTCAAAAGTATCCTCTTACAGTACGCGGATCGCCTGGCCCAGGCAGGCGGTGGTGAGTGGAGGAGGGCCACGGTGTCCTGGCCAGTGCTGAGCAGTGTCTTTCAAAAGCTACACAAGCTTCTGCTCCAATTACAGTTATGACACCTTTCTAAAATGAAGATTGTATAGCTTGGTTCCCCAAAACTCTTGAAAACTGTCCTTTCACAGATTTTGTTAAAATAATGCATATTCACTGAAGAAACACTAGAAGACAGAGACAGTGCAAGAAATTGAACAGTACTTGTTTATCCCACTTTTCTACCCAGAGACAACCATTATTAATACTATCATTTTAACAAGGTTTGTTGTGTGAAACATCTGTTTTTAAAAAAACATGGGTTGGTTCAACTTGTATGTATTGTTTAGCAAACTTTTTTTGAAATTAACAGTATACAGATGCATTCATTTTATATACACACACACAAAGCCTATTCTCAAGTTTTCCATTTTTGAAAATGTTGCAACTAGGGAAGCTCTGACACGTTCCAGGAATAGAAATGATGAATGTAATTACCCCTCTGACATGACGTAATACTTTGCTACCCCAAATAGAAGATGGCCATTCACCCAGTGAAGTCAGAAATATAAGCAGAAATGCATGCAGAAACAGAACGAGTCAATTCTGATTAATGTTTCTATATCTCCTGAAAGAAAATAAACAACACACATTTGTGTTTCGACAGCTTGGTTGCATGCGTTCTGTGGTGGGGTGCTTTTGCTGGAGGTGTGAAGCTGTTAGTGCAGGCATATTTCCCTGTTAGCAGAAAACAGCTGCTACTGGAATTAGCATCCAGAAATGAAATGGTTCCCCCCATCATCCTGTAAAAAGTGATGAACATCATTAATTACTTGGGAAATAAGCTTGACTTAGCCAGGTTGCAGCTGCTGTGTAGAAAGAAGTAAAAATCAAATAATAAAGCTCTTCTCACTTTCTAGGGTAATGCTTGGTAACTGAGCTGTTCAGAACATTACGGTCATTTCAAACTTTACATTCAATAATTATTTACATACCTACTATGCCCCAGAAGGATGCATATATTTGGCATTTAGTTGATAACCACAATAACGCTCTGGCAAGAAGTTAGGTACACACTGAACACCCACCACTGCAGGGAGATCTTAATTCCAAAATTTTAGTATATTAAAACCACTGGCTTTTGGAAACTATGTTGGTTTATCTGGGGCAAGGTAACAATAGTTCTCATTTATTATGCATCTACACTGCTTTATATAAATTTTATTATTTAATTCTTACATAACGCTATGAGTTAGGTAATGCTATTATACCCATTTTACAGATGAGGAAACCAAGGGCTGGATGGCAAAAGTAAATTGACCCAAGTTTTATGAAAGCAAAAAGCAACACTGAGAACTGAACAAATTTCTTCCCAGAGCTTTTCCCGCTTATTATGCTGGCTTCCCTGTCAAGGCCAGCCCTGGGGATGTTTGCAGAGTAAGTGAAGACATCTTTTCTGTTTTTCCTTTTCTGGTTCTCCCTGCCCTGGGATGAATGGCTAGTTCCCTCATTTTCCCTCCAGATCACTTAATATTCCTGCTGAGAAATCCCACCCATTCTTCACATGCTCCATGTTCCAAACTTAGTATCTTGTGGCGACAATCAAAGCTCCCCCATCCCTTTAGTGATCCTTAAGAAAGGTTAGGGGAGAGGAGCCGATCATCTAACTTAAGTAATGCATCCAGAGTGTGAACGCCTATGAATCCCCTTGAGCTTCTGAGCCCCTGTAACCACAGGACCGATTTCCAGTTGTCAGGATGTATGTGTAAGAAAGACATATTTTAAAATGGAGATCTCCTTGAAACTCTTATTGCAGTAAGGAACTGGTCACTTTACTTTTGAGAATATGTTCCCCTCTACAATCAACATTAAACAATGCTATTTATATAGAAAATAAAAGTTTATCAGGCCTCCTAATACAAAGTGGGGCTGAAGTGCATCTGACGAGTGTGCTGCATATTCCTCCACTTAGTCACTTGTACAAACATTTACTGGGTGCCTTCTGTCTGCCAGTGTATAGAGTTTGGGCCAGAACAGGAAGAACTTCTAAAGGCACATTTCCTATTTAATTGCACTCACCACTTTAATCTAAGGCTTGTTATTGAACAGGAGCTGAAACTAAAACCAGACTTGAAATAATTACATGAAAATACATTAACTTGATAAAACATCAGTGCTATGGGCTATGTTTTTTTAAAAAAGTATTCTCATTACCCTTTATCAACAAAATGGGCTGCTTGAGTTGCTTAGGCAAAAATTTACAGCATGGTTTCCATTAGCCTTACGCACAAATGGCAGTTAATTGATACAAGGGCAGCCTCATCATCTTGACAATTACACAATGCTGGTACCAGGTGCTTTTCTGGTCACATACTCATTTAATCCTCACAACCACCCTGGAAATAAGTACCACTTACCATTCCCCCCATTTGACAGATGAGGAAACCAAGGCACTAAAGGGTTACCGTTGCCTTCAGATCACGGCTATGAGCATGTTAGGTACCAGTAAAGCGTTTTTAAGAAATCCTTACTTTCTTGTACTGGGGAGGGTGGGGAAGAAAGTAACGTGAAAACCACCGGATGGCAGGTTCTTAGATACATTCAAACCTGTAAAACCAGAGCTTTCTCTTCAGTCTTGTTACCATTTAAGAACTGATCACATATGCTGTAACCAAACGCATGCACTTTTTCAATTGGTAGGTTCTAAATTCAGGAGCAGCACACAGAATGACACACCCTTTAGACCTCTGAGGGAAGGTCTAAAGACCTCAGTCCTCACAAGCTGTATCTATAACATCTTTTGTATTTTAATTACTCAATTTCATCCTCCCTTCTTCATCTAAGAAAAAGTTCCTTGCAGGAGTTCCCTCCAGCCTCTGCTCAACATGAAAGCAGGAGAGGTTCCTTAGAACCATGACGGTGACCCCCTTGTGATTTTAGGATTAGACGGCAGAAGGAATCCGAGGGCGTGATGACTGCTAGTCTTTGAAGCCCCAATGAGCGATGGCCACAATACACCTAGCCTTCATGGAGCCACACCTTTGGGAACTGAGGCTTTTGCTAGTTTGTCTGGAGGAATGCAATATTCTGTTAATTTTATCAAAACAATTTATTTGTTCTATAAGGTACATGGTAGAATGCAGAAAAAAATTTGTCAATTTTTTTGGGTGATTAGTAAAAGTTTATTGTGCACACATCAAAAAGACAGTTGTAAACTGGAAGCACTCAAACTTTCACATGAAATGAGGGTCAGTGGTACAGCTGGAAGCAGCCCATGTACAAAAGCAGTTACTTCTTTCTTCACAGTGATGGGTTACACTAGGAAAAAAGTCCTAATTTTGGAGACAGTCAGACCCGGGTGTGGGCCTAGGCCCAGTCATCCACTAACAGGGCCATGACCTTCCTCTTCCTAATTTCAAGTCCTCTCATCCTAAAGAAGAAAATAACACCTTCTCTGCTGTGACAATGAACCAAGGCAACGTGTGACAAATGTCTGGTGCTCCGTTCTCAAGTGGGAGGAAGCACAGGCCCTGAATGCAACCTCTTGGGTTCAAGTCTGGCGCTAACACCCAGGTTATGAGACTTTCAGACTTCTTCCCATTAAAATGGAGGTCACAGCCACTGCCTCGTGAGGTGTTAGGAAAGTTAAGTGGGAAAACATGTAGAGCTCCTGGCATGCAGTGCGTGCTCAATAAATGTTAGCCGCCATTGTTCTAGCTACTATTTCCCAGGTATTTCATCTAACGGTGCCCACATAGCTGATACATAAAACTCTACTGTGACCAACTTCCCTCTACGTTAAGGCAGCATTCCTTGGTAAGTGTGACCACCCTGGGAGGCCCCTGACTCATTAAAGTGACTCCAGGGGCCCACTACCCATTAAAGTCACTCAGGGCAGAGAGAACTCCGGATCTGGTCTGACGGGAGGGTAAGGGGTTGACTGGAGGGCCGAGGGCGGGGTGGGAGCAGAGGGCCCTGACAAACATGGAGACAAAGAGCATGTACAGGGAGGGAGGTGGCTCCAGGCAGACAGAGAGGGACCAGAGGAGGGGGAAGCAGCCCAGAAACTCCGGGGACTCAGAGCATCAAGGCCCGCCCACTGATGATTTTACTGTTTCATCTGTTAAAAAAACCTCCAATGAGAATAAAGGATGTGGTGGGAAGCAGACTTCAAACCAGCCAAGTTGTAAGGTTGATGAGCCAGTCCACTAACTTTACAGAAGTCCATGCAGTTTGCTGCCCATTCCACAGACAGCCTGCTTCCAAATTATGACATTGGCAAACAATGGGGAGGGATCTGGTGGTTCTCCACTAGGGCCGCAAATCAGAAAGAACTACCTGGGAAGCAAACTCTGGCTTCACCTCCAGACCAATGGAATCAGAGCCTGGGGGTGGACTGTGATGACGCTAATGCGAGGTCACAGCTGAGGACCACTGGATTCATTCAGCCAACAGCAGCCTCTTCCAATCATGTGTAAGAGCTCATTCAGATGCAGGTGATACGGGATTGCATCTAAAATAAAACTGTACTGATGCTGATAATATGTAATCTTGGGATTCAAACAGTGAAGGATTCAAATATAGTAAAATCCCTGTGGAATGTATTATTTAGAAGATTAAACAACCTGTAAGACACAACCAGATAGATTTCTAAACTTGTATTTTATGGAACCTGAATTTGGGAATTCCAAATGTCAATGTATTTTTAAAAGTCATCCTTGAATGTTGTCTCTTTTTTTAAGTACCCAGAATATACAGATAGCAATAGCTTCCAAAGAGTGTCTTATCTGAACCTTTAAATGAATCTTCAAACAGGGTGAGGAAAGTGATACAATTTCTATTCAGACTGGGTTCTCTTAGGGCCCCTGAACAGGTGTCCGGCCTCAGGATTTTGGACTATCTCCTGTTGGGACTGCCCCTCACCTAATTTTACTGTTACCTGCTCAAAAAAACCTTCTCTGACCACACTACCGTAGCCACCCCACCTATTTCCTATCACAGCACCCTGCTGGCTCTTTAAAGCGCTAGCCTTTGTTTACTCCAAGCTCCAGGGGCCCCTGACTCATCACTGCTTCTCTAGAAGCTGGCCCAGTGGCTGCCTAGAAAGGAATCAATGAAACATCTCAGTTAACAAGCTGTACCCAATTTTCACTGGAGGAAACGGAGGCTCCAAAGGCTTGAGTAATGTATCCAGTCAGGAGTTTGAGCCCAGGTCTAACTGGCTCTGAAGCTGTCCCTTTATAACTCACAGTTCTGCTTCTAACCTCTCGGGAGAAAGGAAATCTCTCTTCTTGCAGTGATGTGGGGGCAAGGACATGCAGTGAGGCAGAGGCCAGAATAAGAATGCCAGAGAGGCCAATCACAGAAAACAAGGCCGTTAAACACTGCACGGAAGGGAGCAGGAAGCCACTGAGCCCCGTGTGGACCTTCGGGCAGCTGTGAAAGCTTCCCAGTTGAATGTGACCTTCATGGCTCTGGGCTGGACTGAAAACAGTCCTTGGGAATGTCTTTGGGTCCAAAGAGCCCAAGCACAGGAGAGGGAGATCAAATTCTTGCTTTAGTGAAATGCCCTGGAGGCACCAGAGAGATGCCTTTGGCCTCTGCCAGGCAGAGCTAAAACTCCTTAGGAGGCCAGGCCCAGAACGCAGCTTCACAAAGCCCCTGGAGGACTCAACGACAGCACTACAAAAGAATTCCAAGCAGCCAATTTAAAATGGAGGTAGAAACACATCGGTAAAAAGGGTATCTTAATAATCATAACGGCTGACATCCCTTGAGCACCGATCTACCCCATAACCTGGTCTAATTACTTAGAATAAATGAAGCGTTTACTCTGAACACTCACCTGTGAATCAGGCACTAGTAACAGCCCTATTTTATTTCAGTGGGGAAAACCTCAGTAGCGATTCAGTGTCACTTGGAATTCAAATTCACACCATCTGGCTCCAGGGTCCTGGAAGCCAAGGTCCCACCTCAGCTCAGCAGGATGATAGGTAACACCCAGCAGGGTCTGGCTTTACACAGCTGAAAGCGCATCACCCTCACAATGACAGACAGGTACTGTTATTACCCTTTTTCACGGATAGGCAGTAAAGGTAAGTATCTTAACAGAAGCCACACACAGCTAGGAGCTGAAAGGTCATTTAATTGCAGGTGGACTCAGAAGACTGTGCTCTTAATCTCCCCCTTTTACAACATTCAGCCCACCAGGCACCATCTAAAGGTAGGTTCTACCTGGTCTAGTCCAACTGGATTCTCACCTTTTCGAGTAAAACACCAAACCTTCTTAGTGGATTTCTGTGTGGTAATAGAAGTTATATTTAGTGTTGGCTGATGGAGAAAAGCTGACAACGAATCCCATGACTGTTACAGTTAATCAATCGTACGAGCCATCTGCAGGCATTTGAAAAGTGCAAAATTTAAAAAAATCAAGTCTCCAGATCCAAAGATAAATTCACAGACCCTTTGAAGATCCAAAGATAAATTCACAGACCCTTTGAAGTGTCTTCACGACCAGGATTTCCCGTGTGCTCCCTTCCTGGAAACCCTTAGTGCCTTCCCTACCTTAAGACCCTGTGATTGATTCAATGTCAATGTAAGGAATTTATTTTCATTCCAAAGGACTATTATTCATGAAACTTTCAACAACAAGCTGGCATCTGAGGAAAGGCCTATCATGTAAGTCAAGGCTTTAAGGTTTGAAAATTGGTCCAGCTGTTTACAAACTGCGTGACTACAGGCATGGGATTGAATCTCTCTGAGCCTTAGTTTCTTCACCTATAAAATGCAGTTTCATTCAAAAGTATTCATTGAGCACTAACTATATATCAGGGAGTGTGCTAGATATTGGGAAGTCAAAGGTGAGTGACGTACAGTTTCCACCTCCCGAGAACTTCCAGACTAGTGAAAAATGACTGTGACACCTATCTTGTAGGGCTAGCTTGGAGGCTGAGTGCAGGGTGTGTTTGATGTGATCAACACATGGTAGTCGCCTTTCTTTTTCAGCTCATTACTTGAGCTGTATGTGACACTGAGGTTAATAAATTCAGGAAGTAAGGATTTTTGAGAAGCAAAGCTTCTTACATTTTTGAAATTAATTTTTTAGGATTTTACAATAAAGGAATCCTTCTACTACAATTGTTGTATTTTCTTTGATAATCTATTTTTATTATATATTAATGCTTACAGTAAAAGGGAAACCAAATAATCCAAAGATATAAAAATTTATTTATAATGATTCAATGGCTTCATATATACTTTTATCCTTAAGCTTTGAGGCTGACTAAAATGTTTGCCATAGATGTGTTAGAACTGATATTTTGAAGTGAACGCATTTTATACTATGCTTAGAACATACTAGGTGGTAAATAATGGAAGATGCCATCAATATTATTACTGTAACAGAAAATCCAGATTCTCACTGAATTTGAGTCCCACAGTGATGCATTACTTTGAATAGTAAATAAAAAAAGTATGTCTTTGAACAAATCTATGAAAAGCAATGAATTTGCAGATGAAATCTTCTAGGGGTGGCTGCAAACCTTGCGGGTGTACACAGGTATGCACTTCTTCCTAGAATAGTAACTTGGTAAGATGAATGGCCCCAGGAGCAGATTACGCATTGGCAGTCAAGCCGACAGACCAACCTTACTTCTGAGCCACTCTGGTGAACAGCTTGCAAAGCTGACATGGATTACAGCCCTTCAAGCGGGAGGAATGCTCATGTGTTAAGGGGTCTCAAACAAAGGCCCTAAGTTTTGTGTCAACAAAGGCCCTTTTATCCACTTTTCCAAAGTTCACTGAATCCTGTGTTTTCCCAGGAAACTGCTGGCCTTGATTTTCAACCTGATCCTAAATAGTGATCAGTGGCATTGCAAAGTGAGGAAAAGCCAGCTAGACCTGGCTACAGAGACCTTTCTGTGGGGGGAGGAACAGCTGGCAGTCACACAGTGTGGCCTGAAGCCAAAGGCCACCACAAATCAGAGGGAGGGACTAAAGTTAGGCGGGGGAGGCCATTTTCCTTGGGGCTGCTCTGCAGGCAGGAGAGGTGGGTCCACAACTTCTGATATTTGCAGCAGGAGAGGCGGCCCGTCAATGGATTTCAGCATTGCTAGTGAATCCAGTGAGGTACATCAGCAGTGAAACTATTAACCGAGTGCCCCCACAGGACCACATCTCCTCTGATTGTTACTGTACTCTTTATGAGTTACTTTTCTCAAGGTCACACAGCAAATGACAGAGCTGGATTCAGACTTAAATCTCACAGATTCCAGTCCATTCTCTTAGCCACAGAACAATGCAGCTGATGTGACATTCGTTGTTGATTGGAGCCGTAAGAAAGCAGACACAGCTGACTTGGCCACAGTAATGTGCTTGGCAGGAAAGGACATGGAAGGGTGAAGCAAAGTACCCGGGGTCCTACAAGAACCGGAAGCAGTGCCACTGACTCAGGCCAGCTCTGTGGTCCCTCCCTGCACTGTGCTGCCTCCCACAGCAGCTTCTTCAGAAAGGCGCGTAGATGGGACACGATGAGGCCGAAGCAATCAAAATGCTTCTGAGGCCTGTCACAGCCAGACAGTCCAAGTGCAGGGGAAGGTAAAAAGAACTAGGGGACACATGGAAGCCTTTGACTCTTAGTCCCTATGAAGTCATGTGGTCAGCGACGTTCACGTTCGTGTATTTAACCTGAAGAATACTCCCCGGCAGTGGAAGGGAAGTCGTGACATTTCCCTTGGTGCTTCTCTGTTTTTGTTTCTGCTCACACACTACGTAGTCCTAACTCAGCTAATAAACTCAGACAGTGTCAGACACAAGTCTGGCTCAGGAAAGCCGAAGGCTGGGGACAGTAACATCCAGGCGACTGCTGACCACAGGCTCCATTCACACCCTACAGAGGTGCAGCGGAAATCTCTCTCATGGCACCAGGTACCTGAAGAGCCCTGTTCTAACTGCTGCAGGCTTTCAGGTCTGTAGACCACCCCGGGTGCCTCTGAAAGTCACCCGGATGGGTCAACCTTGCAGCTCCCCAAGACTATGGGCTATTTTCAACACACAAGTTCAAGGCTGTCTGTACTGTGTTGTACAGTCTAGGGAGCCGTGCCCTGCTTTGGACCATCAAAGAATTCCAGCCTGCACACACAGGCACATGCCTCTCCCACATGCTGACTCCCAGGCACTCCTGAAAAACAGAGGTAACATCACAAATAACTGTGCGGGTTTACTGTGAGGATTAAATGTGACATTGCATTAAAGTGCTGGTGAATGCCTGGCAAGTGCTAAGCATTCAAAAAATGTGAGCCACCATGATGATGGTGACAAATTGGAGTGCTTTTGAAAAGTCAGTTAGGTGATAGGAATCTTTACTCTTACACAAAAAAACATAGGGCCAGAATGGAGATTATTTCCTCTACAAAACAGGCTGTGATATGTCCTTGGAACAATGAAAGCCCAGCCCATGGGGGATACTCAACAGATGTGGCCTCCTTTCTAAGTGTTCCTGATCTTGGATTGTGTGATCAGAGATCCTTATGATCAAGCTCCACAGGTATTTTAATCACCAAAATAACGAGTACAGCGGCTTCCTGATCAGCCAGCAAATGCTGACCATTAAGCACTCATGGAGGTAGTTAAGAGTGAAATCTCAGCATTCACCAGTTGTGTGACTTGGGCAAGTCACCCACCTCTCAGGAACAGCATTTACCTGGTGCGCTGTGGCAACAGTTACATGTGGTGATACACGTAAAACACTTTGAACAACCTGGCTCATAGGAGTGCTTACTGTTACTTACTGGTGTCCTTTTTACTCTCAGAGGTTCTTCACAGGACTACCATCTTACGAGGTAACAGTACAGAATTAGGTATGAGCAGGTCAAAGTCATCTCACTTTCCACCTGTGTATCTTTGATGCCTAGTCCAGCACATGGCAGAGTGGAAGCATAATAAAACATTGCTGGATAAATGAGTAACCGTTAGATAGCCTCAGCTGATGAAGTCTATTGACAGGGTTTCCAGTATCACATGTGTGGCTTGTCACAACTGGCAAGACAGTTAAAAGATCCCAGTTGGGCTGTCTGAGGGCTAAAGACCCCAGAGGAATCACCTCAAGGGTCCTGCAGGGGACAAGGGCTGGAGATGACACAACTGCCTTAGTCGCATAAAAGCCAATCATTTCTAAGATGCATGCAATCTTCTGGCAGAAAGGACTTGGCCACGGGTGTGTTCCAGCTACCTTCCATGTGTCAAGGTCTATGAAGGGGCTGAAGAAAGAAAGAGAACAGAACCCGGAAAGTGCCCCTGGGGAGCACACAGACTAGTTTGGTAGGATGATGGAGCTCTGCAGAAAGAGAGGCAGAATGGAAGGGGCACGTGGACCAAGGTCAGAGAGACCCAAGTTTGAGTTCTGACTCTGCCAGTTACTAGTCAAGTCCTGGTCCTTCTTTGTGCCTTAGTTTCTTCATCTGTAAAATGAAGGTTAGATTACACATGGCCTGTAGGTAAGATTAAGTGAAGTGAATTTTATGCAGTGTCTGGCATGAAGAAATGCTTAGCAAGTGGTACTTCTTTTCCTCCTCAGCATAGGGAACCCTGAACTCGACTGTGAATAATGGAAACTGCCAACCGAACAAATGCTCATTCCTCATTTCTACTACATTGTTGGCAATTAAATACTTCACGACTCGAGGACATCACTCGGCACAGCACAACATTTCTCCGAGCCGGGACTGCTGGGTTACAGCTCATGCACCTTGCAAAGACTCTAGGTGTACTCTGCCCTTTCAGATACTCTGTATTCCCACTTGATACATTTTCCATTACAATCTTTGCCTTTTTAAGAGTAAAAAACAATTTCTTCTTAGTTTTAAAATGGCAAAATAGTAATTACTTGTTTTACTGTACATCTCTTTGATTACCGCTAAAATAGGGTCTTTTCTGACAAATATATGGATTTTGTTATAAGAGGACTTTGAGCTGGAAAAAAGGTGATACAAAACCTAAAATAAAAATTCTAGATAGATTGTAGGTATCAACTATAAGTACGTAATGTATATGTGCTGACAAAAATCTGAAGAGAAAGAGACTCCAAGTGTTACCAGCTTAGCTATTTTGACTTTCTATTAATTTAAATTGCCTTTATTCTGAGAGGCGAGTCATATTTGAGGCAATTTTATTATTTCAGTTTTACTTATATGTGTTTTAATCCTTTAGCATGATGACAGACTTTATGAGTAATTTAAATAAACAGTAACAATAAAAAGACTGAACCTATTTTACATGTATTGTTTCATTTCCTATATTACTTTTTCATACAAAGAACGAACATCCTCTGTCATCTTTATTACCAAGAAAACTAGGTTTTTCAAAGCAAACCATAATATTTATCCAAAGATAAGACTATAAAACTAAAGAGTAGCTGATTTGGTTTGAAAGAACAAAAGACAAAAGGTCCTGATGAAGCGACAGAGTGAGGGAGGGCACCACGGTACAAGACCAGACCAATTTTTTCTGTAAGGGAATATTCTAAACATCTGACTCAACTCCATACATTAAACATACTTGGGAAAATTTCAGTGTACTGGTTACATTACAGGTTTGCTTTCTCATCTACATGACCAAAAGGTGTAATAGGGACACAAGGTAGATTACCAGACACACTTACGGTGGCGTGTGAGATGGTCAGAATCCCATTCTTAACAGCACACTTTCTTCTCTGCCACACTTTCCGGAGCCTAAAGAACAAGTCAGACACAACCTGATATAGTATATAGCTCACTCTGGGGCATGCAATTATATGGTATTATGCATAATAATCATTAAAACAAACAGAACAAAAAATAGAAAAACAACCTAAAAACAGAAAACCCACAGAACCAGAAAATTTTGGTTACCTTTTATTATCCTAGGTGGAAGGTAATTCAGACTAGCAGAAATGTACGAGGATGTTGATTTTAGCACTGTTTTTGATAGTGAAATGGGAAATAACAGGAACAACAGAAATCTAATAGGAGAATGAACTACAGAGTATTAGGTAGGAGTTTAAAGGAGTAAGTCATGTCCATGCTGATTTACATAGATTTCTAAAGCATAATGTTGATGGAAAAAAAGCTGTTTTTAGGTAATTCAGGTATTACCTAGTAATATTTAAAAAACACCCTCAAATTTCAGATGTATATAATGGCACTCTATATTTTCTAGGGGGATATAAATGTATGTATGAATAAACAGGGAAGGATCTGGAAAGAGTGGCAAAACGACACAGCACACTGCTCTCTGGGAAGGAGCCCCAGACCTGTATTTAAGTTTTTAACTGTATCTGTAAATCTTTTACAAGAAGGCTCTATTTATCTATTACTTCTGCAATTACAATGAGATTTTTAAAAAATTAAGTAACTCAAGACATCTGCCAGGCAAGGAAGAATGAAAGGGGCTGGGGCCAGCTGGGGTAGGAGGGCTGCCTCTGGATTCAGAGAAAGCAACCTAGGATCCTGGGCTCAGGGACTGATCACCAGCAGTTTGAAAACCTCTACACCTCTCTGTCAGGAGTCTTTCAGAGACAAAATATTGCCTCTGAGCCCCAGTAAGAGAACCATTCAAGAGTCCTTTGGGAAAGTAAACTGGCCAGCCATTCACAAGCAGCCATGAGTGATGCACACTTTGAGAATTTTGCTTTGAGGACACTGAAGGATGGAAAAAACCAAACAGAACCAATTAGAACTTGGCAGAGTTTTGGGGTGAAGCTCCAAGTACACAGCAGACTGCGTGGCAGAGCCGCACCTGTGTGGGCAGGTGCAAATGTACTAGTTGAGACCATTTCCAACAGGTGAATAGAAATGTACGGGGAATGGCAAATCTCCAGGCCAGGAGGCACCTCTGGTGTCATGGAAACAAATATTAGAGGAGACCACTTTAGCTTCTCCCAGGCGTTTAAAATAATACCATCCTGTGTTTCCTTTTCCTTCTTAAAATTAATCCTGTAAGAAACCTGCCACAATACGAACTTAAAACCAACTTTGAATACAAATAGTGTCAAAGTTCCTACCAACACATTTAAAAATGTCAACCAAAGAACCTAAGAAACTCTTCAACATTGAGGAAATTGTCCTGATTCAGTGTACTCATTTTATTTAATTAAGCCTTTATTCATTAGTTTCTTTCAAACATGTGTATTAAGGAAACACAACACAAAACAAAAACCTGTACACTCTAGCACTGCTTAAAAGCCAAAGTAACATGAAAGCATTAGTCTTCCTGGTTAGCAGAAATTGTGCATGTCGGGCCTCCGGATGACCAGAGGAAGACGAGCAACATGTCACTCCCTTGCTCAGCAGGAGAACAGCCCAGTCTTGAACACCTTGAGAACTTCCACTGCTAAGACTTCTTGGAAGAGCAACTCCGGTGCTCCCCGCCCTCCATACCGAGAGCTTTGCAATGCTCACCGGCACAGCTCCTGGACACACCAGGGACTTCTGCCATCTGCCCAGTGTGTCCCACAGGATCACCAGCTACGCCATGCCCACCCTGGAATTCCAGAAAAGGAACTTCCCATTAGGAAGTGGCCTAGTATAACTAAATGAGCACCAACTCTGATGCTCGACTACTGGGGTTTTAGTCCCAGCACCATTACCTTGTGAAATACGAAAGGGAGGTAGCCTGGCATTGAGTCAGAAGACCCAGGTTAAAATTTGCTCTTATTCTTATTGTCTGTATGATCTTAGTCAAAGTATTAATCTCTCTGGATGAGCTGCTTTATCTGTAAAAGGTGAGATGAATGAGCACTACTTGGCAGGGTCTGGCAGGCACACAGCAGATGCTCACAAAATTTTAGAGTTTGATCTAAACAGTTTCAATGAGAAGACTCTGCTGACCTTTCTGGATGGGTAAATATTAACTACCTCACTTAGAAATGGGCAATTCTAATGCCAAGAAAATCCTTGTGACTTTAGGTGAGTAACATTAAAAATATGACTGTTCTATACTTCTGTTCAATATTTATATAGCAGGACACTGTTGCCTACCGCAGACAACATTCACTTTCCTTTCCCATGGGAAAATAACAGGTCGCTGTATTTCAAAGAGATGCTTGAACCACAGATGGTCAGGAGGAAAAGGTGAGCCTGATGCATTCAGCATGATGAACTAGGAATTAGTCATGTATGTACACTGGACACGATGCAGTGTGGGCTACAACTTGGCCAATGTATCAGTTAAGAAGAGGCCAGTTTAAAGCTGTGAGTTTGGTGACTGGCATTTGTTTTCTTCTTTTACTTTTTATAGGACTTAATTAAAGTTAACAAATATTCACTGATATGAAGAACCAGGTGCTGAGCTATTTCCTGGGGATGCTCTCCTCTCTGTGCCCCACGTGCACGAATCCTGCCAGTTCCTCCACAATCATCCAGACTGTGACTCCTGCTGAATGTGTTCATGGTGCTGTTCCCTCCACCCCCACCATCTCCATCAGGGTTTCAGCAGCCACCTCCTAATTGGTCTCTCTGCTTTTGCTCTTACACCCTATACAGTCATTTTTCAGCACAGGAGCCAGAGAGTACCTGTCAGAAGATGTTAGATCACAGCATTCCTCTGCCTAAAACCCTCCAATGACTCCCATCTCACTCAATGGCTTCCAAAGCCCCCATGGTTGGCACCCTGCCCGCTCTGATCTTGTCTCCTGTGACCCCGGCTCACTCACTCTCCTCTAGGTATGCCAAACTCCTGGGAGGCATCACAGTGGGAAGCATGCTCCTGGCCATTCTCTCTTCCCCCGATCTCCTCACTTTCTTCAAGTCTTTGCTCAAGCATGACCTCACTCAAGTCTTCCCTGACCACCCGTGTGACCGTGCGAACCACCGTACACACCTGCAATTCCTTGCCTTGCTCTTTCTCCGCAGCGCATGGTACCACCTGACTTCCTACCCACTTCCTTCCTTATCGTTTATCTCCCCCTTAGAATGTAAGCTCTGTAAGGGTTTGTTTAGTGCTATAGTCCCACTGTCTATAACAGTGCCTGACACAGAGTAGGACTCCCAAGAGATACTGCTGAATGCCTGAGGAGAATGATGAGCAAAACTGAGTGATCCCAGAAGTTTACAGAAGGGTTGCAATTTTAACAGACTGGAACAAAAAATGTGTATGTCTTAAAGTCAAGGGGCACATATCCACAAGCAATCAGTAAACAGGAAGCTTTCTTTGAAAAAAATGACAATTAACAAAGTCAATCATTAAGATTCTACTATATATTGACTACGAAGTAGACTCATTTGTTCAAGGCAACAGGAACTGGGCCAGGGTGACCAGGATGGGGAGAAAATGGCAAAAGACGAGGCCGGAGACAAAGTTGGGGGAGATCCTACGCAGTGGGAACTGTGGGGCGCTTCTAGCATGGGAATGGCCTGATGTGATTCATGTTTTTTAAAAGCTGCTTTGACTGCTGTGTTGAGATGAAGAGAAGAGTGAGGGACCCAGAGAGCCCAGGTAGGTGGCTGCTACAGTAGTCCAGAAGCGATAACAGAGGCTCATCCTAGAGTAGGGCAGAAGATGTAGCAAGCAGTGTATTATTTGTTAGAAATGGAAATGGAAAGACTTGTTGTCAGATTAGCTGTGGTGCAAAAGGAAAGAGGAGTCAAGGCCTACACTCAAGGATAGGGTTTGGGTGGCCAGGTGTGCATCCCAGTTGGCCAGGTGAGTGTCGCAGGCAGAGAAAACTGCAGTGAAGAAAAGCAGGGAGGGGAAGCCGGCAGGCCATTTGCTTGCTTTGGGATCTTCCCAGTACCTGCTTTCTTAAAGTTGTATGTCACAAGTCATAGGTACCATTTAGGGAACACAGAACAATTACTGCTTCTTCTAAAGACAAAAGGTTTAATTTGAGACTTACTTGAGCAAAACCAGTGTGTGACAGGTCTGAAGCTAGCTCATTAGAAAACTTTTAAAGTATGTTTTCTTATCTGAGGATGGGGAAAAAGTTCCCAGTTCACCAAAACCCCAGGAAGTATGCCAAGCGTACAGAGGGACACTGGGGGTGGGCTCGGACATACCCATCACTTTTCTTCAGCAGGTACCCCTTCTTCTCACTGCCATATTCCTTATTGCCCTGGAGCTGATGCATGCTGTATCCTCCTTGCCGGCTCTGGGAATCCTAGAAAAGAGAAGGCACATTTCAACAAATGCTGGAGTGGATTCTTGAATCCTTGACTCTATGCTTCCACTGAACTTCTGCCCACTAGTCTGGGACTGAGGGAATTATGAATTTTAAGAGCTGTGAGGTCCTTGCTTTTATTCTAAAGGAGGAAACCAGGGAGGTAAGCAGTCTCCAGAATCACAGGCAAGTCTGAGGCAGGGGACCTGGGGCCTAGGTCTCCTACTTTTAGTCCAGAACCCAGCTCTGCTTCAAACATACGCAGCAGCACATTGTTCTGTGACTACACCAGTCTACAGTGGTGGCAGATGCAGGTACAGGATGGGCTGGAGAAACTGAAGTGGCTCACAAAACAAAGTTCATGCAACCCCAAGGTGTTCTCACCTTGGGTATACCTTTTCTTCCTTCACATATTCTGCTAAAAAACCACAAGAAAAGTGCATCTCCTGAGTGAGGTATTAAGAACTGTTATAATATTCTTGTTTTGTAACTAACTGGGGATCTGTACACTATGCCTGTAAGCATGCTTTTAATGAAAAAAGATGATTCTTTGGCAGTGAGAAGAGTAGGAAATGGCAAAAGGGGGACAAGGGCCAAGAGAACAATGCAAATGTAAACAAGCTTGAGTTATCACTCCCCCAAGACTTTCCCTCATCATTTCTAAAGCATGACGAGACACAGCCCTGACACTGTGAGATAAGAAACAAACTAGCCATGTTGAACCACAAAATGAGAACATGGGGCTTTAGACACAAGCAGGACAATACATTCTCACAAAAAGTATTGACTTACTCTCCTAGACTTCGATCAGGAAGGGCAAAAGCAACAGAGAAAAAAAAAGGCAGAACATTTGATAATATAGTTAATTTTATCGGTAGACTTTGCTCATAATTTAAGCACTTTTTATAACAGAAAAAACATCACTGTAAAGGTAATTAATACCAAAACACACACCTACCTTAAGAATAATGATAAACTCTGGTTGATGGGACAATAAAATATATTTATCAAGTTTTATTTCAGACATTTGAGTGAGAACAGAAAAAGCTGAATGAAGCAACATGAAATACACATTTCACCAAGATAAAGGGTTGACAAACCTCAACATGAGTGTACAGGGAATCAATACCTCAGTGAACCCCAAAGTGAGTTACTTAGAAAATCTGGAGACACAAATTGTGGGATGACTCTTATTTTCCCCCAAAGTGAAGAGAATGCAATAATAATATGCAATTCATAAACACCTGAAATGTGACGGTGAAGCAGCAGAAAGGCCGATTAGCCACTGGTTATTTACCGATGGCCTGTGAATAGCATACCTTTAAAGTCGCGATGGCATCTCTGGCATTCGGGATCCTTTTGGACCAAACAGTATGTGCTCAGTGAATGCAAGTTAATGTTAATAACAGCTGGAGGAAAATCTCTAGGGCAACACACCTTGGTAAGGCTACTCTACATGTCCAGCACATCCTGCACACCTGCTAAAAGCAAGGTACTGTGAAGGTACTGAGGACCCTGGGTGGGACACAACCCCCATCTCTGAGAAAGGGGCTTGCACGTTAGACCTCACACTATCCTGCTCCCTCGTGTAGGTAACTGAAGCTAAATAAATGCCCACTTTACCAGGCAAGCTGACTCATACCAAAGAGGAGATAAACTAGTCATTTTCCTAATTGAAGTCATTTCTTTGTCTTTAACTGGTCAGATTCCCTCCAGCTGAAACATCTAATTGGACAGTTTTAATCACCTGGGAGGGGTGGGCAGGAACTAGGATCTAGGCATCTCTCTAAATTCTCCTACATGTTCATTTTCCATCAGGGTCCCAGCCTTGAACTCATGGCAACTTGGCTCACTGTGTCTTCCCTGATAGGTACAGCCATACTTTCTGGACTGTGCTATGCATCAGACTGGCAAAGAGAGCAGCCTTCCTCTATCAATGCCTCTAGTGACTGTTCCCAATAACAAGAGCAGTGATACACATGGTTTTTTTGAAAGAGTCAGCAATGTGTCCATAATACCAATAAGGAACAATTAGGACAGAAAATTAGGTTGGGTGGTGGAGAACTGAGGCATGGCACAAGAGGCAGAGATAAGCAAAATCCACAGATCTGCCTGCTCTAACTCAATGAATCACATATTTACTACGAATCTGGACTCAAGGATCTTTGCCATATCTATACCCCCCCAAAACAAAAGCAAAAATCTGAAATCTCCTTGAATATCAGTTCTTAAGAGAGTTTAACTTTCTTTCTTAGAATACACTGAACTGAATTAAACTTCCCGAGTAATTCCTCAGTCTGTCTTAACACTTTAAAACTATGCATGTCTAACCTTAACCCATTTGTTAATCTTTAAAACAAAAAACTGTTTAAAAACAAAAAGTATTCATCTTTTTTTAAACAAGAATTTAGATACTGATAACTTAGGAAAACTATTATATTGTATATACTAACCATTAAGATATTCCTTACAGATATTTATTACTAGCTTAAATAAACTTCAAATTCTGAATAACAGACAGATCGAATGGGCTTTGCTGTATACATCAGACAAATACGCTTAAAAGGTGAAAACAGTAGCTGAACCCTAGGCTTTGACCTTAGAAGCCTATTCCATTAAACCAAGCATGAAAGAAGCAATGTTTCTGAAGTCTAGTATCAACAATCTTAAATTAACTACTAATGCGTTTTATGGCTTAAGAAAGTCACACAAATATTTTTGTACTTTGAGAAATGATGGCCATTTAGCTTACTTAGCAGGGCACTCCAGGTAAATGAAAAGAGGATTTTAATCTTTTCTGAGGAAGTAAACCTTGGAGAATTATAAATAGTAATAATAATTAACAAAATAAAGCACAACTGAAAGAATGAAATAGGTTCCAAATCCTTTGACAGCATACTAAAAATTATGTATTCAGAAGAGAGAAATGCAAAGCAGAAACTGGTTCAGGCAAAAAATATAAAAAAAAACTTGAACAATGAACTTAAAATAAAACCTTGGGGAATTTCATGTAAGCCAAGAAATGTAAACTACAGAATGAAACTATAGCATTTTTTAGTTCAATTTCCCATTCTCTATTAGCAGTACAAATTACCTTACATTCTTATTAGAAAACCTTATTAACATATAAAATGCATTAGTAAGGAGTAAAATCTCAAATCCTTTTAAGCTGCAAGAAATTACTCATTGATTTAATGGGGTCATAAATATTTCTGGCATTCAATCTAAAGCTAAACCTTATTACAGAAGCTTCAAATCTCTCATGCAAGGTGTGAGTGGGGGTAAACAAAGGCTTCCTTCTACTTCATCTAATTAAATATCTGTCTGCTATGGTAGATTTAGGGTACCAGGCAATGTGCCGGATACTGCTGAAGAGAGAAAGTAGTGAAACAGAGAATGTGTCAAACAACTTGCAAACCACACTCTGATGGGCTAGTGAGAGAGACTCAAACAAAAAGTTGGAATTTTTCAATGATGTATGGTTATCACCATTAAAAATAAAATATTTTCAGTCCTAAAAAATAGTTATGTAGCAAATAGTTCTCTTACTGGAGGTTAGGCTATTATAAAAGGTTAAGATAATTAAGTTTATAGAGCATCTGCTAAAAGTCCAAGTATTTTAGTTTGACAAGAAAAAAAGAGTCTACAGAAAATCTGGGGAATCCCATTGACAGCTCAAATTCTTGGCACTTCCTTTAATGGAGTCAAGTTAGAACCTGGTGGACTGAGGTCAAATGATTTGTTCGGTGCTTTTAATTCACCGGGTTGTTTTTTACGTTACTTTACACTCTTCTCAAAAGGTAGTGCTATGCCGAGAACTCTCTGGAGATAGCCTCCTTTCATATTTAATCCATTAAAAAGCATTACCTTTGAAACATATTTTGCATGAGGGATAATGAACAGCATGAGATGGGGCAGGCATGCTGTGAAAGATCAATTTTACCTGTAAAATACTCTGGACACGGTACTAATGAAAACTCATCATTTGTTAATTTGGGATGGAGTTAAAATTAATCAAATAATGTGCATTTCCTCATGTACATACTCCATCAGCTAACACACACTTGGTTCTTTAGCTAGCATGAGCAGAATGTATCAGTCGCTATACAAAACAAAAAGGGACTGTAATTGTCCTTTTATTTTTCTCAAGAGAGCGTCCATAGACAGGAAGGAGGCAATCCTGCGTGACAAAACAAAGGTAGGAAGTGGTTAAGTGCACATCAGAAAGTTCAAAACCTTGCAGGTTTCTCTCCAGACAGAAGCCTACCTCTTACCCCCTTCATTTAGGTCTTTCTATTACTCTTACTCTGAGGAATCGTTGAAGGAGACCACTTCTCCTACGATTTTGTATAAGGAGGCCTCAAAGCACAGGTGTAGATGCTGGCTCAGCCTCTGGACGAAGTGTGCACAGCACACATATCTTCCTGGCCACTGAGGCCCGCTTCCACAGCTTAGCAGTTGCCCAGTGTTAAAGGGCACATAAAAACTGGATTTGGGGAAGCAGAAGAACAGAGGGCTACGTTCACTCAGTGAAGAGAACTTACAAGGGTTAGTGTTGCTGGTTCAGGGCCTCCATGTTTGAGGGGGTTGGCCTTGTTTTTGGTTCAGATTCATGAACCCCTTTCAGAAATTTTAGGAATTTACGAATATTCAATTTGCCACTATAACACAGTATCAAGACAAACTGATAATACACAGTATGCTCTATTTTATGTGATTATTAAATACTGCATTTGGACACTACAGTTAAATTTAATGCATTATAATTTCATAATACAAATGGGTTAATGTTCATCTTCTCCTGTATAACAAGTGGTGCTCACTGTCTAATGTGCCCTCAGCCTGAATCCCATGCCCTGCAGCATATCCAAGGCCCTCCATCGTCAGGCCTGAGCTTTCGCCTCAGAAACCTCATCTCTCACTACTTTACCCAACTTTTTCCAAACTGTTTGCAGCCTGTTGACAGTGCAGGCAGTTCTTCATCTCTGATCCTTTTCTGTTTCCTCTCTTTGTTGGCACAACACCTCCCAGTATCTCTTACATTGATACCACTTTAGGTATGATTGCTTGTTTATATGGCTGACACTACTTGAGAATGAACTTCTTGATGGAAGGAGCTTAAAGCCAGAACAGCTGCTGGCACAGAGTGGGTATTAATTAACTGTTTCAACAACAAATGGACAAATGAGATTTGTAATGAGGGATCTGCACTGCACTCATCTAATACCTACCATGCAATGGAGTGAACATTTCAGTACACAAGGACTATCTCACCTTGACTTTCCTTTTAAGGAAAGGGAAACTTTGGGACAAAACCTCTACACAAGTCTGTATCAGGTTATTTCTCTATTTCCCTGCCAAAATGAGACAGGCCCCCTTTGGCTACCTGGGCACATGGGGTGTGCACTTCACTGCCTGGCCTTCAACAGTCCAAGAAGATGCTCTCCTGAAGTACACATCTTCAAGGCCAGGATGGAAAATCTGGAGCCATGGAATTGCAGGTCAGGGCCTAAGGACATTCTCTTTTATAAGGAAAGGGAAATAAAACAGTTCTACAGTACACACTTGTGTCTTATAGCTCATTTGTCCCTACAGCCACCTTGGAGGAAGCTGTTGAAGTGCCTGTTTGCGGATCAGGAGACACAAAGGCAATCATGAAAAGCCCCACTCACACTATAAGCCCTGTGGGAAGTGTGGAGACCACCTACTTCTTTCTGATCAAGTTGAAGAGAGGATTTTATTAAGTCTCGGAGTGCAGTTAGCTGTTTCTTTTCTTCATCCTGGGTCTGTTTAATCTAAGAGAGAAAAAAATTGCTTCTATCATTTACCTTTTATACATTTATGAGCAGAGTTTAATTCATCCAAATATACCACTCATCAAACAGTTCAATTATATAGTTGATTTCCTTATTAAAGTCCTTTAGATGATCTCATTTTTTGTTTGAGAGGCACAACTGACTCCTTCTGAAAGTACCAGTGAGTTCTGAATTAGTAAATAGTACAACATGCTTTCTTATTAAATAATGCATTTAGGCTAAACAATTAACTCTGAAGCACCATTTTTAACAAAGTTAAAAGATAATACTGATTATTTGCTTCTGGTTTTTCAAAGGGTGGTAGTGGGAATACCACAGTGTGATTAAATGGGCTAGAAGAGAATCTTAAGAAGTACTGGAATCCAATGGGCTCATGCATCTATGAAAGTTTATAAGGTACTTCATGACAGTGAGGGACTGGCGCTGCTTTTTTCAATCACTTGGAACATACTGCAGCCTTAACCATGTTAACTATTATAAGAAAATTAGAAAATACACACAGCTATAAATTGTAAAGTTGTATAAAAATGTAAGGTTCTTTCTGTAACTCTTAAAACCTTATTTGAACATATGTAGCTGCATTCACAAAACATGTACTTTTAATATTATTCACTGCCAAGTGGCTTATAGGGAACAAGTTGGACATTTCTACATATGCACTTAACATTTTTCTCAAAAATATTAGTATAAAACCAAAATCTAGATATTAGGGAAAAAAGAGATATGAAACAAGCATGCACCCCACCCCAGCCCCCCACCCCGAATCATTAACCTGCCTCCTCAAAGACAGTCACTTAATTTTATCCTTCTAGGATTGAACATTCTTTCTGCAACTGCTGACCAAGGATACTCATAGGTGATACTAATGAACCCCAAATGCAGAGCCATCTAGAAGTAATGGTTGTACATTCCCTTCCCTCTTCCTCCCATGCCCCAAAAACATACTCTGCAATACCTGATCACTGATGACTTCTCTGAGTTAAACTGTAAGTTTATCTGGCCTAGGTTTACACTGACGTATCACTTAACTGTTTTTTCTTTAATATTCTTTTAATACAGATTTCAAATTTACTGATATGTATCTTTAAAATGCATATATTTTATTAAAAACTTACATTATACAAATCAGCAGCCAGTTTTTCAATGTACTGCTTCAATTTATCAGCTGTTTTCAAACCATCTTGAAAGAAACTACAATGGAAAAGATCAGAAATTTACCCGCAGTAGAAAAAAGAAAACATAATTATCTGAAAAATCTGAAAATACCCATACATATGTTTACTCTCTACGTATCTACACAGAACACTTATAATATTAACTTTAGTATTTTATGAGATGTATCAATAAACAGCTTATGGGCACCATTTGACATGTGCTGGCAGGTTATAACACAGACATTGCAAATTACAACTGTTGTCCGAACCCAGTGATTTTGTAATGTGTACACCCATTAAAACCAAATAAATTAAAGTTCCTCAAGTCCCACAGGCCATATTCCAAACATTTGGTTTCCCAGTGTTTTTGGGCCTAGGCCTATGTGCTAGCCCTAGTAGCCCTAGAGCAGCAGGCCACCTTATACACAGGACAACTCCTGGTGTATGTATTGGAATTCAAAAGAGAGAGAGACCCACACATTAACCAGTGAAATATCAAGAAGTCAAACTGGACACTCGAGGAAGAGATGTGACTCAACTAGAAATCAAGGCCACAGCAGTCAGTGTTTTTGGTTTCCCAAAGGACCGCATGAACCACAGGGGGTCAAACTGATGGTGCTGACTGAACTGGAGAGCTTTATCCTACCATGTGTATGTAGGGTACATCATTTCACCCTGAATGACGATAAGCACTGACACAAGCCTGCACGTTCACACTTTACACGAGTTACTTCACTTCCTCCTCACAAGCCTAGTGAGTTAATAAGCACTTCAATCTCATCTCCATTTTAAAGGATAAACTGAGGCACAGAGTGGGTACCTAACTTGTTCCAGTTGCTCACACAACCATTAAGAGGCAGAACTGGGATTTGGATCCAGGTTCTGACTCTGACACCCCTGCACTTAACTACCAAAAAAGAGATCGCCTGTCTGAATACTTCCCCTTATGAGCCCCATTTGTCTCTCAGTGTCTAGAACTTTCTCTTCCCTACTGGAAACTTCTCTAACCATGGCTGCACAGCAGATCATTCCTCAATGCGCTTTACCTGTGTTTTTGTCTCCCTACAAAAGGATGAGGCCCTCAAGTGTAAGGCCTGTCTCTCATCTCCCTATCTTAGCACAAAGCAGATGCTCAGTGAATGGCTCAGAATGAAGCTATCAAAACTTTTTAGAGCACATCTTGGGATACACACACACACACACACACACACACACACACACACAGTTTTTATTTATTTTATACATAAAATAAATATATAATATTTTAAGTATGTGTATATATTTAGCTTAATAAGTACATTCAACGGAAACAATACACCCTTATCAGAACTGGCCTTCAGAATGATGACTGAAATCCTACAAGTTCCAAAATTTTTAAAAGTTGATGCCTTTTATCAGAAAATCCTTACCAAAGTGACGAAGAGGAAGACTATCTTTTGAATGTCTTTCAGCAACAGGAATGGGAGAAAAGGCAGCTTTCTGGCTAACCATTTAACTGGAAACTGCATTTAAACTCACATCTTCTAACATTTGGGTTCTCATCGCTGCCTCCAGGGATGAAAGTTGAACTTCTACAATTGACTAACATTTATGTTCTGGCCTCTAAATGTCTTTCTGGCTTTATCTCCTACCATTTTCCCTTAAAAAATTGGGCTCTGGCCAATTTTCAGTCACTGTTTCTCCAACCTGCAATACCCCTCCCCACCGCCCTTGCCAGCCAAACTCTATCACAGCTCAGCTCCATTACTGCCTCCCGAAGCAGCCCTCCCCAGGCCCGCCGGCCAAGCGATGGAAACTTCCAGCACTTGCTTGGGCCCAGGCCTATGTGCTAGCCCTTGTAGCCCTAGAGCAGGAGGCCGTCTTATGCACAGAGCAGGCCACCCATAAACATTAATCCAGGAAGCAGTGTCTGCCAAGGAGGCAGAAGCATGGCTGCTGAGTCCATCATAGCAAAACCAATTCTGCCTATGAAGGCAGAACACGTCAGGACTTTTTACAACAGCAAAAGCAAGGGCTTTAGGGTCAGAGGACCAGGCTCTAGGGTTTACTAGCTATGGAACCTTACCAAGTCACTTAACTTCTGCCCATGTCACCTGGATTAAATGGGGCAAATAATACAAATAACACGTATGAAATCACTCAGCAGGGTGCTGGGCAGTTAGGATGTGCTCAGTTAATGTTGGTTTTCTTCCCTGGAGCTGCACAGGTTTATCATATAAGGAGTTACTTCCTTCCCAGAGGAGTACAGATTTCTATGGTAATATTTTTGTAAAGGTGTTTCATTTTCACTTCCAACATAAAAATAAATTAATCACCACGATTGCTAATTTATTTATTTTTTTAAAGGTGAGTTTAAATGAGAATGCTTTAGATTTGTATTTTCCAATGGGGTAGCCACTAGTCACAGGCAGCTTATTTAATTAAAACCAAGTAAATTAAAGTTCCTCAAGTCCCACAAGCCATATTCCAAGTGCTCTGTAGCCACATGTGGCTGAAGGGTACATGTTAGACAGTAAAAACATCAACATTTTCATCACTGCAGAAGTTCTACTGGATAGATACTGGACAGTGCTGCTCTAGAGAAGAAAATAGGTGAAGTGAGATTTGAATAGCAGGCAAGGGATGTTTTAAAACAAATTTTAAGGAGAAAGAGTACTGTTTTAGTTTGAGATGGCATTAATAAAGATGAAGAGCCATTTATCACTGGTGAAAGCATACTGGACGGGGGACAAACTCCTTCCAGTTAAAAGGCTAAAGACCCAAACAAATCTACTTTCCTGCAGTTAAATTCTTCAGAACATTAAAAACACAGACTAAGAAAAATCAACATAATGAGAAATCATTTTAATTTACAGAGAAAAGGATCAACATTTAACTTGGAAAGGCAAGGCTGAACTGAGCCCCTCTCAAAAAGTTATCTAAGGACCACTAGTTTCGGGGGAGAAACAGATGGGGGGCATGCACAGAGAGCAAAACAGTCCTGACAGTCACGGGTGACACCGCAAAAAGCAAAGGCCACCCTGCTACCGACCGCACTGCCTCGCTGGTGACTCCTCCCCAGTGTGGGCTTGATTCCCCCTCCGAGGAGTTCAGTCTCAGCTACGGAGGGGAAGGGCTCCGGGCCCCAACCATGTATCACCTGCCATAACAGCTTACTGAGGGCAGGGGGCTCCTCTGTTCTCTGTTTCTTTCCTCCCTCTGTCTACGCTGGGCTGGCTCAGGTTCAGCGGAAATGCACAGGTCTAGGAGTCAAAAGCATCTATTTTGGCTCTAAACCTCACTATATGTATAACCTTGGCAAGTAATTGACCCTGTGGAATATGAGCATGATTATCTCCAAATGTGGATGTTTTCTAGCTTCAAGGGGTGTCAGATGAGCTACTACAGATAAAAGCAATCTAGTACTTGGTAAGTGAGGCTCAAGTATCAGTTCTGATAGGCTATCACTCAACTTGAGCATGTAAGCCTTCCCAACGGAGGGGGAAATTACCTCTACCACATCTCACTTGTCCTTTAGCTACATTCTCTGTGTATTACTGAAATAGAATGAGATCTTTGGAAGACAGATTAACAGTAATAATAATAAAAATAATAATAATTATTATTCTATAGGCAGTTAGCATGCAAATAAGGATTTACTGTGTGCCAGTCACTCACTGTTATGCACAACTCATGGAATATCCCTTTTTACGAGTCTCATTACAATCCAACAAAATAGGCAATTATTATCATTAACCTGTAAGACAGACAAGGAAACAGGCTCAGAGCTCAAGTGGCTTGACTAAGGTCATCTAGTCATTAAGTTCACAGGTGGGATTTAAGTATACATTTTCCTATCTCTGCAGCACAGGTAATTAAAGTCAGGCTGATCTGGGTCCAAATCCTGGCTCTCCCTCTGAATAGCAGCATAATCTCTGGATCTCTGGATCCCTGGGCCTCGGTGTCCTTACGCAAGGGATGGAGAGAATCTCATGTACCTTGAAGAGTTCTTGTGAGCACTGAGACAATGTTCTCAAAATGCCAGCCAGGCACAAAGAAGCAGTTCAATACATGATGGCCACAGGCTAGCAAAACGGGCTTCATTATTTCTCTGACCTTAGGGACACAGGATTGGCTTCACTTTTCAAATAAACCGTTTGAAAGAAATATGACTATATTTTACTGACATAGGGCACTAGAAAAACATTAAGCTGCCAAGTGATAGGCAGAAGAGCCCTCACATTTGCACTGCCAGGCTGTAACACACCCACAGCTGTCAAGTGCAAGCTTGTGAGAGTCTAACACGGCCACCCATCCATCAGGCAAGGCTCATCCTCCTTAGAACGAACCGGAATCTTCTTCATCATGAGAAGCTACATACTTCATTTTTTTTTAAGTCATTCTATCTCCCAATGCTGGAGAAAGGAAAACACTATGTTCTCTCCATTTTTAATTTAGGAGACAAGAGTTATCTCCCTGACCCTCCTTATCACATATTTTGCTTGGCTTAGAAAGAGGTGCTACTTGTCAAAAGCTAAAGGCTCAGAGAGCTTATTTTCAAAAGAAGTAGGATATCTGGAGTACCACAGAGTGTATCATACTATAAAACAAATTTTAAAAAAAAGGCCTCTTAACAAATCAACCATCAACCTCCTTCTGAAAGCCTGATTTCCAAGCTTCGGGCTTTGACTAAGTCAGGTACTGATTTCCAGCTATCTATGTTAACAGGATGCCATTATCTCCCTGATACACACAATGTGTATCTTGTGGTATTTAAGAAACTTGAATGTACAGGGGTTAATTAGGGTAAGTACTAGTTAACTGCAAACACATCCTGATGGTTCAGAGTTTATAAGAGTGGTATGTAGGACTCACATAAGGAGATACTTGAAAATTAAGACGTCCAGGCCAATGCCAGGCTTACCAAAGTAAGATTTCTGAAGTACTAAGAGCTGGCACCCTGGAGCTAGAAAGACCTGGGGTCAAGACCTGCTTCCATCACCTTCTAATTAAGTTCCATGAGGACATGGATCTTTGCTTTGGTTTTGTTGCTGTTTTGCATTTTAGAAAATCGGGATAAAATTCATGTAACATAAAATTCACTATCTTAAAGTTACAATTCAGTGGTTTTTAGTATATTCACAATGTTATACCCTATCACGACTAATTCCAGAACATTCCCATCACCCCAGAAAGAAACTCTGTACCTCCTGGCAGTGATCCCTTACTACTCCCTGCCCCTACCCACCCAGCAAATGATAAACTGCTTTCTGTCTCAGTGGACTTGCCTTTTCTGGACATTTCTTTTGAATAGAATCATACAATATGTGGTCCTTTGCATCTGGCTTGTTTCACTTAGAATTAACATTTTAAATGTTCGTCCACATGGTAGCTTGTAGCAATACTTCATTCCTTTTCATGGCTGATTAATACTCCATGTATTGCTATACCATCAGTTGATAGATATTTGGGTGTTTCCATATTTGGCTATTGTGAATAATGCTGCTGTAAATACTCATGAATGCTTTTTTATTTAAATGCCTGTTTTCAGTCCTCTTGGGCAGAGGACTGAAAGTGAATTGCTAGGTCATATAATCCTATATTTAACTTTTTGAGGAACTGCTGAACTATTTTCTAAGGTAGTTGCACCAATTTACATTCCCACCAGCTAGGTATTGAGGATTCTAATTTCTCCACAAACTCACCAAAACTTACATTGTTTTGAATGTTGCTTTTTTTAAAAAGTTATAGCCATCCTAGTGGATGTGAAGTAGTATCACATTGTGATTTTGATTTGTGTTTTCCTAATGACTGATGATGTTGAGCAATTTTTTATGTGCCTGTATACTTTTTTGGAGAAATGGCTATTGAATTTTTTTGCCCATTTTTAAAGTGGGTTATCTTTTTGTTGTTGAGTGGTAAAGTTCTTTATATATTCTGGATATTAGACCCTTATCAGATAAATGATTTGCAAGTATTTTCGCCCATTCTGTGGGTTGTCGTTTAATCCACTTACCTATTTTATCTTTTGGTTTCTTGTGCTTTCTTTGTTCTGACACATTTATTGAGCATCTATTGAATGAACAGATGTGACTCTGGGCAAGTTCCCCTTTCTTTCTGAGCTACAATTTCTTGATTGCTTTTGATAAATGCTCACTACGTTTACAAGTGCTCTTGGTTCTGCAGATCATATTTGTTGGGTGCTAAAAGGAGAGGGAGAGCAGTAGGATGCCGTGTTTGTTTTGAAAGCAGTGTTACTGACAATGCTCATGTTTCGAAGTGAGGAACAATTGGTGTGGTTGAATTGTCAAGGGTAACAAAAAAAGCCAAAAGCTCTTCTGTTCTGCTTCCTTCATGTTTCCACTGTAGTAGCTGCTTCCCCACTGAGGAACAATGAGTAGACGGATCTTACTGGAGCAAATTCCCTCTTGAGCACCACCTGAGTTTGTATTGAAAACCATTTGGCAACTGGAATAAGTACACAGCACATGAAATCTCTCTCTTTCTTTAATCTATGTAGAGGATGCTTTACAGGCCCGTTACATTAAGGGTTTTGAAGGATTGACTGTAGTAAGAAAGATAAGAGGCCTTCTTAAAAGAAACTGCCTTGGCTTCCTGCTGTGACAGAATTCTTGAGGGTCAACCACAGGGCAGCTACGGATTGAATCCCATTATAACCCAGTTCTACCACTTGATATCTTCTAATCTCTCTCTGTGCAAGGAGGTTTTTACTGTGAGGGTTTCCTTCTGCTGATCCTTCTCTGCCATGGGGGAGACTCTTCTACCAGATTCCAAACGTCAGTCAGCCTCCCAGCCTCATCCTGCTTTCCACCACATCCTTCAAGGAGCTCTCCCTCGTCTCCCTGGCTACAGGTCTCTCCTCTTCATGTCCATGTTATCAGTCACTTCCTCAGTCCATTATGATGACTGATGGATCCCACTTACTTCCTGTACCAGACAATTAACTCCCGAGAGCAGATGTCTTGTTTCGTCCCTGGACTCCAGAACTCAAAAGCAGCTGGCCTTTGTTAGGAGATTAATACATATTTGTGGGAAGGGAAAAGCCAAGAACCACAGAGTAAAGGGACGATGCATTAGCCATACAGGTTCAAGTTGCTCCTCTTTTCACCTATGAATAGTTTAACAAACGTCTTTCATTTTGGAAATCTCATGTTTGTGGAGATTAAACCTTCCTCTATAGACTTAAAGAATTTAACATCAGAAGAGATTTCTAAAACCAGGTAAAATCAGATTTGCTGCTGAAGTGTAACTGAGTAGACTGAGACATTCACTTATTTCTGTAAAAACTTCCAAAGCAATGGTATGTTTCCAGAAAAACTGACATTGATCAAAGATGAAAATTTCCATCTTAAACTAAAATCAGGTACCACCACAACACTTTTTAGTTTCACATGCTCCCCACTACATTATAGAGCCAAAGGTTAGTGCAGGTCTTTAGCATGAGCGTTCCCTACGCAAACTTTATGTTAAAATGTGAAACTGTTTCCACTTTAGTGTATTATTTCTGTATTTGGAACATATTCAAACAAGGTAGAATTTACTTTGAAAAGACGAAAGTGTTAACAAATCAAATTTGTGAAATATTAATTTGATCATTAAAATAACTCTTCCTTTAAAGAAAACAAACCTATACAATAAAATATCTGCGTGAGTCATTTTTAATGCCACTTAGAATCATCACAGCAGCAAACACTTACAACATAGCAGGCACTGGGCTAGGCACCTTTGTATGCATTATCGCACTTAATTCTCACATCTTTGCAAAACCCGAGGTGGGTCTATGAATCTTAACGCTACCTGACAGATGAGGACATTGAGGTTTAGAGAAACACTTGATAAAGATCACATGGTTACCCAGTTGCAGAGCCAGGATTTGAACTCATCTGTCTGACTCAAGCCTTGAGTGTTTCCCATAATATTAATGCTGACCTCCTTAAATGTTTCAGTTGAATACAAAGATCTTCCTAGACATAACATTAAAAATGTTGGCAGTGGGCACATCTTCACACAAATACTCTACTACAAAATCCATGAAAGCTCACCCAGTATGTAAACGAGAAGTCAGTAAGCAAAGGCTGTGCCACAGAATCTCAAATGAAAATTTTAAAAGCTCTGTAATGTAAATAAACAGTAATGGTGCCAATGCGGAACAATGGATACCTCTCAAAATATATCACCAATTATAGAGGAATCCAGGTATAAATACAAAGCATTCTTAATGCACAAAGAACTTAAATTTCACTTAATTTAGATGGTGAAAAAAAAATGACCCAATCATAGGTAAAATGACAAGTAAAGGAGGCAGGGGAGGGGGTCACCAGGAAGGTCTCTTCAGTGACAGGGATGCATGTACCCATAGCAAAAGCTTCACAGACTGTCAAGACCAAAATTAGCATTTATAAGACAGCATTCTCAAGTAGCCCAACAGTTGTACTAATTTGAGTTACTGATTTATTAAAAACACTGAAGATGGAAGCCAGTACTATTTCTTATCATCTGGCTGTGGAAGGTTATTATATCACTATACACAGAGAGCGAATGAAGACAAGAAAAAAAGAATCTAGAAAACCTGTGGATTGAAGCCTTACTTAAGCTAATAATTATGACTTCGATACTTACTTGCACTGGGCATGGTAATACTTTATAAGATTCTGCAGCAAATCCACACCCTTTTTGGTCTTGATTTCATTAACTTTAATGAGATACTGTGGAAATAGAACAGAATTGTATGTTGATAATTACAAAAGGGTTCTTCAGTCACGGGTATGGGTGGCAGAATACCGAGAATTATGAACCTGCAGCCTTGGCTGCCTTCGAACAGTGTCAGCTTAATTTTGGGAATACCGATTTGGCAGTCACAGTGTACAAAACAAGCTGGTTAGAGGGTTAGCATTTTATAACCACGTAAGATTAGTTTACTAGACAAGCAGAAATCAAACACAGCAAAACATTCTGGAATAACTGGTTATTTCCTTCTGGTGCAGTGGGTCTCAAACTTAGTTCATGTAGTCAAAACCTAAAAGACGAATTGTTCTTTACAGAAAGCAAGTAAAATAGCATTCTCATGAGGAATATGCCATAAGGTATTAAACTTTAAAACCAAGGAGGTGAACCAGAAAGAATTTTTGCTGTTCAAAAATGAAAAAAAATTAAAATATAAAATAAATAAAATAAATAAAAATTTAAGTACAAAATAGAAATTAAAATAATTTTTGTAGTTAACTAAGCAATACTAGTTCTGATTTTAATTACTTGCCAAGGTTTTCGGTTGATATTGTTTATTTGCTATTCACTTGTTTCAATGTATGGAAGTATTCGTAAGTAGACTAGTTCAAGAAAGAGCTAAAGGTTTGGGGGGTCAGGTTGGGGGAGAAAGAATACTTAGGGAAGAAAAACCTAAAACTGAGAGAACCCTATCTTTTTAAATATTTTTTGAAAATTGTAAAAGGACCTCCTTACACAGCAGCAGTATGGGAGCGGGTTGGTCTCTGGGTGGAGAAGTGTGTTCCACGGGAACCCAGCTGGAGAACCACTGCTCCACGTTTAAGGCAGCATGCTTTTCGTCACATTTTTTTCATGAACTCAGACTTTCTTAATGACTATTTCATATAAGCTTTCATTCAACTGGACACATGGTTAGAAAATAAAACATGCTCTAAACCTGTACCAGAAAAACGTAATATTCTCCAGTGTTACCCCCTCACCGAAATTATTTTCCACACTCACTCACAAGCAACTTAAAGTTCTCACCAAAGAATCCCCTTTTTGGCTTAAATAGCCCCACAGGACCAAGGCTCAAAATATGAGACAACAGTGAAATGGTGGATCCCAAAAGGCTTGGAGAAAAACGGAGATTAGAATCTTTAAGGAACAGTCTCCTCTGCTAATACTCACACAACCTGCACTTAAGCACAGAAACTGCTATGACTAGCAGGGAAGATGACAGGTAATACATTTCTAGGCAGAGTTCAGAAGTCTGTTCTTACTTCACACATTTGGAGCTGAAAGAGGCGCCTTTCCTTCTCCATTTCTTCTGCAATCTCGGCTCCTGTTATCTCCGTGCGGATCATCCCATGCTGCTTCGCATGCTCTCTTTTCTCCTTTTCAATTTTTGTACTGTAATTAAAGCAGATGTCATCATTAAACAAAAAGAAAAACAAAAACCACTTTCCTTTAATGTGAGCCACTACATTAATGCATTTTAATCATTCAACTATCTGGTTATTAGACTACACAAAATAAGGATTGGGAGAAATCCCAATCTATAATTTAGAATACTATGAAAACATTATGGGGAGGGGGCCAAGAAATGAGGAGAGCCCACACTAAACCGACAGTCCCTGAGGCCAATGCTCAGCTATGACGATGATACTCTGGTACTAATACCAATGGTAACAGCATTTCTTTTAGAAAATCCAGGTAACATGAAAACTGACTTCTAATTGCAGAAACAGCTTGTAATTTCTAGGTGTGAATGCAAAGACTAACTGATTTAGCCTTCAAGTCATCTTTTAAATTGTGTTGGTAGGAAATCAAACCCCATAGAAAGCCAATATACTTAGCTATGTACAAACACACTGGAAAATCAACCCATCAACTCAGTGGAAAATATACCACAAACCTGGTTGGGATTCACTCTAATATCCTAATGCCATATCTAAGTACCTCCCTTATCATGCCACACTGGCAGTCAACAGGTGATGGCAAGGGTCTTGCCAGAAAGACAATAAACCTCAGCTGTCTCTCTACTGGAGTAGGTGGGAAGAGAAGCAGCAAGCTACTGATGCTTGAGAAGAAACATGAGAAACAGGCACAACTCAGTAGTAGCAATACTTCTGGGTTAATGTGATGATGTGACCATACGTATTCATTTCTTCCTTCAGCAATGCCACTAAAATGATAGGGAAGTCATAAAAAAAGTATGATCTCCCAAAGACAAGAATGGGAGACAAAAAAGGATGAGAGAATTCAACAAATATTTGGAAGAGCAGGTCTAAAAAAAGAAAGAGTAAGAGAAAGTCTGCACCCTGAACGACAGGGTTCCCTGCATCCCTGGCCTGGGTGGCTCCCAGAATATCATCATAAACAATCACGAGATGGGGCCAAGGGAACTGAATGGTCCCAGAGACAGGTCTCAAGAAACTGACATTTAGAATACTCCTGGTAAGAAAGCTGTCTTGACATCCTAAAACTTACAACCCAAAAAAGGTGGTTCACTTTCTTGACAAGCCTGCTAATGTACATGAGCTTTTAATCAACTCTTGGGTGCCTTGCTCTGACCTATGAATGGGCAACCAATGATAATTGTGAAAAAGCTCCAAAATGAAATGGAGATAACAAAAAACAAATGGGGTGGGGGTAGGAACCAAAGGCAGAAAGACAGCAGAAAAAATTTGTGAAATATAATCAAATTCTGAGAGCTAAAATACTGCATCCATGAAACAAGAAAAGGTAACTACAAAAAGGCCACCAAAATTAAAAAAGTCAACTGAAATGGGGGAAGAAAGGTTGAAGAAATAACTTAAAATGTAATATAGAAAAATGGGACAGAAAAGAGAAGAAAATATTAAGAAAAGTTTAGAATGTTCAACGTTATATGATGAGGAGCTTTAGGAGAGTAAAAAGAAAAACAGATGGGAGGAATAAGAAAAATTTCTAGAACTGAAGAGCTAAAAATCACAAACAGAAGGTCAATGCATACACCATGGCACACAAGCAAACTTGGTGAAACCTTTTATAAAGAGGAGACCTCAACATTTTCTAACTGAAGATAACCCAAAATGCCCATGTTACACAAAAAGAAATGGGAATCAGAAATAACAGTGCAATGCCTTCACTATTTTGAGCAAAAAATTATTATAAAATTAGGATTTTACACTTAGTCTAACTCTCATTCTGTGTGACAGCAGAATTAAGATATTTTTGGACATGTCAAAATCTGAGCATTCTGTCTCCTTTAGGGCTGTTTCTTAGAAATGATTGGAGATGCTGTGCTAGCCAAACGTGGGGCTCTCCCAGGAAAGTGGAAGCAGCAGAGCTACTGTGTAGGGGGCTGCCCAGGATCACTGACCTAAAGAGCTCTGGAAGGATGTCTCCCACACATAATAATATATATATGTGAGGTTCTTCGTATACAGAATATTAATAGGTGTTGGACATTGGATGGAAAAGATAATAAAAGTGTAAGGAAGATCCATATAAAACTAATATGCAAATGAAATAAGGCAATTATTGTACTATAAGAAAAGGCAAAAATTGTTCTATAAGAATGGAAATATCATAATATAACATTCCGATTGGCAATTTAATTACTGACAACTGATTTAACCACAAATTGTTGTATTAATCAAACTGGATGAACAGAGGGTGGGAATGTAATTGGGGGTGGCTGTGCAGGAGAGCTAAACCCTCATCTCCACAGCAACACATCATGAGAACCAAGAGAAAAGGCAAAGGACATGGAGGAACTGGAGATCAACAACTGGGGAGAGGAGGTGCGGAGGGGAGGCTGGGAGAATGGGAGAGGCAGGTCAGCCACCACTGCCACCGGCCTTTCCCACTGGAAGCACACTTGAGGCCCAGAGAACACACACCTTTCCCTTCATCATTAGAAGAACTGACTGAGTTTAGATTCTGGGGACAATGCAGATGAGTGAACAGCCAGACAAGTTCACCCACTGTGTGAGGAGAGCTGTGACAGGCATCTGATCTACCTGGAACATGGGGCACCCTCTGACAAACTAGTGCTGGAGCAACTGATATCTGGGGTTTCTATCATATGCAGAGTTAAGCCTTTACTGGTAGAATATTATCTGGTATTTTGTTTTATGTACATGTATTGTTTTGACTAAATTAAAAAACTTATTAGGAACTATTTTTGAGAGCCAACTGAATACTAGACAACTGTGACAATGACCTCAACACCTTACCTTGTCTTGCTCTCACAAAAACCGTGAGAGTGAGGTAACGGTTATACTATTTCACAAGCACCATCAGAGTATCTTGGCTCAAGGTCAGAAAACTGGCAAATGGCACAGCTGAGATTCCCCACAAGGACTCCTAATTCCCTCATCTGTGGTCTTAACCATCACAGCTCCCTGCCTCCTGAGTTCTAAATGGAGAACCACAGACCACTCTCCTTGATCAGTGAAGCTAACGAATTAACTTTTTTTCTTTGCATTAAGTCATTTTGTTTTCTATAACTCATAACTGAGTAAGTCCTATTACACTAAATGGACAAATGCTTGTGTTTTTTTTCTTCCTGCACTATTATATGTCAGTGACAAAAAAAGCCTATCTTAGGAAAATAATTTGACAGGATTTATTAAAAAACAAAAATAACCAAAGTCTTCCTACTGAAGTCGAAAATCAGGACCTGGTCAACTCACTATTCCTATTATACATTTCTAGGTCTGGATAATTCCTTTACTCCTTCAATAAATACGCCCTGTGCACCAGCTATGTGCCAGACTCACAAGCACAGGAGATTAACACCACACACGTGGACAACACGGTCCCTGCCCTCCAGGAGTTCAGAGTCTACAGGACTATACAGACGAGTGAACAGCCAGGCAAGCCCATATGTCATGTGAGAAGAGTCCTCAAGAGCCCATGTGAGAATGCTTGAGGTTCTCTGATGTTCGCAATACTGACCACCAGGCACTTATGGTCTTCATCCAACAGATCTTCCTATCAATATAGTCAGTACACCTAATATTGGTAGTAGGCTCGCTGACAAAGCATATGTTGTATCTGGTAGGGTAACTCATTGTCTCACAAAGGAGAGACTTTCTACAAGTCTGGGGCAAGGCTTTCCCTCCCCTTTTGTGGATCCCTGGCCCCTTTCTTAAATACTCAAGTTCTAGTTTGTTCCAAGTGCACACAGTTGCCTCTGGGCAGGACAGCACTTAACTCACAAGAGTAAGCACTCTTGACCCACTTTCATACAGAAGGTCAGGATGGCCCACAGCATTCATTTACATCATTTGACCATTTTAAGAACCTTTTTGTTCTCAGCTGCATTTGTAACTGTCAATGAACACAAGTAATCCTATGGCAGCAAGTCCCCAACAATGCACTTCTTACATAAGCAATTACAAAAGCAGTTTGGCAAAAAATACTGAGCCCTGAATTTGTTTTCCTTTTGTTTGTGTTCATTCTGCTGTTATTGCTGTCTACGGAAATACTTTGATTCCCTTATGTTTATAGTTACCCAAGTTTACAGTTGGATTTTCATCAAATGCTTTAAATACACTTCTCTCACCCCCTACACAGCACCTGGGGTTACAAATGTCCCAGAGTTACAACAGTACTGGGTGGGGGTGTGGTCCTTACAGGGTGGGGATGACCACACCCAGCCAGCTGTACACCTGCAGTCTCCTTAGCCTCTCTAGGCTTCCCTGGTCTCTCAACAGTGAAAGATGCACATTCACAGGATTGTTATGAGGAGGTCACTCATGTAAAAGATTTTGTACAGGCGCCAGCAGGCAAAAACAGGTCATCAATACTGGCTATTATTTTTATTATTACCCAATTGCTATGCTGTGGAGGAATGTAAATGGTTTATACTTACGTGATGAAAGAAAAGTTGTAGCAGTCGCACATCTCCAGCTTGACAGTTACTGTCACCAGCCACGAGGGCTGAAGTACTTGGGGGTGAAAGTGCACCTCACCCCAGACACCACAGGAGAGGTGGGGCCACTTCACTTGGGTCAGTGTACCCGCCCTCTCAGGCCTCATAAGGTCAGACTCAACAATTGTTTGCCCAGAAGATACTAGTTAAGGGTTCTGTCCTTCCTCCAGTTGACTTTTTCTTAAGACACTCATGATTATGAAAGAAACACAAAACAAAAAGCCACTTACAACTTCGTCTCATAATCTTTCCAAGCTTTGTCAAATGGCTTCTTGAGATCCTTAGAAAAGAGAAAATGAAGTTGAATTTACTCCTGTTGAAAGGCAAATAATTTTGAAATAACAACTTAGCAAAAATGCTTTCCTCCATAGAACACCTGGAATTTTACACCAGACATTTCCACACACATCGCATCATCGATCATGCATGAGACGCTGAGAGTTGGGAGGCCAAGCCTTCCAGCCGGGTCCACGCAGCAGGACCCTGCGGCTCCGAGAGGCGGGTCCACAGGGTTGCAGCAGGGGGGGGGGGGGCGCCTGCATCGAGGCACAGACTCTCCTCTGCCCGCATCGGTTCTCACCGACATCCCCAAAAGTGTCTCATCTTGTTCTTCAGTCAAAAATATTATGCGAAGTGGTACATCTTTTTCCAATCATCATATTCCAAACATTTTTTTATGCTAAATATATTCAGAGTACCTTTCAAACGTAAATACCACTGTGATCTTAAAAGAGAAATAAAATCAATCCTTTCCAGTTAAAGTGAGAATCCCATTTCTCGACACTTACTCCTTTGACTCCTTTTAGGTCCCCTTTTAACAAGGAATCCAAGGTGAAGATCACATTGTGGCTCAGACCCTGGAGCTGAAAAGCAAAGACGGAAACAGTCAAACAAGAAAGTGCCTACAGAACAGTTAAGATTAGCCACTGTGCCTTCCACACGCCAGGCTGCGGGCGGGCTTTGCACCACCCCCTCGCGGAACCTGCAGGGCCCTCCACAGTTGGGTGGTGCAGGTGGCCCTGCTGTGCAGCATGTGGGCAGAGCGCTGCAGTGTGAACCTGGGCCGTGTGGCTCCAGAGCCTGTGCTCTAAGCCGCTCGGCTGCAGCGGACGGACACCTGGACAATTTCTCAGTCTTTCAGACCTTTCACTGCTCCCCCTACTGAAATGGAGGATCTTCATCAGACTTTTCTTCAAATGCTGTCAGAGTATCGAGGGGACTACACACCTGGCTTTCACCATGCCCCTTTTATATTCTTCCTGGCATTTATTGCTACCTTAAGTTGCCCTGTTTGTTTATATGCGTACCTCATCTCCCCACCGGCACCTCAGCTCAATGAGGGCAGGGACCTTGACTGTCCTGCTCACCACTGTATCCTCTGTGCCCAGACTCCACTACAAAGACAAGCCATTTAGCAAGAGCAGTCCGCAGCCAGGTGCAGGTTTTTTTCAGCATTGCCAAGAAGTGGCCTGCTCTCCTTGATTTTAAGATGGAACAAAAGAGCCTACAGAGGACAGGGGACGGAGCTCACACTCAGCTGGAGAGAAGGGAGGAAGAGAATCCAAGGGAGGGATGGTCAAGTACTGAAAAGGTAAGTGAGTTTCAAACATGGTCTGTCTTCAAGAAGACCTCCAGGTTTACTGGTGAAATCATCTTTAGTAGCGTGGAGCCAAGACTGCAGTGACCCACAAAGCCAGGTTACAGGTGGAGAGGTTGCTGGGTTCCCTCTTTCAAGAAATAATTTTACTCATGTGTGAGCATGTATTTATTTGTCAGTCCACCTGTCCATCCATCTTCATCAATCATTTACCAAATAGCTGTTCAGTGACACCCAGTGTGCTAGCAGCTGGGCGGGCAAGTACAAGCACAACACTGTTCCTGCCTTTAGAGATCCCGCATCCTTGGTAGGGACAGAGGCAGTCCTAAGTATGCAACCAACTCTACCACAGTATGACATTCCAAGTGCTGCAGAGGCAGAGGAACAAAGATGGGTTCTGTGCGTGACCCTCTCAACTACATGTGGGATGCCAGACCTGTTGCGGATGGCTGCTGTGAAGACGGAATGAGTTAATGCACGTGGAAAGTGTCAGCTTGCTCCCTGACACCTAGCAAGTGCTGAATACATGTTTATTTTTAAAATCCTGCAGGATGTTAAATAACAAAAAGGCAATGTGGGACAGAGAGAGGGGCAGGCCAGGGAGATTTTCTTGTGGCCCTCAACTGCTCTCTAACCTTTTCCTGCTGTCCTTATCCTGGCTCCCTGCCCTGCAGTCCACAAGTCATTCTACCTCCCTGCCCTCCCTGGCCACCAGTTTTAAACACAAGGGAAGTTTCCAGTGCACACCACCAGACAGGAAGTTCCTACCAACACAGTTCCACCCAGCAGTATCACCACGACCCGTATGGAGAAACAGCCTGGCTGGCAGGTGGTCGGCAGCCAGAAGCCACAGATTCTGAGTGTATGTTCTGTGAAGTGAAGGGCATTGGTTCTTGGGGAATGGGGCGAAAAAAAATCTTAGATACTATAATGGTGTGGCTTTCAAAGAGCCAGAGTGAACTAATGGAGAGTATATTTGTGGTATTGAAATTTCATGGGGAAAGTGATTAGTTAAAAAAAAAAGTCTTTAAAACGGTTCCTTGGGGCAGGTTTGCAGATAATAACAGAGAGAGAGAAAAAAAGAGGTTGAAAACACCAGCCTTGGGTATAAGATGGAAAAAACAAAGATGAATAGGACTCATCATCTGCCCTAGATGGTTGGCTGGAATAATACTTTGCTCTGTGTCCTTAACAACCTCATTCCCGCGACACAAGCCCCCTGCATCTGCCTGCATGAAGATACCCTGTGGATCTTAGGAGTACGTGTGGGCAGTAGGTACGTCAGGCAGGGGCCCAATCTACTCTGCACTCATCCGGCAAGTACCTGACTTTCCTCTGTAGACAGCGTTGTATTATTTCCTTCAAAACACTTCCCAGTCCTCGCCATTTATATATGTAATTTGTTTCCTTTTTGTTTGCTGTGTCCCCAATTTGAATGGAAGCTCTTTGAGGGGAGGGTCTGTATGTCACTGCTGTATTTCCAGGATTGAGAACACTGTCTAGCACACGTTAGGTGCTCAGTATTTATAGGATGAAGGAAATAGAGAATCATATGTGTACAAGGTCCTGTCTACAGGACTGCTTATACTGGTGGAAAAGGTAGGTGCTTAGCAATAGGGGACTGGCTGAAAAAATTATGGAAGTTCCAAACAAAAGCCATAAAAATGAGATAAAGTTCTTTATGTTTAATGTTGGAATATCTCCAAGAGAAGTTATTACATGATAAAAGCAAAGGGTAAAACAGTATTCATGGTGTACAAGGTTTCATATAAAAAGAAGTAAAAATATGTTAATACTTGAATAATTCCTGAAAGGATATAAGAGTAAACAGCTGACACTGGTTCCCTCCAGGTATGGAAACTGGTAGGCAAGGGGGGAGGGGGGACAGAAGCCTTTTACTGAGTATGTTTTTGCATTAAAAAAATTTTTAAGGTATTTTATTGTTTATTCAAAACAGTAAAAATTCTAAAACAAAAGATGGAACAACAGTGACTCCAAACCATTTTTAGCTTTTAGTCCTACATCAGGGTTTTCACCAATGCCTCAAATCCTTTGTGAAATGAAGCCGGAAAGAAAAAACCATATTAATGTTTTTGCCACCTTGATCTGAAGGCTGTATTACAAAGTAACAGTAAAAAAAAATTGTGAAACTGTGGTTAGTACTGAATGTGGGGGTTGTTCGGAAGGAAAAGTCCCTCAAAAGCCATATACTGACCACACAACAAAACACACAACGTAACCTTTCAGTGTTGTCATCATAGTTAGGCATGGGGCAGGGGGTGGGGAACTACAGAAGCACTGATGGAAAACCCTAAGAATTAAGAATTTCTTTGTGGTTATCCACATACATACTCCTGGGGCCTGAAGAAACCAAGAAGGGGCAAAATACCGTGTATTATGATTTAAGAATCTTCCCAGAGATGAGCCTATGAAATAGCCACTGAAAAAAGAAATGCAATACTTAAACTCTCCTCCACTTACTTCCCAGGAGAAAGTAGATTAATTTACAAAAACTGGCAAAGGAGGTTGTTTAAGTGAAAAGCAAACAGTAATTACCCATTACAATAAAGGTATACAGAGAAGTCAAAGAGATAACAGGCTAATTTCAAGAAGAGGAAACTTTTAGGAAATATTTACTTAGGGGTAAACCAAAATTTCCTTCCTCGGAGATCTCAATGAAGAGAAAACCGGTTTTCTCAGATATTTTAAGGTATTACTGTGTGACAGAGATGGATTACGTAACTCCATCGTTACAGGATTCTGTAATTTTTCTGTTTTTTTAAAATGTTCTAGCTCTTTCAGGAATCCTTTTTGTGCATGGTCTGAGCAAGACTTGCAAACTGTGTGTAACAAAAGCCATCTCCACAGGCAACTGCAATGTGGCCAACATAATACCATAATAATATGGCTGGATAGACTTCTTGTATCACCTTCATTACCTTTCAGTGAATTTCTTAAAAGTCTTTTTCAATCAACTTTTAAAAAGCCTTTCATATCTATTATCATTATTTCAGTTTTTCTAAAATTCTATTGATGGCTCCATTCCCATTTACCCAACTGCCAATTATTTCCTCTCCTTTAATGATGAAACTGAATTAACATAAGTACACCACTCAAGAAGAGTATGTTTTCCTTAAATACATCTTCTTCCAGTTTATTACACAAGCAACACATTAAAAACCGGTCCGGGAATGATGGTGAGGTGGTAAATATATTTGCTTTCCAAACAAACTGCTGTTTGTTTCCTTCCTTACAAAAGGGAAATTCCTCCTGTGAGTATATACATCAAGTCCAGTCAGAAATTTGTACTAAATCAGACAGGAGGAAGCTGAGTGGATTCTTTCATTATGCAAAAGTGACTGGTTTAAGCAAATAAACTGTATAATTATTATTGGCTTTGAAAGAATAACCACTTATTCCTTACATCTGCTTAGACACTACTAGACTTTATACAAACTGTCCCTGTAATCTAGGCCACTGAGATGACTTTATAAAATTTTCCTCTCTATAAACACACACATATCCTCTTGCCCTGATTTTTTTTTTTTTTTAGTCCTTTGTAATTTTACCACAAAATGAAATGACTTATCAGCTATCTTTCCTCTAGAAGGTATGCTTCTTAAGGGAAGGCATCTCATCTATTCTGTTCACTAACTGACCGGATTCAAGAGCTGACTGGAGACAAGAAGCCGTTGGAGGTCGTCACACTGCCCTGTCATTTCTGGCTCCCTGTCAGCTGAGTGGCTGTGTCGTGCTCCCAGAGCACAGGTACAAGGCCAGCAGCTCAGTAGCACACCTCTACAACCAGCCCCCTACAACACCTACACGTGCGTGTGACTGTATCCATCCATCGATCAATGAGGACATAATTTGCTTACTTTGTCATCCTGCATTAAGTCTGACATTCTCTCTTCACTGCCCATTGGTTCTCTTTCCTTCCCTTCTACAGACAGTAAGAGTTTGACTCTAAGGAAGACTAATGCAAATCTGCTGACTTGCTCAACACATTGGAAAATCCAATTAAAACAATGAGCCAGCTCCCAGCAGTTAAATATACGATCCCTGGTATAAATGAGGCATTCTGGCTGGTGTGTTAACTCCTTCATGCCCTAGAGAGGGACTGAGGACCTTGAAGCTATTTAACCGGTGCCTTGTCATGAGGCCGGTTTCCAGGGTATTACGATATGGAGGAAAGAGCTCTCAGCATGAGCTCAGAGGCCAGAGGCAGGCAGCCACTCATCTCTCCAGGCCTGGGTGACTTTGCGCAAACCATTTAACCTTACTGACCAGGTTTCTGATTTTGAAATGGGGCTGGTGGGAGAGAATCACAGAGAATTAACGCCAAGGAAGGTCCCACTGGGCAGCAGGCCCCAGGGCTGCCTGCTATTAAACACATTGCTCCACTGGCTGCTCCCATAACCCTACAAGGCATGATGAAATACCGCATTCAAACAAGCTCAATGGTTAAGTGGAGGGGCCAAACCACAAACCAGGTCTAACTGCAACTTTGGTGAACTGTTCAGAGCACTATCTTCTTGAATGTATCAGAATGTTTGAAGACTATAACATACTCTGTACATGGATTAACAGTTATTATTTGCAATTACTGTCCTGCTAAACTAAGCCTGATTTTATCAGGTTGCATATGCATTAAGGGGAAACGAACATTACTGCTCACAGATTTAGGGCACTTACAAATCCAACACAGATGAGAGTGACTGGTACCACCTCACGTGCTGCTCAGGGATTTGTAACAGCTCATTTTCTCCGCTACCCCAGGGCTGAGAGCTCACATGCTCAAGTGGGTGACATACATGTTTGGGCAAGTCATTTAACCTTTAAGAAACTTGGTCTCCTTGCCTATTAAGTGGGAATGATAAGCACACCGCTCTAAGCTGCTAAGGTGACCATGTGAATTACAGATACTGGGTGCTATGCATGCAAAACACCTGGCACAACACAGACTCTCAATACAGTGCAACTGGTTCATTTTCTTATATTTGAAAAGCTCAGTAGTAGTGGAAAAATTACAGTGTTAGCATTTCAGATACTAGAATAGGTCTTCTGAGAGGCTGGGGTGGCAGGAGGGTGGGGGGCTCCCAGATGTCCCTCATATTGCACCACATTCTATCCTCTGTTAAGTTGTGTAGTTCTTGTTCCCCTGCCTCATTCTACAAGGCAGTCTGTACAAACTGTAAGACATGTATCCTATTATACCATGTTTTAATCTAGGCAGAGCAGCCTGAATTAGATTTATTAAAATGTCAGGTGGCACTGTGTTTAATATATGCTGTTTAAAGTTACTGTTCACCAGCTCTGTAAGATGGGGCTTAGTCTCACCCAGCTAATGAGGTAACAGGTCTGGAGAGGTTAAGCAATTTGTTCAAGGTTGAAGAGTGAGTAAGCAGATGGTCAGGTTTTTAATTAAGGTTTTTACTGACTCCAAGGGCCATTCTTATTTCCTGAGTCACACTGTTAGAATGATCTTTTAAAGTGATCACCAGATCATATCACTCTCCTACTTAAAACCCATCACTGCCTTCTCATGGAACTCGATTGAAACCCAACCTTCCAATTTAGGTCTGGCTCTGGCAACCTCTCATAAGCCCCTCTACCCATTCCCATGACATTGCCAACCATGCCTGCCCTTTTTCGGCTTCTTGACCCACCAAGCTCTCTCCCCCTTTGCATGCTTTCCCATCTGTCTGGACCACTCTTCCTCTGGCTCTTGGCAAAGAGCTATTTCTTCCTGTCTCTGTGGCACTTCCTTAGTGCAATCTTCACCATTCTAAATAGGTCTCTCCTTCCTAGTCTCCAATAGTCTTCACTAAGCAGAACAGGCTTGCTTTCAGAGAATACTGCATTTTATACTCACTTGTTTCTTTACTGTCAACAGCAAAGCTTCTTGAAGGCAGGAGCTAAGACTGTTTTGCTTACCACTGTGTTACATCAATCCCCTAGAACAGTGTAGACATGTCATGTATACTAAATGCTTGATGCTTGAGTAAATGGATGTACAAATGAATTCTCCAAACCAGGCAAGCTGTTCTGGGACTCAAGTGTTACAGAATCTGAGCCAGTTTTGGTCTTCCTGGAGTGCTTGGCTCTAGAATGGAAGGCGGGGGGAGGTAGGGACGGACTTAGGAGAAGGATACAAGGTTAGAACTGCTCCCAAGATACAGCTGGGGGTGACAGACCAAGGGTGCCTTCTGTCCAGCAGCTGGGGAAGAAGGGTGTTCCAGCCTAGAACCTGCCTCATCTGGCTGTGCAGGTGTATGTCAGTCACTTCTCATTTCTGCCATCCACAAAATCAGAGGTCTGCTAAGGTCTCTAATGTACCTTCCTGTTATAAATTTCTATAGCTTAAAATGAGCTATGGAGATACAACAGCACATAGGAAACAGTCCAGACCAACTCACTGAAAAGCTACAGAGAGACCTCACACTGCCTCTAGGGCAGAGGGGGGCTCTGGCCCACCCCCAGCCCAAGGTAACACATACAGCAATAACTAAATAATTCTGCAGCAAATGCTGAAGAGTTAGAAGGGTCAAGGTGTAATTCCAATCAAAACCCAAAATTTTTTGACATATTACACCATGACCACCCTAAAATTTCTGTCACAATACAAACTTTTGATAAAATCTGAAATATCTCAAGAAAGTGAGCTTCTTAATTTGACCAGAACAAGGACTGCTATGACTACCAGGGCCTTGGGCTACAGGCAGCTTCTCCCTGTTTCCTAACGGACTCAAACAATAGTGAAGAAGGCAAAGGAAATGAAAACATACAAACTGAATTTGTGCAGTAAAGAGCACCAGCCTTTCAATAATACACCTTCGTGGCATGTAACAGAGATTTCAACTGATGCTCTCAACTATTATTCTAAACAGTGAAAAAAATGGGAACAGTGGAAATGCTCAAAATAGGAGACTGTGTAAATTAGTTATGGTGCAAGTGATGAGCATTCTACGCAGCTGTTAGAAACGAAGTCATGGACATTGCCTCTGGGTTCTGCAGACCCCTCTTGACAGGGAACAGTCACTGGTAATGGGGGGGAGGCTCCAACTCCGACGCTACTTCAGTCAGAGCAACTCTGCTTCAGGAGGTTGTATGTTTCCATTTAAACAGAGGATCTCAGGCTGCAGTATTTTATGAAACAAGAAAACATTTTCAAAATATATAAAGAAGTGAAAAATCGGGTTATAAAATAGTACTAGAGGATGAAACCAATGTTGTTAAAATATTATATAACAAAAAATACACATAAGAAAAAAGATGAATGTATAAATAGGAAAAAAGAAGATATACATAATATAAATACAGATATACCTCAACTCTTTAAAGGTGCATAGAAAGTCATTGGTGATTTTTATTTAAGTCATTTTCCCCCCTGTATTTTCTAAGTTTTGAACAATGAACTGGTATTATTTCTTATCCAGAAAGTTATTTAAAAGAAACAGAGCAGAAACACAAGAGGGCGATATAATCAACAGGCAGCCTATTTCTCATTCAACTTGTTACTTATTAATACAAGATACAAACCAGATGGCAGGTATGAAAGAATAATTAACTAGGTAGTGAACTTAGAGGAAAAAAGTTACAGCTTCTGTTACACTAGCCAATTCTGCATCTCTGATACCAGAATCCCTGGGAGTGGTTCTCAAAACGATCAACAGGGTTTTAGCGTCACTTAAAAACTCAGTAGAAAGCAAGTCTCAAACCTACTAGTCAGACATTCTCAGGGTGGAGCCCAACTACCTACATTTAAACAAGCTCTGCAGGTGAGACGGATGCAAAGACCAGGTAGGGCACCACTGCTTTAGGCCAAGGGCTGTCCAAAGCAGAAGGAAAACCAAGGTTCCTGTAAAGCAGGAAGGGCCTACAGTCAAAAAGTGGAAATCACTTGCCTAAGGCCCAAGACAAAATTATTATAAAGAAGGAAAAAAGGTGAGCGACTGCTCTGGAAAAAACTAAGGAAAAGTGGGAAACAAATTATACCATTATTCTGAAGGCATCAGGAACTGACAAGACAGAATTACAGAAGACACAGTTCTACTAGACGTTCTACAGAGAAAAATGGGTAGGTGTAGGAGTATTGAGGAATATAAGAATTCCTTAATGTAAAATAATGCAATTATATTTTGTCTAATTCGATTGAACTAAATGAGGGGTTAGATTTAACATCATCTCCTACATCAAGAATGAAAATGAAAGCACTATTGTCCTTTGCAATAAGTGCAGCACCTGATTTCCTTTGAGGATAATTATAAGAAAAGGTGGTTAGCTAGGATGTGTAAGCCCAGGATAAACGGGAAAGAAGAAGGGGAAAAAAAGCCTATATGCCTAGGCCTTGGTTTAAAAAATACATCCTGATCTTAAGGATCCTTAAGATCAGGATGTCTTTACTGTGCTTGAAATGATTCATCAGCTCCCAACCAACTTTCAGACATTAATTTCATTTCCCTACATGTCACCTAAAATTGCTATATTTAAACTATAGTACGACCATATTATAAGTGATACCAAGTCACATTTTTTTGCCTTCACTGAACATCTTTGCCATACATTGTATGTTTTACAACAAACCTTTTCTTAGGAAGTAAATTTAAATATCTAATAAAATAAATGTGTTAATAATTCTATAACATCTTACTACATTGATAGATAATAACTGCACTACAGAGGGTGAGGATTTCATAATATGGGTAACTGTTGAACCACTGTGTTGTATATTTGAAACCAACATAAGATTGTATATCAAGGATGCTTTGATTAAAAAAAGCCACCAAAAAATAAAATAAAATAAAATAAAATAAAATAAAATAAAATAAAGTAAATAAAATTAAAAATGTGTACAAGCCTTTAGGGCTTATCACATGCCAGGAGGTCATGGTAATACCCACCACAGACATGGTTTTCATTTAACTGATATGAGAACAGACATGTTGTTCCTTCTGCCTGACCTGCCTGCTCTGTTTGGTTCTTCATGTTTTAAGACTCGTTTTCCCTTGATTCTCATTGAAGCTTTTAAAATTCAAAGAATTTATCTAAATGGTAACTGATATTCAGCATCAGCTACTTTACTTCCAGGCCATCCTTGCAGAAAAAGACCCTGTGACACCAACTGCTGCCAGGAACCATGTAAGCTTTCTCTACTTGCAGGCAACAAAAAGCAGGAAGTTTTAAAACTCTTGTCCTATACCCTGTCCATCTTCCCTTATAAAATGAAGTAGCACTTTAGTGTAAACTATTAAGATATTCTCTATAAGCAATCTCATCAACAGAAAGTGACAGTCAAGCTTAGCACAGAGCCCTGGAATAGAGTAATAAATGCTCACTGAGTCAAGGCCACAATTTAGAAAATCATTTCTTTTCTTAAGAATACACAGATTTTCACCTTACTCTCTGAATATCAAGTGTATCAACAAATGCTAATGCTGTTAAATGCTTCTATTCAAGGCAAAGAGTCTCCACAAGGTTTCTAAATATCTGTTAATTATTTATGGATTAGCTCAAGTGTCTCTCTTCTCTGAAGCCTTTCTTGATATCCCTGCTTTGTGGGCTGAATGAGTGAGTGAGTGAGTGAATAAATGATTTTGTCTCTAGTGACCTTGCTTGGGAAATGGTGTAGCAGAGATTTGGACTTAATTTTATCTGACCTCAAAGTCATGCTACTTCTACTGTCTCTCTGAACTTGCAATTGCTTAACACAGCTGGGCAATAAGGCAATCAAAGGCTCTATTCATTTCAGTGGAAGACAGAGTAAGCTACCAGTTCAAGACTAAATCAGTAGGCTGTTTCTTCACGTTGAAACCTAAAGGTAGCCAAGGCACCAAAGCATATAATCTAAAATAAAGCGGCGAAGTGGAAAGAAGCAACTAGATTAAGTAATCAGAATTACATATTGAAGTATAAATAAGAATTAAGTTCTAGATGAGCAGACATGAAATGGAATAAAATTAAAATGAATAAATACAAGTGAAATAGATTACTTGATCCAGCAAAATATCTAAATCAGCATTGCTCAAAGTGGTCAAAGCCTGGGAAGTCAATGCTTCTTACACGAGAAAGCCTCTGGTCAAACCAGGAAAGCATTGAATTGGACAGGTCTTTTTTTTTTGTAAGATGTCCCTAAGTCTTTAATATACAAATATGCACTGTAAATCTCTAAGGGCAAAATGTAATGCTTTTCCTATCTGGACTCTTGTCAAAGAACAGGCATGGGATTAAGTGTTTCAAGAAAAACTTTGGGAAAGGCATCTCACACTCTGATACCCTCGTTGCCAGGCAAGAGGGCCCAGCATGGTCACTGCACAGTTACACAGGTGTACATGGCTCAAAGCAGCCACCTGGCCTATACAAGTGGAGCCTGATACGCACCCATGCTCGGCTCACTGATCCGTGTTCCCTGGTGCTGGCTGACAACCCAGAAGAAGGCACCCTGGCTAGGCTGTAGAATCTGCCCAAGAGTTTGGGTCTGGAGTGGGTGGTCTTGTCTGAGGGCTACAGTAAGTGGAGGTGAGGAAAGACTCAGAGGCAACATTCCACAGAGAAATCCAAAATTGGTTGAGATAGAACACTTAATACAAAGCAGGTAGGTGGGTAGACTAGCAGAAAACAGATTAGTGGCCATGTCTGGGATGGAAAAAGGGAACTTATGGAAGAGTGGAAGGGGTCAAAGGCAGGAGTATGTGGCTGAGTGTGGCACAATTTTAAGCCAGGAAGTACCTGCATTTGCTTTTCTTAATGTGCCTCCACACATGGGTCTTGGGCAGGAGCTCTGGAGGCTTCTGGGACCAAGATCATACAGATTAAAGGCTGTAGTTATCTCAAAACAGTGTTTGCCTCACTCTCGTAACATCTGTGCCATTGTTTTCCTTGCTATTCTTTAAATCACTACCTTCTACTCATCATATAAATTCAAAATAAACTTCATATTATGTCTATAAAAGGATGCCCATAAACTTTGAGAGGCAGTCCTGCTTAAAAGCATCTGGAGTGGATCACTTGGGCTTGAATGCTAGCTCTGATACTTAGTGCTCTGTGACTCAGTTTTCTCAGTTGTTAAATAAGGGGAATTATGGATACTAGGTAGGGTTGACTGAGTTAAAAATGAGGCTATTACGTAGATGAGGCAGAAACTGTAATACTCATCAAACACGCCATGTGCTACCTTCTATTTTCTGGTCCCCTTCCAGTGGGGCCAATAACATGGTTTGAACCAATGAACGAACACATCAGGGACACCTGTGACAAGTCTTCATGTGATGGCTAGTCTTTCCGTCCCTTTGCTCTGGCAAACCTGGCTGAGATGCAGGAGCCCCCACCCGCTGAGGCCCCTGGATCACCTTCACTGTATGATGCAGATCCCCTCTGTGGATCATGGTGACATGGGACACTAAAAAGAAGTTAACCTTTCTAGGTTAAGCCACGGAGATCCGGGGTTAATTTATTACCGCAGCATATCCTAGCCTGTAATAGCTAACATGAAATGTAAAATGCTTAAAACAGCACCTGGCACATAGTAAGCACACTGTAAATACACACCATTGTTATGATTTGTATAAACAAAAGTTAACCATAAAAATAATGAAAACTACCTGTCCTGAAGGCTCTGGAGTGAGACCAGCACTACCTTTGTTTTACAAGACACTGACAGGCCATGTCAGGGGCAGCCTAACGCACTTGAGCACCAGCCGACTTTCTCCCCCACATTCAGTCCTCCCTAGTGGCTAATGACACCCTCCAGGCCAGCTTTTCTCACTCCCCCTTTTCTTCCCTCTTCCTTCTCTCACAGAATTGCAGTTTTAGAACATGTCTCTTCTAGCATCAAAATGCTGTTCTGTACATCTGTTTCAAATGGAATGACACTCGACAACCACAAAGACACAAACTGTAAATGAAAAGTGTTACTCACTGCATGCCAAATTCACAAGATGAAAATTCAATCCTATTTAAAATGCATTATTTGAACTTCCTATTTAAAACACTTTTAATGTAAATGCTTAAAAGAAAAATAAACTGTTTTAAAATTCAGCCTGCATATGCCAAGATTTCTGTATATTGGACGTATTTAAGACAAGCTACACCTGGTATTGATGAATGTAAAATTCAAATCCTATGTAGAGAATCAGTTATGGTTTAGTCATAACGAAATACTATGCAGCCCGTTAAAGTGACTTGGGAATTTTATTTGTATGTCATGAAGAGCTGGCAAGATTTTTTAAAAAGTCTGCAAAGAGTACGTTTAATATAAGGTTGTTTTTAAAACAAAAACTCATTTGGCCTCAAAATCTGACCTGACCTGAATTCATTTGGTGGTAAGCTCTGATTTGAATGAGGTGGAATTCTTCATTCCACTTCATATGAATACTTTCATGTTTCCCTGAGAGAGAGAATTGTGTTTAAGTATGAGGAACTGCCTGAGAAGACAATGGTGGGGTGGAGGTATTTCATAAAATATGGCATATGTGCCCTGTACACCTTCTGAAATCTGTAAAATTCTGAATTTTGAAACATATCTAATTCTAAGGGTTTGGTTAAGGTTGTGGACTTGAATGATATATAGCTTGCATAAGAGCCTGAGTCTCCTTTAACAGTCATTTACATATAATATATATATAATACACAAACACACACATATATAGAGAGAGAGAAAATTATCAGTATTTCTTTGTATAAATGTATGAAATTGTTTCAAGGCCATACTACAATATTAGTATTAAACAGAAGTGAGAATTATATAATAATACTTTTCTTAAATTTTCTTCATATTTCTTAGCTTTTTATAGTAAACATGTACAACTTATAACAGACAGAAAAAAGAAAACCTCCCACCCACATGGATAGACCTCATTTCATGAAATGTCCCACAATATTAATTGGCAGTAGAGCATGTCAGGACATGAGGAGATGTCTGGCAGTTCAAATGCTGAAACTTTCCAATTATGGATTACCATTTTGTAAAAAGATAAGGTTTTTAATATGTATTATTTAGTCTGGGAGCTACCAATTTATGGATGACCACACCAACACGCTCTACATTTTTTAGTATTTCAAAAAAGCTTGAGAAGCAATCCGCTACAAATCTAGATCTAACCTGTACATTTTCAGTTATTCTCATTTGAGGGGGAAGAAAAGAAGAAAAATTAAAAATAAAAAAGTCTTTAACCTAAACCACAATACCCTGTATTTGATTGCAAACAGGAAATGCTATGCAGCTGGAGAAATCTTTGCTTCAACAGTTCTGAGGCAATAACTGCCCTGACTGTTAACGGAGACTCAGGCTCTTACGCAAGCTATAAACTGTCCAAAGGCTCAGAGGTGAGAGGGAGCCAGAGGCGATGGGAAGGCCTGGCAGGACCTCCAGGCACCTCCTGCTACTCTTACGAGAGGTTTTACATATATTTTCTAAAACTACTGCTACACTGGGGCTCTTACGGTTTGGTTTAGATGGTTTTCCTTGTCAACTGAAAATCTATTACATCTATGTCAATCCACCACTTTACACCTTTTGTGGTTTGGTAATTAAATGAAAACAATTATCTGGTGACTCCTCAACTTTTTTGTCAGGACCACGGGCAGTGATGGCCTGATGCTGGTAGGAGCGTAAACCCAGTACTGTTGAGCAAACAATTACTTTGCTGATCTCCCTGCAATGGTTAAAAAAGAAAAAATTGAAGATAATTAACAAAAAATGCTTAGAAACAGGTAAAACTCAAGATCATCTGCTTTTTCTTTCTTTGTTTAACAAGGAAGTTGCATTGTGAAGAATCACTAATATGTCACCTACTAAAGTGTATTCAAAGTAGAAGGAACAGAATGTCTAAAGGCATGGAGGCACGAAACAGCATATAATCCAGGAACAATAAATAATTTGTTATGTCTGGAGCTGGCTTCGATTACAAAGGCATCTGTAATTAGAGGAAGGATGAATTCAGAGACAGGTCAGTCAACTACAGAAACACTTCCAGTCAATAAAAAAAAAAGTGCTACTATTTACTAAGCATAATATTATGATATGCTGTGATAGGTACTTCACATAAAAGCCCATGCACTTAAAACCTAGCCACAAACATTAAAAACATCAACAAAATAGATCATGTGCACACTTCTCTGGCTTCTCACCACTAAGAGGCAGCATTTCCTAGACATACCAAACACGACAAATAAGTTCCCTTCAGAGACAGTGAATCACTTCACTTTTAGGGAGTAGTGGACTTCAAGGAGAGGGAGAAATTCAAGTGGAGAAAAGACTGGTTTAGAAAACCTATAGTGAAAAGTGGGATCACAGATTGGCAGAGAAGTGAGACTTTGAGTTTTGCTCTGTATGTTTGTGTTACACTGAAATTTTTACATAACAATGACACTTTACATGTAAAGATTAACATGGCCACCACTACCACAATCAGGATGGAGAACTAACTGTTCAATCTTGTGTTTTTCCATCAATACAGAGGAACTCTGGGGGGCTACCCCTTGATGGTTACACCCTTGACCTCTTCTCCAACCCCTGGTAACTGCTGTTTTATTCTCCATCTCTGTAATTTTGGATGATTTAGACTTTCATCAGAAAAATATACAAATGTCAAGGTTATCTCATTAAAAGTCACTCTTTTAGGGAACTTGCTTTCACTTTAATTTGTCAGAAGCACACAGTGGTATAAATAATACAAAAGTAAAAGACAAAAGACCTTCCTGCATGAACTTGAGCAGTCCCACTGGAGAGACAACTCCCCGGTCCTATTCCTGCACCTGCACCTGGGGCATCAAACTCATGTACCAGCATTGGCTTGTTCAACAGGGAGGGGAAGAGACTGCAAAGGGGATGAGGACGGAGCTACCAAGAATGAGGAACCCATCACAGGGGGGTTCTTTGGAAAGTCACACATGCACTAATGCCAAGACTAAGTGAGTCTGCAAAACAGCAAGTTGCTCAGAACATATGATTTCATCTATTTGGGGAAAAAAAGGTACAGAAAAGAGGACTAGAAAGATAACCCCCAAATATCAATGATGGCTACCTCAAGATAGGGGGAATGTAAAAGAGAAACTGCGATTTTTCTCTTTCTATTCTAAATTTTTCCCACTAGGCATGTGTTTTCTTCATAACAACAAAAAAAGACAGAAATAAAGTCTATTGTGGTGGCTACCATGCCACAGCACTGTTAATGTGGTCTGTCAGGGAAACAATCCACTGTGTGTGACTCAAGGACTTTGCAGCTTACAAAGTTTCTCAGTGGCTGGTATGATTTGATCCTGACACAAGCAATTGGCTAGGCAGCGGAGGTACTCTTTCTTCTCTCAGTGAGGACATTTATGCTCCCAAGTCAGGCAATGCTAACCCAAGCAGGGGCAGGGCTGGGATCCTAACAAAGCCTTTGATTTCTGGTGCCAGTGGATCTCAAGGTGTGATCCACAGACCCCTAGAGATCCCCAAGGTCAAAACTATTTTCATAATAGTAAGGGGTCATATCTGAGATTTGCACTCTTGCCGTTTGACATGATGGGCCCAAGCAGTGGAGGTGGAGCTGCTGGTCCCTCCCTGGGAATCCCTGGGAATCCCTGGGAATCCAGGCACTACCCTGATGGAGTCAGTGTGTTCTTCATGGTCATGCTCTTGTAGTGAAAAAAGAAAAGTCTATTTTCATTTAATGATGCCCATGATAAAACAGTGAAAATTACCAGTTTGCTTACATATCAACCCTTAAGTGTACCTTGTATATTGTTTGAGGGAAAAGGAAGTATGCACAGAGTGCTTCCAGGGCGTATCAAAATATGACAGCTATCTTGAGGAAAAGCACGGAGGCAATTTTTTTGAGTTGGGAGCTGAACTAGCTGGTTTTGCTTGTTAGTATCTTAGTGGAACACCACTTTTTTTCCTTGAAAGAATGACTGACAAACTGTGGTATTGAGACTGGGTCTTTGGCAAACATTTTCTCGAAAATGAACAAACTGAGCCTGTCCCTGCAAGGTAAAAAGGTGACAGTATTTGTTGCTAATGATAAAATCGGAGCTTTCAGAGAAAAGCTAAAATTTGGGGAACCTTGTACCTCTCACCATGAGCTTAACTAACAGCTTCCAAATCCTTAGAGGCCATTTATATGGCTTCAGATTCACATTGCTACTAACTTTTAAGAAACTACCACTTGTCAATTTTTGACATGGTACTAAATAAGGCTATTGATTAGCTGAGAAGCACTCATCTCTCTTCCCAATATATACATATAGACCTGTATGAGGCTGTATTTTTTTGTTTACTTCAACCAAAACCACATATTGCAATAAAATGAATTAACAACCTTGAAAATTTCTGTTTTAAACTCTAATACAGTAAGTATCGATAGAAATAGTCCACATACACAAAAATTCTTTGTTTCCTCAATGATTTAAGATTTGAAAAGACTACTGGGTAACACTCATTCTTTCCAATACACTGTAACTCACTGATGAGGGAAATGAAGTAGAAAAAGTAGATAAGAAAGTACCTTGTGAGCTAAACACAAACAGGAGTTTGATGATACGGCTACAGGTTCCAGCTGTCAGGTCTGGTGGGCCATCAGCACCACACAGTCTATAAAGGTGATGCCATGACTTTGTAATTGGCGGTGGGCAGCATTGATGCAACAGGTCCCTGCAGTCACAGAACCTGAGCTCAAGCCCTAATTCTACTACTTTTCTGGCATATTATCTTCTGGAGATTTGGTGCACTTATCTGCAAAATGGGAGATGACTTCCTATACCTCCTTTACAATGGGGAGTTGCCACAAAGATCAAACGAAAAGATGTAAGTAACCATAAAGGCTTGTATTGGTTAACCAAATCCCACATGGCCGGAACAGTGCTTAGTGACTTACTTCCATGATCTCAGTAAGTCATCACACTACCAAGAAGCAGACACTACTTCTTTCTACAGATAAGGAAGTCGTCGTCAGAGAAGGTAAGGCTATAAAAGGCTTGTCAGCTGGGAGCTGGGATTCTAGGTCTGACTGAGACCAAACCCCATACACACTTCATGGCCTCTCTCATTCTATGTATTATGAGGTAAAACACCTTTCTACAAAAATCATTTTCTAGTATGTAGAAGGGAGAGGCAGGAAGAAAAGCAAGGAAAAACGTGGCTTGGTACACGGGCCCCGCAATGAGCTTGCAGAGCAACCAGCTACAACTACAATCCCCTTTGTGGTCCTCAGGTTGTCAGTTACAAGTTGGAAGCTGGTTAATAAAAACAGCCTCGGCCCTATCTGATATCAGCACAAACATCTGTGCAGCTCTTGGGAGTCTTCACATAACATCTCACTTAATCATCAGACCTTCCACAATCACTGGGAAGTTCAGGAAAAGAAAAACAAGTGTCTACATGGTGACTAACAGTCATCATTGCTAAGTGGGTGGATATTTCTCTGGAACAACCCTTCAGAAACTCCTAAACACAATACACTTGCAATACCAATTGCTTACAAGTAACACCAATAATGAGTTTTTCCCTGTCAAAAGCAGAAAGCTAGACCTAGCCCTAAAAACTATCCTTTCCTTCATAAAAATAAGTAAATATTTTAATATAGCTATCCATTATAAGCAGTATCTTAATTAGGAAATGACAGTTTTCAGTATGTACCACAGACCCTGGAACACAACAGACATTTGGTATATCCTGGTTCAACTGAGGATACAATTTAGAAAGTTTAAAACATACCAAAGTAAGTTCTTTTACTTTATTCTCTCAATTTCAACTGTATTCATTATTTCCTCCTGTTTCCAACCTTCACTAGTCTAAGAGAATAGGATTTTTGGGAATCTCCTGAGAAATACTGGTTCCCATAGGGATGTTTCAGAGTTTCAACAGGGCGGAGGGGGGGAGGGGGGGGAGGGGGGAGGTCCTCCCTCAAACTACTCTTCTGGGGCTGTAGGTGCCGCAAGATGACCCAGAAACCACGCCCATCTCCAGGGTGCGTGGCTTCCTCTGGGCACTTTGCTTAAAGGCGTGGCCCCGTCAGTCTGGTTTGCTCTTCCCTCTCCTGGCCAAACATAAAAAGAGAAGCACCAAGCTGCTGACTGTCCTTAGGTTGTATCAACTCCTGGGACTGACTTTTCATTCAATCGGAATAGTGTTCTCTTAGTAACCAATTATAGTAGAAATTGATTCCCTTACCTGCTCCCTCATCAGGAATATCACCACTGTCTTTAAAGGGAAGATCTTTTCTTTTACTTTTTTAATTAAACAAACTAGGTCTTCTAACAATGTCTTTTAGATCTTTCTAGTCTTCTATTTCTAAAAGGGGAGTACACATGGAAGAGGAAGGCCTACAGTTTGGGGTGAGTTTAGGGAAAGAGCTCGATCGGCGCTTGTTCTAGGTCAGGGAAACACACCACCAGAGCGTAAGGGGACAGAAGCAGCCTAGTGGGTGATGAAGACGATGAGTTCAGAGACAGAAGGTCTGGGCTCATGTCTGCTTACTAACAGTGTAACTGAACAAGTTATATAGTCTCAACATGCCTCAGTTTCCTCATCTGGATTAAAGAAATAGCAACTGTAGGATTGTTGTAAAATGTTAAATAAGAAATCCACACAGTATGCCCATTGCCAGGCTCAACATATTCAGTAAATATCAGTTGTTTTGTGTGGTGGTAAGCAAATGCAGACAATGACTGGCACTTGTGTGGATGGCATATATACACACAGTGGGTGGGACCTACAGTGTGGGAAGGGTGGAAATGGACCGGTCCAGGAAACGTGGAAGTGATGACTCTTGGCTTAAGCCAAATATATGTGGTCTCCTGGAATCAAAGGTTAGCAAGATATCCCTGTGAAAACGCCTATCTTGGGGTGAACAGAACTTCCTCCCTGAGCAAGTCTGTTACCAGTTATTGCCAAACTGAATGCTCAGAGCCTGTTTCATTTCCTGTCTCACAACCATGCACCCTTGGAGCAATCATGTCACCAGCAAAAAGGCAGCCAACATCAAGACGAAGGAGAAATGAGAGGGCCCCCTTCTGAATAAAAGAGATTTCAATAATCTAAGATTGATAGAAATATCACGGATTTGTTCAACTAACCCTGAAGTGTAGGAACATATAGGTCCTAAGTGGAAAATTATCCTTTCTTGAGTGTTTCCAAATAATACATATTTCTCTTTTTAACATTTTCTTAGTTGTCACTAATTCAAAAGCATAAACCACCAATTAAAATTAAATTATCAGGAAGACAGATACATACACACATATATTTACCTAGTGTGATTAAAAAAAAAAGAATATTCTGATTGGCCAAATAATAGAGTAAATAAATTGTATTTATTATTTTAAATTGTTCTCTTTATAATCTTATTTTATTTTGATTGGTCTGTGATTTAAAAAATTCACTTACAAAGTGGCTTACCAGATTTTTCAGCAGTGTGGACAGCTCCTTTGTAAGAGTAGAAAACTTGACAAAAGCGGTACCAAGATCTGGGTTGTCTCGGCTTAAAAAATTGCTCCCAAACTTATCAAGAACTTGTGCATAGTTTTCTTCATTTTGTACATGATCTAAAAAAGAAGAAAGAGAAGCCTGAGCTATTACTTGCCAGAATGATGAGTTATTTTGAACACCGACTGATCACTGGAATCTCTTAAAAGAAAAGCAAGGAGAATCTGCATCAATTATTTATTGAACATGCCCAGAAGGGTGTTAACAGCGCACCAAATGTTCTAACTCAAAGGAGGCTCCCCTTTGTCTCTCACAGCATTTAGTTCATTTATATCCCAGCTAATCCATGGACTCCCCAGAGGTTGCAGGGTCAAATTATCACCACATTTTTAAGCCCACCCTATCTCCTTAAGAACCTGTGATTATCAAGGAATAAGGAGGAAATTCCCCCTTGAAAATCAGTCTTAGAATGCAAAAGAAAAACCCATGAGTTTTAACATGTTTCTTTCTCTGCAACTAATCTTAATTTCCTTCAATTCATCTAAGCCCCAGGTGAGGAACAGAACTTTTAAAATGCCTTTTCACATACAATCTTGGTGTAAATTGTGCAGGCATGGATCAGATGCATTTAGGTTTGAAGTTTGGTTTCACCACCTCTGAGCTTGCTACACCTCATCAGTTTTTTAACTTCTATGGCTACAATCCTAGTTGGCATGCAAGAGGTATTAATGAAATAATTGTGAATAAACCTCTCTCTGAGCTTTGGTCTTCTGATTATATCTACTTTCCAAGACTGTGCCACTGATGAGTTGATATAAAGTATATCAAAGTTTTTTTCAACAGAGTGAATGTTACATAAAAAATAACCACTCCCACCTCCTTGAAACACCTCTTGTGCCTTCCAGGACACCTTTCTCACCTGACTGCCCCACCTCATGGCTGCTCCTCTCCACTGTCTTTATGGGTCTTCATCTCTTTGACCTCAGTCGGCTAGGGAATCCTGGGCCTCAGTCTCTGGGACTTTACCCTTCATTATCTATCTCCTCTTGAGATCTCACTGAGTGTACGGCTTTGAGTAACTTCTACAAGCTGAAAGCTCCCAAAGTGATATCCCCAGACCAGACTCCACCCCTGAAATATAGCCTTACAGGTCAACTACCTATTCAGCATCTCCACTAGGATACCCAAAGGTATGTTCAATCTCAGTAAGCTAAAAACAAATCCTTGATGTTCTGCCTGCAACCCTCTTTTTCCTGTAGTTTATCTCAGTTAATGGCAAATATATTCTTACAATTGTTTAGACCGAAACTCATCAAGTAATACTTGATTTTTCTCTTTCTCATACCTCAGATGCAATCCACTGCCCAATCCTACTATCTCTACCTTTAAAATATATCCAAAATCTAATACTTTCTCACCATCCTCATGCCTATCAACCCTATACAATATTATCTCTTGTCTTGATCACTGCAAAAGCTTCCTGTCAAAGTCTCTTTACTGCAGCTCTGGCTGACTTACAGTGTGTTACCAATACAGCATCCAGTGAGTGTGATCTTGTTGAACTGTGCGTCAGATCCTGTAACTCTTTTGGCAGCCATTAGAACTCATCATGGATAGTCAGGTTCCCAATCCTCGCAGGCTGTGGAAAGGAGTATGCACATCCCCACATCCCTGAAGTAGTAAGACCTGGAACATGACTTGCGCTGACCAAGGAGCTGTGAGGGATGTGCACCTCTGTCAGGTGGAAACATTTCAAATGCCTGTGCTCAACTCTCCACCTCTCTCCTCCTCTGTCATGGAGTACAGGGGAGCACGAATTTGTATGGAGGCCCACAGTAGATGTATATTTAGTGAAGAAATGAACAATTAAGTATCTAATAAAATCGTATCTATCAAAATCACATCTTTAAAGGCTTATTAATTCAACACCTCTTTCTTTATAAGCCTTCCCTTAGTTGGCAATGATTTTTCCTTGCCTGTAATTCTCTATACCTCTTTTGCAGTATTTTCCACCACATCATATCCTAACTGTAAGTTCAGGTCTTTTCCTGCCACCATGAGAGGCAGAAATTCCCTCTGGCTCACCTCTGCACCACCACCCAACAAACACCACTGTGTATTTTTTGGTGATATGGGTTTATGAAACAAGGCTAGTAAATATCTGTTGACTTGGATTGTTGATTTCCTTTTCCAGAAATAAAGCATTCCCTTTCAAGTCTCCTAGGTTATTCAATAATTGAGATGAAATTCAAAAATATTTCATTCTCAAACACACCCTCAATAACTGTGTGGGAACAACGGACACTCATGAAACACAACAGGAGTCTGGACTGGGTACTGAACCAAGAAGGAAGTCCAAATAAAATAAAGGAAACAAGTGAAACGAACCAAGGCCCTACAGCCCTCAATCATCACCACATTAAAAATTCATGATGCCGAGAGTGGATGTCAGCATTTCAGGCTGAAATATTAAAAAGATAAAATGCAGCTCTGGCTACCAGCTAAGTTCCCTCAGGGAAGTAGCTCAGAAAAACACATAAAAAAGATCACATCAGCTGGATAGACAGGATGCAAATGTTTGATCTCCCTTGTGAGCCAGAGCTGCCCTGCTACCTTCTGCCTGTGACCAAAGAGCCTCACTTCACCACTGAGAACCCCACCCCACCCAGCACCCTTTTCTGCTTCTAAAGCCAAGAGAAAGAGAATTCAGCTGCCTGTGTACTTTAAGTGCTTTCAAGGTAGTAAAACAAGCATACAGGCCTTTTGTTTGTTTGCTTAAAATTATAAAATATTTCAAATGATGTATATCAAAAACCTTAGATTAACAGGATACCCATGTACCCACCTACCACTAACAGTGACAATGCACTAGAAAGATTACATAAACACACACATCCTTCTGTACGAAATTAAGGATTTACCAAGCAGGTTTCCAGCAGGCAGAGTGTGAGAGCAGGGGAAAAGGACTTCGGTGGAGGAAAGAGAAAGGCCAAGGCAGAAGAGGGCGTATCACAGAATACAGTGAGTGCTGGATGGAATGCAAATACAGGGATGTAGGGCAGAAGAGGAAATCCAGGTCACTTTGTGGGGAGCACTATCACAGATGTGGGTGTTGCTAAAGACAGGACTGGTGAGCTCAGGACACTTCAGAGAGCAGCATGGGCTGTTTTTAAGATCTATGTTCTATCTAAGTGCTAGACGACTTCTTGAGGTTGGTACAGTGCAGGTTGAGGAGAGTAGGTGAGGACAGAGATTAGATAAAAGAAAAGAACAGGGGAAGAGAGAAATCTCCATCCATTATAGACATCTATGCTTTTCAAATATTTGTAGGGAATTTCTAGCATTCATGGTATTGTTGCAGGAAGTAAGATAATTCTAAGAACTAGGTGAATCCTTGCAGTTCTGAAAAAAGGACAAAATATAAGAGTTTTACCAACTGAACCAGTAAGGGCCACTTAATCAGGATTTAAACTGCTGGCACTTCTTTGGGGAGATGACTAAAATATAGTAATCACCTCATATGCTGCACAGAGTTTGAAAGGGCCTTGCTGTACATACATTCAACATTTAATCCCCCAAACAATACCAAAGTAGTGATTTAGCTTCCAGTAATAATAGTGTTAACACATAGTTGCTGAGTACCCAGCATGTGCCAGTTCCTGCTCTAAGCACTTTATACACATTACTTCATTCACCCTATGAACAAGTCCATGAGGTAAGTATTGTTGTCATCCTCATGGTACAGGCACAAAGGTATGCCCAAAGTCATACAGCTCATAAATAAGGGAATTTAAATGGAGATCTTTTTGAGCTTCAAGCTGAAGGCCTTTCCCCATATCCTAAGGTGGGGCAGACTTAGGTTCGAGTTCCAGGTCTGTCACTAGCCCTGTGTGGTGCTATAGTTAAGTAAGTTCACCTTTTTAAGCCTCATCTTGCCCTGCTATACAAGGTTGTGTGTACTTCACAGAGGTATTGTGGACATTAAGCAGGATACTGTGTGCAAGTATATGGCACACGGTAAGAGCAGTAAACGTTTACGATGACAAGGCCAACCATGATGACATACAGCCGCTCCTCCTGGGCCACTGCAGTGGATGGAGTCAGTCTCTCATCCTCTGGCCATGTGGCAGAGGCTTCCAACAATGTTCTGAAGTCAAGGATAGCACTCAGTTTACATTCCTAGGAGCTGGCAATAACAAGTGCCTTGGGAATACATTAGAATCCAATATTCTTTAAAATATACCTTGTATAGTCTTCTAAGGAGGCCTTCCTCAGAGTTCTCAGAACCACAGCAATCAATAGGCCTTTCTCCGAGGGATGTCTGCCTAATTCTCCCACTGTGTTAGACCTTACCAAACTGAGAACTCACAAAACCACCCAAGTGACCTGCTGACCCAAGCTTTGATTCTCTGTCACTGTAATTATAGCTGCCATCTATTAAGCACTGACTATCCTAAAACTCCTTCAAGGAAGTTGTTTTACAGATAAGAAAAATAAAACTCAATGGTGAATCCAGATTAGAACCTGCCTTTATTTGATTCCACATCCTTGTACACTGCAGACTCAGATCATCGATACTAGAGTGTGTGCAACAAATATCTATTTGGACTGTACTAATCCGAAGGGCTTAATAATAAGCACCAAGAAAAAAAGGGGAATAATATAGATTTCTGTCCCGTAATTATTCATTGAAATAATTTAATTAATTGCAGCTAAAATTTTTGATTACTTAACAGACCAAGAACTGTACTAAGTATATTCCTGCATTAACTCATTCAATGCTCACGGTAACATGCTATTATTGTCTCCATTTTATAGTTGAAGAAACTGGTTTAGAGAGTTAAGTTGCCCAAGGTCACACAGTTAAGAGGTGATGGCATTATGCTTGGTTCAGTGTTGGAACTCCCTGAAGCCTTCTAATTTGAGCCAGATGCCAAGTGATTGACTGAGCTGAAAGCCTAGGTCTTACCTCTGGCCTCTATCATGTGACCCTGGCTAGGTGACTAAGGCTCTCAGGGGCCTTAATTGTAACTATAAAACAGGTCTAGTAATACCTGCCATCCTACTCCTGGAGGCTGACTGCTAAGAGGTAATGATGTCACAATCTCAAAGCCCTTCTGGGCAAACAGCAGGATCAGCAGCCAACAACAGAACACTGTAAAACCACAAAGGATTATTGCCATTCTACAACTGTAAGGCCGTTAAAACAGTCATGATGCTTACACAGAGCATCCCCAGCCTTGAACAGACACAACCCAATGCTCACTGAGGCATTACTTGGTGGGGGGGACACAGGCCTGAGCGGCACAGACACCTGGGTCTGAATCTCCCTCTGGTCCTGAGAGGCCGTGAAACCTTGCAGACGCACTTAACTTTTCTGGGTCTCAATTTCATGTACGAAATAACGATAGATAATATCTATAGAGACATGGAAAGCCTCTAAAATATCTTTAATCTTATTACTTTCGATCACCCGGAGACTAAGGACTGAAGTTGTGGTGTTATTGGACAGTCAGATGTAATCTAAATATCACAGTATTTTTTGGAGGTTCCAGGATACATAAGACAACTGTGGATCAAACCCCAGCCTTCCCAGTCGTGGATCAAGGACAATTTATACAACCACCTCTGACTTTGCCTTTGTTACTCCAATGATACCTGCTTGATGCGGTTATCAGGTGAACTGGATGAGAAGAGCCTACACAATGTGCCTCAAACAGTGTCTGGCCGATGGTGGGTATTAATGAAATGTGAGGTACCAGCTTTTCTTCCAAAATAAGTCTCACTTCCTTAACATTCCATACTTCCTTTCCTGGGAGCCTAGCTCCTCTCCAGCATCTTCATGCAAGTTACTTTCTGTGCTGAAAGTCCAGAGCAACTTGTATTCATCATTTCCTCTTCAAGAGCTTAGAAAAATCTGGAGTGTAGCTTAGATACCTGCATTACTACACTACAGTCATACAACCTAGCCAAGCTCTCCAGTCTGTCAGGCTCCATCACTGTTCCAGGCTTTAGCCTGACTCTTTCACGATCAAACGTAAGTGTATCCTTCCAGACAAGCTTGTCGCTCATTCTCTCCTCAGCCTCTTGCAATGTCCAGGCTCCCAGCTTTAACATATCTGTTGTGTACCCAGTTCCCAGCTCGGCTCCTGGCACACAGTCAGTGCTCAGTCAAATGCTCACCTCATGTAGTGAATTCTCCTGGAGAAGTCTCCTTCCTTCCTTCAAAAAATACTTAGTATCAGCCATGTGCCAGGCTATCAATGCAATAATAAAGCCATGTAATGCGTGCCGTAAATTATAGATGGCATAGTGATTAATTATTTTATACTTATCCTATGCACACTTAGTAGCACTAATCACACTTATAAAATTTAAATCCAATTCATACACTACTACAGAGATGTATAAAGATAAAAACTATTATTTCCTTTCCCCTTCTCCAATCCCATCTCCTTGAAATAGGCAAAGTTGGTAATGTGGAATATATCTTAGCAAAACCTTCTCTATGCTTAAAAATATACCCCCATATACACAGATATAGGGATTTTATCTCTTTTTTCACTTTTTAGAAAATCAAATGGGGTATTATACACAAGACTTCATGGCTTGCTTTTTTCCTACTAAATAAAGATGAAGACACTGAATACAATTGAATCTAATTAATTACTTTAACTGTAATTACTTCCATAATAACCTCCACTACCATTTACACAACCATCTCCCTACTGAGAGACTTTCACTTTTTGTCACTACAAAACAATGCTGCGATATTCTTATTGACAAGTTCTTACATGCCGTTACTTTCTTCTGAAAAAAATCTGTTCACAAAAGCAAAGTTATTGGGAACAGGACTTACATTTCATATTTTAATTAATACTACTGTGTTTCTCTCCAAAGAGGTGGGTTTTATAATCCGCATACCCAACAGCAGTGCAAATATAGAAGAGTCTATTTCTTTAGGACACCACCAGCACACAGATGCCAAGGTTCTTTTTAATTCTTGCCACACACAGATGTGAAAAACTGACTACAGTAAGCCTGAGTATCTTTTTGTATTTTATTGTCCATTTCCTTTTTTTGCCAGTTTATATATTTAGTCTAGTTTTCCATTGCTTGCCTTTTTCCTATCAATTTTTAAGAAGCCTGTCTTATCAAAATTGCATAAGGGATAGCAATCATTTGTAATATGTGTTGCAAATATTTTCTCCCAGTTGTCTTTTAACTTTGTTTATGGAGCCTTTGCCATACAGAACTTTAAAATTTTCATGTAGTCAAATATACCAATCTTCACCTAAAATCTTTACCTTTTGGGTTTCTGCCTTATGTTTCCAAACCTTCTAATGTCATTTAAAAAACAAAACATTAAAATTTTTAATTCAATGCAATTATTTGTTTATACAGCAGAGGAAGGGTTCCAACATTATCTAAAGTATGTTCCTAAACCTTCTACTATTTAGTTCGGTTTTAGTCTGCTTAATACCTAAATACTTAATCTATCAGCAATGGATTTATTTATATGGCATGAGGAAGAATTCTAACTGCATTTTGTTTCTGCTGTATGAAATATATTGCTTATTTAACATGGCCGATTGTAGGTGATGTAGGGGACCTGGGATAAGCATCCTAGTTAACTTTTCCTGCCTATGATGAAAAATGCTGAGATATAAACAATATAGTAAGAACAGGAAGGATTCCATCTTAAAGCTAAGATTCCATTTAAAAAACCAGAATGTTAGGATGTAAGATTTCTAACCTATTCTTTGGTAAACAGACAATAACTCAACCCACCTTAAAACAAGGCAAACAGCCTGAACTGATATAATCCCAGAGAGAAGCCACTATCCCGGGGAGGAGCCGGATCAGTAAATTTCTTGTGTTAAGTTAATTTTGCAGCATTACCTGGAGGACTGATAATAGAGGAGAGGAGACATGGTATCTTTCACCAGAAATAAGCATCTTGAGACCACTTGACAAGTTTATACCCTCTGGACCTTTGAAAAATCCTTAAAAGAGGGAACCCCCAACCTTTCAGTGTGCCTCCTCTCTGAGGATGCCCTCACTTTCTCTCTCTTTCAGTGCATAACTTAAAATAAAGCTTTCTCACTGCTTAACTTAATTGCATTTTTTTTCTCTGCGCTTTTCCAGTGGTAAGCGTCTTTGTTCTTTGTGATTTCATTCTATTTCTAAGTCCTCACTTGGTCTCCGCTTTACTCCTGATAAGTAGAGAGGGGCTGCTGAGAGCTCAGACGTGGGCCTGAAAGTTCCCGTTGCCTGGATGCCCTGGGCAGAACTGCAGCTTTGGGAGCCTGTCTGAAAACCTCCCTTCTTTGGGAAGTTCTCAGAGCATAATCTCACGGGATGGACGCTGTGCAGATCCAAGCAGAGCAGACATGAGACACCAGGTGACCCTGGCTTTAGAAGCTGGCGAGGGAGACTTCCCTATGCCAGAAAGTTCAGTAAGCTCCCACTCCCTCCCTCTGTACTTTCCCATGTTCAGCTGCCTGCAAGGCTGCTGCCATTCACTACTACTCCTGCTCTAATGAATCCCTTTTTTACCTACACTCTTCAGATCTGCTCAAGAATTCTTTCTCATTCAGAATCAAGAACCCTTCCCTGTCCAGGCTGAACTTTCACGTAGTGCACAGGGAAAGACCTCCCAGATGCAGCTGCCCAGCAACATAGGCACCCACTTAATATCTGCTGAGTGAACACACAGAGAAAATGTGGCTGTAGCAGGCTCGGTTTCATAAGGGATGATGACTGAGCAGCAATGTGAAGAATGAATAACTAGTTAACAAGTAGACTTGGGGTAAGGTACATTCCAGGCAAGAGGTACAGCACACCAAAGAGGCACCGTCAAGTAGCCTGGGATAAAGAGCTAGCGTCTGCTGGAGCGGATGGAGATCCAGAGACAGTCATGGGCCTTTGGTCTCTCCAGAGCACACCGTCTCTCATCTAGAACTAGGTCGGCTAAGGTTTTACAAGTCCTCCATTCCTGTTCATTGTCAGATTGGGGCTTCGATCCTTTTTTGCCACACCAATCCATATGCCCAGCAAGACCCATCCCTGTGACCCTGAAAACAAGTATTTTAATTTTACAGATACCATGTTATTGGAGAATAAGGGCTGAATTGAGACTGTGTTTTCTCAGACACCACATTCACTAGTTTGGATACAACATTTACTTGATTATGAGCAAATTATTTCACTTCCCAGTTTGCTCATCTGTTCCCACCACTGCTCACCACTCACGTCTATTGTTAAGATTAAAGGAAAAATTCTTGAGGTAGAAAGGCTTTCTGAACATGTTTTTTTTTTAATCGCCTTTCTCTGTGCCACTGTGGATGATTCATTCCTCTAATTTTTCAAGGCCATTTTGAATTTGGATTTGTTCTTTTGAAGTTCTAGCCAAGCCTATGTAAGAATCTGCCCAAAGTCCCTAGGGTGTTATCTGGAAACTCAGCATGCAGACTCCCATTTCTGCAGCAACTGACAAATCCATTAACTAACAGAGCCCCAAGAAAAGATGCCTGCAAGTTCCACAGGGCTATTACTCAGCATTTAAACGACACTTGAACACAGCTCCATTACAGCAAAAACAGAACTGTTCTCTCTTCTGGCTCCATCATTCAGGCTTCCAAATGCCACATAAAATATACATCACACTTTGGTCTGCTGATGGCTTTATCGGTAATTTTAATGCTTAGAGATCTGGCCCCAAAGAAAAGCTGAAAAGGAGACAACCAATTACCTTTCTACTCCAGCCTCCCACAGTATGCCTCCCCATCATCCAAGGAAGACAGGCTTCTTATAAAAGCAGGGTGATGAAAAAATACGGCCCCACATTTTACTACTGATTCATAAACTTTATAAACATTCACAAGCCTATACTAGGATACAAAGATTATTTAGATCATAAGGTTTGTGGCCTTGGGTATATCCCTTAGTCCTTCTGGGCTTTAACTTCTTGGGTTTATAAATTATGTGTAAAATAATTAGAAATAAAACCTCCCCGGGTATAGTCTACTCTGTCAAATTATCAACTGTAGGCCTTAACAAAAAAAAATATATGACTAATTAATTTATTAAGCACTTACTGAGCATATAGTTATAAGGGATTGATGGAATACTCCTGGCTCACAGGGAGGTTACTGTATCTTAGGGTAATTGGACTTAGAGTTTGTGACAATATTTGAAAATGATTTAAGAGAGGTATGTCTTCACAGCAGGTCAGTGGATTACTGTGGATAAAATTGCAGTATTTCCTGAATCTCTTGCCTGGCCTTAGTGCATGTCCATATCAATAGCTGTTTCCGAGGGGTGGAGAGAAGTAGCCATCTCTATATCAGTAGGTAATTACAAGGGTGAGTGAGGACATATCTGGACTGGAGAGGTTGGGTGGGTCCTCGTCTTCTGCAGCCGGGTCTCAAGAGACATGGGAGAGCAGAAGTGGACTGCTTGTAGAAATAAATGGGTTTCTCCCACTTTATTTCTCCATTTGACTGATTTCGGTTTCAAAGGTATTTTGCCCTGGGATGTTCCCTCCCAGAGTTACAATCACAAATGCCTAAATACAGAAAGTTGGTATTTCATTTACTCAGTCAGAACTATTTATTAAGTGCCAGAGAGGTACATGGGTAATAGAAAGAATAAGATAGGCAGTGATTTCTCCACTCCTGAACTTAACAGTTCATTGTAAAGTAAATGTATTTACCTTACAGTCACACTTTAAGGTTGGGTTTTAAAGTCTGCATGTATGGGAATTAACTCATAGAGTCAAAAGAACCCTTGAAAATCCTTGGATGGCCTATAAAGTATAACTGAAATATAACTCATTTGGTGTTTTTACATAGTATTTGCATTCTTTTAGGAGCCCTGTATTTAACTAACACATAAACACACACTCTGACACACACACACACACACACACACACACACACACACACACACACACACACACACACACACACACACAGTCTTTAAGCTGGTCAACCTTGGCTCAGGGAGAGGGTCCCCAGTGAATTGTTAAGAAAAGAGCATACTTGCACAATCCTTCAGCCCCCACCACCAACATGTTCATTGAGTGGAATGGGGAACTCCTGTGCTATTTATGTGACAGTTGAAGTGCAACATCTTTATACAGGAAAAAACAGTCCTATTTGATGAGATGTAAACCATCCAAGAGCGTGATCAAAATGCAACTTGGAATGAGGCAGCAAGGTACAGGCCGGCTGCAGAATCCTGGTGTACGTGAAAGGAAGTGACAAACTGCCCATGCAAAGTCATTCTCTGTCCACCTGTGATCATTCCTCCTCACGGAGTTGATTTTTCATGGAAAACACTTCAAAATCAATGGCAACTTGCTTGATTTCTGCATGCAAACAGGGCATCAGAAAAATCAATTAGTAGTTATCTTCCTGGCTAAAGACTCAGTTGGAGAGTTACTCCAATACTAGAAATAGACACTTTAAAATTCATGTACACATCTAAAGCACAAATGGAATTCAACACATGCATGACTGCTTTCCAGAGGTTATCACAGAACATGGGTGCCTTAAGATGGTGTCTTCTCTGAAGAACTGTGATGGGTTTGTTTCACATGTGACAGTCCATGTGGTCAGGACAGCATGTGTGAAGGGGTTGGGGGGGGGGGGATACCACACACAGAAATACCACCAAAGACGGGCATTCCTCCAGACTGTGACAAAGACTAAAAACAAACAGTCTCAATGATCTGTGGGACAATCCCTGACAGTCTGACACAAATGTAACTGGAGTCTCAGAGAGAAAAAGAGACAATGTAAGAATAAGAAGACACACTGGCTGAAATATTTCTGGCTTTGATTAAATTTTTGCAACTAACTGTAATTAGAGTAATTACCACTGATGATTACTATGTCTCTGCAATATATTAAGTATTTTAAATATGTTCTTCCAACTTTCACAACAAGGTAGGTATTACCGTCTCATTTTAAAAACGACAAAACTGAAATTTGGGGGGTGGGGACAAGCTGAAGTGACTTGTGTATATCTGCATGGCAGTGGACCTAAGATCACAATGTGTTTGTTTTGGATTTTCCCCCCACTATTCCAGAGAGCCTGAAGTTGATGAGTATGAAGGGAAGCATTACTGACACCATTATCAGGTATCTGCATTACATGTATTATGCTTCATAGCAGTCCAATGAGGTAGAAACTATTTTTTGTTTTCAGTAACAAAGAAAACTGCCCAAAGTATTCTCTGACAAAGTGCTCCCTGGCCACCAACCAGGGGCTAAATCAACATTTGATTCCAAACCTGTCTGATCTAAGTCCATGATAAGTTACTAAGGGTGTGCAGGAGGCATGCTTATTCTATGTAAGAGAACATACTGGTTTAAATGCTTCATTGTTCATATGTAAATTGTGCTAATTACAAAGGAGATGATGAATTTCAGGGGAGACAGAAGTTCTAAAAAAGGACCAAATGGAAATCCAAGAATAAAAAATATAGCATCTGAAATAAAAAAAATTAATTGGATGAAACTAAAAGTCAGCTGGATACTACAGAAGAAAGGAGCAGTAAACTTGAAGACAGGCAAGTAGAAATTAAAGGCACAGGTGTGTGACACCATTGTGGTTTTCAGTCCCCAATAAATCTTTTTTACTGTTCACATTAAAGATTCAGGTTAGTTACCATCTGTAGTTTTAAGGACCACGTTTCTGCCTTGAACAGAAAAGATTGTACAATTGCAGTCAGGACCTAGTAATAGGAGTGAGGTTAGAGAAATACTGTGGCTTGTAAGGTCAAGTTCCAGTTTGTATCTGGAGTAATAAAACAGCTCTGGAACCGACCCATCCAGCGCCTTCATGCTGTAAGATTACTGCTAGTGTTACTTGTCTGTCTCCCTTCATGGATGAGCACTCCAGGGCAGCGTGCTCACAAGTTCTGCACTCTTCTGAATCCAGTGTGTTACACCCAAGGTCAGCACTCACTCACCTCTGACATTAATAATCTAGCAATTCTGTGTCAGCAGCTTTGGGATCCTAAAGACCTAAGTTTCAAACCTTGTAGCTACTTCCTAGCTGTGTAAATAATTTAGATCATATCTAAACATAAACTTAGTACCTGTGTAATTTAAACCAGGCTCTTTCACCCCTAAACTGGCAATAATAATATCTTCCATGCAAGACTGCTGAAATGACTGACATCATAAATATATATAAGGCCATGGCACACAGTACGTACTCAACAAATGTTGAGTATAATTTATTATTTCTACCAAAACTGGACCATTAAGACAGAAAAACATGTTTTTATATTCACCTTTAATGGAGGATTTTCACTGTTCATCTTGAGGCTTTAATTACCGCAAACTACTGTTTGTGGAATGAGTGCTCCCATAAGATGCTAGCATACATCATAAAGTATTAACTCATTTTAGAATTGAGGGCACTCATTCCAGATCAGCAAAATAAAGTGCGCTTGCATGCCCAACATATATGCACACTCAACTTTACAAATAGCTTCCGATTTCAAATAACAGAATATTTGAGCCAATGGCTTGAACACAAAACTAGAACTTCCTCAAGAGCGTGGAGCTATAGAATTATTCTGGAAAGAGATTTCAATTTTCTAAAGGAAGTTTAAAAAATTCCTCCAGTTTCATTCCCACATTATTTGAGGAGTACTATTCTCCTGGGTAAGTATACTATCTTTTGGAAAAAGCCTCCTTGACCATGCTGAAGGACTCATTATTTCAATTTGTTTTCACCTGTGAAGGTATAATAATGGTGTACTAATAAATAGCACATAAAATATGATATAAATAAAAAATAATATATAGTGTAATAAAATAAAGTGTAGTACTAAGAATGCAAGATGTCTTGAAGGTCCAAAGTGATTTGTTTAGACTTTGCTCAAATCACTACCACCACCAAAAGGTTTTACATTATTTCAATCTAAAGCATTCTAATTTATATTTTATTAATGATGTACTTTAATTCAAAAGTTTTTAAAAAATCAGATTATCATCCACAAACTTGGAAAACAGCAAAAAAGTTAGTTTCCTAAGCACAGACCAGTTGCTCTTTGTATACCTCTTGACATTTTATGCTGCCTGACCCTTTTATTAAAATTCTAATCTATTTTCTCTCTTATCTATTCCTGTTAAGAAACTTTTTCTCCCCACAGAAACCATGAGATTAAAAATGCCATTACATGATATAATCGTAAAACACTAAACTTAATTACCAACTCTAGTTATAATTCACTGTATACCATACCTTTGAATTTCAGAAAATGTTAACTAAAATATAGCTAAAATGAAGTTATTTGGATACAAAAACATCCAATTCCTATCCACTGATTAATGTAGCACTTTACCTTTAAGATCTTAAGATTTCATTATACACTACAAGCTATTTCTTAAAATAGAGACATTAACAAAATGAAAATCTGGGGTGAACATCACACATCAATTTCACTTTAGAGAACACAAATGTTCTTATAAAACTACTCACTACATTATACTAACTGAACAAGGGAAATAGAAGGGAAGGCAATGAGAGAGCCAAGTGCTTTCTTCCTGAAGTGAAAAGCTACGGCAGTTTATGACAGTCTAGCTGTGTTTTGGAAATAAGACTTCCATATCATATGCTAATGATCAAATTACATACCACACCATTTTTTATTCACTAAAACTAAAGGATTTAAGAGTCCCAACTTTTAGACTAATGATGCTGTAGATCTCTATAGGGCACTGTATGTTACTAATAAGCTAATATATATCCCAAATACAATATGGCATAAATTTTAAGGAAGCCACCATATAATAACAAAATAAACAATTGGATTCATGCCAAAAAAATGTTATCACAGAAAAAGAACTAATGGCAGGAATATCCCAGATCTTTACTCCTAAGTAAAAGTGTACACATATGCATGTTTAGGTAAATAATACATCTATATAAAATGGATTGATAAATTCAACAGTCATCTGATGGAACAACACATGTGGCATACCCAGGGTTCTTGTGAATCACATGTGTCTCTCTCCTTTTATAAAAGTACAGTGCATATTGTTTTTCAAGAGCACTGACCAGCAGTAAGCTCTTCTTTCTCTAAAGACACACAGAGACTTACACTGGGCCTACAATACTGTACATGCACGTTTGCAACAGCAGGAATCTTATGACTGCCAGTCCCACTTCTACTGTTCTAACCTGGGGTCTTGCACAAAGACTGAGAGCAAGATGTGCAGTCATCTGAAGGTTTGGGGCTAGAGATTCACTTCAGTGGTGGTTTTGGAGGAATATCTCTCTGCACAGGGCTGCTTGGGCATCCCCACAACACAGCAGCTAACTTCAAAACATGATGGAGGGGATGGGCCAGAGGGACGCAGGTGGAAGCTGTCTCTTTTATGAACTGGCCTTGGAAATTACATGCCATCACTTCTATTACATTGTATTCATTAGAAGAGAAGTACACATCTGGCACACAGTCAAAGGTAGGAGAATTAGGCTCCATCTTCTGAAAGAAAAAGTGTCAAAGACTGCAACATATCTTAAAATGCCTATGGTGTCCAAAAAAACTGGTAGCTATTTTAAACATATATTGGAAGTGAGAAAGAGAAGGAAGCAAGAAGGAAAGGACGTAGTGGAGGACATACACACCAAGGAAACTTTCTAAATGACGATGTATTTCACAGATTAATAAAGGTAAGGCTTCAAAACTTAGAAACAACACAGGAAAACTGAATGGCTTGGAAAATTTTCCTTTGATCCAAGCAGTTCACAGTATTCAGTGTTTTGTTTTTAAAATGTCCTCATACACAGCAGGGACAGCAACAGGAAGAGACAAATTCCCAAAGCCATTTTCAAACTAACGGGCTTACATGGAGATCATCTGTTTTTATAAAAAAAATTGTTATTTTATTCTATTTATTAATTAATACTGATAAAGCTTATATGTAAAAATAATGTATTTTAAGAGTAAAACCCTTCACCATATTCCAAATCATTTGGGGGTGGGAGGCTGGTAATGTCAACCAGAAATAGAGAAATATTTCTTAAAACTTTAAAGAACATTAGATGGATTTTGTGTCACTTAAGCACTGTGAGAAAACAAGCAAATTATGAAACCACATTGGGAAACAGATACCAGGGATAAGCCTCTTGTGGCTTCTTCAGATGAAGCCAAAAGCCCTTGGACGGGAATAGCTTGGATTCCACTGAGCATGTATCATGGAAAGATCTGCAACACCACTGTTTTACTCATCTAGTTTTTTAGAGATTAAATGTCACGGTGCTGCCCACACACAAAGACCAAAAACCCGGTGTGCTATACTGGCTGGTGACTGCAGAAACCCGATCCGGTACCAGCAGGGTATGAGATCCAAGTTTATCACGTTTCCAAGCCAGAGCACAGTAACTTGTATCACGGCCCCTATCTGGGAACCACTAAAGTCATTCTATGGATTATACTCCTAGGAGGTCACAGTTGATGGGTTCATTCACAAATATTCATGATCAGTGAATACTTAACAGCCATTCACCAAGAGCTTCTCAGGGAGCTATCTAATGAACAGGTGACAATTCATTCCACACTCGTTGAGCCCCTGGCCATGTATCAGGTAGAAGACAAACACATAGTACCTGTAAACAGAAAAGCTTAGGGCAGCTAGCTGTTTCCTCCATTACTTGCTATGTATGGCACCTTGCACAAGTTAGTCTGGATCTTTAAGCTTCAGCTTCATCACCTAAAAATTGGGGAGATGGTAGACCCACCTCACAGGCCTGCTTGGCTTTCCCTGGTACAGCATCAACACCCAGTGAAGGTCACGTCCTCTGAGTGGTATTCCCTTCAGCACTCTCCTCAAACTACATCAGATCTCTCTTTGCACCCTGTAAGCTTTCTTTTATGGCACTTTCCAGTACCTAACTAAACACTGTCAGGTTTGAGGATCTGATTAAAGCTATCTCAATAAATAGTACATCCCTTCCTCTTTTCCTGAAGTGAGTGGGAATCCATACACAGAAAATTTTGTACGGAAAATTTTCTAGAAAAAAGGAATACAAAACTTAAGGAATTGGAGGGTAAATATCCAGTGTGGCTGGGGTAGGCAGCAGATGAGAAACGTAAAATTCATGAAGGCAGAGATTCTGTCTCATTTGTCCAATATACCCAACACCCGGAATAGCAGCATGTAACAGCTGCTTGATAAATATTTGAACCAACTAATAAACTGTGTTGACAACTATACAGAATGCAAAGATGAAAGACATAGTACTGGCCTTTATCAAGGAGTTCTCAGGTCACAGCAGTGGCTCTCAGTTCTCACTGCTCAACGAAATCCCCTGGGGAGCAATTATTACAACGCTAACATCTGGGCCCTCCTCTGGAACAACTGCTGTCTTGTGGACCTGAGGAAGGAATCCCTGTTCTGGGGGGTCTTAAGAGGCCTTCAGGTGATTTTCATGGACACGAGGGTGGAGACTCAACTGTTCTAATGTAAGAGAGACTGTCAACAATTATATACAATGGGATATATGTTCTCCTACAGTGGCAAAAGAACTTCCCGTGAAGATGGAAGTGTCCTGGGTCTGCATTCTCTAATATTGTAGCTGCTAGTCACATGAGGTTATTGGGGTCAAGTTTTGCCTTGTTCACTGTTCTTTCAGCATTATGACTTTATGGTAGTTACGAATATAAATGTAAATAAAACATAAAATTTATATAAAACATAAATGTATGGCATTTACTGAACTCCTGTGAGGTGATAGACCCTTTACAGATACTAGTTCATTAAATCTCTTAATAACCTTGTAACACCACAATCCCCACTTTCCAGGAGAAAATGAGGGTTAAAAGAGAAGTAATCAGCTCAAGCTCACATTGCTAGTAAGAGGCAGAGAGAAGACGCAGACCCACATCTGTGACTTCAAAGCCAACGTTCTTTGTCCTGTACTCTGCTGCCTTCCCCTGAGGTTTTCTGTCACTTTACACACACTTGTTTTAAGAGACCTGACCTCTAGGTAAGCAAACTGGTACTGCAGCAATGATAACAAAGTCGTGAGTCAGAGACTTTGAAACTCATTTTGTTTCCAAGTTTCTCCTTCCCTGGGGCACTGGAACCTAGCATTTCTTGTGGTTACCTATTGGTTATCTTAATTTGGCTTATTTCTTCTTATCCTCTGACAATATACTTTTGTCTCCAAGATGACAAAGTCAGTAGAGGAAAGCTAAAACATTTAGTTACACAGGTCCCTGGCATGCCCCCAACCACAAGGAAAATCAGCAGGTCTGTCCAGGTCTCCATTTAACCTTGCCCCCTCCCCTAACTTTCACCCATGCCTGTCACCAGGATTGATTTTCAAAGGAGTGTACGTACACTCCAGAAGGAAGAGATCCTCGTGTGCCCGAGGCCACTGCAGTACAGACTGACCAACTACACAAGAGATCTTTAGCTATCTCATATGTCACTAGCGACAAAATTTACCTGAAACTCTACTAAACTATTAAATGTAGAATAAAACCCACTGCAGCTGTTTTTTCTTCTTTTTACTTTGTTAACACTAATAGGTTTGAACTGAGAAAAAACAAAGGAGGGGAAAAAAAAGAAGAAAACAATTTCTCTGACCTACTTAATTGTCCATTTGTATTAAGTCTTCTATAAACTTAGCATCTTACAAATGACAGAAAACTGTGGACATTATATATAATTTACATCACTGCTTTGGAAAGTACTTACCTTGACCAGAATTATATATTGCTTTTACAGACTTCTTCACTTTCTGTAAGGCTGTTCTATCTTGGTCTAGAGCCTACAAGAGAGAAACAGGAGGGAAGATGATGTTAGAAAACTTGGCAAAAAAAATTAAGACCCATTCATAACCACATTTGTTTTGCTGAGCACTGCAGGAACAGAAAACTGGCACATTTATTAACAACGAACCATTCCAGAGACTAAAGTGCCCAGGATTTGAGCAGTTACGTTCTGAGATAAAAAGTCACTCCACAAAGTTCAGTGTTGCGTGAACTAGATAACATGGTGGTCAGCCAGTTATCAGATGAAGCTATGCATAAGGAAGAAAACTGGAAACTTAAGATATCTAAGACTTATTTCCTCCTATCAGAGAGTTTACAAACCTGGCAAGGAGAAAGGTCAGCATAAGACATGAATGACACACCACCCAAGGAAGAACATACACCCTATCACCTAACCGTGACTTTACACAGAAAGAAACATTTCAGGGGTTGTAATAAGTAAGAGTGACCTGAAGAGTTTTTCCACAACACTTTCAAATTCAAGGATTAAAAAAAAAACTTATGACATAATGTCAATTGTATTTTAAAATTTTGTTTACTAAAAAGTATAGCATGAAAATGTTACCAGGATGCTGGTAATGCTCTTAAAGAATTTCTTAGATGAATCAATCCACCTGTATCAATCCACTTGTAGTATAGGTAGGGGGACTTCTTGGGGACTCTCATGGCTGATTCTTTCATTTTTTTAGAAAATAAAACAATCATAATTCACTTAATGGCAACTGGTAATCATCAAATTGGCAATGGTTATCATCAAAAGTTATTACTACTATGCTGTCATTTCTTAAGATTGATCAGACACCTCGTTTGATCAGACATTTCCCATATAGGATGCATCATGTAAATGACACTTGGTTTATCAGTAGGTAAAGAACTAGGTCTGGGGACACATGCATGTTCTTAATATAGCAAATGTTCAACCTGTGTCACTGTTGATTCTTCTTAACCCAGGTGCTAGATATACAACTGTGTTCTGTTTATGACAATTCATTAAACTGTGCTTAGGATATGTACTCTTTCCATAATGTCTATTACATTTCAGAAGCAAGTATTCAATATAGGTACACATATGACATTATGACTTAACTTCTTAAAATAACCTCAGTCCCCACTCTGCTTCCCCAAGGGTCAGTAATCCACAGGCTGGGAACCCCTGGACGGAGTGTGAAGAGTTGAAGGGTAATAACAGCTATAATAATCAACTTGTATATAATCAATTATATAAAAAAATTTTAAATCATTACATGTGCACTCACATCCGCTTTATCATCGAAACCTCAAAACTTCAGATGAGAAAACTGCAGCCCCCAAAGGTTAAGTACTTCCCTCCCTGAAGGTCATACAGGGAGTTGAAAGGGATAAACACGAAGGCAGCAGCATCTATCATTCCCCTGCCCCTGCCAAATGGGCTTTGCTGCCTCTCTAAGCCTGTGGTTCACCTGGGTGCTGCCCTTTTGCTCGGACGCTGTTCTCTGGACACCAGCGGCTGGCCGTGTGGAACCAGACCCAGGCTGGCCTTGAGAACAAGGATCACAGTATGCAGTCCCCTTCTGGTGAGGCGACCTGGGGACCCCCAGTGCTCTCCTTCCAGCTGTGAGAAAAAACGTGGCCACACAGAATGATGTTAACCAAGACGAAGCACCAGAGATAAGAGGTAGGGAGGGTCCTGGTGGCACTTGAGTCCCTGTTTGCAGGCATTCCCAAGGCGTATGTGACTGCTAACCTTCCTGCAGACTGAGTATATGAGACACTAAAATCCTTTCGTCCCAAGCTAGTTGAAGCTGGGATTCTATCACTTGCAACTGTAAGTCATAAATAACACAAGAACTAAAGTTTACTGAGCTGTACTATCTATACCAGGCATAAGCTTGGTATAAAAGAGATACCAAACAGGTAATATACATGTGCTTATATCTTATCTCTGTGCATTGCATCTTTACAAAAACCCTGTGAAGTAACATTTACATTTTCAGATAAGGAAATGTGGTAGGCCTTCAATAAATATGGGGGGAGATTAACTAACTCTCCCAAAGTCACAGAGCCAGGCAGTGCTAAAGTCACATTTCACACTAATGTCTAGAAAACTCCAATCTAAAGGGATGCTGGAGCAAAAACTAGTTTTCAGACTCCAAGTCTAATACTATGGTCACCATGCCAGCACTTATACTCTGCCTGCACAATTCCTCCACAGCCATACCCCACCTGCACTTATACTTAGTTAATGTTCTTCCTTAAATCCGTTCACATCTTTTTTTTAACCATACTGTAAGGAGTTACCACAAATGGAAAACCAGGATCACTTAATATCAATAGAAGATACCCTAAAAGTTATTGTGTGAGATCTCACCTGTTTAGGCCCCCTAAGTAGGCTTAAGGAAACAGTGGATTATAAGATATTTTCAGGGAAGAGACAAATTTTGAGTTATTTTAAAGATTTGAGATTTGTCCTTTACAGAAAAGAGGGAAGATAGATATCATTTTAATTAATGCTTAGTATGACCACACAGGGTACTAAGACTTATATAGATTATCTCATTTCATTCTCACAAAAACCCCATGAAGTAAGTACTATTATGAAATTCATTTTATAGATGAGAAAACAGCTCATAAAGCTTAACTTGGCCAGGTGGCAGAGCAGGAACAAGAATAGGTGTTGACAACACAGCTCGATCTCCAAGCCACTACCCAGTTCTGCATTCCAAACATCTCTCTGATTAACTGAAACTAAAACTAGAGTCTCATCTTCAGGGGCTACTATGCATCAGTTTGCTGAGAAAAATCTGAGTTAAAAATTACAAGACATTTAGTTTGCTAGGAGTGCGGGGGAAAAGAAATGATGCAAATAAATGTAAATAAGCACTCATTTAGGAGAAATTGATGAGTGGACTTTAACGTCCATGCACATTTTGAGTTAATGAGTCCAAATGAGCAAAGGGATGTGAAGATTTCAGTCATAACATTTTATGAGACCAGCTATCTTCCTCCTTTTTCTTTTTGGGAAAAGTCTCAGAACTTACACCAACTCAGCTATAACCTAATGGGGTATAAAGTTCATATGCTACTTTCAAAGGTTATTAATAATACCCGAACTTGACAGTTATTGACACAGTTAAGTCTGGGTGACACTTCTCTTTTTACACTCTAGTATTTGGCCACTGGTAAAAAGAAGCTAACTAAAATGCACTTTAAGGGCCGAGTTTAAGAGAGCTGGGGGACACTGTCATTCAAACAAGGCTCCCTCCAGGATAACATATCTAAATGTGCTACAAAGTGTCATTCCCTCAAATGCCAGACAAGCAACACCTGCAGTGACATCCTTTGAAATTCTGTATATGTCAAATTAAAGAAAGGCTAAGAGAAAAGTGGCAGATAATATGGGCTATAAAATTATTATATTTTTCAATCCATTAAAAGTAGTTAAAATATGTGACTGCATTTCTAAGTATGTATCTGAATTTGAACAACCGAAAACTGAATTTGAACAACTGCATGTAGAAAGGGAGAGAAGGAAAGAGGGGAGGAGGATGAATTAACAAATAAATGAATCCAGGAGAATATGCTCATCTCTAATAATAGAATAACACCTTCCCTATCTAAAATTTTGTGATATAGCAACTTTGCCTTCTCTACATTACTAAAGAACAGAAGTGTTAACCTAGAAAAGCACCTCCAACCTGAATATGGAGGCTTTTTACTTTTATTTCCTGCATAGTCCTAACAAGTTTGGGCATCTGAATGCACAGATACGATACAGGCTGTTACATACTGGATACACCATACAGACAGAAGCATTACATGGAGGCGGGCAACAAGGATTCAGAAAAATTATACAAACTGGACGCAAGAATGAAAAAAAATTCCTTAAGAGTCTGAGGCCACTCAAAGGTAGAACATGGAACCTTCTGTCCCCCTCCAGGATGAGTGACATCCTTTGATCACAGTCAAGTGAAACAACAGATGTTCTCAGAGACACTTGTTCCCAGCTAAGAGCATTTGCAATAGCTGATCCTTCTGCCTGGAACGATCTTCCCTAAGCTGTCTGGATGATTGGCTCTTTCTTGCACAGCCTCTGACAAGAAGCCCCTTCTCCTCCTTAAGCAGCACAGCCCTCAGCCCTCAGCCCTCCTGGTTACTTTCTGGTGCACGTTATGCTAGTTTTCCCACAGTGCTACTACATCCTGAAATGACCCTATTCATGGCCTGCTTGCTTTTGTGGTGTGCACCTCCCTCCACTAGCAGAACGAGAGCTCTATGAAGACAGGGACTCGTGTAACCTGTCCATGGCTGAATTCCCTTTCCCGGTGCCTAGCAGATGGCAGACACTCAAAAATGTTTATGAAATGAAGTAAAACATGACTGAATGAATCCCTCCATATTCTCAGCTCCACAAAACTGGAGCTGAGGCTTAAGTATGCAACCTAAGACCTGCCTTGAAAAGGGCTAAATAAAATAAAGATTTGGATTCAGAAAACATGGCCATCTGTATTTTTTTTCCGCTAATGGTTTTGAATAGCTGAAGTTTGAATGTATGCATATGTTGAAAGTATGCATATGTTGAAAGTATGAATAAACAGTCATACTGTATAAAATGTGACCACACAGTACTGAGAATAATGGTTGAACAGGACTTAACATATTTTAAGTTAATTTTGTACCTTAAAAGTTATTCTGGCAATTTTCTTAAACAGTGTTTTACTGAAATATGATACACTTATGTTAAATGAGCAACAGCAGAACTACTGTAATTATTATGATTTTCTATTTTAGAATTACTTTCTAAGTCTATGGCACCTTCTTTTCAATAGCTCAAGTAGGAAAAATTGCTCTTATCTTGGGTAGATACAATTTTCTAAAATAAGTACAAGTCTTTGGAGCTAAATCTTATGTGTGTACTTAGAGAAAGGAAATAGTGGATGTCAATCAAATAATAGCATGGGATTTTTCTAGAGACACGTCAAGGTAGACAGCCATCATGCCTACCTTCCAGGGATGCTGAGCATCCAATGTATTGCTGTACCTGCAAGCAACTGCCACCAAGCCCTGCACAGCACAGGTGCCCAAAAAGTGCTATCATTACCCTCACCACTAAAGGTACTTCTAAGAGAGAAATTACCAAAGCACTTGGAGCAGTGACAGTAAAACCTCTCCGAAAAAAGTACTCCTCCTAGCAAAGTGGTGTCTTCAATGCAAAGAATTTTTACTCACTTTGGAGAAAAAAGGGAGTGTTTCCATTTTATTACTTTATAGTCACAAAGAGGTAATTTTTAAAAATGCATTTCAATAGATGCATTTGCTCCATAATCACCACAAAGCAAATGTTCCTCTTATGTGCAATTCCTTTAATAGGGAAAGCAAGGGAAGGCTGCCAGGGCCTAATTTTGGTTCAGACCCTTGTGCTTCAGCCTTCAGCTTATTGAGCAGTCATGCTACCTTGTGGGGAGGAGGAAGAATTGACTGGGGAGCAATGTGTTCAGGCTACAGGGGAGACTGGATGCCTAATAAACATTTGCATAAAGCCTCTGAAGGTGAAGCAGAGATACAAGTTCTCATGGAGATTCATAGTCAAATCAATAAATTATCAATCTACTGCAAGGTCCCATATATTAGGATGTATAAACACATAAGTGTAACATAAATCAGGAAGTTTCCAAAGTGATAATGAAGAGCATGGGGAGTAAAGGTTCCAAAAAAGAGAATGACAATGAAAAATGTCCATTATCTCAAAAATGAGGAAGGGTCAAGCAACCAATGCAAGGAGTATTTTCTTCTGAGGATCTTCAAACTTGGGTTTTTACATCATCATTCACTTATTCATCTAGAAACTGTACCTGGCACATACTGAACACTACTTTGTGCCAGGCACTGACTGGCCTAAGTGTATAAACCAAATATTGCACCTACCTCAACTTCCCCAGCTGCAGACCCCCTCACTTCTACCTGCCACAGCAACACAATGAAACAAAGCCTTTGCCGGAATAAATGGGAAGCATGGTTACTGCTTTGAATCACAGATGAAGGAAGTTATTCATGAACTGTGAATCCTTGCTACCCTGGAGCTTTATCTAAGCATGCCAATTCCACTCTTTACCTTGTATTTTAGTTCTTTGCTACCTGTTTCTTCCCCTACTCAATCACCTAAAAGCTCTGTAAGGATAATGCTTAGATCTGTTTCTTTCTTCACAAACAAGATGCTCAGCAAGAATTTGCTGAAATCAAATGAAAGGAGAATGCACATGTGCATGCACAACATGCGAGGAAGGAAGGAAGGATGAATGAACTCACTGTTTTTACAGTAAAATCCAGGTCCTCACTACTGTCTGCAAGGCCCTATGTGACCCGGCCCAGCCGCCTCTGACTTCTGTTCCCACGCTCTCCACTGCTCACGTCTATGCCCTGCCGGCGGTCTTTCTGAATCCACCAAGCTCGTTCCCACTTCAGAGCTTTTACAATTGCTGACCCCTCTCCTGAAATCCTTTCTTTAAAACTCTGCCCAGATATAAAGGGGCCAGGCCTACTCCTCTTCTTTCAGCATTCAGCTCAGATGCTGGAAGCACAACCCCTATTCATTTGGGGCGGTGAGTATGGGGCTCTGAGAATCATCCTGACAGCTGTACAACACCAGCATTTACAGTAAAACTCAATCAGGAAGCAGCAGCAGAGAAAACCTGCCAGCAGAGGAAGAGGGACACGCAGCAGCAGCTTCTATGAAAGTAGGAGGTAGAGATATTATCATTTGTTAGTTTCAAGATTAATATGAGTTGAATGAGGCTGCTACACAAGGGGAAGTGATCAGTTTGGATTTGCATAACTTCACCAAAAAATGGAAAGTTGACATGTCATCCATAAAACTTAAAAAAGGTCTTAAGCCATTTAACTGTGCCATTTTAGATGATAAAGTGTCTTTATGATTCAGATTCTCCTGTTTTAATTCAGATTTTAAGCAGAAGCATTTAATGTCCTCTACTATGACTATAGGTGAACAGGGTAGAATTTGACCCACCAGCAGCAAAGATCTGTAGATGCTAAACTACTAAGGGTTCGGGCCCCACCTGATTAAGTTACTTCACAGTTCAGGCTGCACCCAAAATTCAATATAATATCTTCGCCAATACTTTCTAACTGATTCTAAGGATCTACCCCATGCAGAGAGGATAAACCCTACCAACTTACCAACTTTCAAAGCCAAAGGTATTGCATAAAATCGTAACTCACAAAATCCATTTTCCTGTGCATGCATAAATAGCCGTTAGGTGTGTATACATCTTTAGTGCAAGGATGATGCTAGGCCCAGAGTAGGGAATCAAAAAATTCAGTCAAATGAATCTGCTTCTATATTAAAAGCATGTAGCATTGAAGGTATATAGAACAATACTGATACTCAGAAAAGGCTGCTGTTTATTTCTCATGTGCTATGTATTTTAAAAACCTAAGTGTTTATGCCAATCACTTGGGGGAAGCACCATTCTAACCAATGCAAATATGGCAGGCACATATCTTTTGACTGGGTGATGCACATAGAAATATTCATTTTCTAATCTTCCCAGGGCTCATTCTGCCTTTCAAAAACCAGTCACATCTATGAGGTATCAATGACTTACTCATTTTACTTTCCCTGTGAAAGCCTAGGACCTGGATGAAACACACTACTGCCCTCCTGCCCTGCACGCCCTGTTAACCACCCTGAAGTTGCAAAGGGAGCCTTACAGAAGTCAATGTATAATGGAGGCAAAAGGAAGCTGGAGAGCCTATGCCTGCTTCCACAGATGGGAAAAGCAGATCCAGAAAGGGAAACCACTGCCCTGGAGAGAGGGGGAGGCCTGGGCTGCTGTCATAGTCAATACTAATCTTGTTAAACCACTGTTCCTCTTTAAAGACCTTCAAAGCTGAACTTGTCATGAAGAAGTCATTCCATATGTTCTGTAACGAGACACTGACCCTAACCCATCTCTAAGGACTAAGCTGTTTTTAGTCTTGCTTCTTTATGAAGCTCATTCTCTGCACACAATGGCTTGAGTCCTTGCTGGCCCTACACCCTCTGGCACTAGTCAGCAGGTGTGCCCACCGTTCTAAGTGGACACCGATATTCTAGCATTCAATTACCACTTGTTATCAGGTCCAGCCTTTGCCTCTGGTGTTTACCCCAGCCCTGGTCATGGAGCCTGGTGCCATCTTGAGAAGACGTGTGACGCGGTGGCCAAGGCACATGCTTGGAGGCCAGGGAGAACCTGCATTACTTCCTGCTTGTCTATGTGACCAGGGCCAAAGTCAGTCACCCTCTGACACTCAAGCCTTCCTCATGCGACACCAGGTGCAGACAGGTGTTTCCGTCTCCTCTTCCTTTCCCTCTCTAATTGTCCTTGGAGTCTTACATTACCAGCTCAGTCTCCCTTCCCTTCTCCCCATATAAAAGTAACACAAATGGGTTTTACACATATTACCTTATTTAATCCTCACCATCACTTACAAGGTTTCTATTACCCATATTTTACAGCTAAGGAGACTGAAGCCCAGGATGGCCCTGGGTCCTGCAACTAGTTAGACACAAGCCGAGAATCAAAACCAGGTCTTCCTGACCTCAAAGCCTGGCTTCATAAGCATCGTGCCTGCCAACATTCCAGCCTGACAAAGTGGGGCCCAGAGGATGGAGGAACCTTTAAAAAACAAAATCAGCCATGGTTTCAGTAATCATGCGCCTCGACAACTTCAAAAACCTTTTCCTTCCCATTCTGGTTCTCTGCAAAGGAGCCAAAGAGGAACTGACAGTGGCACTTTGCCTGAGAACCCAAAGTAAAGCTCTTTAAAGAGGGAAGAGGAGACAAAAGCCAGCCTGCAGCTCCTGGGGCCATGCCACCCAAGCAGGTCAGACTTGAGCTGCCCACCAGCCATTTCATGTCAGTCCATCTGCTAAATACTGTGCTTGGCATTAAGGGTGTCAGTTGAAACCACAGAGGTTTTCAACTTATCTTCTGGGAACTGCAGCCTTTGTGAATTTCACTGACTGAGACCTACAGACTTGACATTGGCATCATTTTTCACTAAAACTGAATTCTTGGTGTGTGTACCTGCACAGAGAAAACAGGATTAGTAACTAACTACAACAACACATGGAGATGCACAGGTTTGTGAAAGCTTCTAGGAGCACTTTATAGTATCAGTGATTTATTGAAAAACACCAGAGAGTGACTGGTAGAGAAATCCTTGCAAAGAACTGGTTGACTTATCCTCAGGGTCATCAAAGAAAACAGGAGCTGATTTTTAAAAGATGGATAGTTTTTCTGGCCTACAGAAAGGTCACTCAAGTGATTAGTCCATGCTGAGGAATGTGACGGGGATGGGCAGGAACACCCACAGACTAGGTTCATCCATCTGCAAACATCCGCTCCCACATGCCAGGGTCCATACCACCTATGGGGATACCTGGCCAACACAAGACTGTTGTCTTGTTGAAAATGGGGGACACAGAAAATGACTGGTTGCAAAGCAACATTTCTGAGAAGAGATCTGCTTGGTGTTTAGATGCATTAAGGAGACCAGGTGTCCACATGGGGACAAAGAGATGCACAGGGCCAGTCAGACAGAGAGGAAAAGTGATGACAAATAATTTGGCTTTTACTCTGAAGGCAGTGGTTAGTTACAGGCAGAGCCACCAGGGTTTTAGAAGACAAGATAATTAGTCCTGACCTTCAGAAAATGACTCTGGCACTGTGTTGGGAATGGAAGGTCAAGAAGCAGGCCTGGAAAGAGAAGAGCCCAAAAGCTGGGTGTTTCACAAACAGAGCTTCTTGTAAGTATTTCTGTGTGGCTCAATCAACTTCCTCCTTGGGGACTACAATGCAAACTTAAAGCTTCCTCCAAAAATATTCCTCCCCCCTTCATACTTAGTGGATGGCATCAAAACATTCAGCTGGACCCAAGATCACACTCTTCTGTTGACTCTCTGTACCCAAGAGCCATTAAATCCTGCCAACTCTACCTCAGCAGCAGCTCTTAAACCCATCCGACCAGCTCCTGACTTACATCAGGACTTGCCAGTGGCCCAGCCAGATCCCTTAACAGCCTCAAGCCATTCCCACTTTCAACCTCCATTCCCACCACAACCTCCACTTTCTAAAATAAAAATCTGATCGCATCACTTTTTTGCTTTAAAACTTACAATAAGGTGAAAACCAGGGCCATGGCTCACAAAGCCCTTCTCCGCCTCACTCGACACCATTTGGCAGACTCCCTGTGCAGCGCACACCCACCTGTGCCTTCTAGCTTTCCACTTATACTCCTAACACTCCGAAGTAATGGTGCCCAAATATATTAAGCCCCTTTTCTGGACTCTATGACTCTGGAGATGTTAATTCCAGGGGTTACAATTCTATCCTTTTTCAATCATACTTGTGCTTTTTGTCTTTTCTTTTTCATCTTGCAAATTCACACTCAACCTTTAAGATCAGGTTTTATGGAGGGGCTCAAGATGGTGGACATCTCCTCCCAAAACCATATATATTTTTGAAAATACAACAAATCAACTATTCCTAAAAGAGAGACCAGAAGATACAGTGCAACAGCCAGGCTACATCTACAGCTGCGAGAACGCAGCATCTCACGGAGGCGGTAAGATACAAAGCCGTGACCCAGCGGGACCCGAGGACGCCCCCCACCCCAGCTCACTGGCAGGAGGAAGAGAGTCAGAGTGCGGAGGGAGTGGAAGCACAGGACTGCTAAATAACCAGCCCTAGTAAAAGGCACTAGGAGCACACATACACACACACGCACATTGCATGGTGTACTGGATATGAGAGAAACAGAAAAGTAAAATTCGAGACGGAGACTGCAAGTGGGTCCCCCACAGCTGGCTCCCCTGGGACAAAAGAAAAGCAGGCGCTTTTTGGAAGTCTTGGAGGGACAAGGGCTCAAAACAGCTGGACAAAATCGTCCAAACACACTCAGCCCAGCAGGATGGGAATCTTGAGGAACTTTGGGCCCCCTAACCCCTGGCGGGTAAGCAGCCCCGAAGCCCCTTATGGTGATAAGAGGCCTGCCATTCATTCCCCATGATTGGCACTGCAAGCAGACCAGCTGACCCACCACAGCTGCAGAGCAGCTGGGAAACAGCCCCACCCACAGCAACCACACAAAGTCTCCTCAGAGCACGCAGCTAACCGGGACAGATGGAGGAAGCCAGAGCAGGTTCGGAAGGCATGAAGGGGCACCGTTCTCGCTGGAGAACAAACCCGGCTTCTCTGCCAACCCCCGTGGTGCTCTAGGCTAGCCCGAGGGCCACCCCACCCATGGCAGCTCAGGAGATTATCCCAGAGACAGCTCCCAGTGTGCAGGCAGACGGCACAGGCAGGGGAGAAGGGCAAGGCGACCAACAAGCAGGAAGGAACTTTGTTCTCCTAGCTGACAGAGGTGCCACCTGCCTGCGTCCACTTCTATCACCATGAAAACGCAGAAGAACCTGATCCAGTCAAAAATCACTTAGACAACCCCAGAGAGAGGGCCTGGTGAGCTAGATCAAACCAATCTTTCTGAAAAAGAATTCAAAATAAAAGTCATAATTATGCTGATGGACCTGCAGAGAAACATGCAAGAGCTAAGGGATGAAGTCCAGAGGGAGATAACAGAAATGAAACAATCGAAAGAAGGTCTTAAGAGCAGACGGCACAAGGTAAAAGAGACTGTTAATGGGTACCCTAACCCCACAGGGGGTAAAGCAGCCCTGAAGCAGCCTGAAAAAGAATTCAAAATAAAAATCATAACCATGCTGATGGACCTGCAGAGAAATATGCAAGAGCTAAGGGATGAAGTCTGGAGGGAGGTAACAGAAATGAAACAATTAATAGAAGGTCTTAAGAGCAGACTGGATGAGGTGCAAGAGACTGTTCAGGTCCATCAGCATGGTTATGACTTTTATTTTGAATTCTTGCAGGAGAACACACCTGGCATGTTAATGGAATAGATATCAGAGAAAAAGAATACAGAGAAGGTGAGGCAGAGAGAGATAAAAGGATCTCTAGGAATGAAAGAATATGAAGAGTACTGTGTGACCAATCCAAAAGGAACAATATTCACATTATAGGGGTACCAGAAGCAGAAGAAGAGAGAAAAGAGGATAGAAAGTGTCTGTGAAGAAAGGAATTGCTGAAAACTTCCCCAAGCTGGGGAAAGAAATACTCTCTCAGACCATGGAAGCCCACAGATCTCCTAACACTAGGGACCCAAGGAGGATAACACCAAGACATATAAAATTAAAATGGCAAAGATCAAAGACAAGGACAGAGTGTTAAAGGCAGCCAGAGAGAGAAAAAAGACCACCTACAAAGGAAAACCCATCAGGCTATCATCAGACTTCTCAACAGAAACCTTACAGGCCAGAAGAGAATGGCATGATATATTTAATGCAGTGAAACAGAAGGGCCTTGAACCAAGGATACTGTATCCAGCAAGATTATCATTTAAATTTGAAAGAGGGATTAAACAAATTTTAGACAAGCAAAAGTTGAGGGAATTTGCCTCCCACAAACAACCTCTACAGGGTATTTTAAAGGGACTGCTCTGGATGGAAGCACTCCTAAGGCTAAACGGATGTCACCAGAGAAAATAAAATCACACCAAAGGAAGCAGATCAACCAAATACTACTAAAGGCAAAAAATAAAACCAACTATCCACAAAAGCAGTCAAAGGAAACACAAAAGAGTACAGAATAAAACACCTAACATATAAAGAATGGAGGAGGAAGAATAAGAAGGGAGAGAAATAAAAAATCATCAGACTGCGTTTATAACAGCATAATAAGAGAGTTAAGCTAGATGTTAGATCGTAAAGAAAGAACCTTTGGTAACCACAAATTCAAAGCCTGGAACAGCAATAAGAACATACTATCGATAATCACCCTAAATGTAAATGGGCTGAATGCACCAATCAAAAGACACAGAGTAACAGAATGGATAAAAAAGCAAGATGTATCTATATGCTGCTTACAAGAGACTCACCTCAAACCCAAAGATATACACAGACTAAAAGTGAAGGGATGGAAAAAGATATTTCATGCAAACAATAGGGAGAAAAAGGCAGGTGCTGCAGTACTTGTATCAGACAAAACAGACTTCAAAACAAAGAAAGTAACAAGACATTACATAGTAATAAAGCGGGCAGTACAACAAGAGGATATAACCATTATAAATATATATGCACCTAACACAGGAGCACCGACATATGTGAAACAAATACTAACAGAATTAAAGGAGAAAATAGAATGCAATGCATTCATTTTAGGAGACTTCAACACACCACTCACTCCAAAGGACAGATCAACCAGACAGAAAATAAGTAAGGACACAGAGGCACTGAACAACACACTAGAACACATGGAACTAACAGACATCTACAGAACTCTACACCCAAAAGCATCATGATACACATTCTTCTCAAGTGCACATGGAACATTTTCCAGAATAGACCACATACTAGGCCACAAAACGAACCTCAGTAAATTCAAAAAGACTGAAATTCTACCAACCAACTTCTCAGATTACAAAGGTATAAAACTAGAAATAAATTGCACATAGAAAATAAAAAGGCTCACAAACACATGGAGGCTTAACAACATGCTCCTAAATAATCAATGCATCAATGACCAAATTAAAACAGAGATCAGGCAATATATGGAGACAAATGACAATAACAGTACAATGCCCCTCTTCTGTGGGATGCAGCAAAGGCAGTTCTAAGAGGAAAGTATATAGCAATCCAGACCTATTTAAAGAAGGAAGAACAATCCCAAATGAAGAGTCTAAAGTCACAATTATTGAAACTGGAAAAAGAAGAACAAATGAGACCCAAAGTCAGCAGAAAGAGGGATATAATAAAGATCAGAGAAGAAATAAATAAAATTGAGAAGAATAAAACAATAGAAAAAAATCAATGAAACGAAGAGCTGGTTCTTTGAGAAAATAAACAAAATAGATAAACACCTAGCCAGACTTACTAAGAGAAAAAAGAATCGACACACATAAACAGAATCAGAAATGAGAAAGGAAACATCATAACAGACCCCACAGAAATACAAAGAATTATTAGAGAATATTATGAAAATCTATATGCTAACAAGCTGGAAAACCTAGAAAAAATGGACAACTTCCTAGAAAAATACAACCTTCCAAGACTGACCAAGGAAGAAATAGAAAACCTAAACTGACCAATTACCAGCAATTAAATTGAATCAGTAATAAAAAAACTACCCAAGAACAAAACTTTCAGACCAGATTCATTCACCGCTGAATTTTATCAGACATACAGAGAAGACATAATACCCATTCACCCTAAAGTTTTCCAAAAAATAGAAGAGAAGGGAATATTTCCAAACTCATTCAATGAAGCCAGCATCACTCTAATACCAAAACCAGGCAAAGACACCACAAAAAAAGAAAATTACAGACCAATATCCCTGATGAACCTAGATGCAAAAATACTCTACAAAATATTAGCAAATTGAATTCAAAAACATATCAAGAGGATCATACACCATGATTGAGTGGGATTCATCTCAGGGATGCAAGGATGTTACAACATTCAAAAATCCTTAAACATCATCCCCCACATTAACAAAAAGGACAAAAACCACATGATCATCTCCATAGATGCTGAAAAAGCATTCAACAAAATTCAACATTCATTCATAATAAAAACTCTCAACAAAATGGGTATAGAGGGCAAATACCTCAACATAATAAAGGCCATATATGACAAACCCACGGCCAATATCATACTTAACAGTGAGAAGCTGAAAGCTTTTCCTCTAAGATTGGGAACAAGACAAAGATGCCCACTCTCCCCACTGTTACTCAACATGGTACTGGAGGTCCTAGCCACAGCAATCAGACAAAACAAAGAAATACAAGGAATCCAGATTGGTAAAGAAGAAGTCAAACTGTCACTATTTGTAGATGACATGATATTGTACATAAAAAACCCTAAAGACTCCACTCCAAAACTACTAGAACTAATATCTGAATTCAGCAAAGTTGCAGGATACAAAATTAATACACAGAAATCTGTTGCTTTCCTATACACTAACGATGGGCTAGCAGAAAGAGAAATCAGGAAAACAATTCCATTCACAATTGCATCTAAAAGAATAAAATACCTAGGAATAAACCTAACCAAGGAAGTGAAATACCTATACCCTGAAAACTACAAGACACTCCTAAAAGAAATTAAATTGGACACTAGCAAATGGAAACTCATCCCATGGCCTTGGCTAGGAAAAATTAATATTGTCAAAATGGCCATCCTGCCTAAAGCAATCTACAGATTCAGTGCAGTCCCTATCAAAATACCAACAGCATTCTTCAACGAACTGGAACAAATCGTTCTAAAATTTATATGGAACCACAAAAGACCCTGAATAGCCAAAGCAATACTGAGAAGGAAGAATAAAGCAGGGGGATCTCGCTACCCAACTTCAAGCTCTACCACAAAGCCACAGTAATCAAGACAATTTGGTACTGGCACAAGAGCAGAGCCACAGATCAGTGGAACAGAATAAAAGTCCAGATATTGACCCAAACATATATGATCAATTAATATACAATAAAGGAGCCATGGATATACAATGGGAAGATGACAGGCCTCTTCAACAGCTGGTGTTGGCAAAACTGGACAGCTACATGTAAGAGAATGAAACTGGATCACTGTCTAACTCCATACACATAAGTAAATTCAAATGGATCAAAGACCTTACTCTTTAAGTCATGAAACCATAAAACTATTAGGAAAAAACACAGGCAAAAATCTCTTTTACATAAACATGAACAACTTCTTCATGAACATATCTCCCTGGGCAAGGGAAACAAAAGCAAAAATGAACAAGCGGGTCTATATCAAGCTGAAAACCTTCTGTACAGCAAAGGACACCATCAATAGAAGAAAAAGACATCCTACAGTATGGGAGAATATATTCATAAATGACTTATCCAATAAAGGACTGACATTCAAAATATATAAAGAGCTCATGAACCTCAACAAATGAAAAGCAAATAATCCAATTAAAAAATGGGCAGAGGAGCTGAACAGACACTTCTCCAAAGAAGAAATTCAGATGGCCAACAGGCACATGAAAAGATGCTCTACATAGCTAATCATCAGATAAATGAAAATTAAAACCACAATGAGGTATCACCTCACACCAGTAAGGATCACCACCATCCAAAAGACAAACAACAGCAAATGCTGGTGAGGTTGTGGAGAAAGGGGAACCCTTCTACACTACTGGTGGGAATGTAAATTAGTTCAACCATTGTGGAAAGCAGTATGGAGGTTCCTCAAAAAACTAAAAATAGAAATAACATTTGACCCAGGAATTCTACTCTTAGGAATTTACCCTAAGAATGCAGCAGCTCAGTTTGCAAAAGACAGATGCACCCCTAGCCAAGAATTGGAAGCAACCTAAGTGTCCATTAGTAGATGAATGGATAAAGAAGATGTGGCACATACACACAATGGAATATTATTCAGCCATAAGAATAAAACAAATCCTACCATTTGCAACAACATGGATAGAGCTAGAGGGTATTATGCTCAGTGAAATAAGCCAGGAGGAGAAAGACAAGTATCAAATGATTTCACTCATCTGTGGAGTATAAGAACAAAGAAAAAAACTGAAGGAACAAAATAGCAGCAGACTCACAGAACCCAAGAAGGGACTAACAGTTACCAAAGGGAAAGGGACTGGGGAAGATGGGTGGGAAGGGAGGGACAAGGGGGACAAAGGGGCATCACGATTAGCAAACATAATGTAGGCGGAGGCATGGGGAGGGCTGTACAACACAGATAAGACAAGTAGTGACTCTATAGCATCTTACTACACTGATGGACAGTGACTGTAATGGGGTATGTGGTGGGGACTTGATGATGGGGGGAGTCTAATAACCATAATGTTGCTCATGTAATTGAAGTTTAATGATAGAGTAAAAAAAAGTAACTACAAAAAAAAAAGATTAGGTTTCATGATATCTTCTGCAAAACCCTCCCCCCGCTCACTGAGAAACAATCTTTCTTCTTCATTCCCCAGTGCTTCAAAAGCTCTATCATATTGACTTTTTTCTTACATTTCTATCTCCCACAAATGGCAGCTATTAATGTTTTAAGATACTAACATAGGCTTACTTTCCTTCCCCAGTTGCAGAGCAAGCTTCCTGAGTCCACCCCAAGGCTGTGTGTAACCAGGAGGCCTAGATGTTTGTAGTACAGAGAAGGAGAACCTCATGCTTGGGCTGGAACACCAGGCATCTAAATCTAACTCTGCTCTCAGACTTACCAAATTCTCAGCTTCCTGATCTATAATTTGTTGACTGGACCAATATGCAATCTCTTTTGGCTCTCAGTTTCTGAAAATCAAACATTTTCAGGTCCTATGGACCTTACTGCTTCCACTCTCTTAGCATGGTCGATTTTGTTTGAAATGAAAGCCAGTATTTTAAAGGTAACACAATTGGTGTCAACAGAATAACCACAGGGAAGGAGTTTACATTTAAGGCTTCTATGCAATTAAAAGGATAAACCATAGCTTTGGTCTCAGACTCTAATTTCAGCTATTTCTGTGTCCCTTTTTTGCATCCTCTGTCCTCCAAGAAAGACATTTTAAAGTACATCTTGAATTTTGCATTGAAAGACTCTATCAACTGCACAAAACAAGCATTACTAATATCTTTCTGTAGATGGAGAAACTGAGCCACAGCAAGGTCCAGGGCCAGAAAAATAGTGAATGGCAGAACCAGCCTTCCACCCTGGAAAGCCTGACTCTGAAGTCTGTCCTCCTGACTGCCCCTCTAATGAAAAGACATGCTTTATTCTACTTCTTATCACGCCCAAGTGTGCCACACACGAAGCTTTCTTAGGTGGTTCATCTCCCCAGCTTCTGAGTGTGGAAGTTTTATGGGAGAACAAGTCGTAAGCCACGGGTGACTTCCACCTTTCAGGTGAATTTAGACCTCTTGTGTATTCTCCAAAACAAACCTCAGATCTGCCGACTGCAGAGCTGGTCATTGTTAAGTAATGTTTTCTATAAAGACAGACAGACCTAATTTGACAGAGAAGACCAAGAAACTCCACCTACACATTTACATGAAGATGATTACAAAAAATGAAGGACTGTTTCTCATGAAGCAATTAATCAAGTTAAAAAACCAAATGGACCAAAGCAGTATTTCACATAGTGTAGAAGACTGAGAGATGCTAGAAAGGATTCTTTGGGGAAAAAAGAGTTCATGACAAATTTGGAAAATACTATATGCTAATTATACCACTTTTCTAGAGATACCCAATGCATGTCCAGAATATCAAAGACTAGGATACCCTAAAGAAACATGTTTAACTTTATAACCCAGCAATTCTCAATTAAAATAACTTAAAAATTAATTAAAATCAGAATCTTTTGTTGTTTTTTTTCCCACACCTGTAGAACAATGTTGGGACATCAATATAGGAAACTTGGGTTAGAAAAAAAAAATCTACCAAAGTTGTGCATCAAAACGTATACTAGGTGTATCAGTTAAAGAGGCCTAATGATTTTCTAATGTCAACAACAGATACTATTAGAAAAAAGATAAATGACTTCAACCACTTTTAACAAAACCAAGATGAACTAAGAGAGAAAAATAATTACAACAACAAAAACAGAAAAAAAGTTAACATCCATAATTACAATTAGTATGTGGAATTCTTATTTTGCTGCTCTAGAGATCCAGAAGAATAGGAGGACAAAAGACATTAATGCAAGAAACTTAGAATAGTAGATATATGCAAACAATTTCAATCACACTGGTAATTAAAAAATTATAAGTGAAACAATACTTAAGTGTCCCTTTATCCTTGTAAAGCTATAAAAAATTTAAAAATTAATAGAACAATGAATGGAACGCTTCAGAGAAGTAATCACAATCAATACGAAAGACAAATTGTACACCAAGTCACAAACTGCTCTTACACTTGACACGTTAATCCTGCTCCTGATAATTCCTATTCAAACTGAAAGGAAAGGAGCGGCACACAGCAGCAATTCATCGGAGAATTCTGCTTTATTAGGGAAAGGTGCTGGGTTATATAGGAAGGGGCATGAGCTGATTGAGGTGTCACTTCTTGGGGGCTGGTGGCTATTGGCTAGGTGCTGGGAGTGGGAGGGGGGCGAGAGGTGATTGGTCTTCAGGTGGCGCCGTCGGGAACTGAGGACCCGGAAGAGAAGCCGGAAGTTTGCCATCTTACTGGTGGGGGCCCTTCACAAACTGCCACATTTTCTTCAATAATAAACAAAAAGGAGACACCATAGAACGTCACTAGGTTTCAGTATAAAAAGCTAGAAACAGCCTAAGTCCAACAATAGGGAAATGGCAAATAAACAGGAAAGCTTATTAAGTGGTCACTAAAAATAACGTATGTGACAATTAGGAATGATAAAGGACTGCCACTTATTGAGGGTCTGTTATGTGATGTGTGCAAATACTATGAAATGCCATTATTTAGAATGTAAATCACTTGTAAGAATATGAATTATCTAGAAATGTTAAAGTTGAGAGCGATACAAAGAGCTATTTAAAAGGTATTGTCATCATTAGGAAATTTTTTCTTTTAAAGTAATTTCCTTATACAATCTTATAAGGTTGATTTAGTACTTAAAAATTTTTTAAGTCTTTTAACAGTGTCTGGCAATACATTTAATGTCTGCTTTTTCCTCAGCAATTGCAAAAGACCCAACAAGATAGCTCTCATAGAAAATGAGGGAGAAATAGTACATGCTCTCAGTAATTTCCGTGTTGCCTTGCAAACTGCACATTTAAAAAATTAGTAGAATATTGTGTTTCAAGAGTTCCTGTCTGGGGCCAAAAAGAAAACTGTAATCACAGCAATTACCTTGTGAACCTCTAATTTCTGATGTAGTTCTAAAGTTCGGAGGAGCACACCCACCCACAAGCACCACGGCTCTTTCATCTTGAAGCAATTTCAGCTCACTTCTTGGGAAAATAATAATTATAGGTACAACAAGGTACTTAACGACCAAAAAAATAGTCATGAAAACACCATTTCCATATTATAACATAATGAGAGTTCCTCAGATTTAAACCTAGACTGGAAAGGCATTTCCTGAGTCACATCCTTTCAGGCTCCTACCTCAGCACAGAACAGGAGTTTTTGCTGGTGAACAGATTTGAAACCACTAAGTCAGTTAGCCCTTTAATTTTCTACCAATTCTCGGGTTCTACAATGCCCTATTGAACCCGTACGTCTGGGTTTTGACCCAGTGATTCAAAACATGCTGCTGATGGCGTATCGCCATTCAGGCTTAGTCACACACCTTTATCAACAAAAGAGAACCACCTAAGTGCTGACTAGATGCTGGGATTTAATACGTGGTGCTTAAGAACAGAGAATCTGTAGCCAGGCTGCTTGGAGCAAACACCAGCTCCATCACTTTCTAGCTACACAACCTGGGCCAGTTACTTAACCTGGCCATTTCCTTCATCAATAACCCATCTCACAGTTAGGTTCGAGTGAATGAAGCTCTCAGAATGGTGCTTGGAAAAGAGGAAGCCATCAACAAATGTTAGCTAGAATTTGCTGGTACAGGTAGTTTGATGTATCTTTTCTAAGGTTCCCAGGAGATACAGAATAGCAAGAACAATTTTTACATGACTGGTGATGACACTAGAAGGAAAAGAAAAAAGGGAGATGTATATAGAAAGCTTCCCACTCAGACTAGCTCCTTAGATGAGTTATCTCCCTAGAATGCACACAAGACATTGCACTATGGCGTGGGGGGAAGTATTAGAACTTGTATTTGTACTGTCTTATGTTACATAATCCTACAGTATTAATACAGAATAGTATGTATAATATATGTGTATATACATATATGAACATGGGATGCATGCTCAAATCAGTTTCACCAATGAGCTGCAGTTTGGAAGTCACTGCTCTGTTCTTCCCTAGATTTTACTTCCCTTAACTATGAACCGCACTGTGGGTAATGTGGAGTACAACTAGACAAAAATGCAGCTCAGGAGCTGTCTGCTGCCTGAGTCTAGAGAGAAGACGATACCACTGTCCCATGTTTAAAAAGGAAACTGCCAAAGATGCCACTGGCTTTTTCTTAAATAGCGGCAACCAATCTGATACTGTTAACTTAGCACACAGGGTGGCATCAAATGGCATTAATGCTACTCCAAGTAAAACGATATCATTTTTTGGTCACTATTTTGCATCTGCTTTCCCCATCTGCACAATTATCATAATCTTTCCTTCCCATGGAAATGAAGGCTCAGTGACACTGAGGTGACTTTTTCTAAGCCCATTTGGGGAATAAATGTGGTCTAAAGTGTCCCAAGTAAATATTTAAAAGCAAATAAAAAGAGATATTTCTCCCAAGTCTGTTTTCTACTATAAGGCACTCAGGATACAGTCAGGATACAAACTTCAAAAAATTTAGTTTTGTTTTTGAACATAATACTGAGCAAATTAAAAATAAAAATTTTTATTTTTTTATTTTTATTTTTATTATGATCATAACTCCATGACTCTAAAACATTACTTTTTCTCGACTTCCCATCTTTGCTCATGATCTCTATGTAACCAATCGATGTTTTCTACGCAATCTATATGCTGCTTTTTCACTACGCTACAAGTAGTTATGCTCATTTTTTCTTCAAGAGCAGCTATTTCCACCTGAGTGGCTGCAGAGTATTTCATCACTCCAAAATGCCATCCGTCTCTTACACATTCCTGTTATTGAAAAGTTAATAGCCAGTTTTTTTGCTTTCACAAATAAAGGTATTTTTAGATCTACTTTTTAGCATGATTGTCAAATAATGAAGTTTCTTTTAATATTTTAAGTTGTGTGTTTTTAAACATGATTGTAAATATTAAAAATATTTTAATAATTTTAAGTTGTGTGTTTTTAAACATGATTGTAAGGACACTAATGGTAATCATTTAGTATATTAATAATTATCCTGCCCCTAAGTTACAACACTGTCAAACAGTCTTCAGTTTTTGACTTCTAAAAAGCTGCCACACATAGAAAATGTCATGAAGACTGAACTACTACTCTTGCAAGTTGCAGATGAGTATGATTTAGGATAGTGACTAACTCAAAGGGTAGGCTCTTAAAAAAGGCTGCAATAGCTCGTGTGGAACACACACACACACGTGACACACACACAGCTGGTCCTGACCATGTTCCCTCAGGACACCCAATTCAGGCAGACTGTCTTATCGGCAGGGAAAAACTCACAGACCCTGGTACCTGTTGGTCCACTATTACTTGAGGAAAACAGATGAGGTACAGGAGTTCGCTCTGAAGCAGAAATGAGTACTATGCTCCACTGGGTGCTGTTTCTGTAAAGGTAAGTCTTCCTGTTTACAAGAGTTGAAGAGGTTTTCTATAAATCAATCCTCTGAAATTAAATCTTATTTCCTCAAAGATGCACATTAACATGTAAGAGATGTTTTTTCCTCAATAGGTTGTTGTAGTTATTTTATCAGAATGAGTCCTTCTGTAATGTAAATGACACCCTCATACATTCAGAGTCTTGGTGTAGTAACCTTCCTTGAAATAGGGATGCATCTACAGCGTATTTGAGGAAAAAAACCTTCAATGTGCACTCTCCATCCACTGATTTGACAAATATCCATGAGACCAAAACCCCAGAGTTGAGGGATACAGAGATGATCCCTAACCTGAGGGACTGTGATGGATTAATTACTTCAATCACATTTATTAGGCAGCTAGGCACAAAATGTTTTAAAATATGAATGCTTCCCTATAATATAACACCTGGGGTAAGTTTGCCAAGGCAAAAATGTATTCACCTATAAGTGTGGTATGTAGTAAATTTCAGAAAACATCTAAGAAAAAAATATAGCTTCAGGCAAGAGTGACAAAGAAAATTCAAAGTCTTCTTGGTAAATACATATGAAAGCTTTTATTAAGTTACATTTTGAGGATTGAGTCGTACTGTAAAGGGAGGGGACAAATTTCCTTTGAATGATTCTTTCCTACACTGCTGGGAGTAAAACTGAAGATATTTGTGGTTTAAGAAGTGGTTTCCATTTCATACAGAAATGTTAAAAAATGGAGCTGGAGTACTAAGGGCTCTAAGAAACCACCCCAACTTACAATTGCTCATTTTATACACTAAGTTAATTGTTTTCCGAATGTCCGTGCTGACTCTTCAGTAAAGTAAGGGGTTCAGTAGACACTTCTGGGAAGGCCTGTGTCAAACAGGGCAGTAACTGTAACGGGAATTCTGAGGGAAAGCTCTCTCACCCTCTGAAAGATATTCTGGCTGCTGTACCACTTAGTACAATGATGAGTGACATTCTGCTTCCTAGTTACCCCAAGGTCCCCAATGACCCCACTTCCCAAAAGTGAACAGACAGCTCACATCCACAGATGAGTGGTTCCAGCCCAGTCCTGGTCAAACCACAGAGTGAGGTTTATGTTTAATGCAGCAGAAGGCTGGAGGACTTGGTATTCATGACAAATACTTCATTCCATCAGTTTTGTTGATGGGTACAGGGTAGTAAAGTACAGGGTTTTAGGGCTTTCACATATTTAGGATATCCTTAAATTTGAGAACTATTCATTTATATCAGTATGTCCCCTAACCTGTGCTCAACTAGCCCAATTAATACTGTAAGAAAAAGGGATCTATAGTCAGTAAATTTGGGAAATGCTCCATATTATATTCCATTTTAAAGATTCACAGAGCATTAATAAACTAAAAAGCCCATGAGATTCCAGTGTTAATTTTTTTTTTTAAGTTTTAAGCTTTAACACAGTATTCCCTAAACTTTCTTGGTCTTAAAAGCATACTTCCCACCTCTATTCTTTTTTAGAAGTGCCTACTGACATCTCAGAACTAGTTCTCCACATAATACACATTGGGTAACAGACTTGGACCATAATATTCCAGAAAATGTTATAATTTAGATCAGAGAAAGTAAATGGGTGGGCTCAGTCTAAATTCAATTTGCACGAGTTTTTAAAAATATGGCTTGCATAATATCTTCTGCAGATTTTTGAATCAGCTTCCAAACATTTAAAACTAAGGAATTTAAAATAAAAATTCCTGCTCTACCAGTCTCTTCCTACCCTGGCACAATGAATGACAGAAGCGCCCTCACTTACTCTTGCCCCATTTTGGATGAGTTACATGATCACTCCAGCTGTGAAGCCTTCCCAGACCTGGTGCTCACATCTTGCACCCTCAAGTCCCATGGGCCTATTTTAGCATTTCAGTATGCCCTTCACTACTTCCCAGCTGCTGCTTGTGAGTGCTGTGGGAACAAGACAGACATTAGAGCCCAGGTGACCTAGGCTTGATTTTGGGCATGGACTCGGAATGGCTTGTGAGTTAGGGCAAGTCCCCTACTCCGAGTCAGGACCTCCTTCCCACTATTTCACAGAGCTAATAATGGGAGGAGGATCAGGAATACAGGAAGCCCTTGGCACACAGCAGGTGTTCCATAAATGGTGCTTTTGGTTCCAGAATCTAAGTTGTTTGATTATGGCAATTGACTGATATGCTGATTTCTTCCTTAAAAAACACCTTCCTTGTCTCAATTCTCATGGTTTTCTTATTTTCTTACTAATTGGGGTAAGTGGTATGGGAGCATTTCCCCTATTTGTTCCATCAATTTAAAAAATAAAGCAGGAAGGGCATCTGTTTATTTGTTTATGGAATTTTTTTTTAAATGCTTTGAAGGGAAGGGCTAAGAAGAAGACGATGAAAAAATTCTCCCCCCAGAGTGTGGTTCACAAAATGCATGACCTCAGTTGATTTAAGGAATAACAATCTGCCTTTAATTCAGAGAAATAAAGTGATGACTCACTCACTGAGATGGGCTAGAGATTTCCCTCCATGTCTTGGGATTACTAAACAGCAGAGAACTCTCCCTTGGGATTTTCCCAAAAGTCTTTATTTGTTCCCAACAAGTTTCAAACATTCTTCTATTTTCCACTTCTTTTAAATTTGTCCCCTTTCATTTCAGATAATAATTGAAGTTAATTTCTCAAGAGTTACTGAAATGGAAAGAAAAACCTCAAAGTGGATGCTTAAATGCTTAAAATTCACTTTAAACCCTTGCCAGCCCTCCTTTGTGAGACTCCACTGAAGTTGCCCTGGATGCAAGGCCTCTCCTCAGTCTGACTTCTCTCAAGTCTGACATTAACATCTAAGGAATAGATGGGCAAAACAGGACAAAAGAAAGTGGGGCTCTGATCCAGCAAGTGCTTTTTATGGATGGCTATGACTATACAAAAACTTCAAATAAAATTAGCATAAATTATAAGTGCTGTTCTTAAAACCATCATTATCTTGTCATGCTCACTCACTAATTAGCTGTGCCACACCACCTCACACGACTTCTGCATATTCTGGTTTCTCATAATGGACAGGAAGGTGGCAGGCAAGGTGGGAAGTATTTGTATTTCTACAATGTCTTTACCTGAGAAAGAAATTTTAGAAGGCTGGATTAGACCTGAGTTCAATGAACCTCACAGTTACAGGCAAAAATTCCAAGACAAGCAAACTGTATATATTTGGCTACTGCTTGCGTGAAGATTAAGAAATATTAAGACTTTCAAATTACTTGCATTTATTTATTTGACATTGATCTTACTAAAGATTATAAAAAATACCTTATTAAGCATCTCCTCTATCTTCAAAACGTTTTTGAGATAATGGATAGAGTATTTTACAATCCCTTCTTTTAGTTTTTGAAAAAAAAAAGGCCAACCAACATTGTTCATTTATACATTGATCAGTTGGGGAAAAATACAAGAATCCATTTTTTCTCTCCATTCAGTAAGTACTCCTAATGTTTCTTGTTATTCTGGGACACTACATGATCTTTCAGTGCAAGTGTAATGATGGATTAATTAAATCAGTAGAACTGGGGAATGTACACTCTACTTCAGGGTATATTCTGTACTACCACAGTCTCTTCCTGCCAAACCACTGACCAGCTCTGATTGCTCTAAAGGGGTCACTCACCTTGCTGCACTACTAAAACATAAGCGTTATGAAATAGGTGCTAGTCTTCTGCTCATGAATCCACTGTAGTTCACTAAGCTCCATGTTTCAGCCATTTCTCTCTATTGCTAACAGTCAAAAGGTCATTCCATTTCACTGAACTGTAGAACTTCCTATCAAGAACCTATCAAGTTGACAAGTGTGGATACATCTGCCTGGCGAAGCCCCATGGTGAGGGGGGCCATGCCACTGAATCCGCGGAAGACAGACTTAAGAGTCTGCTGACCCTGTAGTTCTGCCAGCCGTGCATATTCCAGTCTCCCAGCTCAGAAGTAAGTCCAGTGTTTAGATGTGTATGTAGGTATACACATATGTGTGTACTCATGACATCAAAGTCCCTAAATGCAAGCCAGCCACTTTATCTGGTACTCAACTGAACAAGTTGTGCACTAGAGGGAAAATGCATGACAGTCAATGTGTTCCCCCTGAACATGGAGCTGTCTTCAGAAGGGTATTCCCGCCTTTATGCCACATTAACCTATCATGATGACCTAATCACCCCCATAAAATCAACCCTTCCTCCCAGAGGTATGTTTGAGAAGGACTAGGAAGAGAGGTGTGGAGTTGGGGGATGCTTGAGAAATACGGGGATGGGCACTGTGTAAGCACGGGGTTGGGGGGGAGGCTTGGAGAAACTGAGGGCAAGGAAGACCTCACACAGGCGATGTCTGATATCCACGCTGGTCTGCCTGAGGAGCGGCTGAGAACCCGTGGGTGGAAGTGACCCAAGGCAGCAGGCAGCTGACGCAGTGTGAGACTCTCTGACACACAGTAACATCTCCAGAGTTCGCGCACATGGTATGTTTGGAGGAGGCCGGGGACTTGGGGAGATTCTGGGGGGGCAGGATTATAGTCAAGAATCCCCCCCCCCTTAGTTTTTGTTGTTTCTTAGTTCCACCACTACTGATAGCTAACCCCCAGCCAGCTATCACAGTTGTTACATATTGTATGTATCCAACCAACACTTGCAGAATGAGTAAGCAAATTTGGCAAACAGGTATACAAGGAAAAAAACAAATTAATGTTACAATTACTGCAAAAACTTAGAAGATGATATGCTCCAAAAATAAAAGTTAACTGTTAGACATGGATAATGTAAACTCTGCATATTTTTCTCATTAGCTAACAACCAGCATGTGAGAAAAAATTCTATTTTACATACTGTCTTCAGGTTCCCAGTGCTGCGTTAAAAAAGTACACGTGGTATTTCTGATAGGTTACAGAAGATTTATCTACTGTCCTTATCAGTAAACACTAGGGATGAAAATAATTCCTTATTAAGTATGAAGAGTGTCAGCTGGAATTCCTAGTTTCTCAAATACCCTCAGCAAATATTTAGACTGTAAGAACCCTTCATTTCCATGATCCATGTTGGGATAAAAGCTATCACAAAATTTTGAAAATATTTATAAAAGAGGCTCCACTGAAAATTCCCCACAAAAGCTCTAGGAGAATAGATCTCAAATGCAAGTCTATCTTCAGAAGTTATTATTAAATGCTTCAAATTTTTTACTTCTGCAGAAGGATAAACAGAGGCCTGTTTCATGACCCCAAAGTCAGCATTTCCTTGAATGACATGCTAATGAAAAATGCAAACAAGCGGAAGTCCTGACTCATTGTACTAGTTTGTGACATTCCAACCAAAGGTCTGCCTTGCATCAAGAGAGAAGAAATAATTTCCAAAACAAAAAGTCAGTCTTAACCTTTTGCCTCAAGTAATCCCACTTTTGCGAACCCCCAAAATACTTAACATTTATTAATATGAAGAGCTCTTATTTTATGGTTGTATGAGTTGATCACAGCATCTACATTTTTTTTATTAAGGTGCCATTGATATACAATGTTATAAAGGTTTCACATGAGCAACATTGTGGTTATTACACTTACCCATAGTCTTGAGTCCCTCCCCCATCCACCCCATTGCAGTGACTGTCCATTAGCATAGTAAGATGCTATAGAGTCACTACTTGTCTTCTCTGTGCTATACTGCCTTCCCCAGGACCCACCTACATCTACTTTTAAGAAGTTCCAAGTCAGATCAGGTAGGGAATAGCCAGATTTTGTAGCAAGGGACCACATTTTTCTTTTAGCTACCACAAATTGGACCAAGGAAAGCTGCTTAACCCAAGGACTTCTCAGCAACCCATGATTGGGTTGGAGAAAACAAAGCAGAGCTGGGCCAGTCAGATCTGACCCTCTCAGGAATTTGAACTAGAAAAGAAAAGGAAAGGTGATAGAGGAGTGGCTATGATGGGCCAGGCATATAAACCTTAATGAAGAAACACAAATTTTGACTAAGCAGCGGAGAAAAGATACATAATGCCAAGTACAAGAAGATGAAAACACATAAATGCAAAAATGCAGGGCAATCCTGTGAAGTGCAGTAACCCTGGCAAGGCACAGAGCTGTTCAGACAACCAAGCTGGGCAACCCCTTTCCCCAAAACCCACGGCTTATTCAACAAACTATATACATTCCATAATAACAACTACCAATTTTGAGTCCTTCCATAAGCCAGGCACATAGAGACACTTGACACAGATCATAAGAAAATTTTTTAACAGCCTTGCAAGGCAGGCATTATTACTTCACTTGTGAGGAAATGGGCTCAGAGAGGACACGCAGCTTATGTTGCACAGGTAAGAAATGACAGTCCTACAATTCCCGTATGTGCTCTTCTTGCTACACCCTCTGTGTGGCAGATACTGACTACAGTGAAACTCTAGCCCTTGTTAAAACTGCTGAGATGGAAAGAACCACAAGTGGAAGGCAGAGGATTCCTATGACTGGACATGCCAAGGTGTGGGGGTGAACAGAGAGACAAACATGTCATTTCTTGAGTCCAGGTCCGGGGAGAAGGCAACGAGACTGGAGAAGTCCAGGGTTGACCTAACCTAAAGGCAACTCATATCAGGAATGCTAGCCAGGCGGGAGATTAAACACCTGAGCCTCTTAAATGGTGAGGGAAAACTGCGCTGCCTCTCACCCCTGCTCCTTCCATGCTCCACCTGGTGGGAAGATGCTACAGGACCTACCACCACCCGTGATCACCAGCACCTTGACCAGGAAGCTCAGTTTCAGGCCGGTCCCATCCCAGTTCCAGCTAACCATGGTGGTGCTGCACCTGGCAGAAGGACCTGGCCAGTGTGGGCTTGGCCCTCCCCTTGCTCTGCCTATGAGACACCAGCAGTGCTTGGAGAACTGGGGTCCAGTACCACCCTTGATATGCCAGATGATGTAGCTTCTCTCTTCTTGAAACCAGAAAACAATGTTTATCTAAACCACTTCTGTTTGTTTTTAATGACTGCATTCTTGAATTGTTATTTAGCTATCCATGCACAAATATTTCACTTCATTCAGGAATTTAAGTGCTCAGTATATGCTAAGTACCATGGTTGTCCCTCCCTGTGCATACAAACAGGAGAAAAGGAAAATCCTTTCCTTCCAGATACATGCCAGGTGGTGGTAGAGCTGAGGCAGCACAGGTGAACCAGAGGGTGCCAAAAGATGACAACTATGTGCACAAAGGAGCCCTGTTGGGGAGGTCTGGGGGAATGTGCCAGAGAAGGTGGTTTCACCTGGCTTTGAAGAGCAAATGTTCTACATGCATCAAAGGAAAGGAAAGACATTTTAAGAAAGAAGGCAGTCATATGAAGGTAGAAGCTATGTGAACTAGAATCCCTGGTGTGCAAGGGGAGTTATAAAAAAATAAAAAACAGGGATCTTTCAACATTGTGACCCAGGTCAAGGAGGGGACCCCTTTCTCAAGGCAACAGAAAGCCACTGGCAGCTTTAAATAACTGACAGGGTCCAGAGTTTCCTTTGGGGTTCCCCAAAGCACCTCGTATATGCAGAGTAATAGGAGATGTTCTTAGAAGCAAAAGATACAATAAGGATTCAGGATTTGGGAGTTCCCTCTACTTTCCCTAATACAACATAAGAAAGCAAAGGACTTCCAACAGTGCAGCTTCAGGATCGAGTTGACTAACACCTATAGTGAGCTTGCAAGAAATGAATATGGAGCAATGACCAGAGTAGCAGAGCATGAGCAGACTCTGCCAGAGGCCTAGGAGGCGTTGCTAATTTCTGTGAACCTAGGAGGGCCTATGAAGGGACAGAAAAGAATGACTCACAGGTGGGGTGCTGGATTCCTCCCCAAAGTTATTAGAGCCCCATGAGGGGCTCTAATCTCAATGAAAGGGTGAACCGGGGAAAGGAAAAATCTACCCATGGGCACAGGAGATGCAAGAAAGCGGGTCTGGCTCTCTTTCGGCTGCAGGTGGGCGTGGGGAGGCTGAGATGACATAATTCTGGTGAGTGATTCCACCTGAATGTTTTGGAAGCTCTCCAGCTTAAGAGTGGTAATAAAAAGTGGTCTGGATATTCAGGGGCAGTGGGTTTCATGTCAGCAACTTGATCTCGAATGGTGGTGGGGAGCAGTTCTATGAACTGTGCTTGCCACTTTCCAGTAAGTTTGAGTTCTTTAAAAAAATGTTTTAAAATTAAATAAAACAAAAGCGGTGTGGAGCTGGAAGCACTCTAGGAGAATCAAATATAAAACCAAGTATAAGGACTCAAGTCAGGTCATACAAATTGCCCACAGAGAGTCTTTCTGACAATGATATTTTGTTCCCCAAACAGAAAAACATTAAAAGAAAACAACATTAAAAGAATACCACAAGTGAGACTCAGCAGATATGAAAGACAGAAAGGACAAATTCCCCAAGAGTTTGAGCTAATAAAATTATTGATTAGATCATACATTTAAAAAAAAATAAAGACCTAAAATAAGAATAAAGATGAGAAAAGAACAATATATTATGAATAGTAGAAAGGTGTGAAAAATAGTGAACAGATCTTCCGAAAAATAAGAAGTATTTGTCAACGGATGGTGAAACATTATACATAGTTGGTAAGGGAATCAGTGAACTGGAAGATACACCTGATGTAATTATCCTAGGACTGCAGCACAGGACAAGCAGGATCATAAGAGACATGGAAGACAGAATGGGATGGTCCAATGCTAATCTAATCAAGTTCCAGATGGAAAGAATGGAGGAAAGAGTGGAGGGATAAGGGAAGAAACCTGGAAAAGCTAACAACCACAGTTTTCTGAGCTTTTCTGAATATATCACCTTTCAACCGTTTCTTAAGCATGGGTACAAAAAACTAAGGTAGCCTCTATCAGGACACTAAAGAAGTACAGTCTTTCATACACTCCAGGTGGGGAAGCCTTTGTAAAACCACTAGAGAGCACAGAATCCTTTGTTAAACCCAAGCCTACAGTTAACCCTAATACCAGATTCTAAGGTCACCAGAATTAAGTGAAAAGGAGAGTTAATAAGAGCTATAATACTCAAGTAATTCATGGACCTTGAAGAAAAGAAAATAAATGGTATGCCATGATTGTATTGACAGCTAGGACTTCATGAGTACTTAGTCTATGCAAAACACTATGCTAAGCATGTTAGATGGAAGAGCAGATTAAATGTGGCCAATAACCTAATGAGATGGGGATAATCAGATGATGATGATGATGAAGATTCTACAGATGAAGAAGGCTGAGCAACCATGCCCACAGTCACACAGCAGGCAATGGGGAGCTGGAAGTCAAACCCAGAAGGGCCAGCTCCATAGCTGGGACCTTAATCACTCTGATATCTAAGCAGAACTCTCTCCCTCAATAAAAATCTAATTTGACATTAACAAATGAATTGCCAAGGAGCTCCTCTACAGCATCCCTACAAAAACAGTGCGGGCAGGGTGGAACCTCCTGTGCCCTCTGGGTAGGATACACTTCCCTTACAAGAGAGTAACTCAGCTCTTGGGAAAACCTTAAACCTCTTCCTGAGGGGTGTTACAGCAGAGGCCTTCTCTCTAGAGACACCCAGCCAGCCACCAGCTCTGAGCTGGCTAGCGCAACTAGAGTAGTATTTCCAAAAGCCGTGGCTCTTATTTGGAGCTAGTGACGCTACACCCTGTGACAAAGCAATATGGTAGCATAAGTTCCAAAACATGGTGCTCCATTCCCTTTGCCCAAGAATCTCATTCCTTGGGAAAGCATCCCAAGAAGATCACAGCATAGGGGCAAATGACTAATGACTCAAAGACGTGGACCACTGCATTGATGGTCTCAGCCCAAATGCAGTAACACAGAAATGGTTTTAGTAAATTAAGTACTATGTATATTATTATACCTGTAAAATAACAAAGACAAAAACTATACACCAGTAATTGTGTTATTTTATTAAGTGAAAAAGCAAAATTCGAAGTGGCAACTGTTTAGAACAATGTATGTAAGCAACAAAGACTGAATAGTAATAACTAAAAATAGGTTAGGATGCTGAGATCCTGGATGATCTTTTATCCTTCAAATATTTAAATATTCATTACTGTTTCATGGTGTGCTAAATCTGGAAAAAAAACACAAATCCACAGCATTTAGGTTTCTTGATAATTCTCCAGTTCAGGAACCACTTGTAGTCTCCACTGTTTGTTAAACTCAACTCCTTCCCCCAACAATTTTGCCTAAGTTAGCTTACATTATGCAGGACAAGAGCAATATCCAGTTACTTAGCATCACTCAAGAAATCTGAAGGAGGAGAGGGAACAAAGGCACTTAAACTACCAACAAAAAAGTACTGTGGCTTGTACATAAAACCATTATTGGCCTGTGTGAGGCATTATCAGTCCAATAATACATTTCTGTTTTAGACTTTTTAAAAAGTGTACTTGAAACCAGAAAAGGTCTTGAATTTCAAACACAGAATTAAAGGAATGTTGCAGAGGGAGAATTAAGGTCACTGAAACTGGTCTTTTGTCTGGGATGCATTCTCCAGACTTAGGAAAAAGGCCGAGTTTGGTTTAGCTGTTGATGAATTTGAAAGTATAATCCAACGTTTAAGAATTACCCACACAGCCAAAGAGAGCGTGCCACGCAGATTTCTGTGACACGGATTCCAAATAAAATAGCCACTGTGTGACCTTGAGTATACCTTTAGCTGCAAGGAAGTAGACAAAAAATTGCTAACAAGATGTCCTGGGAATACAGGTAGTGGCAATTCAAATGGCTGTTTACACATGCTTGGAGGGTCAGCAGCAGGAAAGAAACAAGAATGTTTAACATGTGCCAACATGCTAAGCTGGAACTCAGGATATGTGCCATTGACTGAAGTCCCCTCTCCCAGTTCCACCTAGGTATGGTGCTCATCTCAGCTTTGTGTACAAAATGTACAGCTGTGTGACTGGCTCTTTTCCCTTGTGACCAGGGGGTATCTGTTACCTAATTAAAGACAGGTCTCCACCCAGACCACGGATGGCAGCATCAGGGCCACTGACGGCTGAGTCACTGTCTTGCGAAGGCTGAAAGGTACATAAATGTTGATTGTACGACCAGGCCAACACACTCGTGTTACGAGATTAGGCGATGCCCTGCTGCATTACATTGTCTCTGGATTAGATCAACAGGCTAAGTGTGCGTTCCAAGTACCCACGAATCACAGTAGCTGGAAGCATCACTTCAAAGTAGATGAAGTAATCAAAAATGGAAGACAAAAGGCCTAGACTATGTGACTTCCTTATTTGGACCTAGGCTTTCCCCTCAAACAAGAGCAAATTTTTTTCTAGTAAATTCATTTCATGACCCACTAATCCACTGCCTTGTACTTCTGATAATGCCTGATTCTAACATTTTTTCATCCCATCTTTGTGATCTCTTAACAGAAACAGCTCTGTATGTAAGAGTTCAAAGAAGTAACTTGTCTAGTTAAAAAGGCTAATTGGGTAAATAGTTGTAGAAGCAAGTTTCTTACATATTCAAAGCTTTTCATTTTGATGATATTTTGCTTTACATGGATAAAAATACTTTTGTAATTCAAACATGCATAATGACACAAAGATTAAACTAGGCCAGACCTTTACCCTTTGTATTTCTTTGGGAAAAGGCAATTTAGTTCTAACATCTGAGTTTAAAAAAACAAAAAAACGAAACAAAAAACACATCTCCAAAACAGAGGTCCTCAGGAAGGTAATATTTGTCCAGCAGGCAGAATCTGCTAGAAAAAAACACTGGTTAAAAAAGAGTTACACAATTTACTATGGTGTGTCTACCTTTAAAAATGATTCCCTGGTTTACTCAAGTTAATTTTTCCTAGTGATTCCCATTAATCTCCCTTGTTTGAAATAGAAATCTTTCCTGTAACCATTATCCAAAGAGTCATTCATGTCACAGCTCTAGATGAATCACCAACACAGCAAACAAGTGCTCAACAATCTGCTTGGCCAAACAAATCACTGTCTCCTCCATAGGCACCACGCCCACTGGGAGCAGATCATACTGTTAGCAAGAACTGCTTCTCCTGGTCCCGAATGGCCCCCTTACTCATTAGCAGAGCAGGCTACTGGGCTGCCAGACTTGTCTCACCTGCCCTTTGAGGAGCAAAGATCCTTCTCACCTCCCAATGGTCATTCTTCCACGGGTTCAGGAGCCATCTACTGACAAATGCCCTAGACCAGGTGAAGGGGTCCTGCAGCATGTGGTGGTAAAGGGGCAGCTTATCCCATATGTATCTTCAGCCTCACTCTACTTTTTTAAAACACAAAATACAAATTACAATGATGTGCTATGAAAACACTGCATTGCTTAAATGCCACATAATTCCAAGGTATTTGTTTTTCTTTATCAAGAAATTATACCTTACGTAGTTTTGATAAAAAGAAAACTTACAACTGAAGGAGAAAGCATGAAAGGAATGAAAATTAGTAGCCTCTCTTCCATTTCTACATGCAGAGCTCAGATGCTTAGGCCAGTGGGCTAGCCTGAAATTTTGCTTCTAACACCTACCAACCCACATCTGCCTATTTGTTGGTCTTCTATTTTTGCATCTTTCAGAAATATGAGAAAAGCCACAAGGTTTTTAAAATGGACCTAAACAAACTATAACTATTAGGTTGGCCATCCACTGAGCTAAACTTGTTTCCATTAGTGGGATTTCACATCATTAGGGAATGGTCCCCAATGAAATGACACATTTTTTTGTGGTTATCTTCACTGCTAAATTACTCAGTTTAGTTTACCATTCTCCTGTCTCCTGTTTACAACAGCCGAGTGCCACCTTCCCCTCCACATTTTATTTTTATAATGCATAAAATCTTTGATGGAATAAAAACTATGTCTTTATATTGGAAAGGAAAAATAAAAATCACTAAGTTACTAAGAAGCTCGATGAGTTTATCCTTAATTATCCAGTTATTTGGGGTCTAACATTATATTCTTTATTTTGTTGCCCACAGCTTGTTTTAGTTGGTTGGAGTTAGGTACATGCTTGAGTGTTTGGCGATGGCTTCTTTCCTACTTAAATAAACATCATGCAACTATGTGATTGATTACAGAACAACAACAAAAACAACGACTATTTCCTCCCAGGCACAAATGCAGGCCTTCGGTCACAGAATGGTCCATGTTAGAAAGCTCAGAGTTGATTCCAGATGATTGATATTCAACCAAGATTTGTTAGGCTCCTCCCCATCTCCTTAACGTCAATCTTATGAGTCACGTGCTTTACATGAATATTCTCAATCCCTAAGTAGTCCTTCCTATCTATGAAGTAATAACGCTGGACTTGTTTTACAGTGAAGAAATAGTGTTAGAAAAGACAAGTAACTTGCTAAAAGTCATCTGTAAATTCAAATATAGTTTTTCCATTTGTTTTCCAGGCCTGGTCACTTTTCCTTCAGTTTCCAAAATTCATAAAACCCAACTAAATTAAGGTATCCACTGTGCTCTGTTATCATAAGTCTGCTTTTTTTTTTTTTAGCATTTACACAAATGGTAGAATAAATGTCATAAAACCCTTTTTCGATACCGGAGCAATATAAAGATGGAACTGAAATAATGGTAATTGGTAACACTTAATAGAACCATATAACATATGGTGGACTTGGGAAACCTCCCAAGTACATAGCTGTACAAAATTATTTATCCAAGCTAAAACTCTTGGTTTTACACAAACTGATGATGTGAAAGCAAAAGAGACCTGCATGCACACTAATGGAATCCCCTATCTACAATGATAAATTGGAATGGGGGAGCATGATGAATGGCTGTTTCTTTAAAAATGTGAAATTTTCTAATTTCTAGTTTCAAAGGTATCACATGAAAAGGCATTTTGCAATTGTGCATTCCTGAGAGGTGCTTTTTGTCCATTCACTTAAACTGTTTTATCTGTAGAATATTACACACAAGAGTGTGGATGAAATGAAGGTTCCTGTGGCCAGGATTCTCACCTGGCCCTGGTTGGCTAGCTCACTGCACATGTGTGGGAAATATGCTGTTATTGACTCTATATAAAGAGCCCTGCCCAGTGGTCTGGGTGACACAGTGGCATGGCTGCAGGGCTGCAGGAGAGCAGAGCAGAGGCTGGAGTGGGGGCAGCACCGAGGACAGAGGCCCAGAGGCAGAGACCAGCTTGCTGCATGCAGACTCGCTCTGAGTGGATGGGATTTTAGTGATTGACCTGCTACAGTGGGAATAAAGTTGGGTATAACGCTTTCACTCCAAGAACGTTCTACTGTCATTTCTTTGGTCATACTGAATCCATAGTGAACTTGTCCGGGGCTGAAACCCATTGGCAAGACAAAGAGTATACTGCTTTTGTTTTTTAATAAGCGCAATATGAAATCCTGGGGCCAGAAAGAAAAAAGTCAGTACAGTGGTTTTAAATGTGCTAGAAGTGAAAAAACTCAGAAAGGAGATATATCGCCATTTCTCTTTTTAAGAAAATTGCAGAGAACTGGTAGTACAATTTCCTGGTATCGCTGCTTAGTTGGATTCCTGCACAGATATGAGTGGAGGGTGGGAAACACCTTTTCTGATCTGTTGAGCTCAGTGCTTTTGCCTAGCAGTAATCATATTTCTGGTGATACTGCAAAGGATAGCTTCACAAATTAAGCTCAAAAAAAAAGGCTGGGCTAATGGAGAAAGATATAATCCTACCATTTAATTCACCAACAAACCCTACCACTTATCACCAATACTACTTATCGCCAAGAAATCATTTCTTTATAAAAATTCATTTGTGTTATAATCTTCATTCATCATTTTTAAATTAATATGAAGAAAGCCCATATTCTAAATGTGTTTCTTTTTAAAGGAGAAAAACATCAAAAGCACTAAAACCTTCAAGTTCAGAGGTCCTTGCCGAGGCAGGGTCGTGCCTGCTTTCTTCACCCCAGAAGGGGACAAGGCAGGAGCAAAGCAGTGGGAGGGGTCAACAAGACAGACTAGGAGAAAAATAAGCCATGTCCAGAACACTGGTTTTGCAGAGAATCACCTGGGGTACTTGATATAAATGTCGAAGCCCAGCTCCTGACAGCAGGAGATTTTTCTTAGGACCAGACAGGACCTTGGAATCTGCTTCTTAATGGGGTCTCTGGGGATCCAGATGGCACTTGGAGAAATCCTTGCCATGTCATCCCTACCATGACAGTCTTAGGTGAAACAGGTCACACCTGCAGGACAAGGAGGTGGTTTCAAATGGTTGGTGGGGTCCAGGCATATTTTTAAAGCTCCCCAGGTGACTTCAATGTGCAGCCAGGGTTGCACACTGCCTTATGTGACAGCAGCACACAGATGAAACCTATTGATCTTGTCCCATATTCTCTCCTAAGATTCACTCAAAATCCAATCAGCCACCTCCACCTCACCCAACACCATCCATAGGATTAAGTGAGTGGAGTAGTTACAAAGAAGAGCTTAGAGTGAAGAGAACAGGGTTCTAGCCTTGGCTCAGCCACTAACTGGCTTTGATATCTTGGTGGGCCTTTATTTTAGTCTTCAGTCACTTCTCCCACCCCCTTACATCCCCCGTCCTAAAAGGAAATGTAGTAAAATTCATATTTCACAATATAATTCACAATACCTTAGGCTTGATCATATTTTAATTCTTCTTACACTAATGCGTATGTCCCTCCTTGCACTGCTCCCCTCTTGGGAAGAACCACAGCGAACGGCACATCTTGAGATTATTAGAAGATGACAGGCTGGTTACTATGAGGATGTAGGAAGTGGCATGCTTATTCCCAAGGCATTAAAGACTGACCTTACTGGCATCTTCTGAGTCCTTTTTAGAAAGGCCAACTGTTCACTTAACTCTGTATAAGGGGGCATAATGTTTTGTGGGGAGGTGGTGCAAGAATGGGGAGGTAGTGTTATTTTCTTTGGTAGACAGCAGATAACATCCAGTTGCTAGAGAACCTGCACAAGATTCAGGAAGCTGAAACCCTGCACTGGACACTCAATCTACTTTGACTCATCATTACCTCAATATGCCTAAGTTTCCTAAATGGAAGACAGGAAAGAGATGCCTAACCCTCTACTTGGGCCAAAGACTATCAACTTGATATGGCAACTTCTCTCTTTTCACCAGCTCCTATAGCATTCTCTCAGGGATGTGCCTTGGGTGTTGACACCTGGTGATATCCTACTGTATTTCATTCAAGCCTGATCAAGAAGAGTTCCTTTCCTCGGGAGCAAGAGGAGTGAATGGCAATGTACTTGTCTTCCTTAGCAGAGCACCAGGCACAGAGCAGCTGTGTGTGGAAATGAACTATGGAAGTCATGTGCTCCTCATTAAGCCCTCCTCACCGGCCGATTGTAATTCATATTTCCCCTACACTTACAGGTGGAAATGGAGGATGAACCTCTTTCCTTCTCCCCACAGCTCTTAACTCGGAAGAGAGATCATTTGGTGAGGGGTAGAAGCACAGATTCTTGAGATGGTAGCTTCATATTAAAATACCGGCTTGTAGTTTGTAATCAAGTGGCTTTAGACAAACTTTTTAACTTTCTTAGACTCTGTCGCTTCATCTGTGAAATAGGAAAGGATAACCATAACCATCTCTATGGTCTTAAAGAGAACCAATCAGAGTACACAAAGCTCCTAGGACTCAGAAGACAGTCGGCAAATGATAGCTCCTTCTCCTCTTCCAAGTACTTTGAAACCTACAGTTGGGAGATTTCTGCATATGGCGTTATATTCCTGGCCCCAGCAGAAGGAAATAAATGGGTGGACAAATGAAGCCTGTACAGAGGGTTTCTACAAACTATCAAGAGCTACAGAAAGCCCACTAATTCATTTAGCAAAGATTCCTGGAAGGCAGCAGTAATGGCTTTGGTTTGCTACTCACTTAGGCACATTCAGGCTGATGACCACAGGGTCAATACCCCTCTCTCAATTACCAGTCCCTCTGAGACATTCTGGCCTGCTAGTGCGCAAAAGCTCTCCTTGTGGCCAGCAAAGGAACCAGAAAGCACTTTTCATACAGGGGAATGTGCACAGTAAAGTGCTTACCCTGAGAAGTAAAATGATTATGAAAAGAGCCAAACCCAGACTAATCTATTTTGTTCACATTTTTGTTCTGACTTTACAATTAACAAGGCATGAGGAAACTGTTTATATTCCTCATGAAGATCAGAACAACAGAACTGGGAAAGGACATAGATAGTGAACAAACAACCTGAAGGTAATACTGGCTACATTTGTGCAGACCTAAATGTCCTGATAATGTCTGGATTTCATCAGGCTCCAAGAACAGGAAATTCTAAGATAGCGTGATGAAGGAAAGAGGTAAGTTCCAAAAGGCAAGTTTCCCTGAAGGAAAGAGTGAGAAAGATTCAGACCTAGGACCTTCTATGAATGAATGAAAAAAGAATAAAAAAGAATCCTGAGGACCTGGCTTCTAGGTCTGGCATTGCTATTAATAAGGTATGACATGTCCTCGGCATAGCCAACTCCAGAATCCACTTCCTCCTTTGTTAAGAAACGAACCAGGGTAAAGGGGGATCAAAGGTATAAACTTCCAGTTATACGATGAGTAAGTTCCGGGGCTATAATACACAGGCATGGTGACTACAGTTAATAACACTCTACTGTCTACTTGAAAGTTGTTCAGAGTAGATTTTTAAAGTTCTCACACACAAACTGTAATTATGTGGGTGACATGTGTTAACTAACCTTATTGTGGTAATCATTTTGCAATATATACATACATAAAATCACTATGATGTACACCTTAAACTTACACAATGTTATATGTCAATTATATCTTACTAAAGCTGGGGATAAAAAGTCATCAGGAAAAAAGGAGAGGAGGGAACTATACCACTCTAGCAGTAACAGTATCTATTTGTAGCTTATAAAGAGATTCCACACACATTATACTTTACTACTATAAGAAAAGTTGTATTATTTTATAAAGGAGGAAGCTGAGTCCCAGAAAGGTTAAATGACTTGCCCCAGATCACACTGCCAACAAGTGGCTGAGGACTAAAACTCCTAACTCTTAATGCAGATCTTAGGGTTTTTTCTACATTCCCAGGATGCACTACAGCAGTGAGCTGGCAGAGACACTCTATGGTCCATGTTACTGACAGGTATGCTGAAAAGAAACAAAGCCACATGAGGGTCCTCAACAGGCCCACCACAGGGCCTTCTGTGACAGTGGCCTGGCTGCAGCTGTGAATATCTGGAGTGAGCACTCCACCTGAATTCTAACCAAACAGGGGTAACTGATTTGTGGGTCCAACCTGAACTGGGATAAGTAAAGACTATGGCACTTGATTATTAAGTCAAAATTGGAAACATATACACTCATGAAAAGGCCCTGCAGCAGCACAAGTGACTCAACCACAAGGCAGAAACTGAGTCAACAGAAGACAAGGAGCAGATAGAGGGTTGGGAAGTGCAGTTCAGGGGTAGTGCCCGGAGCATGAGTGGCAGAGAGAGGAAACTAAAGGACCCAATGGCAGAGGGTGGAGGGACTCTGCCTGTCACAGAGGGAGGCCTGCCTCTAGAGTAGAAAGAACCCTCCCCATTCTCCAGCTGCATCTGGTTCATGAGAGGGCAGACTGACTCACCCACCAGCCATAGCACCCCCTGCACCGTTCCACGTAGGAGTCACCTGTGTGTGCTTTTATGCCCCTGCAGCCCACCTGCAGCCCACACCAGATCTTCCAGATCAGAATTTCCAAGGGTGAGTTACCTACACATGCTCCAGCTGAGGACCACAGGCCATGGGAATCCAAACAAGCCTGAGGAGAAAGCAGCTGCCAAGCCGGATCAGGGAGCAAGAGGAACTGTCTGTCTCATCTAGCCTGGCTGCTCACCTCCAAGGTGACAAACACTTTGTAGCAAGGATGTAAGGAAGCCCTGAAAACAGAAAATACCAGTGACCATAAGCCACACTACCTCTCTATGTCCAATGAGCTTAATACACAAAGAAGATAAAGCAGCCAAAGCTGAGCTGAGGTGAAACAATCAGAAAATTGAACACAACAAAAAGAAATTCAGAATACAGTTCCACCTTTGCCACCTGCAAAAATATCTAGACAGTCCCATCTTTAAAAATGTAGGCAAAAACAAAAATTTAAAACACCAGAAAGACATACAAAGTAAGGCATGTGATACCAAGTGTTCTCATGACAGAAATACAAAATTAGTGTCACAGTACTCAAAATATAGCAACTTGGCACCAAAAAGGAGAGTCTGATGGGTGAGAATAAAGGAATACAGAAATAAAAGTGGTTTTCAAATGCTTTCAGACATACCACAAACAGCCATCAGCTCAAATCTGGAAATGATTTCTGTGATCTTTCTCACAGGAGTTTCCAAATTTGTCCTCAGTTACATAAATGTCTTTTTCGGCTCTACTGGGTCCACTGACTGACAGCTGTAGGCATTTGTAGGCCCATCACACCAAATCAGAAGGACAGTTTTCAGACTACAAGTGGAGTTCGGAAAAATGTAATGTGTGGCAGGAAGCCCGCCCTATCTGGGCGGCGCTCAGTGGGGCACGGAAATGTGCTTCGCAATGAAAGGAAGAAATCGCAAGCGGTAGTTCTCAGTGAGGCTGAACACTTATCTCCCCGCACCAAGAGAAGAGACCTGATGAGTGTGCTGAAAACCTGAAAAAAATCAAAGGGCCATATTAACATATGTAAATTAGCACTAACATCATACAATCACCCGTAACTCCCAATATATTAATTGGGCAGTCCAAGGGAAGAAGCATAGAAATAATTATCAGCCAGCATTATCCCTGTCTGTCATTGTAGTAACATGAGTATTTCTAAAAGAATTTTCTCAGCCCAGATCTTTAAGATGGATCTTACCGAACACAGAAAGTGATAGTCCCATCCTATATTCTAGACATATTTTATTATTTTAGAGGGGTGTGGCAGGCATAATCCACCATTCCTATGCTAAACAGAGAAAGAAGACATGACCCTCTCAAACAAGCTGCATTTTTTTTTGCTGCCATCAACAACAGCAGAGTGGAAACAAAGAAATGAACGAGAGACTCAATGCCTTCTGTTTCATTAGAAACACATGAAGATAGTATCTGCCAATGAGAAAACATTCTTTTTTCTTTGCTAAAGTCTTCCATGCAAAATCAAAGAGATATTTTTCTTCCATGCAAATCAAAGCAAATTTCTCTGCTTTCTTTATTTTTAATACATAGCTTTTGTAGGTTTTGTGCCTGGGGAGTACACATATTAGACAGAGACACATGATAAAAGGGTTGAGAAATAAAGGACCAAAATCAAAGAATTCCTTGGGTGTTTAATCCACGTGCATTGTATATCCTCTTTAAATATAAATAATCAGGGATGGAACATGGGAGAGACAGCTCTTGTCTCTGGGCCACCCAGCATTCCTCCACCCTACCCAGTACCATCCTGGGGGCAGAAGGAGAACTCCAACACAGGTCTTCCATCTCCTACTGTGAAGCTTCTTTATCTAAGTTCTTACAACTGTAGGGCCTCTAGCATGTTTATACGGCTCTTCCTCATTCATTAGTGGATTCAAACAACCCCTAAAGACAGACAAGGCAGGAACCCTCAAGCCCATTTCACAGATAAGAAAGCTGAAGTGAGGAGAGTTCTAGAAGATCACACAGCTAAAAAGGAATGGAACAGATCCAGTCTATCTGCTTGTCAGGTAAAAGCAAAATGATCAAGCCTTCAGCATTTGGTTCACGATGAGATTGACAAGAGAAAAAAATGAGCAGAAGTATACAAATCCCACACCTTCTTCTGAACTCTGTGGTTGCCTTAGCCCAGAAATATGTGGGGGAGGCAAAGGAAATTACTCTTTTCTCATGTAAGGTCTGAATCATACACTCAGTGTTGGGGTTTGAAGTTACCCACACCTTCTGCCACAATCTGCTTCTCTTGCAAGATGCATGAGACGCCCCACAAGAAGCCTGGAATGTTGAGGACCTGGCTCACGCCACAGTGAATGTCACTGGCAGGTGTTAGAAATCTACTTCTGTAGGTATTCAACCATATTTTTAAGCGGGCCTGGTGGAGCCCTATACCATGGGAACAAAATTTAGAAAGCAGCATGGTGTGGTGAAAGCAGAGTTGCTTTCGAAACTGAGCATCTGAGGTTCATGAGCCCGCCTGCTTATTAGCTGTGTGCTCCTGAGCAAGAAACTATCCTCTCGTCTGCTTCCCTCAGCTGTAAAACACAAAGAACTGACTGGGTGGTTTCCAGCTGTCTCACAAGTCTCAACATATTCTGTAACTTCTCTGAGAGAGATCAGAAAGGGTAAGAGATGAAGTAGTGAATGCAGGGAAGGAGGAGCAGGGGCCATTAGTGGGGAGCTGGCCTGGGGGTGGTTTGGGGCATCTGTAACTGCAAGCGACTCCTGCACCTCCTGACACAAGAACCAATAAGAAACCTCAGGCTACAAAGAGGAGATGGGGACTAACTTTCAGGGACCATCGACTGTGTGCCAGATTAGAGACCTGAGCCTTAGTACCGGTTTGGTAACTTTCCACTGTTAAAGAGTATCTCAAGCTGGCAGTTGTATGCTTCTTATCTTATTTGGTCATGAAAAAGAGATAGGATGTTCTTGCCTTCATTTTGCTGACGAGAAAAACCATGGTTCAGTGGGATTTAGGGGCCTTTAAAAGAGGTCACAGTCCAGCAAGTTGCACAATTGGACTTGAACAGAGATTATTTTAGCAAAGCTCTTTCCAACGTTCCTTTTCTACCTCCTTTATTCTTCATCTCTGAATATCAAAAGACTCCACCAGCATAAAACTAGTACTTGACCTCTGGCCTAGAATACAACTTTAGGAAAGTGTCTGCTATATATTCATTTGTGATTATATTGCCCCCAAACCCTGGGCATTTGGTAGACAGAATCTAATTGGGGTTAATGGTCACTGAATCTTTTGACAACTAAGTCTTCACCAATCAGCACCACTACTGGAAGGAGTTCCCGACACACAGTCTACTGTGATAGACAGGAGTTAATCAGGTCAGCATTTTCAGTATCTTGACTAGAATTTTCGTAGAGCACAATTCATGCAATATAATTCAATTACTCTAATGAACTTTTTCAGCTTTGAGCCACACTTATTTATCCAGGCCAATAGGAGGAAACAGAAAAGCAGGTCAGAGGTATATAAGAACTCATGAGAGATTCTGTTTAAGAATGAAAATCTGTAATAAAGTAATAAAAATTACCCAGTTAATTAAAATTCTGAACAATTATTTATCAAGAGCTGCAGAGAGTACCAAAAATGAATTTAATTTTCTGTATTAGCATTTAACTACACTTTGATTTTTACTGAAATTTAAAAATAAACTAACAAGGAACTGTGAATTTGTCAGCTCACTGTTCTTCATAGGCAGAAATAGCATCATCCTATTTAAAGTAACCCAGAATATACGCAATGTAATAGACACTGGTTTATCTAAGAATGGGTGAATGATTATATGCATTTACTGAATAACTTTTTTGCTAAGTAACATATAACAAACAAGGTATTATTTTTTCCAAATAACCAGTAGTCTCAGGCTATGTGTGTATGTACGCACACAGAAAATACACTATATTTAGTGGCAGTGTTAGACAGGAGAAAAGAACAGAGGTTTTGGGTCCATTGGGGCTGTAAGACACTGGAAAGGTTATTTCATTTCAATGGATACTCAACTACCTTGTTTATAAAACTGAGAATGATACTACCACAAAGAGCTGCTGGATGGAATAAAAAAGCCTATCACGCAATAAAAGGCAGCTGAGTATTAGACCTCTACAGATCAATATAATGTTTCCCTACCATTTATGGCTTTTCCTCCTGTTTTTAAGTTTTCACAAATCTTTTTATGGTCAATGCCATCACCATTTCTAGGTTTTTTCCAAAGATTCTGTTTATTAACTGGATTTGTAACTTTACTATTGGGGGAAAAAGAGACCATCTTTGGTTCTTGATTTCTTAATTACTCCAGAGCCTTCTGAGAGCAGGGTTTTCTATTTCAATGTCTGCAGACTAAAAGTCTTGGAAACTACAAGTTATGTACAGGTTCAGTTTTTCAGACTGAAGATTTATCATAAGTATGTTTATAGAATCACTATTTTAAATAGTTTTTTTTTAAAGCATCTTATTTTATTCTGTTCTGAGACACATCTATGGGATGGTATATGGGGGCCTCAGGAAGCACACATCAGCATATTTTCTTCTAAGAGATTCTGCATCTTCTGTATGTTTTATGTTTTGCTATATTGGTTAATTATAATCCAATTCAATTCCATCACACTGCCAAAGCGGAAGTACCTAAGATCCTGCAATTATACGGTGTTCCAGGGATTCAATAATCTATCTGGCAAATAATCTTTTCTCTACTTATTTTACCAAATACAAAAAAAGGAGAAACAAACAAAATGATACTGTGACTCCATACTTTTAGATGTCTTAGTCAAAACTATATATTTCATTTGTAGTTGTGTATTTATCCTTCCTTATTTGCAAAAACAACTATTAAAATTTTTTAAATCTCTTCTGAAACAGCTTAAGGCCTACCAGTTGCATTCTGGTGCCGTCTGCACCCTCATAGATATCCACTGTAAGCTCTGATTTGTGAATCTATTATGATCACTTAGTAAGATCCCCCTTTGGCAAACTAAAAAGCTAAACATTTTAAGTGTCCTTCCTCATTCTGTAACACAAACGGTTGCCCAAAGAGAAAGACGCCTTCTCCCAAAGAGGACTGCCTGAGAATTTAACTACTGAGAGGTAAAAAGTGGTCTACAAATAAGCTGGGGGAAAATGAAACACATTTGCACATACTTCCTTTATCAAATACTTTCTGAGTATCTGTCTTATTTTAGGCACCAAGAATACAAAAATAAGTATTCACAGGCAGGAAGTTAACACATAGCTTCAATTACATAGGTACAGAAGGAGATGTTACAGGAGGGCCAATTTAAAAGAGTGCTTACAGCCTCGGACATTGGAATCATCACAATTTGGGATCAAACCACTTATTAGGAAATTTATCACTTAATTTCTTGCCACAGTTCTTATATCTGAGAAACAAGGTGAGAGTTGCTACCTCACAAGACCATTGCAATGATTAAATGGAACATAGCATACTAAATAAAGCACAGAATATGGGTAAAGGAAGTGCTCAATAAATGCCATGGGGATGCACTAGGGACATATATCCATTGGACCAGAAAATTTCTTGGAGAAGCTGATGCTGGAATGGAGACTTACAAGACTAAGAAAGACATCTCCCTTCCTTCCTTTCTCTCTCCAGCACTCTTCCTTCTAGGTGGGGCTCACCCTCAGGGCTCTGTGCTCTGGCCCAGCCCCATGCAGCATCTGTTAATGATAGCATTTGGGTACTAAGGTTTTTAAATGCTGCTGATGCTGGGAAGGGTAAATGACAGCAACATTCTCTATTTAAGAAAAGCAGCCATTGACTAGCTGGCTTTTGCCATTCAGGAACGAGTTCAGTGTTGCCAGATAGTCTGATTTTTCAAAACAAGCCAGAAATCACACACCTATGTGAAGTTTCCTGAAATTTAAATGACAGCAACTAGATAAATTTGGTAAAATACACAAAAATCTGTGGACTCAATGTGCCAAGTAGGCCACTAGTCTGTGAGCCCTGCAGTAACTACTTTAGTAGAGAGGAAAACTATATCCATGCAGGCTGTAGCAGGCAGGACCACTGCAGAGAACATGGGATCTGGGATTAGCTTTAAAAGAGGGAAGGCTGCAGATGGCTGGAGAAGAGCAGAGTGCCTTTAAAATTTTTTCTATATATATATAACTCATAAATTTAGTGATCATAACCCAAGATCTCAGAACACTGGAGCAATGAGAGCAGGGATATGAAAACTAATAAGCATTCTAAAAATGGGTAGCCCCATAAACTGGATAGATAACCAGATTCAAGTGATTATATATAGTGTGATTCAGCTCACAGTGTATGAGGCTAAACTGAAGGCCAGAAAGGCAAAAACAGGAGCCAGATTCTGTTGAGCTTTTCCCTAAAGATCATGGGGAGCCCAAAAAAGATTTTAAGCAGGGTAAAGTGAGCTGTGTTGCATGAAGAGCAAGTGCTATGGGGACTGGAAGGAGTGAGCCAAGGTACATCTGGGATTTATGGAGACAAGCATCACAACTCAACAACACTAATGGCTTCCTGTGGTTATGTCTGGGGACCAGTGACAATGAACCACGGCGACCACACGCAGACCAGATGGAAGATGCAGCCACTGGGATGGAGGAGTCACAGAGCAATGCAGTTAGAAGAACCTCAGCAGCCTCCCACAGAGCACAGCAGCCTTGCAGAGAAGAGTAAAACGTCTTTCTGACATCATTTCCCTTGTAAAGAAAATGTGATCTTCTTAGGTGGTGATGAAATGGGCCCCTTTCTACTCTCTTTATTCTTTATTCACTAGTTATCAGTGGGTGGCTGTCCACAAGCGTGGTCCCACTGCCTGTGAAAGAGGAACTGGAAAACCTCCCTACCCTACACTTACTTGAGACGCAAGGGAGTGAAGATCAGGCTCTGACAATGATCATCCTAGTGGTCCGTTAACACTTGCATTTGCCTTGACTACAAACATCACAGTGTTTGACCTCAGTGAACACCAGACCAAAAAGGAAAGGAAGGTTTGGCAGCCCCACTCATTTTCCTACAGGAAGCACGAAGGCAAAGGATTAGCTGAACTAGAAAATCACTGCCTGCTAAGGACAGGTTTCTGAACTATCTATTCTTTTGGATCTTCATGTGTAGAGAACCTACTATGTGCCAACTAGTTACCAGGCAAATTACTATCTCTGTTTCCCAAGGGAGGAAAACAAGGCTCTGGGAAGTACAGTCCTTTGCTCCAGGTGCCACAGATTCGAAGGGCAGAGCCATGTGGGAAACCAGGGCCGCCTGAGGTACAGCGCACTACCTCTCAGACCACACTAATGATGAATGAGCTTTGAGGAAAATGGGTCTATAATACAAAGCCACTACAAAATGAATTGACATATTATCCTCAATTAACTAATGACAAAGCTGCATTCATTTTGCTGATGTTTAACTCACTTTTTTTTATTTCTATTCACAGCTTAAGCCTATCACTTAGTTTGATAGAAAGAATAAACATCATTGGCAAAACTGAGAGTCCCCGAAGGTAGAACTCTTTCCTGTGCTGATGGGATTGTGGTTGTAGAGGGTGTCTGGAGGCTAGAATTCCTGAGGTTTTAATCTTGCTTGAGCAAGATACTTAAATGAATGCACAAATGAGCAAGTACCCTTTTTGTTCATGACCTCATCATTATGAAATAATATGGAGGCAAAAGTCCATGCCCTCAGGAACATTAGCCTTGGCTCCTGGTTATTAACAAGATATAACAACATTGTGAGGAAACAGCTCAAGAGAACACAGACTTTCACGCCAGAGGGAGAATGCTACAGTAAAAAAGTACTGGAAGAGGTAAAAAGGGGAGCAGATGCAATTTGAGGGATTTCCCTGCAGGCCAGCCTGAAGGGAGACCTTTCAGAGAGCTGCTCAGAGAAGGGTAGGGACTGCACCCCTAGTAACAAAGCAGCTACAGGGATGAGGGAAATCAGAGGCTGTTAGGCAGAATTACTTGATTCTAACAGAACAAAGCTGATTGCATAAGCACCTAGATAGGTCAGGGTCTGAGCTGCACACATACGTGTATATTCCCTGTCCCAGGCATAGTGTCTGGGCAGCCAAGACTCATTGGAGGGATGAAGTACAGAGGGACAGAAAAACCACTTGAAGTACATTGGGGAATAATAATAAATAAGACAGGGTAGATGAGGTCACTTCAGATTAGGAACACCTTAAACAAATGGAACACAGGCCAACATAGAGGGTGGCGGGCACTCACTCATTGTCACGCCCTCCTCTCATGAGTATCGCTGAGCATCCGGTCTCATCAGTCAATCAGTTCAATCTCTCACCTACCTATTTATATTTGAGAAGGGAGGTAAACTGATTCTGGGGGAAGGCCTAGTTAGGCTAATTCTTCCAGCTGGAGGGAAACCCAGTCTGATGCAGTGATAGGGATGAGGACTGACGCCCAGCAAGGTGCGCAAATCCCTCAAGCCCTATGTGCTTCAGTTTCTCACCCGCAAACTAGGGATGAGGCCCACCTCACTCACATGGTTGGTATGAGAACTACCAGAGCCAGAAGACGTCAAGGGCCATAATCGTGCCACAGCTTACAGAGCACTGTCATGTGTCCTTCAATAGAGTAAACTGCGACAGGGCCATGCCTGGGTTTCGTCAGCCCTGTATACCTAGCCCTTCACACTCAGTCTAGCATATGTAAGAGGGATACAGGTGAGGCTCGTTAAATTGATCTGACATTTCCCTAAAATTTCAAATGTGCACTCTGTTGCCCCCCTGGGTCCCCTCCCCAAGGATGACCCTCCTCCTGCCCAGGTCCCTCTCCTTGGAATGCTCCTCACAGAGTCAATCACGCATCAAGCAAGAGCAGCATCCCAAAGCCCCACTTTCAAGCTCTGCTCCAGTCATCCTATGAGAACACTCTTTGGAGCTCTTTCTGCCTCTGAGCCCCAGCCACAGAGAGCATATTCTGCAAAACTGGCTCTCCTGCTAATTAATGCAAATGTGGAAAGCTTATCTCCTCAGCCAAGCTGGAAACTGCTTGAGACTTTTCATCTGCGTATTTTTTCTGGTAAGGCTGTGACTTTTAATTTATGTCTGACCTTTTTGGTTTTAGTATTCTGACTTCAAGGGCACCATTCCTCAATTTAGTTGCCCAAAACTTACTCCTCAAAATAATTCCATTCTTTTGCAACAGATGCTATAGAGAAAACATCCCTTGTTGAAACAGTTGTGAATAAAAGAATATTTTTGAGAAAATTCAGTACCCCTCTGACAGGTATGACCTCCCTGCTAATGCTTATATTTGGAGCTTAAGTACCCACCTGTAGTCTTGCATTTACAGAGCTCTGCCAGCTCTTACACATTATCTCTAAGATCAAAGCGGGAAAGGGCATTCAAAAGTCTGGTCTGCATATCAGTTCAACAAATATGCATTGGCCACCTTCATCTAAAGATCCAAGACTCCCTTTTTTAACCACAGGGTTTCATGGCACAGCTGAGGAAGCCTTCTTGGCAATCGAAGCAGAGCTGAACCAGCGCTCTATGATGCCCTAGCCTGACCTAGTGCTCACAGGGACATGTGCCTGAGTCCTTCTGGTTATCCTTCATTCCAGTGGTGGACATTCTTTCCAGGCTGCACTCATGTTTATGAGGCTTTTTAAAATGTCAAACCCCTCACACCAGTCCCAGACCACTTGCTGACCTTTACCTTTGAATTATTTCCTTGCAGGTGCTTTGAACCAACAAAACTTTGCATCTTAACACACAGGATGTTACCTCTTCCTTTCCTTGTGCCAAGAAGGAATGACCAATTTTAGTACCCTATCATATATACTGTGCCTGCCCGCCCCTGCTCTGACAGGCTTTCAGTTCAATGCCATGTGGCCTGGGCTAAAGGGAGTAAGGACTGCAAGGGCTCTGGATGCAGCATTCCAATAAGGATCTTCACAGGTAGAAGCTACTTATCTTCTAAAATCTAAGAACATTTTGCAGGCAAGAAACAGAAAAGATGAGTTACCAAGTTACCATTTCAGGAATCCAGTTATCTTGACTTTTCCCCTGGGGCTTGCCTTTGCCGCAGCTAAAAATGAACCTTAGATTCTTGTATATATTCACATACCCTTCCAGCCAAAATCCAGGGGAAGCTAGCATGTAAATGGAAACATTACAGAATACTCTTAGAATGTGAATGTCAAATTCTCCTGTTGAAAAAAAATCAGAGATGAAACCAGGATTGACATTGAGAAAAATGTTGCAGCCAGAAACAGACGATTGCTAGAGTATATATTACAAGTGGATGGATTTCAGGGAAAATAATTATATAAGACCTAGGCCAAACAGTTTCTGGTTCATCTGCCCCCTCACATCCCTGCTCCCACACATCCATACTCTAGGACTTTCTGTCCTCATTGAGGGAGAAGGCCCGCACAAAGCCATCTCCTGCCACTTCCCCCGATGTCCTGGAGAAAGAAAAATGGAAGGTGTGAGATAGGAACACCTACCCAGCAAAAATACTTACCATCTTCCTGTCTCCCACAGGGTCCCAGTGAGAAAAGACATGAGGGGAGGGGAGAGGAAGGGGGAGTGACAGAGGAAAGAAGGGGTGGGTAAGGAGTAAATACATGAATGGTGTGAATTAGTGGAGTGAATAAACGAGTAAGTGTCATTCACATCTTGAAAAAGCAGCCAAAGCCCCCTTGACTTGGCAGGAGGTAAGAGTCATTCCCACTTGTATTTCTAGACGTGAATGAATTTATTGTTAGATCCCAAGCCACCACATGTTCAACTCCTCCAAACTGTGGGAAAGCCTGGAAACTCTTGGGCTTCCAAGAATGTCACTTGTTACATTCCACTGCTTGCAAGGGGATGGTGAGGAGAGATAAAGTACAAGCATTCACAAAAACTGCAGCTGCAGTCACTGCTTGCTTATTCAGAGTCACGGACCAGCTAGATCATCCTCAAGCCCAAGTGAGACCCCTCTTCCTTCAAATGCGCTCCCAAAAGCTGCTGAAGAAGCCAAACTAAAATGTTTGGTTTTTATCTGCGGGTCTTACACTTCCTCCCTCCCTCCCACGCTATTAAAAATCAGTAAGTAGACAACAGAGGGAAAAAAGGGCAAAGACAGAGTCTGGATCATGCATACGTGCATTCATACATTTAACATGTATGTAGGCCCAAAATAAGCCAGGCTCTGGGGCTACATCGGTGAACAGGATACTTTCTAGGTCCCCAGAGAGCTTAAGGGCCACCATGTAGTAGGTAAGACTGGTACTTAAGATGTAGTGCCCAGCTTCGTAACAGAGGCATGAATAAAACACCAGTGGAGGAACCAACTCTCTCTGTCTCCCACCCCCACTGGAAGGAATGTTTTGCAGAGGAGGGGTCCTCTGAACTGGGCTAGGAAGGAAGTGGCTTGCTGGTCCAGGCTCTAAATCAGAAACAGCCATGAAACTTTCCAAAAGTTGATCACTGCACAATTCCATTCCTTATCCATTCTTCTCTACCTACACTTGCCTCATGTTTCCTGTGTGCATATGTGCACCTGCACAAAAGCAATGGCAGTGATGGAGGATTTCTGACGTCTCAATGTAGAAACATCATATGATGGGAGGAAAAGCAAGCTCTGAACTTGGTTTAAGATCTCAGTTCAAATACTGATGCTGGTTTTACTGTGTGACTCTAGGCAGTCACATAACTTCTCTGTGCTTCAGTTTTATTACCTACAAAGCAGAGACCAGACTATCTCATAAGATGATGACCACTGTGGGATCAGAGGGGAGGATGTATATAAAAACTATTTTTAACTCTAATGTACTATTATCATAGACAACCATGCCACCTTTACACAGCTAGCAGCTTAGTCTGGAATTCTGCTGCTCAAAATACTTGGCAAGTTTTAAAAAGAAACAGCCCTAACTGGCAACCCTGCTCTACAACTGACAATGACACCAGAATGTTCTCCTCATTCCAAGGCTCAACATCTACAGAACTGCCCTTCCTGTTCCTAAGTTTGCTTCCCACACTGCATACAAATAGCTGGGATCTTACTGAAATCAGACTCATTCAATAGCTCCGGAATGCATACCGAGCATTTCTAAGACGCTCCCTGGTAACACTGATGCTGCCGGTCCCTGACCCCACAATGAGCAGCAAGAAGCTTAGGGATTCACCAAGACCCTTTCAAATCAGTGTGCAGCTGCCTCTACCGATTCACTTGCCCAACTGAGGCAGCACTTTAATTTCTAACTCTTTCCTAACTTCCAACATCTATCCTCTATGCCCCAGAGCAAATCACCATTTCCTGAAACCAAACAGCCTCATGACGCAGCAGATCACCCTTCGGTCACATAGTGGCGAGACAGTTTCAGGTCCAACCTGGCCTAGAAAGGCCACATAAGGTCCGACTGTGACAACAAAGCCAGAAGCAGTGAGGGTACCCCCAGCCCCAGGGTGATCAAGCCCAGGTCTGTGGAGGGACTTCAAAGTTGGTTTGGCACTCCATAACCTCACCACCGGCTCACTCCACTTGGATTATTTTGGTAAATGATCACATGATCTCACGAGGCTGTAATGACTCTGTGATAAATGCCCATGTCATCCCTTGTCTGACACAAGACTGGGCGCTCAAATATCTGTAGAGTAAGTGAAGGGGTACAATAAATCAACTCACCTACATTTACTGAATGTACACCACGTACGTGCCCTGCAATGACCTAGGTGCTGAGGAAGCAATGGGGAGTCAAAGCTCTGCCCTGCCCGCTGGCCAACTGGTGCACCTAGGTGACTCTGCTAACACTTCACACCAACTACTCGGGTCTTCATTCTCATGAGGAGCATTAATGTCAGCGTGGTGCAGACCAAGAAATGGGACAACACGAGCACACTCCATGTAAAGAAATGCTAGTTGCTGTTATTAGTAAGTTTTCTCTCTTAATCAACTACAGATGGTTTTTCTATCCTATAACCCAAAGGAACTGCCTTTTGTCCAGAGTTCTAAGAGATCTGGGTTTTGGAACTTGTTCTCTATGTACTCCAGAGATTTCCATAGCCTAATATGAACTTCAGGTGATCAGTCCTGAAAGACAGTGAAAACATGGTACCCAGAAAGGCAGTGGGGCTTCCTGGTGCCTCCGTAATCTCTTTGCACCCCACAAAGCTCTGTGTTCTTAAACCACCCCGGCCTTTCAACAAACACAGAGAGAAATGTGACATGGTAGGGATTACAGGGTATGCACAGAATCCCAAACCCGTGTGCTGTGTGAAGCCTTTAACTCCCCAAGCCTGGGCCACAGGGACAGCAGCAGGGGCTTCCGGAGGCTGCTGAAAGAGGATATGAGACACACTTTTAAAGTGTGTTCAATGAGTTTAGGGCATCCAGTGCAAGGTGGGCTCCCCACAAACCTGGCTCCTTCTCCCGTACCAGGGCCACAGCTTTGTTCTGCAGAGGGAAAGCATTAAGAGTCTCATGTTGTCGTTTGGCTACTGAGAACAGAGAATTACAACACAAGTGAAGTTAGCAAGAGGCCAGCTCTAGCTGCCATTTAGTCACAGGCCAATTACTGAGACAAACTGCATATGGCTCCCTGGTTTAGCTTGGAAGAGAATGGAAGCCAGTAAATATATGATGAGATGCCTTCTCTTTAAAATTAACACATCTGGAAGACGAACAAAGCCAATCTACAGGCAGGTGGATAGGGCTTGGCAGGTAACAGACAGGAGAGCAATAAAAACATCCTAAATCTTCTCCCTGGTACTGGTTTTAAAGCCCTGAAGGTATTTTTTTATTTTTTGCAAAGACTACACCACAGTGATGACCCAGGAACCCTCGTGGAGAGAAAAGTTGGTCCTGCATCAGGGAGAGCTGGATTCTGTAAGTTCTGGGTTCTGCAAGTTCCCACACCTGACAGGGGTAGACCCTGAACAAGCTACATAACAATCCTTAGCCTCTTTCCTCTGCTATGAAAGAAAAGTAGCAACACCCGCCCTGGAGTCACTGTGAGGTCTAAGTGAGACGTGTATAAAAACACCTGAGCACAAATGAATGCAGCTGTTAATTCCATGTGACAGGACTGGTCCCTGCAAGGCCCAAGGAGCAGAAAAGCTTTTGTAAAAAGCAGCCAACTGGCTGTTGGGCATGAGGTGGGCTTGATGCTGGGCTATAATTTGTGCTGCCACTGGTTTCAGAAAGGATCCTAAAAATATCAGCAAGCTGTGGCACAAGAACATTTTAAAAGTCAGTCCTTAACTAGGTTTCATAGAGATTTCAGGAGCATTTTCGGACCATGTCCTAGCTGTGCTACATTTCAAAGTGAAATTTATCAGATTTAGGAGTTGGGCTATATATTAAAAAGATAATTTTTTTCTTTTATAGTCCCATCTTTGCTTCCCAAAGCCCCTTTAATTCTCCAGATAGCACAATCAAAGGGACTGCGAGATTCCCCTGTAATGAGCCACAGGGCTACTGTGCTGACCTCTAAACCCCAGCCCAGGGGAGTTTCTGGGAGCTGGTCAGCCTTTAATCCCTCCAGCTCATCTCTTGTCAGAAGAGCTTCAGACCTGTCAAAACCCGGCCTGCTTCTTCTGTGTCTTGCTCAGGGTACTGACTTCTCAAGGACACGACTCCCCCACTCAAGATGGCACTGCTCCTAAGTGTAGATTTATCTGGTTGAAGACCAAGTAAAATTGATCTTGCATCTGGATGCTTCTCTGTATGGAAACCAGGGGTCTTTGTTCAAGAGAGCCATCCTAGGCTAAGTGAACACCTTCCTCAAAGGCCCTGTCCTGCTTAGTCCAGAGCAAAGTTCTGTGGAGTGAGAGCGAGCAGGGTCACCCACCCTCTCAACTATTATCTCCACCTCCACTTCCCTCTCCTTTGCTCTTGTGCTGAGCAGAAGCTAGAGGTGGGTCACTCACTGCAGTTCCTTGGTGTGGCCTCAAATGCTAACTAACCTCCCACCGCTCAGGGATTCTACATCTTGGAAGGGTGACTCTGTACCACAGAATTCATTTCTTCTGCTTCTTTTGCCCTTTCTTTGTAATTGTTCGTGTATCTCTTCAGAGCACAGGCGTGACTACATGAAAGTCTAAAGGAAAATGGATTAAGAGCAGAGAAAATTTGCTCCCACATGTTTTGTGTGTTCCTCCACATCAGGCAGCTGCGACTCAGGCTGAAGCCCATCTCTGCCCAGTGCTTTTTGCTTAGCTCCCATAGCTGGAGGCTTTCAAGGTTAACTGATGGGGTTCAGGAAGGGTGAGGGACAAAAGAGTTTACATCTATCATTCAGAAGGGTGGAACCAGAAACCCCCCACTCTCAAAATCTCATCAGAGAATCTATACATGGGCAACTGGTGGTACATGGGTGTGTGATGGTTAAATCTGTGGTTTGGGAAACTATAGGAAAGGGACAGACAGCAATAACCTAGTATAAACATAATCACCATTTACTGAGCACCAACTATGTACCAGGAAGCATACAGGATTTCTTTACATTATCTTTTTTACTCTGCAGTCTAATTAGCTAGGTATGGCTGTCCCTATTCCACTGGCAGAGCTGGAGTCAAGCCCAGTCTGACTCCCCAGTGCAGGCTCCTAGCTGCCAGGCTGTAACCTACAGCAGTGCAGCAGGACCACCTCTCACCACAATAAAGCCCAAAACAAGCCGTGAGGGCCTTATTGTCCCTGCGCCTATCAGTGGCTTAAGAAAGGGGAATCCAGGATCTGAGTTCCCTGTCGTCAGAGACAAAACAAGGAGTCAAAAAGGAAAGGAAGGGCAGAGCTGGAAGATCACACACTGCTCCCTCTGGAGGAGCTCATGGCCTTAAAAGAAGGGCACCCCTTGATTTACTTCCCTGCCACAGACTTTAGACCAATCCACTACAGCTAAGAAAGGGCGGGGGGGACATAAAGTGGGCAGAGTGACACACTCTGCTAGTTCACCAGGCCAGAGTAGCCCTTTTTTTTAAGCCCAAAGAATCACCTAACTGGGAGCTGAAACATCTGGTTCTAGTCCCAATTCTCCGAGGGAGTCTGAGCAAGTCATTTCCCTTCTTTGGGCCTGTAACTCCAGGAGGGAGAAGTGGTTCCCGGCCCAGGGGGCCCCACCACCAAGTATCCCCTGCTAAATCATGGCAGGTAGGATTGGATGAACTTTAGGAAGTCTTTCTGCTCTGACAGTCTCTTTAGGATTCTAAATAAGCAAGAGAGCCAGTTGGTGATTATGGATATTGCACAGTCAATCCAGTGCCTTAGCCCAAGGATCTGGAAACCAAGAGAAGGAAAGGTAACCTGCAAAAGTGGCTGGGTCATGATATGAGGATGTCTTTAGTAGGAAGCTAATGCGCATCTTTTCTAGCATGATGTACAACACAGATGAAGGCCCAAGATAACAGGCAGGCAGGACAAGCCCCTATTTTTGGAGACCAAGCATCATTTTTGTCCCCAGAGAGCAGTCCAGGGTTAAACGTTACTTGAGTTTGTTCTTCACTCCATTTCCCTTTCTGAGGCCAGGCCATCAACAGCTCCTGCTGGGTTATCTTGAACAGTCTACAAGCACTGTCACCGTCATTTATGCTTGCCTTCTCCAGTCTATTCTCCACACTGCAGTCAGTCTAAAAGGCAAATCCAAGTATGCCAGTGCCTCACTGCAAACCCGAAGGCTTTCTGCTGCTCTCAGGATAAAGCCCTACTGTCTTTCCAACCCCACTGCCATCTTCTCAGATCATGCTCCATCTAAAACAAGCATGGTTTCTGGAAAGTGGTAGGTTTCCCCCACCTCTTACCCCCAGGTACCATCTTCTCTGGAAATCCTCCTCTGACCCAGTAGATTAGGTGGGTCCCCTGCTCTGGACGCCCAGGACCCTGCCCTCCCCACCACAGCACTTACCACACTTCACTGTAGACTCCTGTTTATCAGTCTTCCACACCAGGCTAAGTATTAGAGAAGCAGCCCTATCTGTCTTGTACACAGTTGCATCCTAGCACCTAGCAAAAAGTGCCTGGCACATAGTATGAACTTTAAAAACAAACATCTTTATTTATGAAACAAATGGTCTCATAACTGAGAGGACTGTAGAAGGTGGGGAAAGAGGGCAAGCTAAAGGAAGACTAGAAGGAGAGAATGAGAAGGGGAAGGGTGGGTGCTGGAAGCCCAACAGGAGATGTCTGTGCTGGGCGAGAACATAAGTGGATGCCCTGGCAATGAGAGGCTGTGAACCGTTCAAGGGCAAGCTGTGCGCACATGTGCCCACTCTACACTCCATGGAGCCCAGGGACATGGACAACACTCGTTAGCTGTCTATTCAGTGCTCTTGGCAACAAGAACATTGTTTTAGTGCTGCACATATGCAAAGGGGATTGGTGATGTAAAAGTAGGTCACAAACTCAGCAATGTTAGTAACTGGACATTGCCAACAATCATGTCTACTGCTCTCTCTGCTGTGTGCCAACATGTTGATCTGCCATAACCTCTCACCACCTTTCTTTTTAATGCATGCATATCCAGACAGACGTTTGCTAGAAAACAGCGAAATGATGGTTTGGTTGTTACACTATTTAAACAGATGCTGTTGTCACTCCCCATTGATAATGACAAGATAGAAAGGCAGACTAAGGTTGCACTTCAAGGGCGGGGACTGCAAAAATGATTTAGGATTTAAAGAGATAGTAATCAGGAAGATGGGAAGTTTGCAGGAACTTTCCAGAGCAGAGTTAAATAAGTTCAAAATCAGAAGGAACAGCAACAATAGAGGCAGTTCAGAGAACAAATTCCTATTTAAAAACACATATAAAAACCTTTTATTTCAAGATCAGAAATAATGTGCTTCAGAAAAAATAGTATAAACAGACTAGGTAGGTATTGTTTCATCTCTGCTGATGGAACAGAAAACCAGTGAAGGCTAGGGCGGCTTGTGAAATGAACCACATGTGCGGAAGGCAGAAGCTAATTAGATGAGGAGTTAGGCAGTTCCCTGAAAACAATTTAGCTAAAACAACGACTGAAAAACCGAACAAGCTATAACATACACAGTTGCTTGCCCAAATAAGAAAAACAAGAATTCACACACACAAACACTGCATAGTCAATACAAGAGTTGCAATTTCCCAGAACTGCCCAGAGATCAGGCCCCCAAAACAGGAGAACAATAAATGGGACTTTCAGCTTTAATTAGATGCGGTGGTTTAAAATCAAACCAAGTTAGGACATTTAAATGAACTCACCCTGTCATATGTTTCTCCTTTTAAGGAAAGGATAAAATTTTTACACTGTCCTGTTTTCTGATTTTTAGAAGGTAAAGCTTTGCCTTCTCGAGCTGTTATAACCACATGGCAAAGTGCTCATTTGGAAAACAGGCTGGAATCACCTGGGAGCTTTAAAATACTGTCCTGTAGGCATCCCCACCCCAAGAGCTTCTGATTTAATTGGCTGGGCTGTGGCCTGGGATTTTTAATAGTTCCCAGTGTAATTCTAATGTGCAGACAAGGTAGAAAACCACAGTCATATAATTTCTCAGACCAGTATGGCAAATTCTCCATTTCTGGAACAGCTAATACAATTGCAGGAATGCTAACCCAACTATTCTATAGAAAACCTCACTGTAATTCCTAAAAAGAAAACATCTTTTCCTATGTTACTTATCCACTTTCTGAACAACTGGATTCTTAAAAGCCCACCACTCAGTGGACCCCTTGGGCTATCACCAGGAAAAGGGGTCACAGTCCAAACCTTTACCTCCTGTCTGGGCCAGGGTTCAGCCTGGCAGTTAATCATCTGTCAGGGAGCGATGACAAAGCTCTAGAATGGGGGCTGCCTGCACTTAAGGACTGACAGGAGCCCTCCCTCTTTGCCATCCGATGTCTGGAGTACAGTGTTATCACTAAATCAAAACCCTGCCTGACAAAGCTGTAATGGGGCTTCTTAGTGGAGAAATTCATTTCTTATGATGCATTTAAGGAGATAATGCCAAAGAGCCCATTAGTTCAGATGAGTGTATAGGGAGCCACATAAACAGGGGACATGACAAGAAATAGTACCTTATCCTTTATCCACACTATCCTAATGGTAAGTGGCTTGCATAACTAATTAACTACGTTCCTCTACCACATATCTATGAAATGACATGTACCGATGTTTATTCTTGAGAGAATCTCATTCTTTCGGTATGTATACTGAACATGGTGGCTTCCTTTTATTTTACTCAGAAAGTACTGTATTTTGCAAATAATGGAAATTCTGGTGTGACTATAATCCATGTACATTGCTGTCCCTTCCCTGTTATCTAGGAGCATTTTATATACATTTCCATTATTAAACAGAAATGAATATAAATTATGTTTCTGTTGTGTTCACAGCTGTAGCCTGGGCCCTTAGAACAGTGCCCAGCATGTAACTGGTGCTCAATATATAGTTGTTGAACAAATAAAAAAAGCATCCACTATGCTGAAAGGTGTCTGCTATTTACATGAGTCCCTCCAGGACAGGAGCATTTGCACAATGGTTATTTTTTCTTGCTCTGTTTCTTTCTTTACTTGATCAAATCTATATTACATATTCATTAAGAAAATCAATCATCTTTAGCATCCAGAGAAAACTAATGCTAAATTCGTAGTTCATCTTTTCAAATTTCTTTGTACGTACATAAAATGGGATATTTCCTGTGTTGTTTTAAAACCTGTTTTCTCATGACTATCTTTCTGTATCAGTACATAACAATACATATGTATTGCTGTTTATTGTATTCCATTCATAGATTTCTTTAACATTGGCCTGACATCTTTAACATATGACATCTCTGCTTTTGTAATTCTGAGCAAAATTTGCATACAGGATAAAATTCACAGAAGTAGAATGACTGGTCAAAGGTTTAAGAAAATTGTGACCTCCATGAAGGCAGAGGTTTCCCCAACACCCAGATGCTGAGACTAAGTACTCAAAAACTTGCTAAGAATCCCTGTGCTCCAGAGTTGACAGCCAAACGGAAAGAAAGGCATGTAAATAATGAGGCCATGCTGTGATTTAACATTATACGTTAACAAGCACACATGTGCATGTGTGTACAGACTGACACAGTCATTCATGGGCACAAAGATTTGAAAAACCACATACACCTTTTCAACTTAACCAGTAAAAAGGCATTGCACCAACCTTATATAAGAAAATTCTCTAAAGATTAAATAAGCATAATAGAAACTAGCCAGGGCTGCTAAAAATATGTATCTATTTTAGAAGGCATAGGCTGGGATGTGTGTTTGTGTAGTGTGTGTTGGGGAGGCGGGACGGGGGGGCTTGTTTTCATCAGAATATGTGCCACTATGAACAGCTATCTCCACAACTGAGAGATGAGAAATGCTAAAAATGAATCAGCAAAAATCTCAAATAAATAAAAACGCTGGCTTTTAAACTAACACTGCCAGCTGTTCTTCACAGCAAACAGGAAGAACAGATCAAGAGGGCAGGCCTTTAATGGGTGCTGAAAAAAACAATCAACTTCTTTATCCAGATCAGCTGCCATGTGCCAGGAACACTGGATTCATGGCCACAGGAAGAAGATCCGAGATGGCAGCCAAGCTCCAAGACTGCCACCAACTGGGGTGGGGGTGGGGGATGTCTAAAGTGTCATTAGCCTCACTAGGCAGATAGTTCTATGGAGAAATTGGGTTTTTGGTTCTGGGGCCAGAACCAGGAAGAGCTGAGTCACCAGAGGACCTGTATCACTGCACCTTTATCTTCTGGGACAACCACAGCAAAGGGTAGAAAACTATGAAAAAATAAAAAACAATTAGATTGAAAGTTCCCAGAGGCCAGAGACCCTGGTTTTTTCATTTCTGTTGTGTCTACAACACTGGGTGACCTAGTATCTCCTCAAAGAGTTTTCACTAAATTGAAGTGAAATGATTACAAAACATTTAAGTAACCAAGGAAGAAAAGGAAGAACATTTTGGTTAAAAACAAAAGAACCCATAAATAATGCAGAAGGGAGGACTACAATAATACCCTATATACTGAGGTACAAGGGTCAGACTTGAGCTAAGAGATCGAGACTGCAGATCTGAATTCTGGCTTTGGCCATTTACTAGGAGAAGGACTGGAGGCATGGGGCTAATGTCTCTTAGTCTGTTTCCTCACCCTCAAAGTGAAATTTATTACATACCTGGCTCCTGGGATTGCTATACAGCTGAGGTTCTCCAAACAATGCTCTAGCACAGAAAAACTAAAAGTATATGACTAAAATAGTTTGTTCGTACTATTTAGGATGTATTTAGAACAGGGTTTCTCACCCTCAGCAATGCCAACAGTCTGAGTTGGCTAATCCTTTGTTGCAGGGTTGTCCTATGCACTGCAGAATGTTCAGCAGCACCCCTGGCCTCTTCCAAGGTGGTGACAATCAAAGACATCTCCAGAGAAGCAACCAAGATGTTCTTAATCAGCAGAATGGACAGACAAACTGTAGAGTATCCAAACAATGGACTATTCAGTGATAAAAATAAGTGAGCAATCAAGCTAGAAAAAGACATGGAGGAACCTTAAATTAAATGCATATTGCTAAGTAAAAGAAATTTAGCATTACAAACTGTGCAATCCCAACTACATGACATTCTCAAAAAGGCCAAACTCTGGAGACAGCTTGGTTCCCAGGGGCTCAGGAGGACCGAGACAGGGATGAATAAGTGGAGCACAGATGATTTTTAGGGCAGTAAAACTATTCTATGTTACTGCAAGAGTGGATACATGTCATATATTTGTCAACATCCACAGAATGTGTAATACAAAAAAGGAACTATAATGTAAATGGCGGACTTTAATAAAAATGTATTAATGTTGGCTCATTAACTGTAATAAATGTACCACATTAATGAAAGATGTTAATAACAGTGGAGACTTGGGAGGCTGGTAAGTTATATACAGGAACTCTGTACTTTCAGCTCAATTTTTCTGTAAACCTAAAACTGCTCTTTTTAAAAATAAAAACTATTTATTAAAAAAAGTTTATGGACAACAAAAGAAGTGTCTCTAGACATTGCTAAATGTCTCCTGGGGGTAAAATACCCTCACTCTTGAGAACCATTGGTTTAGGATACAGTCCATTTCTTTGCTAAGAAAATGGCTCTTAGGTCTGATGATAGAACTGAATGCATATTAGTCTTTCACAGTGTTCAGAAAAGAGCTCCTTGCATTATTATTTCTCTGTAGTCTAAGTAGAAGCATCTAATCTCCAGAGGAAAAGTTGTATTTGGAAATCTGACACATTCACCCTAAAAAGGAACATCATTCCCCCAACACTGTCTTCTATAAACCTGTTCTTACACTTATTATAATAACAATATATTAGAAGAATAAAGATAAAGACAATTTTAATCAATGAATCCAATCATATCCAGCAGTCTCATGTAATGACGGGGGCAGGGTGAAAGCAGCCTTCACCACTCCCACCTTCCTTGAAGCATGAAGTGCAATTTGTATTTACACAACCAATGGTCTTCTAAGCATCTGCCCACCCCAGGGGTTGTACCTAACAACCTTATTTTTATCTCCATCTTGTTCAAATGTTTACATATGTTTTCAATTCAATGTAGGAGGTGGATTATCAATTAGGTGATAACCTCACATGAACTGGGCTAGTCTCCCAACCAGGCTCCCTCATCCTACCTTGTACCCTCCTCACAGGCTATCTTCCGGGGCAGCCAGAGGGATCCTTTCTAAACCTAAGGCAATTCAGGTCACCTGTCCTACTCAAAATTCTCCAAAGGCCTCTATTCATTCAGAGTAAAAGCCAAAATCCTTACAATGGCCACAAGGCCCCATGTGATCTGGCCCCCTTCCAACTTCTTCCACTTCTTGTTGCCAGACATGCCTTTCCCTGATTTGCACCCCCACCAATCTACATGGCTGGTTTGCAGTGCACCCCCATATCCCTCATGCTCCCATACCCCCGCCCCCATCATTCTCTCTTATGCCACCTTTTTTCCTCATAGCACCTATAACCACCTAATAAATTATGCATTTGCTTATTTCTTCAATACCCCCATTTGAAAATAAGCTCAATGGATATACTCCCTGGTCTGTTTTTCATTGCTCTGTCCTTAGTGCTTGAAGAATTCCTGCATGTCGTAGGCAATTAATAATGACGGATTCATTTATTTGTTCTTACAATCAATCAATCACTCCCATTTTGTAAGTGAGGAAACTAAACACGTGCAGGTTACCAAGACACAATGGAAAGTGATTTGAGCCTTAAGCAACTCCCAAACTCCATCATTCAAATAAGCTTCCTTATCAGATGTTTCATTAGGCCCCCACAACACCTAAGAAAGGCATCACAGTGATTGGTGCCAACTCCATATCCAGTAGCCCCTCGAAACGATCCTGGCACTTCAGTAATATAGCCCCTGGTACTTTATTAGTTCTTTGGGCTCCCTGTACTCACCTAGGTCTCCTTACTCATATTCATCACTTTTGCTTCCCAGACAACACTCCTGCAATGTCCTTTGCTCACTGTCCTAACACCATCAGGGAAGCCATGACTTGTTATGTGATAAGTAGGACTTTTGAGGTCAGAAAAACCTGATCCCAACTTACATTCAGGAACTGCCTGATTGACTATGAAACTTTCAACGAGTTTAACCTTGTTAAGTCGTAGATTTCTTACCTGAAGAAAAGCCACAATAATACAAACTTTATGAGGTTCCTGGGAGGAATCAGGAGAATTAGGTATGGAGTGGCTTTTTAGTACTGCGTGGAATCTAGCATACAGCAAGTACTTACTATGCACTGGCTTTTATTATAAGTATTATTGTTTGGCAAGGTATTCATTCCCTGAAAAATGTGTGGACTTCTATTTATCCAAGTCACTGTAAATGTATATCACAAGTCCCTTCAACCAGTCATTTGGAAAATGGCTTCTTTTTTAATGTTCCTCTCTCTACAATGACAATCCCTTTAGCCTTTGATAAATGAGCTTTTTCTTTTTTAAAGCCACAAAATCGATTCAGAACCAAAGAGAAAAGTTTATCCATTGTCATAAGCACAAAGCCCCTGAGGATTCACATGATCAACTGGTCAAAGGTCTGCACCAGCTGCTGCTTCATCTCTTAGGCTTATTACATGAGGGGCCAGGGAAAGAGGCCAACAGGGCATGGGAAGGAACGAACCCAGCTCTCTGCACACGACTGAATCAGGAGACGTAAGGACGAAGGGAATGGAGCTGAACAGCTATTTCATACATATACTTAGGGTACACTCTTAAAGTAAACTCCAATGAACCACACAAATCTGTTAGCACTCGTAATTAACCAACCATGTAACCTAACATGTATGTAATATACTTCATCTCTGTTTATCTCTAGTGCTTTTTCTCCTCCAGTTAAAAATTTAAGTTTTTTCATGACAGACACCACAGAGCCAAACAAATCTAAACACATGTAGCTCACTCACTACCCCTGGTCACCCTGGGTTCAGAGCCTCTGTCAAGGTGCTCCCTTCGTGTGGCACCTCGGCTCCAGCCAATCTCCCACACCTCAGGATGCAGCACCAGGGGATTTCCTCAGAGGTGCCTCTGGGCAGGCCTCACTAAGCCCCCAGCCCCGCTCCGTCCAAGTTAACCTGTTTTCTCACAGAAGTTATCACTGCCTGAACACAGCTTTACATTTGTTTGTTCTGTCTGTCTCCCCTAAAATGACTCATTGGGAAGACAAGGATTTCATCTGTGTTTTTCCATCTGTGCAGTCTCCAGCACCCAGAACAATTATCACATAGCAAGGGTTCAGTTTACTATTTCCTGAATAAATGAATAAGCTGAGTGTTCAGGGAGTGATATTTAACTATCAAAAAATTTCTCTGATTCTGTGGCAAAAAATTAAGAAGGTCTCAAATGGGGGTTGTTGACCTAAGGCAGGCACAAGCAATGGCAGTGGGCTGGTAGATTCAGGTCTAAGCCACACCCAGCAGCCCAGGTATGTCCGTTCCCATCTCCAACAGGTCAGAGGGTCTAGAGCCCTGAATAAATGCTAAAATCTTACCTGTCATCTGCCACTGGTTTTTCTCGTTTCCTTTTTCTCCCCAACATCTAATATATAAGCTTCTCTCTCCAGGGGACAGACATATACATATACATGTGCATAGTGCTCAACAATTTAAATGTTTCCCTCCCACTTCTCATTCTGATCTTCTGACAGTCTTGTGAGGTAGGGGAACAGGGGGAAGCAGCCTGTCTCCCAGCCTGCACACACTATTTGCTGAAAAAACCAAACGGCTCATGGAAGGAGAAACACCAGCCCGAAGTCACAGACGAGTTAAGTGGTGATGCAGACTTGAAACCAGTTATTTCTGGCTCTGAAATGCTTACTCCTTTACTATAGTAAGCTGCCTTTCCCAACATATTAAATAGGTTTTTTTAAAAACTTAAGTATTAAAACACATTTGAGAGAAATAACATTCGTTCAGCTTCAGGAAGCAGCTTCCTCCCTCCAAAGTTATCTCCATTTCATGTCATTGAATTAATTTAAGAAATATTCACAATTTAAATCCGTAACTCAATTTGCTCCTGGCAATACATTCTTGAATTTATAACACCATTACAAGCTCTCTTAATTATTAGAGAAATATTATAAATACATACAACTATCCATCTTAAAGATAAGTTTTACAAGTCACTGCTTCAAAATTCCACTCCAACTATGCCAGCTAAGATTTTCACAATTTCCCAATTCAAAATATAAGATTAAGAGCATTTTCTCCAATTGGATTACATACACTAAACTCAAACTCAAAAAAACCAGCCCCATGTTTTGATAAAAATGAAGTCTGAATATAGGCAGACCCAAGGGATGAAATGAACTGCCCTATAAATAAAATGTAAATCAAACAGACCAAAATCAAAGTATACACTTATGATTCTGTATGTGTCTGCACAGAAAAATGATTCACCCTTTGGAATAAGATACAAATGTTTTTTTAAAAAACTGTGGAATCTAAGCAAAAATTCAGTAAGTGCAAAATCTTTTTATGAAACAGTATGATGCAGTCAAGTTTATTTAACATTAGCATCAAGGAAGAAAGGGAGGAAGGAAATCCCAAATGTGGATAATCTCTAAGTGATTTTTGTGGTCTTTTGAGCAACAGACCTAGTTTTTTCAACATGCATACTTTTAACATTCATAAAAAATAATTTCAATTTCCTCAGTACATATCAATTAACAAGGAGTGCATGTGCACCAGGATGGAGAACAGTCTACACCCATCACAGGCAGTGAAGGGAATCCATTCTTGGAGTGACTCCTCTTTAAAAAATACAGGACTTGCTTTGAGATGAAGTCTGTACTTTGAAGAACAACGGTCTCAGGTGGTAGAATGGGGGGTAGAGAGAGACAGGTACACAAACCATTTCAACAGAACAGGCACTAAAACACAGGTGTACAAGGAGGAAGGGACAGAGGAAAAGTAACAGTCCAGGCCAGTCTGACAGTGAGGCAGGTGACGGCCGGTGATGCATAAGAAGACTTCAGGCGACAGGACTCTCAGGCTGACTCCTCACAGTGCGGAGAATCAATTAGGTAAACGAGCAGATAGCAGGCTGACATGATAACCGGTCGTGGGAAGCAGCACAGGTGTGCACAACTGCTGCTGGGGAGGGAGACAGACACAGCAGGTGGCAGGAGGGGCCTCTGGGCTGTGCCGAGGGTGTGGTTCTCTCTTGCAGAGTGTGGCATGGTCAGCAAGCCTTACACTGTGATGCCTCTGGAAATTCCTGATACCTCAGTCAAGACAGGACGAAAATGGAAAAATTCAGTGAAAATAGACATTGGCTCTGAAGGAAGCAAGGAGGAACGGCTGTGGCTCCTCCGAGCGTAGACTTTAACTCTAGTGAATCTGAAGCTGTACTGCCATGTGACCTCATGTCCACATCCACAGAAGTGGAAGATGGCGCCAAGTCTAAAACTTCCTAGGTTTAGTTGAAAAATCTCAAAATCCAGAACTCCACGTGAGTGGTTCTTCGGACATGTTTTCAGGATGTCAACACTAGGGCAATTCCAATACAACAGAGCAATGAAACAGAAGCTCTTTCCTAAACTGTAATATCCCAACTGTCCGGTTTTTACAATGGAACGGTTGTAAGTCCCGGCTCTGCATCTCTTATCCATAATGACTCGGCACTCTCTTTGTAATTTCTGTGCCTTGGTTTCCTCAGCTGCAAAATGAGGACAATATATCTGCCATTGCGGGATTTGGGGGAGGGTAATGTGAGAGTGATTAAATAGTAAGACTATGAAAGGACTCTATAAACTCTAATTCTCTACACATGAAAGAAATAACTTGCAGGCTCAGCCGACAGCATTATGGAAGAACAGAAAATTATCAGGAGGAAGTACACACAATGCACTAATTAAAATTAAAGGGACTGTTTCAATTAAATAAGATAGATTAGCCCATACAAAACCACCACTTATTTTTAATAGTGTAAAGCGACCTTTCGACCTCTCCTTGACCCCAAAAGTCATCAAGCAAATACTAGGACAGACAGGGGTGAACAGTGTGAACTTCATGGTGATGGATGTGTCATGAAGTGAATTAAACCACAAAGGCAATTAAGTCATAAAAGCAGCGGTAGCAATGTAACTATAGACAGAAGGTTCAGAGGATCGTATCTGAGAGATTTCATTAGCTAAACCACAAAATCCTGCTGTAAAGCACACAAGCACTCTAGTTAAAAATGGGTCACTTTATTTATACAGTCCACCACCAAAACGCATATTCCTTCTTTTAAAAGAAAAAAGTCTCTGAAAACTTTCTTGAGCAGGCATGTGAAACAGGGATGTTTCATGCCCATTAATGGAACTCAGAAAATAATCTGTTTAAAATTCTGCCCACACTCAAGAGAAAATTTTCTTAATGGGCTCAGTGCAGAAACTGTCCCAGTTTCCTTATACATTTGAGCTTTACTGTAAATAAACAAGCCTCACACTATGCCAACACAGTGTGTACATGACACTTCACTAGAGAACACACAGTACTCGCTTGAGGAGGAGTGTTTCCTTGGTCAGGTTCCTGTTTTGGTCCACTGTGAAGGAGGCTTATGTGTTAGACTCGGCAGGGGCTCTTGCCATGGGGAGGACAGTCATTCTGTGACAATACTGACAAGGACACTGCCAGAAACCTGTGCAAAGGCCTGGGAAACGAAGCACATTTGCTATTCAGACTGCAAGTGACAAGTCCAACACACCAGCACGCCAGCGGCCATGAGCACAGTGGTGGAGTCAGGGGTGACTGTTACATTCTCTTCCCTACATTTTACTCTATTTTCAAGTTTTCCCAATGGCCACATTTTGTAAAATTAAGAAAAAATATCCAAATAGATGGAAATTTCAGTAAGTGCAGAAAACTTAAGGCTAAACTAGCCATTGCCAAGTCTATCACCCTGAGATAGTCTTTGCTGACGTGGTGTTGTTCTACTCTTCCTAGTATTTTTTTCAATGTATGCATTATTTTTTCACCTGTTAAATCATTATTTTAAAAAAACAAAATAAGCAATATCAGTTAAGGTACCTGCAATTACAGAAAGCAATGTTTTTAGGGCAAGTGGTCATAAGACAAGTTAGATGATGCAATTTCTATTTTCAAACTAAAAACAAAAAACTCCAGTTAGCAATAGCAATTCTTTTAAACAATGGTAATTTAAATATGCCCCATAAGGATTTGCTACTAATTATACTCCCCTCTAAATGAGGAGATCAGAACTTAGCCTGGAACATGTATGTGCCAGTACATTCTTTCTTATTCACCTCATTAAATTCTAAATGAACACCCCACAGTAAAGACAGAGGTGATGTGTCTAAGGGACCTGCCACAACCACTGCAGGATACCTGCAGCTCAGCCTGTGGCCTGGGACATAGATGACACCTTTGAAAGGGGACATGAACACTACCCAGACCAGAATGAAACTTCATCGAACACACTAAAACAGAAGATGACATTAAAAGGAGGAGGAAAAAATTAAACATTTGGAATTCTGGCTTAAAAGGAAATTCTACAATGCACCAACTCTCAGGGACCCTCCCTTCCATTGTGAACATCCTCTGTGTTAGGGACCTTTCCAGGCCTAAGATTACAAGTTGTCTCAGTCAATCATGTTAGACAGTGTTTGGCCCAGGAGGTCCTGTGTATACATGGTTAAAAGGTGAATGGGGGAAAGACAGGCTGCAGCTCTTACCAGTCCCTTTAAAATGTATTACTGTATTGTTTCAAAGAGACCAGTACGTATAATACATTGGCACAGGTTTTGGCACCCAGCAAGGCCATCACTAAGTGGGAGTAGCTATCAATGTACAATCTGTACCTATATCCGTATTGCACAGCATCCCAAAAAAACAGTAATTGTGCACATATGAGGATGATACTATTGATTCCCTCAGACCATCCCTTCTGTTTTTCTCAGCCATGGTGCTGAAGCTTTTCCTTACCACTATGCTATTTCAACCAGCTTCCCAGAGCCACTTGATACCAGATTTGAAGAGCAGGGTAACATAAGCATGCAACACAGAATCAGAATGGAATCAAATGACATGACTTTTTAAATTTACACTAGTTGTGTGATCTTTGGGTATCTGCTTATCCTAAGTCTCAGTTTCCTCATCTACAAAGTGGGGATGATAATGGACCTATTTGCTTTGGAGTGAGGGTTAATGAGCACATGTAAGTCCAAAATGCTTAGCACAGTGGCTGGCACAAAGAAGTGCCCAAGAAACTAGCATAGGCAGCCTCATTAACACCTTGCTTCTCAGGAACTTAGAATCACCGTGCTAAGAAAATATTTGCTAGGAGGATGGAAATCATGTTACCTGCTGAGGCTACCAAGGAAGACCTGGCAGAGACTGCTTGTTCGACACATCTTCCTACATGAGTGTCAGGGGGTGATGCTTCTCCCCTACTCTGGCCAGATGAGTCCTTCCATGCAAGGGCATCCCACTTCTGCCTTTCTCCTGCTCCCACAGTTGATCCCAGGGGAGGTGAAGTAACTGGCAAGAGGGAAGGAAAGGCTGAGCATGCACAGGCCAGGCATTTCCTCAGACCTCCCTGCTGGGACTGAGCTGCCCTCTGCTCTGCTCCTCCAATGCCGCCCAGCAGATGTGGCTTTCAGTGGCTGGAGCTCAGCATTAGGAAGTCTACTTAACCACAGACACAAGCCAGGCCATCCACTACAAGCTTTACCATAACAAAGATGGCCTATTTGGCCTCCCTTTGCCTTATTCCTTGGTATTATTTCACAATTTAGCCCAAAATTTATATTGGGAATGAACCTACTTACTGGGCCTCCTCCAGTTCCAACAAATGCATCATCCCTTCCTCATGGTTTGCAAGATTATGTCTCACACTCTCACTGAAAATCACAATGAAAACAAACATTCTAACTCACAGCCATCTTTGCAGTTGCAATTTTTTTTATTACTAAATTGAGTATTAGTTACAAGGAAGCCTACAGCCAAAGAGGAATTAACTAAGGAGCAGCGTGAGCTATACGCACTTGGCTTACCACTCCCTACTTATTTCTTGATGTGTGCATGTGTGTGTGAATTAAATAGTTCCAGAATGTTAGTAAGGAGCCACTCAGTACAGTCGCCTATCTCCATCCATGAGAAAACGAATTCAGAGAGGTTCAACAACGGATTAGAGCTCCCAGACCTTGGTCAGGATAGAAAAGCTTAGACAACAATGGGGCCCACCCACTGTTTTACATATGAAGAGGTGAAGGCCTGGCGAAGTGGACAAAGCTGCAAAGCAGAGATGGAGAGTAGACCAGGCAGTGCTCTTTTCACTACACCTCCCTGTGTCTCTGGTTTTTCCAGCCATGGCTGAGAAGGACACACAGTAACATAGCACCAGACCTTGCCAACTACCTTGAGTACAAGGACAGAGATAGGCCGACTTCTTTTTCTACATTCTCAGGGACTGTAAAAGATTGTTAATGCATCTTTATATGTTCTGGGATGCCAGCACCACTAGAGCTCACTTGCCAAAATGGCCTGCCCTTCAAATAACATGGGTCAAATTCACACGGCTTCAGAATGCCAACCTCTGTTGATAGACCTCTGGGGCTCTGAGTAAGTGCCAGCGCCTTTTCAGTCCCCATGGAAGAGGAGGTGGCCTCTTCCTTGACAAGAATAAACAGGCATTAATTACTGGAGACACCTTCGGGGCTGATCCGGTTTTGCCACTGCCTCGCATAGCACAAGAATTCAATTGACATTGACGAGGTCTCTTTCTCTCTCAGGGCCTCAGGGACTGGATTAGATGGTCAGTAGAGCTCCTTCCTGAAGTAATAATGTTTATCATATCGTGAAAGGAATGTCATTCATCCTAATACAATGTGGTTATTTGTATATCACCATCTAACTCAAATCTACATGGAAAGATGCCCTGGTCCTCTGTCTTTGGTCTAGAATGAACAGGTCTGTTTTTACCTTTATTTCAGAAAATATAAGGATATTAAATTGGTTGGCCTTAGATAGCCATACAATTGCATATTGCCTAAATTGTGTGTGTGCATATGTGCATGTCATTAGCCAATAACTTAAGTCTATAGGTTCCTGATTTCTGCTACATTCCACTGCCTATCCCAAGCACTAGTCAGGCATAGGTGTAATGGCAATAAATAGCTGGCAGTGCTGGACCAATGTGCTGGAAATAAACTGCAAGGCACTCAAAGGAAGTAGTTCTAATAGCAATGCAATACAGTGTGTTAGAGCAGCAAACACTCACCTGAAGTTATCAGATGATGCACCTCAGGTCCCTGTATTTTTGTTCCTCCTCAAAGTTGCTAAACCAAAGGATACATTAGATAAAAAACTGGCTGACAACACCTAAACCACCTGGTCAATCTTAGCATCAAAGAAAGAGAGAATGAAAAAGGGAATTGCAACCCAGGCACTACATGCCCCTTGATACAGGTAAACAAACACACCACCTAGGCAGCACCTCCTCCCCCATCCCACCCCCGCAAAAAGAAGAAAAAAACAAAATCAAAGTTGCAACTAATTAAGCCTCCAGGTCTGTTCTGGGGAAACCTAGGGGTAGAGGAATCTCTTAAACATGAGACGGATGCCCTCTGCACTGTCCCAGCAGAGAATGTGGGAGATGCTACAGGACGAATGAACAGTAGCTTTAACGCAGAAATTATTAAGGGGAAAAAGGCAGGGGGGAGGGGGAAGCCTAAGACATCATTCAAAACAACTGTATGGCTCTTATTTGCATGGTGATTTGAACAAACCAATACTTGGTACCACTGAGGAAATGTAAACACTATCTGAATATTTAATGACATTAAGGAATTGGTGAATTTTTAAGTGTGATAATAGTGGGTACTATTTTAAAAAGAGCCCCTATGTTCTAGAGATACATACTGAACTACTACCAGTAATATGATGTGCCTGGGACTTGGAGAATAACCCAGGGAGGCAGATGGGACACTGGTGGATACCCGTGAAATCGGAGTGGCATAAGTTGATCATTGCTGAGGCTGGATGCTGAGTACAAGGGGGCTCATTATTCCCTTTATCCTTTTATATATTTGACACTTTCCAGAATGAAAAGTGGTTTTTTAAAAAATTATAGACACAGGTGCAGATGTGCAAGTTTAGCCAAAATCACAAGGGGAATGAAAACAAAGAAGCTCACAGGCCATCAATAACAGCCACATGTGGATGAATCCTCAAAAGGAGGTTAATGATGAGAGAAATGCAGCCTCTTCCACAGAATCCACATCTTTTCTCTTTCTTTCTTTTTTTAAACATTCAGCTGTTTACTGTTTTTAGACTTTAGGAGTCAATCCTCCTAAATGGTCTGGGGAGCCTTACACAGCATTGTTTCACAGCAGAAATAAGCTCTCCCCAACTTTTGCTTTGCTGATTTCAGGGGCCCTCTGGGTGCAGTGCCTGAACCAGCAGCATCAGCATCTGCTGGTATTTGATAAAAATGCAAGTTCTCAGACTCCATCCCAGACCCCCTGACTCAGGGCCTTTGAGGGTGAGGGCCGGCAAGATGTCCTAACAAGCCTTCTGGGCGATTCTGATGCACACCAGCATTTGGGAACCACTTGGCTTATTCCGTCTATTTGAAAAAGGCCTTTCTTTAAAATTAAAATTGGATGGATCCGGCACAAGATTAACTAACTTACAAACTAGAGAACTGAGGAGAGGAGCAAGGGTTGAGTCCTACTTAGGAATAAAGCTGACGACCAATGAGTAAATATGGCCTACAGATCATTTTAAATTAATTCTGGTGGGTCCCCAAAATAAAATATAGCCTGCAAACCCACCCATTGGCATCTACAACAAAAATAAAATAAAATAAAATAACCTTAGAACAAAAAGTTTAAAAGGTCCACTCCTTTTCCTCACCTTTGCTGTCCCACTCTCAATGAGATCATATAAAAATTTAACCCTCCTTTCAAAGCTCTGGTCTTAGAAAGGAAACTGCTATTTTGCTTTGCAATCATGGATCAAAGAAGAAAACTTTTAAAAGTAACACCTTCATGCAAATTTATTGTAGGGCTATCTGCACAGCAACACACTAACCTTGTGGTATTCTCAAATTACAGTTACACTGCCTAACCATGAAGCTGCAATTTGAAAATGGGGAACTCCATTAGGTGGCAGAACACATAATCAACATCCTTACAGAAAACCAGTGATTTCAGTTAAAGAAAAAAAAAAGAACTTTATTGTCAAAAACCATCAGCCCCAGAATATTCAAAGCTTATGCATCTCTATCTTAAAACACTGTCTACATTCTGAGTAAGCTAAAAACTCAAGACTTAACACTACCAACTCTGCCCACGTAGCAGTGTGTGCACAAGGAAAGGGCATGAATCCTCCAATGTGAACACGTCTCCCTGTGTGCAGGTAATGCCAGCTCACTAGCTGTTTGGCCCCCATACTTCCCTCCCACTTCAGTCAGCCCTGCAGAGGGCTGGCTGCCCTCCTACACACTTTTCTGCAGTCCACCCCTAGGTTGGCAGGCAACCCACCAACCAGTAACTCACTGTGACAGGAAGCCAATTTGAAAATAAAAATTCCACATGTAAATGAGCATTATCAGTGAAGAGCCAGAATGAGTCACCCTTAATGGCTCCCCAAGTTGGTCAGAGCTCCAGCATCTATCTTGAGCCAAGATGTGACCTTGAGGACAGAAACCATGCAGAGAGGAAAGTGGGCTATTTTCAGAAGAGAGTCATTTGCAAAGCTCTCACTCGGGCTCAGGAAGGTAAGCTTGCTCGCAGCACTCACACTCCACCCACTACTTCTGCTGAGTGGGCAAAGAATTAGGAGTGTGACATCCTGACTTTATTTTTTAAACTCCAGACCACTCTTTATGAGGCTCCCCCAAACATGCTGAGAAGATGAACAGGGGGAAGAGGAAGACGGTGGGATATTTGTTAGGCACCAGTCGCACTGCTGGGCGTGGGGCTGAGCTTTAGTTTACCTAACATGGCAAAGTGAGCATCACATGCACATTTTATAGATGAGAGAACTGAGGTTTGCAGAGGTGACAAACGGTCCAAGAACTACATGTTTCTACTCCAAGTATACAATGGGGATGTAGAGGACCAGAAATATTAAGTGATGGGCCCAGAGTAACAGAGCTAATGTCCATGCCAGGGACCACATACACCCAGGCCTAGGCAATACCTACACCTAGGCCAGCTTGCTGCACTCCCCAGTGGCACCTGTTATGTTTGGACCTGCATAAACCTGCTTAACCCGGCTGAAGTGGAACTGCACATAGCAATACAGTCTAACTGGTTCGCTCTACCTATCTGGTGCAAACAGAAGGGTGCTGAACCACAGATGATACCAAATACTAACAATCTAAAATTGGCTCAGATGTGGTCAGGATATGTAGACAATTGTTTCAGCCACAGCAAACTGATTCACTAGATTTTATTCAGGCCAAGATTAACATTCATTTGCTTACTCAAAACCTCTTCTCTTAAGAAAGGGAGACAGACAACCTGTGTTCCAACCCCAGGTCTTCCAGAAGGTAATTAGGTAAGCTCAGAGCATAGGTTTCTGACTGTAAACAAGTTTAAGTGACAACAGTTTTATTATCAGGATCAGAGGAGGAAATGAGTGAAGAATGTCTGTAAACCATAAAGGATTACACAAATGGAAAGAATTAATATTACATATCAGCAGGGCAGGTAGAATGGAGAGTTTTATAAGGAAAGTGCTGGGTAGCCTCTAATCATAATAATGGCACAGGAAAGTGATTCTACAACTTAAAAAAAGAAGAAACAAAAACAGTCTGTGAATACTCCACAAAATGGTTACTCCCCTTGCATATAAGCAAGAGAGATTGTGTGATATAATTCTCATGCTCCATCTGGGACCAGAGTTGAGCTCTGGGAACAGAAATGAAACTGGGTCTCATGAGGCAAGAGCCAGGAGCTGGGGACCAAGGCAGGGTGCAAGTCGCAAAACTAGAACTATTCACACATCATGTTCACAATGAAGACTGCTGCAAACAAGTGGGAAGGAAAATCCCGTAAGGTGAGCAGAGCACAGAAAGAGGTTCTTTCTCCTCCTCTCTCTAGAGAGTAGAGGCCATGCTAGGTCAAGCCAAACCAAGAAACAGGATGCTCTGTAAACCCCAGTTCTGTGTTCCTATGGGAAGTCCACAAGGGAACACCTCCATTAGCAGCATCCCCACCTCCCAAGTTCAGTGGGACAGACAGACATGCTGTCTCCTTTTCCTTCTTTTTTGCAATATAGCTACGACCCTAGCCTATATATAAGTAAGCCCCACTTGCCTCCTCCCTCCTTATTCTCACCTGGTTTCATGCCTCATCTCCCCCTGGCTTTGGTCAGTTCTCTCCATGTCCCCTTGGGGTCCTATGCTGAGAATCAATTCTCCATCTTTGGGTCTCCATGGCTAGGAAAAGAAAGCACTTTCACTTTTTCACTTCCTTCCTCAAGATCTATTCTCAAACAATGCTAGTCCTTTTACTAATATCTGTTCCTGTCCACAGTTCTTCCACAGCCACTGTTACACCCCCATCATTCATGGGTCTCCTTTTTTTGAGGCTGGTGCTAACTACTCCTCTCTCCTGGGCTCCAGGACCCTAACACTGCAGAGGACCTGTCACCTGACCTATGATTCTTTCCACCGCCAACATTACTCTCAGCAACGTCAGTGTCCACATGGGGGATATTCAACCCTGACTTCCTCTACCTCTCTGTTGCACTGAGCTTTATCTCCTTTCCATCCCAAGTCCCCTCTGATGTGGCTTTAAGGCAGACACTGTTGACTACCAACCCCAACATCCAATCTCCTCTTCTCCTTACTATCAGAACCCTAGTTTTTAGGAGGATATTTTGCCACTGGGAATAAAAGAATACATTTCCCAGTCTTTCTTGCAGCCAGATGCAGTCAATAAATTGTGGTGTTATGTGGGTTCTGGACGAGAACTGATTCATCCGGGAAGCCTGAATCCCTGGTGGCACCATAGACCTGGCATTCCAGGCCTATGCCCGACTCTTTTTAGGATAGAGAGAAATTAATGATCGTATTTTAAGTCTATTAAAGACCAGTGATCAAATAATGGCAAACAATGAAGGGGACAGGTGCAGGGTTTCCAACACAGCAGCTCAGTAAGGGTCCAAAGAGATTGAAAGCCAATGTTTCCTAACCCTTTGTCAATAAATGATACCCTAATGAGTGTTCCAGGCCCTATTATCATTTGGTACATTAAATACCTTGACTGACTCCTATTTTGATTTTAGTTTCACATCACTCATTTTTTCTTTAAAATCTCCAGAGTTGTCTACAATAAAACCTTTTAGTTAAGTACTACAAACATGCTAAAAAGGAAAAAACGAATCTCAAAAAATGTGCATAGGCTGTGAAATTATTTTCATACAAAATTAAAAACAATAGTATCTAAACAAAAGAGGGTCATTTAATTCATCATCATCCCACCCCATCATTACATGCTAACTCCACACCCCCAAAATGGTCATAATTACCCCTCTTCTCAGCCAAAATCTGGCAGAAGGGGATGGTCCTTACGGGGAAAAAAATATCTCTATGAGACACCAAAATGCTGTAAGACACTGTCAGGGTTTCATCTACTGTATGAAGAGGGCTAAACTCTGGTTGTCTGAGCTGCCGGAGCTCCTGGGATTCCACCATGGAGTAATTTAAAGTAAGCAGTGAAGGTGTTGTACCTGCTCTGTGAATCCGAATGAGCCCGCCTCCTACAGAAAAGTCTTCTATAGCCTCCTTCCCCAAATGGAAATGTCAAGTCCACCAGAACCTATACAGGTACTACCAGCAACACCTCCCACAGTTTACTGCACTTAACCTAGAAGCTGGTTAAGTTCGATGTGAGCTTTTGAGGCCTGGGGCTATTACCCCAGTTTGTGTTACTGGTGCTAAGTATGTCTAGAGCATAGCTGAAGGTCAACAAATGGTTGTTGAATAAATGGATAAATGAGCAAGTGAGTGAGCCTGCCAGGGAGCTGAACACCCATTCCTGAGACCTTACATGTCATCTCTCCACCTCCTAGTGACAGCTGCTAATCTGGTGAGCTCTGGCCGGAGAGATGCACTGGGATGGGAGGCCGTTCCTCAGTAACCAAGGGGCTGCCCACTGACACAGCAGGAAGAGCCTCTATCACTGGAGGGGGAGCCAAGGCGGGACGGAGGAGGGCTGGTGACGAGACGGCTGCCGCACCATCACCTGCGGTCAAACGCTGAAATAAGGAAGAGGAAATTGCATACGGGTGTACAGAAAGCACCCCGTTAGTTTCCACAGTAAGATGAAAAGGGAGAGCACTTGATGGGTCGATGGCACCCATGGAGCAGACGGTGCTTTCCTGACGAGGAGCACTTGCTGTGCTGAGGGTTAGGGGCTGCCCGGAGGACAGGGCCGTGTGCCATGCTCTGGCAGGCTGGTCCTGAGCCTGTCCTTCCAGCCTCACGGCCTCACACTCACTGGCAGGCCCAACAGCCCAGCAAGGGTGCCTGAGCAGAAGTGAGAGCGCCTTTGCTGTCTGCTCTGTGCACTTCCCACATCATCCCAGACAATTGCCCCAAGGGTCTGGGACTGTCATTTCCTTTCACAGATACTGCAAGGGAGTTAGCTCCACTTCGCAAGGTCTTAAAACTGGTATGAGAGAGAGGTGGGGCTCAGCCTGTATTTGTCTAACTTTAAGTAGGAACCAAACACTTGAAGAAACCTTTTTCTCCACCTTGGAAAGAGACACTGAATCAAACCAACTGGAGGGAGAACCGGCCATTAGAAAAAAAGATGGGCAGGGCAGGGGCAGGACACTGGGACCAGCGGAGCTCACAGGCCTCTCCAGGGCCTCTCCAGGGCAACACTGGCCAGCTTCAGGAGAGCAGGGAGGGGAAGAAAAGAGGTGACTCTAAAACCTAAAAGGAGAATAAGAGCTGAGACTTCTGTATCTGAATGGAAATTATAAGGAAATGAACACAGTTTATTAAACTTAAGAGCAGTCACTCTTACAATCAATACAACATCAGTCTCCCAAAGCATTTTTACAATTTCATTTCCTCTGTAGCAAGGGTGGTGGTTACTGGGAGAAGAAACTGCACAGGAACTGAGTGCCTTGGTGAAGAACACCAGGTCGGCAAGGAAGCCTGCGCAGGCAGGAACAGAAGGGCACCCTCATGTAAGGTTCCATGTGCTGGATCCCTGAGCCAGGAGCAGCCCCTAACTGCTGCTAATTTTAAGAGCCATTTCTGTTCTGTTTAAAAAAAGGGAAAGTATGTTGTGAAAAATGGCTGGCACTTCCAAGACAGATTATGCTATTAGTGAAGAAAGACTAAAAATAAAGAGGAAGGAAGAAGCCAATTCTAAAGGTGGTGACTTGCCCCCATGCCGGGAAGGAGCAGCGTGCCGTCCTCAGTGCAGGGATGTGGGAACCCAGAGACAGACCAGACCACAGCAAATACTCACACACCCTAAGAACGGGGAGTCAAAGCCTACCTCACCCATGGAGAGGAGTACGCCATACTCCGCTGGTGGGAGCATTAATTGGTGTCACATTTCTGGGAAGCACTTGGTGATGTGTCAAACAGCCTTAAATCGAGCAACTGAAGCCCTTCATAAAGGAGTCATGAGAAAGATGAGCAGAGCAATGTGTGTATCCTAAGAGTAAAAGGATGGAAAAGTCAACATCAAGAACAGGAATATAAAAAATAAAGTAGGAATATCCATACAGTGGAATATTATGCAGCCACAAAAAGAGGATAACATGTTTTATAAGAGGAAGAAAAAAACTGCGTAGTGAAAACAGAACAGTAGGCTGTATTACATGGCACAATCACTTCATACAGCAATCATTTACATGTGCTATCTATAATCTCAACTTCATTATATAATGCACAAAAAAGCAAACTTAACACACTTCTCTCTGGTTAATATTATTAGCATTATCAAAATTGTGGTATGCAATTTTTCTTTATATTTTTCTGTATTTTCCACATTTTTTATAAGGAGACATTATTGTTACAATAAGAAAAGCCAACACATTTTACTATAGAAACCAAACGTCATACAATCTGGTTTCTTTGCCAAAATGGAGTATCAATGAGCACATCTCCTGCATCTAGGATTTGTGATCACAAGAAATTGAGACAGAAATAAGACCTGACCCCTAGATGCAGAAACTGAGAAGACCAGGGCTGTATGAGGCAGAAAGAGTTAAAACAAACATTAAAACCAGCCCAGTTCTAGCTTTCCACACTGCTGGAGACAAGTATCTTTCCTTTCAGTGTCAGACATCAAAACAGTGGAGAAAATTCATAGCTTCTCATACTGTCCAGGAGGCCACTCTGAAAGTGGAATTTACCTGTGGAAAAGAGTAAAATTATTTACCCAGAGACACTGGTCAGGTCAGGAGACATCAACACCATTGCCCTAGCTCACTTTACCAGAGGGAGCAATGCACCCAGGCGTCAGTTAGAGGCATCAGAACAATAAAACAGGCAACAACTGAGGACTAGCCACCTGTCTAACTTCAAATGGAGAAAACCACAAGTTTGAGGAATCTTTTTTGTCCCATTCCATATACATATAAAACAAAGATCCTGGCCTAGGAAGATCTAAGGACCCTCTCAATTTTTAAATTCTATGATTCTAAGACTTAAGTTTAATCCCTGGTATATTAAATCATTTTGTCCTAGAAGAGCAGCCAGTTAAATCTTAAGGGTGGTCAATTTCCTACAAAAAATGCATGGATTATGGTAGAATATAGGATCAGCTCCAGTGTCTACAAAGGCAGTCCTGGCCTCTACCCCCCATTCTATGGCCTCCTTTTGCAGGGTGCTATGCTGCCTCTGTGAGCACTACTGACTTCAAGTCTGCTCCACGTGACCACCTGAGCTCACACACAGATATCTGGTCCAGCACGAAAGCTTCCAGAGGGTAAAGAGAAGCAGCCGACGTGGCTGCATCAAAAGGACGATCAATGAATTGGGAGCTAAAGCCTCACCTCAGCCAATGGACGTGAACTCAGAGAACTTGGTTTCTGTAACAGAGACAGATCCACAAGACTGGGGTCTCTCTCAAACTCTTCCAGAAAGTCCCCTTAGAAGCCAGAGGGTACATCCTAAAGCACTTCCTTGAAGTACATAATCCTAAAAAAATCTGTTTAATCACCAATCCTCATGTGTATTTTGCATTCTCCTTTATATTTCTTCTGTATGTCTGTACATTCTAGTTTAAATTTAAAATGATTACTGGTCACCTAAACTGCATAAGTTCACCCATCTCTCCCCAACCTCATCTTTGAGTAAAAGCAATGCTCTGGGAAGACACACCGTGCTATCCTGTGTGATCAGTTATCTTGTTCCATTCCTTCACATAAACCCCAAGAGAACTCATTCCCTTGGATGAGATGCAAGGTTCTACATAATCACAATTTTTTCTCCCTGTTCTAATTTTCTATAATAAAATGAATAACATACACTGGCTCATAGCAGATGGTCAAAGACAGAAGCTAAATCTGAAAATTACTAACTTGTTTTCTTTGTCAAATTAAACGTACTTTGAAAACATGCAGCAGCAAGTCCTGAGCTGGGAGCGCAATTCACAAATATTGTCTTCAGGATGCTAATGCTCCTGTGGTTCCTACTCTCTCCCAAGCTTCTTGATGAGAAGAAATAGGTGTGGACAAGACAAGAGTAGCAGCAAGTAAAACACACCAACACACACATTCAGTGAACCTGGAGAGGGAGCCTGACCAACTAGCTATGTTCAGTGACACCCATCTGCATAGGGAACTGAGAGGTAAGAAATCATACCAAGTTTAGTAGCAAGAAGACATCTCCCTGCAGAGGAATTTTATGCCATTTGTGGTAAAAAATGAAAATGCTGCTTAAAAAATCCTTCTGTTTTAGATGCAAGTAAGTTATGGAGTTACCACAATCTGGTGAATTCATTCTGAGTCCTTGCTGTCTCCTACAGAGGTATTATGCTGCTCTTACCTCAAATTGCCTCCTTTTACCTGGTATTCTAATCTTTAGGCTGCACATCCTTCAGATGCAGACAGGACATGTATTTTCAAAAGCTAACTAAACATAGAACTGGGGGCAAGGAATTGAATAGGGGAGAGTATCATTGACCTTCTTAAAAACAATTCCTTTTGTACTTGATGAGGACTCAGCTAAAAATAAACAGTGCTATCTGGATTTAGTTCAACAAATATTTATTCAGTGCTGATTATGGCAAATCCTCAAGCTAGGGATTGTGACCAATGTATGGAACACATAGTCCTTGCCAAGGTGAGTTTACAATCTGGTAGGAGAGACAAGATGAACATATAAATAACTAATGAAAGGTAGAAGGTGAGAAGGCAAAAAAAGAGATACAAAGACCTATGTTGTAGAGAAGTAGGGAAAGATCATTTCCAGGCCAGGAAGACTCAGAAAGCTTCAAGGAGAACACAGTGCCTGTACTGGGGCTTTCTTAGGCCATATCCTTAGTGTCGTTAAATTTCACCCAGGCTTGGTGATAGAGTAGGCATTTTTGGAATCAAACGAGATGAGAAAGACTACTACCCAGTCATTAATGACAACTACTGCACAAAGACGAAGAGGACTGGTGGCTCTTTAAACACCATGAGCCAACCACTCTTCATGAGGGCATAGCAGTACCCAGACTGTTCTTCTGGGTCATCACTATAGGTCTGGAGGGCATGCCTCCCCATGCTGGATAAACTGGGCTGCAGAAAAATGGTGGAAACTCATGGTGGTTTTAAACACTGGCATAGAGAAGAGGGAACATACTTTTTCTTGGTCCACTTTTCTGAAAATAAACAAGCCTTTAAAAACTTTGACCAACATTGAACCAATAATAAGATACATGAAGAAAGACAGTATTAAATTGTCCTGGCTCTTTCAGACAAGTAGATGTCTTTTCAAGGAATAGTTTCTACTTGCTAGTCCCTGTACTGCTGGGTAAGAAAGTGAGCACCATTCAGATGAAGTTGTAGCTGAGATGACACTCTTGCCTCTTTTAAAAAGCCAAGTTTAATCCCTCCTACTTTCCACTCTACTGTCCATGTCCCTCCGTCTTCCATCTCCAACCAGAATGCCCCGCCTCCCTCCCTCCTCTGTGTTCCCACAGCCCTTTGCACACTCTTGGAAACTGCCCATCACAGTGTATTAGAAGTGGGCAATGTATGCACATAAAGCACCTGGCACAATGCTGGGTACTCGGCAGGGTGCCTTTACCTCAGTGGGTGTCTCCTCTAGCCTCCCTCTAGCTGGCACAGCCCTTGAGGGCATACTCTCTCCCTTATAGCCCATGGTCTAACATCTAACAGAGTACCAGGCACAAAAACCACTTCTCGGGATGAGCAGACCTAGAAACACAGAGGTGCAGAGGCGTGTGAGCGTGTCCCCCCTTCCTGCCCAGGGCTCCCAGAGCTGCCTAAGATTTCCTTACAATGCCACACCCCCTTGGCCTCCAGGGGCTCAAAAAACTGTTAGGCCATCCGCCTCCCACCTTGCCAGCTTTGCTTCCTGCCTACAAACAACACCCTCTGGGTCAATCATCAGATCAACAAAACCCAACTTCCTGTAAAGGGCAGGGAGATTCTAATCAGGAAGAATAGACAGCTTTGGGCAGGGCTCTCCTGGTCCTGCAAGGATCCTTACTCAGCCCTGCTTCTCAGGCAGTCTGGTAACTTCCTACCCTTCCAGAAATAATTCGGCTGGCTTCCTTTTTCCAGAACAGAAGGAGAACATAAGCATTGAGATCAGCAAACACTGGGCCTGGAAGAGTGGCTGGGAGCCCTTAGGGCCCTCCTGGAAGCAGACTGAGTAAAAGGTTGGCTCCCAAACCCAGCTGCAGAGAGAGGTCCACAGGGAGAAAAGCAATGTTTTTAGAAAGCTACAGTTTAAAGGCTGTAAAGATGCTCCAAATCTGACCCCCATTTTTTAATAGAAGAGGAAATGGAGGCACAGTGAGACGAACTGGCTTGGGGAAAAACTTGGCTGGAGTTAAGGAAGTCAGATATGCAGCTGTCTGCACATGTCCTGGATGACTCAGGTGTGTTCAAGGAGAATTAATTATATCCTATTGAGCTCTACATCAATTTAGGCAGTGTAATTCACCAAATCAGCTAAAATGCAGGCCGCTGATTTTATGGATACATGAATAGGGCCCTGAAATTTCAGGGGAATTTCCAACTTCATCTGTTTCATCCAGCTGCTTAAGACTCTTGTAACCAACTGCGGGTAAAATTGTAATATTTCCAGAATAGCTCATCTGGTTTTAGTGCATATGCATTTCAACAGGTGTTCCTCAGGGGTGGAGAAAGGTAGTTCATCTCCATATCAATGGATAATTACCTGGGCTATGGAGGGTTTATCTGAACCTGAGAGGTTAGGGGAAGGTGTTATTTGTTTCTGCCCAAGCAGGAAAGAGGTGGCCCCAGACTGCAGTTTTTAAGCAATGAACGGGTTTTAAACTTTATTTCTCTCTTTGACTGATTTCAGTTTTAGAGGTATTTTGCTCTGGGATTTCCTCTCCCAGGAGGTTACATCTGGCAGTAGTCAGTAGGATCTCTGAACTTCAAGTCTGTCAAAATGGGTGCAACCTATGGGAGGGCTGCCCATAGAGATGGTGGGGAGATGCCTGGAACCTCCTCTGTAGATGGTGGGGAGGTCCCAGTGGATGCAGTGGCAGAGGGTGCAGCTTCACTTGTTATGATCCCCCCAGCTGTGGGGCTTCCAATTTGGGAGCCCCTAGTGGGTAATTGGTCTGGGGTAAAGTACCTCCTAGAGGGGTGGGGCCTTCCCCAGAACTGGGGAAAGGTGGAAACACCAGAAGCTGCAGAATTAGCCCTCCATGAGTTGGAAGACTGCTTAGAGACCCTAGGGGGCTGTGTAGTGGCTGGCATTGTAGGGTCCCTTTTTATTGAGATAGTGGAAAATGTTATACAGGAGAAAAAGAGGATTATCAAGAGGGTTACCAAGGAATGGGACTTAGATGGGAGAGAGACACACTTCAGCATCACTTGGAGGAGCTGGGTGATAACCTATGGGATGCTGTTAAGGAAGAGAGACAGTTACTGAAAAGGCAGGTCATGCTCCTAGAAGATTCCTTAGCAGCCACAAGGGGGGAGGTGGCAGGAAAAGCTGTGTAGCAGGAGGCCCTGGGGGAGGGGGATGAAAGGGTGGTGCCTTCAGCTCCAGAGATGGAGGAGGAGCCAGGGGGAGAAGAGAAGCAGGCAGGGCCGTGGGCTGATCAGCTACTGCAGCCACCGCTGGAGATACCATACTCTCCTGTTTTAAAGGCCTGTCTGGCTGTGATTAAGAAAATAAAAATGAAACAACAGCAGGCTCCTCAGCAGGGGGAGTCGCCCCCTCCCCAAGCTGTGGAGCACTCCATGCTCTGTCCCTATACCCAGGAGGATCTGGTGGACATGAGCTTCTGGTATAGGCAGAAGACATTGGAATCTCTGCCTACATGGCTTTTATGTCTCTGGGATATGGGGGTGGAAAACATTGTTGTGTTGGGTACTGAGATGAGTAGAATGGCTTCCCTGATGACTCAACCTTCTCTCTGGCAATAGTTGCAAAATGCCCGTCAAGCCTCAGGGAATCAGACATCCTCAGCTGACAGCTGCCACCAGGGTAGTTTGGTCTAATCAGGGTGATTTACCATATTTACCAAGCAGCTGGAAAATGTACGCAGAGCTGCAACAGGTACTGCAGGAATTGGGTATGAAAAATATCATCTATAATATGGACTCCCAGGGCCCCAATGAGGAGGTGTTCACTGTAGGAATGAGATATCTGGTGCTGGATATAGCTCCCATATCTCTCTTTGGGTCCCTAATGACTACTCTTGCCACCCACATAGGGAAACCCATAAGTGAGGCTACTCGTACTCTAGATCTGAGGGAGGTTGAAACAATAAGGGCAGGGAAGGAAGTATGGGCTATGACTGAAAGGAGAGGTGCAAAGGCTCCATGAAGGTCTTGAGGACCCTGATGTGGGTTGATTTGATACAGGTTGGGGTAATGAAAGAAAAACTTGATGGGCAGCCCAACAGAATCTTGTTAGAACTGTGGCACCAATTAAAGCCAGAGCAGCAGTTCTAGCCGCTGAAGTCCAGGACACCGAAACGAGAGTCAAGGCCTCATGCTCAGCCTGTGTCCCTGCAGAACTTCCTGGGAGACAGTACTCAGGATTCGCCTGAGCCCTTACCCCCACAGGAGGACAACTGGGCATTGTGGTTCGACTGATGAGGGGGTCAAGGTCCCCACCTTGGGGGACATGGTGGGGACTGGAGGCCACATATAGAACTAGCAATTCATTGGTCCCCTGTGAATGTACAATGTGTCCTGGCGCTGGTGGACACAGGAGCTGAGTGTTCTCTGATTCATGGCAACCCTGAGCATTTTCCTGGGACCCCAGCTGTGATAGATGGCTATGGGGGGTTAAGATAATTAGAGTGAAGAAAACCCAAATCCCATTGGGGATAGGGCGTTTACCCCCAAAGGAGTATACCATGTACATTTCTCCCATCCCTGAATATACTATGAGGGTAGATATCCTGCAGGGCCTGTGGTTACAGACCACAGCAGGTGAATTCAGACTGATGGTATGTGTGGTAAAGGCAGTTCTGAGGGGACATGCTAAGCACCCACCTGCAGCTCTGCTTGTACCTCGGTGGGTGACAAATACTAAGTAGTATAAATTGCCTGGGGGGGAGGGGTACAAGGAAATTGGAGAAACTCTACAGGAGCTAGAAAAGGTGGGCACCATAAAGCCCACTCATAGTCCTTTTAATTCCCCAGTGTGGCCAGTGAAAAAGTCAGACAGCTCCTGGCATATGACCGTGGACTACAGGGAACTGAATAATGTCACATCCCCTTTGCATGCTGCTGTCCCCTCTATAGCAGACATTCTGGACACCTTCAGCCATGAGCTGGGAATGTATCATTATGTAGTAGACCTTGCTAATGCTTTCTTCTCTATTGACGTAGCACAGGAAAGACAGGAACAGTTTGCCTTCACGTGAGAAGGCCAGCAGTGAACATTCCCTGCCCTTCCACAGGGATACCTACCTCCACAGTCCCACCATCTGTCAGGGACTTGTAGCCCAGGATTTGGCCACATGGAGGAAACTGCAAATGGTGTGGCTGTATCACTACATTGATGACATCATGCTCACACCTGATTCTCTTTCAGATTTAGAAGGAGCAGTTCCAAGGCTGTTGCAACATTTACAGGGAAAAGGATGGGCTGTGAATAGCACCAAGATTCAGGGACTGGTTTGTCTGTAAAATTCTTGGCGGTTGTCTGGTCGGGTAAAACTAAAGTTATTCCTGAAGCAGTCATAGCCATGGTCTAGGCTTTAACCACCCCTACACTGTGGCGGTCTTACAAGTTTTTGGGTCTTCTGGGCTACTGGAGAGTGTTTATCCCACACTTGGCACAAATTCTGAATCCCTTATGCCGGTTGGTACGAAAGGGTATCAGGTGGGACTGGGATTAGACATGTGCAGCTGCTTTTACTGCTGCCAAGTGGACAGTCAAGGTCGTGCAGGCCTTGAATATAATGGACTCATCAAAGCCCTGTGAGCTAGATGTTCATGTAACTGAAAGTGGTTATGGATGGGGTCTTTGGCAGCAGCTTGAACAGACACGCCAACCTATTTGATTCTAGTCACAACTATGGAAAGGAGCAGAGGTCTGGTACACCTTGATAGAGAAGCAACTGACTCCTGTGTACCACGCCTTGCTGGCTATGGAGCCCATGCCATAACAGCTCCGACCAAGGTAATATTTACCTATCCCATCGCGGGGTGGATGCGAGACTGAACCCAAAGGCCAGAGTGGCATGGCACAGATGCCTACACTGGCCAAACAGGCACATAGTTACAGCAGTGCAGTGCCCTCTCTACTAGCCCCTTAAGTAGAGAACTCCAATGTTTATTGGGTCCAGTGACCTATACCAGTGGAAAGCAGGAAGAACTTGCTTTTGAGCCACTGGTAGCCAAGAATCCTTATCAGGAGGGAAAAGCCCCTAAACCAGAAGATGCTTGGTATACAGACAGCTCCAGTTGTGAGCAGCCCCCTGAAGTGGAGGGTTGTGGCTTTCCATCCTGAGACTGAGACAATATGGATGGAGGATGGAGAGAGAAGGAGCAGTCAATGGGCTGAGTTGCGGGCAGTATGGCTTGTGATCACACAGGAGCCTTCCCCCATAGTTGTCTACACTGACAGCTGGGCCGTCTATTAAAGCCTGACCCTGTGGCTAACAACATGGTACCATGCCAACTGGATGGTTGGTTACCGGCCCCTTTGGGGGCAGGAATTGTGGCAAGACTTATGGGCCTCTGGTCAGACTAAGACTGTTACCATATATCATGTGAGTGGCCATTTGCCTTTGGCATCCCCAGGGAATGAGGAAGCAGACACATTGGTCCAGGTGCGCTGGCTAGAAGGAAAGCCTGCCTCTGATGTGGCCCAATGGTTACATCAGCATTTGTTACACGCGGGGCAAAAGACAACATGGGCTGTAGCCTGTCTGTGGGCCTTGCCACTGACCTTTAAAGAAGTCAGCAGAGCCCTGAAGGAGTGCCTTGTGTGCTCTAAGAGGGACTTATACCAAGTCCCACAGCAACATGGGACAACAGCAAGGGGGCTGATACCCCTTGTCAGGTGGCAGACAGACTATACGAGACCTCTGCCCATATCAGAAGGATATCGGTATGCCACGACTTGTGTGGACATGGCTACTGGACTACTGGTTGCTTTTACTGTGCATCGTGCAGATCAGAAACCACCAAGAGGGGCCAAGAGTGTCTCTTTGCAGCCTATGGCCAGCCACAGGTGACAGAGAATGATCAAGGCTCCCACTTTACTAGACATGCATTACAAGGATGGGTGCAGCAATTAGGAATAAAGTGGAAATTTCACGTACCATATAACCCTACTGGGGTAGGCATGATAGATAGGTACAATGGTTTGTTGAAATCCAGCCTGAAGTTGGACACCAATAGCCTATGGGGCTGGTCAGTTCGCCTATGGACAGTGCGATAGTGTTTGAATGAGAAGCCATGTAAAGGAGCCTTGAGCCCTGTGGATATGATAGCACACCTTGCTGCCTCTCCCTACACAACTGTATGTACAACCAAAGAAGAGTTATTGAAGCCAGGATATGGTCAGGAGAGCAACATCCTGCTGCCAGTCCCTAAGGCATTAAACCCTGGAGACACTGTTGAATGGGCGTGGCCCTAGACATTTCCACACATGGATCAGCAATGGCTGGCCCTTCTGGCACCTTGGGGCAAAGGCCTGGGAGCTGGCCTCCTGTGTATTCCTGGAGTAACAGCAGAGTGACCCCAAAGATCACGGTAGTGTACGCAAAACATCCTGGAGGTAAGAGCATCTTATGGGGAAGTTTTATTTTATCTTTATGGCCAGTGCACGTACCTCCCGTAGCCCTGTATACTGATCCATCTGTAACTCCCACAGGGAGGGGGGTAAAAGTCTGGTATACTAGACCAGGACGAGACCCCATTCCTGCCACTGTTCTACCACAGGACCATTCTCTGGCATGTATCCTACTGATGGACAAGATTTGCCAATGCTGCTGTCATTAAAACATGTATCTTATCGCCCTTAAGGTTATTTTCTTCTACAGTCCTTGTGGCCTAGATGCATACCCCCTGGCTGCAGCTGCCGTGTGAAGACTGGTCTCAACCCTCTACCTCTTCGTTACTGCCTGTCTATGGAATGGACAAGCGACAGGCTTAACCTGCACAGGACTCTGAGCCTAGCTGAATCCTCTGGCTTGTGGATTATCATGATTTTATTGTTGTTGCTATTGTTATGTCATTAGTCTGGTCACAATGCTCCAGTTTTCTCACTCAGGGGCCACTGCAGAAGAAGGGATATGAGTAGATTGTCAGGTGAGATTTCTGGAGGGGTGGCCTGTGGGTAAAACTGTAGTATTTCTAGAATCTCTCACCTGGCTTTAGTGCATCTCCATATCAACAGGCGTTCCTCAGGGGTAGAGACAGTAGTTCAACTCTAAATCAATGGGTAATTACCTGGGAGACTGAGGGCTTATCTGAATATGAGAAGTTGGAGGGAAGTTTCACTTGCTTCTGCCAGAGCAGGAGAGGGATGGCCTCTGGACCACAGTTTGTAAGCAATAAATGGGTTTTAAACTTTATTTCTCCCTTTGACTAATTTTGGGTTTAGCGGTTTTTTGCCCTGGGATTTCCTCTCCCCAGAGTTACAGGGTCTTACATACAGGGAGTCTAGGAGCTATGGGTTGGATGCAATAGCGGAAAAGGAGGGAACTGAGAATGACTATGTGAGTGCCAGGAAGAGGGGACATACCCTGTTCCTCTCCCCGGAGTTACAACAACATTCACATGGCCCACTATCTTAACCATGCAGTTTTTAAAGCACTTCTTTTGAAAAACAGAAAGTCCTTGGCTAGTGGCAACGTGCTTCCTCAGTGGCAGCAGATCGTGGGCATCTAGTACAAGACGTGGGAGCAGTCTCCAGACGGTCAGCTCTGTGACCGGGAGCTCTGCAAAGGCCAAGCAACAGCGACTGGAACCTGTAAAGCACAGGTTGACAGCTGAGATGACAAACCTCCAAAAGCTTGAGCCCCAGATGCTGCCCCTGACAGTGTGCTCTCAGGCCCTCCCAGAAGTGAGTATCTTTTCTAACCAACATTCTCATTAACCTAGGGACTGAAGTCAGCTGGTCTGTTGGGGTTGGGGAGGAGGGGCAGGGAGGAAGCAGCCGTAGCAATTAATGGGTGGGTTCTCAGCCCTTCCTTTTCTGAAAATCCGTTTGAGTTTATAGCTAGCTCTTTCTTGGGACCAGATCTGGTGGTTTCTGTTTTACTGGGAGGAGAATTTGACATATCAGAGAACTCTTTTCTTTCAAAATATTCCAAAGGCAAAGAGAATGTCTAAACATTGGCTCCAATAATAAGGATGTCCAGGAGTGAGGCGACGTCCAGGGGTGAGGCCACCTCCACTGGCACAATGAGGGGAGGCCAACACTGCACCCACTCACCCCTGTGTGAACTTGGTGCTCCCACCACAGGCTTCCTCAAGAGAAAGACATTCCTACCATTTATCACACTGCTTCTCCAGGAGCACATTAAGAGCTACTTATTCTTAGACTATATGCTCTCTAAGTTCACACACATGTCTGAATGACCATTTGTGGATTAGCTATTATGTTGAGCAAGGCATTTTGGGCAGAGAGGAAAATGTAGCCTCTGCTTACAGTTTTGTGAGGACTGACACATAACTGGTTATAAAACAAAGAACAGAATGAGGGACTGTAATACTGTAACTACATTTATTTAACTACCAGGTACTGATATGCCAAGTGCCCAGCACAAGTTAGGAGTCAACTAATGCTGCTTCAGCATTGTCTTACCCAGTCCTGACAAAACTGCTCTTGAGTTAGATATTTCCATCCTCAGACTGTAGGTCACAAAACTGATGCTCTGAGAGGCTCAAGTGACTCCAAATCATACAACTGGTAACAGTAACCATGGCCCTTGTGTAGTACTAGATGGCCAGTGCTGTGCTGTGTTACACACCTGACATGGCATTTTCTCTTTGCACCTCCACAACGACCTCTCGGATAAAGTACTATCCCTGTACCCAATGCACATATGAAGATATGGACCAAATTTAAGTAACCTGCCCGGCAGAGCTGGGTTCGGATCCAGTCTTTCTGCCTCCCTAGCATGTGCCCTTGGCCACCATCTCTGTTCCTGTGTGGTGGAGTGCTGTGGGGACGCCTGAGGAGGAAGGAGGTGGCATGCGACATCAGTGCCAGCACCTCACTGCCTACCTCCCAGAGCACGTAATGTTTACTACTGGGAGCTGAGGAGTGAGAAAAGCCCCAACATGCTAAAGCAGGACAGAATATACAAAGAAGCTTGCTTTTACAGGCCTCCTATCAGGACAGTAATACTCTTGTGCCTGCTTGCAAAGCCTGAAAATTCAGTTGCCTGCAAAGCCCACACTTTTCTTCTCTGATTCTTCTTTTTAATAAACAGTCAGCACTACACTAGGATCTCCAATTAAAGTATACAAAGAAGCTGAAATGCCTCAAGCAATCTTCTATCCCAAATAAAACAGATTTCTGCACACACCAGGAACAGACTGATATCTGTGAATTGCAATCAGTGCAACAGTGCTGAGCCCCTGTTGCAACTTTCATTTCCCTCTCCTGTAAAGAGGCCTGCCTGCCCAGCCTACTCACTCTAATCAAACTGAATGAATTAACAGTGGGTCCATCTGGAAGCCAGCCAAAGGTAGAGAAAACACCACGAACAATAAATGAATGTAAATATTCTAAACTTCAATGCATTAAGATAGCCAGAGGGCAAATGTGCAGAAACAAATTCTCCTATGACAACCCCAACATTTAAAAAGTGAAGCATGAACTTAATGCACATTACCTAGCCCTGGGACTTGAAAATTATGCCACAGAAGATATTCAGAGATGACGAGTAGCCTATTTTTTCAAGATCTCTTTTTTCCCCAAGTCATCTGAACTTCAAAGCCTTTCAGACACTGGCACATCAGACTTACTGTGGCTACCCCCTGCCCCCCATCTGCCATCAGTCTCTATCACACAGTAGCATGATTCAGATGGCAGGAAGTGGATGGAAGCTTCAGAAGCAGGCACTGAGTAGCTCTAACCTTCTGAGCAGATGCACTGAGTAATCCTCCCTGCACTCTGGTTCCACTAGGATTTCTTCTTGGGTTTGAAACAGTGACACTATTGCATTGGTGACACCTATGGACCCATAGTTGCCTGTTTGCCAACAGCTTTGCTCAAGAAGCCACTTGTTGCCTCTGTCCCTGGCAGACTGCTCCTGTTGTCCCCTCAACAGCCATGGAGGGACCTCAGAGTGGTGTGGGCTCTGGCCCAGTCTTTGCCAGTGGTTTCAGGAGCATGTTGCCACACAGAATATAACATCACAGTTGGAGATTTCCTGTTACTTCTTAGTTACAGCAACTGTCCAACTCCCAGGTGACTCTACTGAAATGGTGAAAGAGGCTGAATATGAACATTACCTATAATAATGAAAATAACTTCCATGTCCAACAATAGAGGAATGGTTGTTAAACGAAGACACCTCCGCGTAACAGAATACTGGGCAGACAGACAGTAAAAAGTATAGTTTGGAAATGTCCAGAATCAGCAAATTCTCAGTGACAGAAAGACTAGCTGAGGGGCTGGAGGGGCTGGAGGAGAATGGGAATGACTGCTAATGGGTATAGTGATAAAGATGTCCTAAAATTATGCAGAATTATTTCCAAAAGGGAGATGGGCAGGATTAAGAAAAAAAGCTGTAAAAAACAGTTAATTATATGTGGCTCAGCAGATTCTTGCAGTACAAAGAAGCAAGGCCTCCTAAACTAGCTGGAAATCCAGGACAATACTCTTCTTACCAGATTTCTGACAGTTGGAATAAGGCATCTGTTTAAATGATCCCCGTGAGGTGGCTGTTGCTCCCTGAGGCACCTAATTTCAATTCAGACCAGATGGTGGGTGCCTCTTCCTCCACTGAACTCAATACTGGGGTACATGAGCCCCCCAGCTGTCTAAAGGCCAGCACCGTCCCCACGCCTACCACCACTCTTCTTCTCTGAGTGACACAATAGTTCCCTGAGTCACTGGGACAAATGACTTGCAGCTCTGTTATCACGGAGGTCTTGGTTGCTCCTCTCAAAATATGGCATACGGCTGTAGAGCACATATGGCTGGGGACCCTCCTTGTCGAGGACCACGGAGCTTCACAGCTTTGACATGCCCCCTCCATTAAGATCATTCAGATTTGCAGCTGCTCCATTGCCAAGCACAGAGCAAGGATCCAGAACCTCGGATGTGTCCATTCCATGCCTAAGGGGTACCATGGAAGGGTTCCCTAGAGGTCAGTGGGTCCAAATCCATCGTCTTGTGGATGCAGAAAGTGGCCCAGATGGGTAGCTATGCGACTCACTCCAAGTTTAACAAGGAACACTGGTCTCCTGACTCCATCTCTGCAGCAAATGTGTTACTGGCTCATATTAGATGTGTAGCTAACTAAGACCTCCAAGTGTTCTTGAACTTTGAGAAGTTGAGAATCCTTATATTTTAAGAAAAGAAAAAAGAAGAGCTCTGAAGTAAGGACTAAATAGAAATTCACATAAATGCATTAATTCTTCCAATAAAAACTGTTTTCTACCCCTATGATATGCTGTACTCTCCACTGAGGCAGCATCAGACCTATGTCCTCCCTGGAGGAGACCCACATGTCTCAGGGAAGAACCACATTTATCAATCAACTGGAGCAACACAGCCCGATTTTTTCAAATAATTTCCAAGTCAACACTCAGCAGCCCTAAATCACCACTTCCCTTCTGGTCCTCCCCACAAAGGGAGGGATGTTTCATGTTATAGCTAGTGCCCTAGCTTTCAGGAAGAGATGGCTGTAATCTAATTCCTTAGTTTGTCAAATAGGACACTTTCATTGCAGCTGGACCCAGCTGGAAATGGATCTCTCCCACACACATCCCAACGAAACATAAAACATAAAAGGCATTTAACGGAGAAAGACAGAGACATAGGGAGATTGATTGCATCACCAAATCAAACAGAGTAGATATGAAATAAAGCCGGTACTACTTGCCAAGGTGTTGCTGACCCCTACCACTCACCTAATGGAAGTCTCCTGTCCCCTCTCTACCTTCCCACCTTAGACCTTTGCTCAAAGGGTGTCCTCTGACTGGAATGTTCTACTCATCTATCTTTCATGGTCTACGTAGAAAGGACATTCTAAGATCTCTCCAGTTGGAACCAGCTGTGGCTTGACCCGTACTCCCAGAGCAATTTGGCCTATCATCACAACACTGACCACAGCCTATTGAACTCTGACCCTCCCCAGGCCCCATTCACCAGTGAACACCTTTTATACAGAACTCACATCTCATTCATTTTGTCACCTTCCCCTCAGCACCTACCACACACTGGGCACACACTAGGTGCTCAAACAATGTCAGCATCAAATTAAACTGAACTTAATCTGATGTGACGCCTTCCTGAGCATTTAAGATTTACAGTGCCAAGGGAATTTGTCCTATAAGCTAAGTGATGGATCGCTGTTTCCCACACTCACTGCATATACATGTCTGTATCGGGGAGAGGGAGAACATAAGGTTCTATCACACAAATCCATGGTTTATTTTTTGTCATCTCTGGGAATTCTGCCTGTCTTTTTATTCATCCTTCTTGAGCCTATAAAAGTTCCCCCAAACTGAAAATTATACATGAAGCCAGGAAGAATACAGTGATCCAATTTTATAGCCCGTGGGTGCTCCTGAAGGTGCAAACAAATCTACTTCCACTTCTTCACTCCTTTTTTTACTCAGCAGGTGCCAGAAACAGTCTTTGGCCTCTCAGAGTATCAGGATATCAGAGGACAGCCTCTAAGCAAGGCCTCAGGTGGGAACACACAGGGTGGATTGGAGACTCCCATTAGGTGGGTGGGTGGGGTCAGCAACCCCTTGGCATGGTACTGGCTTTATTTCATGCCTACTCAGTTTGATCTGATGCAGTGATCAATCTCTCTGTCTCTGTCTTTCTCCATTATTTTGCCCTCTTTCTCTATTATTTTTTTGACTGGGGTTCAAACCCTGCTTCTGCCATTTTTTTAGCTATGATCTTGGTCAAACAAGTCTTTCCAATGCTCACTCTCCTGGCTGCAAAATGAGGGTAAGGCTGCTTTCCAGCAGATGGAGTACAAAACAGACGGACTACACAAAAGGCCTAGAACCTAGCAGCCACATGTGCCATGGCAGCTCATCTTACGTGTGGTGTGCAGGAAGAGGGCAGCGGTCCTTCAGTTAAGGAAGAAATGGGGGTGTGGCTAGTTGGAGGGGAAAAGGCAAGGAGGGTCCCTATCACCCCCTGGACCATGTCTAGAGGACATCAGTGTCATCCTGCTCTCAGACCCAGTCCTGTGAGCCATGATGGGAGGTGCCAAACCCAGAGCAAGTATCCAGGGAGGCAGCCATTGGAAAGGGCACTGGCTCTGAGCAGCCCTTACCATGCCAACCTGGCTAGTTTGCTTCACCCACCTGGGCCCCAGCTGAAGCAAACAAGCCCAGTCAGTAAAACAGCCACAGTCAGCATTCAAAACTGAACTCCAGCTGATCTCTCGCAACACTCAACTTGCCAGGGACACCGCCCCACCCCCCCACCCCACCCCCGACAACAACTGACATGAGATTTTAGGAAATCAGGCTTGCAGATAGGACAGTTCAGTCCACAGACTGTAGAATCTGGCAGACACGAGTCCAGCCTTATTTCCTGCCTTTCTTAGTGGGGGAAGTTACTTAATTTCTGCACCTTGGTTTCCCCACTTATAAAAACCTACTAAGATACTCACCTGCATCAGGCTACTTAAGAGGAAAATATGAGATAAAAATACAAATAGTTCAGTACAGTGACTGGTATGTTATCAAGAGGTGCCAAACCCTCAAGATTGTGTCACTATCATTATTAATTAAGTACAAGCAAAGCATTTTAGAAGAACACAGACACACAAATCAACACAAAGATATACCTAGACACTACATACCAACTATACACATCCAGTGGGGAGAGTGATCAGAATTCACAAAAGCTGCAAAGTGAGAAGATTGAGGCTTAAACCTAGTGAACCACAGGGTGGGTCTCTGAAGATTTCTGTGGCCCAAGGTTCAGGTCTGCTTTCTCAGAACCACAAAATCCAGAGACAGGGTGATGGAATACATTAAATTGTGGGTTTATGCAGAGAACAGAAGATATTGCTATGGCTACGATTTCAAATCCACAAGCCAGGCCTCTCTTTGAGGTTTCTCTGTTTACTTCATTTCAAAGAATAAAAATTATAGAATCAATAATTGGAATTTTTCATTCAGTTCTGATGAAACCATCAAATATGTCAGAGCTTCTTACAAAACTTTGTTTCTGCCCTGTACTTTTATGGTACTTTTCTGAAGACACTGGCTGGACCACCAGAGGTCTACACTGGCAGTTGGTTCAGTGAAAATATTCTAGATCTCTCATCCCCTGCTGAGAAGGGAAACCTAAGATTGCCCATAAAGCCATCCACACCACCTGCACTTTTTTGAATATTCAATCCCATTTTGAATTAAATAACAACTTTTATGCTAGTTTCTGTGACTATGTAAATGTAGTTTCGTTTGTTACTGTTATTTGTATATTTCATATAAAAAATAATACAAAGAACTAATTTTACTTCAACACTTAAAAACACTTCCTAATTCCAAAGCCAATGGAATTCAACATCAATAACAATGCTTTTCGAAGTATTCCAGAATGTGTAAGAACCTTTTCGTATTAAACAACTCTGGTTGTTTTCCTTCTAAAAAATGGCTCAGAGTAAAAAGCATGCTTCCCTCAATTAATCCCACCCTAATTTACTGCGTACTTTCCTTGTCACTTCTTTCAAGTTAAAAACGTGATTGTCATTAATATCCCTCCAATAACATGCCAATAGCTGTCTATAACTTGAATTATGCCGACAGGCATAATTTTCATTTCACTTTCATAAAAAACACTTCAGAAATATTTTTATATTTAAAATGTTTTTATATGTATAAGAAACCTATAGAAATATTTTTAAAAAGGGAAAATAAACTGGTGAACTGTCTAAGGAATACATATTCTCCTTACAGGAAGAAAGCTCAGTAACAACTTCCACTAAGACTCAAGTACAAATGGTTCAGTCTTTCTCACTGAACTTTTCTTGGGAGGCCAGACCACATCATGCTCTGCTCTGCCTGAGTGGTACTGAAGCCTCAGGGGAAAGTGTAAGAACATATCTAACTGAAGACTACCTTTCTGTCTAACCTTTACCTCCTAAGCATTCTCCCCCATCCAAACAAGTTGGATTACTTGAAAGGCTACCTGCCGGAGACTTACACACCAAAATGTTACTTTGATTATCTCTAGATGATATTAGATATAATATTATATATATATATGACTTTCATTTTCTTTTTATTTCTACAATAAACAGGCATAGCTATCAACAACAACAACAACAAAAAGTTATGGCAGGGCATTTCACACCCTGAAGCAGGAAGATTTATATCAATGGTCACAATTCCAGAAGGTAAATACCACAGACTATTAGACACAGTTATTAATTCAGCAACACTTCTGGAGGATCCAGTAAGTAACGAGCATCATGTTGTCCCACAGAGGTGAGGATGTAGAAGCCATCACAGCCACAAGCAATTCCTGTGAAGCACTGCAGACGTGGTCAGGTGTGCACAGGATGGAAACAGGGGACAAGATCAGGAAAGGTCTCTTCAAGATGGTGACATCTGAGCTCAGCCAGAAATACAAGCAGGTGCTCATTTGGTAAGGGGGACAGCAAGGAGAGCTAAAACCACAAGATGCTTTCAAGTAGTTTCTGGTCCTTCAGGCAGCAGGACAGGAGGGCAGAGGGGCACAGACTCCAGGTTGGGCTGCCAAGAAGACTGGACACTACTCTATCAACCACAGAAAGCTACTGAGCGCCCCCCCCACACACACACAGTTACACCTTCATTTCCAGGTAACCAAAATCAGGTATATTGAGTAATACGATGGAATGCTACCCACAGAACTCCAGCTCCTCATTCAGTTACTACCAAAGTCTGCTGCTACAAACCTCAGCCTCCCAAAAGCTCTACCTGCACTCTGCTAAAATTCATCAGCATTTTGGGAAACAATGCATGCAGTCCGGTTTTTACTTTTAAATGAGAAGCCAAGTAACCCAATTTGAATAGAACTTCATCCTATGAAGGCAAGACAGTTTCTCACAACAACTCGGATGGCTTAAAAATTACTTCTGGCTGTTGAACGTGACCAAAAGAAACTTTTATTTAGCAAATCAGAGGAAATAAACACAAAATAAATGAAAGCTCTATTATATTTCACGTGTGTAGTGAGTTCCTGTTCCTGTCACACTTTTGGCAGCCCTGTACCATATCACAGAGTGCTTTTTATACTACAACATCAACAAAAATCACTTTTAGATGCTGGCAGAATTGGACATCATTCTCAAATACCAACAGCTCTCCATTTACTAATATAGAATAGCAATGTGATAAAGAACAATCACCCCACTAACAAAGTACTTCTGTCATTACTAAACCTCCCCTTTAGATTATCCAAAAATATGCCGTATCTTCACACATCCCTTTCAGAACATCAAGCCTCTCTTCACTCCTTCAGCACCTTCCTGTGCTCTGGTACATTCCCAAAATTCTCCTTGGTCACTCTGCTTTGTCATTGACATGAGACGCACAAGGATAGCAGATTGAGTTTCTCCTCCCTTTGGAGTGAACTGGGGTCCAGAAAGCTAGAGCACACTTCCTGCCCACTACTTGTTCCCCTACCAGGAGCATTATCTTCCCCAAAGTGTCACCTCAGGCTAGGTTCCCTTCCCTTTCATTTGGTGACACTGGTCATCCTCATCACCCCCAGAATGACCATCAACTGCACATCTATTATGAAGCAGACCTTCCACCAGGCATTTAAACACATTAATTCATGTCACCCTCACTATCACTCAAACATCAGTGTATGAGTCCATCTGTAGTTTACAGATGGAGAAATTGAGGCACAGAGAGATAGAGGGAGCAACATAGCCAGGCTCAAAAGCCGGGTTCATCAGATGCAAACCATAGCTGGTCACACTCACTTCTACTCCAAAGTAGCAAGGCGAATGACAGGGATAACCCTATTCACATATAGTGGATATGGAAAGATTATAGACTCCAAAGCCAGACACTCTTCAAATGTCTGGAGAGTATGCAACCATTCACATGGAAAACGTCATGGAGAGTAAGAACTGGGATGCAGATTCTGGGCCTGAATTTGCCTCTAATGGTGATAAAGGTGCAGCAGTCCCTGCTGATGGAGATGTGTTCCCTACCCCATCCCACTGGTGACTCCTGGGGCTCTCTGGCCAGGGAGACAGCCAGAGGTTGGCTGGGAAACGCAACTCATGTCAAAGTCCTGTGAACACAGCAGGGGTAACCCTGCAAGCGTGAGCCTAAACAAGAGGAGGTTAGTAAAACTGCTTTGGAAACCATTATTTATTTTATGGTGCTGCTAAGTCCAATGACTTGCAGTAAGTTTTCAGGATGTTAAAAAACAAAAGTGCAAACTCTAGGCTCCTTAATGATCATGTAGTATAATTACTGGAAAATGAGATTTCCAAGTGAGACACTGCAAATGGAGGCCCAGGATGGAAGCAAGCAGTATGCAAAGGAGACTACTCAACTCCACGCACTATCTGATCACTGCCCACCAGACTCAACACCTGGGTTTAAAATACTGGAAAAAGAAGCCTCAGAAACAGGCCTCCCACTCATATGATACAAGAAAAATGTGTGCTGAAAAAAATGAATGGTCATCAACCCAAGGCACTGACTCCGCCTTACACTTAATAATCACAGCAGAGGAGAAGGCAGCAAAGTTAAACAAGGGGTTGTGTGTGTGTGCATGTGCACACATGTAGGCTGCAGACCAGTGGTTCTCATTCTTGCAATACAGTGTGGTCTGTGGCCAACAGCCAAGGCATCACTTGAGAGCTTGTTAGTAATGCAGAATATTGGGATCTATCCCAAACCAACTAAATCAGAAGAAGCACTTTAACAAACCCCCCAGGTGATTTGTATGCACATTAAAATTTGAGAAACACTGGCCTAGGTCTATGAAACACATTCAAAGCAAACTGTATAAAGACATGGTAATAAACTAAAGAACTAACATATGATGAATGTCTCCTAGACACAAGACATATTATTTAAGAAAAATAATAAGGAGTGAGGCAGGATGAACGTTGTCAGCACCTATCATGAGATTCAACAGGAGGATTCAGAAAACCCACAACAGTCTCAGGATCTGGCAGGAGCAGGGTGAGGCCATCCAAGGGGAAATATAGCACTTTTTGAAATATCCTAATTTCAGTATCAGTTACCAAACCAGAAAAAAAAAAAAGTAACTATTTGCATCCTCAGTAAAAGATGCTAGGGAGGCAGAAAGGGAAATTTTATTCTGCACCCAAACCAGACAATAGACCTAGAAGAACAGCTGGAATGATGTTAAACCCCAAATGAAATCACCAGAAAACATTTAAGAGGAACTATTTCTCCATCAAATAGTTGCAGTTAGAGGCAAAAGTCTCCTCCCGTCTCGCCGTAAGCGGAGCTCACCCAGGTTCCTCCAGGTGGTGGCTGAGCTTGCAGGCAGCAGAGCACCAATGTTTCTGGCCTGGCGACAGGAACAAAAGGAGTGCTGTCTGTCCACTCAAGTGGCTTACTTCTGTTGGCCAAACCAGCCTTCAATAAAACATCAATAATTAAACAGCACTCAAGTCAAATTAATAATGCAATACATGAACTATTATGGGGAGCTTCCCTCTTACTGCAAGGGGCTTAGAAAATGCCCTGTGGATGGCTTGGAAAACATCAAAGATGATGTTTTTTTTAACAGCCAATGCAAACACAAAATGCACAGCTTGTTTGCTTATCAAAGTCCCAATTTGCCATCATAGCAGGAAAAGTCCATGATATTTCTATATGAAATCACCACCTCTTAAAAACCAACCAACCAACCAACAAAACAGTTATATTCTTCCAGAAAAGTCACCCATACAGAAGCTACCGGCAACTGAACATACAGCAGCAAACCTAACTCTCAAGGCTGGCTCCAGGGAAATGACTCGGTGGTCAGAGCCTTCCTACACTCCCTGTACTGGGTGGCAGTCTGCTCTGCCTCCTGGCTTTCAGCCCTGGGGTAATGGAAAGAGAGCCAAGCCTGAGGGCCCGGAGAAGACAGTTCAAGGTCCAGCTCCACTACTTAGACTAAACTATTTGACTGGGCAAGCGGGTCCTAGAATTGACTCATCAGTTGATGATGCCAATAACTACATACGATGCACCTAGGGTCAGAAAGAAAAGAGAGGTAGCAGGAGGGAGGGGAAGGAGGGAGAGAGAGAGAGAGAGCCTCCTAGCAACGGACTCCCATAAATGGAAAAAACTACACAAATGCAAAACTATCCTTCTTACCCCTCAAGATACTATGGCCCAAGTCCCTTGAGGCAGAGGCTTAAGACCTGCCCCCTCCCTACTCAAATCATCCACAAATGGGAGCCACTGAAGAGCTCCTCAAGTCCTATCTCTTGCCTTCAGGGTCAAGGTCTCCCTAAGGTGCTTCATCACATCAACTTTCTAGCACTGATGTGCTAATAAAAAAAGGCTGGATGCCAGCCAATGTTCTCAGGCAACATACACACATTTGTTCATTTCCCATCTGTACTGTGATCATTTGTTTATGACTTTGCTGGGCTAGGGTTCCTATAGAAAGGAACTGAGATAAACAGAAACAAAGACATGCCCTGCAATGCACACAGGCACCCTGCTCTGTTTGGAAATGACCCAAAACAAGAGTATGCCAAATGGACGAGTGCTCAGGGCACAGATGCAAATGGAGCACTAACATGTACTTCAAAAGCAACTAGATGGACAAAATTCTGTCCTAGTATTCTCCCTGAGAGGAGTGTAGAGCTCCTGGGAGGAATATAGTGACAACTCCTCAGAGTAAGAAAGTGAGGGCTCTGTGGGCATGTCAGATATAATAGCATGTCACTAAGCTGCCTTGTCTAAAAAAGGTGAGCTCACCACCTACAGGGTCCTTGTTTGGCTGAGTGAGGTATGCAAGTCTGGGGCCAGAGCAGAATCGCTTGGGACAAGAGAGAGGAGGTGGAGCCCTGGTACCAGCAGTCTCCTCTCTGAGATCCCCACTGCAGAATAAATATATCACTGAGAGGGGGCTCCCCTAGTCTCAGCTGACCTCCCCTTGGAGAAAGAGACCACCAAATGCCTGATACATTCCTTCAGCAAAAACTTAATGAGCCACACATGCTCTTTAAATAGACACTGAGTAACCAGCATAAATAAAATAAAAAAAAAAAAGCAAGACATAGTCATTTTGTAAATTTTAGTCTAGATAAAGATGGGCCTGTAAATCAGCAATAAAAAGTGGGGGGAGGGGCGGGTGCTTGGTGCCTCCACATTTGCCTAGGGCACAGGTTGGAGCAGCCAAGAAGGCCTCACCAAGCAGGATCATAAGCTGTTGGAGACACAAGGGGCTTTGAAGAGATCCTGAACCATCCCTTCTCATCAGATGCAGGCTGCCACTGGCACTGCTCTCCTCTGTGGTCTACAACTCTAACATGTGCCTGAGGCAGGAAGAATTTCAGACCAGAAAAAAGGGCGAAGGGATGGTCTCTTCAAAAGCCACTGAGAGGAACGAGAAAAGAAGGGAAGAGGTTCTGGAAGAGCAGTTGGAGCAATTAAAATTCTACCATGGAGACTGGGATGGAGTCACACAATAGAAGATTTCTTAAGTTCTATAATGAAAATGACCAGAAAAATTGCGATATCCAACCTTTCACTTCATGGATGTATTGCTGAATTTCTGAAGAAAATAGCTATCTCTACAATTCCTAATTTATTTGCATTCCAAAAACAACCCATGCAAGACAGCTGTCAGCAGGGATCTAACTCCACTACACCCTAGTCCTTTTGTTTTCAAATTCTTTATGTGTTAACTGAAATTACATGTATCACTAAAAAGATGCTGTGCCCCAAAGAAGACAAGCTGAAATCACTACATCTACAGAAACCAAAGCACCCCTGATATAAAGGAAAGGGACAGGCTTGGTGGTCTATCTAGGACATGTAAGTCAGGGTGAATGCCATGCCCACTGTCCCCTCACTGGCAGAAACAGTCCTATGTCCAGGATGGGCACCTCACACCAGCGCAGGCACCTGATTTGTGGGAGGCTCCTCCCCTGGCTGGCCAGAGACCCATGAGCTGGCTGACCAGTGACCCATGGGGTGGCCTCATAAGGCAACCTGCCGTGGAAATCTCTGCCCAATTGGTTCTCAAACTGTTTGGTCTCAGGACCCCTTTACATTCTTAGAAAATCAGCATATGCTGAAGAGGTGTGCTACTGTTTTTAAGGGAGTTGTGTCTATTGATACTGGCTGCAATAGAAAATAAAACAGTGAAAAACTTCCAAGCTCAAGAACACACACTTAACTAGCTATCAGAGGATGATACCAACACACATCATGTAGCCTCTGGAAAACTCCACTATACACTGATGACAGAATAAGAGTGAAAAGGGAAAATAGTGCCTTGGTATTATTATGAAAATAGTTTTGATCTCAGAAAATTCTTGGGACCACCACAGTTCCAAGACCACACTTGGAGAGTCTCTGTAATGGAGCAATGACAAATAGCTCATTGGTCATACAATCTCCCACTAGAACTTGTACAAGCAAATAAGGAAAGGCTTAGCCAGTCAACAGTGAAAAAATTATGGCACAGGCTGGTAAAATACTGGAATTGATTTGAAAGTATTTTAATGTGTTTTCTATGTCAAATTATCTTTTTAAAGTTTGATTTAGCATCTACTTACTACAACTATCATCTCAAGTTCAAAAGAATGTGCATGCTTCAGAGAAAATACTGGAATATGAATCAGTGTAACTCCTATATTAACTGATAGTTGGGTTCATTTCCTGTACCTCCAACCACTTGCCTGATTCCTCACTGAAAACCAATGCAATATGTCACTTTTCAGGAATACGTCTCCACAGTGTAACAAAAATGAATATTCTCCAAAGAGAATTCCTGTTATAAAGTATAAATTCTGAATGCTAATTAAGCATGCTAGTTCTCCCCAAATAATCAAATCCTACTGTGTCCATGAATATTAACAGAATAAAACAAAATGTTATTTCAGTGGACTGAATGTTTGCATCCCACTCAAATTCACATGCTGAAATTCCTACCCACCGACATGATGGTATTTGGAGGTGGGACCTTTGGGAGATGATTATGTCACAGATTGAAGCCCCCATGAATGGGAGTGGTGCCCTCATAACAGAGAACCCAGAGGGTTCTCTTGCCCCCTTCACCTGTGGGGAGAGTCAGAGGTCTGCACCCCAGAAGAGGGCCCTCATCAGAGCCTGCCCAGGCTGGCACCCTGACCTTGCACTTCCAGCCTCCACAACTCTGAGACACATTTATTTTGTTTACAAGCCACCATTTCTAGAGTATTTTGTTTTAGCAGCTTGAACCAACTGAAACAGAAATACAGCACTATCTGCAAATAAAAGCTGAGAGTGTATGGAGGTGGTGGGAAGGGGTTTCGTTCCATCCCATGAAATGAAAGTACTAGTGGCTGGCAGAACCTTACTCATAGCTTCTCAGAGCTTCTCTAGCACCTGTTCTCTTGCATTTCCCTTCGTTTTCATAATTTTTTCACTTTCTTGTACCTCAACCTAAAATCCCTTTCACTAAAACAGTCTCACCTCTAAGTAAGAGCAGAGCAGAGTGGCCAGCCTTGCTATTACCTAATCTACATAGAATAGAGTGAGAACAGTCTGCTGGGGGTAAGTCTATGAGTCTGCAGCTACCATTTTGCCAAACATTTACTAGGTGCCAACAGAGAGCAAAATGTACCTAATAGCCAGTACCTCATGTTAGCCTTAGGGCAACCCTCTCAATCCCAATGATGCCCACTTCCCAGGTGAAGAAAGAGGCTCGAGGGAGAAGTGTTGCTCTAGATCACACACTAGCACTGGGGGTCAGACCACCTAGAGATCTCAGGGTGTCCCCCTTCACCTTGCAGCAGGCCCATGAGTTGGACAGTATCAGGACTACAGTGAGAATAAAGCACAGCTTTACACATGATGCTGGGGGCAGGTGCTCAAGGCTCAGAGACACTCAGTAACATGTCAAAAGTGCACAGCTGGTAAGTGGTAGTGGCAGGCACTGACCAGTGACTAACTGAAATGGTAGGTATGAGGTTTAAGTGGATGCAGTTAACTTAGAATGGTGTTTAAGTTATTACACTTAACTAGTTTAACAGCACTCAATAAAATCGAGTTGCTCAATTACTCTGCATACAGGAAGCAAAGATGTGTATCAGGTAAACAAAGAGGGGGACCCTCCTCCAGAAACATTATCCCAGCCACTCTCAAAAAGCCTGGTGTCCACTGCCACCCTAGCAAACATTCTGTGGTATCTCCAATGACTGTAGCTGGTTATACACATCTGTGTGGAATTTTTTCATTTCTGCTATCAAAAGTCTGCAAAGAGATGTGTTGGGAAATGTACATGCTGGGTAGCAGTGGCCCCCAGTCCATCACCTTCTGACAGCTTCACATCTCTGTTTCTGGGTTTCCTCAGCTCCAAACTGAGGAGAATCACCACTCCCTGCCTCACCAGCGTTGAGAGCCTGCTGCTGCTCTGGCCAGCTTGCAGCTCCAACAGATTCCAGACCTCCTTGGCAACTTCCCCCAGGGCAGCTGTGGCTAGGCTCTTTCTGCTGAGTGCTCAGTCCAGAACCAGGGCTGCTGGCCTGACAATCAAGCTCACAGGGTAGAAGCAGAGAACAGCAACACCCGAGCACTAATGAGACCTCATTCCCAGTCAGGGCAGTGCAGCAGTCAGGAGAGCCAGCACCTGAGGAGACGGTGGGAAATAAAGCCTCAAGCTCAAGGAATTCTAGGTAAGCCCAACAAATGCAGATGGAGCAGCTCTTCATCAGGGAGCCTTTTAAAGGAAAAAGATGGTCTTTTTCATGGAAAAAAGCCATGGGCATGAGAATCTTCTCACCAGGAATCATTACTTAAACCACTGTTACCCTCTGTGAGATTTTAAGTAAGTTAACTCCTCTGAACTATTGTTTCTTCATCAAAATTTCACAAAGGAAGATAATATACACAGAATTCTTTGGAAACTGTAAGATGTTAGATAAATATAAGATACTTAGATAAATACAAGATACTGGGAATCTTTCCAACTGTTAAAGAATCATTCTGTGGAAAAGATGTGGCCAGATAATTTAAATCTTTGTGGAGAGCAAATTTTAAGAGTCAGCAAATTTATAGGTAACCTTCAAGGAGAACAAGGGGCCATGGGGGAATGCACTCCGGAGAATGCGAAGAGGGGCAGAGCAAGAGGCAGAGACAGCAAACGCTCTTATCACAAAGTTCATCAGAGGGCAGTTCGCTTCCACTTAAAGATGGTGTTCTACTTGATCACTTTCTAGAATTTTTAAAATTGTTTTTCCTCCTGACAAAACCATCTCAGCGTCCAAACACAAAACAAAATCAATTACTTAAAACATAAAACGCAATGTGATGACCAGTTGTGTTAAAATCAAAGGCATCAATTTAAGGAGATCTGTCTGGTTCTCTGCCCTCAAGCGGACAGTGGTTTGTGATCTCAGGGCTGATGAGAAATCTATGATCTGGAAAATGAGGTGGCTGACCTCCATGGTCACTGAGGCTCCTTCTGCCTCCAATTGCCAAGATTTCATTATTTCCCTAGAACTCATACAAGTTCTAAAATTCTCCCCAACCCACCCCCACCAGTCCTACAGACAATACTCCCAGACTCTCCTAATCCTCAACTCTCCACACACACCCCCAGGCTCCCCCTGGCCTAAATTCTTCAAAGCACCCCTGCACGTGTTGGGGGGGTGGGTACACATGCATGTGTGTCTTCATTTGTTCATTCAAATGGGATTCATTCTACAGGTTTCCAGGCTTTGGAGATTCACAGAAGAGTAATACCCAAAGAGTAATGTGACAGGCTCTGAACCAACATGGTTGGTTCTGACATGGCTCTGAACCAATGGTGGTTCTACTGAAGAAAAGGCTGAGCAGACAGGCTGGAGAAGGGAGTGAACCATAGTAATTCACTGCTTTTCAAACATCACAGCGTTGCAAGAAAAAATGGCTGGCTGGCTGCAAGGCAAAAGGGAACTTCCCAGGGAAAGAAAAGCCACCCGGCCTTCCCTGAGAGGTAGGAAACAGACTAACATAGCAAATTTATCCAACGAGAGAGAGTCAAACAAGGTTAGGCCCTCGGGAAGCAACCAGTGCTTTTGAAAATAAACACAAATTAACTCACCCCGGGTAACAACTTATGCAGGATGTGCAGCAAATCTATCTCCCTCCACATGGTAAATGTTTCTGGTAGAAGGTCAGGGGCAGAAAGTAAATATTTGATTAATATTTGTGGTACTCATACCCTTGTACTCAATACATCAAATGTATAAATATTTTAATATGATTTAAAATTTTCATTCCAGGTCTATATATTTTTTTAAACAGGCTATAACCCATAGGACAGTGGTGTGACACTGAGTAACTGAACCAGCCTGGTTTGAAGCTTAGTTCTACCATATGACAGTTGTGCAATTTGGGCATTTATTGATCTTCTCTAACCATCTATTCTCTCCCTATATATAAAATGGAGAAATTCTTGCAAAGCTGTTTTAGGGATTGGAAATATCTACATAAAGAACTTAACACAGGCTCCAAAGAGAAATTTAATAAATTGTGTCTATTACAATGGCTCCTCAGTGTTGCTTGAGATTGTGCAACCATTGCAATGGATGATGAGACATTCCCAGGAGGCTTATGGTAAGATACTAAGTTGTGCTTGTTTTGGGGGGTAGGAGGTGTTATGGAGTGAGGTTTGTTATTTTTCATTAATATTTAATGTGATTTAGTAATGCCACATAGTTGTGGGGGTGCTACTAGATCAAACTAAGTCACTAAGCCAAGTGACAGGATATGTTACAGCAGGATGTAAATTTGACACTGAATTCTCAAATGACAGCTCCAGAGCAAAGCACGCCCACCACCCACAGCATGCCTGGGTAGGCACAGGCATCCAGAATGTTACTCTGCTCCGCAAAATGGATGAATGATTCAAGTGTCACAATGTCAAGCTCCTGCCCATTACTCATACTTTTAAGAGCAAGTCCACAAGTCTAGCTCTGTGAGTAGCCTTGACCGAGCAGCAGTTGCGGGGTATTGGGTAAGAACTGCAAGCAGGATGGTTAAGAGCAGAGACCTGGAGACTTGGGAACAGAGAGAGCTTGGTCTTTTCTTTTAGCAGTACAGCCTGAGCCAGGAAACTGTCCACTGCCAAGCCTCAGGCCCCTCATCTGAAAATTCAAGTATTACTTATATCACAGATTTGTTGTGGGGATCGATGATAAAATATATGTCAAGAGTTTGCATGTCTCCAAGTCTCTGTAAAACAGGAACCTGAGAATCTAACTCCTGAGGCTGATGGAAAGATTAAATTAAGCACTGCCTTTAACATGGCGTTGTTTCTAAGGGTTCACTGGCTGAGATATGGGGACGGAGAGTCAGCTGCACTATAAGGTATGAGGGGACCCCCATGCTCAACACCTAAAACTATCTCCCCACAATGCCTTCAAAGCCTGTCACTCTGTTGGGTCAGGGCATCATGCACTGTTAGGACATACTGCTCTGGGAGGGGTGAGCTGCTGTAGTGCACTGATACCTTTAAGGGAACCATCAGTGACATCTTCTTCTGGGAGAAAAAGCAGGCTTAGTAGGGAAGATATACAGACCAGGAGCCAGGGCAATTACAGTGGTGTTGGGGGGAGAATGTCCTGGGACCCCAGGAGGAAGTAAGAAGCCTTAAAGGGGCAAGGAGGATGAAGAAGGGTACCAAATGGGCAAGAGTAACACCTCAGATGTCAAGGATGGAAAGACCATGGGCCTCACAGACACAAATTCCAACTTCCCCACTGACTGCACACCTGGGTGAAGTCACTGTATTGCTGTGTTCAATTTTATCATCCATAAAAATGAAGTTAATATTACTTACTTTGCTCTGAGGATTTCTATAAGATACCACATGTAAAATACTCAGCATGGGCCCTGGCATGATCTTGACTTAAAGAAGTCCACTGTAAGCTGAAATACAATTGGGAAAAATGCTCCAGGAAGCCACTGCTTGGACTCCTTAGGGAAGCAGAGGCCAAACATGTTCCCAGGCAATCTCAGAGCTAAGAATGGCCTCTCTGAGACCTTTGGAACTGAGAAAGCACCACCCCAGACAACACTAGTGATTGGGTTCCAGGTTAGCCCAAGAAAACCTCCTTACAAGTCCATAAAGTAACCAGTTCACAGGACAAAGTGATGAGGCTCCCCAGCCAATTGCCAACTTAAGGCCTTCAGAATGACAGCTTGGCTTCTAAAAAAATTATGTGCCAACTCTCAGAAAAAAATAAGTTAAAGCTGCTTTTGGTACCTTCTCCTCTAAGCCTCCTTCCCTCAGATTGTTCCCAAGGCCCTGACCCCAGGGACCACCCCACCCACCCGACTTTCAGAGAAGCCTCCTCTCTGCAACATTTCCCCTCTGTACTTCTCAGACGAGTGTTAAGTAGGAAACAATCCAACTAATTCACAACCGTATGTGAATGATGTGCCAGTACTTGAGTTTACAGAAGATACTTATTAATTCAAAGGAGTTTCTCAGCTGGAGAAATGCCCCCTGGAGTTAATAAAAGGAAGCAAAATTGTCCAGGCAGAAGGGAGAAAGAAGAGGAGCTACCTGAGTGACACCCTGGCTAGGAAACGGACTCCACATCCGGCCTTCTTCCCTCTCACCCCTCTCACAGTGAATGCTATTTCTTTATTCCTGAACCTACAAGGCAGAGGCCTTACCACATGGTAAGCAGTTATTTCGGCATAGAGGCCATACAGGGTAAAGAAGTCACCACAAAGGGGCTGCAGGGTTGCTACAGCAGAGCTGCCTACTTCCCCGTGACACTGACACCACATTGGCTCTTAGTTCTCTGCTCTGCCGAGCCCACAGACTGAACACCCATGCTCACTGCTTCTCTTCACTCTCACAATAATTTCCGGCTCACCAGCACATGAACAAGGGCACTACGGCACATTATTGGTCCAGCTGTGTTCTCCACAGAAGCTTAAGTCAAAGCCTGGCTCAAAGTTGTCCTTGTGTGGAGAAAAGCACTTTCACGGGCTACCCAGGGCAGAGGGTGTAACATGACACACACCACTTTTCTTGGGGGGAATCTAGCAATCTGACAACTGTATCAGAGATTTATGAATAGACCTGGCTTTTAACCCAGTAATTCTACTTCTAGGAATCTATCAGCTCTAGTGCAGATGATGACAGATGTAATGAACATTCATTCACTGCTCTGTTTTCAACAATAGGTCTTCCTCTGGGGCAACTACTAAGCCAGACTCACAAACTCCTCAGCTGGGGGCAACTTCAGGGAAGGAAGGAAATACCATTAATACAATGACACACCTTATAAAATGTTGCTGTTGACTTTTAAGTGATGTGGGATAATGCTCATGATGGGTTAAATGATACAACAAAATATGGATCTATCTGGAAGAAATACCTGAAGTGACAGGAGTGGTCGTCTCTAGCCAGTGGGATTATGGATGACTTTTTTCTTTTCTAAGCTTTTCCTAGTTTTCTACAAAGGGAGCAGCTTCCTTTTATTCTTCAACATCAAAAAATTATTAGGAACAAAAGTATGTTAAGAATAGACTGTGGCAATGAGTGACTTCTTCATGAACATATCTCCCTGGGCAAGGGAAACAAAAGCAAAAATGAACAAGTGGGACTATATCAAGCTAAAAAGCTTCTGTACAGCAAAGGACACCATCAGTAGAACAAAAAGACATCCTACAGTATGGGAGAATATATTCATAAATGACAGATCTGATAAAGGGTTGACATCCAAAATATATAAAGAGCTCATACACCTCAACAAACAAAAAGCAAATAATCCAATTAAAAAATGGGTAGAGGAGCTGAATAGACAGTTCTCTAAAGAAGAAATTCACATGGCCAACAGACACATGAAAAGATGCTCCAATTGCTTGTCATCAGAGAAATGCAAATTAAAACCACAATGAGATATCACCTCACACCAGTAAGGATCGCCACCATCCAAAAGACAAACAACAACAAATGTTGGCGAGGTTGTGGAGAAAGGGGAACCCTCCTACACTGCTGGTGGGAATGTAAATTAGTTCAACCATTGTGGAAAGCAGTATGGAGGTTCCTCAGAATGCTCAAAATAGAAATACCATTTAACCCAGGAATTCCACTTCTAGGAATTTACCCTAAGAATGCAGCACTCTAGTTTGAAAAAGACAGATGCACCCCTATGTTTATCGCTGCACTATTTACAATAGCCAAGATATGGAAGCAACCTAAATATCCATCAGTAGATGAACAGATAAAGAAGATGTGGTACATATGCACAATGGAATATTACTCAGCCATAAGAAAAAAACAGATCCTACCATTTGCAACCACATGGATGGAGCTAGAGGGTATTATGCTCAGTGAAATAAGCCAGGCGGAGAAAGACAAGTACCAAATGATTTCACTCATATGTGGAGTCTAAGAACAAAGGAAAACTGAAGGAACAAAACAGCAGCAGAATCACAGAACCCAAGAATGGACTAATAGTTACCAAAGGGAAAGGGACTGGGGAGGATGGGTGGGAAGGGAGGGATAAGGGCGGGGAAAAAGAAAGAGGGCATTATGATTAGAATGTATGGTGTGTGGGGGGCATGGGGAGGGCTGTGCAACACAGAGAAGACAAGTAGTGATTTTACAGCATCTTACTACGCTGATGGACAGTGACTGTGAAGGGGTATGTGGGGGGGACTTAGTGAAGGGGGGAGCCTAGTAAACATAATGTTCTTCATGTAATTGTAGATAAATGATACCAAAAAAAAAAAGAATAGACTGTGGCACAATAAATGACACCGAAGAGATGCAGTCAACCGTATCCAGGCTATGGGACAGGACAAACCGCCTACTTTTTGAACAAATAAATACATTGTGAGGAAAAAAGGAGAGAGAGAGAGAGAGAGAGAGAGAGAGAGAGAGAGAGAGAGAGAGAGAGAGAGAGAGAAAAGAGGCACCCACAGATTAAAAGAAAATTTAAATATACACCACTGAATTTCATCATGGGGATCTCACCTGGATCCAGATTTGAACAAATCATTTACAGAAAAAGGAAAAAAGGAAAAAAAAAGACCACTGGGGAAATCTAAACACTGACTGTGTCATGATACTGAGAAAATGCTTGTTTTTTTCAGGTGTGACACCGGCAATGTGATTCAGGTTTTTTTATCCCCCAAGTCCTTATCTTTTAGAGATACATACTAACACATTTATGAATGGAATAAAACAATATCTGGGACTGTCTCAAAAAATCAGGGTTGGGGCACAGATGAAAACAAGACTTGACCAAAAGCAGATCTGTGTTGAAGCTGTGCGGCAAGTATGTGGAGATTCATTCTGGTCTCTCTGCTTTTGTGTATGAGTAAAAGTAAAAACAACCAACAAACTAAAACAGAAACGAAAGCAAAAATCCACCGAAAGGACTGAGCTGCTCAGGATAAAAAGGGAGGACAAAATAAAGATTCATATTCTTTTTAATTCAAAAGGTACTTTAAGTTAAAAACTGACAAAGCTTCTCCGACCACGACCACAGGGGCCTGTCTCTTTCAGATGGTGAGCTGGGTGGGGGTAACACATGAGGTTGATAACTGACTTCAGTGCTACCTGCAGTCTTGTGACCTTTAGCAAGTCATCTGAACTTTCTGAGCCTCAGTTTCCTCATCTGTCAAATGAGGAAATGGTGGCTTGTTTACTAACCAAGTGGTGGGCAGATGAAAAGAGACAACACCTAAGAAAGCTCTTTGGAAATTGCTGTAACAGAGTTCAACAAGGTTGGAGAGCAAACGCAGAGCACAACTGCTCACAAATTATGATTCACTACTTGCCACTCATAAAGAAAAATCAGGGAGGTCAACTCTTTTCAAAAACACCAATTCTCTCATTAATCCTTCTGATACACATCACGAACTGGCTGCCCCCAGATGATGGATATAAATTATCTAAATTTAAATGCTTCCCACTCAAAGTACACAAGGGGACCACGCTTTCCTTTTCCACTGGCAGACAAATGTGTATTTGTTTCCATTAAGAAAGTAAATGCTCAGACACATAGACCAGTGGAACAGAACAGAGTCCAGATATAAACTCAAGCATATATGGTCAATTAATATACAATAAAGGAGCCATGGATATACAGTGGGGAAATGACAGCCTCTTCAACAGCTGGTGCTGGCAAAACTGGACAGCTACATGTAAGAGAATGAAACTGGATTACTGTCTAACCCCATACACAAAAGTAAATTCAAAATGGATCAAAGACCTGAATGTAAGTCATGAAACCATAAAACTCTTAGAAAAAAATATAGGCAAAAATCTACTGGACATAAACATGAGCAATTTCTTCATGAACATATCTCCCCGGGCAAGGGAAACAAAAGCAAAAATGAACAAGTGGGACTATATCAAACTAAAAAGCTTCTGTACAGCAAAGGATACCATCAGTAGAACAAAAAGACATCCTACAGTATGGGAGAATATATTCATAAATGACATATCTGATAAGCGGTTGACATCCAAATTATATAAAGAGCTCATGCACCTCACAAACAAAAAGCAGATAAGCCAATTAAAAAATGGGCAGAGGAGCTAAACAGACATTTTTCCAAAGAAGAAATTCAGATGGCCAACAGGCACATGAAAAGATGCTCCACATCGCTAATCATCAGAGCAATACAAATTAAAACCACAATGAGATTTCACCTCATACCAGTTAGGATGGCCACCATCCAAAAGACAAGCAGCAACAAATGCTGGCAAAGATGTGGAGAAAGGGGAGCCCTCCTGCACTGCTGGTGGGAATGTAAACTAGTTCAACCACTGTAGAAAGCAATATGAAGGTTCCTCAAAAAAACTAAAAATAGAAATACCATTTGACCCGGAATTCCACTTCTAGGAATTTACCCCAAAAAACCAAGTTCTCAAACTCAAAAAGACATAGGCACCCCTAGGTTTATCACAGCACTATTTATGATAGCCAAGATATGGAAGCAACCTAAGTGTCCATCAGTAGATGGATGGATAAAGAAGAGGTGGTACATATACACAATGGAATACTATTCAGCCATAAGAAGAAAACAAATCCTACCATTTACAACAACATGGATGGAGGTAGAGGGTATTATGCTCAGTGAAATAAGCCAGGCAGAGAAAGAAAAGTACCAAATGATTTCCCTCATTTGTGGAGTATAATGACGAAGCAAAACTGAAGGAACAAAGCAGCAGGAGAATCACAGACTCCAAGAAGGGACTGGGGTTACCAAAAGGGAAGGGGAGGGGAGAGAGGGAGAAGGGGATTGAAGGGTATCATGATTAGTACACATGGTGTGTGGGGGGAGTGTCATCGGGAAGACAGTGTCGCACAGAGAAGACAAGTAGTGACTCTGTGGCTAACCTGACTCTCTTCTGTTCCCTTGCACTTTGCAACTGAATCACAACAAAGTTAAAGCTGGTTGGCAGGGGGACAGTCTAAGCTTTAGAGCCTGAGAGACGTAGGTTAGATTCCTGGCTCCATCACATACTAACTGGATGATCTGAAGGTCAGAAATAATACATGTAAAGTACTCAATACAGAGCTGGCACTCAGAAAGTGAGAGTTATCACTGTTACTTAAACTATCAGTGTAAGACCGCAGGTTGCAGACAACAGAAGGACAGACCAAGAATCTGGCTTGGTATCCAGGTCTCCCATGCATCCATGGTACAGTCTTCAGGAAATTTAGGAATTGAGAGTTTTTCCAACTGTTGTATGCAATCAGTAAGCATGTAACTGAAGTGCAAAGAGGTAGACAGCACTATATGGAAAACCTTTACTAGATCTGCCCTCAAGAATTAAAATGTAGTTTCACTATAATCTTCACTATTTTAGTCAGATTTCTGAGTGCTAACTAGGTTCCAAAATTAGGGGGAGGTGTATCCATGGCCCCAAGGTACTTACAATCTACTAAAAGTGAAGACAAGTATGAACATGATAAGTATGCAGTTTAGTTCATAAGCCAATCAATGGCAAAATTATCTTAAAACCAGAGGAAAAAAAATACTACTTCCTTGGCCATCCTGTTGGTATTTTAATACCCGTTACGAAGCTCGTGTTCAATTCTAAGTATCTCATGCTTCAGTTGAAACCTATTTCCTGGTTGTTCTCATTATCATTCCATTCACAATATAAAGCACATTTTCTTGAGGACAAGTCTAAAGCAGGAAAAGCATAGATTGGGCCAAATCCCTTCTAAGCCTTGCTGGTCATCTGTAAAATAGGGACACTGCACCCATTACAGAGAGCTGTTGGAAGGGCTAAATTAAGCAAGATGATGTGTGTAGGGTACCCAGCACCACATCCAGGAGAAAGGAGGGGCTTGATTGAAGTTCCTGCAGAGATTCTGGATTGCTCAAACTGTTATACACAAAATGCAGAGGCCTTGGGACAGTGACAGCATTATCTGACTTAGCACCATTTTATTTACTGGGAGGCAATGCATTTGCACTGCTATGAAAAATATTACTATTATTAAAGCAGCAGCAGCTGCTGGGCCGGCAGTGAATGCTTATTTTGATTTACACTTACTGAAATAAGGAGTGTCTAATTTTATGTAAGTGTTATTAATGTGAATAAACATTACAAGGAAAAGGAAATGGGCTTCATAAAGAAAATGATTAATGAAACATAAAGGAAGACACTCCCCACAACTTCAAAACAGTGGAGACACTCAAATTTTCTTTTGTGTGTAATTGGTCAGTGAAGAAGCCACTTACTGGAAGGAAAGCTGTTACCCCTGTCAGACCATTAAGGAGCTTCTGTTATTTAACAGTAGGAGAAGGCCAATCAAACCAGAAAACTTCCTCAACAGAGCCTGGCTGCCCGGCTGACTCCTCCATCCATCCTGGGTATCTATGCAAGATTATTTTCGAACTCATGTCATCACTGTGGATTTAAACAGCAGTAGGGTTGCTTCTCTGCCCACACCCTGTGTGGAATGTTGGTCTTTCATGACCACATCAGGAAGCACAGAGCTCTGACCACAGCCCTCCAAAATGTCCCAAATGAATGCAGAGCAGAAAGGTCAATGGGAGGCAAGACTTGCAGAGGGAAAGGCAGAGAACCTAGCATCTTCCCAGGGCCTCTGGGGGCCAGGAAGGCAGCTGCCTTACCTTCCAGCTCCATCTTTGATAACCCCGTGATGTACTGTCATCTCTATTTAGCTCTCACTCCAGCAAAGGATGAAGATGATGGGGCCAGAGGACCGGGATCTTGGTCCGAGCTTTCTGGGTAATCTGGGTGTGCAGAGAAGGTGCCTCCCAACCCTCCTACCCTTCTCTGAGGATCATCATCACGCCAGTTCCTGCTGAAAGGGAGGGCTCTGCCCTACTCATCAGGCAACCCCACCAACCTGGCTAAAGCTAAGTGGAGTAGCAGAAGTCTGCTGACCTGATCCTCTCCCAGATGTCCAAATCAGGCAGAGACCAGCTGGTGTGGCCCACTGGAGCTGGCGGTGTGCAGGACGCAGACTGCCATCCTCTGACATTTCCCCAAAGAAAATATCCTTATTTCCTACCTACCATTCTCGTCTCTCCTGTTCCATAAGATACCCTCAAATGAGTCCTTATAATAAGCCTTCATTTTGCCTGAACTAGCTGTATTTTGTTCTTTGTGGGCCTATTACTTCCCACAGAAGAGACCAACTTCCTCATACACAGAAAGGAGTTGACTGAGTGGTCTCTAAGGCTTCTTCCAGATGTTGAACTGATTTCATAATAATACAGTCTTCATGCCAGGTGCTAGGCTGGGCACTGGGGACATGGCCATCCTTGCCCTAGCCCTTGAGTACAATGTTATAGAAACACAAGTTACCATTAGTAGTAGAAAGAGCTTGGAAGCACTTATGTTCTCCATCCAAAGCACATCTGGTGGGAAAAGGGATGGTCTGGCTCAACCCAGGCAACCCTGCTCTAGGTAACAGTCACCAAAACGCACTCATCTTTTGGGCTTCACCTCCCTGGCACATGAGGTCCTGATTTTGTTTTCCTAGCATCTGGGTGGCTAAATTGCGTGCTGTCATATCAAAGGGACATACATTCCAGTTCTTTGGGGAAAATTATACCACAGCCTCGGCATCAAAATTCAATTCTTACGTAAGTGACCACAAACAGAAGCACAACACAGGGCTGCTCAGAATGGGCTCTGGGCCGGGAGAGTGACTCCCAGATTTTCTCATGTGCATCATCTCCTTTAGCACTCAACCAAGGTCATTTATTTATCAAATGAGGAAACTGAGGCTTAGATGCAAAGCGGTCTCTAGCCCATCACTTACTCCTGTTTAGATAATACACATGTTTAAATAATGGCTGAGGCCAAGGTCTAGCTCTAGTCCCAAATGACTACGTTATATAAATGGAAACCTCCTCTCTGAGGCTCTCTTAACTTACAGACATAAAGGCAAAGATCTTGGTACTGTCTGAACATCCCATACCACAAATGCTTCTAATGAAAGCCTCTTATTTAACATCAGGGACAGCTACTATGGCCTCTCACAGCATGTCTGGTAGACCAGGACTTAGGTACCTGCACACAGGTTAGCAAGATCAGGTTCCTACTCCTCCAACCTAGAAGCAGGTAGGGAGTGGCAATGGAAACCTTCCCCACCACCACCATATACAACCAGCTTCCATAGCCCATCTAGAGAGTCGTAGGCAAGGAGCCTGGGCTGGGAGTCAGGAGACCTGAATTCCAATCTCTGCCTAATTTCTTTCCCATTTTTAGGCCTCAGTCTCCACATCTTGAAAGCAACAGCCCTAAAGCAGACCTGTATGGGTCCTCATGAGCTTTCTTCCATGGGGATACAAAACTAGAAGGTTCTTCTAGCAATCTAGAAAAAACTAGAAGGTTCATCTTGCTTCCCAATTTAAGAATCCATACATTGGCAATCCCAGCACTTGATAGAAGATAACCAATGCTATACCACTGAACTGATAGACTTTGGCCAAAATTAAAGACAACTGACATAAGTTACACTGAATCACATTAATAATCACTATTGATTTTTTCTGAAATGCTTCAAGCAGCCATTAAACCTCCATCACAACTCTCATGAGCCCCTTGGAGATGAGGCTCCTAGGCAAGTAAGCACCAGACTAGATTTTCTCCAAGGTCCCTTCAACTTTGATGTCACTGTAGTGATTCCCAGCACCCAGCAAAAAGGCAGGGCTATGGAGATCAGGAAGCTGAAAGGCAGTCAGAGAGCCCTGCAGTAACCCCAACCAAGAGTAGTGGTTTTTCAGTCAGGGCTGTGGGCAGCTCACAGGCAAAGAGAGGCTGGTCAACAGTCTCAGACCAAGTATGCCAGGGTGGAGCTGGAAGCCACAGGGACTTCACTTCAGCCAAGCCCACAGAGGACTGTTGGCAGCACTGTCTTTGCCTACAAAAGGCAGACATTTCAAGAGAGCACCAACTAGAGGTCCCTGAACAACAGAGAAAAGGAACTATCCTTCCATTTCTCTTCTCGCCCTCCAATTCTCTCTCTCTGGCACTAGAAAACCAAGTAGGGATAAGAAAAATAATCAGTAGGTGTCTTTTCTATGGGTCCTGCAAGACCAAACAAAAAACAAAAAATACTAGTTGACAAGAAGCACAAAAGACAGTGAAATACATAAGAAACAGAAGGGATTTTAGACGCAAAGATCTGTATTCAGAATTCAAACCATCAATTTCAGTGTGACCTTGGACAAGTCATTTTACCTCTCTGAGCCTTGGTTTATTCATATGTAAAAGAATGTTAAGAATGCTACCAGACAAGAGTTTTATCAGGTGGTAGATGTGAAAAATGTTTTTAAACCCTAAAGATGTGTATGAAGGGTGAACAGCATTAGCTTGGAACACCCAGCTAACAGGTTTGAGCATGAATTTTCTTGTCTCTTTGCTTCTGTAGACAAATGTATTCCTCACTCACTGACCTTTGCTGCTTATGTCAAGAGAAAATTCACCCTCAGTACTGAATCAGAAGGTTGGGCCACAGAACCCAGAATTCTGTATGAGACAGAGGTAACAAGGGAAGGTATTTTCACCTTTGGTTGTTTTATCTTCAGGAGGTCAGAGACGAAGGAAGTACATTTTCTTTACCTCAACCAATGCATAGGACCAATCTTGACTTTATCTAAAGTTTTCCTGAGACTAATTTTTCTTTAAGACTACAACCAGTTGAACACATCTGAACATATCACATGCATCACTAAGATAAGCTAGCCTCTAATGCAAGACCTACACTTGATTTTCAGCTCCTGTAAAAACCCTTTTAGACACTATAATTCTAGAGGCCAGGGTTGACCGTCTGAGTATCCCCAGGGTTTAGCATACTGCCTATAACAGACACTGGACGATCTGTATATTGACTGGTTGGTAATTTGAGTGATTTAGCTGGAACTGCTGGGGTGAATGTCCTGTAGTATTTCCCCCACATATGAACTGTCCCTTGCTACATTACTTAATGATAGTAATATCTTTCCCTTTCTCAAAGACCATTAGTTTCTCCATCATAACACATTGGGATTAACAAACCCAGTACTTCATCTGGGTTTGGCAAAGTGATTTGTAAACAGTAGGTGCTCCCATAAAATGTGTTAAGTGAATGCTGTTCTACTATTACGCCCAACTAAGTTCCCACATTTGAATCTGAAAAACCATAGCCAAATCTTTGAAAGCACAGGAAAAAAAAAAGGTACGTGTTTAAGTATTACTATTAAGAACTTTTTAGAATGTTAACAAGAAAACTCAGCCACTTAGGAGCTTGGGCACCTCTGTTTCATGAGATCAAAATTAGAAGGTACAATGGAAGTGAAGTATTTTAGGTTCTCTGCAAAGCCACTGAAACAAAGTCCTTGTAGACAATTAGAATGTCTATTTTATGGCTTCCCATTAAGGATTTCCTAACTCCATTCACTTACTAGTCATCTGAACCTTGCAGACAAATCACTTCATCTCTCTAGGCCTCAATTTTCTTCTCTGTAAAATGGAGATAACAAGTGTCCCTCCACCATTAAACTGAGAGTGAGGCGATCATGCATGCCATGTGCCTACCACGTGCCTAGTATAAAGCAGCTGCTCAAATAATGAGCAGAACACCTCCTCATATCATAAAGTGCTGGCTCAGTATTAAATGACCAAGCAGACCTTCATTTATCATGTTTGACTCTCCCTTTCACCAACACCAAGTACCGACCAGTCTAAGCATTTCAATGGACAGACCCTCCTACTCTCGCCCGCTGCAGCAGCCCAACCATGCTTGATTGCTCCCTTCTCAGGAAAACTCTTGTCTTCAGTCTCCTAGGCACTTACTCAGAACTTCCAAATGGTCATGAGTAAAATGGTACACGTCAGTGTGCTCTGGTTGCTGAATAAGCAAAACACTGCCTTCTGGCTTGGAAAACACTAACACACCAGGATGAAACCTTGGCAGCCAATCCATTCCTGCCTCCCAATGGCAGCCACTCATTGTGTGCCAGCCACACCAGGACTCCTACAGTCATGTGGAAATGCTGGCCCCCAGAGGTAAAGTCCAGAAGTAAACCCTTTGCCTCTTTTTACCACTTATTTCCGACCCATTTCCTAGACTGCTCAACACAAAGAGACTCAAATAAAAGCACCACCATCTGCAAAGCACACCACACTCTTTGCCAATGGGACGTAGCAAAAGGGGGAGTGGGGGTTAGCATGGAGCTCTAGTAGTTTTTCAGGAAGAGTCATGAGGTCCATATCATTTAAATCTTTCTCGGGAGTTGTGTTAATAATTTTACTCTAGTAGTTTTTTAGTTGATACTTATGTATATTCATTAGGAACTCAAAGAGCAAAATGTCATAAATTAACAAGAAGTTGTTTAATTACTAGAACTAGAAAAAGGTTTTAATAAAAAAATTCCCAGCTAGTGAAATGAATTCCTATTCACGAGTTTCCACATAATCCAAAAAGTACCCAAAAGTTCTATTCCTAAGAATTACCACAAAATAATACAAATGGCATTCTAAGTTTCCTAATAGCTCACTTGTGAAGCATATGCCAACAAGATTTTGCAGCTTGCCCCAAAACTTTTCCCTATTATTTTGAAGGCAATAATTTTTTTTAGACCTGAATTCTGAGCAAGATATTTAAACTAACCTGCCCTTTCCATCCACTGACCATCTCCCAGTATAATCTTAGGAAGAAAAATTTAAACTCAACTGTGGTGGTTATCAAAAAACAAAAGGGTATAGTTCATATTTCTGTAAAAGATAATTATCATTGAGTCCAACCTCATGGAATATGATTCAAGAGATAAAAGATGCAGACTGGGGACAATGACTTGTTGACCAGTAAAATACTCAAGTCCAGAAAAAGAATTACTAAATTATTGCACCATTCTGAATGAAACATTTACTGTTATATTTTTGGGAACATGAGTATTATCAATGTACTTTAACATGACACTTGAACTTCTAGCCTGGTTCCAATTTCTTCTTAAGTTCATAGGAGACATTTGTATTATAATTGAGTCTATTTTTCTACCCAATCTTGCAAAGCAGTATTCCTTCCTCCAAAAATGTATCTCTTGCAATTGCTTTTAAATTTAGTTACCTCAAACTAAGATCAAGAGCAGCTGCATATAATTTAACATTAACCCAATCCTCTGGTGTTGCTACAAAATATGGACACATACTCCTAACAAAGAGCATCACCAACTACTTACCCTTATCACACCCCACACAAACTGAATACAGTAACATTATCTCAATGTGCAGAAAGGAAAAGTTAAAATAACTGACAGCTCTATTAGCAGGCATCGAAGAACTTATCTAGAAGGAAAATAACCACTCAGTTTAGTCTATGTCACATCCTTTAGTTGCATATACAATTAGTACAGAAAAAGGATGCAAAATGCTCCTATATCAAAGTGTTCCAATTTATCACAATTATGTGAAGGGCAGACCCACATGGTATTGAGTGCCTGGCAATTCTGTTTAATCCCAGTCACTAAACCCAGACATTTAGCATCAGGCTAGCACAACAGTTTACAGAGAAAAAAAAAAAAAAAAAAAAAGATCCATTTACCTCTGGCTTTCAAGCAAACCTAACTAGTTAGGTGATATTTCTCCAACTGAATTTCAAAATTCAGTTCAATAACCCAACATTAAGTTCAGAGAGAACTCTAAAAGCGTCCTTAACTGACATTAAATGCTCAGACTAATTTGCAATACCAGGTAGGCAAGATGGGACCCAGCACTAACAGAAGTCTCTCTCCTAAAATTTAGTACTCCTGGGCTTCAAAATACCAGTCTGTGTGTAAACTGGTCTGAAGGGTGATTATCAAAGCCCATGTCAAGAACAGTCTGCCCACAGAAGCATCAGCTTCTCAGTGTTACAGAGGGCTGGACTGGCCATGGTGACCTTGCATCGAAAAGAGCCCCCCAAAACCTCAAACGAACTGCACCAAAATCCACCCAGAGCAACTGAGCTGCCTTCCCAACTTCCCCCAGTGCTATCCATTTCAGTTGCAATAGGTCTGGCTGGTTAGGAGGGGAGTGGTGCTTATTAGGACTTAAGGATGGTGCAGAGGTCCAGGACAAATGTCCTGTTTTTATTGAAGTTCAGTGACTTCCTCAGCTCTTGGGCTTGAGGGTTCCTCCTTACCTTACCCACCCTGCCCTACTGCTAATTTAATTTACTTAAAATTTTAAAGGAAATAGCTATACCCTTGGCCCTGACCCGGTTACCCACAAGGTTTCCCTAGAGGGTCTAGATAAAAGGAGCTGTTCTTTCTGCAGTCTCAGGCCTCCCGTCTCGGCATCTGCCTGATCCTCCAGGCAGCATCAGCCTCAGGTCTGCGTTCACAGCTCCTGCGTGCCCTGCGGGAAGGTCCTGCTGGCGCAGCAGCCTCCAGCATACCCAAACCTCCAGCGAAGGAAGCCGGGTGGGCACCTGCCAGCACAGATCTCTTTTCACCCAGGGCTTTGGGCACTGGAGACTCCACTGGGGTGGACACAGTCTCAGCCTCGGCTCCCTCTCATTCCTTTGGGATTTTTCCACCGGCCCTTGCCTGTACAGCTAAGCCCGCCCTCAACCGTGGAGAGCGCATTCACTGACCATCTCCCGGTCCCTTGCTTGGTGACCTTGGCCACGTTGCTTCGCTACCCTGGGTGGCCTGACACCATGTACTTCGCGGGTTATTGGAGGGTCACGGTGATGTGGGAAGCGCCAGGCTGACTGCATGACACCCAGTAAAGGCGCAAGATAAGGTCTTCCCTCTTCTTATGGGGGTGTCCAGAGCTCGCTCGGCTCCCCACCTTCAGCCTAAGGAGGTCGGCGCCCGGGGCCAACGGGGCAGGAGGCTCCTCCAGGGGATGTGGCTGCCCTAGACCGCAACATCCCCTTTCCCCGGCTCAAACAGACATCAAGGCAATTCAACTGCGAGACAGCGGCTGCGGGCGGAGGCAGCGCGAGGTCCTGGCGCGCGGGCCGATGTCCCCAGCGGGGCGCGCGCGGGGAACGCCGGCCCAACCTACCTCCTCCAGGAGCGTGACGGTGTTCCTGCAGTTGTGCAGCCGGGTGGTGAAGCTGGACGTGGTGGGCGAGTTGTAGTCCTCGGTGGTCTCGGCGATGAACTCGGAGACGGAGATCTGGTCCGGCATCCTGCCGGGGGGGCGAGACACAAGCGGGTGCGGGGGGTGAGTCACGGCGCAGGCTCCCGGGGCCGCGGGCCGCCCGGCGGCTCATGAACGCCCCGCGCAGCTCGCCACCCAGAGCCCCGCCGGGCAAGCTCCTGTCCCCGGCGACGGCGGCGGCGCTCGGCGCGGGGCCCTTCAAACTCCGAGCAGAGCACGAGGCAGGGGGCTCCAGAGGACCCGCCTCCCTCTGCTCATGCTGGCGGCGGCGGCGGGGAGGGGCGCGGCGGCGCTGCGCGGGGACTTGGCCGGCCGGCGCAGCTCCTCAGACGCTCTGACAGGCGGCAGCGAGGACACCGACTGACTGAGCGCACACTCCCGCGGGCGGGCGGCGCTCGGGCAACAGTCACGGGGACAAACAAGGAAGTGCTCTGCGCACGCGCCACCGCCTGCGCCCCGCCCCCACCGCCCGCGCCTCGCCTCCCAAGACACGTTCCGACGCGCGCGGCCGGGGTAACCACGCGACCCGCGCGGCTTCCGAAACCGAGTCGCGGGGCCGCCCCCGGATCCGGTGCTTCGGCTAGCTCGTTACGCGAGCGTATTGCAAGAAAGGGACCAAAAAAAGTTGTACGCATTCTTTTTTTAGTCCCATGTGGGTGCACGAAGCTAGGCCAAGAGCGCCGCCTCTGCTGCGAGGGCCGCGGGCCGAGTGCGGGGGGCTCCCGGGCGCTGGGGCGGCTCTGGGGCCCGGCGTGCAGCTGCTCGCTCGCCTGGCTGCCGTCCTCGTCCCTTTGCAGGGCGCTCACAGCCGCTGGAAGGAAGCCGCTGGTATTGTGCAGAGTGCTTAGGTCGCTAAAAGGCTAAAACAAATGAAATTGTTTTTACTTTTCTACAGTTTTCTAATAATTTCATTTGCACAATTTTTTTTTTAAACCTGGAGGTAGACGAGGGTTAGGGAGTGTAGAAGGCAATTCTCGAGGTGTAAATGGTAAATCTGTGCAACGCAAATGCCAAATTTCAGTGGAAAAAGTAACAACAGATTGCTCATTCCTCGGTCCCGGCAGATGGCTATTTTTTTTAACCAGCCCAATTTACTTAGTCCAAAAAATCCATTTAATTTCCATTGATTGCGGATGAAATGGGTTAAAAAAAAAAGTAATAGGCCCTTAGGAAGCTCAGCACGATTAGCTAATTGGAGCCAATAGGAGCTGCCTTGTACAATCACCTGGAAAAACGCGCCCCCTTAGGGCGGAATGCCCTGTGGCCTGACCCGGATTGAGTCCCTCCCACTTTGTATGGGTGTGTCTGTTCTCTGGTTGACCCCCAATCACAACGGAGTTTATCAGAGCAGGGACATTGGCACAGAAGTAGCCAACTGTTGTCAAAAGAAAATGCATCACCTTGCTTGTTGTCAACAAATACACTAAGGACCTATTGTGTGTCCTGGAGATTCAGTAATGGCAATGCCCCTGCCCTCACGAGCTTACTTGCTACTAGGGAAGCAGACAACCAACTGTGTAACAGGGGAGTACATATAAAGTAATAAAGTGACTGAGGTGCAATGACAAAGAATGTTCAAAGGCCTCTCTGTCAAGGTGACATCCTGGACAGAAAAGAATGAGAGGCTAAGTCCCATAGATATCCCATCAGCTATGGGATCTTGGCCTTTAGTTCACATGAAGAGGCAAGACAAGGACCCCAGCCGACCCCATGAAGCAGTTAGATCATAATGGATGAGAAGGCGCTTTGTGCACAGGTAAGCTATGAGAGTTCAGAGTGCTCTGAGCACCTGTGTTGTCTGTCCTGAACCTGCACTGTGCCTCCAACAAAGTGCTCAGTATCAGGTAGGCAAGTGATTCAGCTCACTAAAGGAAGACGGTCATAGGGCAGCAAACACGAATAAAGACTTTCCTGTTAAAGTGATGTGTGGAGAAAACTTTGAGAAGCAGTCTAAAAATAAAAATAAAAAAAACAAGCAGGCACCTGCTTTGCCCTCATTAGCACTTCAAAGATTTGGTTTGGTACACACTGAAATTGAAGTTCTGGGGAGACAGCCACATGGCAATAGCAGGCAGCTGAATGAAGAACTGTACCCACAGGTCACTTGCTCATGTGCAGTGACTGACAGAACGTGAGCTGTTGGAGTAGGTGCCTCCTACAAGAAAATCTTGCCTTTTCCCCACATACTAACCAGGACATCCTGCATCTGGAATGTTCTGTGACTTGGAGCAAATATGGCCCCTACTAGCTTGGGCTAATTAAGTTCTCTGAGCCTCAGAAACCCCACGCTACTCCATGGACAGGTTGAGAGTGGAACACCCAGCACTTAAGACTTCCAACCACATCAGGAAGGCCATTCTGTAGGCTGGAAACCTATCCAGCTTGTGATTTGGCATTTCTTCTATTCTTTGTATTCCCGCTGTCATCTAATGTCTGAACCCTCTGCTGGGCTGATGGCTCCTTCCATCTTATATGTGTGGCATACAGTAAATACTTGATAAATACGAGCTTTTATTAAAAGCCTAGAGTCAGTGAATAATTGCCATGATTCCAGGAGCCCTGGATTCCAGAGCTTTCCCAATAACTGATGCTGTCACCTGGAGCCTTAAAGCCATCACTTGTAAAATAAAGGGGTGGGTGTGTCAAAATGACCATGCAGTTCTTTCCCAGCTGGAGCTGAGTATGTAACTTCAGCCCTACAGATGCAAGGAGTAAATATTATTACAACGAGCTAAGCTAAACACAATGGTAAGTAGTCGGGGATTTCTTTCTTGACTGGATTCACCAGAAAACCCGAACTGCTGCCGTCAATGGTTGTTTCAGTTTCATTTGAAGATTATGTTATGTTTCTGCTCCTCCTCCCTATCTCCTCCAGCCAAGAAAGGAGTATGAACAATGAGACATTGTGCCCTGGTAAGTATATACCTCCTCAGACTGGTCTGCAATTCGAGTTTCAAAGGTTCACACCTTCACCCACCATTTCTGGGGTTCATGGGCCATAATCCTCTTTAAATTTGAAACCATGCCCCAGTAATCCATCTGCACCTCTCATTTTCTCAAATACCCTGAAAAACCATTCCTGGATATCAGAAAGCAAACCGAGTTTGATGTAGGCAAAACTTAAAATCTGGATTTCTTCGTGTATATTCAGAAATATACATCATTCTTTCCAGAGCCAGGAAATGCGTATCCATGTGCCTGCATGCGCGCGCACACACACACATGCACAACGTGTGCGTGCCCACCTTTATATATACATAGGGCAGGCATCATTTTTGCTGTCATTATCATAATCCCCATCAAAGGCTGTTCAGCACCTCTGTGCTCCTCATGCTAACTTCTTACTCTGAACACTGCTAACAGGTAAGACAGTGGTCCTTACTGGATACTTTGCATTTCCTTGAAAAGAGGCAGCAAGCACAGTAGGGCCTATTCTTATGGACAGCAATGGCATGACTGACCCCACTGTCACCAAAGAATTGGCTGAGTTTTATTTTCAGTTACAGGCTTCACTCACTCATCTGCCTAAAAACCACGAGGGTGCATTTGCAAGATGGCTGACAACATACCAGGTGTGGGGAGCTTGGGGTGCCCTGTGGGTGCAGGAAACCAAGAGGAGCTATTGGTACTATGATCAACAGTGCTAGCCAGCATCCCAGCCTGACCTGATGGAATGGCAGCTCCAAAGGCCTTTATGGACAGGGACAATGGGGTAGCAAAGGAAGAGAATATGCTTTGTGTGATGTGGACCTAGATTTGAATCTCTGTCGCTTATTAGCCTTGTTTACTCATCTGCAAAACTAGTGTAATAATAAAAGTACGCTACAGATTGTTACATGAAATAAAACGAGAAGATGTGGATAAAGAAGTTGACACATAGTGAATACTCAGCCAATTATTATTTCCCTTTGAACTCCCTTTTTATGTGAAGCATGACTATAAATACATCTCTTTTCATTCCAGGACTCAGATACATCTCTAAATTAGTCACCTGGAGGAGGAAAAAAGAGGGACAAGGGAGGCTGCACAGCAATTCTACATTGGGGATTTTGGATTTAGGAATTATTTTCAGAGATTTCACTTATTTCTTTAAGTATCCTGTGTGAAATCTGATCCATTAGTGATGGTTTTGGATTTTGAAGTAAATAAATGGTATTTAGAGTCAAATACAATGACTACTAATTGGGATCAAAAGTGAATGGAAGTTATAAAATAAAAGCCTTCTTTTCACACAGAACACAGTTCCTATAAAGAAGGTTATTTTGGGCAAGGAAACTTCTAGATAGACCAGGGTATTTATTTTGCAGGAGCATGAGTAACAGGCTCACGTGAGAAAGACTTGCCAAGAGCAGCTGTTAGATTTTGTTAAAGCCTTAGTTTTCACATCTGCATAATGGGGGCAATTCCAGTAACTATCTGTTAGTGCTCTGAGGATTCAATGAGCTAATAAAGCACATAAACTGGTTAGCAGGGTATGACACAGCATAAGCAGACAATACTTTTCATATATTATGGGAATATTGAAAACCTTACCTGGAGATGTAAATTCTGATATTCCATGTAAAGAAAAAAATTTCACTGAGACCTGATATGTACCAGACACTTTGCTAAGTATAGAATTAGGAGCACACACATCCTTTGTTTTCCTCCCCTTAGGTCCTTTATTTATTTATTTTTATTTTGGTATCATTAAACTTCAATTACATGAGCAACATTATGGTTATTAGACTCCCCCCATCATCAAGTCCCCACCACATACCCCATTACAGTCACTGTCCATCAGTGTAGTAAAATGCTATAGAGTCACTACTTCTCTTATCTGTGTTGTACAGCCCTCCCCATGCCTCCGCCTACATTATGTTTGCTAATCGTGATGCCCCTTTGTCCCCCTTGTCTCTCCCCTCCCACTCATCCTACCCAGTCCCTTTCCCTTTGGTAACTGTTAGTCCCTTCTGGGTTCTGTGAGTCTGCTGCTGTTTTGTTCCTTTAGTTTTTCTTTGTTCTTATACTCCACAGATGAGTGAAATCATTTGATACTTGTCTTTCTCTGCCTGGCTTATTTCACTGAGCATAATACCCTCTAGCTCCATCCATGTTGTTGCAAATGGTAGATTTGTTTTATTCTTATGGCTGAATAATATTCGATTGTGTATATGTACCACATCTTCTTCATGCATTCATCTACTGATGGACACTTAGGTTGCTTCCATTTCTTGGCTATTGTAAATAGTGTTGCAATAAACATAGGGGTGCATATGGCTTTTCCAAACTGGGCTGCTGCATTCCAGTAAATTCCTAGTAGTGGAATTCCTGGGTCAAACGGTATTTCTATTTTGTTTTTTGAGGAACCTCCATACTGCTTTCCACAAAAGTTGAACTAATTTACATTCCCACCAGCAGTGTAGGAGGGTTCCCCTTTCTCCACATCCTCGCCAACATTTGTTGTTTGTCTTTTGGATGGTGGCCATCCTTCCTAGTGTGACATGATATCTCATTGTAGTTTTAATTTGCATTTTTCTGATGATTAGTGATGTGGAGCATCTTTTCATGCGCCTGTTGGCCATCTGAATTTCTTCTTTGAAGAAGTGTCTGTTCAGAGCCTCTGCCCATTTTTTAATTGGCTTATTTGCTTTTTGTTTGTTGACGTGTGTGTAAGCTCTTTATATATGTTGTATGTAAACCCTTTATTGGGTATGTCATTTATGAATATATTCTCCCATACTGTAGGAGGGATTTTTGTTCTATTGATGGTGTCCTTTGCTGCACAAAAGCTTTTCAGCTGCTACAGTGCCACTTGTTCATTTTTGCTTTTGTTTCCCTTGCCCAGGGAGATATGTTCAATGAAGAAGTTGCTCATGTTTATGTCCAAGAAATTTTTGCTTATGTTTTCTTGTAAGAAAGAGTTTTATGGTTTCATGACTGTACATTCAAGTCTTTGATCCATTTCTAATTTACTTTTGTGTATGGGGTTAGACAATGATCCAGTTTCATTCTCTTATATGTAGCTGTCCAGTTTGGCCAACACCAGCTGCTGAAGAGGCTGTCAATTCCCCATTGTATATCCATGGCTCCTTTATCGTATATTAATTGACCATGTATGTTTGGGTTAATATCTGGACTCTCTATTCTGTTTCACTGGTCTGTGGGTCTGTTCTTGTGCCAGGACCAAATTGTCTTGATTACTGTGGCTTGGTAGTAGAGCATGAAGTTGGGAAGCAAGATCCCCCTTACTTTATTCTTCCTTCTCAGGATTGCTTTGGCTATTCAGGGTCTTTTGTGGTTCCATATGAATTTTAGAACTATTTGTTCCAATTCATTGAAGAATGTTGTTGGTATTTTGATAGGGATTACACTGAATCTGTAGATTGCTTTAGGCAGGATGGCCATTTTGACAAAATTAATTCTTCCTAGCCAAAAGCATGGGATGAGTTTCCATTTGTTAGTGTCCTCTTTAATTTCTCTTAAGAGTGCTTGTAGTTTTCAGGGTATAGGTATTTCTCTTCCTTGGATAGGTTTATTCCTAGGTATTTTATTCTTTTTGATGCAATTGTGAATGGAATTGCTTTCCTGATTTCTCATTCTGCTAGTTCATCATTAGTGTATAGGAAAGCAACAGATTTCTGTGCATTAATTTTGTATCCTGCAACTTTGCTGAATTCAGATATTAGTTCTTGTAGTTTTGGAGTGGAGTCTTTAGGGTTTTTTATTTACAATATCATGTCATTTGCAAATAGTGACAGTTTGACTTCTTTACCAATCTGGATTCCTTGTATTTCTTTGTTTTGTCTTATTGCCATGGCTAGGACCTCCAGTACTATATTGAATAACAGTGGGGAGAGTGGGTATCCTTGTTCTGTTCCTGATCTTAGGTGAAAAGCTTTCAGCTTCTTGCTGTTAAGTGTGATGTTGGCTGTGGGTTTGTCATGTATGGCCTTTATTATGTTGAGGTACTTGCCCTCTATACCCATTTTGTTGAGAGTTTTTATCATGAATGGATGTTGAATTTTGTCAAGTGCCTTTTCAGCATCTGTGGAGATGGTCATGTGATTTTTGTCCTTTTTGTTGATGTGTTGGATAATGTTGATGGGTTTTCGAATGTTGTACCATCTTTGCATCCCCGAGATGAATCCCACTTGATCATGGTGTATGATCCTCTTGATGTATTTTTGACTTCGGTTTGCGTAAATTTGTTGAGTATTTTTGCATCTGTGTTCATCAGGGATATTGGTCTGTAATTTTCTTTTTTGGTGGGGTCTCTGCCAATTTAGAGTGATGCTACCTTCACAGAATGAGTTTGGAAGTATTCCCTCCTCTTCCATTTTTTGGAAACCTTTAAGGAGAATGGGTATTATGTCTTCTCTATATGTCTGATAAGATTCAGCGGTGAATCCATCTGGCCTGGGGATTTTGCTCTTGAGTAGTTTTTTGATTACCGATTCAATTTCATTGCTGGTAATTGGTCTGTTTACATTTTGTTTCTTCCTTGGTCAGTCTTGGAAGGTTGTAGTTTTCTAGGAAATTGTCTATTTTCCCAGTATTCTCTAATAATTCTTTGTATTTCTATGGGGTCCATCATGATTTTTCCTTTCTATTTTCTGATTATTTATGTGTAGATTCTTTTATTCTCTTAATAAGTCTGGATAGGGGTTTATCTATTTTGTTTATTTTCTCAAAGAACCATCTCTTGGTTTCATTGATTTTTTTCTATTGTTTTATTCTTCTCAATTTTATTCATTTCTTCTGTGATCTTTATTATCGTCCTCCTTCTGCTTACTTTGGGCCTCATTTGTTCTTCTTTTTCCTGTTTCAATAATTGTGACTTTAGACTATTCATTTGGAATTGTTCTTCCTTCTTTAAATAGGCCTGGATTGCTATATACTTTTCTTTTAGAACTGCTTTCACTGCATCCCACAGAAGTTGGGGCTTTGTGCTGTTGTCATTTGTCTCCATATATTGCTTGGTCTCTGTTTTAATTTGGTCACTGATGCATTGATTATTTAGGAGCATGTTGTTAAGCCTCCATGTGTTTGTGAGCCTTTTTGTCTTCTTTGTACAATTTATTCCTAGATTTATACTTTTGTGATTTGAGAAGTGGGTTGGTAATATTTCAATCTTTTTTAATTTACTGAGGCTCTCTTTCTGGTCTAATATGTGGTCTATTCTGGAAAATATTCCATGTGCACTTGAGAAGAATGTGTATCCTGCTGCTTTTGGGTACAGAGTTCTGTAGATGTCTGTTAGGTCCATCTATTCTAGTGTGTTGTTCAGTGCCTCTGTGTCCTTACTTATTTTCTGTCTGGTTGATCTGTCCTTTGGAGTGAGTGGTGTGTTGAAGTCTCCTAAAATGAATGCATTGCATTCTATTTGCTCCTTTAATTCTGTTAGTATTTGTTTCACATATGTTGGTGCATATATATTTATAATGGTTATATCCTCTTGTTGGACTGCCCCCTTTATTATTATGTAATGTCCTTCTTTATCTCTTGTTACTTTCTTTGTTTTTAAGTCTGTTTTGTCTGATACGAGTACTGCAACACCTGCTTTTTTCTCCCTATTGTGTGCATGAAATATCTTTTTCCATCCCTTCAGTTTTAGTCTGTGTATATCTTTGGGTTTGAGGTGAGTCTCTTGTAAGCAGCATATAGATGGGTCTTGCCTTTTTATCCATTCTATTACTCTGTCTTTTGATTAGTGCATTCAGCCCATTTACATTTAGGGTGATTATCGATAGATATGTACTTATTGCCATTGCAGGCTTTAGATTCATGGTTACCAAAGGCTCAAGGGTAGCTTCTTTACTATCTAACTGTCTAACTTAACTCTCTTATTAAGCTATTATAAATACAGTCTGATGATTCTTTATTTCTCTCCCTTCTTATTCTTCCTCCTCCATTCTTTATATGTTAGGTGTTTTATTCTGTACTCTTTTGTGTTTCCTTTGACTGCTTTTGTGGATAGTTGATTTTATTTTTTGCCTTTAGTTAGTATTTGGTTGGTCTGCTTTCTTTGGTGTGATTTTATTTTCTCTGGTGACATCTATTTTGCCTTAGGAGTGCTTCCATATAGAACATTCCCTTTAAAATATCCTGTAGAGGTGGCTTGTGGGAGGCAAATTCCCTCAACTTTTGCTTGTCTGGAAAATGTTTAATCCCTCATTCAAATGTAAATTATAATCATGCTGGATACAGTATTCTTGGTTCAATGCCCTTCTGTTTCATTGCATTACATATATCATGCTGTTCTCCGCTGGCCTATAAGGTTTCTGTTGAGAAATCTGATGATAGCCTGATGGGTTTTCCTTTGTAGGTGATCTTTTCTCTCTCTCTGGCTGCATTTAATACTCTGTCCTTGTCTTAGATCTTTGCCATTTTAATTATTATATGTCTTGGTGTTGTCCTACTTGGCTCCCTTGTGTTGGGAGATTTGTGGTCTTCTGCGGTCTGAGAGAGTATTTCCTTCCCCAGCTTGGGGAAGTTTTTAGCAATTATTTCTTCAAAGACAGTTTCTACCCCTTTTTCTCTCTCTTCTTCTTTTGGTACCCTTATAATGCAAATATTGTTCCATTTGGATTGGTCACACAGTTCTCTTAATATTCTTTCATTCCTAGAGATCCTTTTGTCTCTCTCTGCCTTAGCTTCTCTGTATTCCTGTTCTCTGATTTCTATTCCATTAAGACTCTCTTGCACCTCATCCAGTCTGCTCTTAAGACCTTCTACCAATTGTTTCATTTCTGTTATCTCCCTCTGGACTTCATCCCTTAGCTCTGGCATATTTCTCTATAGGTCCATCAGCATGGTTATGATTCTTATTTTGAATTCTTTTTCAAGAAGATTGGTTATATCTCTCTCACCAGTCCCTCGCTCTGAGGTTGTCTGAGTGATTTTTGACTGGACCAGATTCTTCTGCTTTTTCATGGCGATAGAAGTGGATGCGGGCAGGTGGCGCGTGTGTCAGCTGGGAGAACAAGTCCCTTCCTGCTTTTTGGTCACCTTGCCCTTCTCCACTGCCTGTGCTGTCTACCCGCACACCAGGAGCAGTCTCTGGGATAATCTCCTGAGCTGCCGTGGGCAGGGCAGCCCTCGGGATAGGCTAGCACACTGCAGGGGGTCGCTGCTGTGCTGGGTGTGTTCTCCTGCAAAAACGGCGCCCCTTCGTGCCTTCCAGACTTTGCTCTGGCTTCTGCTGCCTGTACTGTCTACCCGCACACCGGGAGCAGTCTCTGGGATAATCTCCTGAGCTGCCGTGAGCAGGGCCGTCCTCAGGATAGCCTAGCACAGTGCTGCGAGAGGCAGCCACACCGGGTGTGTTCTCCTAAGAGAATGGCACCCCTTTGTACCTTCCGAACCTACTCTGGCTTCCTCCGTCTGTCCCGGTTAGCTGTGCACTGGGAGGAGACTCTGTGTGGTTGTTGTGGGCGGGGCTGTTTTCCGGCTGCTCCGCAGCTGTGGTGGGTCAGCCAGTTTGCTTGCAGTGCTGGCCCGGGGGAATGAATGGCAGGCTGCTTATCACTGGGAGGGGCTTCAGGGCTGCATTCCCCTCCAGGGAGTTAGTGAACCTGAAGTTCCTCAAGATTCCCAGCATGCTGGGCTGAGTGTGCTGGGACGATTTTGTCCAGCTGTTGAGCCCTTGTCCCTTTAAGACTTTTTAAAAAGTGCCCACATTTTTTTGTCCCAGGGGAGCTGGTGTGAGGACCCACTCACAGTCTCCATCTCGGATTTTACTATCCAGTACACCATGCAATGTGTGTCTGTGCTCCCGGTGCAGATTACTAGGGCTGGTTATTTAGCAGTCCTGTGCTTCCACTCCCTCCCCACTCTGATTCTTTTCCTCCCACCGGTGAACTTGAGTGTGGGGAGTGCTTGGGTCCTGCTGGGTCACAGCTCTGTACCTTACCCTTTTTGTGAGATGCTGAGTTCTCACAGCTGTAGATGTAGCCTGGCTGTTGTACTGTATCTTCTGGTCTCTCTCTTAGGAATAGTTGTACTTGTTGTATTTTTTAAAATATATATGGTTTGGGGAGGATATTTCCACTGCCCTACTCACACCGCCATCTGATGTCCCCTCCACACATCCTTTTTTAAACTTCATGACAACGTGACAAGGCAAATATAATTACCCCCAATTTACTGGAGAGAAACCTGGACTACTGAGGTACAGAACATTACTTTCTAAGGCCTAGTCCTGGGCCAGGCACTGCATTTCACTCATTGTTATATACCCTGTGTCTGAATTCATTCACATAACAGTCCTGCTTTGGGGGTATTACTATAATGGGAACTTAGGCACAGGGAAATCACTGCAAGTTAATGTCCCTGGGCCTGGTAGGTGAAATCCAATGCTTTTTCCAATGCCTGCAAAATCTGTCTCTGCACTATACCTGGGGTAGTGCTCTTCTGTTACATATTTCTACCAATCCACACAATCAAAGAAAGTATTCTTATTTCACAAGATAACATGAATTTATTGTCTATCATCTTAATGAAATACTAGAAGGAGGACAGTGCTGCTGGGGGCTGGAGGAGGGAGGGATGCATTTGATGCCATGCACTTAACACTGGGCTTGTGTTGCCATATCTAAGCTAAAGGCTGCTTTCTTCATGTGCCTTCATATGCCTTTCAGTATGAGTGCTGCTCAACTGCATGCAAGCAATTTCATGAATACTAATAATAACAAAAGCCTGTTCTATCCCCAAGTGTACTTAATTTAAATATTCCAAGTTCACCCACAAGAGTGTTCTTAGTAAGGAGAACACTGAAGACAAAAAAAATACTCTGTTCTGCCTTTTCAGAAGACTCATACTTGTGTAAATATCAACTGAATGAACTCACAATATATTTCTCTTCTATCCTGTAAAATAGTAATAATAATATCAACTAATAATTGTGATTATATGTCCTGCACTCAGAATAGCAGCTGCAGCAACCATATAAAGCAGGCACTGGTATTATCCCCATTTTATGCATGGGAGAAACCTGAAGCTTAGAGGTCACCTTGGCAAGTGGTGGGGCAAGGCTGACAGCTCTGATTTCACAGCCCATGTGATTAGCCACTGGGCATTGTGGGCTCATCCAAGACCATGGATCTACAGTCCCAAGATAACTTTCTGTTAGAGCGGTTATGTTACCTTTCTTCTTCCTGGGGAATTCATTTCAAGTCCAACTCAAATGCAAGTTTGTCTAGTCTGTAGAGCATACTTAAAGGATACTTACTGAATAGATGGAGGGAAAATGAATTAATGAATGACTGCACATTTACAAGGGAGAGGTGTGAGAGGAATTGGAAGAGGAGAACTGGAAAGAGAAATCCTACCCAGTTTGTAAGAGTGGCTTCCATCATCTTCCATCCTTGAAAGAATCTCAAAGATATTGTGGTTTCCAACCCCTTCTTTTTTTGGATGAGGAAACTGATTCTTGAGGGGTCAAATGATTTGCCCAGCATTTCCTGGCAGATTTGTGGGGAACCAAGGCTAGATTCTAGGTATCCTGGTTCCCAGGGATTTCAAGGAAGGGATTAAAGATCTTGTCCTCAGAAAAATATCTGAAACTGCCATTTAAGAACACATTATGTTGGTTGATACTGTGATTGCACCACAGTATCAAAGAATGCCTATAGACACTTGCCTGTATTTAAAAACTTCACCCATATAAAATCTGACAGGATCACTTCACTGATGCCCCTAATTTTGAGCAAGAAGACTTTAAGTATACTGTGACACTCAGGGTAGTACTCCTACCTCCTTTTTTATTCTGTCTCTTTCTCTTCTTTCCAGCTCTCCAAAGCCTTAAGCTGGGAGCTTGAGAGCAACAATCAGTTGACAGACCTTGTAAGCTTCCCACCTCTTACCCTTCTGTAAGAGCCCCTTTATAAAAGATAAGAAGTCACAAGAAATAAGGATAGAGTTGTTTTGTGACCTTAACAGTGGGAGTCAGCAGTATTTTTGCAAACAACCTGCCTTTTCCCCAGCCCCCGGCAGCCATAGAGCATAAGGTGAGCATGGGTGAGATTTCGGCTTTGGCCAAGTCCACTTTACCCTCTTGACTGACAAATTCTTTCCTCTGTGGGCATTTTCAAAGATGAGATTGTTGTCCCCTGAGGCCCTGCAGACATTTGTACAGAAGTATTCATTTGAAACACATCAGTTCAATTCCATTTCACGGCACTATATCCTTTCCAGTGGTTAAGAGTGTGCAATCTGGATTCAGATTACCTGGGTTCAAATCCCAGCTCTGCCACTTAACAGGGATTGTGAACCTTAAGGCAAATTACTTAATGTGTTTCTTTACTTTTAAAAGCAGGATACTGAAACCTGTCTTTCATAAGGCTGTTGTGAGGTATAAATCTGATAATCCACACAAGATGCTTAGCACGGTGCCTGGTATATAGTAATGATCAATAAGTGTTAGCTATTAATATTATTAGTATTCTAAACAGGTCCCATGCTAGACTCTTCAGGAGCCAAGAAGATACATAAGACACAGTCCCTGTCCTCACATGTAGGCAGAGATAAAAATTTTCAGCACAACTGGCAAAATGTTCAAAGAATTCAAATGGAAAATAAATGTGTATTTCAAATATGTGAACTATGAATGTAAAGTCCAAAGAAAAAGTCATTCCATGTGTGACCATCTCTCTGATTTGCTCACTGCACAGTTAGACCTATTTTTATAAGCACTTTTCAAAGTTGCTGATCATCTGAAACACTTCTCAAGAAGAAAAATTTGATAAATGACAGCTATTTGTGACTTTAGCACAAAGACAGAATATGGAATGCCAGGGAGGTCAACTCCTTTTCCTCAGTCAAATCATTTCATCCACTTTCCATGAAGTTAAAAGTAGGCACCTGGGGCAGAAGCTCTCTGAGATCCAAGGTCAAGAACATCCTGTAATTCAATGAATTCTTTTTTGACATCAGTGTTACAACCAACCCTGAACACCACAAGTCCCCCAGCTCTGCCTCACTACACGTATGCCCGGAACAATCTGGAAGTCATCGGTTCAGGGTTGGAAGCCCTGTTAGGGGCACCTTATATTATATGACTGTATCACAGGATACAACTGTTGCTTTTCAAAAATATGATTTCACCTGCAATGTGTTTGAGCCCACATAACAATGAGCTGTATTATAACAGAATTTTTCCATAATTATGTCAAATGTAGGGCATTGCTTTATTTGAAATGGGAAAATTGCCCACCCACTGCAGAGCTTTCTCGTTAGCATATGCTATTTGGTTAACATTTTTCTCAAATGCGAACATTCCGAATCACACTAGGGACTCTAATTTTAAAAAATCAAACAAAAAAAACCCCCTCTATAATTGCTAGCAAACCTTCTGACAGATGCATCTAACTTCTGTTCCCTCTTTTTAGTTCATTTTTTGTTTTTGAAAATTAGTTTTGTTGCTCTGGTCCTGCAGATTGTAGGTATTAGACAAACTAATTTATAAAGTTGTTATATTTAAGTGGACAGCAGAGAATTCACTGGCGACTGGATCTAGAGATGATTATTTTCCATATCTTTCATTTTTCTTTTGTGCATAAACTGATTTTCCTCTTAATATTTGGATTTAGAAATTAACTTTCACTTAATCCCAACTTTCAGCATCTTAAGCTTTACAGTTTAGACAGACCTTGTAGGAAATTAACTGCCTAAACATCTCCTTCTTTTAGAAACTACACGGTCCCTGGTTCTACATGATTCTCCAGAGATTATCCATCATATGTTTCTATGTTTCCAACGAGAAGCCTGGACACAGGCTGACCGATCAGAGTATCCCTGCCACCTGAAAATGGCATTAATGGGTATTTCCATCAGCATTCAACTCAACCAAGGCCAATGAGGGGGTTTTATGGAGGACTGCTATGGATGCTAGGGTACAGGGCAGTGGGTCTTTTCTCTCGGAAGTCCAGCTCAAAGGGTTTAGTAAGCCTTCAGCTACTAGTGACCATCTTTCCCATAAATGAGAGAGATTGCTTAAGAATGATGCTAAGCAAAAGATAGCCAGAGATGGAGAGAGAGGCCTGGTGACATCATTTGAACCACTGGATCTACAGAATCCATCCCATGCCTGATGCTAGTCCAGCTGTTGAACGTCCCAGGTATGTGAGCAACTGTATTTCTTTTTTAGCATAAGCTGGTCTAAGATGGGGTTCTACCAATAAAACTAAAAAAGCCCTAATCTTTTTTCCTGAGTTCCAGCACCATCTCCACAATTAACAGATGAGTTACGTTAGACAAGCTTATTCACTGCCTCAGAGCCTCAGCTTCCTTATCTGTAAAATGGGGATAATATTCTCCTTAAAGGATTGTTATGAAGTGTACATTAGATAACATACATAAAAGAATGGGAAAAAATATTTCAAATCATATATGTAATTAGGGACCTAGTATCCAAAATATATAAACTCTTACAATTCAACAATAAAAAGATAAATAAGTAATATTTAAAATGGGCAAAGGACTTGAACAGACATTTCTCCAAAGAAGATGCACAAACACATAAGGCCATGGCAAGATGCTCAATATCATCAGTCATTAGGGAAATGCAAATCAGAGCCAAAATGAGACACCACTTCACACCTACTAGGATGGCTATAATAAAAAAGATGGAAAGTAAGACTTGTTGGAGAGGATGTGGATAAACTGGAATATACATTGTGCAAAACAGTGCAGCAGCTTTGGAAAACAATCTGGTAGCTCCTCAAAAGGTTAAACAGTTTAAGTATATGATGTAGCCATTCCACTCTTTGGGGTATACCCAAGAGAAGTGAAAAAACATCCATACAAAAACTTGTACATGAATGCTCACAGCAGCATTAATCATAATAGTCAAAGAGTGGAAACAACACAAAAGTCTATTGACTGGTGAACAGATATACACACGATGGAATATTATTCAGACACAGAAAGGAATAAAGCACAGATCTGTGCTACAACATAGATGAAACTTGAAATTCATTATGCTAAGTGAAAGACACAAAAGACCACAAATTATATGATTCCATTTATATAAAATGTCCAGAGTAGGCAAATCCATAGTGACAGAAAGCAGACTAATGGTTGCCAGGGGCTGGAGGCAGGGAGGAAGGAAGAGTACCAGAGTGGATCCGGGGTATCGGAGTGCTGGAAATGTTGTGCACTTAGATCACAGTGATGGTGACACAACCTTGTGAATAGACTAAAAACCACCTAATTATACACCTTAAAAGGGTATATTTTCTGTCATGTAGATTTTATCTCAATTTTTAAAAATAATCACAGGTAGAAGGCAAACCTTATCCACTAATAATAACTATAACGGCTACTATTTAGTACCTACTATGTACAAGGCAATTCACATGCATGATTTCGTCTAAAGCTCACAGTACCTCTACAAAAAAGCAGTACTCCCCTCATGTTTCATGAATAGGAAATTGATGTTCAGAGAAATGGTCCTGCCACTAGTAAGTGAAGGAGCTAAGATTCAAACACAAGTCTACCTGATTTCAAAGTTCAAGACTTTTTCACTATACAACACTCTTTGTACAAATAATACTTGGGTGGATGTCACAGGGACTACTGGCTATGTACACTCTATCCAGCCTCTCTTTCTTCAGGAACAAATTTCCATTTGATTCAGGGCAGTAGAGTGTTTGGCTAAAAAACTCATCTTCCATTCTCCTCTCAGCTGGTACGGCTGTGTGCCTGAGTGCTATATAGGACTTTTGGGAAAGTGCTTTTAAAAAAGATGCTAGAGAAGGACCCCTATTGTCCTTCCCCTATTCTTCCATCTCGCTGCCTATAATTTGGATGTAATGACTGGTTCTCCAGCAGCCATTCTGAATCATGAGGTAATATGAAAAGGATGGCACAACCAGAGAGACAGAAATAGCTTGGATCTCTGATAACCGTGGAGGCACATCAGGCTTTGGATTATCTCTAGACTTCTATGGTCTGAGAGGGAAAGCAGAAAAACAACCCTATTTGCTAATATTATTTGGATTTTTGTTTATATGCAGTTGAAATCTAATCCTAACTTATACACTGGGCCCATGAACATGCTGAACCAACTAACAATGTATAAAAATAGCTAATCTCAGAAGTGGTCAAATTAGAAGTACTCTACCACTAATTTTCTCCAACTTGTCCTCTGTGTTTTAGATTCTATAGTCAGAGGCTATAAGAGTCTACTGAATTATTCTGAATACAGTCACCAAGGCCTACTTTGTGGAGTTATAGAATTACTGAAAAGACTGGTCTCAATTTACCGAATACAGGCACTACATATTATATGTGCTTAAATTCATCCCCGAATTGCTTCAGAAATACAGCCAAAGAGGAGCCAACGGGCTCCCACAGAGTGGATTTCTGAAGAAGCAAATTTATTTACACAACCTCTGCATAATTTGGTTAAAAGAGGAGACAGAGCAGATTCCAAACAGGAAGTAAGATGATAAAGCTCAAACACTTCCTGCTTTAAAATCAGTGTTTTGCCCAATCTTTTCAGAGCAATCATTTAAAATTCCAGAATTATTTTCTCTGCCAGAAAGATAAATGGTAGTGGCCTTTCACAGTCAAAATAGAATAACAGTTTTTTTTGTTTATTTGTTAACACAAGATACATGTGATATCTATTAGTTGATGTATTATTTATAACTCAATAGCAGGTTGGTGCAATATTGTTGGGTCAAGAATGGGGTTTTTTAATTCTCCTTAGGGTTTGTAAGAATTCAAGCCACAATGACATAAGTGAGGATGAAACATTTGGAGGAAGGAAAGATTTTTCCACACTTTTTTTCTATTGCTTAATATATCTGATTTTGTACACACTATGGATGGCTAGAGCTGGTAACCCAAATATTCTTTATGAGGGTAAAAAATTCTAGTTTTATTTTGTTATTTTGTATTATAGGCGGCATTCCCATGTATAGGTACAGGTTAGTGAGAAGAGAGGATTCAGATTAAAACTTGTTTTGAATTCTTCCTCCAGATCGCAGTAAATTTTTTACCCTACTCTTTCCATTTCTAAGAGTGCATATGTATGAATGTGGACAAACACACACACACACACACAGACACACACAAACACTCTCATCTCTTCTAGAACACAGGAATCAAGAAATAAACCACACACAGATCCCTGGGAGCCAAATTCATTTCTACATAGTCCATGCACCAAAACTCATGCATTTTAATTACAGGGGCTACCCTCTCAGCTCTCATTTGGCTCTTGTTTTCTCTTACTTTATGCTCAATTCTAACAAGTTTGGTGAGTTGGTTTTTTTGGCCATCACCAGACCGAACCAAGCAGTCATGCTGGAAATAGTGAGAAGGGGCTACCAAGAAGGAAACAACAAAACTATAGAAATTTGCTAACACACACCCTCACAAAAAAGAAATTCTAAATACATGTGCCTGCCAAAGAGGGCAAACCATTCTGCTCAACTGATGGCAGCCTCAATAAGAATCATATTTAAAATGATGGACCTTCGTAATTAAGGAACTTTGAGACAGGATGCTGTATTCTAGGCACCATGCCAGGTGTAGGTCGTTTGAAAGGTTTTCAGTCAGACTAGCAAAAATAACAAAATAAAAAGGTTTTGCAGAAATTGCAGATTTCTCAAGGAAAGCAGCAATGGTCAAGGTGAGCACAAATGAGGAGCCACAAGACCTGGGATCGAATCCTGACAGTACCATTTACAAACTGTATGACACTGGGCTCAAGACTCAACTCTCCTCATCTCTACAACGGAGCTAATGACAGCAACTTCAATTTCTTGTGAATATTAAAGAAGTTAATATATGTGAGAATATAATGTCTGTGTCCATTAATGTTCATTCCATCCAAAGAACCGAAATTTTACTTTGTCTGTGAATCTTCACTGTTTTCCTTGAAACTGTTATTATAATTATTATTTGCTCTTATGATGTCAATTAAAATCAAAGAATAATATGAGCCAGCAATTTCACTCCTAGGTATATAACCAACAGAAATGCATACATCGAAAGACACGTAATAATGTTCACAGCAGTACTGTATATATAATAATACATGCATAAAAGCTCAGGAAGAAATATGCAGTTTCAAAGTCACAACTCTATGAGATCCTATGGTATTCCTGGCTACACTTCCACTCCAAGTCTTTATATTCCACCTATCTGTGGTCCTGAATTTTAAGTATTTTTGGAATATATCTTTCCATTGGTTCGTATTTTCTGTACTGTAGTTTATAGGATAAATACTACTCTCTGAGGAATACAGTGGAAAATAAATAAGCACATATATACTCACATATACATACTCATGGAAGATTTGTCCCAGGCTGTCTTTCACATTCTTTGAGTCTAAAAAAGGGGACAATTTCTAGCCAGAAAATGGTCCCACGTCCAGGAACCCTATGGCACCTTTGTCCCTTGGGCTTTTGGCCTGTGCCAAGGTTGATTCCAACACATATATTCATTACGGAGGCAGACTAGTATCAACCAACCTTAAGTAGGGAGAAGCCAAACAGATTCAAGTAGGAAGGAGATTAATACAGTAGCACTTTTAATGCAGCAGACAAGAAAGTTCGTGCTTTCAAATATTTATCGAGTCATCCTCAACACAGCCCTGTAGGACAGCCTAATGGTATGGGGGTTAAGAAACCACCAGCTAGCTACTTAGCATTTGCATCTGCACTTGAATCCAGTCCTCTGACTCCAGGAGCACTTCTCTTTCAACCACAACACAGGTGAAGGCCACTCCACGAACAGATATCTATTTACCATGGATCTGGGATGGATTTTACCTGGATAAGTTTCTGGTCCAGGCTTTAAACACTGGATCCTCCTTTACCGATCCTGAGACTGCAAAGTTTGGGAATCATGCCCGCACATAATGCACTCTCCTCTTCCGAATACAAAAGGCATTTAGTTAGAGGTCTGTAGTGGCTATATTATAATTTCAGCATAACAGCTTTTCAGTGCCCAACCCCGTAGCTCTGGGAAATAGCAGGAGCCAAGGGGATCTTGGCGTCTTTTCATACAGAAGATAACAGAGCCACAATTTACCCCCTAATGATAGCAGCATTACTGTCCACACTGCCATCTGCACGGCATCTAGGACTACCTGGAAGGCAAATGTAGGAGAGGCTTCCACTGTAACATCGAACCATCCGAATCCCCTCTTCATGGATCTGTCCCTAAGCAGAGTTGGCTTTGGGATCTTTGCCTCTTGGAACCGACATTCGGCTGCCTTACCACTCCACCTGCATCTGTTTGGCCCATTTCTCAACTGCTCCATTTTGCTGGTCTCAGGGGCCTTCCCTAGTGGGCACTTGGGATCAATAGACAGAAAGGACCTAGGCCAATGTCAGGGATGGTTTATGGTTATTGACTGACATTTAGTCTCAGGGCTCTAAATTCTTGGACTGTATGATCCTTAGGCTACAATGCACCCTCCCTGGTTAATATTCTGTTGGCCACCGTAGGATGGGCCATAGGCCACAGACAGGGAGGCCCCCGTGGGTTCTGGTTATGGCTGCGGGTGGGAGTGGTGGAGTAGAGGACAAGACGAAAAGTAATGCAAGCAAAGAAAGAAAGAAATGAGGTCTCCTCCCTCAAGTTTCACTGGAGAGGATTTTGAAAAGGTGTGTGAAGAAGAGTAGGTAAGTGAAATCGGACCAGCAAAAATGGAGGGAAGGCAGAGACCACCCACCCCTGCCCACCCACCACGACTCGGAGCTCTCAGTTGCTTCTTTAATTCTTACACAACTCTGTGGTGTAAGACGGTCCCCATTTACTGATGAGGAAGTCGAGGCAGAGAGAAGTTAAATACTCGGCCCAAGTCCTAACAAGCAGGTCTGTATGATGTCGAAGCCAATACTGTCTTTCAACATCAGCTGTCCACAGCTTCACCCCTGCAGGCATGTTTGAGAAACAAACAAATGGGAAGCCGTGTATTCCTACCTGGGCTGATGTCCTTGGAGCAGGGAGATAACCCACCTCCTCCTACCCTGGCCTCCTCAGACACAAACACACTCACCCACCACACACAAACAGAGAAAAAAAGAATCATCATCAATTTAGAATGCTCATTTTCCTTTTGGGTCCTAGCCTGGCACATGTGGGCTCCCAGATGCACATCTGTCAATACTGCAGGCTGTTACTTTCTCTGGCTGGGCAGTTCTCTTCAGATGATTTCAATTTGGAAGCACTGAGAAGGCCTCCTGACCAGGAGGTGTGGACACGTGGCCACAGGCTAGGCTGGGCACTGGGCACTCCGGCCTGGTGCCAGCCCCTCACAGGCCCACACAGCCTGCTCTTCGTGGAGTCTGTTAGCTCAGTAACTGGGGCTGACTGCAGCTGGTGTGACCTCAGTGCAGCATTTACTCTTTTCTTACATTTTTTTAAAGAGTTTTTTTTCACTTTCCCATTCAAGTTCAAATGGGTCAATGGGTGTGAGAAGTTTTCTGAGAGCCACTGCAAGGATCAAACATCAAAGAGTTGGAAGGATTTAGCCATCCTCTTCCCCTGCATGAATCTAGGAGATCACACAGACACACGGACACACACACACACACACACACACACACACACACACACCTACACACTGAGGAACAACAAAGACATAGACTCAGAATCCCAAGTCCACACGTGGTTGACAAGCAGACATTGTGGAAGGGGCCTTTGTACTAAAGATCAGTTAATTGTGACTTAATGCATTCAACTCATGCATCCAGCCCCACAGTCTGCAGGCCTCTGTATAGGGGCTGCAGGCCTACTAGGAGCAAGGCCCGGCCAGTCCTCCAGGAGCCGAGAGCCAGGCAGTGTGCAGGCGGCCCTCCAGACCCAGTGGACACCTTCCCGGTCTTGCTGGACCGCCGGGGTCTGCTCTGAACACATCACAAGCTCCTTGGCCCTGGCTTTGGGTCGGGCACAGCCAGAAGGATGTCTGGAAGGCACTGGGAGAGGAGGAACCTGAGGGAACAGAGCATTCCCCTCCTCTCCAGGCCCCACCCCATCAGGGCTGTCCGAGGGTGCTGTGCACACAGCCTCCTGGCCCCACTTCCCAGAAGCATCCTGTCCTGCACCCCTTTGCCCCTCAGAGGGGCCTGGAGTGCCCACCATCCCATATGCCTTGCCCACTTCTCAAATGAGTCCTTCATTAGACTCTACTCAAATTATCCTATTTTGAGTGCGCCAACTGCTTCCTGCTGGGACTCGGACTAATCCAGGAAGGCAGAGTAAACAGACAATTGCAGGATAATGCAGAATAATAAAAGACAATGTTGTTTCCCGGTAAAGCACAGGAGCTCTGGGGTCTGACTGCAATGTTGCACATCCTGGCTCCACCACTTCTACCTCTGATAGCTCCTTTAATACTCAATTTCTGCTTCTGAACATGGGGTCAATCTGAGCATCTACTTTATAGGGCAGCCATGAGGATTAAATGAGAATACAAGCAGAATGCTTAGCACTTCATCAATGCTAAGAGATATTAGCAGGGATTCTTGGAGTTAACTGCACAGTCCCTTCAACATCGTAAGTGTCCAATACGTATCTGTTAAATGGCTGAAGTGCTAGGAGACATAGGTAAAGGGGACATGGAGAAGTAACAGGGCAATAATACTAAAGAGGGAATCAGGAAGGACTGCCTGGAGGAGGTGAGCTGCCTCCTGGAGGAGTTAGCTAGTAGTATGGCTGGCAAATGGTTTTGTAGGTAGAGGAACAGCAGGTACCAGTGCATAGCTTGACATGCACATAAGGTGTGGGGGGTACAAATAGCTCAGTGCAATGCGAGTAAAGCGCAATATGAGACCTGAGGTCAGAGTGGGAGGCAGAGGCTGCCAGGGAAAGCTGTGAATGTCATGCCAAGGAGTTTCTCTTTGCCCTAAAAGCAAAGGAGAGCTTCTAAGCTGACAGTGGCCATGAATAGGTTTGACGCTGAGCAGGTTCCGTCGGGCCACAATGCTGACCCTGCCTCGGGCACAACACCAGCACACAGTCGGTGCTCTGCACAGCCGCTGAAAAATGGATGCACACCAGCAGTCCTACACACCGGGCCCTGTCACCTTCCCTGCTCCAACCTTCCAACACACATGCTGACACACAACCTGCCATGATCCGGGCAATCACGGATTTTTTCATCTGATCTCATTAATATTATGCTCACTATAACATAATAAAAACATATTTGGTCTTTGTCTCTGGTTCCAGGGACAGAGCCCCTAAAGCCCTTGAACTCTGCAGAGGCTGAGAATGTCTTTTGTAAGTTAAAGAGATGACTCATGGGTAGGGGGATAAAGAGCATCAGGATGGTCACCAGAAAGATCTCCAAGGAAAGGAAAGGGGCTGGAGATGGAGATCAGTCATCAATGGTCAAAGATTTAACCAATCACACCCACATAATGAGCCCTGGGAGCTTCTGGGTTGGTGAACACTTCAATGTGCTTGGATGGCAGTGAGCCCAGGGGGGCACGCAAGCTCCGTGCGCCATCCCCAGCACCTCGCCCTATGCATCTCTTCCACTTGACTGCTCTGGAGTTTATTATATATTATAAATAGATAATTTATTATATCATAAATTATGTGTATATTATATCCTTTATAATAACTGATAATCTAGTAAGTAAAATGTCCTTCCGAGTTCAGTGAGTCATTCTAGCAAATTTAGAGCCTGAGAGGGACTTCTGAATTTATAGCCCATCCATAAGAAGTAGCCAGAGACTTGGGAATGGAATCAGAACAGGGACAGTCTTGTGGGACTGAGCCCTTAACCTGTGGGGTCTGGGCTAAACTCCAGGGAGCCAGAGTCACAACTGAACTGAATTGTTGGACCAGTTGGTACCCGAGAACTGGAAACTTGCCTGGGGCCAGAATGGTGTTAGAAAAAAAGACGTCATGCCCATAAACACTCTACTTCACGGCATGTGCCAGGCACTTCCCTCTTTGGAAGCTGATATATTTCATACTTACGGGACATCTCAATTCAGTCCTGCCACATTTCACAGGTTTAATAGCCACATGTGATTACTGCTGGCTGCATTAGACAGCACGGTGTTCAAGCACCAGCGAGGAACACTCACTCCAGGCTAGATGAGGTGTTGGAACAACAGCTTCCCAAGGCCCTTAGAATAAAATCTAAGCCCCTGACACAGTCTCGAGGCCTCACCTAACCCATCTACTGCCCACCTTCCTGGCCTCACTTTCCAAACCTTCTTCCTCTCTTCCCACACTGCAGCACTGTTTCTTGTTGTCACTCCTGGAACAGGAGACCACAGGGCCTTTTCACATACTGTTCTCCTCACCCAATGCCCTGCATTCAGACCTCTCCATGTGTACTTCCTATCATCCTTCACATCACACTCTACAGGGTCCTTCCTCCCATCCTGCTCCTCACCTCTTGTTTATTTTTTTTCTTAAATCATACACTATCAGAAATGATCTTGTTCATTAATATTATTTATTGACTTCATTGTCTCTCCCACTATCCACTGAGTCCCCAGCCCCTAGAGCAATGCCTGGCAAAAGAGAAGGTGCTTAATAAATATTTGTTGAACAAATGAATTAACAAATAAATACTTGGATAAAGGAGAAAGCAGAGAGGAAGGGCCAAACTAATTCTGACAAAGGCACCGGGATTTATTCTCCTTTGTATTCCGAGTCCGCAGCGCCATCACCCCATAGATGCTTGTTCCAAAATGGAAAAGCATTACTGATGGAAAGACACTAGAGGCAGGTAGTGGTAGCGGCTACCTGAGCCAGAGAGGGCTTCCCAGAACAGGGTCCTGGGGGATGAATGGGAGTGTGCAGGGTAGGTAACCATCCCTGGCAGAGGGACAGGATGTTCAAAGGCTCAAGGGCTCAGAGGCAGGAAAGCACATGCCCCATGTAGTCAACTCATGAACTGCCACCCTCTCTGTTAGTAACTGCCACTCACAAAGGATTTGCAAGGCTCTTTATTCAGTCTAACTGGAAGTAATCCCCAGCTCCTACTCTGGCCCCCAAGCCACTCTAGCCCAATGTGGCAGGCAGGCTGCTCGCTTCTCAGACCTCCCTCAAAACTGGCTCCCCAAGCTCAGCACTGGAGGAGCACGTCATGGCTGGCAGCGTGGGCTGCAGCTAGTGAGCATGCGACCCATGTCCATATCCCTGACTGCCAGGAGGCTGTGAGCCCCGAACACTAGGGGCCAGCAAGGGGAGAAAGCCGCCTGAGAGCAAGGCCAGCAGAGAGGAAGCAGAGCCGGGAGGACCTGCTGGGCCAGGCACCATGCTAAGTACTTCCCTAGCTCAGTCCTCCCTGCAGGAGTAAACTGAGACTCACAGGGATAGTGGCTTGCCCAAAGCCACACAGCAAGGAGGTGGCAGATAGTGAGTTTCCTTATGTTTTCATATGTACCCTAACTGACAAAGGTACCAACAATCCCAGACTACCCAGGTGTACCTGAAGCCACCCCTAGCCTTGGGCTTTTCTTGCTGTCCCACTGCTAGCCACTGAAGGATGCCCAGCTGATACAGAATAGCATTTCTCCCAGAGGTGAAAGGACTTACCCAGGTCTCCCCACCGGTCTGGGGGCCACAGAAGGCCCAGGTCTCCCGGCTCCTCTCCAGGAATGGCCACCTGCCCCTCTTACAGCTCACAGTGAGACTGCCCTTTGTGCTCAAGTCACACTCATCTGAATTCTCATTTGAACCCCTGGGAAGGGGGCGCCAGGACCTTCTAAGATTACATGCACTCCTTCCAGGTCCTGTCAGCTGCTCTATCACCAAACAGGATAATGACAATCCAAGAGCGAGCAAAGATGCAAACCAGAGGAGACACCAGGAGGTGAAATGGAATGGCCTCAAGTTACCAGCAGAGAAGGTTCTTCTCTGATAAAAATACACACACAAACCACTTTCTCCTCTCCTCTGTGCATAAGATAGACCTGCCCAAAGGAAGGGACAATTATAGCTTTTCAGGTGCAGCACCAAAGCTGTCAGTGTCACTATGTAATTTATGACCAGGTCTGCTGACAAGCATCCATTCTGTGTTATAACTGTCACCTTCCCTGTCCTTCTACTCAGAGCCCCACTGCTGGGCAGAGGGGGAAAAGCAGGACATTGGGAGTCAGAGGATGTGGGCTTCAGAGATGGTGGTGCCTGTTCCTATCTCCCATGTCACATCTATCAATGCTTCCCCATTGCCTGGTCATTCATTCATTCACCAAACATTTACTAAGTGCCTCTATGTGCTGGATACTGTTCTAGAAGCTAGTTAGTGAGGACGGTAGTGAGCAAGACTGAGATGGTTCCCAGACTCACGGAAGTTATAAAGAGAAAGAAAGACTGACATGAATAAAACAAGAGGGTCTCACACACACATGAACACATACGCTGGGGAGTTGCACAGGTCCCACGGAGCTGCACAGTGAGGAAGCTAGCTGAGTTGGGAGGTGTCAGGGAAGGCTTCCAGGGTAAGAGCCCTTTGAGCTGACACTTGGATAAATAGGAATTACCCAGGAAAAAAGAGGTGCAGGAGGAGGGCCCGAGAGCATTCCTGCCAAGGGCAGCCCCTGGGAACACCCTGGGAATGGAGGTAAGAGAGCTCTTTAAGGAGCTGGGAGAACTGACATCTGGCTGGAGTGTAGACAAGGAGAGGTGAGTGATGGGGATGCCGTGAAGCAGAGGCAGGCCCTGCAGGGGAGCGGGGTGGGGTACGGACCAGGGTTTACACTTATCTGAGGACCAGGAAGCCAAGGGCAGCGGCCTCCACAGCATCACAGCGCTTGCCCCAGAAGCCCTCGCCCTCGCTCCTGCTTCTGCCCATCTCTGCACCTGTGGGTCCAGGCAGAGGCTGCTTCCGTGGAAAGGGTACAGGATCTGGGGGCAGCTGTGCCTGACACAAGTGGGCAGAGACCCACACCCATGTTTCAGAGACGCTGACTCGAGGTCCAAACTCTGCCTTGGATCCAGCGGGATAAGCTGAACAAAGGAGCTGAGGGAGCAGGACAGGAACCTGAGGCAGACTCTGACCACACACAAACGTGACCTGGAGCGATTCCAGAGGCGGGCCAAAGCAGAGCAGAGGCTCTGCAACACCCGCTATGGATGTGGCCTGGAACTGGAGCAACAGGCTCTCCCCACCCCCAACTACTTTATTAGTGGGGTGGGAAATTGTATTTTTGCCTCCCCAAGATCTAGTACCCCTTGTTCTGGTGACTGTACTCGTGCTCTCATTGGTAAAGTCTCCCTTCCCAGTTCCCATGGTTTTGACCTTATACCTCACCCCTGTCTGGATGACAGGTGACATGGGCCTGTCCAATCAGAATGCAGGATGATCATCACAACAGCTAGGCCACAGAGACTGGGACACGTGACCCAAGTCGGACCAATGGGAGTTGATTCAGTGATTGTGCTACAAGTTCTGGGAAGAAAAGCTCTACATCTACTGGAGTTGTTAGGCTGGGGAGTGCAGCACAGGGGTTCTGAGAGGAAGCCACACCGTGGGGAAGCCAAGAATACAGCCAGCATGGGGGCGCCAGTGAGAGATGAGGGGCAGGGAGAAACTGAGTGGTGATGTGGGGGGAAAGGGACCAAATCCTTGACTCCAGTCATTCCTGGGGCCAGGTTTTACCCCTCAATCCTGTTCCCATGTGAGCAAATAAAGCCCTTCATTGCTTAAGGTGAACTGAGTTGGGTTTCTGTCACCCAGAACTAACACTGTGCAACGTGGGTCCTCATGATCTAATCCATGGCTCTGAGCATGCACCTGCCCCACCTCAGGCCTGCTCCTGAGGAGGACGGAGGGGGCATGAGGGAACTCAGACTGCAGCCTCGGCCACCGCACCTGCCATGGACCTGAGCACGGCGCCCAGCCCACGACAGATGAGCAGAATTACCGGTGAAAATTCCATTACCAATCTCCTCCCTTACCAAACTCATACTGTTGGGAAACTTCTGACAACTGCACCTCACCCTGAAGCAGCAGCTAGAAGTGGCCTCACCTCAGCCATGGTCTGTGGCTGGGGTGCTAACAGTCGATTATCTTATAGCAGTGAGCAATGGCCAGCGTGGGGGAGCTCGTGCAGCCAGTCCTGGTCATGATCGGACTGGAGCTACTTGGTAAACCTCCATGCTCAGTTTTGCAGCCCAGCCAGAACCTGTCCCTTCACACTTTCAGCCTGGCAAGCACACTTTCACTTTGGATGCGATGTCATTGTTGCTGGGTTATCAATTCTCAGGAAAACCTGTGTGGTTGTGTATGAGCACCACACTCCAGGCATTTGTAGAGAGCCCCTCTCAGGGGTTTTTGGTGCTACAGTAATGCACACAGAGTATTCTACATCTCAATCCTTCTCTTTTTTTAACAGAGAAAATTGTTCTCTACTCAAATCTGTAAAATGCATTAGCTCATAGTTTCCATTTTAAAGTGAAATCAGATTGCTTTAATATGGTTTGGGTATCCAAGACTGCTATTTTCCCTAAAATTATCTTCATAAGTCCTAACATTCTGGATGACCCAGCTAGGGAAAAATATGAAAACAGAGACCAAGGTCCATACAAAAGCCCAGGTCCCATCCAATTATCAACTTGTAAACACATATGAGGACCACCTCACCTGTGAAAGGACTCTTCAAGGCACAAGCCAAGAACTGGCATTATGTTCATGACTGACTTATTAGCAGGGGCCACTGATAAAAGTTCAACAGCAGCATGTACTTATTGAACATCTACTATGTGCCAGGCTCCATGCCAGGCACTGGGGTTACATGAATGGACAGGCAGCCATCGCCACTGCCTGTCGGCAACTTGTGGTCTGCTTGGGTGGCAGACACACAGAAGTGAACAAGTAATTCCAGACTGTTACAAGTAACCGGAAGAAAACATAAAGGGAGAGTGGGTGGTAAGGAAAGATCTAATGAAAGAGCTGAGGCTCTAGGACCAGAGTTGTCCCTCTTGTCAAGAGCAGAGGTTTGGGGGACAGGAGGTAGTAAAAGTGGAAATTCAGCCTCCAGGGTAGACCCCCAAAACTGATTTCCACTTCTGCCATTTACCAGCATTGTGGCCTTAACAATCCAAACCTCAATGAGTGTCAGCTTGTCTCTGCAATGGAAATAACAGTATCCGCATTGTTGTAAGGATTACATGAATTAGTAAATCGCAACTGCTCCCTAGAGTAAGATTCCTGGCTCATGTAAAATGTTCAGTAAGTGTTAGTTATTATTATTGCTGCTGCTGTTGTTAAAATAATTAATGCTAAGTGCCAAGTGCTGGGTTTTACATGTATCTTCTCTGTGGCATATACTGTTAGACCCATTTTGCAGATAGGGAAACTTGCCTAGGGCCACCCAGTAAGCAGACTGGCTTTTCACAGCCAGGTCAGATTCAGGCTGTGCTCTTAATCACTACTCCGCAGTTCTTCATGTGATGCTGAGATGGGTGGTTAATGTCCAGTGCAAGGAAAAAAATGGCCCATGAATGCACTGATTGTGTGCAACAGACTGAATGCTGGTGTCCATCCAAAATTCACATATTGAGATGCTCACCCCCAACGCGAGGTTATTAGGAAGTGGCACCTTTGGGAGGTGATTAGGTCATGAGGATGGAACCCTCATAAAAGAGATCCCAGAGAGCTTCCTCACCTCTCCCACCATGTGAAGACACAGAGTGGGGAAAATGACCCTCTATGATCCAGGAAGCAGGCTCTCACTGGGCACAGAACCTACCAGAACCTTGATCCTGGCCCTCCAGCCTCCAGAACAGTAAGAAATAAATGTTTGTTTGTTGTTTAAGCCACTCAGTCTATGTTATTTTTGCTGTAGCATACGGAGCTAAGACATTGTACTTCTGCTTCAACTTGCATTTTCAGCAGTGATTATTGGTTTTAAATGGTTCTGGCATGCTTATAGTTGTTAGAAAACCAAAGCTTACTCTGCATCTCAGGGTTTCAGGTTAACTGAGAACTGTGCTAGATGAGGGGGTTCAAAGTGTGCTGGAGAAGCCCTCCAGGGAGAGCAGAGCATGCCTCCCAGGGCATGAAGCTCTGGGTACCAGCCCGTCATCAACCGATGTAGCTCCATGCTCATCTGGCTTATACTGAGCTCGCTCCTTAAACTTTCATTTGAAGAAAATATTCTGAGGATCCTAAAGTTTGAAAACTGCAGGACAGTATTTCTCAAACTGTACCTGCATCAGAACCACCTGTGGTGGCTGTTAAAGCTGCAGAAGCCTTGGCCTCACTACAAATTTAAGGAATCAGAAACATTAGAGGGAGGGAGTAGCAATCTGCTTTTCAACCAGAGCCCCAGGTGATTCACGTGCATGTTCAAGTTTGAGAACCAGATAAGATGATCTCTATTATTGTGGGGTCCAACACACTAGCCATTAGCCACTTATGGCTAATATCGATTTAAAGGTGAATTCATTAAATGAAATAAGCAATTTCTCAGTTGTACTAGGCACATTTTAAGTGCTCAACAGCCACATGAAGCTAGTGGACACCATGAACATTGAGCATTTCCATCATTACAGAAAGTTCTGCTGGGCGAGGCTGAGAGTTCCATTGGGCAGCCCGACCATCCAGGACTCTGAAGTCCACTTCAATGACATACCTCATGTGTTTTACACGAAGATGCTAAACTCAGTCAACATTTCCTGCCATTTTAAACTGTACTCAATGCATAATATGCGACCTAAGGATATATCATTATACCTATCATATGAGACTGAAATTACCTGTCTGTATTTATTTCCCCTGACACACTCCAAGAACCTTGAAGGCAGGAATCGTGCATATATTATTTAGGTCTGTATTCTCAGTGCCAGGAGCTTAAATAAATGCTTGGGAATTGCTTAGTTGGCCCACACAATGTAAATGAAATACGAAGCGGATGGTGATTCTTCTCAGCTAAAAGCTTTCACCAGCACATACATAAGGATGGCTAAATTACAAAAACAAAATTACAAATGCTGGAAAAGATATGGAGAAACACAGAATTTGATATTACCATATGATCCAGCAACTCCACTTCTGGGTATATGCCCAAAAGATCTGAAAGCAGGGTCCTGAAAAGGTATTTGCACATGCATGTTCATAATAGCACTATTCACAAGAGACCAAAGTTGGAAGCAGCCAGAGTGCATGCCAATGGATGAATGGATAAACAAAATATGGCATAAACACACAATGGAATATTATCAAGCCTTAAAAGAAAGGAAATTCTGACACATGCCACAACATGGATGAAGAATCTGAAAGACGTTATGCTAAGAGAGAGAAGCCAGTCACGAAGAGGCCAATACCATATGATTCCACTTACACGAGGCACCTAGAAGAGTCAAATTCACAGACACACAAAGTAGAATGTTGGTTGCCAGCAGCTGGAGGAAGGGGGAAATGGGGAATTGTTATTTAATGGAGGTTCAGTTTAGGAAAATTAAAAGAGTTCTAGAGGTGGATGGAGATAGTTGCACAACAGTGTGAATAGACTTAGTACCACTGAACTGCACACTTAAAAATCACTAAGATGGTAAATTTTATGCTGTATTTCAGCAAAATTAAAAAATTTTAAATAAATGAATTAAAAAAAATTTTTTTAACTTCAGCAATACCAGTCAGAAGAAATAAATCTATTAGCCTCATGGCTTTGAGAAAAGAGCTTTTGGAAAACTCTGGCCCTCAACCTGTGCTGCTGTACCGTGGGTAGGTTCTGGGGGCAGGAGGGAGATGCAGAGATGAGACAGGGAGGTGGCACTGTCCAAAACTTGACCTGGAATCATATCCTTGAGGAGGCTTGCAGGACAACCCCAGGCGGAAGGGACCCTCTAGGTTCTCTTAAATTGCTCTACCACTCTGCGTCCTCACCAACACAGCTCCATCTAGCGGATCACTGGAACCTCCTGACAAGGCTTCAAAAGGAGGCTCCGATTCCATATGTCTGGGGGTGGAGTCAGGAGGTTCTTTATTTTCACAGTCTGCAGGGGAGCCAGAGTTGAAAGCCCCAATCTGTAGCACTTCTATTACATTCTCCTTATTTTATGCTTGATCTTTAATGCGACTGCTGTTCCTATCGTCTCATCTGGTTTGCAAACTTCTTGAGGGGCATGACTGGGCCTTCTATCAACCCTGAGAATCAAAAATAACTTGCAAAGGTTTTTTTAAGACTGCAGATGCCTAGGACCCACCACACATCCATTAAATCAGCATCTCTGAACATCTGTGTTTCTTTAAAAACCCTCAAAAGGGATTCTGACGCACTCTCCCAGACTGAAAGCCCCTGTCCTTGGACAAAGAGTGCCTGATATAGAGGCTGTCAGTGTTTGCTGACTGACAGAATGCAATCTCTTTGAATAAGATATCTAAAAGGGAAAATATGTTTCATCTGGGTTACTTATGCTAAACATTTTTCTATGAATATTTTGCACATGCTTTAGACTAAATGATAAATAATAACAATGACAATTTACATTTAGTGAGTACCTAGTATATGCCAGGTGCTGATCATGTGCTTTGCAAGTATTATCCCACTTAATTCTCAATCCTATGTCTGAGGAAGGTACTGATTATTGTTTTTGTTTTCAGATGAGGAAAGAGAGGCAGAGAAAATAAGTCACTTTGCCAAAAATAAAACTTTTTTTTTACATGACAGTTACATCGTGCACATTCTCCTAATTTTACAGAAATGGTCATAAACTTCATTTTAATGGCTACATTGTTTTTCATTGTTTTACCTTAATTTGTTGTATTTTATCATTTTGCCCTAATTTGTTAACTCATCTCTCATTGTAGGGCAGGTTTTTATCTTGTTTGCAACTATTTACCATTTTAAATGATGCTGTAATGAACATCCTTGTGCTGGGGTCTTTTCTATATTTCCAAAAAATTTCTTCAGGAAAGATCACGGGGAAATGTTATGATGGTAAATAGCATTAAACACTGAACAGAAGTCTACAAAAAAGAGGGGAATGTGTTGAACGAGCTGGCAAACCCCTCACCAGGGAGGAATGAGATGTCATGGAAAAATCCCCATCAACATGCATCAAACATCTATAGCCAGATGCTCTTGTGAACACTTCATAGATTTGAACCTACCTGGCCTTCACAAAACCTCTGGGAGAGGTACAGATGAGACACCCGAGGCCGAGAAAGATAAAGAATACATCCAGGCTTGTACACCCAGCAAGAGCGGAGGTGGGAGAGGAGCCACGGTCCTTACCACTGGGCCATGCCTTCCAGTCAAGACAGGAATTCCCCACGACCCCATCATCAACCACAGGTAACAAAAACTAATAGAGTATCAGGAGAGAGCCCTGCCCACCAACTGGGACCACAGGGAATCTTCCTGTGAGCACACAGTGAAAACACCTGCCTCACTTTCCTGGCAAAATATCTAGGAACACTCAGAGCAATAGCTCTGCCCTCATGGGGCAAAGCCTTTAGCTGCAGAGAGAAAGTGGGAAGAAGGGTCCCTTGCTCAGGACCCACCACACTTATAATTACACATACTCAGGACCCACCATGCACCAGGTGCCCTTTATTTTCAATCATTATATACATTGTTAAGGGTTGAATTGTGCCCCCACAAAATACTGACATCCTGTACTCGTGGATGTGAGTTTATCTGGAAATGGGGTCTTTGCAGATACAGTTAAGATGTAAACTCAGATGAGGTCACACTGCAGGAGGGCAGGCCTTTACTCCAGGATGAAGGTGTCCTGATGAGGGAGAAGACAGACACCCAAGGGGGAAGGCCATGAGACACAGAGGCAAAGAATGAAATGATGCTTCCCCAAGCCGAGGATGGCCGGCAACCACCAAACGCTGAAAAGCCAGGAAGGGTGATCCCCGACAGGGTTCAGAGAGCATAAGCCTGCCAACATCTTCATTTAGGACGTCTAGCCTCAGAACTGGGACAACAAATTTCTACTGTTTTAAGCCCCCCCAGTTTGTGGCCCTCTGTTACAGCAGCCCCAGAAAACAAAGACAAGACTGTCTAATTTTTTAGCTCCATCAAGGCAGCAGCTTTATTTTGTTCATCTTGGTAGCCCAGCAACTGGTGCAGTCCCAGCACAGAGGAGGTGTTCACTAAGTGCCTGTCGAGTGAGCATGTGAAAAAATAAGGTATAAACTCAAGAGGAGGAGAAACTGTGTTTTTATCTTTGCCGAGAGACCAGAGCAAATTAGACGCTCAATAAACCTTTGCAGAATGAGTAAACTTTTTTTAGATGCATGACGAGAAGCTCAGGAAGGCTTTGCAATGAGTCACACGTATATCTGTTTGCCCAGGATTCTGCAGAGGGCCTGGCACGTAACAGCTGCCTAATACATCTCGAAGGAAAGAAGGAAAAAAAATGAAGGGAGGGAAGGAGAAAAAGAAACAAGACCAGGATCACAATTTCCCAATTCTCAGTCTAGGTAAGGCCTTCCTTCCTTCCTTTGTGTGTCTAACTGAGGGATGGTAGAGGCCATGAAATAACCAGTTGAATTTTAAGCAGCCTCAATTACTTAGAAAGGGCTTTCACAGTGGAACTTCAATACAATTTTTCTAAAACACATTTCCTTTCACATCCAGAAATCATAAGGCTTTCCAATCCTTCCAACAATGTTAGAAATGCAGCTCAGAGTTGAGAGGTCAGCGCTTCTGCGTTCAGCTCAAGGGACCCATTTCCCGTCCATGTGCAGCATTTGTTCCTGACCCCTGCCCTGCAGCCAAAAAGGGACATCAGCTGGGCTCAGGGAAATTCAATTTGGGCTGACAGCTGGTAGCATGATAATGACAGGGCGGCAGGGCATCTGCCTCAACCTTTGGAAAGGCAAAGGCAGCGGGCAGTGGGGAGGGGTGGAGGTCACAGAGGTGTCTCCTGGGTTTGGCTTAGGAAGGGCTAAAGTTCCAGTCGGTTCATTTCTACATATGGAGAAAAACCCTGAGAATCAGGCCTACTGATTTCTACTGCCAGCTCTGAATTCCTTTCTACTTCCTGCTGTCCCGGTGGTATTTGGGGTGAAAAAGGGTAACATCCTGTTGTTCACTCCCCTGGACTGGAGCTTTCCCATAGATGACAACCACACTGTTGTGGGGTATGATCTGATTCACTCATTCATTCATACGAAGTAGAAGCCTTATGATTTCTGGACTTATGTCCTGATAAATGCAGAAGGTCTGTGCTTCTGTGGGTTCTCCTTCTTTACTGCACTCCAAGCTCCCGCACTTGTCTGCTCCACGGGACACCAGGTATAGGTCAACAACTGTCACAGAGACAAACAAGAAGAAAAGCTGACCCCTTCTCAGTGCGGGCTAGCAGGGAACGCAGGGAACTGCTTTATGTTTCTGATGAAACCCTCATGTGATCAGCTTATCTGCTGATGCTGGAACTCTTTCCCTCAAAAGAGGCAGCTGAGAGGGACATCTGTGTTATTTCAGCAGATATGGATCTGTGTGGTTGAATGAGGTTATGTCCTTCTCCCCTCTCCCCATCCATTCAGGATACTTTTGCTTGTCTAACTACACTTAAAAACAATTTGCATCCTAAAACTTGAAATAATTACAATCTATATACCCACTTTACACAAGGTACTTTACTCTATATATTTTTCTAACCTGCTCATAAAATCTAAAACATAAATATTGCTCCTCTTTCACAGATAAGAAAATGGAAGAAACAGAGAAGGTCGGTGACTTGCCTGAGGTCACACAGCAAGTTGGTGGCAGAACCAGAATTCTACCACTCTCTCCAGCACTCATGCTCTTTCCACCATACCAAGTTGACTTCTGGGAAATGCCAGCCAGCACATATCAGCCCACTGTCAAGTCACCCTGGCAACTTAAGATCCTCAGAGCCTGTGAGTTTTCTCTGACTAGCTTTCATGGCTCTTCCTGTCCAGTCTAATTTTTTATCATCTTCTAACACAAACTACCCACTCAGATCAGACTCCATAGACTCCATCATGTGTTCCTAGGCCAGGCCTCAGTATTTCCAGCTGTACAATGGGGCAGATCACACCTGTAACCAAAAGGTAACATGGCATAGAAAGAAAAGGGCAGGAGGCCTGGGAATTGACTTCAAATCCAACTGGGCAAGTTCTTTTCTGTAAAATGAATGTAGTAATTCCTACCTGGCAGGATTGTTGGGTGGATTGAATCAAATCATGTTTCTAAAGGGCCACTCAGCTAAAATAGCACCTATTATCACTGGCGGTGTCATCACTGTTGCTCTTCCTGCCTTCATTCTGGTACCACCTCTCCTTCTGCATAAAGGAGACAGGTAATGTGATAGGAAACACTTTGCAAAGTCCACAGCTTTACAAAGGCCAGAGATCAGTCTGCCACTAATATTCAAACCCATGGTGTCTCTTGTCAGATTCTGGCATTTGAGTTTGGTCAAATTTTGCATTTCAACTCCCAAAAAGAATCCCTCTACCTTTACCAGCCTGGGCTGTCAGGACAAGATGTGCTATGGCTACTCACCGATTCCATAGTGAATCTCTCGACGAAAAACTGGAGAGCCTGGAGGCTGAAGATCTCATGTCTCAGCCGTCACATCCGAAAATTACCTGGATGGGGGCAGGAGAGAAGGTGACAAGCGTCATCCAGCAGGATTGGGCAGAAGACATTGTCTCAGACCAACACATGATTTCACTTGGAGGCCGGCATCCTTGTGAGGGACGTTCCTACACCTCAGAGTGTAGGTGTCCAGGAATGTGAAGGAAAGCAGCCCGGAAACCACTACTTCAGCAACCTTTGGGGCCGATGTCTCTAATGCTGAATCTGTGCAAGTGCTCAGGAATCCGTCTTGCATTCTATTTCTAGCTTTACGTTGGAGAGCAATTTACAAGTCATTAACTTTTCTAGACTTAGGCTCCTAAACATGAAATTAAAGTGTGCTGACAGGTGCAACAAACCGACCGACGGACCAACCCATGCAGCTGTGTGCCCGTGGGAAAGCAGAGGTGTTTCCCCAGCAAAGGGAGCCAGCCCCAGGAAGGAGACAGACATACATTACTATACATATTTCAAGACAGCCCCTCTGAACCTAAGAGGATTTTAATTAATTCATGCATACCAAAGCTTAATTAACTGCTGAGTGCACAGAGCACAGGAAGTCTGGGATAAAAGGTGTTACATAAGGGAACAGCTTCAATATTTGCAGCATGGAGGGGAAGCAGAGGTGGAGTGTGAAAACAAGATGAGCCAAGGGACCTGCCTGGTCCTTCTCCAGCACCTCCATCCAGGGCCAGGAGCGGAGGGACACTCTCAACCCACCATCTTCCCAACCCCGCATCCAACCCACTCCCAGTCGTGTCTCTCTCCATCTCCACCGACCAACCACCTCCTTCCCACCTGGGCCACAAAACTGTCTCTTAACTGGTCACCCTCTTGTCACCATTTCTCCCTCCGAAATTTAGCCACTCACACTGAAGCCAGGATAATCTTTTTCTTTTTTTAGCTTTTATTATGTAGAATTTTGAAGACACAAAAATAGAGATGAGTATATGAACCCCATATGCCCACTGCCAGCCCCAATCAACATCAACTCAGAATCAACCCACCCCGGGCACATCCTAGCCCTCCCCTCCCCACATTATTATTTGGAAGCAACTTCCAGACACCTTATCGTTCCAGTGGTAAATAGTACAGCATGTATCTCAAAGATAAGGTCTTTTACAAAATATAACTGCAAGCCCATTAGCACACCTAAAAAGATTATAATAATTCCTTGATATCATCAAATATCCAATGTTCAGATTTCTAAGAGCCCATCCATAAATGTCAAATAATTTTTTTAAATAATTGTTTTTAAAAAATCCAGATCCAAATAAGATTCACACTTTACAACTGGCCAATATGCAGAGTGAAATTTTTAAAACACAAGTCTGATGGTGTCATCCCCTACCTCCCCACCCCCAGCTTAACATTTCTTCAGTGGCTTCTAGTGCTTTAGGATAAAATTCCAATCATTAACATGGTCTGACTCTTGCCCACCTCTCTGGCCTCATCTTGCCCGGGGGCTCACTGCTGCACCCCATGACCTCTCAGATCCTGAACTTACCAGGGTCCTTATGCCCCAGGTCCTGCGCCCATGCTCTGCCTCTAGGCTTCCCCACTCACCATCTCTGCCTAGTTAACTCCTGTACTTCCTTGTATCTTAGTTTCTCAGGGAAACTGTTCCTGCTCCTCTAGATTCAATTTAGGATATTCTCTGTTTTCACTCATAATTATGCATTCATTAATGTGAAGATTGATTCACATCTGTTGATTTGATTATAGTATAAGCTATGTGAGTATAAAGACTATGTTATGACTACTATTATTGTATTTCTAGCACTGACCACACAGTGCCCACCACAAAATTAATAAGTATTTGTTGGATAGATGATTGAACTACTTCCTTGACTATATCTTCCTAAACCTTGAATCACACATTTACATTAGATAAGGAGTTGGCAGTCTTGTCCTAAAACTCATATGGAAATGAATGGACTCAGAACGGCCAAAATGATCTTCAAAAACAAGGACATTGGAGGGCGCACACTTCCCGAGTTCAAAACCCACTGCAAAGCTACAGCAATCAAGGCACTGAGGTGCCAGCACAAGAATAAACACAGGCTCTCCCTCCAAATCACTGGCCATGATCTTCCTGTAACATTCACCTCCTGATCTCAACTTTTCTCAGTTTAGTTCTACAAAAAAAAAAAAAAGGCCCTGTTGTTGGGATGAATAATTAATGCCTCTCCCAGCCCACCCTCCACTTGTTCTTCCTTGGCTTCCCGTGCTTCACCCAAGTGTATAAGCCGAGACAGCGCACAGACTGGATCACTACTCCTAGCTCCTCGCTCCACCCTGAATTGTAATTGTACCTCCACACCCTTTGTCACATATTTTGTAGTACTTCCCCCTATAGTGGATGATGTTTATTTTCCTGCTCCACTGGATCCTGGACTGGATGATTGACTTGTTTAAGCACAGGAATGTGGATAGAATGTGACAATGTGCTGGTTCCAAGACTATATCCTTCTTGCACTCATGCGACGCACCAGGAGTACCCTGTCAGCTGCTACTTTTCAGTCTGGACCCCAGACTGATGACATGTGGAACAGATCTGAACCCAACCAGAAGCCAGCCTGAGCAAGCCAGGCCCAACCTAGATTAGCCAAACCACAATCAACCCACAGACCCATGAGCATGAAAGTAAGTATCTGCTGTCAAGCAAGCCACTGCCATTGTGAGGGTTTTGCTACCTGGTTAACAATGACTAATACACTGGCGAACACTAGTTTACAGACACCAGTGAGTATCTACAGGGGCTAGAGAAAACGAAAGCCCGCACACAGACAGCACAGGCGTGATGGCGATCAGCAGAGCCACCTCTTGTAGAATAGCTCCTACTCAGTACCAATTTGACCAGCACAATAATCCTGCAAAGTAGCCAACATTGAACCAGCTTGACAGATGAGAAAATAAAGGCTCAGAGATATGAAACAATGTGTTCAAGACAGTGTGTGGCAGAACTGGGATTCCAGCTCAGGTTACCTGACCAAAAAAGTCCAAGCCAGCACTGCCTTCCACAAAAGTCCTGTAGATGCTGAGACAGCTGTCACATGAGTCTAGTCCACCAACCCACCTCCACTCTTGTCCCATTTCCTTTAATGGGCCTTGATAAGAGGCTGCTGGAACAGTATGGACAGGCCACTGGGCTGCAAGTCAAATGCCCTGAGTTCCAATCCAGCTCTGCCCCTAACCAGAGCCCCGTCCTGGTCAGTGAGTCTTTTTAGCATGACTTCCCTTGTTTGCGCAATGAGGCCACTACTTCTAAGGGGCCTACGTCACTAGACTGGTGCATTCCTCCAGAGAGTTGGTGTGTGAAAAAGCTGTGTGAGGTGGGACACCAAAGTCACTTCACATCCTCCTCCCTAGACTCTGAACCTAACTCAAATTAGGTCAGCATCTATGTGTATGTTGGTGTCTCACCCCCACTGCTTTTGGACCCATTTATGCTTTGAGACTGCTTGTTTTTCAAACAGAGATGATTCCTTTCCAAATATGAAAGTAATCTAGGTCCATCAAGAAATATATTAAGACATAAAACTAAAAATACTGTTAGAATTTTAAGGCTATTTCCTGTTTAGGGATTGATTTTTAGGATGAATCAAATAATGCATTTCAATTAATGAGATTTAGAATCACAGAACTATCAGTAACTAAAATAATTCCATTTTGCATCCATTCATTCAACAAATGTTTGTTGGGCAACTACACGTGCTGGGCACTGTTCTTCCTACCTAAACCAGAGCCAAGAACAAAAGAAAACTCATGATCTCAAGGAACTAACATTCATTCATTCATTATTTTTTAAAATTCAGCTAGTATAGAATGCCTATTATATGCTGGGCACTTGCTGCCAATAATAATAATAATAATAATAATAACAACAATAATAGCTTCCTTGCCAGATCCCATACTCTTAACAGGTTGGCTTATTATTAAAAGTTGGCCCTTAGAACAAATGCACCAGAGTTAGAACTCAGATTATGGCTCTTTGGTGAGTTACTTATGCCTTCATTCTCGGTGTCCTCACCTTTAAAACTGGGATAATTAAACCTACCTCCCACCGTCACTGTGAGAATGGCTAAGATAATACAGTTAAAGCCCTGAGCAAAATGCTTGGTTCCCAGAATTCGACCAATAAATGACAACTAGTAGTGGTATAGTGATATTATTGTCTCATTTAACCCTCACAAGCATCCTACCAGAAGCTGAAACTCAGAGGTTAAGGAAACTTGTCCAAGGTTATGCAGGTTACTGCTTAGGCACCTGGGGCTCAATCCCACCGGGGACACCCCAGGAGGAGAATGCACCTCAGAATTGCCACACAGCTCGGGCATTTATGCACCAACTGCCCAGCCTCACTGGCCCAGCACAGCAGGGGATGGCCTGCGATAAGAGCTGCAGCAGGCCCTCCTTGGGAACAGGCAGTTGTCTGCAGGGCCTTCCAGAGTGTGCTCTAAAATACAGGCAGGGAACTCACAGCATCTATAAATAGGTGCTCAATAAATATATGTCAGAGGAGTGAGTGAATGTGTGCTACCAACACCTATGCTCTTCTTTAGAACCTCTCATTCCCCACTGCTACCAGTGATGGAAGATTTAAAGTAACTACCTGGTAGAGTGAACCAGAATTCATTACCATCAAGCATCACATTTTATCCACCCACATTTCTGCTTTTTTCATTGAAACTCTGTGACGTACAGTATGTCAGTCAGACAGCAATCCCTGCATGCCATGCAGGAATAAGGGATATAAATCATTTGATACATAAACCCTTTTTTACTGCCAATCCCCACACAGGTGCTGAGTCTTATTCAACAGGAGTGACTTCATGGATATTGGGATTCGTATCCTTTTATAGAGGATGTTATGAGCTCCTGAGTCATCTGCAGCTGGTTATAGCTTGGATAATTTTTTTCCCCATAACATCACAGCAAACAACTTCTTCCTATTTACTGATGTTATCCTTTCCTATTCTGTAGAAGTTGTACTGGGAAAATCAAGAACCTAAAGAAAATAGCCTGAATAGATATTTATGTCAACCTTCCTCTCACCTATTAGAAGCCTAATTCGTCTATTCCCACTTGAAATTCCCTCTTCCAAGAAGCTTCTCCAATTTTCCTAGCCCACACAACCTATCCATTTATGAACTTTTACAGCACTTACAATAATAGTAATGACATCAACATGAGCAACCCCTACCGAGCACTTTGTACGTAGGCACATTCATTATCTCATTCAATTCTCCCCATAACCCTACAAGTTAAGACAACTCAACAGCTGTGTCTGAATTTCACAGATGAGAAAACTGAGACTCACAGAAGTCCCCGAACGTGGTTACACAGCTACTTGGTGGTAGCAGATTCAGGATTCAAACTTGGAACAGCTTGACTTCAAATCTCAGGGCTTTACTCACAATAAGGAAAGCAGCATGGATTATGATTAAATATGTCCTGTTTTGTCTTATTTTCTGTTTGTTTCAAATAGATCAGTCAAACCTCTCCTGCTGTGATGCTTGAATGGTGAACTCCAAGACTGTCTCAATCGGTCATAGGGATTCAGACCAACTACTAGGTCCCTGTTTCCATATCCACAAGTAGACAAGTCTTGCCTCCCTACCCACTCCGAGGAGCCCTGTGTACCTGTGACAAAAGAGTGTGGAAGCCCGCCCCAAGAAAACCTAGGAAGATTGACATGTTCTGCCTAACAATGCTGATACCACTGGACCTTTGCCTGGGCCTCTGCCCCCTGCCTCACTAGATAATAATAAAATCAAATAATCAAATCAAGTAACAATCAAAGAGGGTTTGAGTCTCTCCTTTCCAAAGAAGTGGTCACGGTGAAGGACCCACGATCTAAAAGACCGGAGCCAATGTCTTGCTGGATCATAAATTCATGGTGACTGCAACCACATGCCTTCCATCCAGCTCCCTGGGAGCCTTGGCTGCTGGGCCAGAGAGTGAGCAGCTGACGTCAGGTGGGTGAAGCTCACAGTCCAGTGGAGAGGTGGAGATGGTAATAGAAACAACAGACAGGACGAGCTCTCCTAGGTGACCTGGCCTGGGTCTGAACACAGTGGCAGAGGACCTGCCTCACAAACATTGACGAAGTGACCACTGCATGCTATTTCCCACTGGACAGAGCTCCCTGTAATGTGATCGATCACTTGCTGGGGAAATGCATCCATTCACCCATTCGTTTATTGAAAAAAATGTTTGTTAAGCTAAATGTCAAGGATATAATAACAGTTAGCAAAACAGCCATGGTCTCTGCTTAGAGCCCATGTTCAAGAGAATCAGATTTTAATCAAATAACCTCATGTGTGATGAGAAAAAGGCAAAGTACTGGTGCCACTGAACCCACATACTATAGGTTGGAACCTACATACTATAGGTAAATATAAGAAATCCTCATCATTTTAAAAAGTTGCATCCTGAAAATTTTGTGAATCTGAAAATAAGTGAATGCCAGACAAACAACCTCAGGGAGTGGAAACGAGAACAACCAAGTAACCCTGCAAGCCACGGGCTGGGAAGCTAGCTAGACTAACCCACCAACCATGTGACCTGCTCCTAACAACAGCAAAAGCAGGCGCAGCTCAGTCTGTGCCAGCCACAAAATTACATGTTGCCTGTAGGGACCCCCGGGAAGAACGTCAAGAATGGAATGTGAAAGCTGTGGGTGCCCAGGGTTTGTTGTGCTACCAACTGTTTTAATAGTGTGATCAAGGTCCTTTCAAACAATCGTGTGTTTACTCTCAGTGAGCATGCTGAGCACAGAGCCATCTGTGCAGCCGCTCCCCTGCTCACTGTGTAGGAGAAGGAGCAGCAGGCAGCCCCTGGAGGGGGAATTTCCCATGCAGGGGAAAAAGGACAGCCTCTGGAGCAGGAAGACTTACACTCCAACACTGGCTCGTCCACTTCAGTGCTGTGTGACTTTGGGCAATGAACTTCACTTCTGTGAGCCTGCATCTTCTGCTGGAAATCTGAGATGGCAGCAGACTATAACGGTGCCCATGCACCAGGCCTTGATGCATGAAGGCCAAGTGCATCCTACTGCAAGCAACACCTGAGACTTTCTGCCCAAGAGCTTGCTCTCAGCCACCAAGTGGCAGGCTGGAAGTGCAGGGAACTAATAGCCCCAGATGCAGCCCTCGGACAAGGATGTGAGAAGTACTAGCACAGAGCAGATGTATGGACAACTGCCACAACCATAACAACCCAGAGTTACAAGGACATCAGCAGCCCAGGGCCCCAATGTGGCAGCTTCTCAGACACAGTTCCTATACCTGGTCATCATGATGTTGTCCACTGGGAGTCAGGCAGTACACAACTAAGACCTGGAAGCAGCACCCAGGGTCCTGATCTCCACCCTCCCAAGGAAAGGGATCAGGATAGAGAGGACTTAGTGTGGAAAGGTGTTCATTCCCTGGTAGGAAGCCCTACTGCTGAATGCCCACTAGGCACCACACAGGTACCAGGCACTCTGCCACCAGCAATTGTGGTGAATCTTCATCTGGCCTTGAATAATGAGAAGTACAGCTGTCATTACAACCCTCATGTTACGGAGGAGATAACAGCTCTGCTGGATTAATAATAATTGAAAAAAGCAATATGCCAGCTTATACTGCACGCTTCCCATGTGTATTAGACACCACACAAGCAGTAACTTCTTTAATCCTGGTAACAGCCCAGGAGACAGTGTTATTACTGTTCCATTTCAGAGAAGGAGACTGAGGCTAATAGAGGATGAGCATCTTGCTAGGGTTTTCACAACCAGTAAGTGGAACCTAATCTTCCTGATTTCAAAAGACTCCTCTTCGCTTTAAATCTCACAAGCCTTTCAGAGCAGGGGCAGCCTCAGGAGACAGTTCTCTGTCGTATGGATATTTTTCCCCCAGTACTAGAACTTGAAAGAAGAGCTGTAGCAAGCTTGCAAGCCCAGCCTCCCGCTCAAGCTCACCCCTGACTCCTGGAGTAGGTCTCATCAGCATCAAGCACCCAGCAACCCAATCTGACAACACTCTTTGTAATCACATATTCCTTCCGTTCCATGACAGGCGTATTTTCACATTTTAACGTCCCTGAAACACAATGTCTTACTCTCAGTGAAATGTAACGTGGCGGAGCTTCTGTCTTCTCCTCCAACGCTGTGATGATGTTAAGAATGCATGTTGCAATCAAAGGCATCTCAGAATCAAAGGAAAGAAAAGTGTATCTGAGAAATGTTCAAAGCTCATCTAGTTAAAGCCCAAAACAGTCTTTAGAAGGCTGTAAATTTAGAAATGAGGAGCCCAAATAATCTCCTCTGACCACCCAAAGAATCCATCAAAGTACACCTGCCCAGGAATGAGGTTTCACCCCACAGGTCTCCCTCTATCATGACTTGGAATTTCTGCCTATTTGCACTTTAAGTGAGAAAAGGAAGTGAATTCCTCACTTGTCAGTCCACAGGTTAACAACACAATGCCCATTACACTGTAAAACAATGAAATATTTGACTCCATCTTCTATTTTGCCATTCATTCATCATTCATTCATTCATTCCTACAACAACTCAACAGATGCCATTAGATGTCAATCCATGTTGGGCACCTCCTTCCAGCATAAAGCAGAAAAGTCAATCAGTGGTTGCCAGTACCTGCAAAAATGGATGTTGGCACAAAGTATAGAAATAATACAGAGGATCAGACACAGAGATACTTCATGAGGGAGATGGGAACAGAGTCAGGTTTTGAGGGATGAATGGGAGGACACCAGACAGAGAAGACAGGAAGGGGGACAGAGCAGCAAGTTCAAAGCCACAGCTTAAGAGCTTTAGTTGAACAAATGCCTGCTGACGGTTTGCTGACAGTGCTGACAGCTGTCACCACGTCTGCCTGCTGAGCCATGCTCCCAGGCACCCTGCAACTGAGCACCAAACCAGCCTGCCCAGAGTGTCTGAATTACCACAGTCCCCTGCCAGGCCGGTCTCCTGGCCCAGGTTCCAAGCCCTCCCACCCCTGCACCTGGCTCTCATTCTGGGGATTTGGCCAAGTCATTTCTATGCTTAGCTTCCACTTCCTCATCCATACAGGGAGGGAGAATTAGCCACTAAGTCTTGGGGTCATTGTGTCATTCCTGGTACAAAGTAGGTGCTTACCACACTGAGGGTCCATGAGGTGAGGGGCTCTGTCTGGCCTGTTTACCAAAAAGTTCTCAGTACTTAGAATATGTCTGCTCTAAAGAACTGGATATTTTTATTTAAAAAAAAATTTTATTGTGGCAAAAAAACCCACATAACTTAAAATTTACCACCTTAACCATTTTTAAGTGTACAGTTCAGTAGCTATAATATATGCACATTTTGTACATCAGATCTTTTCATCTTGTACAACTGAAACTGTCGTCATCAAACACCTCCCCATATCCCTTCCCACCAGCCTCTGGCGACCATCATGCTACATTCTGTCTCTATGAGTTTGACTACTTTTGGGACTTCATATAAGTGGAATCACACAGTAATTGTCTTTTTGTGACTCTCTTATTTCACTCAGCATAATGTCCTCAAGGTTAGAATCTCCTTCCTTTTTAAGGATGTTAGAGTCTCATTCCTTTCCAGCCTGAATAATAGTCCATTTTATGGATTTACCACTTTGTTTATCCATTCATCCATCAATGGATGTTTGGGTTGCACCCACCTCTTAGCGTAGCTATTGTGAATAAGGCTGCCATGAATGTGGCTGTGCAAATATCTCTTTGAGATCCTTTTTGGATTCACACCAGAAGTGGAGTTGCTGGATCATATGATAGTTCTATCTTTAATTATTAAAAACTGTCATACTGTTTTCCACAGAGGTTGCACCATTTTACAATCCCACCAACAGTGCACAGGGGTTCCAAATTCTAGGACTGGATACACAGTTGAAGAATAAATGAGTGATCTATTAGTTCATGAATAATGGGCATAGCACATAACACAGTAAGTACTTTTTGATAAGTTGACACTTTCCCTCAGGTGATTTACACTCTGAATAAGTTTGTGCAAAAATAGGAAATAGCATCAAAATGCCACACTGATCCAACTGTAGGTGCATACTGGAAACCTCCATGTACAAAAGCTAATATCACTTCCATGAACACACAGTACCAGAAGTTCCTCTGGAACAGGGACCATGAGGTCTTCCTTCCTAAATCTCTGCTCATGATCCCCAAGGCCCTGGCACAGGGGCTGACATGCAGCAGGCACATGCAGTATTGGCTGCATGGTTAGAGGGGCATTCAATCAAGGAAGGCTTCCTGGAAGAAGGCTTTGAAAGAGGGAGAGGACAATCGGAAGAGAAAAGGAAGGCAGGTGTGGCTACACAGAGGGGCCTGACTCAGTAGTTTCATCTCTTTCCTGCAGGCAGAGGCAGTTTGCGTCTAAGATTCAACATAATAACAAAGTCACCTGACATGATGAAACAACATGCTTTATATGTGGTTTATACATACCTAGTGACTGAATATATGGTCAGAATGGTATCCAAACAAATTAAATATTAAAAACATTTTGTATGAGTTGTCAAAATGGGAAATAGGGGTTCCTTTTAAACTACAGGGAAATATTCAAGTGATCTAAACTCCACTTTCATACTCAACACCCGCTGACCCCCAGTCAAACAGGAAGTCCTGGAAGAAACTACCTTTCAGCCTTCTCCAGAGGAAACCTTGTGACCGGGGACACCATGGTTGGGGCCACCCCAATCTTCAAACTTCTTTCTGGATATTCATTTTGCTTCTTAGGAGTTTTACTACCTGTAAACCTAGAAGGACCAACCAGTGTCTATAAGACTTCTTTGTAAAATGAAGTCTCCCCAGAGTCAAGGCTCTTCCCTTCTAATCAAGATTTAAATCTTCTATTTCACAGCTGAAACTATCTCTAAAGGGCAGGATGCTATGCCTAATTGCTCACTGCAGGCTTGAGGCCACTCTCTCACCACTCAGTGTGGCTGCCACTGGAGTCAGAGACACCAAGATGCCCACTTGATTGTGAAGCCCTTGGAAAATCACCCAGGCAAGCACAACAGAGTTGTAAGCAAAGCAGCCCTACCTCCCATCCCTGTGCTGCTGGAGAAGAATTCAGGGAAACCAGAAGACCCAGCAGCTAGTATAGTATCTGGCTCAGTAAATGTTTGTTGACTGACTGAATGAATGACCACCTAAACACCCACATGTCCAGATTTGCTAAGCATACTTTCGTTTCCCATCAGAGTCCATTTACCAACCAGTCATTACCAGTTAAACAGTCCCTGCAGGTTTCTTGCTTTGCAACTGTCTCCCATCTAGGTTATCCTGAGTATCATCTTCTGGGCCTGATGCGATCCAAAGTTCTCTTAGAAATCAAGGCTTCACACCTTTCCCAACCCTATTTTCCCTGAATGACAAAGAAGCACAGGGACTAGTCTGAGGCAGGAGTATTAACATTCCAAAGTGACAGCAGACTTGGCTTGGCCACCTGCTTTGGAGACAAAACAGTCTCATGGAAAATCCATTGGTTTCTCAAAGCCTCAGGTTCCACTGTGGTGAAACAGCAATCAATGCCTCGATCCCACAACTGTCACAGACCTGGGAGCCAAAGAGACAAAGCATCCGAGACATCCCACTCTGGCAACGTGGCAGCCTAAGCAAAAGAGGGGACCCCTCACCAGCTCCAAAGGACACAGCTCCCAGTACACATCCGTGTCCCGCTGCACGCACACACACAGACAAGCGGGCCTGGAGGCGCACAGGCCGTTCCCTGAAGGCGCACGGAAAGGCCACTGGGCCGTCCCCAGATGCCCAACCAGCAGCCAAAGGACTTCGTGTGCTGGGTCGGGATGTTCCCACATCATCCTGTTTCCTCTGGGGAAGCAGTGTTCTTGGCATGTTCTGATACAAGAGATGCCGGCGGAAAGAGCAGTCCCATCGGCACTGAGGTTTCTGGAAAGCAGTGATCTGAATCGTGCAAGCCTGGAGAGCCCAAGTTTGCAGAAGCCACACCTGGACTTTTTTCATGAGACAGAAATCCCAACAAATACTGGCTTTATAAAAAAAGTGGGGGGAACTGAAAGGCTGACAGAACTGAAAAGTGCAGGGACAAATGTAACTCTGGGCATGGTTAGCTTCAGGCCTCAGAGGCTGTGGTGCAGGAGCGGCTCCTCTCTCCCTACGCTGGCTCTGCATTCCTGGAGGACTGGTGATGGTACTTCAGGCAGGTCTCCCTCTGGGAGCCCCGGGCCTTCAGGGTGATGTCCAGCCACAGCTCAGCAATCCCTGCGGAAGGAAAGCCTCTTTCCCAGTAGTTCTCATAAAAATCTCATGTGCGCATCCTTGAACTAATGTCTGTGGTGGGGGACCAGCACACGCGATTGGCTGGGTATTGCTCACGTCACCCATTTGGGTACAGGGGTTGGGTCAGGTGCACAGGATCTACACAGACTAAGGCAAGAAGGGGACGCATGCAAAGGAAACCAGGGGAAAGGGGGTGGGAACGGAGGCAGGGAAAGGAAGGAAAAGAAAACATGGTGTAAGCTACAGATAATTTTTATTATTAGGAAATAAAGTAGCCATCAACTTCAAGTGAAACAAAGAGAACGGAAGCAGACCGAGCTTTTTGTCTTTTTTTTTTCTGTAATAGGAATAGGTTTTTTGAGATAAAATCCATGTACAATACAATTCACCAGCTTGAAGTGTACAATTCAACGGTTTTAATAAAATTCAGAGTGGTACAACCATCCCCAACAATCGATTTTGGAATTTCATGGCCCAAAAAAGAAACCTCACACCTATCAGCAGTTATTGCCCATTCTACCCTCTACCCGTTCCTGCAGAAGCTTTCTGTCTCTCTAGATTTGCCCTTTTGGACATTCCATATAAATGGAATCCTACAACAGGAGGGTTGTTAAAATTCGGTCTTTTGGGACAAAATCTACAAAGTCCCCACCTCCTGAACTCCTGGTTGAGCTCGGACCTCTGGTCTGGCCAGAGTTGTGCTTCACACCCTGAAATCCTTAGAGATGTGGGCCAGAGGAGGGATGACAGGGGCTGGGAGACCCCTGGCCCAGCATGACTCAGCCCATCACCAGACCAAGCATGGAGGGCGGAAACACCTCCAGGAAGTCTCAGTCCAGGCTTCTGGTCTGGCTGGCCCCTGGTATGTTGTGTGCTGGAGTGGAAAAAACATGGGCTTTAGTCAGACAGATGTTCCAAGGAATTCCCTAGGAAAGGCACTGTGGGTTTCTGCCCAGCGTCCTTCCTCATTTCTGCTTTCACCTGGGATTCCCCTTCTCCCAGGAAGGGCAGGTTGCTGCGGTTCCCGGGTGTGGGCCCAACTGGTTCAAAACCAGCCCAGCAATTTGCCAGTAATTAGTTTAAAAGGGGCACGTGGCCCAATTTGGGTCAAGGAGATTGGAAGCTGGAAGCTTCTGGGAAAGGTGTTTCTCGATCTTCTAGAAGAGGTTTAGAAATGGTATTTTCTCTCTTCCTCTGGATGTTGCATCAAAGCTGTGGAGCTCCAAACAACTCAGCTGGTCTCACTGCCAGCCTCAGGGAGAAGCCAGAACACGAGGGACAGACTCAGGGAACTGCAGGAAAGGGAGCTGGGACTCCTGGAATAGGAGTCTGAAGCCCACTGTGTCATCTGCCCTTCATGCTCCACTCTCCCTTCCCCCCACTACTCTGCACCCCGCACTGACTTCTAGGGACTAATGCAAGGGCTCCCTACCCCTCTGCCTGCAGGATGGTTTTAGCCAACAGGAAGCCCCAGAGGAGAAGGGAGGGAGGCAACAGTGAGGCAGAGGTATCCATGTCCCCCACCCACTCCTTCTCTGGGGGTCCCTGGGAACTGGCTGCCACCCCCAACCTAAGTTGCAGCTCTGATCAGGGCCCATCTGCACAGCCCTGTCTCCAGGTTCCAGTACCTGTGCCCTCCCCAACCCTCACACCAGGCAGGATACAGGAGCTCTGTCCCTGGGATTTCTTTACACTTGCCCACACCTTCTTCAAGATCTCTTTATGTGTCAAGCACAGGAAAAGATGCTCAAAGGCATTAGCCACTAGGAAAATGAAAAACAAAACACAATGACACACAACTTCACACCCACTAGCTCAGCCACAATAAAAAAAAAAAGAAAAAAAACATAAAATAACAACTCCTGGAGAGGATGTGGAGAAACCGGAACCCTCATACATTGCTGGTAGGAATGTAAAATGACTCACCCACTTTGGAAAAGTTTGGCAGGTCCTCAAAAAGTTAAAGATAGAGTTCCCAGATATCTCATCAATCCCATCTCTAGGTATACACCCCAAAGAGTTGAAAACAGATTTTCAAACAAATACTTGAACATGCAGGTTCACAGTGGCATTATTCACAAGGGCCAGAAGGTGGAAACAACCCACATGTCTATCAACAGTTGAATGGATAAACAAAATGTGGTCTATCCAAACTGGAATATTATTTAGCCATAAAATGGAATGACGTGCTACAACAGGGATGAACTTCAAAAATATTATATTATGTTAAAGAAGCCAGATACAAAAGGTCACATATTAGATGATTTCACTTAAATGAAACATCCAAAACAGCTAAATTCATAGAGACAGAAAACAGACAAGTGGTTGCCAAGGGCTTGGAGGCAGGGAGAGATGCTGATGGGGGAGTCACTGTTTAGTGGGTACAGGATTTCTTCTAGGGGTGATGAGACAATAGCTGAACAACACTGTGAATGTACCAAATGTCACTGACTTGCATGCTTTAAAATGATAACGGTTAATTTATGTCCATTTTACCTCATTTTTAAAATTCCCTTTACAAAATTCTCCTTGAATTACCTTAATTCAAGGTTGTCTAACAACTGACCACCACCACTCCATCTCATGGACTTAATGTCACATGAGTCAATGCCCCGCCTCACTGCTTCATTTATTCTATGAAGAAGGAAGCTTCCTAATCGACATTTCTACTCAACAACCATTTCCCTGGTGGGTGACATCAGGCAAGTGTCTAGGCTTCTCTGAGTCTAAGTTTCCTCACCTTAAAAATAAGGTATTAATACCCTATTTTGGGTATTACAATGTTAATAGTTGCAGTAACAAATTGTCACCACAATGTTTAATCGCCCTTCCATACTTCCCCTCCCTTGCCCCCCCACCATCCCACTTCTTAACTGGCTCTAAGTTACTGGGTTTCACTGGGTTGGTTTAGGATTATTGTGACCTTAACTTAGGAGAATGTATAAAATGCACCTGACTTTAGGTGAAGCTCAAAGGGTGATTTCATTCATTCCTCTTAACACCAAATTATCTCTCCCTCCATGGCAATATGATGTCTACTTGGTAGAACTGGCACCAACTTCAATGATAAGCACAGGGCTCTTCTTCTAACTCCGTGTCTCCTTCTTCCTGGGCACACAGCTAGACTATTTTCCCAGACTCCCTTGTGGCTAAGCATAGCCAGATATCAGAGTTCCAGTCAAGGAACGAGGGTTGAAATGTTGTTCACCATTTCTCAGGCCAAAGTTTTCCAGAAGCGTATGTGCCTTATCCCTCTGCCAGTGGATGCAGACAATGAAAAACCCTGGGGAACAGCAGGGCCACAGGTGGGAAAAGTCTAGATCCATGAGTCACCACGTGGAGAAAAACCACCACTCAACTTGAAAAACCCATTTTAGACTCCTCCATGACTGGAAAAAAATCTTGTATTTGAGCAACTAAACATTGTAGTGACTATTTGTTACTGCAACTCTTAACATTGTATTACTAATACACCATCCTAGTCTTCTTAGTGTGAAATGTCTACTAAATTGAAATATACAGGTTTCATTAATTCATCCAAACACATCTTCAACCAAACACCTACTACCTGCCAGATCCCATGGGTTCTAAATATAGTAACAGTGTAACAGTATTTGCTCTCAGAAAGCCATAAAATAGTACGGGAGATAGAACAAAGTCATTTAAAAACAAGTCATTAAAAACGTTTCAGATGCCTGGACCCAAAACTGTACAAGGTCTCATGGGAACACAAACAAGGAGATGGTCAATTCTGGGAATCAGGCAGGTGAGGAAAGGCCCCCTGGGGGGGGAGCAGCTGGCGTTCAGAAGGGGTCGGTCAAGTAGATGAGTGTTACAGGCATTCAAGGCAGCGGGACCAGCCTGCCTGAAAGAGGAGGGAGTGTGCAGGGATGGGCGGGCACCTCTGGAAGCAAAGCCAGCAGGGCAATGGAGGGGAGGAAGGGTGGAAGTGGGGTGGGGGGGTCAAGGGAGGGGAAGTACGAAAGGCAAGCTTAGGGGCAACAGGAGCCAGACCTCAGCCACCGGGAGGGCACTCAGGGCTGGAAAACTGTATGACTGTACAGCAAAACTCACCGATCCGAACCAGCACTTTCCAGAGGAGGCCTAGGGGAGATTCCCCCGGATAGGGGAGATTTCCTGGGATGTGATTACCTGGAACTTCCAGGCTGCCCCTCAGGCGTGCACTTCTCTCTTCCATCGTGTATTTACCTCCTTCTCACTGATCTCAGGCTTCTCTGCTGCTCCTCCTAAATTCCCGCTGCCTGGACTCGCTCCCTGTCCTTAGAAATCCAGGGGTTTCCCCCTAGTCTTTGTCCTTCTGCCTTCCTGCGTCTCCCTCACTCTCCCACACATCAGCCTCTCTGAGGGCTCACAGCACACGGAGTTGGCCCTGTGACCATCAATTGTCATGGCAGATCTTGGTGTGAATGGATATTTTAGAAACAGTAACTGAGAACAGGAAACATGGCGCTTTATTCTGATGTGAGCCTAAACAGGGTTGGTATCTCTAGGAATGTCACTTTCCCTCCCTGGGAAAACTGCTTTCTCGTCTATATAGTAAGAGGTTTGGCTAATGATATCAAAGCAAAGAAAAAGAATTCTATGGTTTATGGCAATTTTAACACTTTTGCTCCACTGATAGTTATTTAGTATCTAATACATGCTCATAACAGCAGATCCCATAAAGGGGCTTAGAGCCAGGGAAAGAGCCAGAGGTTTGGGGGCACAGGGCCTGGGTTCAACCTCAGCTGTCACTTGTTGATTCGGGCATCTCGGGCAGGCCAGCAGCAGGCTGAAGCCTCATCCTTCCCATTATTCTGCTACTCTCAACAGGAAAAATGACAGTAGAGCTGAACTACCTCAATGTCCACCTGCTTCACCTCCCACACTTTAGTCACAGTTGACAGCAAAGTCAAGTCTAGAACCTAAGTCTGTGCAAAACTAAATTCCCAACTGGCTTAGGTCAGTTTCCAACAGTTGTTATAGTCCCTATTTATACCACTTTCTATTTGGTTTATGACATTCTAATCATTTAAGAAACACTGCATTAAATCTACAACTCAATGATACTAAACAAATATGGGTGGACCAAGAGTGTTACAATTACCGTAAAATCACAGAATTCTTTCTTTTTCACTTTGATATCGTCAGTCAACCCTCTCATTACAGAGACAAGAAAACTGAACTTCCCTAGCGATGGAAAGTGACATTCCCAAAGATAAAAACCCTGCCTGGGCTCCCACTGGAATACAACCCCATGTTTTTTTTGTTGTTGTCAGTTACTGTTTTTCTCTATAATATCCACTCATACCAACAAATAAGCTACTAATTATCCCCAAGTATGCCAGAATATCTCTGGGCATAATATATACTATAATAAGGTACTGAGTGGTGGTTGGCAACCCTAATGTATAAATAACCACTACAAATAAACAAGAAAAATGTATGTCAAATAAAACTATGGGCATACAACTCATAAGTTAGGGAGAACAATGGCTAACTAAAGAGATGGAAATATCTTCAAACTCAGGATTAAATTTTAAAATGCAAATAAAAGCAAATTTTCTTTAGCTTACCTGCTACATAAAGAAGACTACAATTGATAAAGCTCATTTGGCATGGGTTTGAGGAACTGCACTCTCTCAAAAAACTGCTCTTAGAAATATAAACTGGTAAACTTTTCCAGAAGGCGATTTGGCAATATGTAGATACTTTAAAATGTGTCTACCCTTTGACCAGCAATTCCACCTCCAAAAATTTGTCATAAATAAATACATGGACAAGTACATAAATGCAAAAATTAGAAACACCATAAATACCTATCAATAAGGAATTGGTTAAATAAATTATGATATGCCCATGGCCATTAAGAATGATAATGTAAACATTTATTCACATGGACTATCCCAATATGTTAAGTGGAAAAAAACAGATTATTAAATAGAACATATAAGACGATATCACTGTTTACAAAAACCATGTAGCTGTGAGTATATATGAAGAGTGGCTCTCTCTCAGCAGCTGCATAATTAATGGATGATCACCATCTTCCTTTTTCTTATTCTTCCTGCATTTTGTTATGAGCATGTATTAGACTTCTGTTCAGTTGGGGGAGGGGAGCAGAACTGTGCAGAAAGTAGATTAGTGATTGCCTATGGCTAGATGGGGGGATTGGAAGTAGGAACTGATGGCTAATGGGTATGGATGAGTGATGACAATGTTCTAAAATCCATTGCAGTGAGGGCTGCATGCACCACTCTATGACTGTACTAAAAGCACTGCACTCTGCAATTTGAATGGGTGAATTATATGGTACATGAACTCAACCTCAATAAAGTTGTTAAAAATGTAATTTAAAAATTAATAAAAAAGAAACTGTGCAAGGCCTTGAGGTGAAAAAATAAACTCAATAAATGGGAGCTGAGCTAGGAGACAGGAACAGTGTGTACTAGGGCTGTCCATTGTCTGGCATCTATATAGGCAAAACCCAGCCAACCAGAATTTCTGGATATACTGTCCGAGTCAGTCTGGGTCTCCCCACCCAGAAGGATGCTGGCTCATTGGCAGCCCGGCAGCCTCGTTGCCTGATGGGGTTATCCCCATGCCTCTGCCTTGCAGACAAGCCCTGGAAATCACTCCACAGCCCAGGTGCCCTTCAGTGTGGTTGACTCCAAGTATCTCCACATTTTCCTTTCCCTTCAGAAGGCCCAAGGGCCACCTTGTAGGCTCGGTGTATTTTAAACCATTCATTCCTCTAGGTGGGATCACAATGGACACTGGCTGTCATACCCAGCTCTCAGCAGGTGATGAAAGGGACCAGGGGTATCCAATCACACACAAGGAGTAGCATTTCTGGAGCATTTACCAGATGGCAGGTACAGAGCTGTGAACTGTGGTAACAAAAGTAGACAAAACAGTATTGGACAAAAAAGTTAGACAAAACAGAGACCAGCGGAGAGAAGGGACAAATGACAGATTAGTGTGACGAATGTTTTGATAAAGGCAGCACAGGGGGAAACTGGGAACATCAAAGATGCTCTTATTCCCATCAATCCATTCTCTACAAGGTAGACAGCAGGATCCTGGTAAAAAAAAAAGTGAGGCAAGATTGTTTATTCCTCTGTGCAAACCCTCTAAAAGCTTCCTCTCTCACTGAGAGTGAACACAGAAGTCCCAAATGCCCAAAAAGGCTGCACTCCACCTGCACTCCACCACCTTCTTCCTCATCACTCACTCCACTCAAGCCACACCAGCCTCCCTGAGGTTCCTTGAACATGTCACACATGCAGCTGCCCCAGGGCCTTTGCACTGGCTATTCCCTCTATCCAGAACACATTTTACCCTAGACTGCCATGTGTTCACTCACTCAGCTTCTTTGGGTCTTTGCTCAAATGTCCCTTTTTCAGCAAGAGCTTCCTGGGACACCCCATCTGACAGCACATACCCCCTCAGCACTCACCAGCCTTCTTTCTTATGAATTTTCTCCAGAAGCTTTTTTCCACACACTAAATGTCTGCCCGTTGTCTGTCTTCTCAGTTGGATTGGAAGCTCCACAAGGACAGGGAGTTTTCTCTGTAGTTCATTGCTATTGCCCAGTATGCTGGTGTGCAGTGGAAACAAATAATGAGTGTGCAAATAACACCAGGTTTGTAGCCAGAGTGGCTGGGAGAAGGATGCCTGCCTCATCACTGGGCAGAGGCAGAGAAGGAATAGGTGGGGGGTGGGAGGCACTTCTGCTGAAAGGGGCATGGGACAACAGCTTGGCCACTCTGTGCCCAGGAGCTGTTTTGAAGCCACCCAGGGCTGAGAAGTCTTCACCTGCTTTTCTGCAATATTTCCAGTAAGTGGAAAGCAATGAGGGTGTCGGGATTATTCCCACTAAGAGTCAAGGCCTTACAAGCCCCAGCATCTCAGCATCTCTCCCAGGTGCTGTCAAATACTCTGCTTTTGACAGCACATTTGCTCCCATGAAGTGCTGGCCTTTCCTGATGCCAACTCTCTCTTTCCACCTCTGACTGACTGTTGGGTTTTGCAAGCACCACAATCCCTTGTTCCAGAGTCCCATGTGTAAACAGGGTTAAGTGTGGAAGAACTGATGATGTCCAGGCCTCCCAGGTGCCACAAACGTGTCTGATACGATCTCATTTGAATCTCTACTCTGCAGTGGGTGTCAGCAGAGCAAGCAGAAAGGTGGGGAAATTGAGACTCAGAGAAAGTTAAGTTGTGCCAGGTCTCAAAGAAGGGACGGAGCTGGGCTTCCCACCCAGGACACCGACTCAGGACTGCCTCATGCCCAAGTTTACGTTCTTTCTACCAAAACACGTTGTCTCAACAGCACGGAAGGGCTCAGGTTGTTACTTTTTCCATGCTTCAAACCTGGGGTTTCTCCTGTCCAGTTTGAACTTCCTCTCAGTGCACAGCTCAGCGATGAGAGATGAGGGAGGTACACTGAGCCCCACTGGAGGTGTGCTTCTAAAGCACAGAGCCACAAAGCTCACCTTCCAGAGGCAGGATTTGGGCCAATCTCCTACCCTAGCTTGCACCCACTCACTCCTCCAGGCTCAGGTGCTTCCGTTTTCCAAGTCCCTGGCAACCACCCCTTCCCCACCCCACACACCCAGGGCTTCTCTGATCCTGACACACCCTGACACACCCTGACAGTGGTCACGGTCCCGTACAAGTCTCTGCTCTCCGCCCTAAAGCATCCCTCATCCCTTGGATCCCCTCCTCAACAGAGTCACAGAGCAGGCAGAGTGTCAATTGGCCTCTGGAGGCACAGCTCCCCAGTGGCCTCTCAGCCTCTAGACTGGAGCTCTGACTTCTAATCTGCTCCTCGTGTGACATCAAGGAAGTTCTCAACAAGTGCCCGGTGGACGCACAACAAGAACACAGAGCTGGAAGGTATATTCATGCCAGTGCTAGCTGGATTAATGCCACGAGTCTATGTACAGTCAGACCCATGCGGCTTTTTAGTCCGTATTTAGGCCAGACACTGAGCCACCATCATCACTGTCATCGCCATCACCATCATTTTAGTTTCCTGGGCTGCCATAACAGACATCAACAACTTGGTGGCTTAAAACAACAGAAATTTACTTTCTCTGTCCTGGAGGGTAGAAGTCTGAAATCAAAGTGTCGCCAAAGCCATGCCCTCTCTGACGGCTCTACCGAGACCCCTTCTGCGCCTCTTCCTAGCTCATGGTGGCCACCAGCAATCCCTGGCCTTCCTCGGCTTGTTGGAAGCATCACTCCAGCCACACAGCCACCGCTCCCTGTGTCTTCACCCGGACTTCCCTCTGTGCAGGTCTACCTCTGTCCAAGTTTCCCCATTCTATAATGACACCCGTCATACTAGATTAGGGCTCATCCTAATCACTTTAACTTGATTACCTCTGTCTGCAGAGATCTTATTTCTTCAAAAGGTCACATTCTGACGTCCTGGGGGTTAGGACTTCAACATATCTCTTTTGGAGGCCACAATGCTGCCCTTTCCAATCACATCTTTGGGACAGGTCACGTTTCCACTCCTAGTTAATGTGTGCCAGGCAACAGGCTCACTGCTCTCCGTGTACTGCCACCTAAAGTTCTCACCATAATCCCAGGGGAGAGAAGTCTTATTCCCTCCGACAGACAAGTTGCAAAACTGAGGCTCAGAGAGGCTCGTAACTTGCCCACAGTCAGCTCTCTCCAAGGTCAGCCAGTAAAAGGCTGAGTTAGGACTCAACCTAAGTCTAGGATCTAAACCGTTAATTCGCCTACAGCACAGAAATTTGTTTCTGATGATGCAATTACCCTCTGCAGACTTTCTGTTTCAACTCTAATACAATTCCCATCTGCTGAAGTACAGCTACATGACTTCCTTCAAACTGCAAGTTTAAGATACCATCACTGAACATGACGTGCCTCAAACAATTCCCAACTTCTTCCAAGATGGGAACCCCCCCCACATACACGTGTTATGTCCACGTTTTCCATTATTGTGGAAAAATGCATGTAAACTTCACTAATTCATGAGGCCCTGCTTATGCAAACTCTGGAATTTGCTGTTGTCTGTAACAGCTATGTAGAGGGACCCCACCCTTTCTGAGGATGATACATCCTAGAACTTGGCAACCCACCCTAGTAGGTGGCTTCTGATTGCCCAGGAAATCACAGAGTGGCCAATGGGCAAGAACACTGGGCGTGCAGTCAGGAAGCCCACACTCAAGTCTTGACTTCCATTTCCTCCTCTACATGAACTCGCCTGAGGGCCCCACTCTGTCCGGTTCTTACAGGACAACTGAAAGTGTTTATCAAATTTATCAAAATAGAGACTGCCAGACTCTAAGCCACAAGAAAAGAAGGAATAATCATGCACCAAACATGAATTAAGCATCTGGTCTATGTGGGGCATAAATATTCACTGAGATGAGTAAGACCACAGGGGAGAAAGAAAACCAGTGTGTTTGTGTGTTAAGGGGGGTGTATAGGAGTGTGTGTGTGTGTGTGTGTGTGTGCATCATTTCAGGCAGGCACTGTAATACACTTTCTCCCTCACCCATCACTCAGTGAGGTGCTCATACCCATTACACAGGTGGAGGAATACAGGCTCAGCAAGGACACTCAGTAGTAAGACAGCCAGGGCTAACCCCAGGTCTGGGCAGATGAAAAGTCCAGGCTGCTTCCTTCCTCACCTGACCACCCAGGCACTGGACAGAGGAGTGAAGCTTGTTAAGCAGGAGGGTGACCCCGACCTGAAGCTTTAAGGAGATTCCTGTGCCATCAGCTTGGAGGACAGACTAGGGGGAGGGCAGTGAGTTAGGAAAAAGCTAGATGATTCAGGTGATTCAGGGGCGGTCACACAGAAGGCTAGTGTGAGACCGGAACTGTGGGGCTGCACAGAAGGGGCTGCACTGAAGAGACCTGCTCAGAACTGGGTTGGTTTGGGAGAGAAGAGGGAAGGCACAGAGCAGCAGGCGTAAGGAAAGTCTCCCCTCTTCTCAAGGCTCAGACCTCGGAAGCAGGGACACCAGGAAAACCACATCACAGCTCCACTTCCTGATCCACTCAAACAGGAACCGAAGAGCTGACGCTGTGGGCCGAGACGATAAGAAGAGAGGGCCAGCCTTGCTGCTTCCTCCCCCCACCTTCCCGTGAAGCCAGCATCGAGCACTCTTGGGATATAAGGACCTGAGGACCAGGAGCCCGAGGAGGCTGAGTCTTGGAGACACAGACTACTCGGCCTTGCAAGCTCAGTGCCACCAACAGCTCTCCCTCCTCCCCCTGTCCCTCATTTAATCAATCCCCAAGCGAGCCAGTCCTAACGCCTGCAGACCTCCCCGCTCCATCTCCTGGGCCTCTTTCTGCCAGACCACTGCCAGATTGTCTTACATGGCCCCTGCTTCCAGTCCTTGCCCTCCCCCACCCAGTCCACGCAGTCCAATGTAGCCACAATCGTCTTTCTACAGGGTAAGTGTCACATCGCTCCCCTGTTTTGACCTTCACTGGCTCCTCAATGGCCTCAAGGTAATAAAAATGGCCTCCAAACATCAGGATGTGACACCTGCCTTCCCCCCTGACCTCAGTGCACCCCACCTCAAACGTTAGGTTCCAGCTATATTGAGTCACTGGGTTTCCTGCACAAACCGGGCTATTTCTACCATCCATGTCCTTACTTAGATGGTTCCTACCTAGAATTTCCTTCCCTTCTTTTCACTCTTTCCTAGCTAATTACTATTCATTATTTAAGATTCAGCTCAAAGATTACATCCTGTAGCAAGTCTTCTTTGACCTCCCCTGCAAGGTAGGGTCAGCCACCTCTTCATAAGCACCTGGTGAGAGCTTATGTTCTTGTATGACCACACAAATACACTAGATCAAAATTTTCTGTGCATGTCTGTCCCCATTCATAAAGGATGATGCCAGTGTGCAATATAACGTCTGACACACAGCAGGCACTTAATAAAGAGTAGGGAGGGGAGGTGGAAGGGGCAACAAAGGTTTGGGTACTCAGAGAATAAAATAATCACAACAGAAGAATCGAGGAAGGCTTCACAAAGATAGTGCATTTCAGCCACACTTCAAAGAATAAGCTGGATTTGGGGTAGGTGGAGAAGTTAGGGAAAGAGCGATTTAGGTGGAGAAAAGAGAAAGACTATGAAGGTATAGAAGTATGTGATTTGGTGGTGTATCTCACACAGGGTGGCAGACTAAAGCACAGGATGAATGAGGAAGGATCTAGTGGACCCAGAATCATCTAGATGTCATATTAGGTGGCCATCCCATTGTGTATTAATTGTTTGAGGGGCTACAAGTAACAGAAAACCCAACTCAAAATAATCTAAAGGTAAGGTTCAATGTCTTGTTCCTTCCATCTTCCTGCTGACATGCTCAACCTGTCTTCCTAAGCAAGGACCCTCATGATCCCAAGGTGGCTGCCACAGTTCCAGGTATCACATGCCAACCCTACTATGTCCCACAGCAGGAGAGACTACCTTTTCCTAAATGTCTCCTTTTAAGATGGAGAAAAATCTTTGCCCATTCCCTGCACTCAGCCCAGCCCACCCCCAGAAAATTTCCCTTCATATTTCATAGGCAGACTGTGTCACATGCCCATGCCCACACAATCATGGCCAATGGGGACAGGAACACAGCGAGTCACCCTTGGTACTGTCAAAGTCCCCTGGATGCCAGACTTCTGAAGATCAATGCTGTCAGCATGAAGAAGGGGAAAGCATGTGGAATAAGCAAGCAAGCGAGTCTGCTACAGCTTCTCACCCACTCACCTCCGAAGTATGCTGCCAAGCAGAGTGTAATCTGCAAATGTCCCACATCACCACCCTTCCGCGACTCTATTTTAAGTCTGAGGAAGTAACTGTCCTAGGAGAGGAAACTTGCTAAAGGCTATTATGGGAAGGTCTATAAACAACACTGCATTCGCTTTTCTAGATCAGGAGTTCTGTGGCACAGGGTGGGGTAGGAAATGGCAGGGATGAGTACATTCCAGAGAGAAACCCCAAATGCTGCTTTACTTTAACTCAAAGTTTTACCTTTCTCCTGAACAAATGTTTTCCGCAGACCTCCAAAAAACTCACCAGCAGGTTCCCACCATAAATACTTTGATCCAGTTCTTCTCAGCTTTGAACATCCTTTTCCACTCCCTCCACTTCCTGAAACCCTGCCTGTCCTGGAAGAGTAAGGTCAGAGAGCACCTCTCCCCCAAAGCTTTCTCTGACCATCACCACCAGAATGCTTGTCTCTCTCCCCTGCACACTCAAGCCTATACGTTTGTAATTTTCCTGTGGTGTGGACACCAACATCAATCCAAAATTATAAGCAGTTACACATCTTTCTCTTCCCATCAACTATAAGAAATTCTAGCACACGGACTTTGATTTTCCATGTTTGTAGCGTAGGTGCTTGGCACGGAGCAAGATGTGCAGGAAAAGTATGTGCAATGAAGACTCTCTAAATCCAATTAGTTTTCTCATGTGTCTTCTTCCTATTGACCATGCAAATGAGAACTCTGACCCCGTTTGGAACCCACTTTTGTTTAGTACCAGTTATGGGCAAGGCACTCAGCCACTTTCAGTATATACTGCTTTATTTAACACCTTTAAAAAAAAAACCCGCAGGCTTTTTCAAAATTTACAGAAGAGGAAACTGAAGCTCAGAAAGGCTGAGAGAAAGGTTAAGGGCAGGCACAAAAGCCACAAGAGAAATTAGGAAATGTGACTCAAATCCAAGTCTTCAGAGGCAATATTGCATCATGGTTAAGAGTTGTGGATGCTGAACATAGGCCACCTTGCTTAAAAATCTGGCCACCTATGAACTATATATATGGCCTTGGGAAAGTTAGTTAGCCTGTGTGTCTCAGTTTCCTCGTGTACCAAATGAGGATTAAGAATAGTGCCCATTTCAGTGTTATTACAGGGATTAAATGAGCTTGTATAGGCAAATGCTTAGAATAGGGCTTGACATGTATTAATGTATGATAAATATTAGCTATCATCATTGCTCCTGAGTCCAGTGGTTTTCTCATTGCATCATGACAAACTGTTCCTACCCTCTACCCACCATAGCACCTCAAGCAAGAAAGAGTGACCTGGCCGAAGGACAGACCCCAGAGAGATCACTCAAGGAACAGCGAGCAGGTCAAAGATTAGGGAAGCAGCTTAATGCACAAATTCCACCCTGCCACAGCTCTCGGCTGCACCTCAGCCCTCATTTGCAGGGTCCCAGGGGGACCTTTGAAGGGAAAGAACACCATGACACAGGCGCCAGCTCAGCTCCCAAATGCCCAACCACTGATGTACACCCAAGAACAACCTCTTAGTCTGAACAAGCTTTGAGGACCTGAAATGTTTGCAGCCCTTCCCTGGAAACCCAGTGCCTGAGGTGAGGCAGACGGAGTCTCCAAACCAAGATGCCACTGAAGCACATGGTCCCATCAGCCTTGAAGACAAGAGAGATCTCTGAGGCTCCCACCTCCCACATCAATGACCTCACTGCAACCCGGTGCAGAGGGAAGCTGGGACAGGGGCAGGTGAGGAAGAGAGGTTCCGAAGGGTAAATGACTGCTCACAGAAGTCTTGTTAACTAATCAGTATCAGCTCCTGCACTAGAACTCAGGTCTCCATTCAGTTCTATTTGTCTTGTCTTATTCTGGCTTCTGCACCAAGATTTGTCTTCTTCAGCCACATAAACTTCCTTTCTTCCTTTCCTTCTTTCTAAGCATTTATTGTCTTCTCTGCACTGGGGGTTACAAAGATGACAAGGTGTTTAAAGGCCCAGCTCACCCCTGCTCTGCAGTGTGAATACACAGGAGGTGCTCAATAACTGCTCACTGAATACACAGGAGGTGCTCAATAACTGCTCACTGAATACAGAGGAGGTGCTCAATAACTGCTCGCTGAATACACAGGAGGCGCTCAATAACTGCTCGCTGAATACACAGGAGGCGCTCAATAACTGCTCGCTGTTCCGCATCAAATCTTTTTATTCCTACTGCTCTGATACAGAGTCTGGTTTTCTTTTCTCAAAATGGCAATTTTTACATTTTTGTAAATGTTCTTCCTTTCCTTTCCTAGTTCTGAAAAAAGAAGACAATGTTTCTGCTGGTGCCAAGAACCACAGGAGGGCTGAGATTTCTACAAACCCAAAACCCCAAAGGGAACCCAGGCTTGCTAAAAGAGGGGTCCTGAACTAGTCCTCCCTGCAGTCAGAGGAACACCAAGAGAGCCCGTGTCTGGGCGGGGAAGAAAAGAGCTCCAGCACAAGCTCTAAAGTCCTAGGTGTGCGCATGGAGCCCACCCACACCTCTGGTGTGGTGTTACCAGTCTCGGGTCTGCAACTTACTGCAGAAATGTTTCCAGGACCCAGGAAACCCTCAGAGCCTCAGCTGAAGTGTAAAACCTCTTTTTTTAATGCAGATGCTTCTGCTACCCAGGAGAGGTGAGACTCTCAGGGGTACGAACCACCATGCCCCCAAACTGGAGGAATTGGCCCCTCTATAATTAACATAACAAGGCAATCTGAAAGCAAATGTTTAAAACAAAGACAGGAAGTAAGAAAGAGAAACCCCAATGAAAGAATAAGATGAAAGGATTAAAGGCCCAGAAGATTTGAAAGAGAACCAAAGACTTTCTAGGAGCAAAATGCAAAGACATTAAAACTAAACACTCAATGATGAGAAAATTCAACAAGTACGGCAACATAGCTCAGCAACGAATTCAGCCTCCCTCTCCAGAGCTTTGCCTGTGCTGGGCACAAGTGGATGCCGGGAGGACTGATGCAGGGCCCACACCGGCTTCAGGACGCTCGGCCTGAGGATGGGGCAACCATATGTACAAACATATTTCCCTACCAGACAGCCGCAATAATGCCCCCACTTAGGGATCTCTGTGCAGGACGCTTTGCTGGCATTATCTCAGTTCAGAACAGAAAGTGTAAGAGCAAGTGAGGCAAGGTCAGTGGCAGACCCCAGAATCTCCTGGTTTCCTGTCCACTGACCATGCCACTTAGCCATCCTGTATCTATCAAGGTCACAATGACAAAGGAATGGTTCACACTCTTTCCTTTATTTTCCAACTTGCCAAAGCCTTTTAACTTGGAAAAAATTTCAAAAAACTAAGACTAGCACAAAGAACCCAACATGCCTCTTCCTCAGTTTACCGATTGTTAACATTTTACTCCATTTGCCTTTTCCCACTTCCTCACTCATACAAAATGTATGTAATTTTTTTCTGGACCATTTGAGGCCAAGTTGCACATATCACAGTTTACTCAAACACTCCTGGGTTTGCTACTTGATAGGAAAATCATTTCAGAACAAACTACAATGAAACAGGCATGCAGTATCATTACACACAGGCAGGAGCCTTGGAGGAAAACTCATGATTAGCCTTGATGAGGGAAAGGCAAGCCCTTCCCCAGAAGCCACAGCAGGCCTTGTCTTGATTCTCCTTCCTGTGCAGAGCATGATGATCCCCACCCTACCGGGCTCGGTTCTCCAGAACTCACGCCCCATCTGGGGGGAAGCACTGGCGGGCATTCTTTTTCATCCCAAGTTTAACTCCGTGCCAAATGGGATCCCTCTGTTGGAAGGACAGTGCTTGCTCACTTTTCTGTTTTTCTAACTCTGTGCCTTTCACATTTCCTGACTTAGAGCAGTAGAGGAAGAGGAAATGCCAAAGATATTCCAAGATGAGCTATTCTGTGGCACTTCCAGCGAATGGGGGCTCAAGGGGGTAGCAGGGGACCCCAGGCAGCAAGCCACCTCTGTCTTTTTGCAACCTAGCGCTGGTGGCCAAGAAAGCTAATGTGGCTCTCCAAAGTGCTTTAAGGTCTTAGGAAGCCGTCTATTTCTGGGGAGGGCCCGGGACAGGAACCCATTTGCTTCAAATAATTGAGAGGAACGTTAGAAATCTGGTCCTAATTACCCCCTCACAGAGACGTGGCTTCACATCACATAAGGTGTGCGCCTTACTCGCCTGCATCACACACCGCTAGGCCAGACCCTCGAGTTATTTTGCCTCCTAACAGTTCAGATGGACTTGTCCTGATGGAACCACACGTGGTCTCCTGACCATTCTTGTGGCCCTGCTTTGGGAATGCAGCGGGCTGAGGTCGGGGACGCTAGTTGTGGCTCTGAAACTAAGGTTTTAGCTGTAAGAAAGGCACACATGTTGGCATTTACACTGTGCCAGAAAATTAACCACCGAAGACTTTTAAAGTGAGTACCACGCCCTATGCTCCCTGCCCCTCCTAGGAGTGAGGCAGGGTAGGTGGGCTGGAAGAGGGTTTTTCTGTGTTGGTGAATTTAATTTATTCATGAGGCAGGGGGAGAGAAGCCAGTGTCCCTGGGTGGAAAGTGAACAGTTTGGCCTGCAGCCCAAGGAACGCACCGTGAGAGGAATCCTCAGCTCCAAGTCCTCCCGTGATGCCAGGCACAGAGAAAAGCTTGAATGAAGGAATGCCTATTTGGGAGGACAGTGAGGATGCAGCGGACGCTGACCCCCAACCATACATCCTCACCCTTGGGAAGATCTCGCTGGCCTCCCCTCCCTCTCTGGGTTAGGGGCCTCCCCCCAGAGCTCCCCAACACCTTCTGTTACTTACCTCTGAAGATGTACACATCCTAATCCCCGGGGCCTGGCCAGGTTTCATGGGTTACATGGCAATGGGGAACTAAGGCTGAAGAAGGAATTAAGGTTGCTCATCATTTGACCTTAAAATAGGGAGATTGCGGGGCGTGGGGAAGGTGTATAACACAGAGAAGACAAGTAGTGATTCTACAGCATCTTGCTATGCTGATGGACAGTGATTGTAATGGGGTATGTGGTGGGAACTTGATGATGGGGGGAGTCTAGTAAGCATAATGTTGCTAATGTAATTGTAGATTAATGGTATCAAAATAAAAAAAGAATAAAATAAAGCCAGTTACCCAAAAAATGCAAAGAACAAACAAAAAAAAATAGGAAGATTGTTCTAGATTATACAGGTGGCCCAGTGTAATCAAGAGTCCTTAAAAATGGAAGAGAACCCGAGATGGCAGCATGACAAAAATTAAGACGGGCATTGCTGGTTTGAAGCTGAAGGAAGGAGAGCAGAAGCCCGGGTAGGCAGGAAGCCTCTAGAAGATCGAAAGCCAAGGAAACACACTGTCCTCTACAGCCTCTGCTCTGGAGTCTTCCCTGCCGCTCCTGGAGACGCCTGTAGGGCTTCCAGAAGGAACACGGCCCTGCCAGCACCTTCATTTTAGCCCGCTGAGACTTATCTCAGATTCCAACCTCCAGCACTATCGGAGAACCAGTTTCTGTTATTTAAGCCACTAAGTCTGCGGTAGTTTGCCACAGCAAGAGGATACGAACACTCCACTTATCATTATGTTTATATTAATAGAAGGCAATTTCCATTTATATGCCTATCAGTTCCATCAGTAATAATAGCAGCTAACATTTGTTGAGCACTTACTATATACAGGGCCTACACCAAGTTTTTCATGTTCAGAAGACACTATAAAAAGGCAATGTCAACTGAACACCACGATGAAGGTGAACACAGGGACCTGAGAGTGGGCAGGAAGCAGAGGCATCTTCAGGAGATGGATACGTGGGTAGAATTTAAAAGATGAGTACAAGTTAGCTTGGGAAAGAGAGTCCCAGCAGGAGAACATAAGAACTCAGAGAAATGAAATGGCACAACATGGGCTGACAAGCACTGTGGGCAGGCTGATAACCTCCATACCAGTGTCTCTAGTCTGTAGGTCTCCTCTGAGGTCCAGAGTCACATGTCCTTGTGTCCACCTGATGCCAAACTTAGCACGGCCAATATGGAACTTGATTCTCTCCAGGAACACATTCCTCCTTAATCTTCCCTGTCTCCCTAAATAATACCCAGCCATTCAAGCCAGAACTGCAGAATCATCCTTGAGTCCTTCCCCCGCCTCACCCCCACTTAGCATCACCAAATCTCATCACTTCTGCCTCTAAGTCTGACCACATTATGCTCCCTTCTTTCCACCTCCACTGCTACCTGGTCTAAGCCACCATTAGCTTTCCTTGATTAGTGCAATGGCCTGCTAACTTATCTTCCGGCTTCCACTCTTTGCTCCCTGTGATCAACTTTATAAAGCAATAAAAATAACCTTTTAAAAATGTCAGTCAAATAAATATGAGAGATGCCCTCTCAAAAAAAAAAAAAAGTACAGACTTCCAATCGTAAAATAAATAAGTAACCGGGATGTAATATATAGCATAAGGAATATAGTCAAAATATTGTAACAACTTTGTATGGTGATAGTTGGTAGCTAGAACTATCATGTATATAAATGTTGAATCACTGTGTTGTACACCTGAAACCAATGTAATACTGTGTGTCAACTACCCTTCAATAAAAAATAATTATCTACAAAAAAAAAAAAAAATGTCAGTCAGATTCCACTCCTGAGTCTAAACTCACCAGTTTCCCTTTGTTCTTAGTGTGGGGGATCCTACCCAGCATGGCCTAGAATCTGCTCTGTCATCTGGCCTCTGCCACCCTCTAAAATCTTATCTTGTGCCATTTCCTCCATTACTCCTTTGCACTCTAGCCTCCCTGGCTTCTCTCCCTCCCAGGAATGCATCAGGCTCTTTCGTGCATAAAGGACTTTGCACATTCTGATCCCTCTGCCTGGAACACCATTCCCTGCAACCACTCTGCCTGGCCTGTTCCTTCTCAATTCTATAGTCTGAGAGGCCTTTCCCTAGCAAAAGTTGGATGCCCTCCCCACTTCACTTTGTTCATGATTTTGATCCTTTGTTTGTTTCCTTGATAACAAGAATCATAATTTCTCATTTGTGAGAGGAGTTACCTACTATCTTTGTTCTCACCTAGCTCCTCTGCTGGAATGCAAGGTCCATAAAGATAAGGCCAAGTCTATCTATCATGTTCTGCATTATCAGGACTTCACGCCATGCTTAGAATGGACCAGGTGCTCAATACAGGCTTGTTGAATTGACTAATTAAAAGAGAAAGTGTGAGGCTGACAAAAAAAGATGAAGCTGGGAACAGAAGGCTTTGAACATAGGGTCCTATTCATCTTTGCACGACTAGCACCTCCCACAGGGGAGCCACTTAGCAAATGTATACTGAGTGAACGAAAGTGACTCAATCCCGGATGAGTCTGAAAAGTGCTGTCCTTTCTGGACAGACTCTTAAAGGAGTTCCCTCTCCTCCATGGGACTTCTTAGAAGGTGACATGTCTTGGGAGCACAGCAAGTACTCAATAATGCTGTCATTGTCATTATTGCTTCTGTGGGGTTATGCGTGCATCCCACAGAAAAGACTTCTTCTCAAGCCCGTGCCAGATACAGTGCAGGGAGAGAAGTGAGAAGAAGAAACATGGGAGGGAAAAATGAGAATGGGGTGGCAGGACCCAGTCATATACAACTGAGAACGCGGAGGGAAATGTTGGAACAACCCTCTTTCAGGTCACATGGGTTCCCTTCTTTCCTCTAAACTTCAGCCCTGGGGTACAGCATGGAGATGCCAGCTAGGTAAGCGAGGGGTGACAGAAGGCCCCATTTGAATGCACACATTCATTTGGGGGCCTGCAAGGCTCCAACTGATTTTGAAAATCTGGCTTACTGTGGCTGGTGAGAGGTGGAAAGAATTTCAGTTTCCTTCACCAAATGGCAAGCTTGCAAAAAAAGTCCTGTCCTTTCTCTCCAACATTATCACATACTAAAAATGAAAACCAGCCATTCGGAGCTCTCATAAAGAGAAAAATAGATGGGCTGCTTAGCTCACAAGATACAGGAAGGCTGAAAACCATAGGGTACATTATGTGCTAAGATACTGCCCTTTTTTGGACTTGGGAGTTTCTATTTCTCCACAAAAAGAATGGGAGAAAAGGAATTCCCTGTGTAATAAGCCACCCATTTTATATTTCAAATCCATTTGGTGGTTGAATCACCAAATCCACTTAATGGCTTAAGAGCAGGGGTTAGAGAATTTTTTTAACCCTATCTCAAAATAAAGCAGTTTGAGATAATAGAATATCTCAAAGATAGCAGCAATAATAAAGCAGACAAGAGAAGGCACCAAAACAATGAGGGTTATGATGCAAAGAAGACGTATTTCCAAATGCCTCATGGCTGACAGCCATAAGGGGACACACTGAAAGCTGTGTTATTGGGAGTCTGAAGCCTGGCCATGCGGCCTTGGGTAAGTCAGGCCACCTCTCCTGGCCTCATCAGGGGCTGAATCAGCGGTTCTCCAAGACCCTTTTCCTTTCTAAACGGTTGCGATTGGATGCTTCCCAAAGACCTGAATCTTCTTGCTGAACAGTGTGCCTTCCAAATGCAAAACGGAAAGGTCCTGGGGTAAAAGGTTTCCACAGAGATTAGAACTGGCCTCAGTGTTGAATCATGTCTTACAATCCCAAACATTACTCGGCAACCATTTGATTGCCCTGCTGTCATCCCAGAATCAACTATGCCAGGACAACCTGATCGCATCTAGGAGAAAAAGTGGAACAAAGTTCTTGTTCTTTCCGATCAGTGCAGGTAAAGCTGAGAGGACACTGACGACGGCTATCCATCCCCCTGTGCTAGTGGAAAAACAAATCATCAGAGGAAACCGCTCTAAGAATGCCCGAGAAGAGCTCTCGGGATGTAAGAAAACCGCAGAATAGCAGACGCCAAGCGAGTTTCTTTTCCCTTTGAAACTTCACGTCGCTCTCAGAAAATGCAGCAGGTCGCAAAATGGTACAAGCGGGAAACACGCCGGCTGCTTCCCAGTCTTCCCATTAACAAACACCAAGCCCCGAGCGGGAGTCGTTGTCCCCCTTTCGTTTCGTCTCACTTGCTGTAAGCAGGGGGCCTGGGGCCTGCCTGGCAGCGCCGCGTCCAGCGGGGGCCGGGGGCGCTCCCGGACCGGCGGGGAACTTCCCTCCGCCGCGCCGGGGAGACAATGCCCGGCCGGCGCCCGCGCCCCCGCGCCTGGAGGGCGCCCAGCGGCGGGCCCGGCCCTCTCCGGAGGCGCGCCCCGCGGCCCCCCCCCCCCGACCCCTCCAGCGCCTCGCGGAGCACCCCCCGGGCGGCCTCGCCCGGCCCCGCGGAGCCCGGGGCCGGCGCCCTCCCCGCCGACAGGAGTGGGGCCGGCAGCCCGCCCCGCGCACCGTGCCGGCGCCCCTGCGCGACGACCGCGGCGCCCGCCACTCACCGGGACCGGGCGGGCCGCTGGGCATTATTCCATCGCGGGCTCCGGGCCGCTCCCCGGCGGCGGCGCACACGCCCGCGCCCCGGCCCCGCTCGGCCGGGCGGTCGCGGCTCTCGGGGCGGAGGGCGCGCTGCGGCCGCGGGCAGCCGGCGGGCGGGCGGGAGGCCGGAGCGCGGAGTGCCGGCCCGCGGCGGCGGCGGCAGCGGCGGCGGCGGCGGCGGCGGGGCGCGGGAGCCGAGCGCGGCGCAGGAAGAGGCGGGCGACCATGTGCCGAGGGGAGGAGGCCGCAGCGGCGCGGGCGGCGCGGGCGGTCCCGCTCGGCGGCGGGGGCGCGGGTTGCAGGAAATCCAAACACTTCGGCAGGAAATCGGACTCCTGACTAAGCAGTCCGGGCCCGGCGGCCGCTCCGCGCCGGGGGCTCCGCCGGGGTTAACCCTTGGCCCGCCGGCACACTGGCGCGCGGGCGGGGGGCGGCCTGCCTCCGCCTCTCCCGGGGATGCAGAGGGGGATTTGTCCAGATAAAACCTTGGCCTTGGGAGTCGCCTTCCTAAGGCCCCGACACCAGGGAAGGGCGTTGGCCTGTCCCACCCTTGAGGATGACCGTGCAGTCTCCTGGCCGGTTCCCCTATTTTATGCAGAAGAAATAACTTTACTCGGCTGCCTCCTCTCAGGGCTTGCCCTCTGCAAATTTGCCCAGTGCCAGGTGGCAGGAACTTTCCTGGTCAGGATAGTCTACTAATAGTACAGATAGTTCTATGGATCCTGGCTCTGACCTGGGTTGAAATCTGGATTCTGCCTTTTTTCTCACTGTGGTACCTCGGGTAAGTCACTCCTCTGAGCCTCTGTTTCTTTAAATGTGAAATGAGATGGTAATACTCTCCTCATAGCTTTGATTTGGAAACCAACTATTTAGACAGGGAGAGACGCTTGGCACAAACAAGTCATAGTTATGATTGTCCTTACTACCACAAGAGACGTCAAAGAAAAGAGGGTTTAACTCTTGGGATGAGTTGTGCATATCTATGCCTGCCATCAAAGCTTAGGAACTTCATTGCCCTCCTCATCACCAAGTGATTTTTCTTTGCAGCATTTCAGAATCTGCTGTCCATGGATGAAAAGGTTAGTGGCTATGGCAGACCCCCTTCTGGTGAAATCTGAAACTCAGCAAACCTAACGGAATTTGGGATTTGCTCTTAGCCTGAGAGTAAGGACACTGTAGGGGTTTGTTTAAAAGTCTGGAGAGATTTTACAGAGTTTGAGGAAACCAAAGTAAATCTCTGTCCAGTCAGGCCTGGACTAGGAAGCCAGTGGAGTGATATTGTGGCTTCCCACAAAAATGCCACATTTGGGGGTTTTCTACCTGGAGGATGCAGGTTGATTGGTTTTGCTGTGTTTCAAATTCCTTTGAAACCCAGTCAGACTTTGAAGAGGGAACAACTTCCCCACGAGTGACAAATGAAGTTTGAAATGAATCTGCTAGCAACTCAAAGTTGGGTATCAGTTCCTGTATTCCAGATAAGGACCAGATACTAGTTTTAGACCCAGATTTGTCTCTTTTCTACAAGTCTTTTTTGGTGGCCGGAAGCAGTAGGACAAGCTCCAGGTGTAGCACCAGAAATCCAGAGTTCTGCCCCAGGCCCTTTGCAGCTGCTGTTCCCTGTGTGGAAGGGCTCCACTTGACTGTTCTTGGCACTCAGCTCACAGTTCAGAATTCAGTTCCCCCAAAGGGGCTTTCCCCAACCATTTGCTATACTTTTCTTTGGCACCCACCCCTACCTGTCCCACACATCACATATCCTGCTTCATTGCTTCATTGCCCTTGTCACGGTTTGATTTATCCTGTTCGGCTGCTTGTTCATCACCTGTCTCTCCCTGCATGGGTAAGCTGCCTTAGAGTGGGACTGCCACCTGTCTGTACCACCCTGTGTCCTCGTGCCAAGAACAGTGCTTGCCCGTGGGAGACCCTCAATAAAGGCATGCCAAAGGGGCAAACAAAATTAGAGTTACAGGTTCACTCTGTCCCTGAGCTCACCATATTATCCACTTGGCCAAGAGGCTCTCAAATGGAAAAGCCTAGTGTAATGGAAGAAGCGCCAGCAGCTCTACTAATGGTTCTGGGAAGTTAAAGCCATAAGTAATTAAGACTGTCTGACGATGTAACTGCAGTCTCATTGGTACAGCCCTAGTTAATTGCTCCCTCCTTTGTGCTCCCAGCACTTCCGTTCATTTCAAGAGCTTATATATCACCTTCTATGCTTACTGTGTGAGGGCTCTCGAAAGTCATATGGCAAGCTTTTTGAGTTGGAGGGAAAGGAGAGTATCCTACATTTGTTGAGCACTTACTCTGAGTGGGCCCCCAAGCAAGGTGAATTTGAATTTATTAAAAGGCATTGGTTAAGTGTCTAGAATGTGCTCAAAAATCTTCAGGGCACTTGATCTGCAGAAAGGAACCATCCTTATTCTCTAAGAAAGATCTGCCAAGGAAGTTCTCTTTAGAAAGCAGAGAGCTATGTCCAGGGTGTCATGAGGCTGTATGGAGCATGGGGAAGGGTTCCTGAATCAGCATCGGGGGTGTCTCAGTCAGTTTGGGCTGCTATGGCAGAACACCGTAGATGGGATGACTTACAAACAGTGCAACTTTATTTTCTCACAGTTCTGGAGGCTGGAAAGCTGGAGAAAGGTATGAATAGATGTGGTGTCTGATGAAAGCCTGCCTCCTAGTTCTTAGCCATCTTCTCACTGGTCTTCACATGGGAGAAGAGACAAGGGTGAGGTCGCTCCACAGGGTCCCTTTCGGAAGGGCACGAACCCATTCATGAGGGCTCTGCCCTCTGTCCCGCTCACCCCCCAAAGACCCCACCTTGTAATACCCTCGCATTGGGGGTTAGGACCTCAACATATGAGTGGGGGGCTTGGGGGCAGACACAAACATTCTGTCTGTAACGGGAGGTTAGAGATCACGTTCAAGAAATGGGTGCTCTCGAACTAAAAATCAAGGAAGAAGTGGGGCTTCTGTAGATAGACGAGGGAGCCCGAGCCTGCCCACCAGGGCAAAAAGCTGATGATTCTCAGCTCTGTGTGCCCTGGGCTCACCTCTGAGCTCCCCTGCAACTCTAATTTGATGTCCTCTGTCCGGAGGAACCTTCCGCCCAATGCACATCTCACCTCCTCTCTGCCAGGGGCCTTTCTCCAGGGATCTTGAGATCTTGCCAGGATCTTGCCATGACCAGATGTGCCCTCAGCCTTGGGGCAGCCTCCAACCAATCCGTTGATCAATGTCCCAGCCTCCCATCCCGAAGCGGGAACATCCTAAAATGCTATCCACGCAGTTCCTCCAAGGATCCCCGGTGGAACGGACTCCCTAACCAGTGGCCCCCAGTAGTAACCCTGTCACTGATTCACTCTTTATGCCCTATTCTCTTTCCTGCCTCTCTTGCTCACTCCCTCAATTATTCTTCCTGGGGTCAGTCACCTCCCAAATAAACTAGCTGTACTTGCCTCTAAAAGGAAGGACTGACAATCACTCTCAAGTGCCACAGAAAATTCAATCAAAATTGGAGAGCAAGTGTCCATTTTATATGACAATTAGGAGGCTGATAACTCTTGCCTGCGCTGCCTCAGTGGAGTGAAGGGATTGGAAGCCAGATTGCAGTGGGTTGGGGAGTGAGTGGGAGGCAGCAAGTGTAGACTACTCTCTTCAGAAACGGTGTCTAGCTAGTGGGAGGTGAGGGTGGAACTTTAAGGAAGGTGGGCGAGGGAGCATCTGTGGCTGCTGGGCAGGTCCCAGTAGAGTGGGAGGGATGAAGAGGGTATGGGGTCCAGAGCAGGTGGGAGGGGATGAGCCCTGAACCAGAGAGGGGCTGCCTTGTCCCCTGGAGCAGGGACAAGAGGGAAAGGTGTTAAATTCAAATTCCATCCTGATGGGTTTGAGGGTTCACAGACTAGGGGTCAGGTGGGCTCTTAAAGGCTCCCAGTTTAATTCCTCACGACATTCATGCTTTGGGAAAAATGAATTCATTCAAATGTGGGTGAACAAAAAGTGACTTCAGTCTCATAACTGGAAAAGAAATCGCTTGAGAAGCTATTTTTGCCCAAAGTAGGTTAGTGAAGTGGGAAAGGAAAGGATGCGATGCACAGAGAGACTTTGGGAGCTGGAGCAGCCCCAGCTTGGCGACTAGGGGTTGGAGAGAGAGTGGGGGGCAGTTGTGGGAACATGCAAGGGGGACAGCGGTGCTCACCTGCCAGGAGGAGGAGGAAGGTGGTATTTTTAACCATGAAAAAGAGCATGGGAGGGCATGGTGTTGAGGAGGAAGATAATGAGTTCCTGGCTGTGCTTTGTGCTGGAAAGGCAGTGTAGGTGGCAGGTAGGAGTCTGCAGCTTTGCTGGGCGGTGGGAAGGAGGTGGTGGGCTTGAGGGTAGTGGGAAGAGGGGAGACAGAGGAATCTGCACAGTAAGAGAGCGAGGAAGAATGGCCTAAAAAGCTAACACCCATTACTAGTTTCTCAGTCTTGTTTCATACCCATTTCTCTCGTGTGAGGTGTCGTATCCTTTCCACTACTGACATAATGGGCCAGATAATTCTCTGTTGTGGGGGCTTCCTGTGCCTTATGGGCTGTCTAGCAGCTCCCTAGCCTCTATCCTCTGGATGCAAATAGCAACCCCCAGTTGTGACAGCAAAAAGCATCTCCAGACATTGCAAAATGTCCCCTGGGGAGCAGAATCACTCACAGTTGAGAACCACTGTTTTGTCATCTTTTTCTCATTTCATTTTAAAATTATTGCTTAAAAGGTGCAACTTTGGAGAATCTTTTTTGACAGAGACAGCTATTCCCAACTGTGGAGTCAGATTGCCTGAGTTTAAACTCTGTTTCCACCACTCCCCTGGGTCTAAATTCTGGTTTACCTACTAACAAACAGTGCTAACAATGTGATTTTGCCTAGAAACTTAATGTTAAGCCTCAATTTCCTGGCTATAAAATGGGGATAATGAAAGTACCCATATCATAAAGCCATTGGGGGGATTAAATGAATTAAGCCACGTTAAAGTGCTTGAATGTGGTAAATATTCTGTTTTTTCTTTTTTCTTATATGTTAAAAAAATTATTTTTTCAGGCTACTGAGTAATGAAGGGAAGAGAGATGGAGCAGTAACACGAAGCTCAGAGAGATTCCTGGAAGGATTTTAGTTCGTTGGCTTGTTTGTTTTTCCAGGTGGGAGAGTAAGAGAAGGGGCCAGTGGAGAGGGTCAGGAAGCATTTGGTAAGCAATGATTCCCCACCTGAGTTGGGAATACTTGTTACATATTTGCAAGTTGAACTCAGCAATTCATAGAAAAGTTAATGCTGGGTCAGGGTCGCACATGCCTGGCCAGCATGATCAGGGACAGAATCCAGATTTCCTAATGCCCGGGGAGGTGTTTCTCCCCGAAAGCCTGATTACCGTACTATATCTAGTCACTATCAATCTTAGGGCCACTCCTTGAGGCCAGGTCAGAAGAACGTGAGCTGTAATGACTTCTTGCTCATCCCACTGTTAACAAAGCCCCCTCTTTGCAAAAGCCGAACCTAAAAAGTCCTATAAGATGAATACCCAATGACATCTTCTCCAGAGATGCTGAGCGTCAGGGAAAATGCTTTCTGTCCTTAGGTCATTAATTTAAAAGCTTCATTTCTAGACATAACAGAGCTTTGTGATAAAAGGGTCAAATGGGTCATTGCATCAGTCTGTTAAGGAAATTAGGTTCTTTCCTTCTGCTTTGTGTGAAATTAATAAGGGCTTCACCTTCTTCTCCATCTGGGAACCCCAGGCAGTCCAGGGGAAGCCTTCCCTCACCTTGGGTGGGATGGCCCCTCATCTGTGCTCCTTTAGCGTCTGGACATCAGAGATCAATACTGGTGGAGCCTTTGCTATGCACTTCACCTCCCCTGCAGACCCAGGGGCAGGGAATCTCTTAGTTACCTCTATATACCCAGCATTTGTCAGAATGCCAGAACAGTGTGCCCCACCTATGTCTCAGGAATGCCTGCATGCCTTATGAAACATTGCTGTTCCTCAGGTATGTGAGAAAACCCGCTCTCTTCCTGAGTAAGCAGAACTGGGCAAGGAGGATTTCAGAGCAGCCTACTCAAGGTGGTACATTGTCCTGTGTGTTAATAACGGAAATGATGATGATAATAACCAATAATTGCTAAAATATATGAAGTGCTTACGGCTGGCACTCTTCTAATGATTCTAATGGCATTTTTCAATGATCATCTCATTAAATCTCCAAATAAACTTATGAGGTAAGACTATTAATACATACGTTTTACAGATAAAGAAACTGAAGCTCTGAAAAGTTGCACAGAGGACCTGTCTTGGGAGCAATTCATTATTAGCCTCCTGCTCTCTTGCTGCAAACTGAGTTCTGGGAATCAAAATAGGGCACGGGCTCTATATCTAAGGATGTTAATGGTGTATCTGAGCCATAGATTTATACTGTGAAATAACAGGTCCTCTAGTCAGTGCCTACTGTTTCAGAAAAAGTGGGAAATCCTCCCCCCAATGGTTTCGTAAATAGTCCTTAATTGAACTCAGCATTGGTATCATTACCTTCAAGTTCTGCAATTAACCAGCCTGGAGATTACTTGCTAGGTTGCAGCCACAGAGATATTTATATATCTATGTTTTAACTCTAGGCAAGACTTTCAGCCTGTAAATTGCTTATCCAGCCACAACTGTAGCTGCTAGGAAACTGCCTAGGGCCATTTCAGGGGAATGAGAAAGCAAGAGGATTCCCCCAAAGCCAGCTGTTGTCTCCCCAGAATAATAAGACTAACAATTAAGAGCTAACATTACAGTCCTTTAAAAGTTATAAAACACATCCTCATACAGTGGCTTGCCTAGTTTTTAATTCCCGTGATAGTGGAAAGGGCAGATTCGTGTGAGGGTTATTGTTTTAGAGAACTCCCAAAGGCTTGTTTCCTCTAGGGCCATAGCATAGTCCTTCATTTAGCAGTATTCAGCGAGCACCTACTGTGTGCTAGAAATTGTACTAGCTGCTAGAATGTAATGGTGAACAAAACAAAGTGTTCTTGGACTCATGAAGCTCATGGTCTAAAAGAATGCTTATGATCTATGGGGAGAAAGACCATAATCAAGTAATACGCACAGATAAATGTAAAATCACAACTACTGCAGTGCTGTGAGAGAGGTAACAAATGCAATGCCAGCTTAGAAATGGAGGGAGTTAACCTAATTGAGATAAGGGAGAACTCTTCTGAGCTGTGAGGAATAAGAGTTAAGTAGGCCAAGAAAGAGGCACATACCACACATGCCCATCTTAAGCATCTCCAATCCGTGGAATGTTGTACTAATTGTCTGGAACTAGTTTCTCTACTTTGGGTTCTTTTTGATTCCTTGTCCTTGCCCCCTCCACAGTGAGAGTACAGAGGTTTATCTAAAATGATCACCTGACCTTATAATCTTCAGTGTTTCTCTCTAGCGCCTGCAAAGCCTATTGGTAACACCCAAATCACCAGGAGGGGCTATTTAAAATGCAAACTCCCAACCTTCACCTTAGATACATCAAGTAAGGGGACTTGGGGACTGGGATTGGTATTTTTAAGAAGCTGTCCCAAGGAGTTAGATGCAAATGATCCAGCTTTTTGGGAGTCACTGACTACAAGGTAGTCCAGATGCAAATTTTTCAAAGCTCTTCCAGCATTATTGATTTAATCAGTACAGACATTGCCTCTTTAAGAAATAGTCCCACTGCTCCCTCTGCCCCGCCCCAGAACTGATGTCTCCCTTCATCATGTACCCACTTATATCCTGCAGACGTCATCATATTGTTAATTCAAAAAGTGTTGTTATTATTATAATCAGTTTCCCTATCTGCCATGTTCTCACTCCCAAGTAAACCGTGAGTCCTTTCAACTTCAGTGCCTATCAGAGAGCTTGCTACAAAATAGATCCAATCCAATTGATCCAAATGTCCATTGATAGATGAATAAATTATGGTATATGCATCTGTTTAATTCAACCATAACAAGGAAGGAAATTTTGATACAGGCCACAACATGGATGAACCTTGAGGACATTATGCTAAATGAAATAAGCCAGTCACAAAAAGACAAACACTGTATGAGTCCCAGCATGAGGTACCCAGCACAGTCAAATTCACTGAGAAGGAATATTGGTTGCCAGGGGCTGGGGGAAGGGGAAAAAGGGGGGCTGGTGTCGAATGGGGACAGAGTTTCTACCTTGGAAGATGAACAGAGTTCTGGGGATGGTGGTAGTGATGGTTGCACAACAGTGTGAATGTATTTAATGCCACTGAAATGTACACTTAAAAATGATACAGTATAGTGCTCGCTTCGGCAGCACATATACTAAAATTGGAACGATACAGAGAAGATTAGCATGGCCCCTGCGCAAGGATGACACGCAAATTCGTGAAGCGTTCCATATTTAAAAAAAAAAATGATACAGTATAAGAAAATTTAAGATGGTAAATTTTATGTCATATGTATTTTACCACAATTAAAAAATGAAAAAGATATTGAACACATGGAAGTATTGATGGTCACTGGCATTTATTGAACACCTCCAGGACCAGAGCATTTCCTGACATGATAACTTTGCCAGATACCAGCTCAGGGGCTCTATTCTAACTAGGATTCCTTAAGATAATGGCTCCACACATATTCCATAGAACCACCAGTGGGTGGCGGCCAGCTGAGGTTAGGCCAGGGCAGCTAGCTCCCCATCTCTCTCTGCCTGGCTCCTGAGGCTTGGCCTCTCTCCCACTGTCTTCTCCATTTCTTCCTGTGGTCTTGGCACTATTCTGCCTTGAAGACTTGGTATGGCTCTGCCCCAGACTCCCACTGCTAATGGATCCTGCCCCAGACAGACCCAGAGGGCTCAGCTCCCAGCTCAGGCCAGCCTCCTGATCCAAGAAGGAATCAGATTGAATGTTTTTTCTTAAACAGAGCCAAGGCCTTTGTCCTTATAGCCTTGTAACTTTTCTTTCTATGGCTCAAATTCTACCTTCTGGAACAATATAGGGCAAGCCCAAACCATCTTCCAGGTCTTCAAACACTCAAATACAGGCTCTGATGGTCCTCTCCAAGTATCCCCAAGCCTTCAGTTTCTCAGATGCCAAATTTCTAGATCCTTCCCTCCACGCCCTTGCCCTTTCCTGACCCCACAGCAGTTTATTCATCTCCGCTTAAAACATGGCTCTTAGAAGTAAATAAATTCTCCAGATGGCATCTGACCAGTACAGAGAAGAGCAGGATTTTTATTTCCATGATGTAGGCCCAAATTTGCTGAATCCTGAAATGAATCCAAATGTCCATTATGTTTTTAAACTTAGCTATAAACCCAATGTCAGCTTGTTTAACCACACACTTCCTACATCGGCCCAAAGTGAAATCAAATGAATGTACTTAAAACTTCAGATTGTCTGAAATATCTATGTGCATAAGTGATGGTTGAGCTTTTTCAATTTTAAGTATCTTTTCAATAATTTGCTTTAAAAGTTAATTAATTGCACCTGGAGCATCTCTAGTCTGCACCCCATTTACATTCAAGTCTGAGATTTCACAGGCTGGTTGTCCTCACTTGCCCAGACAGGATCTCATCTCCTTCCCCTCAGAATCCCAGTTATTTCTGGGACCCAAGCTGGGGTCATGTGGGCTCTGAACAGGCCCCTCAGGCTTGTCTACTTCAGCCCTTGGGGGGCCATCCTTTGCCCTCGAAGCCCTCCCACCCAATGCCTGGCCCTGCCACTCACTGCTCTCAGCACCAGGTACCAAAATGTAGAGCCCCTGCCCCTTCTCATGTCCCCTACACTCCCAGTGCCACACGCTCCAGAGGCAGTTCTGCTGGGGCCTTTATCTCACCAAGACTCCCCTGCCATAGCCACCTTCTGCAGGCACGGCCATGAGGGATGCCTGTGAGGGACTCCTGTCCCTTCAGTCCTCATCCATCACCCCATGTCCAAGCGAAGTATGAACAGCAGCATCTCTAGAATTCTTTGCCATTTCTGATCTCTAACACAAACTAAACCCACGCGATATAAGTGCCATATAAGCATAGCTCTGAAGCCCTAGGGACCAGCTAACACGCATCCAGCACCCCCACCCCCATTCTGTTCAGATGAGAAAGCTGAGACCCCGCAGGAAAAGTTATTTAGCAGAGAGGGAGTGGTAAACTGTGAAAAACAGGAATGAATCTGGTCTCCTGAGAACCCCAGGAAATCATACCCCCCAAAAAAGAATTATAATGAAGTCAGGCACATTTGTGATATTTATCTAGGAAGTTCATGATATTTTTTTAAAAGTCATTTAAAAAATTATGTTTCATGTTAACCCCCGAACACATCCCCCAGTCCGTCTCTCTCCCTTCACCAGTCCTTTCCATTAGGTACCAATTAGGTTTCAGTTAGGAAAGAATGGTGAACTCCAGCAGTGACATTGCTAGAAAACATGAAGCCTTTTTTCTTTCATAACTGTACATTAAACAAGATTTTCCTTGAGGGCAAATGCTAAAAAAAAGAAATGCAGGTGTAGCGTATTTTTCTGAGATTTCGGAGTGCTGCCGTTCTTTTCCTACTGGCTTTGCTCTTTCCTCTGAATGTGATCTCTGAGCCAGCCTTCTTGACTGTGGAAATGTCATTACCCCCGTCTGTGCCTCACATTGCTCACGTGTAGAACAGGCTCCCTCGGTGCCTCCAGTGACCTCCAGCTGGACAGTGGTACCTGGTGAACCAGGTGACAGAATCAGTGCCTCCTCCCGTTCCTCCTCCGATCCAGGGATTCACAGAGCATCACCCAGTAAATAAATATTTACTGAGCACCAGCTATGTCCCAGGCACTGTTCTTGGAGCCAGTGATATCCCAGCGAACAAGAAAATAAACAAAAGACACAAAATCCCTATCCTTGTGTAGCTTACATTCTGGGGGAAAAATCAGTAAGTGACATAATATATTAAAGGTGATAATGTACATACAGCAGAAAAAAACAGGTGAGCAGGGTAAGGGAAGATGAGGACCGTGGAGCCCAGGCTGTCATTTTCCTTTTTACTGTGGGAAAATACATATAACAGATCTTACCGTTTGAACCATTTATAAGTGTTCAATTCAGTGGAATTAAGTGCATTCACATTGTGGTGTGACCATCACCACCATCCAACTCCAGAACTTTTTCATCATTGCAAACTGGAATTCTGCACCCATTAGACACTAAACTCCCCATTTCTCTCCACCTCCAGAAACCCCTATTCTTTCTTTCTATTAATTTGACTCCCCTGGGTACTTCATTTAAGTGGAATTATATAGTAATTGTGAGATTACCAAAATGTGGCACAGAGACACAAAGTGAGCAAATGCTGCTGGGAAATTGAGACTGAGAGATTCACTTGAGGCAGGGTTGCCACAAACCTTCAGTTTATAAGAAAGCACGATATCCCCAAAGAACAATAAAACAAGGCAGGCCTGTAAAAACTGAGTGACAGTGTGTGTGATATGCAGGTAAAACAAAAATCCTGAAAATGGTATGTTGTGGTGGGCATTTGCCAGTTTTTGGCTGCTGAATATCTGAACCCCATCTTGTTTGGAAGGTATAACATCTCAAGATGGGAGTGAGTCTTGGGGGAAGGCAGCACCCTTACCCCCATTCTGTGAAAGCTGACAACAACAGCCTTCTGTACCCCAGGGCTGCTAGGTGGGCCAGGAGACCTGAGCTGGAATGCTCACATGCTCCCAGGATTGAACATGTGCAGGCGGTGATGCAGAGATACAGGGATGAGAGGTTAAATCCACCTAGGCAGCAGGAGACTCAAAAGCCATCAAGGGTTATCTACACAGCGAAACCTATGCCTGTCTGATGACCCAGCAGTTCCACTGGACCTATAACACTGAAGAAAAAGTACTGCGCATGTCCACCAAAAGGCAGGCACAAGCATTTTCCCAGCAGTGTTATCCATCAGAGCCCAGACTAGAAATAACCCAAATGTCCTTGAGAAGTAGCAAGGAAGAAACATTTTGGTAAAATCATGCAACAGAGTATTTCACTGCAATAAAAACAGAAGAACCATGACTTTTTACTACAAGCAACCATATAGATAAATCTCAGTTATAATCAGAGCGAGGAGAAAAGAGAGACAATAGACAGACACCCAGGCACAAAAGAGTAGATAATGTGTGGTTCTATCCATATGAAGTTCAAAATCAGGCAAAACTAATCTATAGTAAGAGATCAGAAAAGTGATTACTCTTGATGGGGAATGGTGGATGGACTGGCAGGGGGGCATGAGGAAACCTTCTGAGGTCTTAGAAATATCCTATGTTTTGCACAGGGAGGTGGCTACACAGATGTGCATGCAACAGTTATGCACCTAACACTAAATTGTGCCTCATTTAAAAAGAAAACAGCCCAGTAGCCCAAGTCATGTCCAGGGTTGGCAGGCCTGGTGGCTACACTGTAACTAGACTTCTGCTGTGATGGGCTCTTGGCTGTGTTCTCAGCTGCCCAGATTCTCTTGATCCTGGTCTGTTGTCAGAGCCAGGTTCTCTCGCTCCCTGTTGATCCATAAGCAACTCACTGTCCTGCCAGTAAATCCATATTACGTTCACGTTAGCCATTGTCTCTTGCTTTGGTGGTGCCGAAAGCTCTCTCCCAGCATGTAACCTAGGTCTGGGAGAGTCAAATAAAACCACAAATGTGATTCTATTTTGTCAGTGTTAAAGAACCAAGATACAGGAAAGGCATTCTTCTTAGTTCAGAAAAGGCAAAGGACATGGGTGTATGAAATGCTCAGTTAGTGTGGAACATTAAAATAATTTAAAACCATGCTTCCCAAGGCTGCCTGATTGCAAAAGCTATAAACTCTCTTGGGAAAACAACCATAAAAAAAGCGTGACATTTCAAAATGTAATACAAGTCAGGACCAACTAGCTCATTATGGTTATTGTAGCAGAATTGTTATTTTGGTTTAATGGGATGCTTTAAAAATGCAATTAGATCTTTAGGCTCTGGCCGAGCAAAAGCACATAATGAAATGAAGATAGCATGTAGATTAGAAGATAATGTTATAGAAGGAAATTATTTTGGTGAATTTTTTTTGAATCAGGATGATTCATAATTGTCTAATTTGATACTTCAATGTAAACACGAAATGCTGTGAATTACTCAAGTAGCTAACAGAACCCATCTCTCTGGTATTTCTCAATGAAATACATGAACGAGACATCGACATTGGGTTTTTTTTTCCCAGACAAGTTGTGATCAGTTGATAGTCTGATGTCTGCAAACATTTCCTCTTAGTTTGGAACACGAACATTCAGGGCTCCAGTTCTCCTGTATTGACTTCCTTGCCCTTGAGGACTGGGTCTCGTCGTGTCCCATTGCAGACTTAGGACGGTGGAGTCCTGAGTGGCATATCAACAGCACTTTGTGGGAGCTGCTCCTGGAATTGTTGAGATCTGCGAGAAGGCCCTTTGCCTGCAGGGCACACTGGCTTCCAAGTCAGAATCTCAGACTGCTGCTCTGTCTCTGGGACCAGAAGAGGTTTCCTCTCCCTTCCTCCCGCCACCTTTGTTCAGCTGTTCCAGTCAGGATCTATCTTGGGCAGAAGCACATCAGTCACTCAAGAGGTGGCTGGTTCATTCACTGGAGATCAAACATTGAGGGGCAGTTTCACAACTCGCACCCACACTGCCTCATTGGAGATTCCCAGCCACCCTAGTTCTAGATGGTGTTTTCACCCCTTTTTTGCAGCTGAGAAAATCACAGAGGGGTGGCCATGTGTCCAAGACCTAGAGAATAGTGGCATTGCCAGATCAAACTTAGGTTCAGGAAAGCTAGATAATCAGGGGGACCCAGTACAAAAGGAATACGTGGAACCCTTGTTTAAAAGTTATCAAGAATTTCAAGACGGTGACAGTAGAGCGTTCAACCAAGGGCAGGGCCCTTCTGAGCACCTGCATAGGTCCCATGTCCATGCAGCTGGGGTTCCTTTGATTCCAGCTCCAAATCTTTCAAAGCCTTGGGGTATGAGCAGGGAACTTAGTGTCTTTGCTTGAGTTCTGAGCCAATTGAGGGAACCCAAACTGTCAGGTGTATGAGAATAAAAATGTCAGCTTTATTTTGGATAAAGGTGAGGCTGGAGATTTGGAGATTGTGACATAGGTGTGCAGCAAAAGTAGGCTGCCTAATTCTGAACCAAGAAGGACAGAGTTGTCCCCAGTGGGTCTAGGAAGGGGATACTCTCTCCCAGGAGGGACAGAGCCTTTACTGCTCAGCCTGCGGCGTGGCCAGGAGCCAAGCAGAAGTGGTTCTCCCAGGAGAGTGGGTCCCCTGGAGGAAGAGAGAAGGAGGGGCTGGCCTACGCATTCCAGTGCCTGGTCCTAGACCCACTAGTCAGAGATGTCACTTCTCCCCTCAGAGGTCCGGCATCCTGGAATTCCTCCCTTATTTAATTCCCTCACCTGAGTGTGGGCTGAGCTTAGTGACTGGCTTCTAACAAACAGAAGTGGTAAGATGTCCCTTCCACGGTCAGGGCACAAAAGGCTGACCTTGTGTTACTCCCTCTCTCCCTCTCCCTTGATGGTGCTGATGAAGCCACTGCCATGTTATGAGCTGGTTTACAGAGAGGCCCGCACGCCAAGGACTGAGGGCAGCCTCCGCCAAGTGGTCAGCAAGGAGCTGTGGCCCTCATCCCAAGAGCCTCCAGGGAATGAATCCTGTCAACAGGCATCCGAGTGAGCCTGGAAGCAGATCCGCCCCAGGGGAGACTTGGGGGACAGGCTGATGGCCTCCTTGGGCGAGGCTCGTCCTCCTTTTCTCCCTGTTCCCATTTCCCCTCCCGCCCTCCTGGCTCTTCTTATTTATGGTCTCACCAGTGTTTCATGTAATAAATGATTTGCAATTTTTGTTTTCATACTAAGGTGAACTTTTTTCAAATAAAGTAGTCCATGGGTGCAGCTGCTCTTGGGAACCAAGCTCTCTTCCCTTCCACACAGTGCCCCCGCGGCCTCAGGTGACCCCTAAGGCAACTCCAAGGGCGTGCAGGCTTTGTAGAGCACAATTTGAAAACCAGCAACCAGAACCGGGTCAACAGTCTTGTTATTCTGAGACAGAATAACAGTATCTTGTTAACTCTGATTAGACTATTGTCTCCTGATTCCATCTTCCCTCTTTCTCCTGCTGTGTTCCTGAAAAAACAACTTGGCCCTTCTTGAAAACTGTCAGGATGCCCCTGTTCCCCTAAGATAAAAGCCAAACATTCACAGTCAAGCTATTTCACAGTCTAGTCCAAACTGATGTGGCCACTCTGACCTGGAGAAAAATGTTGGGGGAACTGTGATTGATGGGGAGACCAGTTGAAAACCATTTGAAAATATCTTGGTACTTAATGAAGTCCTGCACTAGTCGTTGGTGGTGGCCCTGAGGAGGTTATGAGGACGGGCCCTACTCCAGTCTGACTGGTGTCCTCTTAGGAAAAGATGAGGACACAGACGCACACAGAGGGAAGGCCGTGTGAGGACGCAGGGTGGGGTCCAGCAGAGAGCCCTCGGAAGGATCCGACCCTGCTGCCATCTTGGCCTCAGACTTGCAGCTTCCAAAACTGTGGAACGACATTAATTTCTGTTGTTTAAGTCTCTCAGCCTGTGGCGCTTTGTTATGGCAGCCCTAACAAACTAACACGATGGCCCCCCTCAAAGAGTTGTGTGCTTTAGAAGAGTTAACCTGTGTAGGAAAACATTCACTCATTGTTTCTGTCCAAAAATTTATTTAGTGCTTATTATATTCCACTGACTCTGACCCATAGAAACACAAACACATGTTGGTGAATGTTATCATTATTAAAAAGAGACACATTGGGGGGTGAGTCCTGTCATGCTTTTCTTTTTCAAAACGGCAACTGCAGCATCTCATCCTCGGCCTGATTCATCAGGGAACCTGGGAATGAAACACTTTTATGTGTAATTATAGGTCATCTTCCCTCCGTTACCTCATAACTGTACTGTTCACTCAAGAGGCCATAAATCTCACTTAGCATGAGGTCATCTGGCTAAAGTGAAGTCCCTAAAGATCTTACCAAAAACCTGATGCTAAATAATCGATGACACAATTGCCAGCAAGGGCTTCATGATACCAGATCTTGTTCCTTCCAGTTTCCAGTGTGAGTCACACACTGGATTTCTTTGTCTTGAGCTCGATGCAGGGAATGGACAGGGAGCTCCAAGGCATTGGACAAGGGACCCTTCATGGTAGCTCAGTCCCATGGCTGGAAGTCTCCCTAAGAATCTGTCACCTGTTTGAGCCATATCACTCCAAGACAGATGCACTGCATCCTCTAGAGAGAGACGTGGCCATGTACACTGATCCCAGGACCTATGTCTCCCCCACAGAATTCAGAGTCATCTGAATTCAGCCTCTTTCCAATTCAACCAAATTTAATTTGGTGCCTTCTAGGTGCTGGCCATGGCGCTGGCACTGGAGTATAAAAATGAGCTGGGCAGCCTTTGCCCTGGAGGAGCTTGCTGTCTGGTGGGTGAGACACACCAGGCAAACGATGATACCCCCTGACAGGGGTTACAAAATAGGCAGACAGAAAATGCTGTGAGAAAACAGCTAGGACAAAATAATGCTGTCTGGGCATGTGTGCTACACAGCGGTGTCTTTGAGTAAGGCTACAAATGTTTCTGAGACACCATGACCATAAGCTGTTCTCTGATGTAATAACAGCTTTTGGGTAAACAATCAGAAGTGCCGCCACATTAAATGGTCACATCGATTTTAAAATATATTACGGAAATGCTGATATTGTGAAAATAACACTGTTTGAATTATTTTTCTGCCAAACCTGGAACTCCCACGTATGGGTAGGGACTCCCAAAGTCTGCTCTGAGCACAGGGGTGAGCAGGACTTGCTTAAGGGCCTAGTTTAGAGTTTAGAGAGATTGGAAGGCAGGAGGGATCCATGAGCCAGGCACTGAAACATGACTAGCCAACGCCAGAGACATAAGATAAAGGAAACAATGCTCGAGTAGCTCCTTCCAGGAAGAATACAGTACCTGCTTGTAAGAGTATTGCAGCAAGATGCTTGTCGGGGGAGATTTCCCAAAAGGTGCTCAGGCTGCTACCTGTCCTCCACTGGGGCTGTGACTGGGTTACTTGTGGGGCCTAGTTTTACAAAGTGGCATGTTCCAGTTTGTAGCCGAGTTGCTGTGGCAATGTGGCTTGGGTGGGGGGTGGGGGTCCAGCAGGCCTTTTTGCCATCCTGCCCCTTTCCTCTAAAAAAATTGCTGAATGAACTCTTGTCTGAGCCACATGTATTTATGGAATGGATGGGACACGGATTTCTAGGTTAATCTACTCATTCATCCACTCAACTCTTATCTATTGAATACCTACTATACGCCAGTTACAGGCACTGAATGAACCCTCGAAGAATAAGAATATCCATTTGAAGGCATGAGATGACTTGCCTGCCTGGAAACCCCACTGGGTTCTCTCCATCTCTGGCTGAACAGCAGCATCGCGTAGGGCAGCTGAAACAGGAGCCTGGAGGAAGCGTGTCCCCCGAGGCTGTGATGTGCAGAGCAGGCTGGTTCAGCTTGGACCAGGGAGGGGGCCCTGAGGCTGCTCCCCAGGCTCTGAGGACTGTTTAGACCCTGCCCCTCTTCCAGGGTGTGGGCTCTGTGACTTCTTAATCACCAACTCGTGGGTCATCTTGGCTTTTATCACCAACTACCACTCCAAAGTCACTGCCTTTACCATCTGTGTGTGTGTGTGCTTTGGAACGGAGGAATTGGGGGAAGGGCTGAAGAAGGGAGCAAAGTAAGGGTGAGAATTACCCTGGTGCACAGCATCCTGGAGACGGCCCTGAGTGGCCCTGGGGATCTTGAATGGTGGAGAGCAGTTGACCATTGCAGCCAAGTGCAGAGTAGTTTGAGTCCCACAGGCCTCTGTTTGAATCTTCACTCTGACTCTGACCCTGTGTGACCTTGGGCCAGTTTGTTAATCTCTCTGCAGTGTCAGTCTGCTGGTCTATAATATCTACCTTCCAGGGCTGTTGAAAGAACTAAATGGAATCATTCACTGTAGAGGGGATAGCGTTGTGCCTAGCCCACAGTACATGCTTGGTGAATGGTAGCTATTGTTGTTAGAATAATTTTGTTCATATATCCATTTTATGACTCATTATTGCCTTTTGGCTCAAACCAAATCCTAAAATAACTACGCTGAGAAGTTAATCGGACAAAAGATTTCACGGGTTTCCAAGCAAGATAATCGCTTCATTGAAACCTAAGGTAAAGTACAAAGGCCCAGAATGCCCTATTTTCTTGCTGAAAGATCTTGGGTAATTCACTTCATTTCTCTCAGTTCAGTTTCCTACCTAACAATAGGAAATGGATGCTCTCAGCCCTGGTATTTTTGCTTAAAACTGAACAACTCACATCCAAGAGGTTGGGAATATACATTGTGACCCTCTCCCAGGGAAAGGGAAAGTTTGATGAGTGTACCTTATCCTGTAGTATTTACCCCTTGCTCCTCCTGTTAAGATCTGTTCCTGAGTGCCTGTAACTGGCATATAGTAGGTATTCAATAGGTAAGAGTTGAGTGGATAAATGAGTAGATTAACCCAGGCATCCATGTCCCATCCATTCCATAAATACATGTGGCTCAGACGAGAATTCATAGTGCTTCCTGCCCCTGGACCACCCCCCAAGCCATGCTCCTGTTGAGTCCTTTTCCCTCCTTTTGAGGGAGGATTTTGCTAGCCTGGTTCCTCTAGACTTGAGGAAAGAGACAAGCATGGGAGAATGGGTGGGGAAGAGGCAAATACTAAAAATATGGGAAAAAATAGGAAAGGATTCTTGCTTAAAGTGGAAAGGAAACAAAAGGTAGGCAGAAAGCTGAGCTTATCTATGTCATAAGAATGGGGAGGGGGGGGAAGAGAGGGGATGCGGAGGGAGAGGCAGCCACACAGCCTGGTGTAGCATTGTGCTGTGTGTGTGTGTGGCAGGGGGAAGGGGTGTGGGCTTGGTGATCAAAGGCTCCAGAGCAATTCCAGAGGATGGGAGAACTGGGGAGGGGGGACATTTAGGAAGTGTTATCATGAATTATATATTGCATCCCCTTTCATGTTCTTGGAGATACTTGGGCAAAGAATGCAAATCCCTTTTCCTTATGTGGTTATTGGATGATGGTTCTTTCAATTCAGCCTCACCCAGAAAGAAGCCGCAAGGGCCTCAGGATTTATTAGCCCTGTACAAATAATGATCATTCATTCACCACATGCCAAAAAGTGGGTGAGGAATCAGGGATATTGAAAAAAATTATAAAGCAGTCATGCCTCCTTCAGCTCACAACCCAGAGGGAGTACCAGATTTCACACACACACACACACACACACACTCAGATGCTATGGTGGAGTACTGTACAAAGTGCTGTGGGGAATCAAGGAATGCTTCAGAGAGGAAGTGCCATTTGAGCTGGGCTTTGAAGGGCAAGGGGCCCATGTCCTTGTGGAGTTCAGTCTGAAAAGAAGTATAAACAGGTATACGTGTGTATAAATGTTACTATTCATATGTAATATGGGATATGTTCCAATAAGCATATGAACAAGGTACCATTAGAAACACAGAGGAAGGAGGAGCTGAGTCTGCCTGGGAGTCAGGGAGAATTCCCATGGTAGATTATCCCTAATCTGGGTTTTGAAGGATGCATAGGAGTTCACCAGGTGAAGCTTGTAAGGAAAGGCATCAGAGTCTAGGCAGAAGGAACATTATATGCAAAGAGCTGCAGACCCCAGTCCCTTGGTCCTACTGATGTGCTGCAAGACACTTCTAAGTTTATTCTGGCCTGGCCATGCTTAAGCATTTGGTTCCCCAGTGTTTTAAGGGTAGGTGAGAACAACTCAGAGTTTATTTGTCACAGCGAGCAGCTGTCTTAGTGATGCTATCCTCAATTCCTTTTTAGGGATGAACAGTGTCATGGAGTGAAGTTACCTTTCCAAGAAAGTGATGGCACCTGAGTTGGGCTCTGTGCAGCCATCCAGTTAAAGCTCAGTTGTCTTTCAAAGAAAGACGTCACTGAGGTTTAGAGGAGCTGCAGCTCCTCTCCCCATCCGTGAGGTGCGTGGAGGCACTGTGGAAAGGAGCTGTAGCTCTGGGCTAGACCCTGTGCCAGCACTTACAAATGTTGCCTAATACATTTTTATGTTTCTCTGGTTTCAGATACTTATTTCCTTATGGTTCGGATAATTGTCATTGTTGAATCTAGAAGAGCCAGAGGTGGCCAGGATAGGGCAGCCAAAGAAGCCCTCTTAGGTGGGACGTGATTTGAGCTGGGCCTGGAGTATGGTGAGCGTTTGGCTTCATGGGTCAGGGAGGAGCAGGTGACTGAACTTGACTCGGCCTTGTCTTGATCAAGTGTGAAACAGGCATTGCCATATGATTTTATGGCATTGGTCTGAGGATCCAATGAAGCAGTATGCTCTTTTCCATGCTATGAAGTAGACAGTGCTGACCCCATTTGATAGGGGAGCAGACTGAGGCCTAGCACATAGTAGGGGCTCAGTAACCACAGTCATAGTCGTCACAGTCGTCACCATCCCAGGCATGTGGACTGATAAGGTGAAGAGCGCAGATGTGGGACGTGCAAATATCTGTTCCATTCACTGCTATTCCCGGTCCCTAGAACAGCACCTGTACATGGAAGGCACTCAGTAAAGATTTGCTCAGTTAATGAGTTCCTAGCTGCTCCCCTTATCACTCTGGTGACATGGGGAGGACACTTAATCTCTCTGTGTCTCAGGTCTCTCATCTGTGTAGGGGGGATGATAATGAGATCTGCATCACTGAATTACTGAGAATAGGATAGTGTTGTGCCTCAGTGCTCAGCGAATGCGCCCCGTTTTTGTTTTTCCTTGGCATCGGCATGTGGCTGGAAATCCTTACATCTGCTGTTGCATGTTCATGGACTGGGGGATGATTTTCCATCCATATGTTTGTAGAGCACCCTCCCTCTGAAGCCCATGGCCTGTGAGTTGTTATGTTGACCTCTTCTCAGGAAGAGAAGGCTCAGGACTTGGGAGGGCTGGTGGTCTGTGTGGGGCCTGGGCAGTGTGTGCAATGCTTAAGGATGCTGGTTAGGGATGCTGTGAATGCTGACTATGCTGATTGCTGTGTGACCTTGAGCAAGTTATTTAATTTCTCTGAACCTCACTCCTGCACCTGCAAAATGGGGATTACTAAAGTCTCCACCTTCTAGCCTTGGCACACAATACTCATGAGATAGCAGCAAAAATGCCTGGGGGGAGGCAGCAAAGAACAGACCCAGAGCTGAACTTACTTTTTAATGAATGACTTTCCCTCTACAAGGTCCTCAGGGGCCAGCAATCACTGATAAAGGTGATAGACTTACACCATTGGCTGGGGAAGAGGGTAATGACCTGTAGTTCCATTATCCTGAATTTTTGGAGACACGGTAGAAACTGTTGGAAGAGACACCTTTAGAACTCTTGCCTAACATCCCTCCAAGTAGCTTTCCAGTTGGATGCATTTTCTGCCAAGAATTTTATTAAGCTGCACCTCCATAGAATAGAGGCTGACAAGATCTCCCACTAAGAAACAAATTATCCTGTTTGCAAACCATGCAGGGATATATTCAGGGCTTGGATGTGTGACAAGGATCCTGTTGGCTTTGGCAGAGAAGGCCCTGACTGGGGACAGGTGAGGTGGAATTACTAAGCATCTGACTTCAGCAGTTCAATTCAGCTGGCGCTCCTTGGGCATTTCTTCAGTGTGCTAAGCACTGGGGATGTACAGACTGACTAAGACATGGTCCTTGCCATCAAGTTGCTCACAGTCTAGAGGAGGAGGGGTACACATACAATTGAAAGTCCTGCAGAACATAAGACATAAAGGACATTGGGTAGGCATCCCTTGAGTGACCAGAAAGGTCATGGAACAAGGCTACCTCCTCCAGCTAGGAAGCACATTCCACCCTTTCCACACTATCTTCCAGAGCTCCAGAGAGCTCCCAGCTTCCCCTCGTGATCAGGCATTTTTTTCTGAATTTTCAGACCTCATCCTCACTCCAACTTTTCTCCAAGAAAGACCAACCATGCATTTGCGTGGTGTCTTGGGTCTTTAAAGATCTAGGCTCATTCATTCAGTGACATTTATTAGGTTTGGTAGGCATATGGCAGATTGACCAAGAGTGGGACAGGAGTGAGGGGACAGAGAGACACTGGAATAAGATATGGCACTGACCTAAGGGGAGCTGATGTGGACCTGAGCCAGGAAGATAGTACTCTCCACGGAAATGAGGGGGGATTCAAGACAGGCGAAGGCGCAGAGTTGACAGGACCTGCTGACGGGTTTGTCTGGAGTGAGCGAGAAGAAGGGGTCTACACTCTTCTCAGGCTGGGTTATCCGTGGTCGATGTTCCATTCCATTCAGTCCATGGGACTGATGGTACCACCTAGTACTACTACCTGGGCGGTACTCTCAGTAAAATATGCCTTGAGAGTGTATGAGCTGATTTTAGGTGGTATACTAATACGGAATTAAACCATCTTAACACACAAAGCGGGAAAGCTGGTAACTCTTTTTTCTTCATTCCTTCTTGCAACAGTATGGAGAGAGCTTCAGTTTGGGGTGGGAAGTGTGACACCTTTCTGACATTCCCTAGTCTTCCCCCTAAACAAGGAGTAAGGAGGATATCAGCACAAAGAGCCCAAAGGATGCAATGGCATTTAACTGGAATTCAATAACAATGTTTTGTTTTCACTGTAGTTTTTGTTTTAGTTACTTTTTATTTATGGCATATACTTTCCATTTTCTATATCAAGTTCTCTGTCCTTATATTTAATTAGGTTAAAAAATTACTCAAGCTAAAGAAAAAACTGTGCGGGTGTTACCTGAATCCCAGGTGCAGGAAACACATACCAGTCCCTCCTCCCCTGCATGCTGTGGCAAGGGGGCTCAAGGTCAAGGTTCAAAGGGCCTGAATACAGTATAGTACTGATAATAGCATCATTAGGTGCCAAAGGCAGATTATGTTAACTTAACCCAAGGGGTCAGAGGCACAACTGTTCCTAGTGTACTTGGCCCAATTTAGAAATGGTAAGTCTATTTTTCACAGAAATAAACTAATGTTTCCATGTCCTCTGATTCATTTGGAGAGAGTGACATTGACATATTAACATCAATTTCCAAATAAAAAAGGAGAGAGGGAGGGTAGAGTGAAGGGGGGAGGGATAGGCACTTGACACCTTTATCATGACATGTGGACTCACCTTATTTGTATGTTTGTCTTTCCTACAGCAGTTTCACATAGCATACCATATCATCGGAGACTCTCAGCAATTGGGAGTTTGTTGCTGGGGAGATGAGTAGAAATGACTGAGAATAGGTAAATGACTCACAGTCAGTCACAGCACCAGGCACCATGGGTCAGCCACTGTCTGAGCTCCACATGCTTTATTCATGGCTCATCACACAAGCACAGAGATGGGGACTATTGTCAGTATCAGCAGCAGCAGCATTTCTAAATGAAGTAACTTCATGCAACTCAGTTAAGATCAATGTCAGGGTCACACATCTAGCCAGGATTTGAATCCAGGCAGTCCAGTGACAGGCACCATTCACTGAACAACTCTGCTATCCTGGGAGGCAGTTGTGACTTTGATCCTGTGTCCTGTGTGTTCTGCAAATATTTATTGAGCATCTACAGTGTGCCAGGCACTGTGCTAGGCATGAGGGCTACAGAGAAAACTGAGACTCAGTCCTTGCCTTTGGGAGCTCAGCATCTGGGGGAGGGAGAGAGGCAGATAGACACAGATGACTCAGTGTGACAATTGTAGTGATGAAGGCAGGAACGGGGTCAAATGAAGGCATGAGGAGGCACCCACGGGAGCAGGGGAGGTTGGAGTTGACCTAAGTAGGTCACGGTCTGGTGGGTGGATGTGAGAAGTGGTGGTATGTGGAAAGCATCCGCCGGCAGAAGATGCCATGAGCACAAATGGCTCTAAAGCAAGATGACATGTTTGGGAAATGGTAATACGGTCTGTCAGGAGCATGCCCATGGCAGCTGGGGAGAGTGGGAACTGACTTCACAGGAAAGTAGGTGGCAGAGAGCGTTTTGTTTGCAACATCTGCTGAAACAAAAACATTCCCCGAATCCATCCATTGCTAACAAATGGTAAGATCTCCATACAAAAAAGCATCATGGAACACTCTAGCAAAATGCAGACCAGCTAATGCAGTCAGTCTCAAAGCTGGTGGTGGAAAGCTGTGAGACAGAAATAGTCAGAGCTCTTAAAGCCCCTTAAACTCAAGTTTGAATCAGCACTGAAAAGTCCCCCTCTGCATTTCTTCCTTGGAGAGACCCTGCGACATTTGTCATCTTTCTACTCCTCTAATAAGATTGTTGCATTTAATTTTCACCTTCTCTGCATTTAATCACTCTCCTTTCAAGAGAGTTGGTGCAAAACAACCCTGATGCAGTCATCCCATTATGCTGAATATGGAGAGAGAATTGCCATCAGAACAACCTGACAGCAAAGCCCTGTGTTTACTCAATTCTATTGCCCCAGTGATATTCATTTTTGGAAATCGTATTCACATAAATTCATAGTCATTTTGAACACAGTGACAAGCATGGTGCTTGGTATGCAGAGACATGGAATCCCAAATTATTGTTAGGTGTCTGTCAAGACAGTCGACACCACTCTACTGATTGATTCCCTCTGCTCTTCCCTTCCTCACCCCACCCTGTAAAGCTGGGGCTGTGCTTTCTTTGTGATAGGATGTGAGGTTGACTTCTGTAACAGAAACTGATACATCAGTGGCTTAAACAAGAGACCTATAAGCAGGTACAAGCAATTTAAGGTTGATATAGCAGCTCCATGGTACAGGGATGCAGGCTCCTGGTCTCTTGTGGCTCTGTCAACTCTAGGACACTGCTTGTCCACACAGTACATTATGGCTTGTCGCCATGTTCACACTCAACAGTGGAATGGAGGAAGGGATGGAGGAAGAAGTGCTCTGCCCCTCCTTTAAAACCGTAACCTGGAGGTGGCATATATACTTATACCATTGGTCATTCTGCTTCCGGTTGGCCAGAACTTGGTTACATGGCCACACCCAGCTGCTGGGAAGCTTGGAAAGGTAGCCTTACTGTAGAGGGAGGCAGAATGGTATTGGGTGACAGTGTGCAATTGTGCCATCTTGATCAGTGCTGGATCTATAGCACCGAGGACAGCGACTGACATATCACGAATATTCAATATTCATTTCTGGAATGAATAACTAGATACCTTATAATGATGTGTTTAACTGACTGTTAACTACTTGCAGGCAAGTACCTCTGCCACCCCAATGCCTAATTCAGTATTTGGTGTCCAGTAGGTACTCAATGAAAGCATATTGAATGAATGATTGAATGAATGCATACACAAGAGTCAGTATTTTATTCACAGCTTTATCTCTTCTTGAGCTCTATTCTGCCACCTGTGACCATTTCAAGGCCAGACCATTGACTGGCACCATCTGTGGCCCCTCCTCATTGTGATCCCCTTCAGCTCCTGCAGCCTGGATTCTCTGTGGAGGGTGTTGAGCTAAGGCAGCAGACGTACAAACACAAGTGAGGGCCTGGCCCTGGTTTCCTTTCAGCTCTAGGGTCTCAGGTGTTCCCTGCACACCATCTTCATCATCCTCAGGGACTTCCACATCCCAAGTGGTGTGCCAGGGTCTCCTGGGGGAACGTGCCAAGGCTTTGGAGGGGTTGTTCACACTGCATCATGCTGGATCATTTTGGTGGCAATATAATGTGGTGGTTAAGGGCCTATGCTTTGGAGCTAGAAGGATATGAGTCCAAATCCCAGCTCTGGTGATGAAAATATTCTAAAACTAACTGGAGTGATGATTGCATAACTATGTGAATATATTAAAAACCATTACATAGTACATTTAAATGGGTCAGTTCTATGGTGTTTGACTTATATCTCAATAAAGCTCCTACCAAAAAAGTCTACTCTGTTTTTTCTTAGTTGGGACCTCTGCATTCTGGTTCGCCTCTTTAAAGTGGGGGAACTAATAATCTCATAGATTGTTGTAAGAGTGCAAATGAGATTGCATTATGTTCCCTGTGTGTATATCACAGGATTTAGGCTCAGATAAAAAGACAGATGTGAAAACTCTCCCTAAACTATTATATAAAGAAGTGAGGCCTGAGAGGACCCGCAGTGAGAGTACCCAGATTCAGCTCCCAGATCTGCTTAAGAACCTACAGACACCCGGGAAAAGATGCATAGATGTGTAGGAAGCTGGGCCCACTTCTCTGCAGTTAATTTTTCCCCAGGATATTGGCTCCTGAGTCCTTGATTACTGTGGTAGCCCTGAACTCCAATTTTCTGCCTCCTAAGTGCCATGACACTGGTGAAAACTTGCATACTGCGTTCTAGCTGGCTTCTCAGCTGTGCAGGGCTTAAAAGTTGGCAGATGCCTCAAGGAGGGGAAAGCAGTACAGAATATCAGCCTTCCCAGAGGTCATTTCCTTTCTCCAGCATCTTAGCCTCTCAAATCCTGGTGCCCTGCTGGTCCTGCTCTGCCAGTCTGATTCAGAGCAGTCCTTAGCCGCATCGGCCTCATCTGTGAACTTGTTAGAAAAGCAAATTCGTGAGCTTAAACTTGACCTACCGAGTCAGAATCTCTTGGGATAAAGCCTAGGAAACTGATTTAACAAGCTGTTTTGTGTATCTTAAAGTGGAAGAACCACTGTCCTATGCTTCAAATAATTTTTTTTTGTATTTTCATCCAGATTTTATAGCTATTCTCTGAAAGAGTGTTGGTGTGACACAAAATACTCTCATAGCTAGAGGTGGACATCTACAAGGTACTTTACAATTGTCATCTCTGTTAAAACTCAAAAATTCAAGTAATTTTTGCTCCAGCAAAATTTTGTGTCTCCAGCATCTAGAATAATGCTTGGCACCTGAGTAAGTGCTCAGGAAATATTTGTTGAATACATAAAACTCTATGATTATTCTTCCCATTTGACAGATGAGACAATGAAGACTCACATGATTAAATGACTTGCCTAACATCACCCAGATGGAGTAACAGAACTGGTATTTGAACCAAAGAGTCCAAGGCCCATGTTGTCCCTGTGGTAATCCAGGGGCCCTGGGTACCCGGCGGGGGCTGCGCACTGAGGGAGGGCCCAGCAGCGCAAGAGGAGAAGCAAGAAGAGCGTCCAAAAGACAGCTTTGCCGACCTGGGACTTGCCTCAGGTGGTTCCTGCCCCTGCGTCAGGATGGAGTGCCGGAAACACCATCACAGGTGTGAGTCCCGCCTTATCCAGGTGGGGCTGTGGCACCTGTCTGAGCTCCGCTGAGAGAAGAGACCACTCATTCCAGGCCTTCTTTGTGAGACTTTGTCCCTGGGTGCTTGAGGGCTTGGTTCCCAGAGCAGGGATTGTGCAAAACCCCTCCTGTAGCTGAAGAGCAGGTAGGGAGCTGCCCTAGATGTGTGGCCTGTAGCCAACCAGACAGGCTGCCCCATGCAGGCAGAGCCGCCATTTGGGTTGGACAGGCTCCCCAGGCGCTACCTCAGAGGAGCCACCCAGCGCATTTCCTTTACCCAGAACAACCCGGAGGCCTCCGGGATGGGAAATCCTTTTGGTTCCAGGGGATCCAGGAAACTGCGTCACTGGAGTGTGGGCTCCCTGGGGAGGTGGGGAGCCTTTTTCTGAAGGAAGGACTTTTCAATACCCTCCTGCTCTGCCCCTGTCTCCATGGAAATGGTGGAGAGGCCCAAACAAGGAATCACTTCCTTGGGGAAGGGAGGGCCGACCCCCTGCAGACAGCTTCCAGCTTGGCTCAGAGTCTGTCCTGTGAGCCACTGCATCTCCAGAAGGCGCCTAGTTACCGGGATCCCATCTGGGTGAGAGCAGTGACTAGGAGAGTGACCTGTGACCCCACTGAGCCCAGGAGGCCACCACAGATGGTCTAAGAACATGATTCAGAACGTGCAGGTCGGAAGAGGCTTCTGGGCTCATCTGGGCCAGGAGTGATGTGACTGGCTCGAGGCCACACAGTAAAACCTATAGACCAGCCCCCAAGCCCCATCTGACAATGCTCTTCCCTTCCCCAGAATGACCTTTCTTCCATCACAGCAATAAAGGAAATTGAATCTTATACTTATTGAATGTTCCCCAAGTGCCAGGCAGAGTCCCTTCCATGCATCATCTTCGTGACTTACCACAACAATTCCAAGAGTTACCTTTGCCCCCAGTTTACAGACAAAGTAATGAGTCCCAGAGAGCCTGAGTGTGCTGGTCGAGGTCACATAGCTGCTAAGTAACTGAACTGGTACCCAAGCCTAGGACCCTGGCTCCATTCTTTTCCATCATAGTTCTGGCGCTTCTGTTTCCTCTTGTGACCCCGCTCACAGCCCTCCTCTCTGAGCCAAGGGCAGCTCCTAATCCACAGGCCAAATATCTGTCAGCTTCTGATATTTAAGTGCACATCGTGTTGTGGAACACGACAGCAAGGATGAAGCCTTGGGCCTTTTTTGAAATAGCTGTCTAAATTAATAAACTAATTCTCCTCTGATTGCCAAAATAATATCAAATCTCTTTACAAAACACCAAGAAGTTATGAATAAGTAAAAAAGAAGGTAGAAAAAAAACCCTCCATGTTTTTCAGCTGTTTCTTCTGGAAATTGTTCATGTCCTTGTCCATATATCCACTGATGATCTTAATGATCTCCTTAACAATTTATGCAAGGACGGCATCTTTTACACTCATTATTTGGCCCCCTCCCAATTTGTTGTTTGTTAGTGCATTTTGAAAAATGTTTTTGGAGGTTGGAAGAGGCTGCTTAGACGTTAATGGCCTGGCCCTTCGCCCTGCAGACACCCGCTCATGCTTTGGAACTGCCCAGCTGACAGGGGCCGCAGACAGATCTTGACGTCGGCTGCAGCGAGTGTTTGCCTGTGGCTGTCAAGACTCTTCTGGACCATTTTGACTTGGAAAAAAGCAATCCTGCCCTTGGAGACCGCAGCATGCCAGTCAGAAATGTTATTACCATTTATTTTCCTTGCCTGTAAGTGCAGTTCTGTGCTTTGGGGGCTGAGAGCCAGTGCTGCAGGACCTGAAGCTTGTTGTGTAAGTCCTGGATGCAATAGCAAGGATAATGGTTGTCTTGCCAATGGGTTTCAGACCCTGGTAAGTTTGCTATGGATTCAGTGTGACCAAAGAAACTGACAGCAAAACGTTCTTGGGGTGAAAGGGTTATACCCAACTTTATTTCCAGGTGGCAGGTCAGTCACTAAAATCCCATTCACTTAGAGCAAGTCTGCAGGCAGCAAGTTGGTCTCTCCCCTTGCCTCTGGGTGCCTCTGTCTGTACAACTGTCCTCTGGGCCTATCTGCACAGTCATCCCGCACAGCCGTCCTCTGGGGCTCTCTGCACAGTCGTCCCTCAGAGCCGTCCTCTGGGCCTCTGTCCTCGGTGCTGCCACCACTCCAGCCTCTGCTCTGCTCTTCTGCAGCCTTGCAGCCCTGCCACCATGCAGCACCCAGAGCACTGGGTGGAGCTCTTTATATGGAGTCAAAAGCCATGTATTGCCCACAGGTGTGCAGTGAGCCAGTCAACCAGGGCCAGGTGAGAATCCTGGCCACAGGAACTCTCATTTTATCTACAATGGTCCTCCAGTACCTCTCTCCATGCACGTAACTCCATTCAGGTTCCACTGGCTAGAGAGCTGAAGTCACCATTTCAAGTGGGAGCTATGTGGCCTAAGGACCATCAGCTGCCTAAATGCCTTTGAGAATGATACCTCCTTCATGTTGCATTGCTGTTTATCAAAAAACGGCCTTCACATCCAACCTAGGAGGTAGGTAGAGCAGTATTTTGTAACTTTGCAGATGCAAAAAGTGGGGCTCCAGAGGACAGGGGCAGGGCTGGGACCACAATCTGGGCTCCACTGAGCAGTCACGATGAGGGACAAGGTCCTGGCCCAGAGAAGGCCAGTGAGGAAAGGGCTGCTGAGAGGTTGGAGGACTAGGAGAGAGGAGAATATTTTGGTAGTGGTGTATAAACAGAAATACCAATAAAACAGTTTGAAATGTCTAGAAATAGATTCAAGTATACATAGAAATTTAGTTTGTGATTAAGAAGACATTTCAAATCAGTGGAAGAAAAGGAGATTATTTAATAAATGGTGTTATGTTTAGACAAATGGTAGCCATCCAAAACAAAGTTCAGATACCTTCTTAGATCCTTCTACCAAAATAAATTCCAGATGGAGCAAAGATTTAAGTTAAAAAAAAACCATAAAAATATTAAAAGAAAACATGGGAGATTTTGCTCAGATAATATCCAAATGGGGAAGGACTTTATCTTTTTAAACACAACCGAAAGTCCAGAATCCATATATAAAAAGAAGGCCGACATGTATGATATCATAAAATTAAAATTCTCTGCATTGCAAAAATTGCTATAAAGTCAAAAGACATCCAGTGAACTTGGTTGGGAAAAAAAACAGTTTCCAACATGTGAGACACAAAGAGCTAATTTTCTCAATACCTATATAAACTCTAACAGATGGATAAGGAAAAAGACTAACAGTCCTCCCCCACCCACCACCAGAAAAAAAGCAAAGGGCATGACCAAAGAGCTCTGAGTTCAGAGGAAAATAAATAATAATGACCTTTAAACCCACAAAAGTTGCTCACTGTCATTGCCAAAATCCAATGTAAACTGTAACATCAGTGAGATACCATATTCACCTATTAAGCTGGCAAAAACGAAGACGTTTGTCTACCATTGATAAGGGTGTGAGACCAAAAGTCTCTCCCACTCCTGTGGCAATGCAATCTGGTATAACCTCTTTGCAGGGCCACTTAGTGAACTTTCTCGATATAAACAATGCATTAACACCTGATAGAGCAGTATCACTTCTCAGAATTTATCCTGTACACACTAACACATTTGCTCAGGGCTATATGTATAAGGACAGTATTAGTAGAAAAAGATTGCAAACAGCTTACATATGTATCAGCAAGATGACTTAATGGAGTACAGTGCACTCTCATGAAACTGCAGCCTTTAAAAACCAGGTGACAGCTTTATAATGACATGGAACAAGCTCCCAAATATATTAACCTATGGCATCGTCTGCAGCTGGGGCTTCCAAACTTTTTGACCACCACCCACCATGGAATTATAGTTTACATTAAAAATTGGTTCATTCACTCTCTCATTTTCTTTCAACAAATATTTATTAACTAGTATAACTAGTAACTGCTAGGGAAATTTGCTCATCTGTTTTTTGTGTGGATTCTGGATTTCGTATCATTGTTAGACACTAAATAAGGTACTGAAGAGACAACAGTGAGTAAAACAGATTAAAAGAAAATCCTGCCATTGTGGAGCTTACAAATATATATAAAAACAAAAACTGTTTAACATGGAAACAAGCAAAACTCTAGTGACAGACAGCAAATCAGTGGTTGCCAGGCCTGCAGACAGGGTCAGGGATTCATGGAAAGGTTCCTGAAGTACTTTCTAGGGTACTGGAAATGTTCCACATCTTGACTGGGATGTGATTACAAGACTGAAGACTTTTGTTAAAACTCCTCACACTTTACATTTAAAAAGGATGAGTTTTTATTATAAGCAAATTATACCTCCATAAGCTTAATAAACAACAAAAAAGGAAAACATTTCATGAAGCAAAAGTTGATCTTTCAATAACAGAGATCTTTTCTGTTTGTTTCCATTTCATTTATTTTTCACTACAACAAAACAGAACAAAATGCAACAAATAGGATCCCATGTATAGTGACCAAATCAACTGGTTTTACAAATTATTCAGACATCCTGATCCACAGTTGGAAAAAGTCAGGTCTATATTTGTTACTGTTACTGTAACTAAAAGGTGGTGAATATCATTTATGCATACATATTCATAGAATCTCTGTAGAAACATATATTGTGTCCACATATAATATAAATATATATTATCTATTCATAATATATGTAAGTGTATACAACTATTCACAATGGCAGTGAACTGCTTGTCAGAAGGAAACTGAGGGACTAAGAATCAAGGAAAGGGGCAAGAATTTGTACTATGTATACTTTTGGAGTGCTTAACTTTTCAAAAGCATGGACATGTTACTTTTTAAAAATATATTTAAGACATTGTTTGAAAGAGAAAAACCTGAGAGCAGAGGTGGGTTGGAGCTGTACTATCTGTGTGATGGTGGGTAACTTGCTTATCATCTCTGGACTCTTTTTCTTTATGTATAATATCATAATGGTCCATTTGATTCATTAGGCCCTGATGTCAAATATTCCAGTTGCCCTTGAGTCATCCTCTGAGTTAACCCCCGTGGGCTGGGGCATATTGGATTACTAGGTAGAAGGAAAGGAAGGGATAGAGTCATTCACCACCTCCACAAACATTGACAACTCAAATACGCGATGCACCGGGCGAGAATGTGGGGATACAGACAGGAGAACAATAAGCAGTGTCAGGCATCAGGGCTGTTCTTCCTGCTTTTGGGGTGTGCATGCATCACCTGGGAATCTAGCTAGAGTGCAGATTCTGATCTGTAGGTTTGGGCTGTGGCCCGAGGTTCTGCTCCCAGGGAAGACACTGTCACAGACTACCCACTGAGTACCGAGGGTTTAGGCCACAGCCCACATGGTGGTGCTGTGATTAGAACCCAGGTCTGTTGGGCTTCATTTCCATCTTTCATTTATTCATTCCTTTGTTCATTCAACAAATTCCTGTTAGCTTTTTTTGTGGTTTATTTACTTAACAAACACAAATGAAGTGCTAGGCATGGTTCTAGATGCTTTACGAGTACTAATTCATTCAATCTTCACGACAACCCTATACAGTAGTTATTATTATTATCCTCATTTTACAGATAGGAAAACTGAGGCACAGAAAGGTGAAATAACTTGCCTGAAGTCCCAAGTCTGGTAGTGACCCAGCAGTTGGGGTTGTTGCCAGACAGACTGCAGTGCCTGAGCGCCTTCTGTAGCACTGCTTGGATGTGGGCTTTGGGTGCCAAGCAGAGTGGAGCTACTCACAGAGCCAGGAGGGGGCTGCAAGGCCATGAGCCTGGAATCTCCTTCCCCCGTTGCACACCTGCTCATGGAGCAGCCTGGCCCATCCTCCTCGCCCACTATTTGAGTGGAGACAGGGAGCAGAGTGGAGAAGCCTTTGTGGTGCCAAGAATGCATGCCTTTCCCATGGGTGGACACTGGAAGGTAGTGGAGTGTGAGAACCGTGGGAACAAGAAGCTGTGGGAGTGGCTATGAGGGGCCAGGGGCTGAAAGGGCTTAAAGTGAAGGAGATCTCTCTCAGGAGGGAACCATGCTGTGGCAAGAAGCCCCACAGGTGGGGAAGACCGTGGGCAGCTGTATGTTCATGGTGGAGCTCAGTGGAAATGACCTGGGTTCCTGGGGAGACATTGACATATAGCAACCAAGGCCATGGGAGTGGCTGAATCTACCAGGGAACATGGGAGGTGGGCAAAAGCTTAGGGCTGGAACCTTCCAGAGAGCATCACTATTTGAGAAACGGGGATGAAGAGGAGTCATAAAGATTTGGAAAGGAGGGTCAGAGACACAGAAAGAGAATGGCGGGGAGTCAGTGACAATTGCTCTCTGACAACATCCTCTTCAGAGGTGGACAGTTTACTTCCCAAGGCTAATTGGAGGAAGAATTACTTTAAAAATGGAGCAGTTTTCAGCTGGCTCTTCCCTTGTTTTATTTTCTTGCATGTATCACACAGTTTCCCATATGCTGTTTTGGCAGGGATCTCTGCACAAACATGTTTACACACACACATATATATATAGACACACACATATTTGTAGGCATACATATATTTAAATCAATTAAACTAATATTTACTGAGTCCTGATTATGTGCAAAGCATAGCATGACCCAGGTGAAGGGTCTGCCAGGGTGTGATTGCAATATTCTAAATACTGAGATCCAACGGTGTGTAGAAACTGACAGCCCCCAAGCAGGTGTGTCCCCTTAACGATGGACTTTAGAGAATATTTTTTATCACTGCGTTTCAGACCTTGTAGGTTGATTTTCCTGGACCAAATCGTGGAGCAGAGAAGCATACCTTCCCTGAAAACCTCCTGCCAAGTGAGAAATTAACCAGGTCTCTTGTCTTGTTTCAGCCACTGATATTTGGCCTCTGCGAAAGAGTATGGAGTCAGTACCCTAATCAGTACTCACTAACGTATGGCCCAGGGATCACTGCAGAGAAGGGGCAACGGCCTGTGAAGCATGCCCCTTATAAAGTGGCCTGGGATGAAGTCTTAGTTTTGTAACTCTGTTTACTGACTTAGTTTAAACTCATGTTTGTGTTCTGCTGGTGACCGTCTCCCTGACTTTGCACCTGCTCTTCCTTTTGGTCTGACCATGGGACAGACACACAGACTGCACATGCAGAAGACAGGAGAAAGAGTGGCACTGCCTGGGAAGGTAAACGGGGTTCAGCCCCTGGAGCTGTGGCTGAGGGGAATAGCGAGTAATTGCAGCTGAAGTTCAAGATGCTTTTAGACCAAGGGGGAAACAATCCTGGGGAAAAATACAATAATTCTGGAAAGAGTGAGGAGTGATTCTCTTTTGGAGATAGATTTTTAGCAGGTAAAAATAAAAAAGCAACTTTTGTTAGGTTTTATTTTGCCTTCACCAGTCTGCAAAGAAGTTTGCAAGTTGAAGAAGAGCCGTTGCTCAAATGCTGTCCTGTTGCCGGCGGGTTGGGCATATTATGATAGTTCATTGACAGAGGCGCACATGGCCTGGCAAGACTATGCCTAGAATATGTTTTTCTGGGGTGGTGTTGGTAGTTAGTTTTGCTTAATTAAATTTTTAATTTTATAATAACAGGTAAGTTCTAACATATGCAAAGGAAGACAGAGTGGTCTCCCAAACCCACATGCATCCATCCTAACCCCCTGGCCATGAACTCATGGCTACTTCTGGTTTATTCCCACCAACATCCACTTCCTCTCCCTTCAGGCAAATACCAGACCTCATATTACATGACCCATAAATATTTCAGCATATATCTCTTAAAAAAGAGAACTCTCAATAAACATAACCACAAGGCCATTATCACACTAAAAAAAGAATTAATATGTTAATAGCCTCAATTATACAGATAGTGTTCAATTTTTTAATTGTTTAGTTAATATATTTTTATTTATTTTTTTTGTTTGAATCAAATCTAGACAAGACTCACACATTGTACTTAGTTAATATGCCTTTTAAGTATCCTTTAACCTATAGATTCACCCTCTGCCTCTCTTTTTTTTTAAACCCTTGCAATTTATTTGTAGAAGAAACCATTTTCTGTTTTGGTCCTGTGGAATTTCCCATCTGATTTTTGCTGGTTGCATGCCCGTGGTACAGTCCATTTCCTCCACACTTCCTGTAAACTGGTAGTTTGATCTGGACCCGTATTGTCCAATGTAGTAGCCACTAGTCGCAAATTGATTAAATTAAACAAAATTTCCAGGTGCTTAGTAGCATATGAGGCTTTTGCTGCCATATTATACAGTGCATATTATAGAACATACCTATTGCTGAGAAAACTTCTACTGGACATTCAAAGGTCCAGGAGCTTAACCAGATTTAAATTTAAATATTGGGTGAAGACGGCTTTATAGGTGGGAGTGTAAATGTCCAGGGAAGGCTCATAGTACCTGCTGGTCTCTCCTTTATGATATTAGCAGCCTTTGATGATTCATTAGTTCATTAGGAGAAAAATATATCTTTGAATTAAGTGAGCCCAAAGTTGGTGCGTCTGGCATTTCCACTTTCTATGTCTGCAGTTCTACAGATCTAGCATCTGAGCCCTCCTAGAGACTTCCCCTCTCCTTTTCATTTGTTCTGTCGATTTTACCTCCTAAGTACCCCTGAAATCAGGCCCCTTGTCTCCATTTTTGGACCTAATACCTTACTCCAAGTTGCCAGCTGCCTGGTGTCCCCATGGTCGGGGACACAGCCACTTCCTTCCAAGTGCATCTCGTCACCGCCGCTGGCAAGAGGTCACTACTCAAAGCACCTCAGTATGGTCATGCTCCTTAACAAGGGACTTCTCTCAGCCCCACCCTGCTTAGGAATGACTTGAGGGATTAAGCCACTGACTGCTTTTTAGGCAGGGTTAACATTTAGCTGCGGGATCATAGGAGGCCCATGCAGCACGCAGCTCTGGGTGAGGAGAAGCCAGGCCACCGGGTGTACAATGTGGGGCTGAGGCAGTGGCTAAATTTATCAAATGACACAGAAGTGTTTCAGCATGTGGACACTGGCTCCACTTGAGCAGTGCATTTGCTGAGTTTTTGCCTGTGTATCCCTCTCCCCTTATTCTGCCATACTGACTTTCTTCAAGTTGCTAGAACTTCCCACACTCCCTACAGTCAAAAGGATAGTTTCTCACCCAACTCCAACTCATCCTTCAGGTCCTAATTCAGGGTTCACTTCTCCAGGGAAGTCCTCTCTGACTGCCTCCGGGGCTGTCAGTCTCCTCTTTCATCCTCCAAAGAAACTATGCTTCCTTCTTGCTTTGTTTCGGTTTTACATGTGTGTTTGGCTTTGCTCAGCTTTACATTCCCAACACTGGCGGTGGTACATAGTAGATGCACAACAATCATTTTTGTTGAATGTCTAAAATGAGATTTGAGTTAATAGATTGAATTTTTAATATTTGACATCATTTGCTCTGCTGGGAATTTCCTCTTGTTTTGTATTTATTTGGCATTATTAATTTACACATAATAGTTTATCTTTACAGGCAAACTGTGTCTGTGTCTAATTTGTTATCTGGGGGATCTGTTCCACACCCTTCCTACAGAGGCCATTTTGTTCATGTGTAGAATACACCTGGCACTTGATGGCACCTGGTATCAGTATATTCAAGGGGTGTACAATTATTTCCAGCATATTCTACAGTGTGGATACAATCTCATTAATGTAGCAAACAACAATGCAGAGGAAGCCACAAAATGCTGAGACCAGTACTGTAAAATTGAGAAGTTAGTCATAGAGCTTCATTTACTGAGCCCTCATCCAGTTCCTGGAGTGTGGGAATGAAAAAGACAGGGCAGACCTCTGTCTCCAAGTTGCTTATTTCCTGGTGGGGGAAGACACTCTAATAAGGTAAATAAATGAGTGATAGTATAGATTGTGTTGAGTTTTGAGAAGAAAATAGAGTAATTTGGTAGAGAGAAAATAGGACTGATAGAGGGCTACTGTAGAGGATGGTCAGGAAAGGCTTCCTGGAGGAGGTGACATTTGAGCTGACCCTGTGAAAGATGAGAAGGATGCAAAGGGCCTGGGGTGGAGAATGCCAGGCCCAGAAAATAGCCAAGCACAAAGGAGCAGAGCTGGGAAAGAGCCGTCTGGTGACTTGGGGAAGATGACCTCAGCCTTAGTTTTCTCACCTGTGAAATGGTGACAAGGGATGCCTGCCCACTACCGGGGATGAAACTATCACGGTCACGGTGATGATTAGTGTTCTGCTCAGGAGTAGCTTCGACAAAGCAGATGCTTTTACCCAGTCCAGGAAACAGACTCCTTAATCATCTGTTGCAACTCCCAGTGGAGGGTATGGTTTTAGGCCCTGGAACTGGGAGTGACACCAGGCCCTTACACATGCACGTGCACACATGCTGGCGCACACACACACACACATCCACTCATAGGTATGCACACACATACACTCCTGCACATGTAAACATTACTCACAGGGGGTTTCGGCTGAGGCTGTAGGATTTCAGTTCCCAGACTCCATCTCAGAGAGAGTGCAGAACTTGGCATTTCAGGCCTGAAGCTTTCAGCTCAGCCTGCAACCCTCCAGTCTGTGGGAGGAGCCGGCTGTCAGCGGCACAGAAGGAGGGGGGCGAGGCTGTGGGTGGGCACCCAGCCGCTTTATTAGCATACTCTGCGGGAGCGCTGGGATGCCTCCTCCAAAGTTCTCTGCACTATTCCGTGGGGAGACAAGAGAGCAGCGTGCAGCCAAGACTGGGTACTTAGAGGCAGCAGAGATACCAAGCCGGGGCGAGGGCAACGAGTCACGTGTGGGGTGAGCGGGACACTTGTGGAGTGGAGAGGAACAGGGGTTCCGTCGGGGAGGCAAGAAGCAGGGAAAGAGAAAGGCTTACAAGAAAAGCAAGAGCAAAACAAAAATATACAAAAAGGGCAAAGAAAATACAGAAATGAATCCAAAAAAATACAGAAATGCTCTCTGGGGCCTCAGAATGTATAGGACTCCCTGTGTTACAGGGATGCTAGGACAGGGTAGGGCACTATTTTTCTAAAAGTCTTCCCTATCAGTTCAGAGCAGTGCCATCCTCCCAGCTGCTCAGATAAAAACTGTGCAGTGATCCTTGACTTCTCTCCTTGCCTCACATCCCACATTCACTTCAGCAGGAAACCCTGTTGGTTCGACCTTCAGAATGTGTCCAGCGCCTGGCCAGACCACTGCTCCCCACCCAGGGCTTGGCCTCCCACCCTGGGTTAGTGAAGGGATCTCCTTGCAAGTCCACCATTTCTACCCTTATCCTCTATAGTCTGGTTTCAAAACGTAGGCAAAGGGGACATGTACCCTGTTAAAGGTACATAAGGTAGAGAAGAATTCACCTCAAAGCTCTGGAAGCCTAAACTTCAGAACCCCGCACTTGTAAAGCCTCTTGCAAAGTTCTGGGAGGGACCCGAACAGTGTTTTCCTATGAACGTATATTTTTGTTAAATCTGAAAAAATCAGAGCTTTACACTGCAGTGGCTAAGACTGCTGTCTCTTTGCAGTCTGATTTGTCTTTCTAGCACTTCCCTTCAACATATGACCAGTGCTGGAATGGCTGGGAAAGTTTGGGGAATCTGATAAACACTTGGGCATCCATGAGTTGGGCATACATTTTTAATTGGTGGGGTACATTTATATGGTTCACAATAACTTACATGGATAGTAAATTTTTTGCTACTTACCCCAGTGTAGGAAGGGCTTTCATGAAGACTCCTTATGCCTATGTGCCAAGACTGAGGTTGAATGGTGACAGGAGGATGTCCTATGGTGCCCAGCCCCAGAAGTATGTGGGTGGTAGCTACTGTGCTAGCTTTCTATTGCTGCTGTAGCAACTGATCACAACATCGGTGGCTTAAAACGACAGAGATGTATGTGTTCTTCCGGGTTTCTGGAGGCCAGAATCTGAAATCAGTATCACTGGGCCAAAGGCATGGTCTTGTCAGGGCCAAGCTCTGTCTGGAGGCTCTAGGGGAGAATCTATTCCTTGCTTCTTACAGCTTCGGTGGCTGCCAGCATTCTCTGGCTTGTGCCTACATCATGCCAGTCTTTGCTTCCCTGCTCACATAGCTTCCTCCCCTTCCTGGGTGTCTAGTTTCCCTCTGCCTCTGTCTTCTGAGAGCACTTGTCATGACATTCAGGGTTCACCCAGATAATCCGGGAAAATCTCTTCATCTCAGGATCCCTATCTCACCCACAATGTGGTCCAATGAGATGCAAAAAGGCCATTGTTGAGCCTTCTGGCAAAAACTCTGTGTTTTCACTTGGAAACAGTAAAGGAGTGAAGATTTGTGCTCAAAAACTTCTTTGGCCATTTTTGTCTCCTGGGAGGGGAGCAAGTTGAAGATAAAGCCAACACACAGAGGAAGGAAGAGCTTAGAGAAGTTGAGAAATGGAGCCAGAGTCATGGTGACATGTTATGAGCTCCTGGATCATGCACAGCCTGAAACCCACTCCCCTACCACTGGTCTTTTCATCAGTGATGAAACCCATAATTTCCTCTTTCTTTAAGGCAGTTTGAAGTGGGTGTTCTGTCACACCAAAAAGAGGGCTTATTGACATTCTCTTTAAGCCTCAGTTTCTCACTTGAAAAAAGGAAACTCAATACCTTACAGAATTATGGTAAAATTTACATGAAATCACATTATTAATAATGTTGGTTCCTGGTTCATAGCAATTCACCCTGTGAATGATGACTGTTAATATTTAACAACTTATTATCATAAGAACTAACAAAACTTACATCAAGCTGGGTAGGTTTGGGATACACTTACTAAAATCATAGAACCTCAAAGGAATCCAGTACCCCTACTCAGTCCTGAAATGCCACTGTAAGAATGCATTTGAGTATTTGCCTGGCTTGGGTGTGACTACCTCTGGGGATATTAAACTCACTACCAGAAAGGTGACCCATTCCATTCTGCCTGTGAATTGAGCTGAAACTTACCTCCACATTTTCCACCCACTGATCTTGGTTCCACTTGTTTTGGGAGTGGAGTGAGGAGTCTGTGCTATACTAATTCTTGATTCTCCAGCAAATTCACCTTTGGAAATCTGGCAGATTTTTACAACTTTGACTGTCATTTTCCCCTATCTTCTCAAAGCTTGAGAATCACATTGACTTTGGCAGGAGTCAAGAGCATGTGTGAGGCCCATATATGAACATCTATGGAAAAGTTACTTGTGCACATGTATGCCTGCTATGTGCAACCATGCATAAGATTCAAATCCATTCTGCCTCAGTGTTGCTGTCATGCACACTGCACATGTGTGCAATGCACAATTTCTAGGCATTTGAGTTACATCTGGAGGTGCTTTTCTGATTCTCTGTTTTTGGAAGCTTTGAATGAGATCCCAAGGGTCAAACTTTCCCAAGCAGACCCGCAGATGGATAGCTCCACTCAGAATATGCTGGCATGGTGAAGAGCAGATGAAGCAAACCCCAAGGGTGAGTGGTTTGTGTGTGCATGCATGCATGCATGTGTGTGTATCGGTGGGAAGTCCTGCGGCTGCAGAATTCCCTGCCAATTCCATGGATCTATGTCTGAGGTTCATGACTTCAAAGTCTTTTCAAGAAACCTCGTCCTTACTGGGCTCATGATGGTTCGGGGCAGGCTTTGCCTTTCTCACGTACTAGGTGGAGGGGGAGAGCAGCTGAGCAGGACTGTGTCTTGGGTGTAGTGGGGAGGAAGACCCATTGAGAAGGAATCTGCTTTTCTTCATGGTGAGCATTTGTCTAATCACATATTCAATAACTGCCAAGGGTCTTCGGGGGTTGTGGGTGGGCCCTGGTCTCAACAGGAGTCCATCTTCTTTCCTGTCAGAGTAAATTCACCATCTATTAATCAAGCACCTTTTGCATTCCAGGCACAGGGCTGGGAGCTGGAGATAGAGCAGGAGGCGGAAGCACAAGCCCCAGGTGCGGCAGGGCCCACAGTCTGATGGAGAAGGTGCCTCCCAGTCTGCTAATCACACATCCAAGGAAAGTGGTGGCTAGGTTCTGGGGTGCTAGGGAGAGATGTGGGGGATTCCCAGCCATTTGAGAAGGCTTCTGGGAGGCGGCAATGTGGGTGCTGAGACCAGAAGGTGCACAGGAGTTTATGAAAAAAGAGCATTTTAAGCAGCTGGAACTGCATGCAGCTGTGACACAGAGGATGTTCTGGGCTGAACCATGGCCCTCCCAGTCATATGTTGAAGCCCTAACCCCCAGTGTGACTGTCCTGGGAGACGGGCCTTCACAGAGGGAATTAGGATGAAGTGAGCCACAGGTGGGGTCCTGATCCAGTAGGCCTGGTGTCCTTGTAAGAAGAGGAACCGATGCCAGGACTGGGAGTGCTGGGAGCAATGAGCTTGCCAGGACAGGGGGAGAAGATGGTGTCTACAAGCCAAGGAGGGAGGCCTCAGGAGAAACCGACTCTCAGTCTTGGATTTCACAGCTTCCAGAACTGTGAGAAAATAAACTTCTGTTGTTTAAGCCACAGTCTGTGATATTTTGTGGCAGCCCCAGCAGAATAATGCCGAGTATAAGGAGTCTGGGGTGACCAGAGAGGACAGAATAAGATGAGGGTGTGTGTGTGTATGAGATTATAGGCACAGCCCAGTTTAGGGATCTGGGCCTTTATTGTAGGTGCCATTGAAATATCTCAAGTGGAGGAGGGACAATTGTATGAAAATCATTATACAAAATCGATGATGACTTCAAAAAAGTAAGGGGACTTTGAATCTGCTGTTATTGCATTTGTTTATTGCATGTCCCCCACACTAGACTGTCAGCTCCATAAGACAGGGACTGGAAGTGTCCTCTTTGCTGCTAAATTGCCATTGCCTAGACTAGTGTGTGTGACATCCTAACTGGTGCTTAGTAATAACTCCTTGAGTGGGTGATGAAGAGCTCATGGATAAGCAGTGTATTTGAGGGCCCAGAGGGAAGACTGATTGCTCTGACTAGTTTGCTGGAGAAGGTTGGAGTCAGAACAAGCTACATAATTTGTAGGGTCCAAAGCAAAATGAAAATCCAAGGCCGATTGTTCAAAAATGATAAAGAATTTCAAGGTGGCAACAGCAGAGCATTAAGTCAAACCAGGGTCTTCCTGGGCTTGGAGTCTGCACGACTGCCTGGGTCACAGTCTGTGAAGACAGCCCTAGTTGGAGTAGATTCTGGAGAGCTTCATGGAGGAGGCATTTGAGCTGGATTAAATCTGGGCCTGGGGAGAGGTGTTCTCAAAGAACGGATTAAGTGGCATAGGCAGGAGGTGGACAAGCTTGCCCAGGAGCACTGACTCCTGGTTAGAGCCCTGATGAAGTGGGTGGGTACTTTCTTTCACTGTTAAAAGGAAAAAAAGAAAACAGGGCTGTCTAATTCCTCTGAGTTCTATTTTGGGGTGGGTTTCATTAATAACAGATAAACTGAAGCTCTGGGGACATCAGAGGCCATTTTTCATTGTCATTGGGCTTGATAAAGTCTCAGGACTAGGAAGATTCTCTGCCCCAATTCAAGTGGGTTCTTTTCCATTTCTCTCCTTTGCAACTAAACAAAGGCCACCAGCATGACAGGCCTTGTTCAAACACAGCCCCCTGGCATGGCGCCCACTATGTCGGCAGCTGTGCTGCCTGGCATCTGCTGAGCTGAGGTGCTGGTGCAGCACGCTGCCTCGTGCTTGCTGCACCAAGTTATGGTGTGATGGGTGCAGTACTGAGGGGAAGGAAAGTGTGCCCCGGGTGGAGGGTGGTCTGGGGGCCCCTGTGATGGAGAACCCAGGGAGCAAGTGGCCTTGTCGAGCAGCAGCGTGTGTAGTGTGGCAGGTGCTTTGGGGAGCTAAACAGTTAAGAGTTACCTTGGCTTCCATACCGGTCTCCTAGGGCTGCCATAACAAATAAGTGTCCTCTTTGTGGCTTAAGACAACAGAAACACATTTGCTCAGTTCTGGAGGCTCAAAGCCCAAATCAAGGTGTTGGTTAGCAGGCCTGTGAAGGCTCTACAGAACAGTATGCCCTTGACTCTTCCCAGCTCCTGATGGTTGCTGGTAATCCTTGGTGTTTCTTGACGTGCAGCTACATCTCTCCAGGCTCTGCCTCCCCTGTCGTATGGCGTCTTCTCTCTGCATCTATGTCCAGATTTCCCTTTTCGTGTAAGAACTCCAGTTATTGCATTAGGAGCCGCTCTGATGGAGTGTGACTACATCTTAAACTTGTTTCTATCTGCAAAGATCCCATTTCCAAATAAGGTCCCAGCCATGGGTAGTGGGGATTAGGATTTGAAGGTGTCTTTTGGGGGGACATAATTCAACCCATAACACCAGTCTCCTCTGTTTCCAAGATATGTAGAATCATGAGTAACATTTGCAAAGGGCAAAATGATTCTCTTCTCTAAACCATCTCCCTTATCTTACTTGCTCAGCAGCTCTGTCAAGTAGGTTGGGAGGAAACCTTATGCCCACTTTACAGTTGGGAAAATTGAGTCACAAAACATTGTAAATGGCAGCAAAGGGCATATGGAGAGCTGTTAATAATATTTAGGGGAAAGATACAAATTGGGTAATGGGAGGAAAGGAGGGAGATACAGTAGGAAATAGAACTTGGGAAATGAGGGGCCACACACTCTGAGGAATGCTCCAGAAAAGGGTATTGGGATCACATCCTTATCTTTGAAACCCATCGGCAACAGCTGAATGCTTACCATGTGATGGGGCACTGTTATAACCCTTGACCCTCGCCTTTCATTTCATCCTTACAATGGCCTGGTGCTGTGGTTTATTATTATTGTTCCCTATTTACAGGGAGGGACTGAGTGAGGCCCAAGGAGGTAGTGAATGGGGAAGCCACAGTTCACACCCAGGCAGTCTGAACTCAAAGCTCATGCGCCATTGCTGGGCCGCTGCCATGCTGGCAGTGAGGAAGGTGAAGGTTTGGGCCCCTCGGTGTCCTGTTAGGACCTGCCAGGCCCTGTGGCAGAGTGTTATTCTGGGTGGGCTGGAACTCAGAGCACCATGTAAGGGGGCAGGAGGCGGACTGTCATGGTCCTATCTGTGACCCGGGCTGAAGAAGTGGGTTATGAAAGAAGGTGTAGAATAAAGTACAAAGTGCTGTACAGGGTGGCTACATGGTATAGAACAGAGTTCACAAACTTTTCCTGCAAGGGCCAGGTAGTAAATATATCAGGCTTTGCAGGCTGTATAGTCTCTGTTGGGACTGCTCTGTGAATAATATGTGAATGAGTAAGCATGGCTGTGTTCCAATAAAACTTTATTGACACTGAAATTTGAATTTTGTATGATTCTCATGTGTCACAATACTATTTTCCTTTTTCTCACCCCTACCAATCATTGAAAAATGCAAAAACCATCCTCAGCCTGAAGGCTGTGCAGAACCATATGACAGGCTGGATTTGGCCCGAGGGTCACAGTGTGCCAACTCCTGGTATAGATTCAGTGTTTGGTGAGGACTTTGCTCTATGGTGGGGATATCAGATAATATGGTCAGGTTACAAAACTTTCCATTCAAACAATGACCAGAAGAAAAGGACAGTGAGAAGCATGATTTCTGGGGAGTGCAGTTTATCTAGCGAGCCCACCAAGTTCTAGCATTCATGATTAAAAACCAAAAAGGACAACACCAGGAGATTCTGCCACAGAAACACTGAACCAGGGGGGTCCCTTTCCAGAGCTTTTTCTGTCAGCAGCATCCAACTTCCAGCACCTCTCGAGGCTGCCAGCAGTGGGTGGTGATGGCAGGAAGGGGCTGGTCCCTGAGCCAAGAATGAAACACCCTCTTCACCCCATGGTGCTGGAACCCAGTTGTGCATTCCCAGACCCTTGAGGGAAAGTGTTGGCAGCAGCCCCAGCTGGGAGAGGCTGGGAGAAGACTGTGCCCAGCACAGTTTGGACAGAGCAGAGAGGCCTGTGGGATGGTGAGTGGGGATGTGTGAGGGTGGGGATTGCGGCCACCCTGCTCCTAAGCAGGAAAGGGGGGAGGTGAGCTCATCCTCCCGTTTGTCCGATCCATGCATGTCACCATCTTTTCTGAAGTGGCTTCTAGGTCCCAGGGCACTGTGCTAAGTCCTTTGTTGAGGGTGAAAAAAACTAGCTACTGCCTCATATTCCAGCTCTAGCATTAACCAGCAGTGTGACTTTGTGAACCCCTCTGAGTCTCAGCTTCCTCATGTATACAAAGATGGACAGCAAACCTCTGGGGCTGGGGTTGTTGGGGGGATGACATTAATGTGCCCCCCACACAGTGTTTCCTCCGTGAATGGTGGCTAATGCCATGATCACCTGCCAAGCTCAGGCACAGCTTTTATTGCAGGTCACTGAAAATCTGGCCTCAGAAGAAAAATCCTTTGCTACCACATCTTGGAATGAAATCTCCTCTCCTTTCTTGGCTTCCAGACACTGGGAGAGGTTTACTTTGTGAATCCTCTTTGAGATGCAAAATCCAGACGGCTGCCTTTGCCTCTCTGTCCCCCAAACCCATCCCTTCCTGGGGCAGACACAAGGAACTCATCAGACATTCCAAGGCGGGAACTGCACATTTTCAACAATTGAGATGCAAAGAGAGGAAAAAAAACCCCGAAATTAAATCCAGCAATTAAGTTCTAATTGCACAATTACTTCACTTTCTGGCTCCATGCCAGGCTGGGAGTCTTGTTCCCACAAACGGTGTTTTTGTGCAAACTCGGGGAGGGGGAGCTATGGGAAAGGGGCACAGGAGGTGCTATCTGGGGACGGGGAAACAAAGGCATTTATAAAATAACGCGTCTTGCCAGTGACCTGATGCCATGTTCTCACTGCAGGGTGTGGTGTGGCTGGGGAACCCGGAGTCCTTTTCAGAACTGAAATTAGCAAATATACTGAGCTCTGGGCTTCCTTTAAGCAGTTCCCACTTTACGCAAAGTCTGTTTCTTGTGAGAGCCCCTCTCTGCAGGCCCGGGGTAGGCTCCCTCTGTAGGCTGGGAGTTGCAGCATCTTGTGCTGGATGCTGGGGCAAGTCAGTGCCCAAGCCAGGCCACCTTGCAAGGCTTCTGGGGAGCGGGGAGGGACTTGTAGGGGTCAGCCCACCAGGTGGGTCTGTATTCGTGCCCTGAGGAGATCTGGGGGAAAGAGAATCTGCTGCTTCAGTCAGTGGATTCCCTGGCAGCTTCTGTCTCTCCTTCCTTGACTCACTGATTCACTCATTTACTCACTTTCACATCTCCCTCATCTGCAAATTCTTCAACTAAGGTTCATGGGCATCTGATTTTGTTTGCTGTCTGGAAACAAAAAGGATTAAGATGGATCCTTCCCACAAGGAGAAGTGAGATAAGATGTGTCTGAGATGATCTGGTGGTTCCTGGGTACCTGCTGTCTTAGCTCCGACAGCCGTAACAGAACAACACCACAGGCTATGGGGTTCAACAGCAGAAATTTATTTCTCATAGTTCTGGAGGCTGGAAAGTCCAAGGTCAAGGTGCCAGCCTATCTGCTTCCTGGTGAGACTCTCTGCTGGCTCGCAGATGGCTGTCTTCTTGTTGTGTCCTTGTAAGGTGGAGAGAGAGAGGCATCTCAGGAGCAATCTGATGCTTTTTACAAGGATGCTAATCCCTTCAGGGGGCCCTATCATGACCTCATGTGACTTTAACCCCTCCCAGAGGCTCCACCTCCAAATACCACCATGATGGAGGTTAGGGCTTCAACCTGTGAATTTGGAGGAGACAGTCATGCAGTCCATAGCACCTATTATGTGCCAAGTGCTACCCCTGATGCTTGACACAGGTTATTGTTAACCTCAGGATGTCCCTGTGAGGTGTATGTTCTTATCATTTCCATTTTGCAGCGAGGAAACTAGTACTTAGGAGAGGTTAAAATGCCCCTCTCCCCAAAGTCCTACCGTAAGTGAATCTGGGAGATCTGGGACTAGAACCCAACTGAATTTTGATCAGAAGCCTGTGACCTTTTCATGACCTCGAGGTAGAAAGTGATCATTGTTCCAAGGGAGATGAAGCTCCACCAAGGGTAATAAAAACACAGACGCAAACAAAAGCCTGTGGTTGCCGCTCTCCCTCCTCTCAAAGGAAGAGGCCAAAGTGAAATGGGCAGAATGAAGAGGATATGTTACTGATGTCACCACTGGGAGGGGCGGGCACAGGCCCCCTGGCAGGAGCTTGGCACCTCGTCTGAGCAGCTGGCGTGGCAGCCACAGGGTGTCCTGGGCTCATACCATCTGAGCCCCTGCCACGTCACACAAGTGTGCCAAAATCATGCTCCAGTGGGTTGCCAAAGATGAAGAGTTGCTCAGGAGGGAAATTCCATATTACATGTTGCAGCCAACACAAAGCTCCGGAACTCCAGCTATAAAATAAATCAAATGCAGGCATGAGAACCGCCTGCATGGTTCAGAGGAACCTTCCTTCCAGACTAAAGCCAAAGAAGGGAAGCCGGGGAGGGAAGATGAGACTCTCAGTCTCCCCCGTGATCATCTGGCCTCCCTATACTTTTCCAGCCGTATCTGCTGCCTCCAATTCTCCAGATGCAGCTGATGTTCAGCCACAAGGAACTGTGTCCCCACCCCCACCCTGTCTTCTTTCTCTGCTTGTCCCTCCGGCAGGCTTATTCTTCCAGGGCCTTCTCAAGAATCACCTTCTTGGAAAGCCTTCCCCAGCCACATCCTTCCCCAAGACAATTCATTGCTTCCTTTTCTATGACCAGCCCTAGGACACAGTGGTTAAGATCATGGGCTGAGCCAGACCTGGTGAGACTCCAGCTCAGCTCCTTTCTCTGTGACCTTGGACCATGCACCCCACTTCCCATCTGTATGTGGGAGATAATTCCTGTCCCAGAGGCTGTTTTTCTCAGTGGAATACTTCTTGAGTGCCCACTAGGTGCCAGGCATCATGCTAAGTGCCAAGGACATCATAGCAAGAGACTAGCCATGTTTTCTGGGGCTTTGAATCAGCAATTTATGGAAAGGGCTTAGCACCTTTCCAGAAACTTGGTAAGAGCTCAGCAGATCAGTGGTTATGATCATTGTCCAGCAGGATTTTGTGCAGACTTCCACTGTAAGACTTGGGGCACTGTGTTGGAAGTCTTTGTGCACAGATGTCCTGCACAGACGGAGCGCCCCGAAGCCCACACGGTGTCTTATCAGGCACAGTTCCTGAGCCGCGGAAAGCTTACCACCACATTTTGCTGCCAGCAGGTGTGAAGGAGATGGCGACTCCGCGGCAGTCAGCTCTTCGGCTTTGGACGTGGCTTGCAATATGAGGTCCAAGAGCTGTGGTGGAGGAAAAAATCAGCATGAGAACAAAGGTTGCTAAATTCCCCCAAAGGGTTTGCCTGGTGCCAAAAAGAAATCGGTTTTTGGTGGTTTTTTTTGGTAAAACGGGAACTGGAATGAATCTCCATGTCCTCTTTTTCCTTTCTCTCCTGCTCCAGCCTCCTGAGATGTTGCTCATTCGAATCAAACCAGAGCTGGGTTTTCAGTCCCTACTTTCTATGATGTGAGGGATTATAGGCCTTTCTGTGATAATCTAATAGTATCATTCCTCCACTCTTAAGGAGCCCTCCATGGCTGCCCAGGCCCCTCAGAATAAAGCCTGAGCTCCTTAGAATTCCATTTAAGTCTCTGTATTCTGGCTTCGGCCACCATCTGGCTCCAGCCGCCTTTTATCCCAGCACCACCCCCAGCCCCAGCCCTGCCAACTGCCCTGCCCTGCACCGTAAGCTCTTCTCATTTTGATCTTTCTTCCCTGAATGCATTACTTGGTTCTCTCTTCTCTTCGTGTCAGGAATCTACTTATTTTTCAAGACTCTGTCTAGACGTCATGCTGTCCTGGAAGCCCTTCCTGACTCCCATATCCCTGGGCCCTCTGTGTAATTATCCACTGAAGTACAAACTCCCTGCATGGTGTCGGCAACACTTGAGTACACTTCATCATAGCAGCTACCCCTTGCTGGGTGTCTCCTGGGTGCCGACACTGAATCAAGAGCTTTATATTATAGTTTACTTGAGATCTCAAAAGTATCCATCAGGTAGGTGCTGTTCTTACCATCTTCATTTTGAGATGGGGAACAAGGATCAGCAAAGGTGATAACTTGCCCAGTATCACACAGCTAGCAAATTCAGAGTATACATTTGAATCCTGGTGTATCTATTTCCAAAGCCCATGCTTGTCATCACTGTCCTCTGGAGCAAAGAACTCCAGATGATGATCTCTTTCATGTTAGGGATGAATTTTCTCTCTTGTATTCCTAGCACTTAACACAGTGTCTAGCACCTTAGAAAATCAGTTGAATGAATTGGTGATTATTTTGCCTGTTTTACAAATAAGGAAACTGAGGCTCAGAATTATTAAACAATCTGCCTAAGGCTACCCCACTAGCAGCTGGCTGAGCTGGGATTAGGACCAGGTCTGTTTGCATAGAGATGGTGCTCATTTCACCCGCCCCACACTGCCCATGACATGCCTCATACAGGAAAACGATTGTTTGGAGTTTAAAAACAACAGCCTCAATAATGCAAGAACCACCACTACAAACGAAAAAACTCCTTTCATCAAGGCCAACCCCGATGCTGTGAAAGCATTCTGGAAACAGATGCAAGGATTGGAAGGAGTGAAACAGAAGAATCAGCCCCAATGGCATCAAACACCATAGTCGTGTAACACCATTAACGTCGGCACCGTCAGCAGCAGCAGTAGCAATATCATCTCCCAATGTTGATAACCTGTTGCATGAGGGGCGTTGTGCTAAATGCCCTATGAGCATGAGCTTGCTGGCTGCCTCATAACCCGATGTATGGTTTGAACCATTACTTGAAGAAGGGGAAACTGAGGCTTAGAGAGGTGGAGTGACATCTGAAGTTGATGGAAATCCAGGTGTGTCTCTCTGGCGCTGGAGTCTGTGTTCTTATCCCTGGGCACGCAGTCTTCTTTCTGCTCTGCTTTTGCTTCTGCTGAAATTTGCCATCAACTGGACACAGCTGAAGTGTCTGAGTTTTGCTACAGGCATATAATGAGGGCACCATGTAGAAAGTAGAAATACTGTGCCAGCTGTTGCCCCAGGGACCAGCCTTGCTTCTCCCAAGGCACCATGGAGAATAGAATGACAGTTCATGAGGCTACTGCTGTTTTGAATCCACCAGAAACACATTTGGGTATCTCTGGGTGGACAGTGACAGCGTGTGGGTCTTTTGTGGCCAGTGAGACACTTGGACAGTAAGGAGAGGGGAAATTAGGAAACAAATAATCAGCAATTTCTAATTACATATCATTTCCAAAATCCGTAAAAACACAATGAAAACAAATAAACAGCAAAGAAGAGAAAGACAATGTGGCAACTGATCTCTGTCCGGTTAGACTTTCCAGGGAAGACCTTCTAGGTAGGTGGAGTAGCTCAAGACTGAGGAATCTCTAGTCGTCTACACGCCCTCTTCATTAAGTAAAAACAAAGTAAACAAATACACCGGTCAAGCTACTCACTGATTCCTGAAATTCTCTTCATTTGGGACACAGTCTGTCTTTTCACTGCTTGAGAGAATTCATTTTTAAACTGGTGTTGGTGGGGGTATAAAACAAAGAAAGGTAACACAAATACCTTGTAAAAGAAAGTCAAACAGCACTGGAGTGGCAAACAATGTAAGATGTTTCCCTCCTATTCCAGAGCCCTTTGCTTAAGCTTTGTGTTCTTCCCTAGAGCATTTGGAGGGAGTATGAGCCTGGTGACACCTTGGTTTTAGACTTCTAGCTTCCAAAACTGGGAGAAAACATTTCTATTGTCTTAAGACACCCAGTTTGTGCTAATTTGTTACTGCAGCTGTAAGATACTAATATGTGGATTGAATGTGTGAACATTGGTAAAGAACTTAGATCAGTATCTGGTCATGGTACTATATGTGTTTGCTGAATGAACTGTTTTTTTTAAAACCTCATGGCAATTCCCTGAGGCAGGTGCTATTTTTATGCCCATCTTAAAGAGGAGGAAACTCAGGCTTAGATCAGTACATAAATGAATGAACAACCTCCCTGTTCTGTATGTCTTTTTCCCATTTATTTGGACTATGTAATTTAAAATGTCTCCTTTAATAAGGTTTTTCAATGTTTCATGACACCCTGGAAGACTGGGAAGTCACAGAAAGTATGTTTTGTTCAGGATGGGCCAGGCGTAGGCTGCAGCAGCCAATGGACCCAGCGGCTCAGTCTCTGTCTCCTGCCAAGTTTGGTGACTCTGCAGGGCAGCTGTCACCTCTGCAGTGATTCCCTTATCCAGTTGCTGCATTTTGTGCCGCACCATCACACCCATGGCTTCCAGTGTGGGGGAAAAAAAGCATGTGATGCGTGCGCACAGTTGACCTGCCCAACATGGGGTTTAGGGGCACCGACCCCCGTGTGGTTGTATATCACCATATAGCTTTTGACTCCCTCAAAACTTAACTACTAATAGCCTATTGTGGACCAGAAGCCTTATTGAAAACATTAAGTCAATTAACACGTCTTATATACCATATTTTTACAATAAATCAAAGCTAGAGAAAAGAAAGGTTTTTTTCAAATTGTCACAAATCTCCAAAACAGTTTCCAATAGGAAAAAACCCTGCATGTAAAGTGTAAATGAATCCCAACGGTTCAAACTTGTGTTGTTCAAGGGTCAACTGTCTGTCATTTTTGCTCAAAACCCACTGGCCTGAACCAGCCACAGGGGCGTTGACCTAACTGCAAAGGTTGCTGGGAACTGTAGTCTTTCCATGTGCCCAGGAAGTGGAAAACAAAATCGGATTGTGTGAACATTTGGTTTTGCCTGGCCGCAGCCTCCAGACAAGAAAGTATTTTTTGAGGTAATTTTGCTAGACAGCTCTCCATTGTGGAATTGTTTTCTTATGCTTGTTTTTTTGTCCCCCTCACAGTTGAGTGCCCGCTTTTTTCCCTTTGCCTAGACCCTGCTAACCTTTACTCCCTAAGAGAGGCAGAATCACTGATTCCCCCTTGCGCGTCCCCGATGTGAGACTAAGAGGTGCTCCAGAAGCGAAAGGTACTGCCTGGCGATGAAGTTGAATGAATAGCTTTTCTGTAATTACAGCTAGCTCAGCCCTGCAGGAGATGAATGTTGTGAACAGTAGGAAGGGGTGTGGATAATTAAGGACCTTGATTAGAGGCAGAAAGTCCATTGCCTCGGTTAAAGAGATAAATTAATGTCTGAGGAAAGCCTGTCGATACAAGTAGCAAAGTACCCTTTTTATGCCTATAGGCAAGTGCAGTATCACTGGTGTTTCAGAGCACTTGGCAGCATAGGCATTTTCCCAGGGCCTGGTTCTTTGTGGGCACTGGGGTGACAGTAGGCAGGGGTTTTCAACAGTCCTGGGCTTTTTCCACGGAAGCCTGGAAGGTGTTGGTTAAGCATTTATTAGCACTTGCCATGTGCACAAAGAAATATAATAGGTGCTACAGAGGAGAGAGAACCACATTTACTGAGCACCTTTTACAGAATGTGAATAAACACCCCAACCTGCCCTGCCCCCATCGAGGACCATCAGCTGAAGGAGCAAAGTTTCTTGCTGGGGAGACCTGTATTCCAGGTTGCCAACTCCTTCTGCCATCTTAGGCCTTGGGGAGGGAGATGCAGAAAAGACTTGTTGCCATGCCATCCAGGAAAAGTTGACATGTTTCATATAATGTTTATTAAGAAGCCAGAAGAGCAGTTTCTAGCTGGAAAACTAGTAAAATTTGATGCCAGCAATTTTAAGTTGGTACTCAAATAGAAAGCAGTGAAAACCACTATTATTTATTGAACATTTGTATGCTGAGCCCATAGTAGCTGTTCAATGTTTTTTGAATGCAAATATTTTCGTTCATTTTATTTTTCAAAATTATTTGTTGAACATCTATTATGTTGCAGGCGCTCTTCTAGGTTTGGGTGGTTAAAATCCTAACAAGACAATTGCCCCTGGTGGCCTTTCACATCCCCTGGTCCATCTGATCTCAGCTCTGGCTGTGGTGGGCAGCACTGTGCATGTTCAGACTCGCCTCAGACTGCCAGGGTCCTCTCTGACTCAGAATGTGGGATTTTCCGTTTTTTTCCCAGTGCAGTGGGAATGTCTTTGTCCCTTGAACAAGTGCAGCCCTGAAGTGTGGGGGAGTTAACACCGCTGGAAATAGCCTTCAACAGTGGGGCGGGGAGCCTCTGCCTAAAGGCTACAGATTCCTGCCTCTCAGGAGATAATTCTGGGAGGCATTCTGAAAATTTTCAGGAAGTTCCCAGGAAGTGGAGTTCCTGTTACCAAGAGCGACCTTGATAATGCATGATTATCCTGACTTTTCCTTCTTTCTCACTAGCCCGTGTTCCTCACTCCTGATTCCTGGTATCACATTCTAGAATAAACAGTAGGCTCCCAAATCTGGTCTTAGCCCTGCTTTCAGGGGAACCAAATCCTGAAGGAGCCTACTTTCTAGGGCAGTGCTGTACAAAAGAAATACAATGTGAGCCACATAGGCAATTAAAAGTATTCTGGTAACCACCTTAATAAAAGTAAAGAGAAACAGGTGAAGTTAATTCTGATGGTATATTGTATTTAATAAACCCTCAATATTGTCATTTCAACATGTAATCAATATAAAAATTTATTAATGAGATACTTTCCATTCTTTTTTTCTTTACTATCTTCAGAATTTGATATGACTTTATATTTATGGCACATCTCAATTTGAATGCCAAAGTTTCATCGGAAATACTTGACCTGTATTTTAATTTCATCAAGTTTATAGTTGGAAAAGTATTTTCCCTTATGCAAGTTTTTCTAAACACACTTAGGTGTTTTCTGAGTTCAGTACCTATTTTTATATTGAAATTAATTGAAATAAAATAAAATATTCAGTTCTTTGGTAGTACCATCCTCATTTCAAATGCTCAATAGCCACATGTGCCTGGTGGCTACTATATAAGACAGCACAGTTCTAGTGAGTATAGACAGACAATAAACAAAATAAATAAATACATATCATATGTTAGATGGTGATTGTGGGGAAAATGAAAGTTCCTGTGGCCGGGATCCTCACCTGACCCTAAACAACTTGATGATGTAATTGGCCTACTGCTTGGCTACTGCACACCCATAGGCAAGAAGCTATTATTGACTGAGTCACTATATAAAAAGCTCTTCTGGGCAGAAGCAGAGATGGAGAATTACGGGCCTGCAGACTGCTGGATGCAGACATGATTCTAGTACTCCATCTGTTGCTGGGAGAATAAAGCCGGGTATAAACCCTTTTACCCCAAGAACATTCCGTTGTCTGTTCTCTGTCTCATTGAGAACTTGCCCAGGGCTGAAACCCACTGGCAAGACAGTGATAAATGCTAAGGAGACAAACAAAGGCTGGGAAGGGGTTTACCAGTATAGGGATGATGGTCATTCTTTTTTCTGTCAGACTTAGCAAATAAAAATGCAAGACACCTACTTAGAGTGGCATCATAGATAAACAACAAATAATTTAAAAGTAAACATCTGTGCAATACAAAAAAAGTCCCAAAGATTGCATGAGACATACTTCTACTAAAAAATTATTCCTTGTTCATCTGACATGTACATTTAACTGAGTGTCCTGTCCTTTATGTAGCAACCCCGAATAGTGGTCACCATTGTGCAGACATGGGGAAGGTGAGAATGTGAGTCACATGGGAGGAGAGCCAGGTGGAAGCGGTAAGTGCAAAGGTCTTGAGTAGGAACCTCTTGGTTTGTTCAAGGAACAGCAAGGAGGCTGCTGGAGCACAGGTGGGGGAGTGGGAGAGGAGAGACAGGTGGTGAAACCAGAGTGCTAAGAAGCACTCAGCATGTAAGCCACGGGTGAGGAATTTGGCTTTAGTTCTGGGTGAAATACAAAGCTACTGGAAGGTTGAGCAGAGGACTGACATGGTGTCATTTATATTTGAACAGGATCCCTTGAGCTGCTGTATGTCTTGCCAATGGGTTTCAGCCCCAGGCAAGTTTGCTATGGATTCAATGTGACCAAAGAAATTGACAGCAAAACATTCTTGGGGTGAAAGGGTTAGACCCAAATTTATTTCCAGGTGGCAGGTCAGTCACTAAAATCCTGTTCACTCAGAGCGAGTCTGTATGCAGCAAGCTGGTCTCTGCCTCTGGGCCCCTCTCTCTGCACAGCCATCCTCTGGGCCTCTCTGCCTGCACAGCCATGCTGCACAGCCGTCCTCTGGGCCTCTCTCCTCAGTGCTGCCACTGCTCCAGCCTCTGCTCTGCTCTGCTCTCCCGCAGCCTTGCAGCCCTGCCACCATGTTGTGCCCAGAGCACTGGGCAGAGCTCTTTATATAGAGTCAACAGCCATGTATTGCCCACAGGTGTGCAGTGAGCCAGTCAACCAGGGCCAGGTGAGAATCCTGGCCACAGGAACTCTCATTTAATCCACACAGTATTAAGAACAGGTTAAAGGAGGCCAACAGTGAGAGCCAAGAGACCAGAAGCCTACTGTAGTAATCCAGGCTAGACGTGATGGTGGCACAGACCAGAAGCGGTCGGAGTTTGGGTGTATTTTGAAGGCAGAGTTGGCTGCATTTATTGATTAGATGGGGGCAAAACAGAGGTTAAGTTAAGGACTCCTAGATATTTGGCTTCCATCTGGAACGAGGGAGTTTTCATTTACAGAGATAGGGAGCAAGGTTGGATGTTAGGGGAGGGCTGAGATCAGGTTTATTTTGGACATGGGGAGTTGGAGGTCCCCAGCAGAAGCCCAGGTGGAGATCCTGAGTTGGCCAGATGGAGTTTGGGACCCTTCTCACTGGAGGTCTGTTGGGAGCTGGAATTCAAAGCCGTGAGACTGGATGAAATCTCCATGGAGTGAGTCTGATGTGGAAAGGCGGAATCTCCATGGATTGAGCCCTGGGTCACTTCCAAAGTATTCCAGCTCTCTCACCAAACCTGAGAGGTGGGGCCTGTGAGCATGTCAGTTTTATGGATGAAGGATTTTAAGCTTGGAGGAGGGAAAGCTCCTCCCAAAGCCCAAGGGAGAGCCGAGGGATGGTCTCTGTTTTGTTCTTGCCCTGTTCTTCTGCACATACACCAGAATGAGCTTCTGTTTTTTTATTATTTTTTTAACTATGACAAGAAACACAGAACATGAGAATCACCACTTAAAAAATTTTGAAGTGTATAATTCAGTGGCATTTAGCATATTCACAGTCTTGTGCGGACATCATCGCCATCTAGTTCTGGAACATTTTCGTCAGTCCCAAAAGGAAACCCCCCCATGAACTGATCACTCCCCATCCCTTCTCTTCCAAGACCCGGCAGCCATTGGTCTGCTTTCTGTCTCTGCGGTTTTGCCTATTCAGGATCTTTCATATAAATGGAATCAGGAAGTATGTGTGCTTTTGTGACTAGTATGTGTCAGTGCTTTATTCCTGTTTATAGCTGAACAATATTCTACTGTATGGATATACCACCCTTTTTTCTCCATTTGTGCATTGGTGGGCATTGATGTTTCCAGCAGCCAGAGTGCTTTGTTAAAAGGGAAGTCAGATTATGCTGTTCCCACCCTCCATCCTCCCATCCCTCCCACAGCTTCCCATTACACTTGGAACCAAATTCGAAGTGCTTACTGAGACCTTCGTGGTCTTGCCTCCTCTGGACTCTGCCTGCCTTGCAGACCCCTCCCCTCTCAGCCCAGCACTGGCTTCCTACAGTTCCCTGCACACACCAGGGCCCCCTTCGCCCTTGGGCTTGCTCACCTGGCACACTCTTCCCCAGGTCCTCGCCTGGTGTGCTCTCTCCCTCATTCCACTCTCTGCCACCCAACCCCTCCACGTAAAACTCCACTCTCCAGTTCTTTATTCTACTTAATCTTCAGAGCATTTATCACCACCTGTACTGTATTCTGTATTTATTAATTCATCTGTAGAGTGTCTTTTTCACTAGGAAGTAAGTTTCTGTGTTGTTCACTGCTGTGCTCTCAGGACCTAGAATATATATTTGCAGGATGAATGTTGCTGAGGCCTGACGTTTTCCCGTTTTCCCACTTGCTCACTTCAATTTCATGAGAAGTTCTAGCATCAGGAATGTGAATGGGTTCTGAGCACTTAGATTCCCAGTGGAGGCCTGGAAAAGAAGGAGCAGGAGAAAGTTTCTTCCTGCCCTTGAGGAATTTTCAAAATAGCTACCCACAGCCAGCAAGTAGAGGAATATTTGAAGGACTGACTTGGGTGGGGAGGGCTGATGCAACAGGGGTCCCCACCGAACTCTCCAGGAGGCCGAAGGCCTAGTTTGAAGCAATACTTTGGTTAGGTACTGGCTGTGTGGTCTTGGGCAAGGCACGGAACCTCTCTGAGCTGCTGCTTTGCTCTAAGTCCAAAGGCAACAATGGTTATGAAAATAATTTTTTAATAGTAGTGTCCAAATCAATGCTAATTATTTTCATTGTTTTAATTTTTCTTCTTGAGGCTGAATAGCAATGTTTGGGTTCAAGTGTTGGAAACAGGACCCTGGCTTCCTTAAATAATAAGGGGCTTTATTGGAAGGATATTGGGGAGCTCTTAGAAGTGGAGAAACGCTGCAGAACCAGGTCTCTGAAAAGATAACAACCATTTGAGCTCCTGTCCCTGTTCAGGCAGAGAGCATTCCGCTGGCTTAGCTTGGGGCAGTGCCCACCTCCTGGTTAAGGGAAGGAAAGTAATGTTGATTGACGGGCCCAGCAAGAGTGGGGGTGGGGGCATTCCTCCAATGGAAACTGGGGGTTTTTACCAGGGAAAGGGGCAATAGATTCTGGGCAGGGAAAATGATTGAAATGATCCAGTCACAAGCATTTCCTATGTATCTGACCCTGTGCAGGGCTCTTTGGGGAGCTGAAGCAAAAGCAGTATTGATGCTGAGAGGTTTTGATTTTTATTGCAGGTGGAGCAGCCTAATGAGGAAGCTGGGCTGGGGGTTTCTGCGCTTGGATATCCTTTAATTCTACAGTGTATTCATTCGGTCTGCCTGTCTGCTTAAAGCTCCTTCTTTGCAGTCACTGTAATTAACTAGGCAAGTCTGGCCTTGTGTGTTTCAGGGCCTGACTGTGCTGCCAGCTCTCCCCATCCCGCTGCCCTGCGTCCCCCCTTTGTTTGGAGAATGAAGATTCTCTGCAGAGCTGGCGAGCTGCTGCCTCTCTCAGGCTCTTCCTGGGCTCAGGTTCTGCCTGGTGTCAGAAGCCACTTCTGAGTCATCCTTCTGTGCTCTCACCTGGGAACAACAGTGAATACTTGATGCTTTTTCGTTTCTAAGGGCACGTCCTGAGATGAAAGCAAAGGGGAAGGACATGGGTACATTCCTGTTTCCTTTGGGCTGCAGATCCTTTGCCCAGATAGTACATTCAAAAATAACTTTGATCATTAGGAAATGAATGCAATCTCCTTGTGGTGATCTAAGAAAAAAAGAAAACAGAAACAAGAGAAGAAATAAAGCATTAGCCTTAATCCCATTGGGCCCACCAAACAGTGTCATCATTTGGGGGTCTGTCCTTATCATTTTATTTCAGTGCACATATATACCTAGACAAATATATATGGCAGTTTTTCTGATTAGCAGATATAATTTTTTTATTATTAATTCTAACATCTCGTATCTATGGAGGCAATTACCATTGGTGAACCTTTACTCTTGCATTCTCAATTTGGCAGAACAAAGTAAGAAATTCCTTGTTAGATTTCATTGTCAGGATGGGAAATTAAAACCAAGGCCCAATAGCATAATGGTTAGGAACTTGGCTTCTGTGTAATAATCACTAGCATGGGTAAAGTGGTTCCTCTGTGCCAGGACTTTTTGTAGTCTAAGCACTTTTTGTATACGAACTTATTTATTTTTCATGGTAAGCAGTGAGGTAGGAATGATGACTATTATTCCCACCTTACAGACGATGACTTGGATAAAACACTCCTGTGGTTCTCCTTTGCTCTCGCTCTCACAACACTTCTGACGCCAGATCTGTGGGTTTAACATACCAAGCAATTCTCTGACACCAGCTTGGTTCTGACACAGGTTAAGGGTGCAGTCCCACAAGATACCCTCTTTACAGTTGGCTATACATCAGAGGTTCCCATGACCTCCTCCTTGGGTTTGATTATTTGCTGGAAGAGCTCACAGAACTCAGGGAAACACTTAGCTTAGGTTAACTGGTTTATATACAATCAGGGATATGATAAAGGATACTGGTGAACAGCCAGTTGAAGAAGTATGTAGGGCGAGGTCTGGAAGGCTCCCAGCCTCAGGAGCGTCCATCCCCGTGGAGTTGAGGTGAGCCACCCTTCCAGCACATAGATTTGTTCACCAACCTGGATGCTCTCTCAATCCCATACTTTTGGAACCCATCACAAAAGGATGAATGGAGTCTTCATTTTGTAGGCATGATTGATCATTAACTCAGCGTTCAACCTTTTCCCTTTCCCACGAATTTGAAGCTTCTAATCGTGGCTTTGTCTTTCTGGGGACCAGTCCTATCCAGAAGCCTACCAAGAGTTGCTTCATTAGAACAAAAGATGCTCCTATCACCAAAGAAATCCCACTAGATTTAGGAGCTCTGTGTAGGGCACCAGGGTGAAAGACAGAACATTAGAACAAAAGACTCTTCTAGTGTTCTAATCAACCAGAAATTACAAGGGTTTCAGGAGCTCTTCACCAGAACTGGGGGCAGAGACCAGTATATATATATTTTCTGTTATTTCACAGATAGTTCATTGAGGAATAAAGAGGTCAAGTGACTTGCCCAACAAGGATGCATGGCTGCTAAGGAGCTGGGATGGGAACACGGCTGCCTGGCTTCAGGGTTGTGCCGGCTGTGGTACGCTGCTCTCCGTGTTAGAATATGAGTTTCAAGAGGGTAGGGGCTGTGTTTTCTTCAAGGTTGCAGCCCCCAGCATCTAGTATAGATGCTCAGTCAGTATTTCTTGAATAGATGAGTTTGAATCCTAGTCTGTCCCTCATGAGCTGTCTGAGCTTGGGGACTTTCCTGAATCACTCTGAGAAACTGGCTCCATCCAGAGGAAAATTCTGTCATCTGCCCCTTCAAAATATGTTCTGAATCCAGCCACTTCTCACCACCTCCTCCTGCCATCTTGGGCGAAGCCCAGGGCATCCCTCCCCAGGACTTCTGGTATGGCTTCCTCGTTAGTCTTCCTGCTTCATCCCTGCCATTATCTATTCTTTACCAGGTGTCAAAGTAACCCTTGGTAACATAACACAGACCAATCATGTCTCCCCCCACTTGATTCCTCCCCTGGTTTAATCATACTTGGAGTGACAGTGACCCTCCCAGGGTCTTACACGGCCTCACTTCTGCCTCCCCACGCTGCCTCCAACTTCCTTGCTCGTGTTCTCTGATGACAGACTTTTGCTTGAGCACAGCCTGCTTCCGTCTTAGAGTCTTTGCACGCAGGGTACATTAAGCACGTGTTGGTGTCAGCATGGAGAAGGTGTGCAAGCACCGCCAACTGTCCCCACAAGTAACCTGGCTTGGGGTGGGTGGGTAGGGAGGGTCGTCAGTACTTTCTCTATAGGCCTGGGAAGGGGAAGAAGGCTGGACACTGAGTTAATGATCAACTGTGCCTACGTGATGAAGCCTCCACTCATCCTTTCGTAATGAAACCCACAAGTGCTGGATTCAGCGTTTCCAGGTCAGTGAATGAATCCATCAATATTTTCTGTAAAGGAAAAATATTTTCCACAGCCCCATCCTCCCGTCACTGTGGACATATGTCTTTTTCCTACTTTTCAGGCAAGATTCTTGCTTTTCTGTCTCTGAGTCTCCCTTTCTTTCCAAAAACCACCGCAGTTGAGTTTCTCAGCCGCATGGCTGCTCTTAGAGCCTTATCCATGGCCTCCCTGTTTTTAAGGCCAGGGGCCCCTTTCTGGTTCTCATCTCTGTGGGTCTCTTAGCAAAATTTAATATGTTGACCACTCCTTTATTGAAAAAGTCTATTTTTAATTGTGGCAAAATACATGTAACATCAAACATACCATTGTAATCATTTGTAAGTGTACAGTTCAGTCGTGTTAAGTATGTTTTCTTGGTTGAACAACTAGTCTCCAGGACTTTCTTCATATTGCAAAACTGAAACTTTGTGCTCATTAAACCACCCTTTATTCCCTGGACACCCACCCTGCTTTCTGTCTCCGGGAATGTGACTACTCCCAGTACCTTGCCTGGGTGGAATCATATAATACGTGCCTTTTTGTGTTTGGTTTACCTCACTCAGCATAATGTCCTCAAGGTCTGCCCACATTGTTACAGTGTGTCAGCATTCCCTTCCTTTCTAGCGCTGGGTACTCATCCACTGTATGGATGTATCACATTTTGTTTATCCGTTATCTGCTGATGAATGGCACCTGTGCCTTTAGGCTATGTGAATGATCCTGCTGTGAGCATGGGTGTGTAAGTAGCTATTTGAGTACTCCCTTCTCAGCAAATGTGGTTTCCTCCATTTCTTCTCTCCCTCTTTCACCAGCTCCTCCTCCTTTATCTGATCCTTAAATTTTTGTGTTCCTTCAGTCTGTTTTAAGCCCTTTCTTCTATCTCACTCTCATGTCATCCACTTTCGAGATTTCAGGCCCCATCTTTATGCCTATAATGCCAAATGATAATAATTATTATCATAGCTAATTATAAATTGTGTATTTACCTTATGCTAGAAACTGTTTTATGTACTCTATGGGTATTATCTCACTTAATCCTCAGAACAACGCTGAGTTCGATATTGTTATTATGCTCGTTTACACTTGAGGAAAGTGAGGCGTGGCAGGGATAGGTAACTTGGTCAAAGTCACACAGCTGGAAAATGGAACATGGGATTTAAGCCCAGGCAGTCTGTCTTCACAGCCTCTGTTCCTAACCATTAAGTACTCTTTTCCCTAAAAATCTGTATCTACAGCCCAGTTCTCTTTTTGAACTGTATAAATGTTTCTCCAGCAGCCTATTTGATATCTCTAGCTGGTGTCCTGTGGGCAGAGTTAAAAGCCTGGTGCCAAGTGTGGCAAGATTGCAACTAGCAGAGTCACTTTAGGAAGGAGCCTGCTTTAGGCACCTGTATAGCTGAGTGTCTTCCAACCCATGCCAGGGATCTCACCCCAGATCCTTTGCCAACAAGAGAATCTAATCTGTCCTCCTTAAGGAAGGTTCTGAATAACATTTGAGTGGGGTTATTATATGTTTTGGGTTGAACTATGTCCCTACAAAAAGATATATGAAGTCCCTACTGATACTTGACTGCTGGCCGTCTCTCAGCTAGCCAGCTTGGCCTTTTTCTTTTTACCATTTCTTGGGATTCAGATCTGGATTCTTTTTGAGCAGAGATTTGCTTATTACAAAAGTTCAAAAACCACCCAAACATAGCACTGTTTATGCATCATGTCCTATGTTATGCATTTGTTATGCATCTATGTCCTAAGAGGAAAAAAATACAGTAAACCTGTATTACTTTTGTAATGCAGTAATAAATAATTAACAATACCAATAAAAAGGAGATTAAAAAATGAGGTTACATTTTATTACCTCTGGGATATATAAATAGCTAATCATTATCTATGTTGACATTGTTGAATTAAATAAGATATCATACTTAGTAATCTTCCATGGTCTTCTAAATGCCTTCAGGAAATGTTCACACTAACATGGCACATGGGGCCCTCGGGTTGGTTTTCACCCTCATTTGCTCCCTCGTACTTACCTTACCAAACTTTTGTCATTTTCTAAATGTGCTCTGTCCTCTCACAGCAGTTTGTCTTTGCACATGCTTGTCCAATTTTTTGGAAAGCCATTCCTCTGCCTTTTTACCCCTTAGCCCACTTCTACTCATCCTTCAAAACTCAGCTCAAATATCCCCTCTTATAAGATGTCATCACTGGGCAAATACTCCTCCCAAACACCCTGCAGTTAATTCCTTCAGAACAAGTACAATACTGTTATGGTGCTATCAGGGCACACATGGGGCTATAGACTGAATGTCCCCCTGCCAAATTCCTACATTGAAGCCCTAACCCTTAATGTGGTTGTGTTTGGAGGTGACATCTTTAGGAGGTAATTAAGGTTCAATGAGAGCCAGATAAGGGTGGAGCCTTAATCTAGTAGGGATGTTGCCCTCATAAGAAGAGGAAGAGACGCCAGAGCTCTCTACCATGTGAAGACATAGTGTGAGGTCATCCATAGGCAAGCCAGGAAAAATGCCTCCAGGAACCAAATCTTGATCTTGGACTTCCTGGTCTCCAGAACTGTGAGAAAATAAATATCTATTGTCTAAGCCATCTAATCTGTGGTGTTTTGTTATGGCAGCCTGAACTGACTATAATACATGTGGGTTTGTCCAGGGAGTTTATTTATGACTGGAGTATGTTCTGAATGGTTGAGCGTCCATTATGATGGGTTGACTTTCATGCTCTTCTAGTAAAATATTTTGAGTATTACCCCTGCATGTCACTGTATGCTAATTTGCCTTACCCACCTCACCCTTGAGACAGTGGTCTTTAGGGCAAGAGCTATGTATTACCCATTTATGTTTCCCAAGACCCCAGTAAATGTTTATTTAATGACAGAATCCATCTTATTCTTGCTTCTCTCTAAGGACGAAAAGATCATTCTCTTTAGGACATAAAGCCCTGGGTTTCCCTATGTGATTTAATCCTAGCCCTCACCCTAGCTTTTGTTTGCTTGGTGTGTTTGTTAGCATGTTTCTGTGCAGAGCTACCCCTGGGTACACGGTCCTGCCCACACTAAAAATCTGATTGAGGAGCTGGGAAGCCATAGGGTCCAGGCGAAGGAGACTCAGATGTTATCATGTAGGCATGGGCCCACATATGTTCACTATAATCACTTTCTATTTAATGGTTAGAGAACTAGAAACTTCAGGAATTAGAAAAAAAATTTAAGTATCAAAGAAGACCTTATTTAGAGAAGTGGGGTGGAATAATAGAAAGAATATATACTCTAGTGTCAGAAGATCTGAGTTTGGGTTCCAGCTCCGCTACTTACAAATCTGTTATTACCAAATAAAAGGCATAGTTCACATTAGGGTTCACTCTTTATGTTATTCATACGGTTTTCGTAAGTGTATAACGACTTGTATCTACCATTACAGTATCAAAGTGTAGGATAGAATAGTTTCTCTGCCCTAATTCCCTGTTCTCCACCTACTCATCTCTCCCTTTTCCCAGTCCCCAGACAACCACAGATCTTTGTGCATATGCTTTAAAAGTATTGTGGCCCTGCCAGCTAGCAAACACATCATTCTCACTGCCTGAAATCTGACCACTCCTTCCGAATCCCATCTTTCTCCCTGGTGGGAGGGTGCAGTGAGGCCAGGGGAGCTTGTCCCTTCTTAGAGGCACTCAGTGCTTGCCTCCGCATGAATAATAATGTCAGCCCCTCAGGGCTATTATAAGGAATTCATATGTGAAAAATGAAAGCCTCTACAGATGTTAATTATCACTGGAGTCTCTAATTTTAATTTTGGGTACCTCCATCAGAGATAAATTAGTATTTATTTTAGTATGCAAAAGGGTTAGCTAAGCAAATCCAGGACTGCAGGGGAATGTTTAACTTAGAGAATGAGCTTTTAAAAAACAATTAACAACTGCCATTTGTGAATTAATGTGCCACCCAACTGGGCCATCCCCCAAGGCTTAGTCCTCACCTCCTGCTCCCCTCGCTCCACTGTTGTCAGGGAACTCAATTATCTTTTGTAGCTTCGCTCACACACAAAAAGTCTGTCTGCAACACCACCCTGGCACCTGTGTCATGGTCAGTACCTCCTCTGTCTCCCGGACAGTTCCACCCAGATGTCCTGCCTTCACATCACATTCAGAAGGGTTCAATCGAGGTCCTCTGAGGATATGGAGAAACTGTAGCTCTTGTGCACTGTTGGTGGGAATGTAAACTGATTCAGCTGCTATGGAGCACAGTATGGTAGTTCCTCAAAAAAAGCTAAAAATGGAATTATTATGTCATGTAGCAATTCCACTTCTGGGCATATACCCAGAATAATTGAAAGTGTGTCTTGAACAGATCCTTGAACATCCATATTCACAGCAGCGTTATTTTCAGTAACCCAGAGGCGGCGGAAGCAACCCAAGTGTCTCCTGGCTGCTGAATGGATAGACAAAATGGGGTTTAAATGTACAACAGAATATTATTCAGCCTTAAAAAAGAGGGGAATTCTGACCCATGCATGGATGAACCTCAAAGACATCATACTGAGTGGAGAAAGCACACACAAAAGGATAAATACTGTATGATACCACTTCCACGGACTATCTGGAGTGGTCAAACTCATAGAAACAGGAAGTAGGATGGTAGTTGCCAGGGGCTTCTTGGGGAAGGAGAAGTGGAGAGATGTTGTTTAATGGGTATAGAGGTTCAGTTTCACAAGATGAAAATGTTCTGTAGATTGGTTGTACAACAATGTGAATGTACTTAACACTACTGAACTGCATACTTACAAATGGCTAAGATGTTGAATTTTATGTTGTGTGTATTTTACCACAATCAAAACTAAAAACCTAGCTCCTCATCTCAGCTCAAAAGAGACACATCACAGCCTAGTGAGAAGGGTGGAGTATAGTGGTTACTGTGTGGGTCCTGGTGTTGGACTGTTGAGTTTAAATCCCAGCTCTGTGGGACCTTGGGTGAGTTCCTTAAACTTGTCTATGTTTTCTCATCTGTAAAGTATAAATAATATATGCGTTTCGCAGGGTTATTATGAGGATGAAATGAGTTAATACACATACAGGGTTTAGAAGAATGGCTGGCATGTAATGTGTATTCACTAAATGTCAGCTATTACTTTGTGCCCCCTCTTCTCTTTGGAAGCACCTGCCCTCTCTTCTCCACTTACCTGAATCTTTTGCAAGTCCCGGATAAAATTTCCACTCCTTCTTAAAGCCATTCCTGACCACGACAACTTGTAAAAATCATCCTTTTCTCCAAACGGTCACAATATTTATAGCCTGTACCACTCATTATAATACTGCTATATTATATACTATTAATAGTTACATTTGTATAATCAAAGTGCTTTTAAAAGTCATGGGCAAGAGGTGTGAGATGGTTAAATAGTGAAATCATGAGGCATTTGAGCCAGGGAAAATGCCTAACAGTGTTTTGTGTGGTGTGTGTTCGGTTCCCCTGAGAGCAGAACTGGAGACGAGGACTTGAGTGTGGGTGGGAAGTAATTTCAGGGAGCAGGAGTGATGGACTGGGGAGAGCAGGTGAAGGAGGAAAAGCGATCAAAGGGTATTGTGATGGTCACTTTTATGAGTTAACCTGGTGAGGCTATGGTGCCCCCCTGTTTGGTCAAACACCAGTCTAGATGCTGCTGTAAGGGTGTTCTTTATATGTGGTTAACATTTAAAGCAGTAGACTTTGAGTAAAGCAGATTACCTTCCATAATGTTGTTGGGCTTCATCCAATCAGCTGAAGCCTTAAGAGCAAAGACTGAAGTAGCACCTCTAACTCCAGACTGCACACAGAAAACCCTAGCCAAGTTTTCTGTTTTTGAATTTCAGACTCAAGGCCCCAACATAAACTCTCACCTGAATCTTTGGCCTGCTGGCCTACTCTACAGACTTTGGACTTGCCAGACCTCACAATTGCATAAGCCAATTCCTTGAAAGAAATATCTCCCACTATATCTGTCTGTCTATCTATGTATCTATGTATCTATGTATCTATCTATCTATGTATCTATCTATCTATCTATCTATCTATCTATCTATCTATCTATCTATCTATCTATCTATCTATATCTAATATATCTTTATAAATCTATAGTCTAATGATCCTGTATCTGTGCAGAACCCTGACTGATAACAGGTATGTTATCAAAATCACTGCTATGGGTGCTTGGGACTTGATTCTGACTCTGACCTTCTGAGGATCATCAAGAACTCCTTTCAAGATCTGTGTGCCTGAGATAACCCCCAGATATATTGACTTTTCCTTGGTTTTCTGCTCCATTGGTTAAAGTGGCACCTGGGTGTGTAAACTCCCGGCATTTCTGAGCTGTCACGCCAGCTTGATGAGCAGCCTCCTGTTGGTGTCGGCTGCCATCAGAGCAGACCTGTGGGCAAACACTTTGGGCTGTCAGCTGGGCCCTCCTGGAACTATCCATTGCAGCTTCCCCCACATGGTGGCAGAGATGGCCACTAGCCATTCCAAATTGCTAGTGTACCAGCATGGTAAACTCGCTTGAAACAGATTGTTTATTTTCTCATAGTTTTGGCCAGAGTCCTAGAATTGACTCTAATTACCCATGTTTGGGTCTTACACCCTCTCTGAATGATCCCATTGGCCAGAGAGTTGAAATTTTCTGATTGAACAGGCTTAGATCAGATGTCACCCAAAATCCAAGGTCTGAAGGCGGTGGAGGAGAGGTTCCCCAAGGAGATGATGAGTATGCAGGAACCATGTCTATTACATTGATAGTTTCCATTTAAAAAAATGAATACATAGGAAATAATGAAATTATAATAATTATTAAGTAAACTGACAGATGTGATTTTCTTATTTTCATTACATAATCTTAAAGGTATAATAGTGAAAAGTTTCACTCCCATCCAATCAAGAACTTCCAGCCACCCAGTTCCCCCACCTCCTACCAGTTGTCACTTTTATTGGTTTCCTTCTAGGGTTTATGCAAATGTGAGAAAAAAAGAACATACAATATTTCCTTCCTTTACTAAAAGCTAATTATGTTACATGCTATTTATACATTTTCCTTTTTCCAGGAATTTTCACCCTAACAACATTGTTCTTTTCAGAGCAATTCATAGAGCATCCTGTGGCTGCACAGTGTATCCATGTCTGGGTGACCCATTGTATTTACCCATTTCCTGCTTTATGGATATTTAGATCCTTTCTATCTTTTGTTATTCCAAGCACTGCTGCAACAATTGTACGTGGATGTGAGTTGCTTCCTACACATGCAAGTGTATCTGTAGGATAAATTCCCAGAAGTGAGACTGCTGAGTTACAGAGTATATGCATTTGTAGTTTGGATAGAGGCTGCCAAACCATCTTCCACAGTGCTTATACCAATATGCACTCAACCAGCAAGGTTGAGAGTGTCTTTCTACTCAGCCTCATCAACTGAAGAGCTTGTCATCTTGTGGATTTTTGCCATCTAATAGATAAAAAAAAAGTGACATATCAGTGCAGTTTCAATATGCATTTCTTTTATTATGCATGAGATGGAGCATCTTTTCGTATGTGTAAGGGCCAGTCCTACTTCCCCAGGCCAGTTCTCCTAGCCGTGGCGCTAGGCTGCCTCCTACCATCTCTGACACCGCCACACTAGGCTTCTTTGGGAGAAGTAGGGTGGTGTGATAGGCAGAGCTCTGGACAAGGAGTCAGAGGTTCAGTGTGCTTATCCTAGTTCTCAGTCTCCATGTTGACAGAACTCTGAGGTATTAACTCAGTGGCTTCCTGAATCCCTCGCAGCCCACATGGTCAGGGATGTGTGGATCAGTCATCTCCAGGAGACCTGAAGTCCCGCTGCAACCTGCATTGAGTGTTTGTGTCTTTCTGCTTGAACACTTCCTGTGATGGCGAACCTGACTTCCTCGAGGGCAGCCTATTTTGTTACTGGATAGCTCCGACTTTGAATACTCATTGGCATAGGAAATCAGTGATAGAAATCCATTTGCAGGGAAATTCCAAACTGGACTACTCTTTCTGGAAACTTTCCAGAAGAGTTTCACCCCTCCCTTCCCTGGACGTGTGACCTTGAGCATGTCATTGGACCTCCCTGCGCTTCAGTTTCTTTACCTGTAAGAGGACAAGTTTGGCCTCTTATTGACCACTTCTTCTGTGGCATATAATCCAACTACAATAGGCTTAAAGCATTAAAGGGATTTATTAGAAAATCCAAAGTAGGGGTGGGCTTCCAGGTTGGTTTGACTCAGGGGTTCAGTGATGTGCTTCAGACAGTTTCTTTCAGGCTGTCTGCTTTGCCTACTATAAGCTTCATCTTTGGGTCATGGACTCTTTGCTTCCTCTTCCAAAGCCAAAGGGAAAGGTTTCCTCAGAAGAGCAAGGATGCGTCTTTTCCAGAAGCTCAGCAGGCCTCTGCCTGCACCTCAGTGGACAGCACTGATGAATTGACAACATGCCCTTCTCTGAATTCGTAAGTGAGGCCAGGGAATGGGTCTTGATTGACACTGGAGTGGTACCAGCTTTTCCAAAGTAAATGGGCTATGAGAAGGAGGTGTGCCTATGCTTTGAAAATTGTTAGTATTATTTTTAACCAAGAGAAGTGAGTGGATGCTGGGGAGGCATTCACAGGGTGCCCTTTGGGACTGGGTGAGTTCCCTTTCTGGTTCTAACATTTTGTAATTCTGGGTGGATGAGACTCTAGATGTGACTATGATCAAAAGAGGAAAACTACTTAATGCTTTTGTGCCTCGTTTTGTCTCTCTTTCCCATGTCCGCTGAGCTTCCCCTAGGTGGTGAGGTGGACTAGTTACATGTGCTCTGCAGATGGACCTCTTGCTAAGCATCTTATTTATTAAATATTATTAGTAAATAATATTAATAAATATTACTTATTAATGTAATAGACAGATCATTGCTTATTTAACAAGAGAACCTGTCTTCATGATGGAAAAGTTCAATTCCTGGTTGAAAGAAAATAATTCCTGTAAAGGCTCATGTTTAGGGTGCTGTGTACTTCCTATAGAATATTCCCACTTTTTCAATATGCAGCCTCAGGCGGGGAGGTCTGTCAGGGTGCCTTCGTTCACTGGCTGGAGTATATGGGAGCGGTTTGATCAAAACTTAGTTACCTGTCTCATTCTCCTTCTCTGTAGAGTGGGGTATTTGTAAGTTCCACTCCACTGTTTGTAAGTTCGTCATGATATCGCTAACACCTGTAACACAGTTTCTGGCACATCTAGAGAGCATTCAATAGGTAAATACTTGCTGAGTAAGTGAATATCTTTTTTGCAGGGTTGTTATGAGGATTAAATGGGATAATATAATAAATATATCACAGTATATTAGCACAGTATATGACATGTAGATGGTAGGCATCAGATGGCCACTGTTATTACCATTGTGAGCAACAGCAAGGGGCGGGGGGGCTGTGGAACAAGACCGAGATTTCCACAGGATGGAATGGATGAAACTGGCCTTGGTTACTTCACACCACTCTGCCTGGTGCCTTGGGAAAATCTGGCCTCTCTCACTTTGTCCTGCTGCCAGTCATTTCTCATCCTCATGTTGGGGGGAATCACTGAGCTTTGAGGCTGAACCTATAGGCGGGGCTGTGTAATTATCCACTGGAGGTTTTTATAAAAGGATCAGAACTCAGCATGGACTCATTTCCACTCTCGCTTCTCCAACTGTGCCCCCAACTATCAGAATGCATGGGCTCCTCTGGTTTGGCTCACTTCAAATTCATTTAAAATTGTTTGGGAGTTTCCCAACCAACCAGAGCTGCTTGCTTAGTCTGCAGTCATGACCCAGATCCCTCCAGCCAAGATGAAGCTAAACCAAGAGAAAGAAGCTCTTTGCCTCCATGAGGAAAACAGCATCTATGTAGGGGGGAATGACGGGGGACCCTTTGCCCTCCCCTTGCCACTTTCCTGCCTCCTGAAGATCAGAAGAGGGGCTTATAATTTTCTCTGAGCCGTGCTAATTGCCTTCCACTTCTTTCTCTTCCCTTTTCTTTTGGCTTCTTAAATCAGGCCCAACTTGTCACCCAGGAGCTGGGCTCCGGCTGGTTTCCAAAGGAGGAAAGAAAAGGCCGCAGCATTCTGTAGAGCTAATTGCTCTCAGGCAGGCTGGTCTGCTCATTTGTACTCTGCAGGGTCCTAACAGGGGCTCTGTTTGGAAGCCGGCTGCAGCATGACCTGGCTCCTTGTGGGAATATGATGGGAGTGGGAGAAACAGAGAGAGGGGATCAGGAAGAAAAGAAGAGGAAAGTGAAAAACTAATAAGGTGCCTGGGTGTGATCTCATTCATTCTTCTCTGCACCTCTGAGAATTCATCATTTTCCCTTGTTTTTTTTTTGCAGAGGAGAGACCTTGCCTAAGTTTCCCAGCTAAAAGGGGGTGTTGCTCCCAAACTGGTTCTGCTCATCTTCAAAACTCTAGCATCAACTCTAGTCCTGTGTCCTACCCCATGAGAAAGGGATCCATGGTCAAATAATTTTGAACACTGTGGAATATTATGTTGTCCTGCTGGAGACTGAGTTTGCATTAGGAAATTAAGACCCTGTGGAACCCTGCCATAAGGAAACTTAATCGAGCAAGCCCCAAATTACACAGTCCCCTGATTTTGTATATATTTATTATCTATCTATCTACACACAACATTTAAATATAATATGTAATGTATATATTTGCAATATAAAATACTATATACATATTTGCAAAAAAGCAGGGGAATGTGTGTATATAGATGTGTATATATGTATGTTTGTATGCATGTGTACTATGTATACATCTGTCTCTGTTTCTTTCTCTTCCTTCCCAGCCAATTCCATACCAGTAGGTTTGTTCCAGCCTTTCCATTCCTTATCTAAAACTCTCTTCTCTGACAGTAAGCAAACTGGATCTCATGTATTTAATCTGAGAATATACCTTATATCACTGTAGGCTGGCTAACCTCTACCACTGTGAAAACCAAACCTATTCCTTGAGGTTCAGTATTTGTGGACAGTGTCATTTGTCTTTAGCTTGAGGGTATTTCGTCAAAATACTGTCTCCAGGATTTATACCAGTTGTTTTTATTGACTGTCATAAGTTTGGTTATGTTATTCATTTGAAACACAGTCTGGTCCATTTATTTCTATTTGTATTCCATTTTGCTTTTCCTTCCCTGATCTTGTTGATTTTTTTTCCTTGAGTATGTGGAACAATACAGTTCCAAAATCAAAACTACAAAAAGGTACTTTCAGAGAAGTGTCGCTCCACATCTCTTTTCTCTATTTCCCACTCTCCATCTTTTCTACCTCCTTTCCATCCACCCACGCATGTAACTCACTTCATTAATTTCTGGTTTATCCTTCTAGTGATACATTTTTACTCAAGTTAACAGGTGTTTGTTTAAGAATCTCCCCTTCTTTCTTGTATGAAAGGTAGCATACTCTAGACAACCTTTTCCACTTAACCCTATTTTCTGCAAATTACTCCATTTTAATTTTATTTTTATTATAGCTACATAGTACTCCATTGTGTGCACATATTATAGTTTCACCCAGTCTTCTATGTGTGCATAGTTAGGTTGTTTCTGACATATAGCAATTATACGGGTTGCTGCAATGAAAAACCTTGTGCATATCTGTTTTCGTACTGTTGGAGGCCTATCTTCAGGTACATTCCTAGGCCTGGCTGGGTCAAAAAGTAAATGCATACACACTTTTGTCAAGTGTTACTTAGATCCCCTCCAACAGTGACAATTTGTATCCTCTCCAGTCATGTATTAGAGCATGTGTTTCCCTACAGCCATGCCAAAGTGTGTTATCATTTTTAAAAAGTTTGCTATTCTAATAGGAAGGACATGGTTATCTCATTATTTAATTTGCATTTTCCATCCATTAGTGAGGTTGTACCTCTTTTCATATGTTTAAGGACCATTTTTATATACTTCTCTGTGAATTATCTATTCAAGTTTGTACATTTTCTTATCAGGCTGTTAGTCCCACTCTTCCCCCATTTTCAAGAGTATGTATTAGGGACATTAGTCCTTTGTCTGTGATAAAGTTTTCAAATGTATCTCCTACTTTGTCAGTTGAATTTTGACTTTGTTTATGGTGTTTATATCATGTAAAAGATAAAAATCTTTTTTTTTCTATGCTCAAATTAATCAATCTCTTTTATCATTGAACCTGGATTTTGAGTCATAATTAGAAAAACTTTACCTCCTCACAGGCTATAAAGGAACTCATCCATCCTTATTCCTCGTACTTGAGTGGTTTCTTTTTTTACATTTGGAACTCTGATCCATTTGAAGTTCATTTTTGTGTATAGTGTGAGGTATGGATCTAATTTTATCTTTTTCCAAATGGCTAAGTTGTCCTAGCACCATTTAATAAAAAGTCATGAGAGTGTTTTAAAAACACATTTACTGGACAATAACTTTGGTTAGATAAAATATTTGGCCAAGGTTTTCTGCCTGGAATCTACCCTCAAGATTTATTTCCATCCTGGTTGAAGTTACTCTGACCGCTAGCTGGCTAGCTAAGCACCTGGCAGTCACGCTAAGCTGGCTTTTTGATGACAAGCCTGTTGCAGGGCATGGCTCTCTGGCTAATTTCAGCATCAGAGCTCTGCCCTCCAGCCTTGTGGATTGGATCCGGTGTTCATTTTCTAATCCTTTGCCTTTGCTTATTTCCAAACCCTGAAACTTCAACAGCTTCTCTTAGTCCTAGCTTGCTGTGGTGAATTTTCTTCTTTGGTTTCTACAAACAAAAGGCATCCTTTTACACTCTACTTCCAAAATTTGTTGTGCATTATTATTGTTATAAATTTGCATGATCCAATGAGGTGGAGAAGAGATGAAGACCAAAAAGAGAATGTATCTTCTAATGCTTGCTCTCAGAGTTCCTCTCGCTTGTTTGGACTCATGTTGGATTAGAGGAACTGGAGGCACATTCATTTCTTTACACAGCGAGCACTTACTGAATACCTATTGTATGCTAGTCCCCGGACTGGTCATGGACATAATGGTGACGAGGCTCAGTCCTGGCCTCCTGGTGCTCATGGTCTAATGGTTGTGGGGGGAGGGCTCAGATGGCAACAGATAATAAAGCTAATATATAAATAGGTAATAACAACGCGATGTGTGCAGTTCCATGTTAGAGGTATGGAATACTGTGCAAAGCATAAGAAATGTGTGATTGGTGAGTCTGCAAGAGGAGAATGGAGGCTGGAAAAGAGCTTTCAAGTTACCTTTCTTACTAAAAGTAGCCACAGGTGCTATTCTATGGCTAGAAAACCTCTCCACCTCCAGCATCTCATTTGATCCTCAGAGGACCGCCATCTGGTGGGTATTAATGTCACCTTCATTTTGTGGATGAGGGAACTGAGGTTTAAGGAAATCATCAGTGTGTAAGGGGCATGACTGTCATGTGAGCCAGAAGTTCTGATTCCAGAGTCTGTCTGAAATTCTCTGGGTGTGTTTTTTGCTTATTTTTCCTGGGATCGGAAAGAGGATGTTGGCACACACTGCCGGGATTCTTTGAGGGTGTGGTTCGCTTTTCTGGACTCACTACTGAGTAGGTAGAAACCGAGTAGGCAGAACTGGAAATCTGCTTCCCATGCCTCCCCTCACCCCTCCCTATCCCCATTTCTCTCTCCCTCCTCAGTGTCCTCCTTCACAAAGTGGGGCAGCAATAGCAGTAAAATCTCCTTTAGGGGCTGATGGAGAACCAAGGGAGAAAATGTATGTGACCTAGGTTGGGAGTTATAAAATACTACCTCAATACGGATGATTATTGTAATTATCTCCGCCGGCACATGCTCCCCAAGAACAGACACAATGGCCAGTAATAGCTACTATGCTTTGATAGGTTGCTGTGTGCCTGCTGCTGTGTCACTTTTTTCATTTTTTACACTTTCTAATTTAGTCCTTGTAACAACCCAGCAAGGGAGGAAGCTCATTCTCATTTTACACATAAGGAAACCTAGACTTGGATAGGTGAAGCCAGGCAACCAGGATTTGAATCCAATGTGATACAAAAATCTGCTGTCCAGAAATTTGGGGTGAGGAATAGGGAGAAAAGCCCTCTGGTTCCTTCCACCCCATGCTCCCTGCTCCCCATGAACCTCACCTCTTAACTACCAGCCTTTCCCTGACAGTATCTATGTTCTACACACCCAGCCTCTGCTTTGCCCTCTGCTGCCAGCAGGGACACAGAATAGCCCTGAAGTCAGGATAAGGGAACCTGGTTCTCCTCCAGCCTGGGAGCAGCTCAAAGGCTGGCCCAGCTGCTGTCCCTGTTGGGGGCAGTGTGTGTGCTGGTCTCCCAAGTTGTAGGGTGAATGCCGTCACCGCTGAGGACTGGGGCTGAGGAAGGAGAGGACAAAGCAGCCTCTTGGGTGAGTGGCCAGGCATGTATGGGGTTGGGTTGTCTCAGCCTCCAGGAGCCCAAAGTTTCCCCACAGGGCTGCTCACGCAGAGCGGCTTCTTTATTTCAGTGGAAGTGATTCAAGGGAGTGAGCAGGAGGTTCCTAATGGAAACCACAGCCCTTTTATAACCCATTCTTGAAAGTGACACCCATCACTTCTGTCATATTCAGCTACTGAGCAGAGAGTTGCTAAACCCAGCTCACACTCAAGGGGAGCAGATGCACAGGACCTGAATCTCAGGAGGAGAACATCGCTGGAGGCCATTGTGTGATTCTGTTTCTATGAAATGTCCAGAAAAAGCAAAGCATTGATAGAGACAGAAAAGAGATGAGTAGTTGCCTAAGTCTGGAAAAGATGGGGGCTGGGGGAGGGTGATGACTGAAAGTATGGGGGGGTCTTTTAGGGGAGATGAAAAAATATTCTTGAATTGATTGTGCTGTTGGTTGTGCAACTCCACAAATACACTAAAACCACTGAATTGTACACTTGAACCAGGTGAATTGTATGGCATGTGAATTACAGTTAAGCTGTTATAAGACTACAGAACAAAAGAGAAGTGCTAGTGACATGACCTCAGAAATTTTTTGTTAACTGAGGCGTTTTTGGATTGATCACTTTCTTTTTATTTATTTGTTTATTTATTTGGTATCATTAATACACACTTACATGAACAACACTGTGGTTGCTGTAGTACCTTCCCCGTGCCCCCTCCTGCATTATGTGTGCTAATCATAATGCCCCCTTTTCCCCTTCTCCCTCCCTTCCCACCCATCCTCCCCAGTCCTTTCCCTTTGGTAACTGTTAGTCCATTCTTGGGGTCTGTGATTCTGCTGCTGTTTTGTTCCTTCAGTTTTTTCTTTGTTCTTATACTCCACAGATGAGTGAAATCATTTGATACTTGTTTTTTTTCCACCTGATGTATTTTACCGAGCATAATACTCTCTAGCTCCATCCGTGTTGTTGCAAATGGTAGGGTTTGTTTTCTTTTTATGGTTGAATAATATTCCATTGTATATATATACCACATCTTCTTTTTCCATTCATCTACCTATGGACACTTAGGTTGCTTCCATTTTTTGGCTATTGTAAATAGTGCTGCGATAAACATAGGGGTGCATATGTCTTTTCCAAACTGGGTTCCTGCATTCTTAGGGTAAATTCCTAGGAGTGGAATTCCTGGGTCAAATGGTATTTTTATTTTTAGTTTTTTGAAGAACCTCCATTCTGCTTTCCATAATGGTTGAACTAATTTACATTCCCACCAGCACTGTAGGAGGGTTCCCCTTTCTCCACATCCTTGCCAACATTTGTTGTTGTTTGTCTTTTGGATGGTGGCCATCCTTCCTGGTGTGACGTGATATCTCACTGTAGTTTAAATTTGCATTTCTCTGATGATTAGTAATGTGGAGCATCTTTTTGTGTGCCTGTTGGTCATCTGAATTTCTTCTTTGGACAAGTGTCTGTTCAAATCCTCTGCCCATTTTTTAATTGGCTTATTTGCTTTTTGTTTGCTGAGGTGCATGAGCTCTTTATATATTTTGGATGTCAACCCCTTATCAGATACGTCATTTTCTCCCATACTGTAGGATGCCTTTTTGTTCAACTGATGGTGTCCTTTGCTGTACAGAAGCTTTTTAGTTTGATATAGTCCAACTTGTTCATTTTTGCTTTTGTTTCCCTTGCCCAGGGAAATATGTTCATGAAGAAGTTGCCCATGTTTATATTCATGAGAGTTTTGCCTATATTTTCTTCTAAGAGTTTTATGGTTTCATGACTTACATTCAGGTCTTTGATCCATTTTGAGTTTATTTTTGTGTATGGAGCAGTAATCCAGTCTCATTCTCTTGCATGTAGCTGTCCAGTTTTGCCAACAACAGCTGTTGAAAAGGCTGTCATTTCCCCATTGTATATCCATGGCTCCTTTATCATATATTAATTGATCATATATGGTTGGGTTAATATCTGGACTCTCTATTCTGTTCCACTGGTCTATGGGTCTATTCTTGTGCCAGTACCAAATTGTCTTGATTACTGTAGCTTTATAGTAGGGCTTGAAGTTGGGAAACGAGATCATTCCTGCTTTATTCTTCCTTCTCAGGATTGCTTTGGCTATTCGGGGTCTTTTGTGGTTCCATATGAATTTTAGAACTATTTGTTACAGTTTGTTGAAGAATGCTGTTGGAATTTTGATAGGGATTGCACTGAATCTGTAGATTGCTTTAGGTAGGATGGCCATTTTGACAATATTAATTCTTCCTACCCAAGAGCATAGGATGAATTTCCATTTATTAGTATCCTCTTTATTTTCTCTTAGGAGTGTCTTGTAGTTTTCAGGATATAGGTCTTTCTCTTCCTTGGTTAGGTTTATTCCTAGGTATTTTATTCTTTTTGATGCAATTGTGGATGGAATTGTTTTCCTGATTTCTTGTTCTGCTAGTTCATCATTAGTGTATAGGAATGCAACAGATTTCTGTGTATTAGTTTTGTATCCTGTGACTTTGCTGAGTTCAGATATCAGTTATAGTAGTTTTGTAGTGGATTCTTTAGTTTTTTTTATGTACAATATCATGTCATCTGCAAACAGTGACAGTTTGGCTTCTTCCTTTCCAGTCTGGATGCTAATGCTGTATTTCTTTGTTTTGTCTGATTGCCATGGCTAGGACCTCCAGTACTATGTTGAATAAAAGCAGGGAGAGTGGGTATTCTTGTCTTGGTCCTGATACATGGCTTTTATTATGTTGAGGTACTTGCCCTCTGTATCCATTTTGTTGAGAGTTTTTATCATGAATGGATGTGGAATTTTGTCAAATGCTTTTTCAGCATCTATGGAAATGATCACTTGGCTTTTGTCCTTCTTTTTGTTTATGTGGTGGATGGTGTTGATGGATTTTTGAAAGCTGTACCATCCTTGAATCCCTGGGATGAATCCCACTTGATCATGGTGTATGATCCTCTTGATGTATTTTTGAATTTCGTTTGCTAATATTTTGTTGAGCATTTTTGCATGTATGTTCATTAGGGATATTGGTGTGTAGTTTTCTTTTTTGGTGTCTTTGCCTGGTTTTGGTATTAGAGTGATGCTGGCTTCATAGAATGAGTTTGGAAGTATTTCCTCCTCTATTTTTTGGAAAACTTTAAGGAGAATGGGTATTATATCTTCTCTAAATGTCTGATAAAGTTCAGTGGTGCATCCATCTGGCCCAGAGGTTTTGTTCTTGGGTAGTTTTTTGATTACTGCTTCAATTTCATTGCTGGTAATTGGTCTGTTTAGATTTTCTGTTTCTTCCTGGGTCCATCTTGGAAGGTTGTATTTTTCTAGAAAGTTGTCCATTTTTCCAGGTTATCCAGTTTATTAACATATAGATTTTCTTAGTATTCTGTAATAATTCTTTGTATTTCTATGGTGTCCATTGTGATTTTTCCTTTCTCATTTCTGATTCTGTTTATGTTTGTAGATTCTCTGTTTTTCTTAATTAGTCTGGGTAGGGGTTTATATATTTTGTTTATTTTCTCAGAGAACCAGCTCTTGGTTTCATTGATTTTTTTCTATTATTTTATTTTTCTCAATTTTATTTATTTCTTCTCTGGTCTTTATTATGTCCCTCCTTCTGCTGACTTTGGGCTTCATTTGTTCTTCTTCCTCCAGTTTCAATTATTGTGAATTTAGACTATTCATTTGGAATTGTTCTTCCTTCTTTAAATAGGCCTGGATTGCTATATACTTCCCTCTTAGAACTGCCTTCGCTGTGTCCCACAGAAGTTGGGGCTTTGTGCTGTAGTTTTCATTTGTCTCCATATATTGCTTGATCTCTGTTTTAATTTGGTCATTGATCCGTTGATTATTTAGGAGCATGTTGTTAAGCCTCCATGTGTTTGTGAGCCTTTTTGATTTCTTTGTTCAATTTATTTCTAGTTTTATACCCTTGTGCTCTGAGAAGTTGGTTGGTACAATTTCAATCTTTTTTAATTTACTGAGACTCTTTTTGTGGCCTAGTATGTGTCTATTCTGGAAAATGTTCCATGTGCACTTGAAAAGAATATGTATCCTGTTGCTTTTGGGTGGAGAGTTTTGTAGATGTCTGTTAGGTCCATCTTTTCTAATGTGTTGTTTAAGGCCTCTGTCTCCTTACTTATTTCAGTGTTATCATTTTTGCTTTTAACTATTATACATATTTTAAAGAACTTCAGAGGAGAAAAACAGTCATGTAAGTAATGTGTCATTTTTCTCTGGCTGTGTTCAAGACTTTTCTTTGTTTTGCCAACTTGATTATGCTATCTCTGGGCATGTAAATCATGTATTTGAAAGCATTTTTTGACATAAGAGGAATATAAAAAGAACTCTGTGAATTATTACTGTAAGTTAGACAAAGCCACATAAAATATCAGAAATTCAATTGAATATTATAGTAAGTGTCTTCTAAGAATTATACGGTCCTAAGAATATAAAAGAATAAAAAAATTCCATCAGATTGCTAAGTTTCAAAACTTAGATTTATGATTCTGTTGTTGTCTTAGTCCATTAGTATTTGAGCTGTCATAACAAAGTACCACATACTGGGGGGCTTTTCAACAACAGAAATTTATTTCTCAGAGTTCTGGAGGCTGAAGTCCAAGATCAGGGTACCAGCATGGTTGGGTGAGGGATCTCTTCAAGGTCTCTGACTTGTCTCTGTCCTCACGTGATGGAAAGGGGTGAGGGAGTTCTCCTGGGCCTCTTTTATAAGGTCATTAACCTCACTCATCAGGGTCTGCCCTCATGACCTAATCGCCTCCCAGAGGTCCCACCTCCTAATACCGTCACACTGGGGATTAGGTTATCAACACATGCATTTGTGGAGCAGGGTACACCCTGAGAATAAAGCAATCACTGATTTAAAAAATCTAAGGCTAGAGGGAGAAAGACATTTATACAGTGGGAAACTTATTAACAAGGGTGGGAGCTGAAGACTTTTGTTAGTGAAAGAATTAGGTAATTCTCCACACCCCCCAAGAATGTGGGGTAACTGATTGCTATCTTCTTGAAGTTATGGAAGAAATTATATTTACACCAATAAATAGGGTCACGAAAGGGAATCTAGGCAGCCTTCTATGTTGCACATCTCTGTTAGTAGATGAAGCCAACTGCAACAAAAACAAGCCTCAAGTGGCCAGAGGCCCTTCCAGTTATCATGACGAATAAGAGGGCTATAGTTCAAAGGATTGCGGAGCTGCAGACCAGCTGACACCATCAGAGGACAGCCTGTAATGGCTCCAACAGCTGGAGGACATATTACTGTCTTCGTCCAACACACATTTCTATTCCAATTCCTTCTCATCCTAAGTGTGAGCTGCCAGGACAACACTGGACACCGTGCCAACCCAGCGCTCTGCTGGGAAACTGTCTGCATGAAAGAATTCTGGATAAAGAACTGATGGATTGTGTCTGTGAAATTCTATTGAACAGGCTTGCAAGTCAGCTCTCTGCTACTAACTCAGAGGCCAGTGGACAATAAGTCACAACTATCCCCAAGCCATAACCAAAACAAGGTGAGCCAGACTGCCCAACATATTACTGGTAGTCAAACTTAGTGACCCCAAAGTTTTTATCACCCTAGGCAGGTGTCAACCAAAGTAAATGAGGGTTACCCTGTGGCATTGATAGCTAATGTTGATTGTCATAACAAAGTCTTGAAGAACCGTTTCAAGATCCAGGATCAATGACTTCTTAGGACTGCTGGTGTGAAACAATGATGCCAACCAATGATGGAATTCACAGCAGTCTTTACTAACATGGGGATCAGATATGCATAGAGTAGGGTGCAATGAGGCCCCCAAATCCAGGAACCTTTCTGTCACAAACTCTAAATGTAAAAATTCAACAAACAAAATCTCAATATTTTACTTCTTTAATCTCTTACTTCTGTTTTCTTTTCTAAGGGGATACTGTGGTTCTCTTCCTTTTTAAATGTCTATCTAAATTTCCTTCTGGATGTATATTTTACCTTGTTTACTGTTAGCCTACTTCCTCCTTGTTTTAAAAATTTACAGATGAGTTACCTTTTACCGGTATGTTATCAACCTCAAAAAAGTCAGTTTGTCAGTATGATGGTCACTTTTCCCTGAAGATCTCCAAACTATTCCTGGGAAGGTGGTCGTGATGCCGGGCCTTGGGTTCTACTCATGTACAAATGGGAGCCCATAAAGTGGATGATAAGAACTGAGGTGGAAAAGTCCCTGGCTTCCTTCTGGTTGTTAATCCCTCTCGTAAGTAAACAATGAAAGCCATCTGTTTGTCTTCTTTGGAAAAATGTCTGTTCAGATCTGCTCATTTTTTAAGTGGATTGTTGTCTTTTTGCTCTTGAGTTTCATGCATCCTTTCCATGTTTTAGTTATAGCCCCTTATCAGACAAAAGATTTGCAAATATTTTCTGCCATTCAGTAGGTTGTCTTTTCATTTCGTCGATGGTGTCCTTGGCTGTGCAGAAGCTTTTTAGGTTGATGTGGCTCCATTTGTTTTTTATTGCTTTTGTTGCGTTTGCTTTCAGTGTCAGATTGAAAAATTCATCACCAAGACCTATATCAGGGAACTTACCTCTCGGGTTTTCTCCTAGGCGTTTCACGGTTTCAGGTCTTACACTCTGGTCTTTAATGCATTTTGAGTTAACTTTTGTGTACGGTGTGAGAGAGTGGCCCAGTTTCATTCTTTTGCCTGTGGCCATACAGTTTTCCCAATACCATTTATTAAAGAGACTGTTCTTTCCCCATCACATATTCTTGGCTCCTTTGTCACAAATTAATTGACCATATGTGTATGGGTTTATTTCTGGGGTCTCTTTTCCATTCCATTGACCTATGTGTCTGTTTTTATGCCAATACCATATCGTTGTGATAGTTTTCTATTGTTATATAACAAATTCCACAAACTTACCATCCTAAAACAATACACATTTATTATTTCACAGTTTCTGTTGGTCCAGGAGTTTGGGCTTATCTCATGTATAAATGGGAACCCAGGGACCTTCTGCTCAGGACCTTATAAGACTGCAGCATAGGTGTCAGCTGGGCTATGTTCTCAATTGGAGGCTTGGATGGGGAGGAAACTTCTTTCAAGCTCATTCAAATTGTTGGCAGAATTCAACTGAAGGGCCCATTTCTCGGGTCCTAAAGGTTTCCCTTGTTCCTTGCCATGAGGACCTCCATATAAGCTATTCATAACATGATAATTTGTTTCTTTAGGACCAGTAGGAGTATCTCTCTCAAGTCACAGAGTTTTATATGACAAATGTGACCGCAAGAGTGAAATCCCATCACCTTTGTCATATTTTAAGAAATCACATTTTCTACCAGAACTCAAAGGGGAGGGGATTTTACAAGGGCATGATCCACTGGGGGTCATCTTAGAGTGTGTTTGCTGTACTAGGTTATGAGGCAGATTAATTTTGCCCTAACTCCACCATTTGCTGGATGCATGTCTTTTAGTGAGCCGTTTCACATCTCTTGATATGCAGTTTCATCTCTAAATTGGAGCTAATATTTTGCTCCCCCCCACAAATTGCAGTTTCTGGGAAGATTAAATGAGATAATCCTGTGCAGAAGCTGAAGGACTATGAAATTATAATGTACTAATGAACATAAACTGATTACCCAGACGAAACCTTTATTAGAACTAGTTATCTTCCTTGGGATCAAATATATGCTGGGTTGCATAAATGTCTGATTTATCTGTTGTCAGGGCTTAAATATACTTGGATAACAAAAGACTATGTTTACTTTTATATAGAGATGCTTATAGCTTAATCAACTATGCTAATGGAAAATGTATATGCAAAAGTCTTGACAACTAAGAGACTCTTGTGGGTACTTTTTCAGAATTATTTAAGGCATCATAAATATAGATTACACAACTTTTGCATAATATGCTGCTAGCCAGAGATGTCTGTAAATAAATGTAGGGCTAGAGTCATGCAACGAATTGGGAGTCCAAGAGCAAACTTCTGAATCTAGTCCTCCCAGAGCCACAGAAAAGCTCTGAACCTTGGGAAGATGAATTACAAATGAGCCTCAGTTTCCTCACTTATAAAACTGAGGAGGGTGAGCTCTAAAATCTCTGAGGTGCCTTCCAGCTCAGAGATTCTATGAATCCAGCTGACAATGCCATTTCCTGACTCAAAACATTTATAATTTTTGGTTCCATTAAGCAGATGCAGTTATCATGTATTTCTTTTGTGAGTCCATCTGTTTACATAGCGACTTGAACTGGAGGCTGAATGTATAAGGTGGGTGCTCTGGGATGCTGATCCATTTCCCTTCCCAACCAAGTTATTTATCCCTCCAGTGACTGCCAGTGTTGTCTGTTGATGGCTCATAGTTGAATTCCTCCCCCAAAGTGGCTGCTTGGCTCAGGGCCATGCCCCCTCGCTGGGAGTAATTCACACCCAGTGATTGGTTATGAAGAGTCACAAAGTAGGAGTATAGGGCTTGTCCACCTTGTCCACTGGGGCAGCTCTAATGGTCTGTGCTGGCTCCAGAGTTTTCCATGGGGTTGGCTGAGAACACTTTTGAAATGACATTGCCCTCTAACTCTTGCTCAGACCTGTTGCCACTCTGTCATGGGCGTTAGTTCCGACCATATTTCCCAATCGACCACGACCTCAGAGTCTCTTTCCTAGGGAGCCTAATCTAAGAGTTATCCATTAATATCAGCTTCAAATCATAGAAAACCAAGGAAAAGGTAGGTTAAGCAACAGAGCTCCAGGTCAGTTAATTCAGTGGTTCAAGAACTTTCAGAAGTCCAGGTACTATTCAAAATGGATAGTTAAGCAATTTTTCAATATATACAGGCCAATGGACCATTGATAGCCTTAAAACCCTATTTTTTCTTCATGATCAAGTTTCTTTTCATTAAAAAAAAAACAGTAAAATTTCCAGATAATTGTTAATTATGTTCACTAAACCAGTCCAGACATAAACAGCAATTATGAATACCTATTAGGTATTGGACACATTTTTACTTTAACAAATTTAACCTTTACAATCATTCTATGAGGTTAGTGTTATTATTCTCACTTTACAGATGAGGGAACTGACATTCAGAAATGTGAATGGTGTGTCTAAGGTCATATATTACTAAATGGTCAAATTTTGGTCTCTTGACCCTTAAACAAATGTCGAGCTCTTTCCATTATTGCAGCCTCGCTTCCGCAGTTGTTACTCCAGGCAGAAGGTTAGTACCAAGTAGGTGTATGTTATCTTCATTTTAAGGAACTTGGTTGAGTTGAGTTTTTGAAGAAAGATTATTGATGGCATTTTTTTCTTCCTAGTCCAAGGTTACATACTGTGATCCCTTTATCTCTCTGGCCTATACTCACTCCAGTATATATATAATTGAATGAGTAATTATAAAAACTACTAAAGGCAAAATATCATATTGGAAAGTGTGGGATATCTAGAGGCCAAATCCCACACTTAAGTTCCCAGTCTTAAGTTCCAATTTAAACAGCCATGGATAGTTTATTTCACTAGGTTTCAGAATTGTCCTCATCTATGAAATGAGAGGGATAACACTTCTCACTTTGTTCATGGGATACTGTGAGGATCAAATGTCATAAGGTGTATGAGAGTGCTTCGTAAATTGTTATACAAATACCAGTTGTTTTTACCCACGAGACTAAAGTTTCCTGAAGTATGTGCCTCAGGTAATGAGCAAAGTAATCCACTGGGAAGCAAATAAAAAATGAGAAACTCTATGTATATTTTTCTATCTAGAGAACGGGAGTTGCAGAGGTAGAATGGCCATTTGTTCCCTTTCAACATCCCAGGACACTTTGCTATTAATATGTGCCCAGGTAAGTGGCTTGCTGGATTATACTGAACTAAAATGATAATGTTTCAGTATGTCATAATGTGATGGTGACACAGAGGTTCACCAATCATCTCACGGCAGACTGAGATCAATCAAAGTTAAAGAAGAGCTGTACATTTTTGTTTTGTGAGAAGCAAGTATGCTGTGTTTACTGATGTTCCTGTGATAATGAGTGTCTGTCAGTAGCATACTACTCACCCAATATTAAAAACAAAAACAGAAACATGTTCAACCCATTCATTTGTTGCCGGTTGGCCAGTGTCAGGGAGGTTTCACCTGTGGACCAGGGTGAGACCTCTACCTGGAGACAGATGCAATCAGGTTCTTGACTCTGATAGGGAAAGAATTCATGAACAGGTCAAGCAGATGCAAGCAAAGGGTAGTTTATTAAAGCAAAAGTACACACTCAAGGCGGGAGTGTGGGTGTGCCCGAGAGATGAGCAGCTAAGCGGTAGAACATACTCAAGAAGGGAGCACAGGGATGCTCAAGGGGTGAGCAGTGTGGTGACGTAGGGTGGAGTAGTCTTAGAGCTGGAGCCTGAGTAAGGGGTGGCATATTCATTGGGATAGGTGGAGTTTTCTCTGAATAGGGAGGGTTATGGGCTCCACCTTCTTTTTGCCCTGATAGGTCAGCCTCAGAACTGTCATGGCAACAAGGGGTGTGGTTTCTAATGTGTTAATGAGAGAATAATGAACTTTGGGGCTAACTGTTGGTTACTTTTGTTCCCCATCTCGCTGGTTTGCTTTTGCTTAATCTGTTTTACCATCAGTTCGTTTTCCTAAAAACTAGCTGGTGTGTTTTGTTTTGCCATCAGCTACTTTTCCTAGAATCTAGCTGGTTTGCTGAACCTGTTTTACTTGCTGGCCACATGAACTGGTCTCCAGCCACTAATAACTGTGGGTTCTTGACTGGCCCAGAGTCTGGCTCTCCTCCTGAACCACACTGCCTATGTCACCTTGATTGCAAAGGTGAGAAATTAACAATAATTGAGAAAATAGCTCCCTCTTTCAAAAGAACTAGTACTTGGAACATGTTGACAATGGGTGTTTGGAGATCACTGCCAGTGATTTTTTATCACTAGGTATAAAGTGTGACACCTGTAAAAAAAAATCTCCATGCCCTTAAGCTTGGAAACAATACTTCCTAATCTGTTTCAAAATCTTCAGAATAAAGAGGTTCAGTAGATTTTACATCCATTCAGGGATTAAGCACAAACACAGGAAATAGTTCAGAAAAAGCAGGGGGCACTTGGGATTACCTACTCAGATAAGTAGAACTGACATAAATGTAATACGTCACGTCACGTTGTTTTGTTCAGTGAACCTGGATCAGATTGTCAGGGCTGCAGGCCCTCTTCCTCCACTCCAAGTCTGCCTACCAAAGACTGCATGAACCCCCGAGCGTGTGCACAAACCAACCCCTCAGCTTGAGAAAGGAGCTCTCTTTAAGGAATGTTTTCTAGTGGCTGCTCTAATCAGTTCAGTGTTTTTGGTGAGAGACTTTTTTCCCTTCTAAAACTATAATTACAGGTTCCATAAATTCAAATCTAGAAACACCTGCAGGTGATCCCTAGTCTCTCTTATCAAGCCATGGTTACAAAAGGGAGGGAAGAAGCAAACAATACCCAAAATAACAAAACACAACAAAAATCCATAAAAACCCAAACTCAAACCCAACAAAACAACAAAACAAAGCCCAAACCTCTCTAATTATTGAAGATTTACCTACACCTACCTAGCATCCTTATAAATTTACCTATCTAGGAAACCCGAAAGGAATATGGGAATTCCCTCGCAGATTCCCCAGTTCACCAAATGACATTTTTTTATGTGTCAGGATATGCTTAACGCTACGGAGATTACAGATGATTAAACAAACAGTTAAGACATAAAGTGACTTTAATAAAGAGAAAAGGATTTAACATTTTTGTGTCAGGCATTGCTCAGACATTGTTCAGACACTGGCAGTCATGCAGCTTGCATTCGTTGGTACTCACTGTGTACTAGGGATGGTCCTAACTGTGGATACAAAGATAATTATAAATCACAAAAATCAAGAAGATGGTGAAGCAAATGTATCTATTTGCTTATCCATTGAAAAATCCTTTAAATGATAGAAAATACACTTAGAATAAATGTGACCTAATAACAGACTAGATACTAATCAACCATTCTACTGGAGACAACTCAAAAAACCAGACAAAATATTAAAACAAATGTTCTTAAAGTCACCAGAGAACTGACAAGATAGCAAAAACTTTACCATGCCGTGACTCTGAGAAGGTCAGAGACTCGGGGAGATGATCCCAATAGCCAGGGCTACTTATTCCTCTAGGGATGTGTGTCAGTTTTGGAGAAAGAGGTTAAAAAGCTTAAGGGCTATAGTACTCTTGACTCTTAAGGATAATGAGAAGGAGAGTCGAGTGAATCGCTCTAACTTTGTTGAAACACTGAATGGAGTAAGGATGAACTAAAATTAGGACCTGACAGAGACAGGGTCTCAAGTTTGAAATGTTTCAGTCCCTAACTTTGGAATTAGGTGTATCCTGGCTCACTAGCGCCTCAAGGTTCCTGGTAATGGTGACCATAAATCCTCTCCAGAGGAGGACAGACTCATCTTAGGCCTCACATTCATTTTACAAATATTTTTAAAAGAACTATGTCTGGAACACAATTAAAAACAAACAGACATACAAGGAAATAAGACCACATAAATGAAAATGAGAAAAAAATAACAGAAATAACAAACTCACAATTAGTTTTTAAAAAGCCATACTTACTAGGCTCAGGAGGATAAAAGACATCACTAAGGATGTCAGCAGAAAACTGGAAACTGTGCAAAAACTAAATGAAAATTCTAAAACTGGAAAATTCAACAAATAAAATTAAGAACTCAGTGTTAGGAGTTTAGCAGTATATTTGACAAGTAGAGAAAGAAATAGTAAACTGAAAGATTGTTCAGAAGAAAATATTCATAATGAAATGAGAGGAAAGGATGAAAAAAACCAGAGAAGGTAAGAGCTATAAATGAAATTGTGTGAGGCTTAATTTATAATGAACTGGAGCCCAAGTCCAAACACAGAATGGGCAGTGTGTTATTTGAAGAAACAACAGATATTTGACAGATATTTCAAAATTTATGAAAGATGCCAGACCACAAAGTCAAGAAGCCCTACACAACCCAAATAGGGTAGATATAAAGAAAAATATAGTTAGATACCTTACAGCAATACTGCAAAAAATCAAATAAAGATGAAATCTTAAAGGCAGTTAGACAAAAAAAGCCTTCAAAGGATCAAAAATAAGACTGACAGCTGACTTATCAACAGCAACAGTAGAAGCTGGAGATAAAGAAATGGTATCTTTAAAGTGCTGAAAAAATAAAAATTAATCTGCCAACCAAGAATACTGCATCCATCGAAAATATCTTGCAAGAATGAAGGCAAAAATAAAGGCACTTTTAGAAAAACTGAGGGAATGTGGCATTTACACTAAAAGAAATATGAAAAAGTATTCTTCAGGTAGAAGGAAAATGATCCCTTCTGTGTGCAACTAAAATTATATATACACATGCACACATATCTCAAATATATAACAACAGTGGCATATATATTAGAAACATACTAAAGTGTTCTAAGAACTTTGCATTGTCTTGGAAGTGGGTAAGATTAGACTTGGCCAATCAAGGATGCACGTTGCAAACACTAGAATATCTACTGAAATACCTGCAAAAGTGCACATAACTTCCATGCTAACAGACGGGGATATGAAGGATGTGAGATAATAAACAAAGTTACAATCAACCTTAACTAAGGTAAGAATGAAATAAAACAGGAGTATTATAGGTAGATAAATAGAAAGCAATTAGTAAGATTTTAAGTTAACACCCAAATATATCAGTAATCACATTAAATGTCGATATAATAATGTTTCTTTAAAAAACATAGATTAAAAAAAGCTCATCTTAAAATAAATCACATCTAAAGCATAAGACCATACATCAATATAAAAAAAGAATAGAAAATGCAAAGTGGTATCATTATATTTATATCGGACCAAACAGGCTTAAATGCTAAGAATTGCAAGATATAAAAAAAAACATATTATAATAAAAATAGGTTCAATTTGCCAGGAAGATACAACAATTCTAAATTTGTGTATACTTATAGTCTCAAATATATATAAAGTTAAATTTGATGGACCTACAAGAAAAATACACAAACATGCTGTCAGAGTGAGAAACTTCAACATATTTCTCAGTAACTAACAGAATATAAGCAGGGAACTTTATATTGTTTTCTACATAGAAAATTTAGAGACAATTCAGTTTTTTTCTCCACTACAGTTGATTGAAATTTGCTTTTTCCATTGATGATATTTTAGTAAAGTGTCTTTTTGCTTCACTATCTTTTATTGGTGATATCAAAGTTGGGAAGATCTCTGTCAAATTTCTTTCAAATGTGATCTGTCAAATTAGGAAGCATTTTTCACAGGCTTGCTTTTGCACCCTATTATTTATCCAGTACCCCATATTTTTGGTGCCAGTCACTATATCTTGCCTGGCACCAAAAATATGGGCCGCTGGATAAACTATCCAGTCTTGTATGTGGATGTGTATCTCAGTAAACAATGTCTGGTTCTGGACGTCATGATTCTAGGTGGGTTGGCATAGTGGGCAGTAAGAGTATTCTGAAAGTCATTCTTTTCTGGCACAACTAACAATAATGAAACCACACATGGAAATGACTGCAACCACATAAATACATCCCACTAAACTGACACTGAAGGAATCCACATCTGAACGCAAGCTGAATTCCCAAAATGTCCCAACTATTCCCACATCAATCAGCATGAGGGAAATTACACTGGGCAACCATTTGGAATTTGTAGGCGTGGCATCTTTTGAATTTGGATCAAGAACGCAAGACTCTGAGTGGCTTCTTTGCAAAGGGATGTCAGTGGAGAACGAGGAGCAGCCCAGAGTTACTGAGGTCAGACCCTGGGGTTTAGCTGCTCCCTAAACCCCAGGGAGGGTGCAATTGGACACGGGCTCTTACTGGGATTATAAGAGTATAGGGCAATTATTGATAATGCTAAGCTATGAAATTCAATGGAGTAAATTTTAAAGACCCTGTAGGTGTTATTCAGTGATTCATTCAGGCAGCGTCCCAGGTAGCAGATAGAAAGGAGCTCTGAAGAGCTGTGCAAAATGGACTTTCATAAGCAAAAGGGAGCAGAGCAAGGAAGTTATAATAGGCAAAAAAGTGAATTGGTTGTTACAAGGACACTTTCGTGGGGAGCAGGGTTCCCTTAGGCAGATTGCCTGATGGCGCTTTCATGCTAGTCCTGATTGATCGGTTTGAGACTCCACTTTTGGGAAAGCCCAAACTGTAATTAAGTCTCAGTTTGGTGACATGGGACTTAGCATAACTGGCTCGCTTTTGGGCCTCTTGTTTTGTTTTTAACAATAGTTTGGTCCATGAATTTCCGGACATTCCCCTTGCCTTTGCTATTCTTCAGTGAGTTGTAAAATTCCTGGGAAGGCCTTGCAGGGACAGCTCGCTGCCAGCAAGAAAAACAGCTTAAGCAGTTAACAGGTCAGAAACCAGCAAGGAGTCCGGGAGACAAGGCACTCAAGTCCCCCGTGTGTCATCGTGTTGTCCATGCAGACCCTAGCTTGGAGGGGGGAGCAGAATCTCCCCTTTTTGCTGTGGTCTCCTCTCCCTCACCTCCCTATCCCCTTCCTAGTTTCTCCTCTTTCTCTCTTTTTAATCTCTCTTCTCTTTTCCTTCCCTCCTTGTCTGTGAAGGCTTTTTGACTTTCCAGGTTTTGAGGGGGGTGAAGCATCTGGAAGAGGAGCCAACCATTCTCTTTGGAGCAGAAAATCCCTCTCATAGCATCATGTTGAGATATTAGTGTGCTAATAAAATGTGTGGTTTCCTCACTGAGTTACCAAAGAACCCTCAGGTGATGAGGTAGTGAAAGAAAAGGTCTGGGTGAGGAAAAAAGTAACCCTTCTCCTATAACATTCATGTAGTTTATGGGTGTGATTGTTTTCCTTTGGGTGTTTTTTACAAAATTCAAATCATATTGTGTACTATTATATAGATTAAATAAATAGTCTGTTACATTTTCCCATACCATGTCTACAATGTGTTCTTTCTCAGTACTTTATTGAAATATAATTTATATATAGTAAAATACATAAATCTTTAGCCTATAGCTCAGTGGCTTGTGATACATGTTTACAACTTATATCGAGATACAGCACATTTCTATCACCCTAAAAAAATTTCCTCTGGGTAATCTACTCCCTACTTCATGCCCTCCTACTTTAATTAATATTTTAGCTTCTATCATTGTAGATTACTTTTGCAGTCAAATTTGTCACAATTCTTTATATATTCTGGGTATAAGCCCTTCATCAGATACATGCATTTTGAATATTTTCTCCTGGTCTGTGGCCAGCCCTTTTCCTTTCTTAAACTGTCTTTGAAGAAACAGAAGTTTTCATTTTAATTAAGTCCTACTGATCAAGCGTTGATTTATGGTTGTTTCCTTTTATAGTCTAAGATATCTTTCCTATCCCCAAGTTGAAGAAGATATTTTCTTATGTTTTCCTCTAGAAGCTTTAGGGTTTAGTTTTCATATAAAAGTCTATGAATTATCTTTCATTAATGTTCATTTATGGCGTGAGATACAATATATATAAAGTTTTATATTTTGCACGCATCTATTCAGTTGTTTCAGCACTGTTTGTTGGAAAGACTTTCCTTTCTCTCTTGATTTGTGCTTGAAACTTTGTCAAAAAGCAGGTCATCAGATTCTGACCCATTTCTGGACTCTCTATTCACTTCTGTTGATTTGTCTGCTTGTACTTAACCATTATCTTAATTATTGCAGCTTTCTAGTAAATCTTGAAACATGTTAATGCAAGTCTTCCAGCTTTGGTCTTGAGGTATCTTGGCTATTCTAAGCTCTTTTCATTTCCCTCAATATTTTAGAATCAGCTTATTAATGTTTATAAAAAAAGCCTTTTGAGATTTGAATTGGCAGGTCATTGTATCTATAGATCAATTTGGGGAGAATTTATATCATAACAAAATTAAATATTTTAGTACATTAATACAGTATGTCTTTTTAAAAAATCTCTTTTTAAACTCTAATTTATCTCAGCAATGTTTTATAGTGAGGTCAACACATCTGTTATTAATTTATCCCTGCATATTTGTGATTTTTTAGTTTATCAGTGCTTTCTTACTGTTACAGCGAGTGCAATGATCTTTCATTGGCTTCTGCCTCCTAAGCATAAGCAGAACTCAGCTACTCTATGGTTTCATACCCATATTACAGTTCATTTAGGTACATTTTGTAATTTAGTTTAAAAACACTTTATCCTGGGAGATTTAGGTTATTTCCATTCCGTTCACTTATAAGGAAAACTGAACTGAGCATTTATACGTTGAGCCAGATACTGTTCTTACTACCTTTTTTTTTGTATTAGCTTATTTAATTCTCAGAAAAGCTGTTTTATTAATCTCTGATTCTGTCTCTAGGATAAATCCCTGGACATGGAATTGCTAGAGAAAAGGGTGTACGTGTTTGCAAAGCTCTAGAAGAGCAGTAGGAACTTCATGCCAAGTTATTTCCATGCAGCCGGGCTAACACTGCTGTACAGGCTGCACCGTGGTGTTCAGTATTTTGGCTTAAACATCCTACCCATAGGCAGCACTACAGTGAATCTCTATTTAATGGGGGAAGGGATGGAGGAATGTTTAGATGAGCCATGGAATTAAGAGATCAGCTCAAACGGTGTGAAATTTCTTGGATTTGAGCCAGCTCTGTATTTGTCCACCTGTATTCATAAACTTCAAATGAAGAGCACAAACATCAAGAGAATTTATGTTGGTTAACTGCTTATCACTTGCCGCTAATTAACATTCTTTGATTAGAGGCTCATTAACTTTCATCATTGGAGACATGGTTAGGACTTCATTATACAAATAATGTCAGTGTCTCCTCTAATCTAGCTGAGATTGCATACTCACATCCATACCGGTTTCAAAACCCTAGATCAAACCTCATCTTTCCTCCAGCAGCCAGGCACACTGCCTGTGCCCATGATGCCAGCGTGCAGCACAATGCACATTAGCCATCTGAAAACCTCCTGGCTCTTGAGAACCTAATGGTGTGAATGAGTCCAGGAAGGTCACAGCTATTGAGAGAGTCCTAAAACCTTTGACCAGTATAACTGGACAGACCACGGAGGTGGGAGGACAAGGTATTGGGAGTCAGTTTGCCATGGGTCTTTCAAGTTTCTGCACATCTTGTGAGAAGAGGCACTGAGAGCTTTTGTTGTTAACTGTCTTTTCAAGGATGTTTGTACAACAAATATAACTCGTAAACAGAAACAGAAACAGAAACATGGAAGGACTCTGAAGTATCTTTTTCTGCTTTCACCACCTGCTTTTGGGCATCAGCTTTCCGGCTCCTCCTTTCCATTTCTTTCCAAGTTTGCAGTGATAGGAGACAGGTCAGCTAGTCAACCAACTATTCTTGAAATAAGTCTTGTTAACTCTATTTATAGATGGTTCTCCAGCTTAGAAGAAGGAAGAGATAGTATCTCCCTTTGGGGCAGAGGGCAGATTTGTTTGCTGACTTATAATGTCTGTCTCTACTATGTAGATTGGGCAAGTTTTGCTTATAGCTCCTTTAAAAGATTAAAGTTTCTTAAACTTGAGATTCCTCTCCTGCAACACCCCCCACTGTGTGTGTAGGAGTTACCTGGTGCTTGCTGTAGTGCCTTATTGGAATCAGGGTGCAGAGACCTGGTATCAGTGATGATATTCTGGCTACTGCTATTGCTGTGAGTAATAAGCTGTTCTTTGACTCTGACCCACGAATTTCACATCTTCTGCAGCATCCATAAGTTATAGTAGGTTAACTTGTTAGATTTTAGGTAGGGCAAAGTCCCAGATCCTTCTCAGTTATTAATGCAAGGTGGGAGTCTGGGCTGAATCCAGAATTGCTAGAGAAAGTCAAAACTCTGAAGCAACACAGAGGGCTGAGCAACTTTCTGCCTTTTTCAGGCACTGGGAAGCCTCAGCCTCAAACTGGGGGCCATTGCTGAGTCCTCCTATGGGGGGGGGTAAGGGAGACAAAGGGAGAATAAAATGGAGGTAGGGGCTGTAGGACAGAAGTTAAGACTCAATTCAGTCAATCCTTGTTGCTGGTCAACAACCTTCATTAAAGTCAAAACCGTAGCGGCATGGGGGTGGGCAGAAACTGCGATAGTCACGGACAAATTCTGGCAGTACTGTTTCATTCATCCAAATCTTCATTGCATCCTCTCTCTGTGAAGGTCAGTAAGGGCCTGTTCTGCCGCCTCCCCCGGGGGTTTTAGTGAGCTCGGATGAGATGGTGTATGAGGAAGCTGTAAAGCAAAGGTAAAAAAGTAAGGGCGCTCTTCTTGTCCACTGCCCGGTGCTTTGTTAATGGAAATATTTAAATCTAGGGTAGCATGAAAATAGTAATGGCCACCATTTGTGGGGTACTTATTGTTCTAATCAGTTTACAGTTATTATATCATTTAAGCTTCACAATAAGCCTGGGAGGAAGGTAATATTATTATCCTCATATTAGGAATGAGGGATATGAACATGTGGGTGCAGACACAAAGGAAAAACATAGTTTAGTAACTCAGAAATGAGACAGAACCATGGAAGGACTCTGAAGTGTCTCTTTCTACACCCACCTCCTTGCTTTTGTTCTTTGCCTTTCCAGCTCCCCCTTCTTGAATCTTCCGAGTTGCAATGACAGGAGAGAGGTCAGCCACCTGACCGGCCACTCTTGAAAGATGGCTTGCAGGCTCTCTGCTGGATGGTTCCCCACTATGATCAGGACCTCCGTGCTTTCCTCACCTTGTCTGTCTCTCCCTCCCCCTCTGAGCATCAAGAGGCCGGGGAATGCTCCAAAACTGAGGGCTCAGTGAGTGCAGGAAGGAGTTCCAGGGCAAGGCTGAGCAGTGGGAAAAAAAGATGGTCAAGAAAGGATAGGAGTTTGACTCCAAAGTAAGTACAAAAAACTTATACAGCAGAAAAAGGGATTCAGAAGTCATGCCAGTATGAGTATAAGAAGCAAACATCTGCTCCAAAACTTCTCCCCCTGAGAATGGAGTGAAAGAAAGTAGGCAGTGAGGGAAGAAGGCTCTTCCTCTTGATTTCCTGAAACAGAAGGAGAGAAATGGGTGGGTCACCAGGGGCGAAGTCCTGCTGTCGCCAGAGCCCATCTGGAACATAGACAACATGTGATAGCATGGGTGACAGCAATAAACTGGAGCAAGATCAGATGAAGGTCTCCCAGCTCAGTCTTATGAGGAATTGCTGACAGATCTAAAGAAAGGAGACTGGGGGGATATGACTGTAAGGAGATCTATCTGGAGGAAGGGTGAGAAGATCAGTTTTGTGTGTCTTTACAGGGGAGAAGATGCAGAAAGGGAAAGTTAGGCCAATAGCCAGAATTCTTCCCCTTGGAGTCATATTTGGGAGCGAGTTCCTATCTCTGATGGTATTCAAAGAATGCAGGACAATCAGTATCAGCTGGGGAGGCAACGTGGTATGTGATTTGAATCCCCATAGATCTAAGTTCAAGCCCAGGCTCCAACACTTTCCAACTGTGTGCTCTTGGCCTAGTATCTTGAGTTCTCTGAGCTTCTCTTTATTTGTCTTTAAAGGGAGATAACAAACAGCACCTGTCTTGCAAAGTGTTGTTATTTCAAAGGATTAGAGGTCATGTAAGAACACTGTCTCGTTCTCAGATGTTTCTATAAATGCTGGCTATAATTAACCCTCATGATGCAGAAAGGGTCTTAGCATCAAGTGGGTAAGGGTGGGAAGGTTGGGGCCATATAATCTTTAATGTCTTGACCGATATTCCAAGGAAATGATCCTGGACAGTTTGCACTGCCATTCCATGCCAAATCATTGTCATCTAACACATGATTACTTTCTGCATATTTATGTCCTTGTCCTTCCACAAAGAGTTTGGTTGGCTAAGAAAGGAAAAAAACAGATATGCCAGAGGGAGAAGAAAATATAAATAAGCAATTATGACCATGAAGTGATGGTTCTGAGGGTGACAGGTGCTGTGAAAACATGGATCCAAACAGGCATGCTGGACCAGGCCAGGCATCCAGTTGGCAGAGATGGTCTCCTCTCCCACATCAGTGCCTGGTGCCAGTTGGCTGCTGGGTTGGTGGTAGAGAAGGCTCCATTTGGCTCCATTTCAGACAAGTCGAATGAACATCATTAGAGAAATGTGAAAGGGGTGATGGACGACTTGGATGAAGTCACAGAAAGCACTGGTCAAATTTGCATTTGACTCAAAGCTGGGAGGGAGGGCTGCAGTGGGGTGACATAATCAGGATTCTGAAGGATCTAGGCAGGCTGCAACAATGCATTGAAATTAACTAGGTCAAATTTAATAGGAACAAATCAAGGTCCTTCATCTAGATATTAAAATGAATCAAATTTTGCCAACATAATGACAAGGACAGAATCTAAGACGGAAAAGACGGATGAATTGGCTCCAACACACTGTAAAACATGTGCATGTCATAAACACTAGAACAAGATGAAAAGGCAAACAGTAAAGTGGGAAAAATAATGGCAACATGTATGACAACAGAAGTGAGCTTTTTGAAATCAGTAAGGAAAAGAAAAATACTCCACTAGAAAAAAATAAAGAGTGAATGTAAACAGCTAGTTCAGAAAATAAGAAACCAAAATGGTCAAACAGAATGTGAAAACTATTTACTCACTGTATTTTAAAAATGAAAATAAAAACAAAAGTGGAATACCATTTCCCCCGCAGAAGATAAACAATGACTTAGAGGAGTGATTGTGATCGGAGTTAGCAGGTCTCAGAAGGACCCGGACTCGGCCACAGCAGCGGGGCACCAAGTGGCACAGCCTTAATGGAGGCCAGTTGGGTAGTATGCATCAAAAGCCTTAAAAATATCCAAGCCTCTTGCCCTAGAATTCCACTTTTAGGAATTTGTCCTGAGGAAAACAATCAGGGAAGAACACAAAGATGTCATGTACTAGGGTATTCATGGCAGCGTGATTTTGAACAGCAAAAAGTTCCGAACAACCCAGTACTCACTAATAGGGCATTCATCAATTAGGGTAATCAGAATAATGAAACGCCATGCGCCTGTAGGGATACACTGATGTGAGAAAACGGTCCCAGTGCGTTGCTGTGGCGGACCTGGAGAGGCACCGCTCAGACCCGAGTCCAAGGGTGGGCTTGCTGGCCGCGTCTGTTAGCGCCGTCAGGGTTTGTGTCCACTGCAGAAAGCAGACTTGGCCAAAGGCGCCTCCTTCTCGGAGGCACTCTTCCAGCGACCATGTGAGGAAGGAGCGTGAAAGCCTCACCATCTCCACCCAGTGCAGAACATTCGGGGGCGCCATTTATGCTCTGGAGCTCCCCATGAAGTCGGCTCAGACTGTGCGAAGGTTGCTGTTGGGAGATAACTGTCCGTGCATATTTTCATAATCACTGCTGGGTCTGGGAATTTTTAGCAAAGAGCACTGGTAATATTAGTTAAAAGACAACTTTTAACCAAGAATTCCTAACACACCTTGGAACTTATATAGTGTATTGTTCCAAAGTGATTTAGAGACTTAGCTCCCCTGAAGCCATGTGCTCACATTTTAGGGTACAAAGCCTTGGAGATACCCTCATTTCTTCTACAGCAAGATATATTTATATTCTAGAGTGAAGACCTCTCTTTCCCCAGTGGAGAGGACTTGCAGATGTGTCAGCGACCCTATACAAGCTCTGAGTTTCATAATTTGGAGGTTGCAACCTATGGTGCAACCCTGATGAATGCAAAGGGTAATGTCTGGCCCTCACTACATTGTCCTGTGGGGAATGGGTGTGGGGAACTGGCGCTAATATGCTCTATCAATAAAAAAACTGTTCTCTACCCTAGAGATTTCACTGTTTTGGCCAGAATCTCTCTCTCTATATCTTTGTATCTATCCATCCACCGTCAACCTATCAACCATGTATGACTTTACATATATGTTATATATATGACTTTACATATTAACTTACATCTGCATGAAAGTTTGACTTCTCCTGTGCCCAATCTTGCTTTCTCCCCATGCCCCCCAGGTGTTGATACCCAAGAAACCGCTTGTATGCCTCCAAAACTCTCAGTGCCTGTGACTGGGGAACCCAGTGTGCAGCAGGTGCCGAGTTAAAAGGAACAGCCTATCTGAACATGATAAAATCTGTGTACTTTTTTGAGGCTGCACTGAGAAGAGAAAGGACAAAGCCACAAAGCACAAGCCATAGTTTTCTTTTGGTGCTGTAAATATGAGAAATTGTTTTTATTTTTTGTTGAGCTTTTCTGTGCTTTCCAAGTTTCCTGTATTGAGTGCCTATCACTTTTAAGTACAGGGCCTGTCAGCATGCTATTGCCACAAGCTGTATTTAGCAGGAAGTGAAGGTGGGGATATTAAAGTTAACATTTGCAGACTGCTGTGTACGGGGCTGGCACTGTTTTAAGCACTTCATTTAATTTCTCTTTATACCGTCCATACAGTCTTATAGGGGAGGTATTATTATCTCTTCCCTATAACCAAAAGAACCTGGGATGTGGAAAGGATAAATGGCGTGCCCAGGCTAGAGGGATAAGTGGGGACCCAGGCCAGTCCTACCAGGGCCTGTGCTTCTAATGCTCTCAGTGTGTGGTCACCTTACCCTCGGGCACAGAGTAGGTCTGGGCACACCTGCCCTGGCGAGGTAGTCTTGAATGAATCCTCTTCGTCCAAACCTAAGCAGCCCCTTTTGCTAACTGGGTCCTGCACGGCCTGCCTCCGCCTCCATCTGCGGGGACCGCCCATGCCACTGCACCCTTCTCTGGGCTCCTTTCCCTTGGCCCCGCTGCTGCTGCCCACCCTTGGAGCCTCTGGCCCTGCCCAGCCTACGCTGACCACTTCCACCCGTCAAGCCTGTCGCTTCTTACTGGTGCCTCCCTGGCCACTCTCCGTGGGACTTCTTCCCTGCTCTCCTCTCCTGCCAGTTCTCCTCTGACTCCCAGTTCTGTTCGATTGTGGCTTAGCATTTGGCAAAGGCTCCCGTGTGGTACTCCTGTCTAGAGATGTGCCACAGCCAACGTGAGCTCTCAATTCGCAGCTCCTCCTTTCTTAGCTGTGCACCACTGGGTGAGGAAAAAGGAAAACTTGGTTTTCCACCTTCTGTCTCTTCCGTCCCCGTCTGTCCCCTTCACTACTCACAGAACACTTCACTATTGATACTCTGGTCACAGAATGTGGGCAGATTTTTCCCCAAACCACCAAGCAATTCTCTGCTGGGTGTCCTACAATTCAACTCAGTTCTGACACTCTCCCCCAGAGATGGCATCAGATTCCACAGGGAGAGGCTCGGTCCCCCAAGACCGCCCTCTCCCCACTTCCGAGGCCAGTTACAAGCCCAGGGTGTCACCTGGGCTTCTGGCCGACTGGCTGTAGATCGAAGGTGCCAGTGACCCCACCTTGAGTTCTAGTAATTTGCTAAAGTGGCTCACAGAACTCAGGGAAACACTTATTAATGTTTACCAGTTTATTAAAGGGTATGATAAAAGATACAGATGAATGGCTAGATGAAGAGGTACACAGGACGAGGTGAGGTCTGGGAGGGTCCCAAGCACAGGAGCGTCTGTCCTTGTGGATTTGGGGTGCATCACCCTCCTGGTATGTGGATGTGTTTGCCAACCTGGAAGCTCTCTAAACTGTGTACTTACGAGATTTATGGAGGCTTCCTCACATAGACATGATCAATTATTAATTTCATTTCCAGCCCTTCTCCCCTCTCTAGAGGATGGAGGTGGTGCTGAAGACTCCAATCTCCTAATCATGGCTTGGTCTTTCCAGTGACCAGCCCCCATCCAGGAGCCATCCAGGGGCCCACCTGGAGTCACCTCAATAGAACAAAAGATGCTCTTAGAGTTCTTTGTCCCTTAGGAAATCACAAGCGTTTCAGGAGCTCTGTGCCAGGGATTGTGGGCAGAGACCAATATATATCTTTTATTATCTCACAGCAAGTTAGCTAACTTCTCTGTGTCTCCATTTCCACATCTGTAAATGGTTTACTCAGAACATACTGAAAGCCCCATCTGTCTGTGAAGTCCATGACAGCAGGGACGACATCTTATCGCCGTGCGTCAAGCTTGTAACACAGTACCTGGGACTCACCGGTGCTCAATAAATATTTTTTAAATGAAGCAGGAATACGCAGAGGCCCGAGTCTCCGATGCTCCCTGAGCTCCAACGCTTGTACGTGCATCTTTCTGCCCAGACCGTGCTGAGGACACACCTTCTCTTGTTCCAAGCTCTGTTTCTTGCCAGAGGGCAGAGCTGATATAATGAACCTGTGCAAGGCTTTGCCTTCATGAACCACTGAGGGTCTAAACGATACTCTTTATGGAGCACGAGCCTCCCAAGTGAACTTGAGCTCTGGCTCACAGTCAGCCGTTCAAGTGCATTTTCTGCCCGTTAGACTTAAACCTTTGAAGTGAGCTGGATTTGGAAAGCGCTTGCGGAGGGTTTAGGGCCTCATCATTCAAGTAGGACCACCCACTCTCTATCCTCTTGCCAAAGTCAATACCTGACAATAAAAGAGCTTTAGAAACTTTGGTTTTACTTTCCGTCTTCATTTTTCATGAGTGACACAGTCTTTCAGTTAAGGGTACCCTCTTCCACTGTAATCGTTCCTTTGTCCATCTCTGGTTTTTAACCTTTATCTGCTTGAGTTCAGAAACTGCTCCTTATTCATAGTGCCTGGTACACAGTGGGCACTCCATCAGCCCTAAATGCTTGATAATAAATGAATCAGTCAGTGAACTTCCTGACTGAAGTTCACTAAGGGCAGGTCCATGTTTTTCTCATCCTTGAATCTGCAGCAGCCCAGCACAGTACAGGCATGTAACAGATGCTCAAAAAATTCATAGAGTCAGATATTTGTCAGTCATCCTTGAGTGCACTGTAGGTCCCAGGCAGAATGTATGAGCTATGGAAACAGTGATGGACCCCACAAACATTTACTCTATCCTGGCAAGAAAACTTAAATGAGTGAATGAACAAATTGCTTTGCCCATTGGACTCTTAGTTTGCAAAGCTGGGGTACCAGCAGGGAGTGAGGGGTATGCACTGAGCTGGAAGATTCAGCAGAAGAAAATTTAAGATATAGAGATTAAAAAGGGGCTGGGAAGGTTTGGTGTTTGCCGAGAATTGAAAAAAAAAATCAACAACAAGAAGTATCAGAAAAATTAACGAAGGGGACGATGTCAAGGATCCCAAGAGGGGGAGTTGTCAGGGCGAATCCAAGACAAAGTCTGGTTGGCCACAGCAGGTGGTTCTGGATATGCCCCACAGCTGAGGTTACCATCAGTTCCCAGGGAGACCCCACCCCTTTTAGAGCAGCACCGTCCCCATTCTTGTGTGTGACATAGCCTTCTCCAAAGTCCTTATGGTCTCACCAGGAGTTCCAGGACTCAAAGCTTTCAGACCTGAGAGCATAGGAAGGTCCTTTCCTTGGTTACTAGGTGAAATGCTTGGAACCTGCTGGTCTTCCTCTAGGCTCCAGAATCACTTTGCCTTTATCCTCATTCTGGCTGGCAGTAGAATGCACCAGAACAACCTTATCGTTGGCTGAAATATTGAAATAAGTCCATACCAACTGGTCAAGAGCCACCCCCCCACCTCACCACCTATGCTCTCCAACCCCCACCCAGCAGCCCAGCCTTTTGCTGGGATCATTGGATGATGCTGGGTATGACAGGGGGTCTTCAGGATTTTTTTCAGTAGCCTTCCCCTCCATCCATGATGGCCATCTGACTAATAGGTAAATGCTTTGAATATGTTCCCACCTTGCTTTACTTTATTGCTAATTGTTTCTGTGTCTCGCTCACCCCAAATCTTTTTTCCCAGTTACAACCAAGTAATTTTTCTAAAATATAATCCTACTGCATTGCTTAACATCCCTGGAAGATTTTGCATTGCCTTCATTAAAACATCCAGACTGCCTCCCCTGTCTTGTAAGGCTCTCCATGATCCAGGCCTACTTTTCCAGGCTCACTGAAGACCACGAGCCCCTCCCACCTGCCACTCCAGCCACATTGAACTTCCTCCACTTCTTCAAAGGCCCCACAGTCTCTCCCCTCCAGACCATCCCCGGAAGCTCCTGATCCCTCCCCAACCAACTCTCTTCCATTTCGGAAACCTCCACATGACTAAGGCGCTGCTTCCCAGGTGAGTTCCCAGGTTGGAGGATGTCCCCTACCAGAGTGCTTCCACATTTAATTTTAGTTCACATATAATGTCTATCCTCAAACCTGTGTGCTCCACAAGAACAGAGCCATGCTTGTCAGATCCACCATTTACCACAGTTCCAAAAATACAGAATGGATGAGGTATTTGCCAAATAAATGTCTCTAGTATAAGAGATCTTGGGATCCTGGGTCTTCTAGAAATAACTCTCCTCTCCCACCCACCTTAATTGCATGGCACATAATGAAGGGCTCAGTGATTATTTACACTTGGGTACATGAGAAGCAGATTAATTCCATGCCCATTATCGCTGTGATTTTGGACAAGCCTTACGTCTTAGAGTTCAACATTCTTACCTGTAAATTAGGATGGTAACTTTTCTGCAGAGTGAATAATATGAGAATTAACACTCCTTGTGATTCTCCTGTGAGTCATAAAGTGTTTACGGTGCTCTATGTATTTGATCTGATTCAAAACAATTCATATGATGTTTGTAATTTCCCTGCTCAGACTCTACAGAGATTCTGAGAAAAGCAACTTGCCCAAGATTACACAGAGAGAAAACACCGAGCCAGGATCTCACCTCCTCTCCACCTGACTCCAGGGCTCATTCTCTTTTCACATCCTGTCCTGCCTCTGTGGAAGGTTAAGGTGAGGATCTGAGCTTTCCTTCTCTTCCTCTCTGGCTCTCCCTCTTTGCCAGCACGGTGCCTGGCAAATGGCACATATGCAGTCATTGGTCACTGGAGATGGCTCAGTTCTCATCTTGCTGGAGTGCAGGTTTGGACCAAGGTGACCCTGCTGGATCCCTTCTGGTCTTCTGACCCCAGCATTTGCAAATGGGAGGAAATGAGGGTCGTGGCAGGCACGCTTCCTCTCAGGCCATTATCCTGTTCCTGTAATGTCATCTGCATACTTCTCCAAGCACAAGGTGGCCAGCTCCCAAGAAGGGTGAAAATACCAAGGACATCCCCACCAAGGAGAAGGCTTATGTGCCTCTCCTCACATTTAACCTCGATCGCTGAGTCTTTCTTAGCATCACAGAGGGGGAGAAGCACATTCACTGCTCACTCATTTCCACAGTTACAAATAACACCCTCTAATGAGAGCCAACTCCGTGCCCAGTGCAGGGCTAACACTGTCCTCACTACACCCCTTGGATATGCTGCAGCTGTGGCTACAGAGGTAGAGGAGAGCTTCCCAGCTGATAAGGAGGAGACCAAACACAGAAATTAAATAACTCACTCCAAGTCACTTTGAATGTAAGGAGTGGAGCTTAGATGTGGACCTGCTTCTGCCAGCTCCAGGGCCTTCGTCCTGAGAACTGCACCGGACCGTCACGAGCATGCGTTTCCCAGGAGATGCGGGGCAGCGGGACTGTCAAGAGACAGTACTTTCCCTTTGTGCAAAGCGCAACTGCTGAGGTCTGCTGGGCACAAAATGGAGGTGCTGACCAAAAGCAGATCGATTAGATCACTTAGAAGGTCTCCCTGGTCCCCTTTAACCCATTGTGGATAAAGTGAAGGTTCCTGTGGCCAGAATTCTCACCTGGCCCTGGTTGGCTGGCTCACTACACACGGGTGGGCAATACGTCATTACTGACTGTATATAAAGAAGAGTGCTCTGTGCGACATGATGGCATGGTGGCAGGAGAGCAGAGATGAGACTGGAGTGGTGGCAGCGCCGACTGACATGGCTGCGTGGGCAGGGAGGCCCAGAGGCAGAGACCGGCTTGCTGCATGCAGACTCGCTCTGAATGGATGAGATTCTATTGATTGACCTGCCACCGTGGAAATAAAGTTGGTATAACCCTTTCACCCCAAGAACATTTTACTACTGCCATTTCTTTGGTCACATTGAATCCATGGTGAACTTGCCTGGGGCTGAAAAACCCATCGGCAAGATACCCATGGATGCCCTTGTCATTTCCCTACAGAGCACCAGAGGGGACAGATTTGGGATCTAGAGCCTGTCACTTGGGGTCTGACTCTCAGCCCTGCTTTTACTGGCTGTGTGACTCTGGGCAGGACATGCCATCTCTCTGAGCCTTGCTCTCCTCCTTGTGATGGGTATTAAGTGGGATGATGATGAGAAGTGCGTGGACCTCAGTGAATGTTCAATGATTGATAGAAATCAGGTAAAAAATATCTGGGCTTGGGATTTGGGCACTGGCTGTCAAAGGGACAAAGCTGTTACTGGGTTTCTGCCTGCATTCAATCTCTTCCTTTCCTTCCCTGAAAGAAAACCACAAGCAAATACAAGGAGCAGAGAACGAAAGCAGATTTCAGCTTTCCCTGCAGGAATGCCTTTGGAGGGTTATTAGCTCAGCCATTTTCCATTAACAAAAATAAATTGCTCGGAAACATCTGGGCCACATTCGTCAGGAATCTGCCTTGTGTAGGCATTTCACTTACAAACCCAAAGTCATTTTGGACCTACTGCGATGCTCTTGAGGAAACAGTGGGGTGCCAGGGCTTGCCAGGTCCCCCTTTACCCCATCTCTTCTCTCATTTCTCTAAAGCTCAGAGGCGACAGCAGCCAAACAACATTTGGGTGGGCTGGGAAAGAAAATCCATTCCTGGCTGCAGACAGCTCACTTTTGGCTAGCTCTTAGGCCTGTGCATTGGGCCCCAAGCCCTGGGGAGGGGCGTGCAGGGTGCTGGGGGGAACAGGAGTCTCAGGATGCCACTGGGACAAGTGGCAATAATACATTTCTTGCTCCAAAGGCACGGGAACAGGATGGCAGAAGCTTTCTGCCCTGTGAGGTTTCCTGCTGTTTTCCACTAGCCTCCTGTATCCTTCCTGCAAGCAGTTCTTACAGTCATCAATGAGACAGTAACTCAGCTGATCCCAGCAGGTCCGTTGGGGGGCTGATGCTGTCTTGCCAGTGGATTTCAGCCCTGGGCAAGTTCACTATGGATCCAGTGTTACCAAAGACCCAACTTTATTTCCACGGTGACAGGTCAATCACTAAAATCCTACCCACTCAGAGTGTGTTTGCAGGCATCAAGCCGGTCTCTGCCTTTGGGCCTCTGTCCTTGGCGCTGCCACCACTCCAGCCTCTGCTCTGCTCTCCTGCAGCTGTGCCACCGTGTTGCCCAGAACACTGGGTGGAGCTCTTTGTATAGAGTCAATAGCAATGTATTGCCCACACGTGTGTAGTGAGCTTGTCAGCCAGGGCCAGGTGAGAATCCTGGCCGCAGGAACCTTCATTTTATCCACAGATGCTCTCTGGAGAGGCTCGTGTGTGCCGTGGGAGCCTGGTGGGAATGGGAAGGGTGCTGTAATTGTCCAGCAACCTTCGTCAGCCATAGGCCTCAGTCCTTCACAGGGAACTTGGGGGAAGGCTTACAATTGAGAAATAGATTGTCAGAAAAGGAAAGGGCCTCTGAGATCCTCTTAAAGGAAGTTTTAGTGTATAACATCAGGAAACTGAGGCCCAGAGAGGGGAAGTGAATGGGAGGGGAAGACATGTTGCCCAAGGTCACATGTCTGAGGCTCCAAACCGGTTCCTATAATCCTTAGACTTGCCATTCAGAGCGTGTTGAGTGAATGGGGGCGAGATAGCAAAGGTTCTGTGCTCATGCGCCCAGTGGCTCAACTCAGGCGTCAAAAATGTTGACTCTTGCTGAAGTTTGACCAGATGTGGTATCTGATCAATCCCGTGAGAAAAGAAGGGAATCTGAACAGGTGTTTCAGTATGTGTATGCGGAGGTGTGCATGCCTGGGGGACCACACCCGGTCATCTGCTAACAACTGTGCTCTGTGCCCTGAGAGGAGCAGCATGGGAAGATGGAGGAGGGGCGGAGGATGGGTCAGGAGGAGCATGCTACAGGCCGAGGAAACGTCGGAGCTCAGGGATCAATTAAATGTATAAATTTTGTTTTGTTTTTTCTGTGAAATGAGTGACTTCACCTTTGTTCTGGAAACCTACATCAGGCCTGTCAGACCTCATCATTGCAAATGTGTGCAATAAGAACACCAGCTAACAGCTGAGCAGAATTAATTACCTCTCCCCAAGACAGTTTCAGCAGTTTGCTCACTGTTTTTGCCTCAAGCCCTTCCATCCTCAAAGTCATCTTCCTGCCTCACCCTGCCAAGTGTGCACCTGCTGCCAGGTCAGTCCCCACAAAGCACATCCCTGCCCTGCCACTTCCATGCGATGGTTCCCTGTAGCCTAGGGAATCAAATCTGGGGGAAAATGTCTCTCTTCCTTTGCAGTTCATGGTTCCCAGCTACCTACCGACAATCTTCTAGTGGAAATCAGAGTAACCTCAGAAGCCTGTTTTGGTAGTTGAGAGCAGAATGAGGCTGAGTGCTCGGCACCCAAGGGCCCCCCAGTTAGCCTCCTCTCCTGATTCCCCTAGTCCCATGATCACCTAGTCACCTGCCCACATTCTCCATAAGGTGACAGGCTTCATTAAAGTCGTAGGCTGACCATGCCACTTGCATCTTATGCTCCCACTTCCCAGGTCTTCCCTTCCCTAAGGCCACCCTGTGGACCTCACCACAGCCTTTCCTGACCTGAAGCCCTCTACTGCCACCCACATGTCCATGTCATCCCCTCCCAATCCTCACATGTCCCAGGTTATGACATGTCAATCCAGCTAACTTGTCATATTGAAGAAAGCCAGTAAGGCATTGACCTGGTTATCTAAACTTGAAATTTAGCTGAAAATGTCATCTCAGGCAAAAGGGAAGGCCTAGCCATTGGAGGGGCAGTGACAGGTAAGAGTGCAGGGGAGATGGCTCTTTGCGTTGCCCTTCAAGAAGGTGATGGGTCGCCAACCCTTGCTGTCTATTCTCGCTTGAAGGAGGTGATGGGCTATCGTGGTCACTGACTTGAGAGTTGGTCAACTCGAGTTCTAGGCTTAGTTCTGCCCCTTACCTAATCATGACCTTGGGCCAGTTATTTGTCTCCTTTTTGCCTCAGATTCCCCACACCTTAGAGGAGATTTGGCCACGCTGTCCTCTGATGTTCCTTCCGGGTGTGACTTTCTGTGACTCTCTGGTCGACCCAGGCTTCCTGGATCGATACTGTATCTAATCTGAGGCTCCTGGTTGATTCTTTAGCCTCTGTTATATAACCTGCTCCATGATCAGTGGCTGCCTTCAGTTTCCCAGGAAGGAGCTGAGCCACCACTCTGCCCCCCTGGGAGCAGGACCTGGAGCTAAATTCCCCTCCAGAAGCAAGAGCCAAAAATAAGTGATGCCCCGCCCACCAGTCAATCTGTACCTCCTGATTCTCATAAACAACAGCAAGATCAAGTGGAAACAGGGCTGTTGAGGCTTCGGGGTCCTGATGCTGGGGCCCATGAAGGCTTATGGCTGGCAGGCTGGCTGTGCTTATCGCATTCAAAACTGAAGTGGAACCTGCTTCAAGCCAGAGCATGGTAGGTGGTCTCAGTTCTTGGATCATAAATTAGTAGACGTAACTATTTTTCCTGGCCCCTCATATGAACCAGCATAATGTTATTGTGATTGGAAGGATGATGGAGAAGGCATTTTTCCCTCTTTCTAATCCCCAGAAACCCTGAGATGCCTGAGTGTATAAATCTTCATACTTTCAGAGTCCTGGGGTCCATGTCTGCTGTAGAGAGCAGAGAGGATTTACCTCTCTGCAAGTTCGGTGCACTAACTCTCTGTGTGAACTTGGGAAAGTCGCTTGTGTTTTCTCATCCGTAAGAGCAGGAGTGTGAACTGGTGCTTCCCTGTGGCTCTTCCAGATCCGACATTCTGGGCCTCAGCAGTTCTGTGATAGAAGGTGTTCATGGAACCAACTCAGAGGGCTTAGTCCACTAATTTTGCTGACTGGCATTGGAGGCTCCTTGCAGTTTGGTCTCTGATGTCTTTCTACCTTCATCCCCAACTGTTTCTCCCGCTGCCCCTCTTCTCCCACCCAATTCTCTTGGCTCATATGTTTCAGCTTTGCCACATGCTGGTGTGTCTACTTAGAATTCCATTTTAAATCTCCAACTGGTGAAATGTTTCCATCCTTCAAACCCACTTTGCATGTCACCTTCTCTCTCTAGCTGATGGATTAATGACTGTCCTCTGGCGACTCCCAGAACTACAGGAAAACACTTCCACCAAAGTGTTCATGTAAAGTTAATGGCACAAATTAGACCCTGTTGGGAGCCGAATTGTGCCCTCTTGCCCAAATTTCTATGTTGAAGTGCTATCTCTCAGTAACAGAGAGGGTAACCGTAGTTGCAAATAGGGTCGAGTCCTGGGAGCACTTTCTCCTCCTCCATTTTAAACCAGACGCCCTAGAAATTGCTCCTCTTCTGTTCCACCCCTGGCCTGACTCTGTCTTCATCCTCAAACATGGCGCTTTCCTTTCAACCCTGAAAAGAAATCTGGATATCCCCTTGCAGCCAAGGGCCCAGACATCTCCTGGGGCCTTGGGGTTGTTGCTGGTGTTCCTTCCCAGCAACAGCCCTCCCTGGCTGAGTTTAAAATTGATAACACCTTTGAAAATTATGAATGAAAACTATGCCAGCTCTCCTCTCCATCCCAGGAGGAGAGCAGACCACGAGATGACCAAGCCTTCTTTTCAAGCCTTCCCACTTCATAAGTACTAACTTGCTTGGGCCAGTGAGTGCAAGGTGAGTCTGCGCACTGACTTGCAGAACAGTTTTCAAACCCGGGCTGCTAGCTCCTTGCTGAGGCCACGAAAAGACCCAAGGCCCAGGGGCCTTTTCCATCCTTCTCCCAGTTAGCTCCTGTCCCAACATCAAGGGCTACTTTCCTCTGTAGGGCCAGCAAAGACTTATCTGTGCCTTTTCAGGAATGAGTCATTGGTCCTTTGGTGACCGTCCTCTGGCTCTCCTTAGGGAGCATGGTAATTACTGAGTCTGAGATCATGGCTGTCCTTGGGGTGCTCACTTGGGCCATCTGGTCCCAAGATGTTCCCAAAGTACCTTTGTACCCAGCAGGCCCTTGGGTTTGCTCTGTGAATCCCCCTGCACATCCCATGGACTGCCTGCTCATTGCCCTCCACTGTGTCTTTGGCATTTTCTCGCACATCATCTCCTGGGTTAGGCTGTTCTGCCCAATGATGCTGAGCTCACTGCATTAGGTAACATCCCAGAAACAATGGTTATAGTAATAATTCTAGAGGCGGCCACATAATATTGTGGAAACAGAATGCAGTGTTCAGTAATCCAGGCTTATGACTCAAACTCCGGCTCCGCCGCTTACCAGCTGGGCAAGTGACCAAACTTGATGATGCCTCAGTTTCCCATGAGTCCAATGAGCGTAATTATACTACCCACAGAGTTATGAAGACAAGTGCTGACATGAAATAACCTATGTAATGTACTTAAATTCACGACAGTTACTAGATGCCTTGAAAATAGTCCATTTCTGTCCCACTTTACTTGACCTTTTATTATGACATCTTGTTTGGAAAGAATTAAAATGCAGCTGAGATTGTTTTCATGATAAGCCAAGAGGCAATATTTCTCCAGTTGTCTTTGAAGGAGAGTCAACCTTGGAAGGAGGATGATAAACATATGCTAGGTGGCGCTGTCTCTGGGTCATTTATTCCTCTGTGTCCTTGGTGTGTTGGTGTGGGCCGGGGTCGCAGATGGGGTCTGTGTCAGGTGCTACATGGTTGTATGCCTTTGCACAGCTCCCTGCATAGGTGGAACCATCCAACTCCCCATGGGCACCCATTGGACAGTTCCCGGGACTGTCAGAACCAGCAGGGCAAGGGGATTAAGAAGCTCCAGCCCTACAGTACTTAGTGGGAAAAGAGTATTGGCTTCGGAGTCATTCAGTCTGGGTTGAGCCCTCAATGATGCCCTGTGCTAGCTACACAATATTGGCAAGTCGCCTGTCTCTCTGAGCCTCAGTTTCCTCACCTACAAACTTAGGATGACAATATTCACTTGTTTTCAGGCTGACTTCAGTGACTGGGAAGGGAAAGTCGAACTTCAAATGGCTTAATAATAAAGGAGGCATTGAATGATATAACTAAAAATCCGAGAGGTAGGACTCCAGGCATAGTTGACCAGGGATCTGGCTCCACTCTGACATGATCTTAGGTCCAGCTCCATAATATCCTGTGTGTTAGCTTCATCCTTAGGCTGACTTCCTACATGTAGTAAGATACCTTATATAGCTCCTTTTCCATAATCAAGAAAGGCTTAGCTTGGATGGGACCATCTTAGGTAACATGACCACTGCTGGACCAGCCACTTGGCATTTACACTGTTTTCAGCCCACTCTGGAGATGGGGTAAGTGCCACTCAAGTCACTCTGTACACAGGGATTGATGAAATAATGTTGGGAAGGCAACTACCACACTACTTAGCGGAATTTTGAGGACTAAGGAGCTACTGTGTTATTACTAAGAGCTGACAGTTTTTGAGAACTGACTGTGCCAGGCAGGTAATAGCTCGTTCAATCCGCACAATGACCCAGCATCATAAATGTAACTAGCACTCTCAGTACTTGCCAGTTTCTCCTTCAAACTCCTCTGAATATTCAGTGCTTCAGATTTCCCATCACTGTTACTGATTCCTTGCTATGATACCATTATTAATTTATATGGTCAACTAAATAATGACCCCCTAAAAATATTCATGGTGGTCCCACAGACCTGGGAATGTTACCTTGATAGCAAAGGGATTTTGCAGCTGTGATTAGGTTGGAGATCTTGAAAGGAGGAGATTATCCTGAATTATCTGGGTAGGCCTTAAATGTAAGCATGAGGGTCCTTATAAAAGGGATGCAGGGGAGGAAAAGGCAGTTCGACGTCACCAGCAGAGATTGGAGTGTTGACACTGTATGGGAAGGAAGGAGCCACAAGCCAGGAAGCACAGGACTAGAAGCTGAAAAGACAATTCTCCCCCAAAGCCTCCGGAAGGAACCAGCCCTGCTGACATCTTAACTTTAGCCCAGTGAGATGGATTTCAGACTTTTGACCTTTTGATATCAAAACTGTAGGAGAATAAATTCAGGTTGTTTTAAGCCACTAAGCCTGTGGTAATTGGTCACAGCAGCCATGGGGTACTGGCACAATGTGTAATCATAATAGCAATAGTGTACTGAGCCAGACACTCCTCTAAGTACTTTAGGATTATTTCAGTTAAATTTCACAGTCCTGGCAGGTGGTTAGCATTATTATCATTCCCATTTTATAGGTCGGTAAACTGAACCAAAAAGATATTATGCAATTTGCCGAACACATACCATTCAGATGTCGTGGGGCCGGGGCTTAAATTCAGAGGCACAGGGATGGGATTTGGCACTGCTGCCCACCGCTCTGCCCTGTCTCCTGTTGACTGAGCACAGACAGCTTCTCCTGTCTCCACTCCCTCCCTCTTGCCAACCAGTTGCCTGCCTCCTACTTATTCAGTAGACCAGACTCCCCCTGCTCTAAACTGATCCCCACTGCCTGCTGCCAGGCTCCTGTCCTGCCCTATGACCAGAACAAATGCACTGGTCCCTCTTCATCTTCTCCCATCTCAAGGACTAAACAGCATCTCCCCATCTAGTCCCAATGATCTGCCATCTAAGGCAGGTGTTGAAAGCTGGTGATCCTTTAGGCTGAGGTATTATTGGCCTGGGACTATGTTTAAAGGGCTATATTATCAGGCAGGTGTAATGCAGTGTGAGCCACCTGGCATATGTGTGTTTCACAGCAGCTGCAGGAGGCAGGTTCTCTTGTTACCCCATTTTCCAAGTAGGGAAACTGAGGCCAAGAGAATTCTGGAAAGTCATTCAGCTAATGAGGGATGGAGTTGGGTCTAAACCAGGTGGTGTGCATCAGAGCCTGTAATTCTGTGTATCCCCTGTTTCTCTCACTGCATATAGTGTGTGTGTGAGCTGCCAAGACCCACAGCCAGTGTCCTCCGCAAGGGTGCAGAGAGGGCCAGAACGCAAGGCCTTACAAGCACATGTGTGCAGCACTCTTGGATGGCAGCTCTCTGAACTCTCAGAGCATGGAGGCCTCATCTATAAAATGGAGGAAAATAATACCTACCTTATTGAGTTATTATCAAGATTTAACCAGGTGAAGACAATATAGAGTTCATTTCAGTGCCTGGCAGAGAATAAGTGCTCAGAAATTAGTTATACATATCTGTTTAAACATGTATATTACATATACAACATATTTATCATGTTTATAGTATAGTATATTATAAGTATATATAACATATATACCCAAATATATATATCATGTTTATGTACATATCATGTTTAGGTATATATAACGTTATGTATATTAGTGTACATATATATATATACACACATACATATATGTGTGTGTGTATATATATATACACACACTGATTTTCTACCTATTTTCACATCACTTACAAATGACTGGACAAATTTGCATTTAATCTGTAGAGTCTGAGATGGTTTGACTCCAAGACTGACTGCATACATCCTTGCAATTCCCTCTCGGGAACTTTGAGAACGGACCCCGAAAGAACTAGTCGAAACTGTTGCACAGTGAGAGGCTGTGTGGCTACTGGTGGTGGATAGGACACCATACACAGTATGACGGCATGGGCAAGTAAGGGAAGTATCATATATGACAAAGATTGTCGAACCTGAGCCCCCAAGCGCACAGCTACAAGGCAGCCCCTCTAATTGCAGGTGCTTATGTGTGACAGACACCCTTACTCAGATGGCTCCACGCTCCTGGGAAGCAGATTGACTTATGTAACCATGTGCTCCAAGCTGTGCCTTGTGCCCAGCTGGTGAGGAGTGCAGACCCAGGAGAGGAGACAGGGAGTGATTTCCTGGGAGTCAGGGATGGGGTGGGGAGGATCTCATGGAGATGGGGGGTGCCCACTTTGCCTTGAAGAGAGCATAGTGGTGTCAGCTGGGGTGGAGAAGTTGGTCCCTGGGACTTGGGGTTGGAGGTCAAGTCAGTGCACACTGGACTGAGGGGTGGGAAATCCACAGCCCAGGAGGTCAGGAGGCGGCACAAGTCAGAAGTCAGGGAGCAGTGAGGCCACCATGCTTGGATGCTTGCTTCAGGGGGGCAGCCCCATTCACATGTTGTTGAGAAAAACCATAGATTCCTTCTTGCAGACAGAGTGACAGATGCTGGGCGTGGAACTGCTTAATGAGTTTGAATTTTGAGTTTCATCCAAGGCTTTGACACTGTTCTATCCAAAGCAGAAAGCTCTTTGAATTAATTATGGGTTGGTTTGATGCCAATATTTTCCCCACCAAAGTCACCTATAAATATTTTCCCACAGTAAACTACATGTTTCAAAAGATGCTCCAATACAATGCATTCATTAAATTACCCTTTTTTATTTATGTATGAAATAACTAGCTTGCTAAGTGGGGCAGATATAATTCTAGGCAAAAGCAAAAAAAAAAAAAACAACAAAGGCTATTTTAATCAGAAAACACAGGCTATCCTTTGCCATCTTTTTGAAATGTTTAAAGTAGCTCAAGTAGTTTTTTACTTCCTTCATGATTCCCAAGTTGGAAAACACTAAGAGAAAAGAAAAGCAGACCAACAATATAAATAATCTTTATATCTTTATTGACACAGATGGATATATACATCATGTGGATATAATGAAATGGAGAAAAACATCTGTGATGATTACACGTGTCTCCTTGGCAAGGCGATAAGACCCAATTTCTTAATCAAATCTTATCTAGTTGTTGTGATGAGGGTATTTTGTAGATGTGGTTAACAGCTCCAATCAGGTGAGTTCAGTAAAGGAAGGACCCTGGCAGTGTGGGTGGGCCTCACCCAATCAGCTGAAGGCCTTAAGAGTGAAAACAGAGCTTTCCTGAGAAGGAAGTCTACCTCAGGACCTCAGCACCGGCCTGCCTTACTGCTGGCCAGCCCTGTGGAGTCTGCACCATCAGCCCATACAATTGTATGAGGTAATTCCTCATGAGAAATCTTTCTCTTTCTTTCTCTCTCCACACACACACACACACACACACACACACACACACACACTCACTCACTCACTCACTCACTCACTCACTCACTCACTATTCTGTTCTCTGGAGAATGCTGGCTTATACAATGATCATGAGCAATAAACAAATTCTGGCCCATTTAGAACAAGAGCACGTACACATGCTCATCTAGATGCCGACGTTTGAGCTCTTAGATCATGGATACCTTATATTATGCATAATTTACAGGTTCCTAGCAGGGAGTGGGGAGGGGCGAGCCACCAGGTTATTGCAAGGTAGCTGCAGGTCTGCTTGTGTGACAAACCTCATCATTAGACCTAATAAACACAAATACCATGTATTTGCTAAACAGCCAAGTGTTTTTGTTTGAGTGCTTAACAGTGAGGTCCATGCAAGTGTCTTTCAAGTGAATATAGATACTAGTGCATATAATCAGATAAAAAATCATCCAAAAACATTTGAATTCACTGACCTTATCTATTTGAATCACCAAAAGATTTAAAAGTATGGTGATTCTCATGTGGGCATTTGTGATAACTTTTTATATTAAAAAACTTTCCTTTAGTTAGGAAAGGTTGGGCATGAATGGTATTTGGCTTGCAAATATATTAACTGTGACATATTTGCAATATATTCCACCTGAATTCTGAAGTACAGGTAAGGCTGAGGAGGGACACAGGAGGTGAGAATAACTCGTTCCAGACATTGGTTGAGAAAGAGACAAGAAAGATGGAATTGTGCCTGGGAGGGGATGTGAAATCAAAGGAGGCCTTGTGCTGGGATGGAAGGGATTTGTTTAAAGGCTGAAGGGAGAAGGCAAGTCAAGAAGGAAGACTTGAAAGGGAGAAAGAATAAGAGTGAGAAGGAGAGAGAGAGAGAGAGAGAGAGAGAGAGAGAGGGAGGGACAGACAGACAGGCAGACAGGCAGAGACGGGGAGAGGGAGAGAGAGACAGCCACCAACATTCTGGTGCGCCTGTGAAGCTGGGCGTCTGGATCCGCGTTAAGATTTGCCTGAGACCATAGGGAGCCCGGGACAAGCAGGCGCTGGGCCAGGAGGGGAGGGGGCAGGCACAGGATGGATACAGCAGGTCATGCAGGGTGGCGTTGGGCTGCTGGGGAATTCCCACCCTGTGGCCTCTAGCTCCTCTGTGTGCTGGGGGCAAGGTCATCTGCTTGGGTGAGGGGAAGGGGGTACAGGGGGCTTGGGAAAAGCACAGAGCATGTGAAATAGCCACCAGGGCAAAGGGGTGAGTGGTCTGACTGGACAAAGGAGGAGGGATTCCCCTGCTTCTCCAGGTTCCAGGAAAGCCAAGGACTTGGAGAGTACTGTGCTCTTGATACCTGTGGTCCTGGTCTTCCATGGAAGGGACTTCAGAGATCTTTGGCTCACTTGTTCCTCTCTCCTACCCTTTTGCCTTTTACACATGAGCAAACTGAGGTTCAGAGAAGGTGGTGTGATCTCAGGAATGTCTTGCAGTGAGCTCACAGCAGAGTAAAATCCAGGTCACTGGGTTTTCCCCAGGGGCAGAGCCATTCCCGCTTTGCTCCTTGATAGACCTGGTGTTTGTTATGGATACAGCTGAGGGCTCCATGTCCATTAAACACAGACGTCTTTTTCCTTTGCCTGAGTTTGTTCCATCTTGCAGACAGAATGAAGGGCTCTCTGGGAGTCTATAACCCATATAACATTGTGCTGTGGCTGAGATTGGATGCTACGCTCCTCACATCCCATTACTCAGTGAGATGCAGGGCCTTTGTTCCCTGATTCTGCTTTGCGAACAAACATTCTGCCCTTACCCAGACGCCGCCAGGAATGTCTGCATCCACCTAAGGACAAGACAGATGGCCGAGGAGACTTCAGAAATGCTGACTGGGGAAACGGAATGTGTGCTGTTTAAAAAAAAATAATACATCAGTGGTTGATTGGAAATGTACTATTCAGATTAATAGAATAGCTAGAAATTTGACCAAGCATGAATAAGCCACAGGCTGCTAATGCACTGTGAATTAATCATCAATCCATAGATTGGTAAAAGACAACCTGAACACATAGATCAAGGGAAGGGCAGAGCAGTCTCAAAAAGCCTTAGCTAATCAGAATAAGTAAATCCATTTCAAGGTGACATTCACTTTATGGGAAAAAAATTAAATTCTCCTAGGTGCTTGGGAGCCCAGGGTACTTCTAGCTCAGCATCCGCACAGAGGAAGCATGCAAACACATTATTTGCTAAATGGAATTGAAACTCAGAGGGGTCCACAAAGGGCACAGTCTAGGGAAATTCACCCCAAAGATATTCATGCTCTCCTGAGAGCATGAGTAGAGTGTTCAAAGTGACCCCAATTCAATTCAGACATTCTTTTCTTCATTGAACGTTACTGTGCCCTGACATGCTTACGCACCACTGTAGTAAATGCTGGGATCACAATTATGGAGTAAGGGTCTCGTTTTGCAGAAAAGACAGAAAAGGAAGCATTTATACACTCCTAGAGGTGAGAACATGAGGGACCATTTCTGTCCTGTGGGCAGGGAATTCAAGAGAGGGGGCAACCGTGTGGCACTGGTAATGGTAACACTTTATTCCTGCCTGTTAAAGGGACTTGGAATAATGGTTCTCACACTCTTCCCACCTCACCAGTCAAGTGGTGGAGAGGAGAGAGCAAGGGGGAGACAGAAGTTGGGCATATGTCCGTGGTGAAATGTATCTCATGGAAATTGGAGGACTGGAGAGCAGAAATCACTCTAACACCAAGGCTCTGGGGAGAGCTAACATCGGGCCTGGGTCAGACTCCCCCCAGGCCCCATTCTCCTCCATCTCTCCCCCTCACCTGTCTCTTCTCTGTGCAGAGGACTCGTTCTCCCCTCCAGGGCCAGATTTCCTCCATGCCACTGGGCAAGATAAGTGTCCAGAGTTCCGGTGTCACATGATTCCAACCTAGTTGACCACAGTTGAAAGAGAAGCATCAATTTCCCAGAGCTCAGCAAAAATCCCTGAGGAGGAATTTGGCCTTGTTTGAGTCATGGGACCTTCCCTTACCTCGATTGCCATTGCCAAGTATGTGGGATACAAGATTGGCCGGACCAAAGCAGACGCCCATCCCAGTGGTGGCCTAAAGAGGTCGTGCTGTGGTTGAGAGCTCATGCTGACCACGTGGAATGAGGGGACCATTTCCTCAAAGGTGAAATTGTTGTCACAATCAGAAAACCAGAGAAAGGTATTGGGAAGGTGTATCAAACAAAAAATCAAATAAAAACAAACAAAAAAATCAGATGTCTACTTGATAAGAGAACCAGGCTTATAGAAATATTGAAATGCTTGACTCTGGCTTCTCTGCAATCCATCCTCTAAACCAGGCTTCTTAACGTGTTCACAACCTCCTGGATACGTAGTCCTTGGATAAGCTGAGTGAGCTGTGCCCCAGAGGAAGCATGTAGCCCTGGGGTGCCAGCAGCTCTAGGCCTCTTCTTGTTTCCCAAGAGCCAAGAGGATCGACATCTTGACCAACCTATTTTCCACTAGTCAACAGGCCCTGTGTGATGTTAATTTTTGCCGTTAAGACTCTAGGGACTACATTAAGCCAATAGTGGTCACTTGTTCTTTAACTCCAATATCACTGTGCAGAGACAGAGAACATTGAGGAGCAGGGAGAGGGTAGCACCTCTTTTAGGAATGGAGTCTTCCCACTGGTTCAGGGCCACAGGCAGGAGAGAGTTACTTCTCTTATAGTGGTGTTATTTCCTACAGTATAAGCCCAGGGCCAGTCCTAGGTCAGGTTCCAGAGCAGATACTCTGGAAAAACCCAGAGGAACATTCCCAGAAAGGCTGTAGGAGACTGTGACCCAGGTAGCCTGAAGTAAGAGGCAGGCCAGTGAGGTCAGGGAGTTGGCAGGGCGAGATCAAGTACCAGATACCAGAAGCGTGGTTCAATATCAGAAAACAGCAAATAACTCATTGCATCAAAACGTTAGAGGGGAAAAATATTGAACAGATCAGTAGATGCTGGAAGTGGTACTTTATAAATGAGATCATTTGTTGCCATTTCTAACAGAGTGTTTGACACATAGTAGGTAATCAGGCTGTGGTAGCTGTTATGAACCACAGAACCATGGTTAATATGCACCAGCTGGGTTATAGCAGGACATTGGAATAACAGGACATATTGATACATCAGGACATTGAAGTTTTTTTCTTGGAGTATTTCCTGAGCTGGATTTAAAATAATAAGCCAATCTACTTGACCACATTGAGGAGATACGCTGATTTTATTAGGTTCATCTGATCCCCACCCCATCTGTTCTTCAAGTCAATTGTTATTGTGAACCTCTTTAGGACGACAGTGTGCCTCCCCCTATAAAGTGAAAGTGTTAATGTTTCTCTATCATGGGCTTGTGAGGATAAAATGAGACAATCAGTGCCCTACTGCTTGGCATGGTGCCTTCACAAGGCAACTACAGTATTTGGAGGTGTCTTCAGCTCTCAGGATGCTGTCAGGCAGATCAAGCCCAATATGAAAGGCATTTATGGGCGTCTTGCAAAGAACCATCTAAAGCTGAGGAAATACTGAAAGGGAAATGCGTTGAAAGAGAATTTCAGGGAAACGGCAAGAAAAGGCTGACTTGAACTAACATAGTAGAAAAGACTTAAGAAGATATTTGTGAAATGTCCTGTCTTCTCCAAAGTGTATGACCTCATTCTTTTCAAAGGAAAAGTTAATTTATTATTCATTATTTAAAATGTTGAAATACTCTGAAACTCACAGAAAAGTAGCAAGAACAGTATAAAGAACTCTGAAATCCACCCAAGTTTTGCCAAATGTCCCCAGATGCCCCTTGCAGCAAAGAATACAGTTCAGAATCACAGTCACCCTTAGTCACCTGTCTCTTCTGTCACCTTCAAGGTGGAACAATTCCTCAGGTTGGCCTTGACATTCAGGACCTCAACATTTTTTTTTCCTTTAAATATGACATTTGTTTATTTCAATTTACCACAGTGACTATTCTAATAGTGATAAAGTGTACTAGTAATGGGGGTAGATGCTGGCCAAGTTCAAGTCCATTGTCAAGTTTTGACAGTGGTGAGTACATCTACAATATGTGGGGTTTTCTTATGATTTGTTGATTCTCCTTGGATGATGACATTAAAAAAAACTTTTTTAAACACTGCAAGGCATTTATTTTGTACAATGTCCTTTAGTTTGAGTTTGTGTAATGTATCCTGATGACTGGACTCAGGTTATGCTTTATTGGTGGTTATTTCACAGAAGTGACTGTGATCTTTCCACTGCATCTCCTCAAGTGGCACACGATGCTGCTTCTAACTACTGCTGGTGTTAACTTTAATCACTCCATCTGGGTGGCAGACTTCTCCACTGAAGGTTACCAGTTTCCCTTTGTAATTAATAAGCGTTTCTTTGGGGAAATGCTTCGAGACTGTGTAAATGTCCTCTTCCTCCTTCGATTTCACCTCCTTTACTCTTAGCACCCATTCATTGTTCTTGCTTGAATTAATTTTTACTGTAACAGTTGCCAAGTGGTGATTTTCTAATTCCATAATTCCTCCTACATTTATTAGGTGGCATACTATTGAGAGGAAGAATTTTTAATTTTTCCCATTTATTTATCCACATATGTGTTTTCATCTATGTGGGGAGATGGAGTCTTAATTTATTCAGTGGCACCTAATCTACTACTATCCTTTAATTGTCCTAGATTTGGGCAATGGGAGCCCCTTAATACCTGGCTCTGTAATTGTATCATTCTTTGAGCACTATAAGCATTTTCTAGTAAAACAAGATATTCCAGTCTCATCTTACGCTTCTCCAGACCCAGCCTTGGAGTGAGGCATTTCTCTAAGGAGCTCTGGTCTCATTTAATGAAGAATGTTATTTTGAAACCAAGATCTGGGTGCTAGGGGTGTTCATTGTTCCTTGGGTGTTACGGCTTCCAGCCTCTCGCGGTCTCTATTCAGCACCACAGGGCTCATCCTAGGCTTCCCCTTGGCTGTGTGTGTGACTCCCTTCTGAAATAGTGAGAAGCCTAGCTCCCATCACCTTGTACATTTCCCTGTTTGTTCCTGTATCTAACCAGTCTCCCCGTCTGGCTGGGCTGACACCCCGCTTGGCTGCTTTTCTCAGTTGAGTCCTGATCCCCATGGGACCAGCTTCCTCATTCAGGCCTGCCAAATGGATTTTGGGCTGAGTATTCAGGGAAGAAGGAAGGAAGAAGGGAAGCCAAAGAAGATAAATACGTATTTTTAATACTATCCAGTTTGGTCCTGGATATGGGGACATGGGCATGCTCATAAATAGCCAGTAGTGTATTTTGTACAATATTTCTGTCTTATCTATGAAGCTCAATTACTGTATATCCAATATAGCCAAGAACACACACACACACACACACACACTACACACACACACACACACACACACACACACACACACACACTACACACACAGTCATGCTCCTTGACCTAGAAGTTCCACTTTTAAGAAATTATCCCAAATAAACAGTTGATTGGACAAATTTAATAAATAAACATCAGTATTTGTTGCAACATTATACATAACAGCAAAAAACTGAAAATGTCAATGTCCAATAACTTATGGTTCATCAGTATAATGCATCAGATAAAGATTGTGTAGATTTATGCTTTTGGTCATAGAAAATGTCCACAACATATTATTAAATGAAAAATTGAGTTAAAAAGAGCAAATATCATGTATTCCTTTTGAACACATACTTATATCTATTTAGGGGGAAGAATCTCAAAGGGTGTTCATCAACAGTGCATTTTCTCTAGATTGTGAATTTTCAGATTATTGTGCTATTTCTTTCTTTCTTTTTGTTTACTATAGATTCTACAGTGAGCATATGTTGTATAATTAAAAAAAACACCACAAACAATCGCAAGACATAAAACTCAGTATCTTATCTGGAAAACTGGCACTGACCCCATAAACTTGTATCAAGTCCACACCACCACCATCCTACCCCCATAATGGGTACTAATTATTAACAGTCCCTACATTGCTCACTGCTCAAGATTGGAGTGCGAATCAAAGAAACACTAGACACAGCAGCCATTGTCATCTCTAAGGTGCTGTAAAAGAGTGAAGGGCTATTAAGATCATTGCTGTGTTACTATTGTTATTGGTGTTAATTTTAGTTTTTTTTCTCCTGATCCCTGTTTTCTAAGTTCAGAGCAGAAAATGCTGGCCTCTGCTTGGCTGTATGGAGACCAGATGAGAAGGATTTAGAAAGACACATTGTTGGAAGGAACTTAAAATGTAGTTGAGAAAGTAATGTTCCAACATGTTCACATCACTCAACAGGAAAGCCCAGGCTGCAGCCTAGGGCGAGAGAGGAGACTAGGAGACGGTCTACTGCTGCTTACGATCCAAGAGCAGAGAGGCGTGCGGGCTGGATTGTCAGGGAAGGTCTCTGGAGGCTGCAAAAGCATATCCTTGTTAGATGCTGATCGTGTATTGTTAATTGCTTTTCAAATGCTGTGTTGGGATTTATTCACACTTCATGATGAAAATGAAGTGCGACTTTAGAACCCAATTAGAAGGATAAAAATGATGCTGAGAATAAAATCCACTTGGCTCATATTTTTAGAGATCCTGCATAGGATCCTCTGAAATTCATTTTATCTGAGATAATAATATCCCAAAGACAAACATATGAAAGGGTGGATATAGACGTGTGTCATGCTCGCTGACTTTCACCCAGGCATCCGGGACGAAAAAACACGAACTTCGTGGACATAAGGTCAACATAAAGGCAGGGGTTCCGTCTGTTTTGTCCATTGATGTATTCCAAGTGCCCAGAACAGTGCCAGGAACACAGCAGGGGCTTAATAAATATTTATGGAATAAAAGAACACACCCTCATTTTCACTTTTAATATGCATAGTAGTTATATTTCTTTTTCACACAGGTTGTGCCTTGATCACTATAAATTATAAATGTTCTTGACTTGTCCAAATATGGGTGAGGATTTCACAGGATTTGCCTCCCATATTTGGAAGCCAGCCTCCATCAATGCTTGTTCAAAAGAACCACCTGAGATCAAACTGTAAAGTGTCAAAACATTTGGCAGCTGGCCTCTGTCTTTCAGGAATCAGATTTCCAAATTCCTTAATTTCTGACAGTTCTTCCCCTTTAGGAAAACTAACTGACTTTCAAGCAGTACTTCTAAGTCCTTTCCATGAAAATGCTCCTAAGGGCAGAGGCCAGTTATAGGGAACCTTATGGTGCAGATTTTCTGTCTGTTTTTATCATAAAAGTAAAATGTTTCCTACTCTTTATTATATCTGTGTTTGTTTAAATATAAAGATAACGAGGCTTCCTCCCAAGATGTTAATCTAAAATTAGCTCTACAAAGGCCCCTTATTACCCTCAGAATATAACCCAGTAAAGCCTTCATTTTGCTGTTTCCTCTGAGTGAAACCCTGGTCCCACTCCTCTGTGGCCACCTCTTACCCATGTCCAGACTTCCGTCAGCCCTTCCCTGTAGAAGAGGAAGATGCCCCTGCCATGGGCTCTTGAAGTCTTCTGTTTCATGTAGGAGCACTACACTTCACACTTTACTGCTTATTCATCTCCCTCTCTTCTCCAGAGGCTGAGTTCTCCAGGGTAGGATGCTAGCTGTGTTTTCTCCCCATCAGCTCAGCCTGCCAAGCTCAGTTCTGGGCATGGTACATTGTCTAATTCTAGACTTACTCTGTGCTTCTAATCCTCCCCCCCTCCTTGCCACACATGAGGCCTTTACATCTGAAAATTCTAGAGTACTTTGTTACAGAAAAGTTTTGCTCCCTAATTTGGGGTGAAAATCCTATTTGGGTTGAGATTTGCCTCAGGAATAACTTTGGTAGAAGAGAATTTATTTCTAGATTGACAATATTTCTGGGGGTTAGGTATCTCAGGTCCTCAAGAGCTTAACAGTAAACACTGAAGTTGCCGAAATAGATAAATCAATGAACGACTGAGAACAGTCTCCAGGAACCATTGTCAGGGAGGCCAGTGTGTCATCTCTGTGATCATGTCTGTCCCCCTTCCTGCTACTCTTAAGTCGCTCTGAGCAGCTCCTGGATATGCCGTGCACTGTAGCGAATTCTTCTTCAATGATCCCAGTAGCACAATTTTTAAAATGGATGACATGTAAAGAATTCTATGGAGACTGTTGTATCGTTTGGATTCTTCTTGAATGTGGGCTCCCAGATAAACAATCTTCTGCTGCATTAGACATCATATTGCCTTGGGTCTGTTTACAACTCTGACGAGGATGACCGTTTCTTCACTTAAGCTTAGAATGCTTGGTGCTTTCATAATAGCTGTAATTCTGAGACATTATTGACTAGGGCTAGGAATGCAATATCTGGAGGTTCAGCCAGGTATTGATCGCCTCCTAGCAGGAAGTAATGACTGCAATAAACTCTGGAGAGCTCAGTTGAAACAAATGAGTAAATACACTCCTAGCACAAGATGTCTGCAGCACACTGAAGACTGGAGTCATCACCTCAGTCCCATCAGCCAGGTCCTGAGTCTCTTTGTCGTTGAGCTGGCTTCAGCCTGCTGGAGCCTGCCCAGCCCGCGCCCTCCAAAGAGTGGAAGTCCCTGGGAATGCGTCTTGCCCAGGGGGTGGCTTCTGACCAGTGCTGAAAGATGCAGGAGGGTAAATATTCCAGCTCCCTTGTCCTCTGATTGGGACAACTCCAGAGCGGCCAAAGCCCCTTGTGGGAATGACCCCACATTCCTCTCTGTGCAACTTCACTTGATGTCAAGCCCTCACGTAACTTTCTTTTCTTCCCTTCCACACTCTCAACCCACTATTGATTCTCCTTGGAAACTCTTTCTAACAAGTCACTTTCACGTGAATATTTGTGCCAGGGTCTACTTCTGGGGAATCCAGCCTATAGCAGCATTACAGGAGGACTGGAGACATGGTCCTTGGCTATTGGTTGCTAGTTCCCTATCATGGGCATTGATCCAAGCGGGCTCCTCAGTAGGATCTTGTAAGATGTCTGCAGCTGACCCAACAAATCTCTAGATGCTGCTAAAGCTACCGCCACCTGGCCTGTTCTTTCCCCTCATCATCTGCAACTACCACCTGCTCCCATTCATCTTCCCTGACCGCAATATCTAAAGCAGGACCCAGTTTTGGATGAAAGTATAGCACAGAGAACAGAGTCAATAATTCTGTAACATCTTTCGTGTTGACAGATAGGAACTACACTATTTGGGGTCAGCATTAAATAACCTAATCTTCACCCCTGGGCTGTGGCCCCGTCCGGTCAGGGACCTCATCTGTCTTGCTCCCTGCTGTGTGTTCTGTGCCAAGCCCAGTGCTCAGTGACAATTTGTTGAGTGAATGGAAACCACATGGGACTGTTCCCTTTGCCCCCCACATTGTGTCAGTCAAAACTGACCTTTGCTGTGGTTGTGAACGTGGTTTTATACGTCCAGAACCTACAAGATATGAGTAGAGGTCTGCTATATAGAAATGTTGGAAAACCCACCTGGCCCACATAAGGAAAACAGATGAAGCACATGTATTTATAGGGATTGTTTAGCTTGGGACATACGAGCCACTGAACAGATTGTGCCTGACAAGTGTTCATGAAAGGTGTGGAAGCCTTGAAGTCAAAGTGTTGCTGGTGTTGATTTGGTTCTTGGAAAACACAAACTCTCTTTTTCCCTGAGCCCTTTTGCATGACAGTGCCTGGTGCCTCTGAATCAGATTCTCCCAAGGCAACAGTTAGTCCAGGAGGGGACTTTTCTGTGGGCTGTACATTAACCTTATGGGGCATTTAGGACCTCTCCACAGTAGTGATGAAGAGGTGAGTTCTGAACTCTTTCAGCCACTTAGATACAGGTGCTAGAACATAATTTCTCAAATCAGGTCCCACAGAACACACTACTACAGTATGTTAACAGGCTTCCACAGAAACAAAGCAGATGTGGGCAACATCTATTTGGAAAGAGTCTTAATATGTAACTATCTTTTGTTTGCGATTGTGGAAATTGTGTGATCACCGGATATTTTCTTCAAGGACTAGTGCATGGGCAGTACTGCTCTAGAGATTGTCTGGAATTGCTACTTCATTTGAACTTCATGGTTGCTTCTCACCTGCAAAAAGTCTCTCTCTTCTTCCACATGGACTATCTCAAGAGTCTCTTTCACTCCTGTCTGCTTTGTATCTTAGGCTTTTTCCAAAATCAGTATCCACCAGTTGATAAACCGTCTGCCAACTTTCTCAACTGCTCTGGTTTTGTATCACTGCATAACAAACCATTGCAAAACTAATGGGTTACACGGCTTAAAGCAGGAAACATCATATTTTAGCTTGTGAATCTACAATCTGGGCATGGCTCAGCAGGAGAGGCTCATCTCTGCTCCTTGCAGCTTCCACAGGGTTCCACTGGAAGATCTGCTTGCAGGATGCTTTATTCACGTGGCTGGCAGTTGGTGTCAGCTGGTGGCTAAGATCTCAGCTGGGGCTGTCGGTTGGAACACTCATCCTGGCCTCTGCATGTGGTTGCTTGGTGTCTTCACAGCATGCAAAGGGGGTCCAAGAGTGAGTGTGAAAAGACAAAGGAAGTGGAAGCCTAGACATAAGGCCTGGGCTTAGAAACAGCTCTGTTCTACTTCCACTATATTCAGTTGCTCAAGCAGTGACAGAACTGATTCTGGGACACATGACATAGACTGTTCCTCTTGATGGAAGATGTGGCAAAGGGTGTTTTAAAATGGCTGTATGAACTCTGAATTTGCCCTTAAAATTCCTTCTGCCTGTAATGTTCCTTCACTCCCACCTCTACCTTATCACCTGGATTCGTACCACTTCATTCTCCAAGGACTAGCTCCAATAACACTTCCTCTGTAAAAAATGTTTTTACCTCTGTTTTCTTACCATGTTGTTTTTATTGCTAGTTTCACACTTAACACATCATATTAATATTGATTGCTGGGGCAGTAAGACAGTTTATTCATCCTTTATTCCAGTTCCTAGCATATGGCCTGTGCTGAATTAATTAACTGACTAATTTTCCAGACCACCTGTTATCATAACAACTACCATTTCATAAATGTTTATTGTTTAATAGGCCCTAAAAATTCACCTTACAAATATTATCTTATTAAATCATCACAAGCAGGAAACTGTTCCTTTTATTCTATTATATGTATGAAGAAACTAAGGCCATAGTGAAATTTCCAAAGCCAAACAGCCTGTAATTGGCAGAACCAGGATTCAAATCTGAGTCCAAAATCTATGTGCACAATATGTCCTTATTTGAATAGTGAATTACTTAAATTAGCCACTTATGTCTATCCAACATTGAAATAACCAAATGGCTCCCTCAAATAATTAATCTAGAGACTCCATTGCAGTGTTTTAGGAGGTCTAATTTAATTTCATCCCTATACATTATCAACCATGGTCCTAAAGAATCCACATATTTGAATAACTGTTACGTGGAAAGGAGATTTGGATTCGTTGTGGCTCAAGATGGAAGGATTAGAAGTAAGAGGAAAAAGTTAGGAAGAGAAAGCAGATTCAGGCTCAACCTAAGGGAAAAACTTGAATCCAAAAATATTCTGGATGACCATTGGGTGTTTTTCAGAGAAGTGGGCTGGACACCTATAATGGATATGTTTTTTTTTTCCAATATCCCTTTACCCTTCTTTTGGTAATTATATCAAAATTTTTCCTTTTAATATAGAAAGTTCTTTCTCCCTCACTCTCAACAAATGTGTTTCTGGTGAAGTTTAGGTGAAGTTGAATCTATCCCAGTTCCTGGAGTGGTCACATGACTTAACCCTATCCAATCAAAGTTTTGCATTTCCCTTACTGCATTGATTACTTTAGTGATGAGTAATGACTGAGTCATAGCCACTCAATCATTCATTCAACAATATATATGTTGACGTTTTCTTTTAAATCACAAAGGATTAAGTTCTATCAGAATTATCCTCTCATAGTAAGAAAACTAGGAAATAAGATGAAATATATAAAACAACTATTTCCAGACACTGTACTTAGGCAGTGCAGAATTGTGATCTCAGAGATACACAGCAGTAGAGGTGAGCACTATGGTTGGTCCAGGTTACTGGCTGGAGGAAGTTTCCAGGGCATAGTGCAGGTCAGGAAAATCCAAAGAGGGACTGAAAATATTGCTGAGTTGGGAAGATCGAGATTGGAGTTTGAGGATGCCAAGTCAGCAAGTATCTGTGGGACTGATCTCTGGAGACGAGAAACCTATGCACAGAAAGAGTTCTACTCTTTCATCCAGGGAATCTTTTATTTTAGTGATTGTATTTTTCAGTTCTACAATTTCTACTTTCTTATTTTTAATACTTTTATTTCTTTATTGCAATTTTCAATTTTGTCATTTGTTTCAAGAAAATGAATGATTGCTCACAGAAGCATTTTATGATGGTTGCTTTAAAATTCTCCTCAATAACTCCGACATCTGTTCCATCTCAGTGTTGGCATCTAGTCACTGCCTTTTCCTCATTTGAGATGGTGGAGCATAGAATCTGAAGATAGGGCAATAAAATTTAATTTGCAGCAACAAGAAAAATATATTGATGAAAAATGAACAGAGCTTGTGGGACAGTAACAATGAGTTGTATCATCAGAATCCCAGGAGAGGAGAGAATGGACCTAAAAAAATATTCAAAAAAATCATAGTTGAAAGCTTCCTAGATTGTGGGAAGAACACAAATCTATAGCTTCTAGATGCTGAAAAAAGTCCAACTAGGATAACCCCAAAGAAATCCATGCCAGGAAATGTCACAAATGACACTTCCCACTATGTCCTCGCATGGCCTTTCTTTGGTGCATGTGTGTAGGGAGAGAGAGGAGAGAGAGAAGGAGCTCTTTGGTGTGTCTTCTTATAAGGACACTAATCCTATTGGACCAGTCCCCACCCTTATGACCTCATTTAACCTTGATGATATACTTAGAGACCCCCACTTCCCAATATAGTCACCCTGGGGGTTAGGGCTTTTACATATGTATATTAGGGGGCACAAATGTTCAGTCTATAATGCCATATGATCATCGCAAAAATAGATGTAGAAAAAAAATACTTGAAAAAATTCACCATACATTCATGATATGGTAGAAGGGAACCCTGCCTTTGCATGAGATACAGTATAAAAAAATCTGTCTATCTTGCTGAGGAGACCATGTGGAGAAACCATGTGGGGAGACCACGGGGCCAGTCACAGGGGACCAAGGATTTGGGTATTCTGATGGACCAGGTCTCATCACAGAGTCCTCCCCTTGAGCAGAGGATTAAACCTACCTCCTCTTAAAGTATCTGGGGGTATTTTCAAGAGAAAACTGACACAGAATTACTAGGAGAAGGTGTGTAGATGTTGAGTGGATAAACAACAAAGGTCCATCTCAGTGACCCTCCAGTGGACCGGAAAGAAGGAGAGACTTGCCCGATAACACAGCATCTGTAAGAGGCTGATTCCCGGAACCCACGGCAGCAGCGTCACAGTCTAGGGGTCTGTCTGCTGTGCCGACTTGGCTTCTCACAGTGCCTGCCCCTTCCTGGACTAATCCAGGACTTCTGAGTCTCTGTGAGCCGTGAACACATTTGATATGCCACCTCATCTAAAGGTACTAGAATATTTGCAGTCACACAAGAGAAATGTAGGAAAAGGTCTGGAAGGACACATGCCAAGCTGTTAACGTTGGTTAGCCCAGGAGGGGGTGAGAGTGAGGGCAGGGGAAGGGGCTCGCACCCTGCATGTTGTATTTCTGCATGGCGTGAGTTTCATATGAGCACACCTTCCCGAATTCCTTCCTCAGCCCCCCTTTTCCCATTCTGCCCTCTCATAGCCACCAATGGGACTTACCTAAAATACTAATCCTGTTGGGCCATCACCTATCTTAAAATTTCAGAAGCCATTCACCACTCTCAGAACGAAGTCCAATATCCTTAGCATGTAAGGCAAATATGGCACAAGCTAACCAGCTCATGTCCTCACTAATACCTCCCACCTCCTCCCAGACCCCACCTCGAAGCACTGCTCCAGGCGCAATGGGCTCCCACGCTTCCCCAAACACAAGACTCAGTAACTGTTCACTCAACGGACTTTACCTGCACATGCTGTTCCTTCATCCACCTGCACCCTGGTAAGTTCCATTCAAGCTCCAAGGCCTGCCTCGAGGGCCCCCTGTATGGTGAGTGCCAGAAGCCATGTCCTCACTCAGAGTTGGCCCTACCTCATCTCTGCTCTCAGTCTCCGACCTTATGTCCATTCCAGGGACTGTCTCCTTACCTGGCTGCATCTCCCACTGGACGGTGAACTCCTGGAAGCCAGGTTCTGTCTTACACATCTTGATATCCTCAGTCCTGAACACTGTGAGCTCTGAACAAGATAAGCCCTCAATAAGTAGTTGTTAATTAATGAACACATCCAGCCAGGGAATTGTCTGTCTCTCCTCACCAAGGAAGGAATGAGTAAAGGCCAGATGTTTTTCTTAGTACCACTGTACATATGTTAATTCTTTTAATCATGATGTAGACACAATTATTGTACTTTATTATCAAGATGGGCAGTAGAATAGGGGTTACATAAATGGAGTCTGGAGCCGGACTGCCTGGATTTGGAACCTTGCCCTGTGACTTCTATGTGACCGTGGGCAAGGCTTACCCTCTCTGTGCTTTAGTCTTCCTATCTGAAAAATGGGGATAATGATAAGATTTCATTGCTGTGAGGGTTCACTGAGTTTAGATGATACAAATGCCTAGCACACAGAATTGCACATGTATGAGCAAAGAAAGCAAACATATTCATATTCACTTCACAAGTTAGGCAACTCAGGCACAGGAGAGGGGATGACACTTACCCAATGCCCCAAAGCTAAAAGTGGTGAAACCAGGATATGGACACCAACAGACCAGTTCTAGAGGCTACTGCATGACTACTTTATTTTCTCAGCCCTGCACTCTGAATTTAATAGAGCAGCTACTTGTCATCTAGCTAAGAGGAAATCAGCTTCAAGTTAGGTGTCCTCCCAGCTTTACCTGGCTGCTGTCCCAGCTTGGACCCTGCTGAGTCCAGCCCACCTCTCCCTGCCTGTGCGGCTGGTGGCAGGTGGGCCTGAACCCAGGCCCTGCAGCAGCCACAGGGACCACGCCTCCCAGGTGTTTCTGGAGCCCCACCTGTCCTGCTCCCCAAGCAGAAACCTGTGGGGAGGAGGCTTTCTGTCCTGGATACAGTCGGGGTCTCCTGCTTGTTCTCCTTTCCCAGACAAGGCCTGGGAGCCCCCGTCATGGACGCACATGACCCACAGCTCTGCTTGGAAGAACACAGCTTAGGTATAAAGATTTCAACCCTTAGATGTAGGCACCCAAGAAGAGAGCATGGAACATAGGAGGCTCTTGATTTGGATGAGGGAAGAAACCTCAGGTTTTGGAGTAATGATGTTAGAATGGATAAAATTTAGAGTCTCCTTCTCAATTCCTTTTTAAGCCCTCCTTCTGAGTGACTATATGACAGGACTGTCTCTCTGATAAGTGGGGCATAAGAGGTAAAGCCTCAGGGAAACCAGAAGTTCCTCCTTCTTTCCTCCTCTTTCTTCTTTTTTTCTCCCTCCCAGCCAGGAAGTCACACATTTAACAGTGTGCTGGTAATATTTAATAACTGTATCTCCAGAAGAAAAAAAGCGCCAATGTGTATGTAGTGCTTGCCAATTCCTGTGGTGTAAATATTCCCACCATGGCCACTTCCAAGCTACCAACATGATATTACTGAACACCGAGCTGGGAAAAGGCATGTGTGGTCAACTTTCTGGAGGCGATTTGAGCCAGCTCCAACACACAAGGTAGGGCTTTGGGTCTAGGCTTTGAAGACACACAAATCTTATACAGGTTACTAGCTAGATGACTTTGGGCACATTGCTAAATCATGCATCACAGTGTCCTTACATGTGGCACAGTGTCCATAAAATTATGCACATCACAGAGATGTTTTGAGAAGCAGTCAGACAAATGTGTGCAAAGGGCATAGCTGAAAGGCTTGTGTGGCATTTCTAAGCACTCCACGGTTTGCTAATATTAGTTATTATTATAATATTAAAATCACACAATATAATAACTCCCCTAATCCCTTGGTAATATTGCAACAGACTGGCAGTATAAATAAAAACTTGCCAGCCCCATGAGATAGCTGGATCATTCCTTGTAACACAGTCACAAGCACAAGTTGGGAACAAAGGCACCTGCTGAGGTGGCATGTGAGGCGCAGCCTTTGAGGAGCCCAGTGGCTGGAAAGAAGTATGGTAAAGATGAAATGACCTTCTACTCCTCTTCGCTCCAAAATAGTTTTGGCTAGTGGGCATTCTTCAGTGATCCCCCAGCAACCTTCAAGAAAATACAAAGTTTAGGCCATAAAGCAGACTGAGTTCTGATGCATGATGTGGCTTATAAATGAAAGAATGACTTTCCATTCTGCCAGGCAGGAAAGAAAGGGCTGTTTCCTGAACAGAGGACAGAGGTAGGTCACAGAGTGCCACCCATACCTAGAGACCCGCTGGTCTTTGTATTCACATGGCCTTGTCTGTGGCTGGCACATGGTAGAAACTAGAGAAATACTTGCAAAATCAACACAAATATGTATTGAGCCCCTACTTTGTGCCCGGTGCTGTGCAGTGTAGGGACCCAAAGATAAAGGAAGCATATCCTGGACCATTCAGAACTCATTGTCTGGTGGAAAAGAAAGACTGTAAGTAAACAACTGTCACTTCATAATAGTGGTATGAAAAATATGGTCTGGGATCACAGTAGCAATCAAAACTGCCTGGGGGTATCATGGAAGGATTTACAAAGAGGTAACATATGAACTTGGTCTTGAACCATGAAGGACTTTACCAGTTAAAGAAAGCAATAGAAGCCATCCTGGAAGCAGCAGCAGCATTCATGGGGCTGGTACTTCTGGGTTAGTTTGTGAGATGTCCTCCACCCTGGACTCTCTAGTGTGCACTGAATTCGTCCACTTGTACTCAGAAGTGAGGCCAGGTCAGGGATGTGCTAATGAGGAGTGGTAGGTGACTGCCCATTGCAGACAAGAAAGGGTGCATTGAGCACCCTTTATTTTTTATATATACCCTAAATAATTTAAAAGAATGAAACTGACTAAAAATTGTTCTGCTCTCTAGAGTCACATGTGTTGGCAATTTTAAATGATGTCAGTGTTCCCTCTCACTTCTCTCTACCTACCTTCCCTGAAGGAATGACACAATGACCCCCTCTCTCACCTTGAAATGTCACTTAACCACGTTCTTACATTAGTAGCAGAGCCAAGATGGGGAGATCATAGACCCATTAGAGGGGAAAGAAATACTTAAAAAGGTATCTCCCTTAAATTACCTTCGTGTCTTAGAGTCTCAGCCCTCAGGTCTCAACGACACCCCCTCTAATGCTTGGGTTTCCATCATAGTCTTAGTAACCACATCAGTCAGGACTAGGCTAGGTTATGCTGCAGAAACAAACAACCTCCAAATTTTTGTGGCTTGTAATAACAAGTTTATTTCCTGCTCATGATACAGGCCCATCTGGTTGGCTCAGGGAGCTGCTCCATCCTGTTCACTCGGGATTCAGGAGGACGCTCCATCCCAGTGTGAGCTGCCCTGATCACCCCTGCAGAGTGGGGGGAGCACGGCACGAGCACTTCTACCCGAATGCACACGTCACTTGGCTCACATACCAGTGGCCAAAGCAAGCCACATGTTTGTGCCTGAGTTGAAGAAAGAGTAAATGTGCAAGCTCAACATGTGCTCAGAGAGAAAATTCTAGAATATTTGTGAACTAGGATGACTCTTACAGTCATGTAAATAGATGAATTTAAAAATAGATGAAAAGGTGCTTTTTTCTGGGGAATGTACTTGGTGGGTGGGGAGAGAGGAACAAATAATCCCTGTGCTTCTCCAATCTTCTGGCCAGGTTTCTACTTCTTCTCCAGGGCCTCTGCTCCCTCTGCCACCTCTAACGAGCCATTGTCTACCAACTCTGGAACTAGAAACGATGGTAAAAACCCAGATCTTTGTTCTCAAAAGCCACAAGTGTAAATGGAAATAAAAGATTTGGATACCCAGCAAGTAAGTTTTCTGTTGCAAGAGCTTAGACTCAAAGACACCATGCGCTGGGTAGTAAGGACACAGGCTAAGCTGATATGACAGAGGCTCCCGAAGACAGTGACTTAGATAAGATACATGCTGACTTCTCTCCCATGCAACACCGCAGAGGGAGGAAGCCCAGTGGGCATGGTGGCTTTGCCATCCTCCAGTGGAACTTCCCTCTCCAGTTCCAAAGAGTCCCCTGAGCTGTCACCATCGCCAGCCAGCAGGAAAGTCAGACCGGATGAATCCACACAGATTCTTTTAGAGGACACACCGCCTGTAATCACATCTCATGGGCCAGAAATGAGGCACATGGCTTCCCTTTGCTGCAAAGGAGGCTTTCCTTATTGACTGATTTTGGCAGTGTGTGCCCAGCTAAAAACACTGCCACTGGGGAAGAAGGGAGAGAAGATATCTGAAGGCATCCTGCAGCCTGCCACGTGAGAAAGCGAGGATGGATTTAGACCAGAGAACACAAGACTGAGTCACAAATCTCTACCTAAGCAAGCTGCATAGATGCCTAGAGTCAGCGTCTATGGCGCCCGGGCAGCAAGGATGTGATCTGTGAGGCCCCCAAGCAGGTAATGATCATCCCGCTGCAGTGATGTCTCTCTGTGCCCTGAGACTCTGTCCAGCCTTCTTCTAGCAGCTCAGCTACCCACCCAAGCATTCTCTCATCCCCCTCACATATCCCCGGACACAGGGTGACATGGTCAGGGTGCCACCAGGTAGTGGGTTTAAAATGGCCTGCTGAGACAGGACAGTAGTGCCCAACTCAGCCCTCTTACCTGACGCAGATGATGGAGAATGAGTCAGAGGCCATTAGGGCAGCTTCCAGCGGGTGCTGCGGTTGAGCCCCTGCAGGAATGTGGTGGGTGGAGGAATAATTGCAGACCGGAGAGTCAAGCTGACTTCAGTTTGAGAAGGGCCTTGTGCGCCTTGTGAAATGAAGAGGAAGAATTTCCTATGAGAGGGAGTTGGCGCCCATCGCATGGGCTGGAGCTGGGCTGGGTCAGACTGTGCCAGAGAAAGATGGTGCTGGGTCAGGGTGAAGATGGTTCGGCACTGGATAAACTGAGGAGTCCAGTAAAAAGGTTCTAGTGCAAGTGTTGGTGGAAATCATGAAAGGTGAACAGGATGGTAGCGACAAGGGCCCCATGGAGAAGGGTGGGCTTTGAATTATTGAACAGTTGCAATTTTCTGAACCTGTTGTTAAAGAAACTGAGGGGTTGAGAGGGATTGCCCAAACCCAAGAGAGGGCAACTGAGAGAGTGACCCTTTAACAGAATCCAAGATACCAGGGAAAGAGTTTGGAGAGATCATGAGTTAGTGGCTGGGCCTTCCCCAGGGCGAGCCCCTGTGTAGGGTGTGCTAGGGCGGCTGGTTAGTAAGGCGGCCTCTAGCAAGGGTACCTAGCAAGGGTAACTGCCTGTAGCTGGCCTTCAGCACGTGTTTGTTGCATCTAATTCAATTAAAGCTCAGTGTGCTATATTGGAACAAGGCCCTGCTTTCACCAGTCAGAGAAAAGAATCCTATTGTCTGGCAGCAGCCTTGGTGTCTTAGTTCCAGGCCTGCAGGACAGCAAATCTCTCTCTGAAAGAGCAAAAGAAAAAGGAAGAAAATGAGCACCTGGTCTCCTTCCAGGGGGACAATGCTGGCTCCCACTGCGGGGTGTCCAGTTCCGGGTAAGTGTGTGGGGATGGAGGTGGCCCTGTGGCTCCACACTCCCCGGCCTGGCAGCTGTTGGTGATGCACAGGCTGCGGTGGCCCTGCTCCCCAGGAACTCCCTACCTTGTCTGACCCTGGGCTGACGTGGACTCTTCTGAAACAAACACAGTCTCAATAAAGATAAACATCTTGGAAGGGGGAGCTGGAAGGGGAAGAGTTTGCAGTAACTATTTCTGTCTGTGTCTTTGTACAGCTGCCATTTGAAAGCAGGGGTCTATTAAAAACATTCTTGGAGATGCTCGTGCTCAGGTTAGAGTTCTTCCTGTTTTCCTTTCAACTCCAGGGATGGGCCTGCTCTGGCTGGGAAAGCAGCAAAGCTGAGCCAGGGATGGCAGGGCCCGAATCACTGGGTCATCATCAGATGGAGGGGTGGGGCCTGGAGAGCCTCCTCTCCAGCTGTCAGGGCTCAGCTCGGCAGAAGGAGTCTCAGACCAGTAACCAAGGGGCAGCCAGCTGGGGTGCATCTGCAGATGGATCCCTTCCTGGAGAGCGCAGATCGCTGAGATGCTCATGCCAGTGGTGTGTGTGTCTGCGGGGACACAGTGCGCTCATGCTCCCATGGGGAGGCCACAGCACAAGCTGATGGACTCACCAATCTGTCCTCATCCTACCTTCATGCGTCAGCTGGAGCGGCTGGGTACTTTCTCTGTGCTAAGTGCTAGGAATGCAGAGCTCAGGTGGAGCTGGGAAGCAGGTCACAGTAAAATAGCTGTCAACCATCCACAGTGTTTTCGACACATAATTAACAGATATTATCTTGAATATCTAGAATTCTTTGAATAGCTAGAGTTTCTGAAATTAACACGAATATCTAGCTAGTATCACTTCATAACAACCACAGTTGAGGAGCCACACGCTGCGCTCAGCAGTTAAATGTATATTGCTTTTAATGTTCCTAAAGGAACCCGGGAGCAGGCTGGTCATGCTTCCCATTTCACAGATGAAGAAACTGAGGCCCAGGCCAATCACTTGGGGGTTACATAGCTCTTTGACCCTGAAGCTCCCACCCATGGCCTGTCCACAGCTCTACCTCCTTGTCTCTTGAAATAGGGTTTATGTGGCCTCCTTGCAGGGCTGAAGAGAACCTTCCTCCATTCCAAGATAAAGTTGCCCAGGATGCACTCCACATGGCCATGCCTGGCAAGTGTTCTTATTCAAAGTTGCTTCCAGTTTAACCTGACCCTGGGCCCCAGGCCTCAGCAGGGAAGGCCTCGTGGGATCCAGCTCCTCTGTCCCACGCACCAGGGAGTTTGCTTTGCTCTCACATCCCAACTGCCTGCCCCTCGGTCATTCCAGGTTGAAAGAAAATGAAATCCAGGCCTCCTCTCAGGGCTGTGACAGCTGGGGCTGTATCTCTCCCATCTCTGTTTCTCCAGAAGGGGCTGGAATGGTGTATCTATTCAACATAAATAGCTTCGGGACTGAATTGTGTGCTCTGTCAGCCATGTGGGTCACAAAGGTTTCTGCCTTTCTCCACCACTCCCCACTTAAGCTGAGCACCATCCTGTCCTCACACGGCACCTAAATGGTGGACAGTTTCACCCCTATTTTTATATCTGAGTAAACAGAGGCTCAGGGAAGGGAGCAATGGGTAATGGGTTGTCCAGCATGAGCATAATGCCCTGGGAGAAGCCCTGTGCTGGGCCAGAAGCACCTTTTCATCCTGTGGGTGGCAGGAGGCCTTTGGCAGGGGCAGTGGTGTGCAAGTCCCCTCCAGGCTTTGCTGCTTTACCCATCTCTGTGGTCTCCCAGTAAATCATTGCAAAACGTGCTCTTTGGCACCAGCCCTGAAGACCACCCAAGTGTTGAGGCACGTGCAAACTGCAGCCCCCGACTGCAGCCCCAAGGGGAGTGCCAAAGAGCCTTTTGGAGTCAAGCACATCCTGTGGTCTCCCCGAGGCTGGGTTCCCTCCCAGGTGAGCTCCATGCAAGCAGAACCAGGAACATGGTCTCACATGCCAGGGGAGGAACCACAGGGGCTGGAGGGGCTCCAGGTGGCGGCTCCTGCTGTCTCACGAAACTCAGCACCTTCCTGGCACCGACGGGAATGTTTGCACACCCAGGAACCCTGGTGGGCTCCTCTTCATGCAGCTGCTGACTTTCTGCAGAACTGGGTGAGAAAGTAGATCCTTGCAAGTCAGAAATTGTTTAAAATTATTAGAGCTTGTGCTTTTTAAATTATCAACCCCTAATACCTTTTGTAGGGAGAGTTCTAGCCCTAATATGTCCTCTTTATAAATTTATAAATCCTGATGTGTTTATTTTAGATTTGTTTTGTGCCCCACCTCCTTCCTGTGCCCCCCACAAGTCCCACAGATTAGAAGGTGGAAGACCTTTGTGTGCAGCTCAGCCTGTTCCTTACTGGCTGTTTGCCCTTAACCTTGGGAAAGCCACTTAACCTCTTAGACTTACTATTAAATGATACAGTGCATTCAAAGTGACAGTACACTGCCAAACATCAATTAAGCACTCAATACATGGTAGATTTTTGGGGAAAGGGGGGTTTGTGGTTTTCTTCTCAGCAAAATGGAAATATTACCTTACTTGTGTCCTCTTGGGGTTGTTGAGAGTTGCTACAGATCAGTGGGAAAAATTAAGATATTTATTCATTCATTCTGCACACATTTTTGAGTGTCTACTAGAAATTTATGCTCTACTTGGAAATAAAAGATCACAATTCAGTTTGGCCATTGTTTTAAGGGAGGTGAGCATAAAGCACAGTGGACAAGGAAAGGGTGGCTTATTCCCCCCCGAGAAGCTGAATAGTCTTGGAAGAGCAGATACATGTAATGGCTAATGTTTGAGTTCTGACCACGTGGCAGACACTAAGAGTTTGCCAGGCAAATAAGCACGGGAGGAGCGTGCACTGGAAGGAAAAACAGCATGGATAAGGACGTGAAGGCATTAGCGAGCGCATGCTCAGGGAAGAATTTGTGGTTAGTACTTGGTTATTAGTAACAGAACATGGCTGCAGGATGGTGGAAATGGCTCTTACACAGATGGGTCCACTGGCACCTCTTATTCTTACATTTGTCTGTAGCCTAGTGGCTCTCAGGCAGGGTGGTGACACTTCCCAAGGGTGTATTTGAAAATGTGCGGGACCACTTTGGACTGTTGCTGTGATGGGGGTCAGCACTCTGCACATTTAAGGACAGGGAGGTTAAACGCCCTGCCAAGCATGGGTCAGTCCCACACAGCAAAGCCTTGGCTGTTCTGAAATGCCGGGGCATCTTCTTTGGGCCACACTGTGTGACTCTTTTCCATCCTTAAGGCCATCACTGTGCCTGGTGCATATTAGGTCCACTGACGTGTACAGAATTGAATTGGCCATTGTTGGAAATCCAAAGATTCTCCCAATCCAAATAAACTAAAATATTCAAAAAAACTGTCCCCTACACTCCCCCTTGGGTTATACTTGGCTTTAGAATATAATCTTTCATTTTCTTGATTTAGGGTAGCAGAGTTGATGACAAAAATAACATTATTAGATATCAGGACCCAAACCTGGTTCGAGCCACTTAGTTCTCTGGTGCCAAGAGGTGTCAGTTCCTTGGCCTAAATGCCCTCGGAATCGACCGCCTCCATCACACCCACTGGCTGGCATGGGCCTTTTCCATGCATTTGGGGTTCTAACTGCCTCCCTCACAGTAGGCTCCCCCTCTGTTCACAGAGAGGTCGTCCTTCCCTTGTGCAGGTGTGATCCTCTTCTGATGAAAGTCCTCATGGGAACGGACCCCAGGCCGGAGAAGCTGGGCAGGCCACAAGGAAGCCGACAGTGCTGTAGAGAAATGCACATGCATCTGCCAGCCTCTCCGTGGGAAGTCAGAAGCCAAACATTTTTGGTCAGAGTCCCCTTCCCCCTACTCTGAATTGGAAAGATTGCCAGGCAGCATAGCATCCATTCCATGGGTCTGCACAGTGGGCCGACCTTGCTTGGCTCAGGCCTGTTCCATGTCTGGCCAGCCTGGAAACCATGCAGCTCCTCCAAGCATCACCTGTTCTTGCCTCTGGGGGCCTGGTTTTGGAGGCTTGCCCCCTCTTCACCTCACCAACCAATGGGTCCGAATCCCAGAAAGCTGCCCACTCCGGGCAGTGGGGGCCCCCCTCGCAGCAGTCAGAGCGTGCATCACACTTTTCTTGTACTTGGGCACTGACCCGTGTGCTCTTCCTGGGCAGCATGCTTCCTCTTGGACAGCTTCATAGATGCTGGGAAAGGGTGTAGTGATGCTTTGGGAAGGAATGCATGAATCTAATGAACGAATGGAATGACTATTTGAATAACATGATTTCTGAGGTCCTTTTCAGCCCACAGATGGTTCTAGGGATGGGTTTCCTGATATTTTGACAGACAAAGCCCTCATTCCCAGACCCGGCTGGTACCACCAGGCACAGTCATTCAAGTTTGATGAGTGTAAAATGTGACTGTGAATTTAGGGTACTGCCTCAGAGCCCCCCAGCAAGTTGTTATGCTAGTCTCCATGGGGCAAACCTTCCCCTTCTGAGGGTGATTTGATTTTTTTTTAATACACATAAATCATTCAGAGTTGCTTCTTATGCATAATGTGGGAGAACAGCTCAGAAAGACTTTTTGGCACCCCACATGGGTTGGAGGCCTGTCAGGTCATAAAACTGATTTTCTCACTTGGCTTGTAAACCAGCTATAAAGGTAATTTCCACAAAAACATTCCAAACACATCTTGAGCAAAAAACAACATCATTAGAATAAGTCTATGGCTTGTAGGAGAGGAGGAGAAAGCTTTGGGAGGGCCAGCCTCTGGCATGTTACCTTATAAAATCACCTTCGTTATATTATTAAAAAATCTAGCCTCTTCAGAGGACTTAAAATTTCGAGGGACTTTTGCATTTGTTAATTCTTTAGCAGTCACAATACTTTCGTACAAGTATCAGGGGCAGGTATTTTCAGCCGCATCATGTAGGTGAGGACGTAGAGGGCTAGGGAGCTTGAGGATTTGCCCAAGGTTGCAGAGCCACTCCACACCGGCCCTGGACTCCGGGATGTCATCACGTGACAGACAGGTTGTGCAAGGCGCACACGTGAGATTCCAAGGGATTGCCTCGGAGCCTCTGGCGGTCCTCACTGAGGTGAAGGAAGGGGATGCCCACTGCCCAAGGATCTGCCATGTGCTGAGTGCCCCATACGCACCTTGTTCGAGAGGCACCATAGTGTGGGGTGTCTTAGACTGTCAGGGCTGCCCTAACAAACCACAGACTGCGTGGCTCAGACAGCAAACATGTCTCACAGTTCTGGAGGGTAGGAGGTCCAGGATCAAGGTGCCAGCAGATTGGGTGTCTTGTGAAGGTCCGTTTTCCATTTTATTGTCGTCTTCACATGGCAGAAGGGGCCGGGGGGCGCCCTCTGGTGTCTCTTTTATAAGGGCACTGATCCCATTCATGAGGTCTCCACCTTGGAGACCTAATCACCTCCCAGAAACCCCACCTCCTAATACCATCACACTTGGGATTAGGTTTCAATATATGAATTTTGAGAGGATACAAACATTCAATCTATAGCAAGTGGTCAATAACACAGACTGTGGAGCAGGTGGCCTGGGCTTGCACTCCAGCTCTATCACTAGCTAGCTGGGTGACCTTGGGCAAGTCATTTACCTTCTGTATGCCTCGGTTTCCTCCTCTGTAGAAGATGAGTAACACTCAGAGTGTTGTTACTTTGTTAACATATGTGAAGCATATGAATGGGGGTCTCTAATAAGAAGCTTTAGATAATTAGCATTACTGCATTTTAACTTCTAAAAACTTGAGGTATCTGTGGTATTTGCTCCCCATATCACAGACTGGGAAACTGAGGTTAAATAATTTGCCTAATTTCTAGACCTGGGACTTTGCACCAGGTCTCTCTGTGCAACAATATATTATGCCACACCCTCTTGATTAATATATTCTTTTAAATCATGTGCATACATTTGGCAGGTGGCCATGTTCATGTTAATATTTTGTAAATAAAGGCAGTAAATCTCTTCTTGTCCTTTAGAACGTCCCCTAGAAAATACAGCTGAAAGTCAATGTCTGAAAGTCAAATCCTATTTTTATGTATCACCAAAGGGTCTATATCCACAGAGGACTACAAAATAATTAAATTTCCAATTATATCTTCCTTTCATAACACAGCCTTCAACAATACAGTTGCAGAATCACAGACATGTTCTTTGAATATGTTTGTTTCCTTCATAATTGCATATACAGTTTGATCCTCTTGAGGCTCAAGATTCCCAACTTAAACCGTGCCTGAGGACTCCCACCTCTATTGCAAATGCTTACATTTATGAGATCTACATTTCTTGTTACCAAGATCAGTACCGTTGCTTTTTAGCATGCAGCTTATTTTTTAAAAAATAGTGACTGTAATAGAAATAACTGAACAAACAACATTCAATATACTATACTAATATGACAATTCTGTCTATATTGAACTATTGGCTCTCAGGCACATCACCCCTTAACAGCTTGAACTGTTCACCCATATACGATGGCAAAAGTCCATTGAACACATAAAAGGAAAATAATTTATATCAAATCCAAAGAGAAGGATGAAATAAGAATGAGCAGAGAAGACAGGAACATCCTAAGAGTGAGGATCAGTCAAGGAGGCTAAAACACCTGACTTTGTCTAGCTATAAAGGATTCTGTAGCTTAAAGTTACCTTACAAAGTAAGAACCCACAAATTAATCAGTAGATTGAATTTTAGGACTATTTGGGTTGTAAGTGGTAGAAGAAATAATTTCTGGTGGCATTTCTTATTTGCCCATGATTCTTTTCCTGCCTGTTCTTATCTTCGTTTACCTGTGAGCAAAGTGTAGTTTTCTGTCCCTATTGATTTTGGGCCTTGACAATAAGACTTGCTTAGGCTAATGGAATGTGGCTGGAAATGGCAGTTTGAAGCTGAGGTCTTAAGAGACAGACTTGCCCCAGCTGCCTGGAATTCCTTTCCACCATGAGTAGAAGATGCACCCAAGAGCCTTTGCTCCATCAGTCTCGGTCCTGGATGAAAACAAATGAAGACCTGAACGTACCCAGAAGCCAGGGACCAGCCTGGTCCAGCTGGCCTGAGAGTGTAGTATAAATATTTGTGGAAGAAAGTCACTGAAATTTGAGGATTGTTTGTTAAGCATTATTATCACAGCAACAACAATGAAAAGAAACTTGACTAATGTACAACTCAAGCTAGCTTAAGAGGAAGAAAGTATTAGTCCATTTAACAAGTCTGCTTTAGGTCAGGGGCTTAAATTATGTTGTCTTTATCTATCCATCCATCCATCCCACCCACCCATCCATCCATCCATCCATCCATCCATCCATCCCGCCCACCCACTCATCCATCCACCCACCCGTCCATCCACCCATCCATCCATCCATCCATCCATCCATCCATCCATCCATCCATCCATCCATCCCATCCATCCACCCATCCATCCATCCATCCATCCATCCATCCATCCATCCATCCTGCCCACCCACTCATCCATCCACCCACCCGTCCACCCACCCATCCATCCATCCACCCACCCATCCATCCATCCATCCATCCATCCCATCCATCCATCCATCCATCCCGCCCGCCCACCCATCCATCCACCCACCCGTCCATCCACCCATCCATCCATCCATCCATCCCGCCCGCCCACCCATCCATCCATCCACCCACCCGTCCACCCACCCATCCATCCATCCACCCACCCATCCATCCATCCATCCATCCATCCATCCCATCCATCCATCCATCCATCCCGCCTGCCCACCCATCCATCCACCCACCCGTCCTTCCACCCATCCATCCATCCATCCATCCATCCCCCCCACCCACTCATCCATCCACCCACCCGTCCACCCACCCATCCATCCATCCACCCACCCGTCCATCCACCCATCCATCCATCCATCCATCCATCCATCCATCCATCCATCCATCCATCCATCCATCCATCCATCCCACCCCCCCCCCCCTCCATCCACCCACCTGTCCATCCACCCACCCACCCATCCATCCATCCATCCATCCATCCATCCATCCATCCATCCATCCCACCCACCCATCCATCCATCCACCCACCCGTCCATCCACCCATCCATCCATCCATCCATCCATCCATCCATCCATCTGTCTGATTATTCAGCTATCCATCGTTTCTCTGCTTCTTTTCAACTTTTGACCTTGTTGCCTTTTCAGGGAGAAAGGCCCACATCGCACATTTGCTGAAATGGAATTTGTAGAACACAATTCCTTTCAGACGTTCTGGGAGAAAGAAAGATTCTATGGTCCACCAGATTTGAGAAAGAGGGTATACATGTAGGTTTTAGAGATTCACAGAGCATTACTGGCAAATAGATAAACATACATCACAAACAGTGTGAGACATTCCTGTAGTACAGAAACATCTTCAATGTGATTCATTGAATGCAGCACTTCTCAAGTTTATTTATTGAAAACTGTTCTGGCTGTTCAGATCTATTGACAATTTCTTGGTATAAGCTTGAGGCTGGGGGATGTGTGTAGTGGGGAGACGCCGGCTAGGAGGATTGGAGACCTGCATTTCAGTCTTGGCTCAGCCACAAACCTGCTTTGCCTCAGGGAAACTGCTTCTCCTTTCCAGGAGGAAAACATAAGAGCGTAAGATTAGTCAGCCTTTTAAGACTGCTGGGGCCAATGATCTGTAATTCCAGCAACATACTGTATTTTGTGGGAGAGAGGGTGATGTGGTCTACAAAAGAATGGGAAATATTGGCCAGGGAAGCACAAATGGACCTATGGAGAATATGCAGTCCATTCTTTACTTTAGGTTTGTACATTATGGTCCAACACATTCCTAGTAAAGAGGATGGTGCCAATTTAGTGGGGGCAGCTCTAGTTTATACTGGAGGAGAAGCTACAGTTTTTCTAGCTTATTAACTTGCTGATGGATATGGAATCTTAATTCTAGCCTCCTGAGCACATGCTGACCATGTGTCTACTCCACTTAGGTGGCCCAGACGGATCCTCTCCCTTGTGCCTTTGTTCCTTGTCCCCATTCCCCGCAATTCCTCAGTCCTCTCAACCTCTTGTATTCTACCCCTGCCTGCATCCCTTCCCACCCTGTGTGCGGCCTTTGGAAGGGGTTGGTGGCGGTTCTCAGTGGCCTTAGGTTCAGCTGCTGGCTGGGGGAGGAGGGTCAGCTTTGAATTCTGTCTGCCTCAGAATGTTTGGTGGCAGGAACAAAACCCTGACTCAAACTGGCTTAAACAATAGGAAATTCATTACCTGGCGTATCAGGAATTCCAGGGGGCAGGGCCGATCCAAAGCTCGTGGGATCCACCGTTCAACAATGGCGTTCGGGATCAGTTTCTCTCTGGCTCTCTGTTCTGCCACCATCAGCTGGGTTCTGACTCAGGTTGGTGACAAAATGGTGGCAGCAATTCTGAGCATCGTATCAGGGCCCTGTAGGATCTAGCGGAAGAGGGGGCTCATTTTTTCCTTTGGCTCTTTCCTACAAGCAAAGACATCTTTCCCAGAAGCCACCAAGGTACCAGAAGACCCTCCTGCTCCCTTGGCTAGGATTGGGGCATGAGTACTTCTAAACCAGTCTCTAGCAGAGGGAACAGGGTTACCCTTCGGTCCATCAAGCCCCTCCCCGGAGCTGGGAGTGAGGTCACCTCCCACTCAGTCTAACGTGGGAGAGATGGAAGAACACCTGAGCTCGGGTGGGAAGGAAAGACACGGAAGACTGAACGCTGAGTGGACAGTCTATAGCCAAGTCTAAATCGTAGAAAGGGAAGGAAGAGGCCCTTGGAGTAATCTAGGCTCTGTTACATCTGTCACCTTACAAATGTTAACCTATTGCTAACATTTCTTTTTTACCATATTGTGCCAGAAGAATGTCAATCTCTTTCCTAGCCCTGAGTTACATGACAAAAGACTTCCTTTTCAGCATCTATACTCGCTGTGTTCCAGAAAAAGGATGGGAACAGGAGAAAACTTAACTCACCCTGTTGTAATCGTTCTGTTCAAGCTCCATGTTCCCCGCATTTGAGTCGTCTTACCCACTCACCTCCTTTCTGGAACGGCCAGTTCGAGGGTGTCCGCTCTGCAGAGAAGCGGTCACTCTCTGGGAGTGGGGGCACTGCGGTCCTTATCCCAGTCCCCGGAGAACATGACACGAAGGGGCGTGCAGGGCTCCCATCTCCAGCTTTACGGACAGGCAGATGAGAGCTGGAAGCCTACCTCTGACACTTCCTCCAAATGAAATCTTGGGCAAATTGCTTACCCTCCTTTGTCTTCAGGTAGCTTCTCTGTAACAGAGATAATAATGTTAATTCTCACGTCATACGATTACTGTGGAGATAAAAGAAGGGATTGCACATAAATGCCTTAGTGCAGTTCCTCACACAGGGCATGTACCCAATAGCTATTGATTGTTGTTATTTTTATGATTGTAGGAATAGAGTGGTCATTATGATGTCATGTGGGAAAATCCAAAATAAGCCAATAGAATCCAGCAGATGCTTCCAACCCCGCTGAGAGCAGGTTTTTATCCTCCTGGTGGCGCTCAGGTGGTGCTCCGCATCCTGAGTGACACAGCATCACATGACAGGAGGAGTGAAGCAAAAACGAGACTAGCATTTGATTCAGTGCAGTGACTCAGGCTGCCAAGTAGGCTTCTGGAAAATGTCTTGCTCACCCCTCCTGGAGCATAGTTTGGACGCCTACTTGTCATATTGCAAAATGTATGCAACAAAACAATCTGGGATCTCGCTGACAACGATTCCCTTCATGCTGTGGCCTGGAATTTCCAGGCTTGGGCTGCACTGCCAGCCTCGGAGGCCCTGGCATGAAGGCGGCCACAGGATGGAGCCCCACCCAGCAGAAGGGGATGAGGCAGGGCGGATGCAGCCACCTAGGTGACTCCAGACGGAGCTTTGCGTTTGTGTCCCAGCCCGGGCACCTCTCAGAAGTTTGCACTCCTTAGATGGTGGAAGGTTTTCCAACCCTCGTGGGCAAAGCAAAGCAACAGATAAAAGTGGTGCTATACTTTCCTTAAGCCCTTTGTATTTTCCTAAGGATACTGTGAGTGCTTACGCCAAACTTGATGGTTTAAAATAACAGAAATTATTGCCTTATAAGTTCTGGAGGCCAGAAGTCTGAAATCAAGGTGTTGGCTGCAACTTGTTCCCTCTGAAGTTTCTAGGGGAGGATCCGTCCCTGCATCTGCCACCTTCTGGTGCACAATGCAATGTCTTCCTTGGCTGGAGCTCTGTGACTTCAATCTTTGCTTTTCCTTCAGGGCCTTCTTCTCTGTGTGGCTTCTGCCCTTCGCCTCTAAGGACACCTGTCATTGGCTTTAGGGCTCACCCTTATGCAGGATGAAATCTTGAAATTCTTAACTTAATTACATTTGCAAAAAACCCCTTTCCCTAATAATGCCACATTCCTACCTTCCTACCTTCTGTAGGGTCACCATCTAACTTGGCAGACCCTTTCTGGGTGGCAGGTGCTGGAGGAAGGGAACACGGACCTAATCATTCACACAACAGGCCTCAGAGTTTGTAGTGGTTTTGATCCCCATTTCCAGATGGGGAGTTTGAGCTGTCCTAAGCATGCTTTATGGGTACTCCTTTGATTCCTCACATTGCCTTGTGTGTGACAGAAACTATTCTTAGCCCTCATTTTACAGACGGAGACACTGAGGCTTAGAGAGATTGGCTCACTTGCCCAGCAGCTAATGAGAGTCAAAGCCCAGTACTTGAGCTCAGATTTTTCTTGCACTAACTAGAGAGGAAGAGACAACTGTTATCTCTCAGCCATACTTTTTCAAAACATATTTGCTGAATAAATAACAACTTGAATGTAAAGCAGCATGTTTCTATTTCCCTAGGAACCCAGGACTTTCCCTCTTCTTCTGGCTTCCTGATAAGAAATTCTAATATCATTGCCCAAATTCCCATCAGGCCCTCCAGCCAGGGCAGAGGGCCCCAGTGGGCTGACCTACACCTTGCTCTTTTTTTTCCTAAAAACCACAGAAAGTGTGTGTTCAAGGGTTGCTGATGGGAGCTTCCCATAGCAGAGCTGTAAATGTCCCCCAGGCCACCCCTGAAGACCCAGAGCTGTCAGGCAGGGATGCTCTGGGAGGAAAGCTGATCTCTCTGTTAAATACAGTGAGGCCTCGATTTCCTGTACTGGTCATAGGAAAGCTGGGGGAGGAGGAGAGCTGTGATTTATTGATCACTCATTGTGCGCTATGCTCTGCAATACCTACGGACACATCAACGATCCCATTCAGTCCCCAAATTTCATTATCTCTACTCAGGGCTGCCTCTAAGATTTCTAGGGTCTAAGATTACAAGAGTATTAATGGAGACACCAAACCATAGGCTTCAGACTATGAGGCGACGAGACACTGTGGGCTCCACGACTCACATATCCAGGCCCAAGCTGCCCCCCAGCCCCCAATAGTGTCCTTAAGGGCTTAAGGGCGTGCTCATAATGGAATGGTCTGTCCTCAGAAGCGCAAGGCCCCTTAGACTCAGGAGGCAGGCCCCGGGATGTTTGGGTGGGGAACACTGGAGTCTGTGTGCCTGGAACATAGGGTGGGCATGTTCCCTTGGCCTCCTGGACCCCTGGTCCATGGTGGGGAGGTGTGTGGAGGAGGAAGCGATCAGGACCTTCTTAGGTGCTGGACCAGGGTAGGGCTGGGTGCTCTGCTGCCATTGTTTTACCCACAGATGAGCTAACCAATATCACTTTGCCATGTAACAGATCCCCCAGCCTTATAAACTCAGCGGTATAAATCAACTGGCGTTCATCATCTCGGAGTTTCTGTGGTCAGGCACCGGCTGTGGCCTGTGGGATCCTCAGGCTCAAGGCCTCTCCTTGGCTGCAATTACAGTGTCTCTCAAGCGAGGGCGGGCCTGCTGCCCATCTCACCCACGCGGCGGGGGGGGGCAGGAGTCAGGTCCCCTCAGGCTGCTGGTGGAGGGCTTCTGCTCTTCGCCCAGGGACCTCCCCAGAGGGCAGCTCATGGCACGGCACCTGGCTTCATCAGAGCAAGCAGGAGCGGGAAAGAGGGGGACCGTGCAACAGGAAAGAAGTCAGTCTTATTTTAAAAAAGTGTTTTTTTTTCATTGTGGTAAATACACATAGCATAATATTTACCATCTTGGTCATTTTTAAGGACGCAGTTCAGTGGTATTAAGTACATTCGACTTATTAAAATGAAGCTTTCACATTAACTCATGACTAATGGTTACTTTAGAGTGTGTGGCCAGGAAAGACATCTTCAAAGAGATGACATTTAACCTGAGTTCTGAATAAGAGGAGGGAATCCACAGTGAAAAGATGGGGAAGAGGGAAGAGCCAGGGCAAAGGTCCTAAGTTGAGAATGAATTTGACCATGTAGGAAGGAGAGAAAGGGCCACAGACCGAGGAGCAGAATGGGCAACAGGAGGGGCCGCAGGAGACGAGGTCAGGGAGACGGCCACGGGCAGGTGCTTCCTGCAGCCTGTAATGGGATCCTCAGTGTAATGGGCTCTCAGCACAACAGGCGGCCACTGGTGGGTATGAGGGAGGAGTGAGGAGCCCGGAGTAGAGCTGATGGGGACAGTGTGTCCAGGGGGGGGGGGAGACTGTGGAGCAGGAGAGCCAGCTTGCCCGGGGGACCTGCAAAGTCACTTACTCATTTGGCTTCTGTCCCCTCACTGGGCCTGATTTTTGCAACCATTAATTGCGTATTTCCCAATGATCTCCTATTGCCCTCGTTAACAGCTGCAGGGTGTAGCTGCTAGTATCCTAATTCCATCCATCCTACAGGAACATTAGAAACCTTCAAATAAGTGAGATGACAAGATGAAATAGTACCCAGCACTTAGTGTGTGCCACAGACAATTCTAAGTGCTTCACACTGTTAGAGAGATCATGTTATTTTGTTATTCCCATTTCACAGATGAGGAGAATGAGGCATAAAGTTAATGACTTGGCCAAGATGCCACAACTACCAAGGGCCAGAGCCAGGGGTCAAACCCAGACAGGGTGGTGCCAGCGTCTGGGTTCCCGACCACTAGGTCTTATCATCTATATCATCTCTCAAGTGCTGGCTGTAGCACTTGGGTCCTGATAGGCATTTAATCATTTAATTCATTTTTTGTGTTTGCTTTTGCTTGGTTTTATGCTGCAGCAGGGCACAAGCAGGACACTGCTTCGTCATCTGAATAAATTGCCAGCTCAAACAAGGATGACCCCTTTGCCAAGGGCAGCCAGCTTGAAGACCTGCCCTGCCATGCTGCACTCTCTGTCATGGTCATAAACAAAATATGTGTTCCTCAGGCCCTGTAATTAGGAATGTTCTAGCATTTGCAGCAGCAAAACAGTATAATTAGTTTATTTCCAACTATGTGGCACGATTAGTGTTTTCTATGTGATGTTGAATAGATTTACTCCAAAGTCACAGAGGAGATCTGCAGGTAGAAGCTAAATTTAAACTTTCTCTTCGGGAGAAGTCAAACCTGGTAATTACTATTTTGAATTCCCTGCTGAAAGTGAGTCAACAAATCGCCTCGGTCATTAGCTAAGGCGGGAGCATCTGAACGTCTGCTTGGAATGGTAAAACCAGTGCCGGCTTGGAGTCAGAGGCCGGTTTGAGGGGATGCCGTGCTACTTGGCATCCACAGGGTGGTTAGGAAAAGGCCACAGGAATGGTGTCTCCTCTAGGAACATTTTGTGTCCATACGGGTGGATGTCTGGACATGTAGCAGTCGGCTTGGACCGCAAGATACAAGGCTGACCAGCAGAGGGCGACAGACGAGAAAGACAGGATGATCCCAAGTCCTTGATGATGTTGAGGAGCTGAATTTGAATCAGGGTTTCTTTTACCTGAAGCAGAAAGTGTGCTGACTGATGTTCTGGACAATTATGAGAAGTAAGTGATACAGCACCTGTGAGATGTTTTCTGCATTGCCCAAGACAAAGTAGTACTGATATAAAGTGAAATGTCCTGAAAGTCAGAATCTGGAACTGGGTAGGAGAATAAGCTGTGGACACGCCAAAGATTTTAACAATCAAGGGGAATGGGCAATGTGGGCTTGAGGGCTGCTACTGGCCCTGCCTGAGCCCAGGTCAGACATCACTAATCAAGCACAGAATCCTTTCCCAGGCAAAGTCAATATCCAGGGGCAATTGTGGGGCTCACCTCATTTGTTTCCCATCTCTTGGGGATCACTGTCCTTCCCTGCCTGATATCCAGTGTTTCATATATTTTGCCGATTAAAAGATTCATTATCCTTAAATTATCATATCAGAATTTTTATGTTTTATAATTATATAATAGTTTATGTAATATTATATTACAGTCACATAATCTATACATATTATATACATAAATATATACAGAAGTATAAAATTTTATAATATATATAGTTAGTACAATAATAATTATAAGTTAACAATGATTCAAGTCCTATTCATTTATACCTTAAAACAGTTTTCTCATTGTCTGTGTCTCCTGTTAAAGGAATATGCATATCGTATATAGATGCATAATTATATACTGTATTATATAATTGTTGCAATAAGAATTAATGTCCCAGTGGTTTACATTTTAAAACAGATTTCTCACTGTGAAAGGAATGGCTTGGTATTCCCTTAGGGGAATTTCAGGCAAGCAGGGTTTGCAGGGTGGTGCCTCCTGAAATCACATTTCATGGACCCCAAGCTGGAGTGAGCAAAGCTGGGCCTGTTGGAGGATTCTGCGAGCTCTAGGCACAAACCCAGGCTATTGATGTTGCCGTAGAGCCTGACTCAAAACACCACTGCCAGAAGTAGGTGAAAATGGACTGGTGACAGCTTCTCTTCTAATTTTATTCCACCCTAACCTTTAAAACATATTTCTGAACAATACAGTGCAGTTTAGAAATGAATGGAATTGGAAGGGCGTAAACAACTTCCTCTGTGCTGAGGACACAGAGCAGCAGAGGCCTCGGGGAATGGATGCATCTACCTGCTTCTCCATCAGCTGAGCTTCCTGGAGACGCATCTTCCATCTAAAAATTGATGGCCCTTATCCAACCTGCCTAAAGGGCTGGCGACACAAAAACAAGCCAAGGTGACACGGTTTTAAATATTTTAAATCTCTGAAGCCCTGTATAAATGATGAGAGAAAAATAATGTTCGAGTTCCTTGGACAAGATTAAGTAACCCCACTTCATAGACCAATTCATCCTAGCACTGGGGGGAAACGCCGGTCAGTTGCAAAGAGAACGTGGCTAAATTCTTTATTCTTTCCTTTCCTGCATCTCCATTCTGTGCAGTGGGGCTCTGCAGCCCTTTTGTCTAAGTGGTGGAGTCCGCCCCCTCGTGCCTTGACTCTGGGCTGGCCTCGTGACATGGTTTGGCTAATAGAATGCAGGGAAAGTGACGGTGCGCTGCATCTGAGCTGAGGTCTCAAGCGGAAGTGTGTGCTTCCACTCCCTACTTCCCTTCCGTGTGCCATGTAAGCAAGGTGAGGCTAGCTGGTAGAGGGAGAGGTGAGCCTCCCTGCCAGTTGTCAGCCAAGCCAGGAGCGGACCAGGTAACTAACTATCCACAGGTAGGCTTGGTCAAGACCGGATGACCTGTCTAAGACCAGAAGACCTTCCAGGCTAAGCATTACCTACTCCAAGAACCATGAACTAAGGAAGTAGTTGCTTTTTTAAGTTACTAAGTTTTGAGGTGAGTTCCACGGCAACAGAGACTGATATAAACAGATTGAGACAAATTGGTATTTGTTGCACACATAGAAACCAAAATAAAGCAGTTATCAGAAAGCTCAGTGCTTTTGTTAGTAGTCAAAGACTGCTTCTAAATACATATTTTTGCTAAGTGTTCATGCAAGTTAGGAAGGATAGATAGCGAATGAGAAATTAGAAATTTGGGTTTTGCCAGCCTTTATAAGTTTTGAAATAGCTCAGGAGCCCTGGAAACGCCATGAAAGCCATATATTTAGGAATGTGTCCTCTGGATACACTGCCCCCTTTCCCCCTTGTGTATGTATAATCAGTTAAGAGGAGGATGTAATGAAGCAGGCATTATTACATGGATGGAAATGTGAATAGGCATGGTCATTTTTATTCATTAAATAAATATTTACTAAAATATACCCTGTAACGGTGGATGGGGTTACAAGATGAAAACATGAAGCATCTGTCATCAAGCAGGCCACAGTTTATGAGGAGTAACAGACAGAAACTTAATTATGAAGCCAGCTCATATATAAAAATGAACTATTGGAAAGGAATTTGGCAGTATATATCAAAGGCTTTAAATTATTTTTACTCTTTGGTACAATGATTTCTCCTCTGAAAATATATCCAAAAGGAATGATCCAAAATGAAAAAAAAGGACTTATTCACAAAATGTTCGTCTCTCTATATAAATGTGGGTGAAATATATTACCAACAGCAAATTAGTTCTGATATATCCACTAGCTAGAACATTACACAGCCACGAACCTTATGTTTATGAAATCTGCGTTAACAAAATAATTATGACAGGTACTAAATAAAATACAGAATGTAAAAAAAACTTTATAATAGTATTAAACCTATAAACAAAATAAAGATTAGAGTAAAACACTCTAAATGTTTACAGTGGTTTGGACAGATGGTGAGAAAGAAGAAAGGAAATCATAATTTCTTGATGTTGTATTATATATTAAATATCTATGTGCTATGTCCCTTCAATGCCTTTTTTAAAAAGTAATTGTCACACTGACTCTTCAAGGTAGTGACTATCTTTACCACTTTACAGATAAGGGAACTGTGGCTCAGAGGAATTGAATGACTGCACCAGGCTAATAGAGCTGGTAGCTGGTCGACGTTGCATTTGAAGTGTGGAATACTTGACTCCAAAATCATCCTTTTTCTATCAGTGCTGTCAGACTCCTACCAAAGAGAATATACCTGGTTTTTATTTTCCTGGTTTCCCTTTCCTGGAGCTACCTAACTCTTCTTTGATACAGTTTATATCTTTAAAGTTTAAATATAATTTAAGAAATAAGCAGATGGAAAACATGGCTGCCTCTGTTGCTCAGCTTCACAGGCAGCATGTTTCATGGCATGCCCGGGGACTCCCAGGCTCTCTGTCAGGGCGCCCCTGCTCTTCTGGAATACCTCTTCTCCTAGCTGGAGGACACCTGACATTCTTTTAACAGGGGACAGATCTTCCATTTCACAATTAGAAAGAGAATCTTGGTACTCCTCAAGCCCAGCCCTATTCCTGAAAACTCAAATCCTTGCCACAGCCTTCCATTAAGCTTACATTCAGGCTCTGTGTGAATATTCTGATAAGGGGGATCTCTCTATCACAAGAGACAGCCCCCCATAGTTTGGTGAACTCTGAAAATAAAGATGTTCTTCCCTGGATTAAGCTGAAACCTGACTCCTAATTTTGTCCTCCCATGAAGTATGTAGAGATAGATGCTATGGTCCTTGCACCAGGGTCTTCTGATTGTCTACCCAATATCTAGCCTCATGTCTTCCTTAGAAACAGAACCCATATTTTATTCAGGAGTGCTATGTTCTTAATTAAAGACTGCATTTCCCCAATTCCCTTTCAAATTAGTGGAACAATGTAACCAAGAGTTATAAACAAGAATTGTTGGGTAGGATGTCCAAAAATATTCCTAAAAGGGGGCAAATAGCTGATTTTTCCCTTCCCTCCCGCATTCCTGGTTTCTTCCCACTTTCTGACTAGAATGGAGATGTGATGGCTGGGACTGCAGCAGCTATTTAAAAATATGAGGCAACCTTGAGAACAGAAGTCAGTCCTAAGGTTGGCAGAGCAGAAAGATATAAGGAGCTTGGGTCCCTAATGTGTACAAAGCTATTACACTTATACTTAGGCTTCTTTTCCTGAGATTGAAAAAACAAGCAAAAAAAATGCAGTATTATTTCTGGTGACTTTTATAAGCAGGCAAATGAAATTCATAATGGATACTCACTTAATGTTACTAGTTCTCTTAGGAATCCTCCTTGATGGGATTCATGTCCTCTCATCCCTGGACTTTCTACCTGGAACTGTTCCCTGGGTCTACCCAAAAGGATGCTCTAAAATGAATACAACATGAGTTAAAGTGCAAATAGCCCAGCGTGGGGAATACATGTGACGCCTCCAAGATTGGGCTGTCTGTCCTTATCTGTGCTCCATGGCATCCTTCCTTCCCTTTCCCTTGGTATTTATATTCATAGTAACAGTAGCTGACGTTGATTGAGAGCTTTACATGTGCCAAGTATCATGACATGCATTTTATGTGCATTATCTTATTTACCTTAAATTTGAAATTCCTCCTTGCATGGCTGTCTTCCCTGCTAGCCTGTGAGCCCTGCTCTGTACTGCAATTCTGCAGCAAATTAATGTTTTGGGGCCACTACATTTTGGGGTGGCTGGTCATGCAGCTACGGTACCTGGCACAGGGAGAGGGTTAACTGACACAGAGTATGTGATGTGCTTAGCTCTGCACTCGGGAAGCCAGGTTTACCCCAGGTCACTGTGGTGAGTCAGGACGGAGCCGCCTCAGGCCCGGGAGGCTCGGGGCTCCTGGTTTTTAGGAATCAGAGTCACTCTGGAAGTGGAGTTTAACCAGTTTCAAGCCCGCAGGAATGTAAAACTCAGTTCAAAACACACTATAAACTGACTCATTATCATGAGACTATTAAAAAGAAAGTTGAGTATATGCTTAGTTTTCTTAGGGCTTCCAAAAACAATAGGAAAGTCTTTCAAATGGAGCCATATGCTGTCTGAAATCCAAGTCCTTCCCTAACTTAGTTAGCCTAAGGAAAATTCTTTTGTTTCATGGAACCTGGAGGCAAAGAAAATGGTCTGGGCTACAGAAATGGCCTCTAGTCACATGGTTGGAAAAGCAATATCAGGCCGAGATTATTGAATAAATTGGGGCAGCTTCCCTCTCAGTCACTTACCCGTCTTCCTTTCTAGGTCTTTATTGTGTGAAAGGTACAGGTGACTCCAGATTTACTCCTAAGTGGCATGGAGGGACAAGAAAATATTGTAAATAAAGAGCTAAACGTTTGGTTGCATTCAGATTGTAAAGGAATTGTCCAAACTGGAAGAATTGTTAGGGATCCTATAGTTGAAACCCTTTGTTTCTACAAGTTGAGAAATCGAGAGCCCAGTGAACAAATGTGATTTTCAGAGCTAGCCAGAGAGCTGAGGAAGCTGGACTTTTTTCTGAGATACCCAGCACCTACTGGCTGCCATTACTCTTTTTAAACTTGTGCCTTTGAAAGTATGAAAATCCCCCAGGAAAGCTGTGAGCAGGGAATAGTTCGAAGGGGGACTAAGGTGACGAGGGACAACGGCAGTCCGTGGGACAGAGGGGAGATGCTGTTTTCTAAAGTCCAGGGTCGTTCTGCAGCCTGCGGTGCTTGAATTGCAAAGGCTGGGTTTCCAATACAGGCTGTGGGTGGGGCGGAGGGAGTGTGTGGGTGAGTGGAGGGGAGACAGGAGGGTCAGAGGTAGCCAGGCTCAGTGTTCAAGCTGAGAACTGAAGGATGTTTGCCAAGCAAGGGACTGGAATGGGCGAAGCTTTTGGCACTGATGTTGCTCAGAGACCTGAAGAAACTAAGTGTGCAGGTGTGAAAAGAAAACCTGCTGGAAAAGCATTCCTAGCAGGTGGAACAGCAAGGATAGAGGCCTTGAGGAAGGAGCAGACTGAGCATTGAGAGCAGCAAGAATGCTCGTATGGGGGAGCTGACTGAGCAAAGGGACATGAAGTGCTGAGGTTGGAGAGAGGCCCAGGGCCCGGTCCCATGGGGCATTTGGTTTGGAACTTGCTCTGTGTCCCCAGGAAGCCCGTGGTGGGCTTTGTGCAGGGGAGCTGTGAGGTGGAGGGCTCTTTTAGGGCCAGGAAACGTCTTACATTCTCCCACAAGGGAGGCGAGCACATATTACAACACGCAAGACGCAGCCCCCAAACCTCGAATAGAAGCCAGGAAAAAAGAAGGGCTAAGGCAGCGGGACTGTGTCAAGCTGCCCTCTGGTCCCCACGGCAGCGTTTCAGTTCCTGACCCCATTCCCTCCTCACTTCTCTCCTGTGACAAAGCAGTGAAGAAACAATCGTCTCTATTTTAAAACAGGCAGCTGAGCCGGGAGAAGGCGATTGCTTGTCCCAGGTCACTGCTGATCAAGGCACAGCTTGGACAGGAGCCCCAGGCCTCCTGATGCGAGTCCGGGCTCTTCCAGAACCTCGGAGCCCTCCTCTGAGAAGCTGTCTTCATCCCTCCTAATTCAGCATGCTGCCATCACTGGGCTCAGCAGGTGTCCATGATGTCTCACCAGAGAGGCCACTGGGAACCACGTCTGAGGAAGCAGATGAACTCTCTCAGGGACGAGAACGAGTGTCCTGTGGCACCGTGCAGTACTCTTTGCAAGTCTGTGCTGAATGCCTTGGGCAGACCCTGCCCTCCTCAGACATGCAGCAGGTACAAACCTAGGTCCAAGATCTTGGGTATGCCAAAACCAACTGTTTCTGCAAGGGAACCTCGCGTTGATCTGAAGTGCCTGTTAGGGCTAGGTGGCAGAAACGTCCTTTCAGCCCATTTAAGCAGCTTTGCCCGGGCATGCGTTTGAGCTCTGGGAGGTGTGCTGGGTGGAAGGAGCACTGGACCTCAGTGTTGTCTTCCCCACATGTGACCTTCCTGTCTTTGTCCATTGCTCTGACCCCTCTCATCCCTGACCTTGAATCTCCTTTTGCCCTCTGGCTCCCTGTGGAGGGAGAACATTCTACAACATTCTACAGAGTGTTACCCCTCTCTGCCATAAAGAAAAATACCATTTCTGGACTCAGCCTGCTGTTCCCATGACACCCAGAGGCCTGGGGGACTCTGTGGGCTGCCACAGGCACATCTAGAGCTGCCATGCCGGCGTTTCTTCTGTTTCCATGCTGTCCCTGCACGGGGTCCCTGGACTCCTCCTGCGCTTGGGTTCCCTAAACCTCTTGGGGGGGCTTAACAGCTTCACACCCTTCCCTGGGCCCCTTCACCCCTCTTCTGTCCTTAACCTTGGCCCAGGTGAGCTTACTGAGGTCTCTGGGAGACCAGAGCATAATCTCACCGTGCATTCTTCTAACTCTTTTTCTGGGTGCTGGAGGGTTTAGGCTATAAAAACTGGAAACCCCAAGTTGCACCCTTGTTTTGCCTGCATTCTTCTGGATCTTTTCTTCCCTGAGCCAATAAACAGCGAGTGTTCGATTGGTTGCTTAAATGCAGGGAGGGTAAGGATCATAGGGTACAAGGAAATATGGGGACGAGCAGACCAAACCAAGCCAAACCAAACCTTATTAATTTTTCACAGTACTAATCCTTCTACTCCATTATATGCCTGATGTTGGAACCATGTGCTTTGAAGTCGGGTGAGCTGGTTAGAATTGTAACTGCAAAGTGCTTGATTTATCAGTTGGGACACACGTATGAATGTCCGTCTCTCATCTATGAAGTGGAAGTAATTTTTCCTAATTGGTAGGTTATTTTGAGGATTATAAAAGGTAATTTCTCTTAACCTATTTGTACAGTATCAGGTCACTATGATGATTATCATCATTCTAACTGGGTCTCTAGTTGGCGGTGAGCATCATTTCTCCACCCGTGCAGTTTGGGAGGTCTCAAGACCACCCATAGGTCCAGAGAGTGTCTCTATCCCAGTCAGCCTCCGCAGTGCTCTTGGAGGACCTCTTTTGCAGCATGAACCTGGTCTCATCCTTTGCTTAAAGGCTTTGGTGATTTGTGTTGCTCATAATGTGCAAGATCTATTGGCAAAACACAGCTTTGCTTGGTCGTCTGGCCACTTCCCTACACTTCCTGTCCTGTCTTCTGGATAGGATGTTATTAAATGCAGTTATTCACACCTCTGGACATTTGCTGTCTCCGTAAGGACTAGTTTCCTGCCTCTCTCAGTACCTCTCCAAGCCCCATTCTGTGCTTCCACTTGACACTCACCAGGACAGGCCAACAGCTCTGGGATCCACTAAAATGTCACCTCTCCAGAGAAGCCTTCATGAACCCTCCCCCATATGCTTCTGCAGGGACACAATCCTGCCATTCTTTTTCCTATGTACTGTTTTTAATCCTGGTCATGGCACATGAGTAACACTGGTAAATACTTGTTAATTTAATACACAGTAAACAAATGATACCATCTGTAGCACATCTAATGCCATATATTAAAGAGGTATTTTTATACTGGGCTTTTTTATATGTTGATTCCCAAACACAGTGGGCTTAGATTTCTGATTCTCATTTTTTCCTTTTTACAGGCTGTGATATTAAATGAAAAATATTTTATTTTAATTTTTACATCCCTTACAGATTCTTCTTTACTCCTACCATTGCGTTTCGTTGTCTACGTAAATCAAATCATTTCTTCCCTCCTTGGTGCAAACTCTGCTCTGAAATGACCAAGCAGCTCAGTTGCCTTTTTATGTAATACTCGGCTATAAAGCAGATCAAACACTCTTGGCAGGTTCTGCTTTATGAGAAAATATTTATTATGTTTGAGTTCTGGAAGCCGGTTATTTAGTAGCTGTGTTTTACTATTATACTGTTTTTCCATTATTGCTTTCACAGCCGGAAGGCAGCGCCAGAGGTCTCCGATACTGCCACCTTGTGGTGACGCGGAACGACAGCCAGTTCCCCAGGGAAAGGTTCTTTGTGAGAGGAAGAGAATCTTTGTCCCCAGTCACGCGCGCACAGAGGAAAGGCCACGTGAGGACCCTGTGAGGAGGTGGCCGCCTGCCAGCCAGGAGAAGAGCCCTCACCAGAAACCCACCATGCCGGCACCCTGATTTTGGACTTTCCCAGCCGCCAGAACTGTGAGAAATCAATTTCTGTTGTCTAAGCCACCCAGTCTGTGGCATTTTGTTAGGGCAGCCGGGGGAATTCAGTGGTGTATTCTGATCCTATCCTATCCCGTAACTCACAAATATTCAGTGAATTTAAATAATATTTATTTATTATTGAAGTTAATATTAAATGTGATTAATCTTTACATATTAAATTAGTTAAAAATTAACAATTAACAATTAAACTCACAGATGTCTGCTGGGAGTGAGCATCTTATGGAAACTGGATAAGGGGTTGAGTCTGAGTGACAGGTTGAATGGTGACGGCAAATGTAGATACAGACACTGCCTAGAGGGGCTCATGGCAGAAAGCTCTGGAAAGGCACACGGATCAGAGATCAGAGAGGAGATCTGAGTTAATTTTACATAAGCCTCTGAGCATCCAACTATTATCTGGGTTACTAATAACACCTTAAGTCACAGATCCCCTCCCAAGGTACAGACTGGATAGACCCTCTCTGAAAATTTCACTTAAGATTCTTGTGTTCAGCTGAGGAAAATCATAGGACCATCTTCTAGGATGTTTTTCTTTTTTTTTCATTTAGGGTGTTGTTTTTATGTAGCTGTTTTTTCTGTCTGGGCATTATGCTACTTTAGAAAAAAGTAATGTAAGGCATTCGTGTTACTATTACCAGTGGAATAATGGGACTTGAAGATCGGGATGAAGCGAGTCCAAGCTTGAGTCTAAGCAGGGTCCACTGTGGGGAATCCCGACGTGCTTGGTCAGATCAGGCCGGAGGGGCTGCAGGTATTGCATGAAGGTTTGAGGAGCTTCCCGCAGGCGAACTCGTTCAAATGGAAGTGGAAACAGAATGGAGGAAACTGGTGGGATGTTGGTCCTGTAACGTAGCCCTAGGCAGCGGAGGGAAGGGCTGACTTGGAAACCAATATGGAACTGTGTCTAGGCTTCAAACTCTGACTTACTATCATTACCTCCTGCCTGAGGAATCTTGGGGAACGTGCAAGGGAGACATACAAGCTGGAAGTTAAAAATTGCAAGAATTGTTTTCACTGAAAGTGGGAGACATCGAAGCCCTTGGGAGAGCTGCTCTGCTACCAAACTATCAGGGAATTGCAAATGGAGAGAGAGTTCTTTTGCCCTCTCCCTGCAAGTATAATGGCCCTGGGAGGATGGATGGTAAATAAGAATAAGAATCCACATGCTAACACTTTTTAGTGCATGATCCTGGGTAATCTACTTAACCCTCACAGCCTCAGTTTCTCCTGGAAAATGTGGATAATCAGTTTCTGGCCATAGTACTGTAGGGGTTAATACACGATCATGGTGCCAGGGACATGAGGAGCAAGCAATTTGTGTTCGCTGCTTAGAGAGGCTCTGGGCACCTGAGGGGAGTGGGACTTTAGTGTGGTACCCCAGGATGCCCCGAGTGGAAGTTGGACTTTTGGAGACCAGGGAGAGTGACAGAGGAGAGATACCTGGTGGTGGCACAAGTCCCTGGAGTCTCCAAGGAGTCACTGTTAATGGCAAAGGGCATTGCCCTGGCCTGCTGGTACCCAGGGATCTGTGGCAGCAGCCATGGTGTGGGCTGTGGCAGACATGGAGGCTTTCTTACACACAGCCATCACTCCTTCCTCCCTTTCCAACAGAAGCCTGGTTTGCTTTGGGAAGTGACCTCGTTCTGGGAAGGGCGTGCCTGGTGCCCAGCCCAGAAATGAGTCATGATGAATCTAAGCCAATCATGTCCACCCCATCCCCTCTGTGAATGCCTGGCTAAGGGATAGCGTGTGACCCATTTTGGCCAAAGAGATGTAAGGGAAAGTTTGCTGGGAGGACAAACCTCTGGCAAAAGTTTGCCGCTTCTCTAAAGAGACCAATGAGAAGAAATGCATGGGTGAATTCGCCTCAAGTGGCTTTGTGAGTACAGTCCTGGAGATGTAAGAGAAAGGAGCCAGAGAGGTTGGTGAGAAAATGGGCATGCTCGTGGGAGGGCAGAAGGCTGTCCCTGGGTGCCTGGTATTGTCTGCTTTTTATTACCGAGTGGCCCAGTTTTTTAAATCTGTGCAGTATGTCTAGGGAAATAGTGTGACTAGATGCCGATGTTTAGGCAATCAGGGTGTTAATAAAAATGATACAATTTTGCATAATAATAACTATTATGTGGAAATTTGATATAGTTTGGATTTCATCCATCCTGTAACTCATTGAACACCATGTAGACATAAGCTGTTACTTCTCCAGGAGCTAGACCCTGCTTCCTCACTTTATTTCCCAATAAAGGAGTTTGGGTGTGACAGAGTTGGGATGGGGGGCAGTTTTGCAGAGAGTTACATGTGTGGTTTCCCAAGTCAGAATGCCTGAGTTAGAATTTTAGTTCCACTACTTACCAGCTGTGTAAACATAAGCCCTTTATATAAACTTTCTTAACTGTCTCTCTGTTCTAAAAAGGAGATAATAAAGACATAAGATGATGATAAAATTATAGGATTATTGTCAGGGTCAAGTGAGTACATAGGGTCATTAGGGTATACCTGGCACATACTAGTGTTCTACAAAAATTATGTATTTTTGTTGAGGCCCCGCCCCACCGTTTGCACTGAGCCCTGATTGGTGTAAGCCACTCCACATAATCCACAACACTGGCTACTCTGATTGGTTCCGGAATGGGTATATGACTTAATTAGAGGGCTTTTCTTTTAACTATCAGATAGCAGACTGTCTTCTCCCTGCCTAAAAATGGAAGCTCTAGGGACTGCTGGGACCTCAAGGGGAGAGCTTCCTGAGAATGAAGGCAGGGCTGAAAAACAAAGCGAAACTGTCTTGATTGTGTCATTTGAGCCCTAGATACAGCTTCACCTGAAAGTGAGGTCTTTTTAATCCCGTGAGCCAATCAATTTCCTTTTTACATAGACTTAATATTATTTATAGGAAAGAATCTTCATTGATAAATGCTATCCACTACAAATTAAAGAGACAAATGTAACATAGATTTTGACCTTAGAGAATGTAGTCTTATGATGTGATTAGTAATTAATATTGTACTTTACTGTCTGCTTCTGATTAAAACTTTAACCGATTAGTAAGTTTATGCAGGCAGCCAATTTGACTTTGAATCCTGTGATGTTGAAAGAGCATGACATAAGGAATTAGCAAACTCTCACTTTGTTCGTGTTTTTCGAAATGTTTCCGGCACACGGTAGCGTTGCGCTTCCTGGCCTGCTGCGTTTGGGTGGAGGTACGGGGTACCGGCCAATCAGTGGCGTGTAGAAGTGGTTGCGGGCCCTTGGGGCTGAGGTATTAAATTGCAGGTTTGAGACCCCTCTGAGCTCTTTTTCTCTTTGCACAGCGACCGTCAAAGTTGCCGATGGCAGCCGTCTCACTAGCCTGGGTCTCCGGAGCAGCATGGCGGACAGAGACCAACAACCCTCAACAGTCATGTGGCAAGAGCAAGAAATGAATGTTTACGGTTCTGAACCAATGAAATTTTGGGGTCTTCTGCCCCAGCAACCCAGCAACACAATCCCTCCTCTCAAGTGATAAGCACTTGAGAAAATTCTTCCTCAAAACATTTCTGTCCTGTGCCTTTATTTTCAAGGCACACCCACCAAGTAATGAAATAACCTGCGGTAAATAATTCCCATCCCCCCCTTTTTCAATTTGTTCGTGTGCCCTTTGTGGGTCCCTTTTGACCTACAAATTGTGAGGTGGGATCAAAAAAAAATCTCACACTACTTCTTATATATGCAAACAAAGGAACTTCCTTGTTTCCAGTAACCGATGAAGCCCACATGAGCCCCCAGCACGCAGGACAGGAGGCTGGGAGACAGCGGGAGGGCGGGCTGGGGTTGGGGAGTTATATCAAAGCCTCCTCTGAGTAAGATGATCTCTTTGACCTGGAAGCAGTCCCCTTTGGTGACTGCTCAGTCATTCAGCACTGACCCCCTTTCTTCCCAAGGGTGGCTGCTGGCAGGGGAAAAGGACTTCCCTGCTTTTGTGGCTGCAGGAAAGGTCTTGGCTCGGTGGGCAAAGGGTGTCTTTGCAGGCTGGGAATGGCTTCCAGGTCGCTTGCCGCTGGTGAATTTGGTGTTTGTTATCCCTTTGTCTCTCTCTGTCTTTCTCTCTCTCTCTGTCTCTCTCTGTGTCTCTCTCTCTCTCTCTCTCTCTCATACACTGCATGCCGTCTGTCCTGCCCCCATGGAGGCAGTCTGCTCCCGTGGTCCATGTGGCTCTGCCACTTTACCTCTTGACCTTGCAAGGTCAGCTGGGGTTCTCAGAGCAGTCAGCCTTCCAACTTCCCTGCCAGGAATGCAGAGACTTTGGCGTTCGTTCCACACTGGGGGTGAGGCAGGGCTGAGGGAGGCTCAGGAGTGCTGACTTCAGCTGTTTCTCGGCCTATTTATGCTGAATCACCAATCTGATCTGTGTGGCTACCCCATGCTGGGCAGTGGCCAGGATGCCAGGGATGTCTGGCAAAGCCTTCAAACTATCCAGTCCTCCATTTTACAATTCTGGCGGTAGAAGCCATCGCATGTGGTTGTGATTGCTTCTCCCCTACCTTATTCTCCCTTCTCCACTGGGTCAGAAAGATGTTCAAGTTTCCTGTCCGTCAGGTGGGACTTCTACCATGTCATATCCTAAACACTCCGTGTGCCTTTCTAGAAAAAAAGCAGTGTTCATAGCAGCCAGGTCTCATTCTTGGTGTGTTAATTGGTGCTTAAGGACTCTCTACTATGTATCTTGACAAAGTATGACTTTCAAAATATTGCCTTGAAAATTCTATTTTCTGTTCTTAATTCTGTTCAAAAACTGAATACCAAATGTACTTTCTTTCTCTTTCATTTTTGCTGTAAGAGCCCTGATCATGCACACCCCGCTCCTTCCTTGCCAGGGCAGATGGGTGCCTTTGGATGATGACAGGGAAGGTCATATACACGGAAATGCAAAGATAAAGGCACATTGATGTTAAAAATACCTCTGCTTTTATTGTAATGTTTTTAAGGAAAAGCGTCATATTTCACTTCTTTCTACACTTCTTCGTGGTGCATAGTAGGTGCGTGCGTGGGTGTCCAACTTGTCCCAGGTGGCTGGTACTGTTAGTGTTCGTAGTGAAGACCTCATGTCCAGATAACCTCTCAGTTCTTGGCAAGCCAGCACAGTGGGTTGCCCCTAGGTACACAATCCATTATTTATTGCTGAAAGGAGGACGGTGATCTCTTTGGTATGAAAAGACTATACCCATAGCAATCATTAGTCTCAGGAGTAAATGACAACATGTTTGAATTTTCACACATTTCAGCTGTGACTTCTGAATATCTTAACAGTGGTTTTGCTTAGCCAACATGTGATTGGCTCATACAGTTTCACTTCAACTAACACATGATTACCCATCACAAAAGAAAAATAAACAGAGCCCAGAATCATGCATTTGCTAATTGTTCTGGCCCTTTGGTTTTTGGCCAAACAACTGCTAGATTTCAAAGGACTAGAGAAATGGTTGGCTGTGACATAAAAGTCAAAGGAGGATCCACTCTTTAATAAGATTTATTAAGGTCCTGTACTGATGGTTTTAAACTGTGAAGTCTTGCATCCTGTGAGAAACACCAGAACAAAGGGATGATGGATTCTCATGAATAATTTGCAATCAATGGCCACCCGTGCCGTGGTACTTAACTCAAAATGGTGGAGGGCAAGGGACTGAGATTCAGAGAGCAAGAGATCTCACTGGGAGAGATTGTGCCACGACTAAAGTCTCTCATCTACTGAAGGGTGAAGGAATAGATAATTTTTAGACTAGAGTAAATGTGTAGAGATTTATCTTGGTCAAAAATCACGATTCTTTATCACGACCGTAACTTTCTTTTATGAAATTGCCTCGTTGTGTAAATTCTCCAACCTTTGCCAAGTCCAGGCATGCTGGGCACTTCCTGGCCCCATTCCATGCCGTTCACCTGGAGTGTCTCCCTACCCTTGGCCAGACTCTTTCACTCTCTGCTGGATTTTGCCGTTGGCCTCACCAGTCCCCAGTCACTGCTTCCTCTCCACTTTGTCATTCTTCACTTCCCTTGAAAGGCCAATGACATTTTTTAAATCTTCTTGAATAGTAAGCAGCCAATTAGCTTGTAATAAATACTCCCTTTTTTTGTTTATCCATTTTGCATCCCTTCCCCCTTTGGACCCTCACAGGAATGGGTGGGAGGCAGGATTTGAGCATTACTGAATACTGGCCTACAGATCCCAGCCGAATACTGTCTTAAACCCAGTGTTTCCGGCTCAAAGCAACTCTCTCTCTGTCTTTTGAAATTAACGTTTGTTGTAGTTATATATATTTATTATATAGATGTGTGTGTGTATCTGTATTTATATGAATTTCTATGTAAACCATTTTAAGTATGCAATTTAGTGGCATTAGCTAAATTACATTCACAATGTTATTCAATCATCAGTACTATTTCCAAGACTTATTCATTACCCCAATCAAAAACTTGGTAACTATTAAGCAGTAACTACCCCTTCTTCCCCACCAGCCCTTGAGCACCTCTAATCTACATTCCTCATAAATTCCATGACAACTCCCTTATGGTTACACTATAGAGGAAGTCATATATATTTTTGATATCTATATGGATTAATAATATCTATAAGTTTAGTTATAAATAAAGGGTTCAGGCAAATTTGTTATATGAATACCAAGAATCTGCTGTACTTAATTCTGTCCATAGTTGTGTTAGGTGATGTCAGGGATGTGGACGTATAAGACCTGGTCGTTGCCAAAATTGGGGCACCTATTGCCTCTTGCTGCCTTTTTCCACGAAAGATATCGCAAAAGTATTGAAATGTTTTGTGCAGCTGACATCCTCAAAATATTAACAACATTCTCAAGGTGAGCACTTACCTCATTTTAATGGGCATGTGTTGCAGATTCCAAGTAAGCAGATATGAGATTGGGTCCTAGTTTCTGCATTTCTGCTCAGTTCCCGGGTGATGCCAATACTGTGGGTCCATGGACCACACTGAGTAGCAAGGCCTTCCAATAAGTAAGTGTTAGTGTTAAATGTAAACTTAATTATAGGTCTGTGCCCTTAAGATAACTGCAGTCTAGTTACAGAGACAAATCTGACCATCATGAAAGAGCAATGAAAAAAAAAAGGCAGTATTTCATTATGTTCTCCATTGCATGAAACCTACTGTGATGGTTCATTTTATTTATCAACTTGACCACATCAGGGGGTATCCAGATATCTGATTAAACTTTATTGCTGGGTGTGTCTGCAGGGTGTTTCTAGGTGGAATTAGCATTTGAATCAGTGGATTCAGTAAAGCAAATTGCTCTCCCCAATGTGCATCGGCATCAACCAGTTTGTTGAAGGTCTGAACATACACCATTGGCTTCCCTGGTTCTCAGACCTTCAGACTTGGACTGAGTTAGAACACTGACTCTCCTGTGTCTCTAGCTTGCAAATGGCAAATATGGGACTTCCAAGCCTTCATAATTACAGATTTGTGCAATGTACACACCCACACACATCCTGTCGGTGCTGTTTCTCTGGGAAGTCCTGACGACTGCTTCCACTGCAGGCCCTGAAGAGGTTGAGAGGAAAAGAGGGCCATGTTTTCTCTTCACCCTCATATGCTAAGTTTCTTCATGGCAGGGAGCTCTCTGTTTTTCTATAGTTTTAGGTAACAGGAATTAAATAAATTGGAACACCAGGCCAAATTTCTCCCTCCGTTTGGCTTTCATTAGAGAGAGGCCAGGACCACGAAAATAAGTTGATCGGCTGTTTGCACTTGTGTAATTCTTTTAACTTTATCCAAGTTTATTCTTCCCAGGCATAATTTTAATTTAATTCAGCCCCTAGTGCAACGTAGATCTTTAATGAATGTGTTGACATGGATGGTCCACAAAGTTCTGTCACATAAATAAACATGTCAGCGTACATGTACCAGAAAAGAGACACCTTGGACCAAGATCACACGACTAGGAAGTCGAGGAGTCAGCCTGAGAGTCCAAGGGCCTGATGTCAGCACAGAGCCGCGGCAGGGCCCAGCACCAGCGCAGGGCTCCTGAGAGCAGGACCCCACGCTCCGTTTCTCCTGCGGCTGGGGGCATGAGTAATACTCATCGCCTGTGGGGTTATCGTGAATTTCAACTGTGACCATGCATGTAAAAATCTCCTCATACGTTTTGATCAGGAACCACTTTCCAAAATGACACCTACATTTTGCCACCGTGGCCTGTGTCCTAAAGGAAAAGCACAAGGACAGTGTGATGGCTTCTTCCCACCGACTCGCTTCTAGCCCCCCATCCCCTTTTTTGGAACTCAGTCAAGTTTCTAGTCTCATATAACTTTGCACATTATTTTGTCATTTATTTCCTGGGTTTAATATGCTTAACTATATCCCCCAATTCAAAAGCAATTCAAAAAGCAATGCCTTTTTGACAATAGCATGTATTTTTAAGTTTGGTGGTAAATGTACATATATTCTTTTATATACACGATGGGTCTCAAGACTGGAGCTTTGCATACACTGCTGCTAATCTGCTTCTACGCCATTTTAATAAATTCGGTTCCACCAAAAATAAAAAAAAAATCACTTCATAAACTTTGAAGCTCTTCAAGTTTGTTGTTAGTAGATTGTAAGATATTTGGACATCTCTCTGTGTTCGTGGGTTCGGAATTCAGTGATTTCTGAATGGATACCTATACGTGTATCAGTAAATCGCTACGACCCATAAACTCTTTTCAGCCAAGTTGAATATTGATCAGCTCTCCTAGCGATAAGTAGTTCTATTACTATTAAATTTAAACATTGAAGAGAATACTTAACTCTTTACTGCTTTTTATTCTTTTGAAAAGCAAAGAGTAATATGCAGATGCTTCTTATTCCTATAATAACATTTCACTTTTTTTTCTTTTTTTTACTTGTTTCCTTATCTATCCTTCTCAACGTAGAAGGATAGTTGGTGGAAAAAGTATAAGCTTTGGAATCAGACAGACCCAAGTGGCCTCCAGTGTTCTGGACGTTCCCTCTGAGTCCCCAGCACTGTTCCCAGCCCTTTCTGTGCTCTTCCCGGGGTTGCAAGGGTTGGAACATCGGGAACTATATTTCCTTTATTTGGCTACCACCATGGTGACAGATATGGTTTAGGTTCTTCCAGTGAAAGGCGTGTGCATGAGACAGACGGAAGGCAGGAGACAGAAGCTGTTAGTGTTTTGCTAGCGGTACTTTGGTAGATGTGAATGTCTTTGTAGCCGCTGACAACGATTTCCAGTTTGGGGCTGGAGGAGGCGAAACCCTGACCATGTCTTCCTGCACTATCTTCGTCTTTAGGTGGCAGTGGCAACTTGCAAGCTAGGGATGGACGCTGCTCCTTCGACTTTCACTTCTGAGGTGGTTCTAACAGGTTTGTAAAATGTCTGATTAGGATGAACACACCTAATCCTTTTCAGTGTAGAAGACTGTTTCCAGTTTGCTGACCAGCCTCTAACGGACAACACGACTGACCTGCTCTGAGACACTGGGCAAGACACTTTATCTCTTTGAGCCTGAGTTTCTGTGGTTTCCAAAAATGCATTGCTTTTTGAATTGCTTTTGAATCTGTGAAATGGGTGTAATGACTTGTTAAACCCCTGCAAGGATAAACAAATAATGCCTATAAAGTGTCCAACACAAAGTAGCGGCTCAGTAATGTTAGTATTTTTTTTTTCCACAGTCTCCCCTACTCCTTCTGCCTTTAGAGACTTCTTGACTGCCTCCTTTTAGGCCTAAGATTCATCCATTTTTCCCTTTAATTGATCAAAAATCTGGGTGCTTTGGGGTAAGCTCTGCTGCCTGCCATTTTTGGTTGGATTTAGTAGCATCAGTCCCAGTGTTCTACATTTGGGGCCGAGATTCATCACCTGTCTTTCACAACAAGGGTGATTGATTTCTATCAGAATTTGTAGAATTATTGGCTGGTGAAATTGTCCCAAAAGAGGGCATCACTTTCCTTATGCACATCTCTCAAAGTCATTTTTAACTTAGTCTGATTCATTTCTTTGTTCCTAAATGTAGCAAGTAAGCTCCTGGCTAAAGGAAAATCTTTCCAGAGGAAAGTGGTCTTTTTTTTCAATTTCTAGTCTACAGATAGGAACCCACCTGCTGTGATTTTTGCCTCTGATTTTAAAATTCAGCAACTAACCCTCTTGATCTGTGGGGTGAGGTGGATGCAGGTGGAGCTCTGCCGCAAGTGCCTGACAGACCACCTCCTAGGCCTCAATTTCTTCCTCCGTAAAATGGGTAGATGAGTCTCTAAAAGGCCCTTTGAGCGAATGAATGGTGACTGCCATCAGGGAGACCTACTGTTTCCCACAGACATTGCTCTTCCTGCCTCCCTCCTGTCTCCACGCTGCTCCCTAGAATGCCAATGGGATGGACCGCCAAAGACTGTTCCCTGGTCCGCCCAAGGCTGGATGTACAGACGCATTCTTTGGTTTTTGCTGGGTGACCATGGGCAAATTTCAATTGAATTGACTTCTATAATTATTTATTGAGTGTCAAATATATATATATATATATATACCAGGTGCACGGTTCTCTGGTGAGGAGGTGAAGAGTGTTCATTAGTCAGGAGAGACAGACATGCGGTGGTAACATCAGCACCGTTTGATGACCGGCAGCCGCAACGCCCTGACTCACCTGCACAAATATTCATCCGATCAGATCTGTTGTGCCAGGACTCTGAACCAGTGCGTGTGTTGACTACCAGCTCTGTGAAAGGACGGTGAAAATGCAATGCCATAAATGCTTCTTTAGAAGGAAGTTCAAGTGTCCTAGAGGCACAGAGCAGGTACCTGATTCAAGTTCTACATGATGACAAGCTTCCGGAGGGAAGTAACATCGGAGATGAGTCTTGAAAGAGGAGGGAGGGTTGCATGGACAGGGGAAGTAACTGAAGGGAAGGAGTCCAGAGAGGAGAGGTCCTGAGGGGGAGATGGTGTGGGGTGTCAGGGTGCTGCTGGAACACATAGTTTAAGGCCAGAAGCTGTGGGACATGAGGCTGCAGAGAAGAGGCAGGATCCAAGGGTGCAGGTCTTTGAATTAGAATGATATGAAATTTAGGGTACAGAGTCAAGAAGACATAGGGTTACATCTCAGGAGCAATACTTCCTGAGTTTATTGACTAGTTCTGCTATTTATTAGTCATGTGACTTTGGGGAAATTTGTTAGTTTCTCTGGGCTTTAGTTCCTCATCTATCAGATGGGTATATTTTACTTTCCCTTTAACGTTGTGTTGCAAATTTATTAAACTTGAAAAAAGACTTAGAAAAATGCCTGGCGTAAAATAGTATATTTCAGTAAATGCTGGCTCTTATTCTTATATTTCACTGGTGCCAAGGTCCATATTTTTCTTCTGTAGTATAACATCTCTAAACTTTGGATGTGACTTATGGTGGATGGTACTTAACAGTCAGTGCCAACCAGGCAGCAGACATGACAAGGTTATCTTTGCCTGTGCACATGTGGACTTGGGCAGAGCTGTCATGTGCTGATTTCAACAGCATGCTATGCATTGTTCGTATGCTGAGTGTTGCATTCAGTTGCCATTGAAAATATATTGAAAGTAATACACTGTGATTTGGTATTGGGTTAAAAAGTTATTTATTATATCTTCAGAAAAGCATGGAAACACAGCAGCAGAAGGTAGATTTTAAATTAGTGGAGCAAATATTCATTGGCGGGATAATGACAATTCTGTATTTAATTGCACAGCAAGACCCAAGTGCCTCTACAAGCTCTAAGAAGGGAGACAACTATAAGAGATGATGTTTTATTATATTTCATTACCATGATTATGCAAAGGGATCACCTGGCAAACACTAAGTGTTGCAACAGAAATTGCCAAACTCCTCAAAATAGATGAAAAATTTCAAAGCAACAGGATGCTGGTATGACCAATTCGTTCCACAGGACTGTGTCATAGTTTAGTTAGCAAATATTTTTTTCTTTTTTAGTGGTCAACAAGTAATGGTACAACTTTTAATGAAGGAGAGTTTTATTAGGTGAAATACAATGATGCTGCTATGACGATTATTGTCCTGTAGCTGATGGGAAACCATTAAGCATGGGAATGATGTCAGATTTGAGTCTTAAGAAAAGGACTTTCTATCAGTTCCCCATCTCTGACAGGAAGGTAATGAAGGGCTCAGCTTAGACTGTCTGAGACACCTTTCTTCTCTAAGAGTCTTGGTGTCTGAAATCCCAATGCCGATTGTATCTGCTGGGAGCCCTTCCCTTCCAGCTCCCACATAGCACGCACAAGGCTCATGTGTTGGACAAGACTGGTTAACTCCCTCCACGGATGTTATTGTCAGACACCTATTACTTCTAATGGCAGGGTAAGGGGTTGGATAATCTACTGGAGGCCACCGCTACAGGGCAGGGAATTTGCAGATGGAGTGATATTCATCGATCTGCAGCTCCTTGAATGCTGCTACAGACAGAAATGTATTCCCTCAGTGAAAGATGCTGGGCATGCACCTCATTTGGAAGGGCCATTAGCAGATTAATGTCCTCCAGTTAAAGTCAGGCTTTGGGAATACATGACTTTCTTTAGGGAGTGGCCCAAAGAGGTTATGTTAACCCCACTGACCTCAGGATCTTGAGTGAGCTGAGCTCCATCTGGAGAGGCAGTCTCTTAACACCCAGGGGGCCAAGATATGGATTTTAAGATATGGCTCAGATTCTACCACATCCTAGCTTGGATCTCGGTGCATTCTCTCAAACACTCTGAGATCTGGTTTCCCATTTATTCAATGAGATCAGTGACATCTAATTTACAATGGCTGCTATTAGGACAAAAGTAAATAACAAATGAAATCTACTCAGCAAGTTGACTGACATATCCTAGATAGTCTGTACATATCCATTCTCTTTTTCTTTATTTTCTGTCAAATTACATTTTTACTTCCATTCTTCTGTCTGGAATTAGACTTGATGTGAAACAAAAGAATCCAGAATATATTAAGAACTCCTAGGCATCAATAATAAGAAGACAAACATTCCAATTAAAAAATGGGCAAGAGTCTTGAATAAGCACTTTACAAAAGCAGGTATCTGAGTGGGCAGTAACTGTATGAAAAGATGCCCAATGTCAGTAATAATGAGATACCTCTATGTGTCATCAGAATGGCTAAAATTACAAAGAATAACAACATCAAGTGTTGGTAAGGATGTAAAGTTAATGGAAATCTCACATTTTGCTGGTGGAACTTAAAAATGGTGCAAATACTCTGACAAATTGTTTGGCAATTTCTCAGAGAGTTAAACATGTATTTACCATATGATAGCAAGTCCAATTAAAAAATTATAGTCACATCTGCCTTTTTTATGGCACAAGAAGAAAGTACAGAAGAAAAGGGAAATAGGGCTGGAAGGGTTGGAAAAAGGTTCATAGAAGAATGGATTGACATGTAGTTTATGGTTATTAAAACTGGCCATTACACATTTCTGTTTTAAAAGTCTAGCGCACTTTAGGATGAATCCCTGAAAGTGGGATTATATACGCAGGCTTTCAAAGTATATGCACTGCCAACCCCTCCAGCCCTATTTCCCTTTTCTTCTGTACTTTATTGTAGAACTATATGGAAAAGCAGATCATTTCCCCTCAAAATTTCTTCTTACTTAGGCATCCATATCTTGCACACTAATTGGTCTGCCTGCCATGTTCTGTTTGACTCCCATCCCTGCCCATCTGGTCCCAGCCTGGTGAGCTCTTAATCATTCTCTAAAACCCATTCCAAATATGTGTTTGGTGGAGGCTCCCTTTGAATAAAGGATTTGGAGAATCCTTTGGTGGATTCTCCCAGGTAAATGGAGATACTCCCTCCCATGTGCTTCCACTAACCTCTGTCATCACATCACGCCGTACTTCCTTGTTTAATGTCTCCACCACCAGGCTGGGAAACTCAAAGTTGGGGGTTGTGTTGCTGGCCTCTGTACAGTGTCTGCCTTATCCCATAAATCCCACTGTGGCAGTTCTGTGCATTAGCGTTCTCTGATACTTCACAAAAAAAAGCCAACTCCTTGTGATGGCATTTATAGCTCTGCAGTATCTAGCCCTTCTCTCTGACCTCATCTCATGCCATTTCCCTCGCTTGGGGAGCCCCAGACACTCTGGCCTTCTTGTTGTATATTAAACCTCTCTTGCTGCAGATGCTTCTTTACCTACTGTCTCCCTGTGGAGTTGGTAGGATGCTTGTCCCAGCTCTTGGCAAACTCTTGGTTCACATCTCAGCCTTTGGGTCTCACTCTGGGTATGCTCTCTGCAGAATGACTTTCCTCAGTCACACAGACCAAGCAGCCCCATGCCCACTGGAGGATTCTTTCATTGGATCCCATATTTTCATTTGTAGCCTTTGTCACAACCTATTTGTAGGCTTTACTAGTTGAATATTTCTTCTTTTCTCCAGATATCTGTTCTACCTTGGGGACTGTAAATTCCATGAAGGTGGTGTCTGTGTTGCGCCCTCCTGTATCTTGAAGCATAGCTGAGTGCCTGGTGCAGGTCAGGCATTACCAAATATAGACTGACTGGATGCTGCGCCCAGTAGGTGAATTAGTGAATGACTACATTGGCTTGTTGAGTGAATGATTAAATGACTTACCTCAATTTAAGAACGACAGTGTGCATAGTATTATTTAAACAGTTGATATTACAGGATCAGAACACTTTGTGCTTAATTGAAATAACTTCATTATATTTTTACATGATCAAAACAATGCATGTGCATTGCAACAAATCAAACAACACAAGAACGTTATTTTGAAAGTTAATATTTTTCCCTATCCTCCATATAATCCCTTTCCTTCAGATTAACCAGTATTAACAGGTTTTGTTTTGGGGTGTATTCTTTCAGAACTTTACATATATCCATATGTGTTTCTCACTCATGTGTGTGTGTGCATATATATATGTTTATATACTTGTGTATGCAGTTTTTCTTTTTTAAATGAAAAATTAGATATTTTCCTCATCATTCTGTAACTTACTTTTTTACACTTAATGTTCTTTCACCACTTAAGAACGTATCATGGACATTCCCCTAGTTCAATACACACTCATTTCTTTATTTTTAAGAGCTACATAATTATTTCAAAGCACAGATACCATAGTCCTTCAACCAGTTCCCTATTGATGAGCATTGAAGTTGTTTCCAGTGTTTGCCATTACGAACAACTGTACGGTAAATATCCTTAATGAATTTGTCCGTATACACTGGATTCTCTCAAAATGATGTACATGCATGTGTATTTAAATAAAGCACGTGTATTTTTAAACAGATACTACCAGGCTGTGTGCTGGAAAGGGAATTTACATTCCTTCAGCAATATTATGAATGTGTCCATTTTTCTCTATCCTAAGAATGGATGTTCTAGTTTTTAAAAATATTTTCTCCTGTTATTTGTTGATGAGGCTTAAAAGGAAGCCATCATTCTTCTGTAGTCCTGAGGCCTGGGGACTGGAAGACAAATTCCCCCTCCCTTCTGACTTGGCAGACAGAAAACAAGCCCAAAGAGAGTGGAGCCACCAGTTCACTCTGCGGCACATTTCATCCTGATCATTGACTCAGTACAATTTTCTGAGCATTAGTTAGAATTTCCCCCTAAAGAAGGGCAGTCTGGTAATGGGACACACGGACCTTTGACAGGAAATGCTTAAGTTTGGGTATCAATTTCAGCGTAATGCTATGTCAGGGGAGATGTGGTATTAAATTTTCACTGACTGCTTCACTTAATAACGTTAGGAGGGAGAGCTTGTGATGTGCATCTGAACTATGCCCCTTGTTAGAGCAGATGGAAGGGAGAGGAACGGAGTTCTAAAAGTCAAAATCGATGGAGCAAAGGTTAAATTGCTCCTACAAATGGGAATTCTCCTCTTAGGGATTTTAAAGCCATCTCAGATGTTTCTTTGTGCCTCAATAACCAACTGTTTCTGGTTTTTTCCTTTTAAAATAGATCCTGCATTTACTGCTTTCCTAAACTGAAAGTGATAAAGGTAGCACTTTTGCAAACTGGCAGAGAATTCTGGAAAATGTTATATATAGGGAAGTCCTAAACTTCTGTTCTTAGATTTGTAATTTAGAGTACAGCTAGTTTATCCACAAGGCCTTAGGGGGGCAGCTGGCTGGTGTGGGCATGGGGGAGGAGGAAACTTAGGATGGCTTAGAGAGGTGTTCTCATGCTTTTTTCTAGTAACATGATACAATTTTTGCCTTACTGATTATTTTCCTTTAATCAATTCATTATTAAACCTACCCTTTTTCTAAGAACAATGTATTTGAAATTCCTGCTTTGAAGAGAATTTATATATATTCTGCACCCTCCCCCAAGTGCAGAGATAAAACAGTTATCACCCCAAAATTATGCTGAGCATTAAGAGTAAAAGCGAAGTAGAAATATTTTCAGGCATACAAAGAGTAAAAGAAGTTACAACTCACACATATTTGCTGAAAGAGTTACAAAATGATAAAAGTCATCAAGAAGAAAAATGAACATGGAAGGAAAAAGGTGTAAGAAGGAAAAACCAAAGAATAAAGAGCTGGTAAACAAAGAAATTGGTGAAAAGTTATTTAGAGTGAAATATACCGCATACACACACACAAACCTTTTTGTATTCAAATAAAATGATGGAAGTAAAATTTTGTACCATAATAACATGCAAGATGGGAATGGGTTGTGCTAATGATTTAAAACATGACAAGTTCCTTGTCCTATGTGGAAGAAGGACTGAGGTATTCAGTAAGTTTGGACTTTGTAGGGAAAATTTAAAGTAAGACTAAATAAGTAGGTCGATATTAATGTATGTCAAACATTTAAGCATTATTAGAGGTAAGGAGAGACACTGAAGGTGATAGATTGATTTAAATAGTGTGCCCAATTCTTTGCCCTCCTCTTTTTAAGTGACTTTGTAAGTCCTCCCATCAAGGGGGAGTCTCTTTTCTTACCCCTTAAATCTGAGCTCGTGATTTTCTTTGACCAAGAGAATGTTCTGGAATTGACACTGTGTTAGTTTTGAGCATAGGTCTCATGTGACTGTGGAACCCTGACGGTGCCATGTGAATAAGCTGGGGTTGACCTACTGGATAATGAGAGACCTGTGGCCCAGCTATCGCTGTTGTCACTCTGAACAGCCAGCCAGCACTAGATGTACGACTGAGGCCGTCTCCCGATCAGCCCACCACCTAACCAGGATGCATGAGCATGCCCAGCTGAGATTAGCAGAGCTTGACCCAGATCAACAAAACTGCCCAGCTGTACCACTGACCCATGAGCAACAATAAATACTTATTTTTTTAAGTTACTGAATTTTTAGCTAGTTTGTTAAATAGCAAGAGCTAATGGATATACTCTATGTAATACAGTAGAAATATTCACAAAGAAGATATAATAAACATGAACTTAATGTTGACCTTACAATACAACCTCAAAACATGTAAAGGTAAAATTGATGCATTGTGAGAAGAATCAATATGCATATGCAATTGAGAAAAAATTTTAATACATTTACTCCAGAAAGTTATAGATCACAGAGCCACAAACTCATTGAGGACAGAGAAGCTTGAAAGCTGAAAATAAGCTTGAAATTATATATATATATATTCCTTCATTCAAATAGAGAATATATATTTTTTCAAATTCACAAACAACATTTATAAACATATACATGTATTAAACCATGAAGAAACTCTTAACAAAATTGAAAGACATCATAGAGATCACATTCTTGTCCAAATGAAATTAAACTAGAAATTTACACATAAAATATAATTTAAAAACCATACAGACTGATTATAAAAAAACTCATAGCATATGCCTTAAAACAGGCACAAATGAATTAAAAACATTTAGAATGAAATGTTAGGATATTTCTACATACTAGAATGTGTGAAATTCAGTTAAATAGTAGTCCTTGAGAGGCATTTATGGCTTTAATTGTGTTTACTTAGGGAACAAGGGATGTGTGAACCACATCCCAATTAAAAAAAAAAACTAGAGAGACTGTAAATCACAAAACACACAAATAATGTAGTCAGTATTACACCTAGAAGATAAACAACAAAAAAAGCAGAATCATATATGAGAAGCCTACAGATATGGGATTTATCATTATAGAGATAAAGGAAGTTTATATGTAACAGTAAGGGAAATAAAACAATTCTAAACTTATATGTACCCAATAACATAGTTTTAAATGCTCTAAAGCAAATAATTGAAAAAATATAAGGGATAATCAATGAACCCACCATCATCAACTATTCAATGTTTTTCTGGAGGTCAGATCAATGTAATAAGGTAAGCAGTAAGACAGGGTATCTAAGCTTTGGAGGCAAAGAGACACACTTATTATTATTTCCAGTGATAAGATCATTACACAGAAAATGCAATAAAATCTTCAGACAAATTATAAAAATGAATTGGGTGGTACTAGAATGGAACATAAACAAGTTAACATCAAAAGTCAATAGCAGTCACATACAACAGGAAAACCAGTTAGGAACTGAATAGAAAATAGAATATGTAATATAGCATGAAAATCTGATTTATACTTATAATGTAAAGGTACTTAAATTAATGAAAGACATGAAAGTGCTCTGCAGAGAAAGTTACAAAATATTGCTCAAGGATGTCAAGAAATATTACATTAATCCATCTTCCAAAAGCAACTTTAATAAAAGTCCCCCAGATAGTTTTTATTTTTAGATAGCAATTAACATAATACTTTATTTTGTATTTGTTATGTAAAAAAGCTCTTTGAGGAAGAATAATGTGAAAGCAGAAATCATAATCTTGTTTTCTGAAGAAATAGCTGTAATTAAAGGAACACTATAAATAATCCTTTAGCCATGGAAGTATTTGACTTATTCCAATTCTGAACTGTTAAATGTTCTTGTTTTGGTTGTTTTTTAAATGTTGAACTAATTGGCAAGAATTTTTTTTTTTTTTTTTTTGTGAAAGGTACCTAATCAGACTGAAGCAGAGATGTCAAAGGAGATTAAATTTGACTAAACTCTGTTGTCTTTAATGTTATGGATTTATCTGAAAAATATAATAAAGACAAAATAGAATGTCCCAAAAAGCTTAGAAACAAGGAAAATAGTATATTGTACTATTCTCAGATTTGATAATTGGATTCATTGCTTTATATAGAGAGATATAAAAAAGCATCTAGAAGTTGATGAAAAATAAATTGAGCATGTTATTTGAAGAATGTAACATATATTATTTAGAAACAAATTTATTTCATGTTTCTTAACTTTTTAGACACTCTGTAAATGATGTAACAGGATGATAGTCTTGAAACAGATTTTCACATAAAATTGGGAACTTGATATATGATGGAGAGGACAGTGAGTAGAGGACTAATAAGTGTACTAAAATGTAGAGTTGACACAATTCGCTTGTCAGAAGGATACCTTTTTCACACTATCATAGAAAACAAATTCCAGAAACCTTGAGATTCTAAGAGTAAAAAATAAAAATTTATTACCATCAAAGCAAATATAACAGACTCAGTTTTGGATTCAGTGAATGTGCTAGTAAGTAAAGGTGAGGCTCTTATTGGGATTATATATAAAATACCAGATGATGGTCTAATGCAGTAAAATGAGTGTTTCTTGCTGAGGCCACAATTCAGTTGGGAGTTCACTGGGCAGGCACCTTTGGGGGTGATTCAAGTATCCAGGATATATATTTTTTTAAGGTATCATTGATATACACTCTTATGAAGGTTTCACATGAAAAACAATGTGGTTACTACATTCAGCCATATCAAGTTCCTCCCATACCCCATTGAAGTCACTGTCCATCAGTGTGGTAAGATGTCACAGAGTCACTACTTGTCTTCTCTGTGTGACACTGTCTTCCCCATGACCCCTCCCCCCACCATGTGTACTAATCATGATACCCTTCAATCCCCTTCTCCCTCTCTCCCCTCCCCTTCCCCTTTGGTAACCCCTAGTCCCTTCTTGGAGTCTGTGAGTCTGCTGCTGTTTTGTTCCTTCACTTTTCCTTTGTTCTTATACTCCACAAATGAGGGAAATCATTTGGTACTTTTCTTTCTCCGCCTGGCTTATTTCACTGAGCATAATACCCTCTAGCTCCATGCATGTTGTTGTAAATGTTTTCTTCTTATGTCTGAATAATATTCCATTGTGTACATATATACCACCTCTTCTTTTTCCATCCATCTACTGATGGACACTTAGGTTGCTTCCGTATCTTGGCTATCATAAATAGTGCTGTGATAAACATAGGGGTGCCTATGTCTTTTTTGAGTCTGAGAACTTCTTTTTTTGGGGTTAATTCCTAGGAATGGAATTCCTGGGTCAAATGGTATTTCTATTTTTAGTTTTTTGAGGAACCTCCATATTGCTTTCCCCAATGGTTGAACTAATTTACATTCCCACCAGCAGTGCAGGAGGGCTCCCCTTTCTCTGTATCTTTGCCAACATTTGTTGCTGCTTGTCTTTTGGATGTTGGCCATCCTAACTGGTGTGAGGTGGTATCTCATTGTGGTTTTAATTTGCATTTCCCTGATTATTAGCGATGTGGAGCATCTTTTCATGTGCCTGTTGGCCATCTGAATTTCTTCTTTGGAGAAGTGTCTGTTGATATCCTCCACCCATTTTTTAATCAGGTTATTTGCTTTTTGGGTGTTGAGGTGCGTGAGTTCTTTATATATTTTGGATGTCAACCCCTTGTCGGATATGTCACTTACAAATATATTCTCCCATACTGTAGATGCCTTTTTGTTCTGATGATGGTGTCCTTTCCTGTACAGAAGCTTTTTAGCCTGATGTAGTCCCATTTGTTTAATTTTTTCTTTTGTTGCCCTTGCCCAAGGAGAGGTGAGGTGTTCATGAAAAAGTTGCTCATGTTTATATTCAAGAGATTTTTGCCTATGTTTTCTTCTAAGAGTTTTATGGTTTCATGACTTATATTCAGGTCTTTGATCCATTTCAAGTTTACTTTTGTGTATGAAGTTAGACAGCAAGCCAGTTTCATTCTCTTACATGTAGCTGTCCCATTTTGCCAACACCAGTTGTTCAAGAGATTGTCACTTCCCCATTGTATGTCCATGGCTCCTTTATCATATATTAATTGACCATATATGCTTGGGTTAATATCTGGGCTCTCTAGTTTGTTCCATTGATCTATGGGTCTGTTCTTGTGCCAGTACCAAATTGTGTTGATTACTGTGGCTTTGTGGTTGAAGTCGGGGAGCGTAATCCCCCTGCTTTATTCTTCCTTCTCAGGATTGCTTTAGCTATTCAGGGTCTTTTGTGGTTCCATATGAATTTTAGAGCTATTTGTTCTAGTTTGTTGAAGAATGCTGTAGGTATTTTGATAGGAATTGCACTGAATCTGTAGATTGCTTTAGGCAGGATGGCCATTCTGACAATATTAAATCTTCCTAGCCAAAAGCATGGAATGAGTTTCCATTTGTTAGTGTTCTCTTTAATTTCTCTTAAGAGTGTCTTGTAGTTTTCAGGGTATAGGTCTTTCAGTTCCTTGGTTAGGTTTTTTCCTAGGTATTTTATTTTTTTTATGCAATTGTGAATGGAATTGCTTTCCTGATTTCTGTCTGTTAGGTCATTGTTAGGGTAAAGGGATGCAACAGATTTGATCCAGAATATTTTCATCTGCCTTTTCTGCATCTGCCATACTGATAAAAGAAGAAAGAGCAATGGGAATCATGCAGGAGGTTTCAAAGGCCAGGCCTGGAAGAGACACACATCATTTCTGCTAGCACCCCCATGCTAACGGCAGAGGTACAGTATTGGGAAATATGTCTTAACAGCATGTCAGAGAACAGAGAAGAACATGGGTTTTGGTAAATGATTAGCCAGACTGTTTTAGAGGAGAAAATATTTTCTTAAATAAAGCACAAAAATTGGGAATTATAAATGAAAACTTTGGTCTATTTTTCTATATAGAAAGTTAAACTTCTTAATGTGAAAGGCAACATATGCAAAATTAAAATATAAGCTAAGACTAGGAGAAGATATAGCAACATATACAATAGACTTGGCATGCAGGGTGCACACATACATACTTATTCTATGAGTCCATAAGAAACAGGCAGCACTATAGAAACATGCCCATAATTGATGCACAAGCATTCCAAAATTCATATGCAGATATAAATATAAGACAAGATGTTCAACCTTATCAGTAAATCAGGGAGATGCAAATTAAACAATGAAATAAGATGCCATTTCAGACCTGTAAGCTTGACCAAATTAAGACATTCTGAAAATACCAAGTGTTGCCACAGTGGGAGAAGAAAGAAGTTTCCTATATGGCTAATAGGATTATAAATTGCTATAACCACCATGGAAAACAGTTTGTCAGCATCTAGAAAAAATTGAATATATGCAAATTCTAGAGGATATCCTTTGCATTTCCACTTCTAAGTATATCCCTTAATGAAATATTCATACATGTTTACAAGGACAGTCATATAAGTGTAGTTATTGAAGTGAAGTTTTTAATAGCATATATGTAGAAACAATCTGCTTGTCCATCAGTGGGTGAATGGAGAAATGAATATAATTATTCATAGCAATTAGAATGAATAAAATAAAGCTGTACCAGTAGGGATAGATAAAAAAAAAACAATGTTGAGTGAAATAAGAAAGTTACAGAGGAATTAATGTAATGTATTATTTAATTACCAGAACAAACTACTCATATATTTTTAAGGATTGTATGTAAAAATTATATATAGAGAGAGACTGAAAGGTTCCATATGAAATTCAGAACAGTGGTTGCTTTTTGGGATAGAGGAAAGAGAATTAGAAAAGAGAGCGTGACATAAGGAGTTTCAACGTTATTTGTTCATTTTTATATCTTTTTATTTTTACAAAGGTAACAGAAACTGGAAGCAAGTATGATATCATTTGTTAATTTTGGGTGATTATTAACACCCAAATTCAGCATCTTAAGTTGCAAAAAGAAATCCTCACCTCACCCCCATTTACCATATGTCCCACCACTGGTATTATTTGGTTTTAACACTGAAATCATTTTATCTCTTAGGGAAAAACATAAACTTGGTATTGTGAACCATTAATAAACCACTTATGTCTTAAAAATTACTCTTTTGGTAGATATTGTCCAAAGGTCTTATTCTGGCCAAAGAAGACAGGAATAGGGAATTCAGGGATGTTTTACAAGTACATGTGTGACATGTGGGCAAAAGAAAATTCTAACCCAGAATGATCAAGGTATGCATTAGACCTAAGGAAAAATAAAGACATGGCTGCCTCTTTCTTGATCTGCTGGGAAAAATGGCTGTACTGGCGTTGGAATCAAGGCAAAGTCACACTAGAAGTCCCCATTCTGTCTCTCCAAGTACCAGGCAAGGGGGGCTTTCCGAATGGGGAATCCATGTTCTAGCAGTCAGAGTTCAAGGACAGCCAACAAAACACTAGAGTGATTTTGATTGGAAGTGGCTTTGATGCAGGGAGGTACTGCGTGAAGAATTGCTGGCAGTGCTGGCGTGCTTCAGGGATCAGCACCTTTTTCCCATCCGCTGGTTCCACACTCACACTGCGGTGGTCTTCATCAAAAAGACGTTGCTGGGACTGTTGCCTCAGAGCTTCACCGTCTCCTCGAATCTGCTCCGGTAAAATGGTGCTTTACACACTGGCTCCCCTCTTCCAGGTTAGCTCAGTGCTGAACTGGGTCCTGCATGAGCAAAACCAGTAGGGGGACCCTGAATGGCATCCAGAACCCTAGGAGGGTCTTTCCTTGAAGCCATCCCTGCCCACCACCAGGCTCTTCTCCACATCCAGCTCTGCGAAAGAGGGAAAGAGCATCATCTTTTAGGGACTACATCAGCAACCTGTTCAACACATCACGATTGTAATTATACAATTATTTTGATAAATATTGGTTTACTGTATCTCTGCTAGACCAGAGCTTGTAGAGGCAGGAACCATGTCCCTGACTTGTTCACATTTGTCCTTAGCACCTGGGATCATGCTTGATGCTGATATGTAGGCACTCAGTACATATTCTTAGAACCAATGCATATTATTAGCATGCACAAGCAGAAAAAATGAGTACGAGGGGTTATGCTTCGTTATGCTTCCTTTATCTTTATATGGATGTTTCATTGGTGTATAAGGAAGAAAACAACCTCCATTCCACATTGCTTTTGAAAATCAGGGCAGTAAAAGAAGAATCTGGTCTAAAGTGACTAAATTACCCTACCAGGAGAATGTGATATTTTTGGCTGTTAACTAAGGGTTGCTATTTCCAGTCCTGGGCTGGGAACAGATATTAGTGAGCCAGGCAGGAGTCACAGACAGTGTTTGAGAAGGAAAGGCAACCATTCCCCATTCTGATTGGTCTGGGGGTTCTGAAAGCAATGTTTTGTGATACAAGAAAACGTCAAGAGAGAAAAGTAAGGCTCTTGAGTGTAAGATCTTACTGAAGGTAAATTTCAAAATGATTGGATTTAAAGGAAAAAAATATGATCTTTGAAATTGGAAGGTTGATTGTGCTAGACTCCCTCTAACTTAGTAGTTTTAACTTAGCTGACTCTCCGAATAGGTTTAAGTCTTCTGGAAGATTAGAGAGGGGGCCACTGTTATGTAATACTAGCTAAGATTATTTGAGTTATTTCATGTTCAAGAAATGTTTTAGGTATATTCCCTCTTCTAATCCTTTGAATAAGCTTATGCGATGTCATTATTATCCTCATTTTAAAGAGAGAAGAACAGTGAGGCTTGAAGAGGTTAAAAACCTGTCCAGGGTCACATAGCTGACAAGCAAGGCTTTCAAATTCATGCCTGCCTGACGCCAAAGCACATGCTCTGAACTACTGCATACTGGGGGAAAGCCCCAGGCTGCAGGGTCAACAGACCTGGGTTCAAGTGTAGGGTTTGCCCTTTTCTTAGTGGTTGTGTGACTAAAAATGACAAAGCCTCAGTTACCTCAGCAGTAGAATGTAGGTAACACCTTTCTTGAAAGATGGTTTTGAGATTTGGAGACAATAAGCATAGAGCCCCTAGCACACGCTATTTAGGTGTTTGATCCATAGCATGGCTTCTTTGTGAAGACCACTAGGGTAGACCATGGATGAGTAGAGTGACTGGAATATGGGGTGGGGAGTTGAAAAGCCAGTAGACAGAGGACATCCACATGCCTGCTGATTCCCAGGGGGTAGGCTGGGAGCTTCTTACCTTTGACCTACTCTTGTCTCCCCAAAATTTGCAAAAGGGGAGGTCATGCACTTGGAGCACAGTGCTAATTTTAAGGTGCTGCCTCAGCCTCCGTGAAAGGTGCCACACTCAGAGGTATTTTTATCTTTCACCCATGAAACTTTCACCATCATCAGGATAATGACCTTATTCATTATCCCCCCCAAATTTTCTTGTATCCCTCCATAATCCCTCCTCTCCATCTCTTCCTTATTGCCCCAGGCAACAAATGATATGCTTTTGGTCACTCTAGAATAGTTTTGATTTTCTGGAAATGTATATGCATGAAATAATGCAGTAGTGTACTAATTTTTTTCTGCTTTTTTCACTTAGCATAAATGATTTTGAGATTCATCTATATTGTTGTTTTATCAATAGTTTATTTCTTTGAATGGTTGATTAGTATTTCTTTGTATGGATATACCAAACATTTTCAGTCCACTATCCTATTAGTGGATCTTTGGTTGTTTCCTTTTTTTTTTTTTTTGGTTATAAATAAAGCTGCCATGAACATTGTGTACATGATTTTATATGGACATATGATTCTATTTCTCTTGGGTAAATAACTAGATGATCATATGGTAGATAAATGCTTAACTTTTTAAGAAACCACTGAACTGTTGTCACAGGAGTGTTCTAATGTTTTTCTCATATAGGTTTTGTACATTATCATTATTAAACAGATTATTCTTTGTTAAGTTTACTCCCAAGTACCTATTCTTCTTTGTTCCTTTTGTAACAAAGTTTGGAGTTTTCTCTACCATTTTACATTGTAAATGATGATTGTTTGTGTACATGAAGGCTATTAATTTCTGTAGGTGACTTTTATAATAGAAGAAATATAATAGAAGAAAACAAATCTTACTTTTTCTGTAGGTGCTGCATTATCATTTTATTTGCTTGAGTTAGTTTTATCATTGATTCATAAAATCTGAAAGTAGACACAACTTTACTTATTCTCTATAAATTCTCATACCTTTATTTGATTTGTCTTGTCAAACTGCATGGGCTACTATTTCCAGTATGATGATGAATAGTAGAGGAGAGAGTGAACATGCTTTCCTTGTTTCTGATCTTAGCCCCTACTGTTTCCCCACTAAGGAAGATGCTGTTGAGAAAGGTATTCAGTAATTCCTATTTTCTTGAATGATTAAGTTGGGAATGCATTTTGAATTCTGATGTTTTTTGAGCATCTCTGGAGATAATCACATTTTTTTCTTTGACCTATTTATTTTTTGTATTATATGAGTACAATATGATTCCTATTATGAAACCAACCTTATATTCCTGGCATAAATGCCATTTGGTCATTGCCTTCATTTCTGAAGACTTTTTTTTTTTTTGTTTTGGTGGGGGGAAGCTAGGTATGGAAATTTTGTCTCTTATATTTATTTTAGCACTTGGAGATATTTTTCCATTGAGTTGCTTCTGTAATTTCTGTTGAAAAGTCAGCTACCAAGTTATTGCTATTCCTTTGAGAAGAAGCTATTTTATTTTATTTTATTTTGGTATCATTAATCTACAATTACATGAGCAACATTATGGTTACTACACTCCTCCCATTATCAAGTACCCACCACATACCCCATTACAGCCACTGTCCATCAGCATAGTAAGATGCTATAGAGTCACTACTTGTCTTCTTTGTGTTGTACTGCCTTCCCTGTGCCGCACCCCCCACAACATTATGTCTACTAATCATAATGCCCATCTTTCCCCCTTATCCCTCCCTTCCCACCCATCCTCCCCAGTCCCTTTCCCTTTGGTAACTGTTAGTCAATTCCTGGGTTCTGTGAGTCTGCTGCTGTTTTATTCCTTCAGTTTTTTCTTTGTTCTTATACTTCACATATGAGTGAAATCATTTGATACTCGTTTTTTCCTGCCTGGTTTACTTTCACTGAGCATAATACCTTCTAGCTCCATCCATGTTGTTGCAAATGGTAGGATTTGTTTTCTTCTTATGGCTGAATAATATTCCATTGTGTGTATGTACCACCTCTTCTTTATCCATTCATCTACTGATGGACACTTAGGTTGCTTCCATCTCTTGGCTATTGTAAATAGTTCTGTGATAAACATAGGGGTGCATATGTCTTTTTCAAAATGGGCTGCTGCATATTTAGGGTAAATTCCTAGGAGTGGTATTCCTGCATCCAGTTTCATTCTCTTACATGTAGCTGTCCAGTTTTGCCAACAACAGCTGTTGAAGAGGCTGTCATTTCCCCATTGTATATCCATGACTCCTTTATCGTATATTAATTGACCATATGTGTTTGGGTTAATATCTGGACTCTCTATTCTGTTCCACTGGTCTGTGGGTCTGTTCTTGTTTCAGTACCAAATTGTCTTGATTACTGTGGTTTTGTAGTAGAGCTTGAAGCTGGGAAGCGAGATCCCCCCTGCTTTATTCTTCCTTCCCAGGATTGCTTTGGCTATTCGGGGTCTTTTGTGGTTCCATATGAATTTTAGAACTATTTGTTCCAGCTCATTGAAGAATGCTGTTGATATTTTGATAGGGATTGCATTGAATCCGTAGATTGCTTTAGGAAGGATGGACATTTTGACAATATTAACTCTTCCTACCCAAGAGCATGGGATGAATTTCCATTTATTAGTGTCCTCTTTAATTTCTCTTAAGAGTGTCTTGTAGTTTTCAGGGTATAGGTATTTCAGTTCCTTGGTTAGGTTTTTTCCGAGGTATTTTATTCTTTTCAATACAATTGTGAATGGAATTGTTTTCCTGATTTCTCCTTCTGCTAGTTCATCATTGTCTCACCCCATACACAAAAGTAAATTTGAAATGGATCAAAGACCTGAATGTAAGTCATGAAACCATAAAACTCTTAGAAAAAAATCATAGGCAGAAACATGAGCAACTTCTTTAGAAGGTATCTTTTTTGTCTGGCTGCTTTTAAGACTTTTACTTTTTCTTTGTCTTTCAGCAGTTTTACTTAGATGTAGTTTTACTTAGATTGCTTAGATATAGTTTTCTTTATATTTATCCCTTGTGTGGGTTAAAGAGTTTATTTTGTGACTTGATATCATCCTATAGTTTTGGAAACTTCTCAGTCAGTACCTTTCCAAATATTTGCTTTGCCTCTTCTCTCCCTCTTCTTATTTTGGTATTTCAGTTATACATATATTAGATGTTTTTAGTATGTCCCTTATGCCTCTTAAGCTCTTTTCTGTGTTTTCCACCTTAAAATATGTGTATGTGTGCTTTAATTTGAATATTTCCTAGTTACTCCATGGCATGAATCTGCACTTGAGCTATTTTTAATTTATTAAAGCCACTTATTATATTCTTGATTCTATTTAAGTTTTTTTATTCCTAGAATTCCCATTTGATGCATTTAAAATTAGATTTCAATTTTACTTTAATATATTCCACCTTTCCATCTATTTCCTTGAGTAGATTATTGTAATCTTGGTGATAATAAAACCTATACTTAATAACCCAAAATATGTGGATAACCTGGAGGTGTACATGTGTCATTTTTTCACCCTTTCTTGATTTTTGCTCAGTTTTTTCCATAGCCTGACATGCTTATGCATTTTTAATTGAATGTCAGATAAAAAATGAGGAGGCTCTAGGTGAAGTGGTTTTCTCCAAGTAGGATTTAATTTTCTTGCAGCAGACACATGGAGTATGACCACATCACCTTGTTCTATCTGAGACTGGGTTTTAGGCTATTACAGCCCATCTATTTCAGGTTTGCACCTGATCTTAATGTGAAAAGCCTAGGGTGTTTAGCAGGGTTCCTCTTCCTTGGTGGGACCCTGACTCCAGTTTCTGCCTCCCTGGCCCTGTGTTGCTGAATATCAGTTTAAGATTTCAAGTCTTTCATCAGCTGCCTTCCACTTGGTATGTACACAGTATATGGTGTACACAAATTTCTCGAGAGGAAATGTTATGCAGAATTTTGGGTTTAATTCTTTGTGATTCCTTTTATTCTAGAACAGGGGTCCCTCGTGTCCTGGCTGTCTTGTTAGTCCTAAACTCAGATTTTTACCTCTCTAGTTCAGAGAGAATTCCACAAATTCTAGGCCCCTGCTTTCTTTTTAGCCTCTTTGTCCTGCTCTGTGAACTGGCAGATAGTGTAAAGGAAGAAAACAGCACCAAATACAGGGGCTCACTTCCCAGCTTTTTTTGTGAAAGGGATTTTTTGGCTTTTTAGTCTTAGCTACTTTGATTACTGTCTGACATCTTCAACAGTTGCTTTTCTTTTGTATTTATTCAGATTTTATAGCTATTATTTTTGGGGAGAATTTAGTCTGATATAAGCTATTCTGTTATAGGTGGAAACAGGGATCTTCTTGATTTTTTTAAATAGCTCACTTTTATATAAACCAAGGACCTATTTTAATCTTGTCCTAAGCAATAATATTCATGAGATCATCGGTTTGCTGTGCTTGTAAAATTTCCTCTTTGAAAGAAAACACATTGAAATAAATACATATTAAAAATCTATCTGTGCACATTTTAAAATCACTTCTTATACCACTGGCATATGTATACTGCACTTTGGAAAATTTTGCTGAAATATACCCAAAAGGCCATTCCTAGGGCCTTTTTCTGTTATAGTAGAAATACACTGGGACCCCTCAGACTCTAATTTTAGTTTTGCCACTCACTTGCTAGATCTATATAGACAAATCATGTAACCTCTCTGGCCATCATTTTTAAAAACAATTAGACATTCCCTGTCTCACCCCAGCACTAACATTCTCTAAGAAGCTCTGGATCCTGACTGAGTTTGCAGACCTTGGCTGACTTTCTAGATGTCTGGCTTTTTTCTGTTCCCTCCCTCTTGGGAATTTGTCTTTCTTCTTTCCTAGAGCACTTCAAAGTTTCTGACATCCATGTGGCATCCAGCTTCAAAGGCTACAAGGTCCTGGAGTTGGAGCTGGGTTGACCTGGGCAGCCCCCGAGAAGGGGCAGCTTTCGGATTCTGGTTGAAGGGACATTGGAAAGGTCCTTCGTACCTTGATCATACTAAGGTGAAAATACATTGTTGTTGGCAGGGTTTTCCTTTGAGAAAAATCCTTTCTTCAGTTCCGTTCAAAAAATGTCTGCGAGTCCCGGCTAGGGACAATGGAACAGGGTCCGGGAAGGGGCGGGTTTTTAGGTATAAGGTCTGAATTGGTTCCAAGCTCTGCTACACACCAACAGTGTGACCTTGGGCAAGGTTTTAGCTTCCCTTGGCCCCCTCTTCTTCACCTAGATAATATCAATAATGATGTATGTTCTGCATACCCACAGAGTTGTTGTGAGATTTCATAAGAAGCCAGGGGCAGTGATTACCTCTAGGGGTAGGAAGGAGTCGAGTACATGGAGATGGTAAGAAGTAAGGATTCTCAATGTGCACCTTATTGTTTTTCCCCCATTTCTTATTTTTTATTTTACTGAGACACAATTGACACAACATTGTGTAAATTTCAGGTGTCCCATGTGATTTGATATGTTTATACGTTACAGTGATTACCACTGTAGCTTTAGCAACACCTCTATCATGCCACATAATTATCATTTCCTTTTTGTGGCAAGAACATTTAAGATACAGTTTCTTAGCAACTTTGAAATATATAATACAGTGTTGTTGACTATAATCACTGTGCTGTATATCAGATACTCAGAACTTAACTTGTTTTCTAACTGGAAGTCTGCAGCCTCTGACCAACATCTCCCCATTTCCCCCAGCCCCCTGTCCTGTGCATGTGCATGTGCATGCGTGTGTGTGTGTGTGTGTGTGTGTGTGTGTGTGTATTTATATGTCTAAAGACCTGGGACTCTCATCTGGCAGTAGAGCACCCTCTCCCAGGACAGGTTGGGACACTTCCTCTCCATGACCTCTTTCTAACATCCAGAACTTAACTTCAGAAACAAGCCAGGGCAAAATTCAAAAGGCCGCACCAGCATGTTGCACAGCAGACGAGGCAGCTCTCTCCGGGTATCCGGGTCTCTGCTTTGCCACTCTCTTGGGAGTCTGAGCAAGTAAAGGAGAGTAAAGATGACAACCTCAGAGGCCTGCTGAATGGCTGTAGGAGCGAAGCATGCAACGCGCTGAGTGTTTTAAGCCCTAATGAATGTTTCTCCTGTGGCCTCCCTATACCATGTGCTTATCACAGTGCTAGTTTCTTACTGGTTTCTGTCAGGTAAGCCACGAGGAGATTCCTTGCTCTGCTCCGGGGGACTTACAGGGCTTTGGAGGCAGGATGTGGGACCCGGAGAAACACCACTGTGTTGAAAACGCTCTGTTCAAATCTGGGCCTTGACCCTGCCCTCCACGTTCTGACAGCCACATTGACTCACCGAAAAGAGAAGCCGGGCTTGTTTTGACTGACTCCATGTTGACATCGAGGACAGTGAAGACCATGATTTGGAAAAGATCCTCTTTGATGTTCTTGGGAGCACAGAACCTGTGGGCTCTAGGGAAGGTAGAAATCAAATAATCTTAGAATCTTAGGGGTGGGGGGCGACCCTCAGTTCAGACCTCTGTTCTATGAAGGAAGCCAGCCAGGGAATTGCCAGCTGTTGGGATCCTTCCAGCAAGGAGAGGAGCTCCCTACCGTCCATGGCTTAACTGGGTCATCTGATCAGAATCTGTTAAGGCTTTGTGATCTGAAGTAGCACAAATTGTTATTGCTCACTTGTCTTCAGTTGGAGCGTCCCGGTTTCCATAGGCTTCCTCCCCTGCCTGCCATCAGCTGAAGACCACTGGGCAGCTCGGCTTCTGGAGCCTGGCTGGTGGTTTCGGTTCTCCCCTGCACAGCCTCCCGTTCTCCAGCAGGCTGGCCCGGGCTTGTTCCCATCGCAGTCCCAGGTTTCCCAAGGGAGAGTGAAGGTTGCAACGGCTCTCGAGGCCCAGACTTGGAACCTGTAGCCTATTGTCTTCATCACTGATATTCCCTTGGCCTAAGCGAGTCATAAGGCCACCCAGATGGAAAGCCTGGCTCAGCAGATCCCCTTCTCTGGACAGGAAGAGCTGTGAAGTGACATCAGAAAGTGCACAGAAACAGCGAGGGGGGAAGAACTGCGGTGGCTAGTTTTGCAGTTACTGCAATGACTCACATACATGTGTGTGGTTGAGATCGGATGACTCTAAGGATCCTGGGGCAACAAGGGAAGTTAGATAATTGAGAAAAATTAAGGTACAACACTCATGAAATAAAGGTTAATTTGCTGAAAATGCTGTTGTGTTTCTCCTACAGTCCTCTCAAAATCTGGAGCCAGTCTGGCAAGGGCAGTGAGACATGCAGGCAGGTTTCACCACCCAAGCTGGCAGGACGATGGTACAGGAAGCCTGATGAGGGGATGGGCCTCCAGGACACAGGTTTACCAAGTCTGAGGTGCTGGTACAGGCTGGTGGGAGATGAGGACACCTTCTAAGGAGTCAGCAAGTTGGGATCGCAGAGCTGGAGATGATCCGGAGATTCAAGCACAGGTGGAAATGGATCGTTAGGTCAGATGACATTTGAGTAGGATGAAGGCTCGAGTTTTGTAAATACCGAGCAACCACCATATTGTTTTGCTCTATGTGGTTGGCAGCATGTTACTGTGCTGGGGACACCTGCTAAGATTCCAAGGTGATCCTGGAAAATAACTCAACTGTGAACTGGGGAGACATTTCAACACTTTAAAAACGTGTATTAAGTTCTTAACATAGTGCCTGACCCATAGTAAGCTCACCACAAATGACAGCCATTTAGTTATTATTACTATTTTTGGTTTAGCTATGATTCTGCATATTGGATGCTTTTGATTTTCATCTCTCTCCTCACCAAGATGCTCCATCACCATGAGAAGTGCCGTCCGTCAGGTGAGTGGGAACCCAGCTTACGGAGCAGCTGGGAGGGGGCGGGACGGAGGCGGTGGAGTAAGACGCAATCTGTATGCTTCCTAAAAATCGCTCTCTTAGGAGAAAATTACTAATCACTGCCATTATTCTGCATCTGGTGTTAATTATTCCAGGTAAAGGACACTATAAATGGAATGTTAAGTTCTTAATTTAAAGTGTTTGGGTGGGGGTGGGGGAATTGTGCATTTTATTCGTCACTCTTCAAGGTGTTGAAAAGAGCAAACATTCTGATGTTAAAGGAAATAGCTAACTTAGAAGGTTGAGACTTTTCTTTCACATACTCTTGCCCTATATTTAGAAACAATACATACACCCTGTGGGTTTTATGGGTGTTCAGTTGCTCTGATGTGGGAGGAGGACAGCATAAGAGGAAGGAGGTCAAGTAGCGGGGATGAACTTCATACTTACATGGACTATTGCAGTGGCCTCCCAACTGGCCTCTGCTTCCACTTCAGTCCTTTCTGTGCCATTCTCCGTACAGTTCTCTTCAAATCAGATATTAATACTTCTCTCATCAAAGGCTAATTTCCATTACTTTAGGTAAAATCTCATTCCCTACTTAGGACTTCAGAGCATGTTCTGCTTGCATGATATTTCCAAAGGCATCTATCTCTTCCCCATTCCCCTTGTTTACTCAGCTCCAGCCATGCTGGTCTCCTTAGGCTTGATTGTGCACCTGCAATGCCTCCTCTCATAACTGGCTTCTTCTTTTTCTTTAAATAATCTCCATAAAGGGATTTTAAATGTAGAACCTCTTTGTCATTTTGAATCTTACCAACCTGTGTTTTTTTCCCCTAAATAGATACTAATGACATCAATGGATAATTATTTTATTTGTTAAATTGTATAGTGTCTCTCTATCCTACTCGATGTAAGCTCCAGGTTGGGAGAAATATATTTGTCTTGTTAGTGTCTAAGCAGAGGAACTCCACAGACTACCTGGGTTCAAATCCTAGCACTGTCCATTACTAGCCATGTACCTAACCTTGGGGCAAATTATATAATCTCCCTATATTTTAATTTCCTCATCTGTAAAATGGGGATTCGTAGAAACTGACCTGGTCTGTAGGAAAATCTTGATTTGTATTTGTTGGAAAAAAAGAATAAAGAAGACCAGAAAAAACCAAAAATGTATTATAAAGTAGGTTAAACACAGGTAACGGATTAGTAGGTTTTCAGTAGGAAAGTCCTTTAGATCACAAAACCACTCCAAATCCCTGGATATAAACTAGAAGTCTCTATGAGGAGGACACCTGCAGTGTGGAGCCACATTACTGGCAGACACACATAATAGGTGGATTTTCTGTTTTCAGGCATGTTCGAACCTCACAAATCATGTGGCTGATTGGCTTCTTCACTTACCCAACAGAAAACATTTTTTGACTGCCTTTTATGTGCTTCTCATTCTAGAGGAGTTGACTAAGGATCTGAAGAGAAAGAGAAACGGGTGCTGTTGGGTGAGTGCTGAAATATGGGTCTGGATGGAGGGCTGTTAGGATATAGAGGACAGAGGGAATAACCTGCTAGGTACGAGAACTTCCCATGAGGACGACCTCTAGTGACTGTGTGCATGATGGGAGCGCTTGCATCGCGTGCACTTCCACCTGTCGAATCCCGCTGCTGGGAGCTTTGGCTGCTGAGAACTCCAATCAATGTCCTTCTCTGGGAATTAACTGTAGCTTCGCCCTAGTTTGCACTCTTGCCCCAGGGCAGCCTACATGCAATGATACATGGGCAGTACAAAGGCTGGGCTCCTTCTCCTCACTCGGGGGCAACTTTGAAGGACCATCTTACGTCCTGGCTGCAGTAAAAGCAGCTCAGCCATTGGGTCGTACAATCTGGCAGCTCTGAAGGTACATGAAGTATCTGCCATAACAAGACTGTGTGTAGAGGTTACGGTGAGCTATAGTAGAATACTTACAGTGTAAGTCTTCAGAGCGATGTTGCAAAGAGCCACACACTATTTAGGAAGCATCATCTGACCCTGGGACATGAAGCGATCCTGTGGCCAGCGTTTCCTACTGTCAGCTGAGTTGGGTCAGACCTAACAAGTCTTAAGGTCAGGCAGGCCCAAGAAAAATCCATCATGAAATGAAAATGAGGTCAGGCTCCATGAGCAGGTCCAGAGGGCGGAAATGAGTTACACAGTCTGTGGCCCAGACCTCATGTCTACCACCACCATTGCTCCGGTCTCTTCCTCAGCTCGTACCTGTGCCACCTTGAGTCTCTTATGATCACCTGATAGAGGAGGAAGATTGTGGAGCCAACAGATGGGTTGGCTCCGTAAGCAGGCACAAGCCCAACCTGGAATGCTGCTGCACTGCAGCCCCTCTCAGGGGCCGAAAGACAGTGGTAAGGAAGGCTCTGCAATGGACAGAACTTCAGAAAGTGTGCCCAGTCGTTTACTTCATCTACTTCATGTGCAAGAAGAAGTGGTCCAAGGTAAGAACATACACGGACTCATGGGAAGTCGTTGATCAAGGGACTGGAAGGAGTGGAAGACCAGAGAGAGAGAATTCTGAGCAGAAATGTAGACGGACATTGAGAGCAGCCCACAGAATGGAGGCTTGTATCATGTGCTCTTGCCCCCCAGAGAGCCTTCACCATGAAAGCAGCATTAAATAACCAAGTACACAAGATGACTCGATCAACTGACAGCAGCTGACCTCTATCACTGGCCACCCCAGTGCTGGTAATATGAGCTCATTAATGAAGCGGTTGCTGCAGCAAGTAGGGAGGCCATGGAAGGGCCCAACGGTCCTTCTCACTGGGATGATTTAGTTGCTACTGCCGCAAAATGTCCAAATTGCCATGAGAGGCCAGTGCTCAGGTGTCACTATGGTGCCATCCCTCAAGGATACTCACCAGCCACTTGGTGGCAAGTTGACTACCTTGGAAGAAACAGGGGTCCTCACTGATGTTATACAGGATATTGTTTTACAATAACTTTGTAATCTCTCAGATTGTAGGGCTGTCCTCCAACTTACGGGTGAGAAAGACACACGTCCAGAGAGATGGGATTCCACCATAAGCATTAGTACTGTACTTGGCAAAGAGTAAGCATTTAGAAAATGTTAGCTGCACTCATACTTTCTCCACTACAGGTAACTGTCAAAAGGGTGCTCTGCCCTGAAGTAGGTAGAACTGATTGAATCTGTCTGTCTTCTCGTCTCTTAGTGCCTAGGTAGGACTCAGAAGTATCTAGCATTAAAAAATGTGGTAGAACACCAAGATTACATAATTGCTACATGGCAAATATGGGGAGGATGACTAACCCCAGCTCTAAATATCTAACAGTAGCCTGAGCACAGAGGAGGGTAGCTAGCTTGTTTTTCTTTTAAGAGAACAGCCTAGCATCTTGTACTTCCGCACTGTGGCATTCATCCTATTTTATTACAATGACTTGCCTTTTCTGCTAATGTGTGGGTTTGGGGAGGGTAAGGGCTGTGTGGATTTTTTCTTCCCCACTGTGTGTTCTTAAACTTAGCAAAGAGTCAATAGATATTTGTTAAATGAGTGAATGAATGAATCCTGGGTGTAATGACACAGCTCCAAGGACGTAAAGAAACACAGGCTGTCAGGGAGCTTTCAAAGCAACAGCCGGCAGAGCAAAGGGGAGAGAAGTGCACACTCTGCATTTATGGACTGGGGACGCTTACGCAGACCTCAGGGCTGTTCCCGCGCCATTTCTGGGCCTCCTCTGATGTACGCTCAACAGTGACATATTCATGGACAACAGCTTTCAAAACTAAGCACTGCCCATAGTCCTGGCTTTCTCTGTCGCAGTCCTGACTCTGCTCCCAAACTCTGGACTTTCCATAGACACAAGAATTGGTCGATACCTTGGAATAAATAGTACACTGGTTCACTAACAAGCTTAAGCAAGAGCATGCACGCACACACACACACACACGGGCAGCAGAGCCGTGAATAACCAATCTCTTTTTGTCTCTTTCAAGGGACTTGGAGGCCTTCTGGTTATGGTGGCTGAAGAGCCGGGCAAATCCTCTAGGCCAGAAACAAGTATGAAACTGGACAAAACCATCAAATAAGCCATTTTGGGACTCTGAAAATCAGCCATAGGCAGATAAGAAGTTGAGAAGTTGGTTGGTTTTTTAACAGCTTTTAGAGAGTGTAATTTATATACCAGAAAGTTAACCCCCTTAAAGCATTCCATCCAGTGATGTTTTGGTATGTTGATGTAATTATGCAAAATAAGTATTTATATTTGAAAATCTGTGTATTTGGGGAAGATGGTGTAAGTGTGTAGCCTTCTCACCTGGAGCTGCCCTGTTTACTTTTCCTGTTCAGGGAGAGTCTTGAATACCCACAGCTTTGCTGAAAGAAGGGCTCATGTGACTTGGCACAGGGTCTGAACACCTGTACTGAGCCATGGAAGAGCCACAGATTTGGTAAATGGATGTGAAAACAACACCATTATTTTATGAGCCCCTAACAAACAAAAGAATGCTGTTAATGAAACCTGACATGGGTTGTGCAATGCATCCCAACTGCAGAGGTGTTAAAATCTGGGTCTTAGAATGGACAGAATATGGTATGAGTAGGTGTGTGTGGTTGGGGACACAGAAGAAGCATATAAGGCTTACTCTGAGTTCCATGTGGGACAGACAGGTAGGAATGTCAGGTAAGTGGTCTGGAGCTCAGGAGAGAACCTGAAGTGTGGATATAATTTGGGTGTATCAGCCTACAGGTGGTGCTGGTAGCCACAGGCGGGGATGTGATGGCCCAGGAGGGTGTGGAGAGCAAGGTCTCTGGACCATGGCACTATTGGGAATTCTGTATTGTCGGGGGTCATCGTGTGCATTTAGGATGTTTAACAGTATCCATACCTTTACCCACTAACCCTCCTTCCACAACTCCTTGCCAACTCTGAGAACCAAAAGTCTACAGATGCTGCCCAATGTCCTTCAGGGGCGAATTTATCTCCCATTCCTTTTGAGGACTCCTGGTGTAGAGGGAGGCAAGAAGGAGAGGAAGGAACCCAGGGGACACTGACGTTTAGGACACACTGAGTAATGAATGCACAGGGGTGCTGACTAAAGAACGGTGCGCCTAGATTTGTTTTCCCTTTGTTCGTTTCACAGGGCACACGTCCTTTGGCCTGGCAGACACCAGGCAGGCAATGCTGCATTTCAGTTGGTGGCATGGGCTCTGCAGCCAGACTTTCAGGCGTCTCATCCCAAGTGTGACCATGCATGGCTGCATGGCCCTGACATTTTCCAGCTGCATGATCCATGCCTCGAACCCCTTACTTTCTTAAGTATTAATTGAGAGCCAGGTCAGTCTGGATGGGAAAAGCATTAAAATATGATCATACAAATGAATGTATTATTAACAGTTGTGGTAACTGCTATGAAGGAAAACTAGTGCTTATATCCTTGCACATCCCAGTTAATCCCCTAGTCCATGAAGAGCTGTGTTCCAGTGACATCACGACCTCTCAGGATGCCTTGCTGGGCAACCAAAGTTCTCACGGTGCCTCTGTCGGTGAATTTCAGAGGATGTGTGTCATGAGTAAGAGGAAGCTTGGGCGACAGATTGCCTCACTTGCTAGTTCTGCGACCTTGGCAGAGGCCCTCCGTCTTATCTGGAATAAGCCTAAACTAGGACAACATCATCCATCTAATAGGATGGTTGGGAGGAATAAATGAGATAATTCAGCAGACGTCCTAGGACCGGCACCTACAGGTAGTCAGTGCCCAGTGAATGGTGTGGGAGCTGGAAGGGTATCAGAGCACATGGCCAAAGAGTGGGGCCGGGATGGGGTGCAGGCAGGGAATAGCTCAGACAGCAAGAACGGGGCTGGGTTTCTCAGCAGAGCCCATGTGACAGGACTCCCCGTATAGCAAATGAGGGCAGACGGTTCAGAGGCTAGAGAGTGTGATGGGCCCCGGGCCAAGGGAGGAGCCCTGGAGATGCCGTGGCCATGCTGGGCTGGGCTCCGTTCAGAAGAGCGTCAGTGGGACTCTGCACGTAGGAGGAGGCCAGGATGGAAGCCAGCCTGCAGCCAGCCCGCAGCGAGACAGTGGGGCAGTGAAGGCGGACGCTCTTACCGGAGGCCCAGCTGAGCAAGGAATGAAACAGAGGCTAACGGCTTGAGAGGACGGTCATTAGGGATGGGAAATGGAGGACACATGTCAGGCAGAGTCAGTGGGTAAGTAGGGTCTGAGGAGTTTGGAGGCCAGGTGGTCCCGATCAGCTTGGGACCAGCAGGGTTGGTCTCTATCAGAATTAGTGCCTGGGGCAGGGGCTGGGGAAGGTGGGAGCCGTCACAGCGACTAACTACGGAGACCACAGGAAGTGCAGGGATACGAGGACAGGCGGAGGCAGCCAGACTGGAAGAATTTGGGGGCCAAAAGGGCCAGCAGCCTTACAGGACAGGAGAGAGGATGAGCTTTAGGGAGCTGAGAGGTCTGATTCTGTGCCTCCACTCAGGAGGGGAGCCCACAGTGAGTGAGGAGTCAGCCAGCTTCACAGCCAGCTCCTAGTGCGATGCCCACCGTGCTAGGTGTTCCATAAATGGTGGCAGTGGAAGGAAGGGCCATAGACAGGCTAGACAACATAGGTCTTGTTATTCTCATTTTTCAGGTGATCAGAGACACTGAGTGTTTTGCTTAAGGCCGCAGAGCCAGAAAGTGTTAGAGTCCAAACTCCCCCTTGTGCCTCCAGAGCCCTGGGCTCTTACCGTTTAGCACACTGCTGCTCCCCTGGGATCTGTCACCTGGCCCCCAACTCAGAGCCGGGCTCCAGTCCTCCTGACAGAGTGTGGGGAGCAAAGAGGGTGCTGTGCAAGAGTCCTCGGTTCAAATCCTGTTTCTGGGCAAAGGTTTTACCTCTTTAAACTATGTCATCTCCTCTGCCAGGTGGGGATGATTGACTCAGTCTTTGCACAGCAGTATCTTAGCCAGAACGCAAACTCTGTGAGCGCAGGGACTGTGGTCCGTCTTGCCCACTGCGCTGCCCAATACCAGCGCCTAGCCATGCAGGAGTCTATCAAATTTTTGTAGACAGTGTGGGAAACAACATCCACATTTCAGGCTTTTGTTCCCAAATGCGGCCACAGGATGGCAGCAAAGGAAAGCAGGTCCGGACGAAAGGCGGGGCTCTAACGGCCTCGACAGACTCCCCGACTGGGTCTCCCTTCGGTTGGAGGCTCTCGCTACTCTGAGCTTCCTTGACCTGTGGGCTGTGCAGAGCCTAATTGCTGATCTTTGCAGTGACCTGGGGCTGGTCAATGTGAAGGGTCAGCAGGTTCTGGGAGGTGCTTTCTGACCCTGGCCTAGTAGATGAGTAAACTCCCCAGAAAAAGGGACTTGGATGGGACTTTGTGTCTTAAATGGCCCCACTGGGGTATTGGGGGTGCAGATGAGGAGTCAGGCTCTCTGTGGGTTAGACGCCAGGATTGGGAATGCCTACAGGTATTTATACACTTGATTTGGAACTTCCTGCTCTCGCCTCATTTTGAGACAGGTGCTAGTATTGTGGCTGGCTTCGACAAGTTTCAGCTCAAATAGTTCCTCCTCAGCAACAACTCACCCCATTTAAAGTGATCCCCATTTCCTATCACACTTCTTAGACTTTCTCTTCCTCTCTCTGTGGTGAATTGTCCTATGGGAAGCAATTTTATCCTTTTTCTGTGAATTGTGTCTGTCTGAGGGTCTCAGCTCACTAGGATGTTAAAGATGGTGTCAGTCATATTCTTGTGGTACCTCCAGAGCCAGAACCATACCTGGCACACAGGTAGGTGCCCAACCAAAGACTGATGAATGGGGAACATATTGTCCCCACAGTGTAGTTGTCACTCTCACTCATGGCATCCTGAACATTTCCTGCGGTGCATGGGCCACACCGTTATTTGGGGGTTTGTCCGCTGTTCTGCTCTCCACAGAGGTCTGTAGGCCCAGGAAGGGTGGGAGGGCTAGTATCGTCCTACCTACGTGGGAAACTGAGGCTCCGAGAGATTATTACTGTCCCAGGTGCTGCAGCTCAGAAGAGCTGGAGGCAGCCTCTGAACCCATTACTCTACTGCCCTGAATGCAGACCTGAGCTCAGAAGAAGGAGATAAACAGAAGAACCCTGGCTCGTTCTCACTCTCTTTTCTTAGTCCTTTTTACTGTGTCTCTTAACCTCACCTGAATCCTATTATTTGCAATTTGGTCTCCAAAGAGGATTCAAATCATCTTCTCTCACAGGCATTTCCATCAAGATCTGGGCACTCCAGTAACTGGAGGCTATACGTGTTCTTGAAATGGCCTCCCTCTCGGTCTCCGTTTTCTGCGCTTGGCAGAAGTACCTTGGCAGCCCCAGCCCCCAGTGCCCTCAGGACGGGATCCCGTGGTGAATGGGGTGGGGGGCCCTGCCCCCTGCCCTGCCCCACTCCTGCTCCCACTGAGCCCCCACTCCTCCCCTCCAGGAGCCTAGCTTTGGGTGGCAAACCGCAGCCTCCTTTCCTGCACCGTGGATGTGAAGCTGGTGACATTTCCTCTGCCGGCTCTGGAGGTGCGCCAAGCGCCCGCCCCCGCTGCTCTCCGCAGTCTCTGCCCAGCCCTCAGGGCCACAAATAGAGAAAAATAAATGAAAATGAGGCTAGCCGAGAGGGAATCTAATGAGCAGGAGAAAGGCTGGCATCTGAGGCAGAGGCTTGAGCTCAGTGGGGCTGTGGGATCTTCAAGCAACAAAGACCATCAGCAGGCTGAGCCCAGCAGAGGCTGATAGACCCCAGAGGCCCTGGGCTCGCGCCGGCGGCCATCGTGGAAATGCAGGACTTTCTCTCAAGGGGATGTGGCTTCGGCTTCTGCAGGACACTGCCTGAGGATTCTGAGCCCTGGGTGGGGTGTGACCATCTGTGTACTTTTCCAGCTCCCCCACCCTCTGACCCAGGACGTCCTCCTTAAGGCTTTTGGGACCCATGCGTCCTCAGCAGCATTGGAGACAACGGTGCGTGGCGTGGAATGCGCTGGCCCTCTGCCCTGTCCTCTCTCAGCCCTTCCTCTCCCCATAAAGAAAGAGGGGTTGCCATGGGGGTGGATTCGGGACACCCACGGGCAATGACTGGCGGGTCAGCAGGACAGCCTACCACCAGGCAGGAGCCTACGCTCTGCTCTTTTCTTAGACCTCCTATTCCTCTCTCTGTGGTAAAATCGGTAAACTGAGTCAGGACCCTCCCCACCCTCCTTCCAAGCTGAGATCTGGACACCTCTTTCTTATTGTCATCCTGCCCTGCCCTGTTGTTCCGAGGGTTTCCACCGGCTGGAGAAGGAGGAGGCTTAGTGCCTAAGCGGCTACTGCCACCCACCTTGAGTCAGAGGGCAGTGTGCCGGGGCCACCGTCCGCTGGGCCAGCTGCTGAGAGAGTGACGCTTTGCTTCCTCCTGTGCTGCTGTTGCTGGTGTGTGTGTGTGTGTGTGTGTTGACAGACTCCTTCATGAAATTTTAGTTAGGACTCCTCCGAGCCCTCTTTTCAACCATGCCTCAGCCTTGGCCTTCTCGTCTGTCTTGTCCTTGCTGGGCCTGCACAGACCAGCTTTAACAGGAATCCTGCTAGGTCATCTCTCCCATCCTTGCTATCTGGTCGGCTTCCTCATCCCCTGCATTTGATGGCTAAATCCTTGGCCTGTCTTTACAGGAATCTCACTAGGTCGGTTTAGCAGGAATCCCCGGCCCTTGATGGCCCCTCTTAGTAGTCTTCCATCCTCTGGCCCCTTCCCCCTGCTCCTTGGCTAGGAATTCCCACTTATCCTGCTGTATCTGGAGCTGAGCCTGACCTTTCTCCCCTATTGCAATAGTCTCCAATAAAGTCTTCTTTACCATTTCAATGAATATCAGAATAATTTTTCTTTCAGTGTGTGTGTGTCTAGACAGAGCTGTCTCAGCCCCTCCTGCGGAGGAAGAGGAGATGAGAAGAACAGGATTAGGGCACGCCTTGGCCCTTGGCTCTAAGAGCATCACTTTGACTATCTAATAGATTTGAAGAGTCTTAACAGGTCAAGTCATCCATTAGAATCTAAGTTCTGTGAAGGTGGGGAGTTTTGTATGTTTTCTTTACCACCATATCCTTGCCACCTAGAAGAGAATAAGTATTTATTGAAAGAATGAATGTCTGCTCAGGGGCCAGCACGGGCAGGGAAGCCCATCTGGGCAAGGGCAGCCCATGGGGCTTTGAGGTGGGACAGTATGTGGTGTTGCCAGGCAGAGTGACCCGAGGAGAAGCTGGAATGGGCCCTCGCTTCTGGCAGTTAAAATCTAGTGGGGGAAAGTCAACATTAAACGAGCAATAATGCCAGGTGTGGCATATGCTGAGTTAGGCCAAGTACAGCATGCTTGGGAGCGCATGTGGGAACGGCTGCAGGGAGGCGGCTGCGGAGGGCGCCCAGAGGAGGTAACCTCTAAGGTGAGCCCTGGGCTCTCAGAGTCCGCAGCCCAGAGAAGGGAGGCAGAGGGCAGAGGGAGTAGAGAGCGGCCATCAGAGATGCTTCGGCCGCTGGAGCATGGAGGGCGGGGATGGGTAGCGAGGTAGCTGGAGATGGGCCAGGGAAGTGCTTTCAGGGGGAGGGCCATGTCTGGAAGGGCTTTCAGGGGGAGTCTGGGCTGTATCCTCTGAGCAGCACGCTGTGGCACTGCACCTCCGAAGCCCCTTCCTCATGTAGTTCTGGGCTGCAGATTTCTAAGGTGCAGGAGCTTGAGGCATTTGGGGTCTGAGCAAGGAAAAATATATGACCACAAGGTGGCAGTAGCACGCACAAGCTGTGTTTGGGCAACACGGTAGGTTTGCAATCCAGTTCGCTGGGCTCCAAAGCCCACGTACTAATTATTAGATGACATGATCTCATGATTTCATTGATTCCAGGCAGGTGGGCTCAAAGTCGGCTGTTAAGGCAGGAAAAGCCAGTCTATTCACTGCAGGATCTTCATCAGGGAGCAGTGTAGTGTGTAGTGTGTGCATGTGTGTATAGTTGTGGTGGGAAGGGGTCCAGAGGAGGAGGAGAAGGAGAAGAGAAGGAAGGGGTGGTTGGAAAACCAGCTAGTTGGGCCTTGCCCAGGCTAGGAGTGGGAACCAGGGCCACCTCCCTGACTACAGAGGAAGGAAGCAAGAAGTGACAGTCCTTTGGAATTGCAGATGCCCAGTGTGGGGTGTGTGCGTATGTGCGTGTGTGTGTGTGTGTGTGTGTGTGCACGTGTGTTTTGGGGCTGTGGTGATGTTAATCCTCTAGACAAAAGAAGAGACATGTCACTAATGCAATAGCTTGTGAATTTTCAGTTCTCTGGTCGATAAGGGGAACACAGGCTATAGTGCAATGAGTTATGGATTGTACCATACCTCTGGCTGGGACCAGCCTTCTCTGAAGTGAACTGTCTTTGTTGGGAAAATATCTCACTAAGTACCTTGGAGTTGGAGGTGAGATGCTGGCTGGAGCTCAAATGAACTAAAAATGACCTATCAGGCTGCTTCTGGCCACCTGTGTCGCCTATTCTCATTTCATGCTCACTGTCCCTTCCTCCACTCCATTCTAGGCCACATATGGGTCCACCACAGGGCCTTAGAACCTGCTGTTTGTCCTGTCTGGAAGGCTCTTCAGTATGATGCCTGCTGCCTCACTTCCTTCCTTCTTCAAGTTTTAGCTTAAATGTCACCTTTTCTAGAGATCTTCCCTAACCAGACTCATGAAAATAAACCAGACCTGGCATATAGGAAGTTGCCGTGGAGGAGGGCAGGTGCTCAGAAATGGTTTAATGGATGAATAAAGAAAAGTTCAAGCTCCTTGGCAGGAGAAAATAAGTGGAATTTGATTTTGTCCTTGAAAGAGAGGGGGAGAGAAGATTGAGGAGGGGCAGACAAGGAGAGGGTGGAGCCCATGGGGTGCTGAAGTTAGTTTGGAGATGATGGGAGGTGTGCTCGGGGGGATGGAGGAATGCCACTCTAAGAAGGGAGACACTTAACATTTAAGTGTCAGCATTCCTTCAGGAGTGTTAACCACTTCTTTGTCTTCTCTCTGTTTATTTGCAGCCTACTGTATGCATAAATGCTTTGTGCAAGTTGTGTGTGTGTGTGGGTATGTGTGTGTGAGCATGTGTGTGTGTGCATGTGTGTGCCAGTTGAGAAGGGGCTGAGTTTTCTGTTGGGTCCCAGCAGCGCGGAGCAGAGATGGGCTGTGAAGAAGCAGGAACCAGAGGCAGGCTCACGGGAGGGGGCTGGGGGCTGTCAGAGGCATCGTGGAGCTTCCAGGGTCTTGAGCCAACGTCATTTAGGTCCATGGGGAGGACCTAAGTGACCTCCTGGTTACAGGGCAGTCTTATTTACAGCGAGCAAAAGAAAAGAGGTCAGAGCAGCCATGTGGAGCTGAAGGGCACGAGATAAGGAATCCAGCTCTCCGCAGCCCGGCTCTCATGCTACTTCAGGTCGTTGAATTGTGGCCAAATAGTTCCCTCTCTTTGGGCTTTGGTTTTCTTACATGTAAAATCGAGACTTTGGACTACATATGATCTTTAAGTTCTTTTCAGCTTTAACACTAGTTTTAGGTGCATTTAAAAAAAATTTTATTTCTATTTTTATGAGTCTCAGTTTCCTGGAAAACTGAGATAATATTTCTCTCTGAAAGTTATGAAGGACAACTGCCACCATATTGGGAAGTGGATTTTGCAAACTATAAAACACTCTGAAAATATTAGCTATTACCATTATTGTTATGGTGATGTCAAGATAAGGGTCAGTGCATTGTGAAAAGACTGTACTTGAAATTATTTCCAAACAGGAACTGATTGCATTTGAGTAATGTTTAAAAGGTAAAGCCAGGTACACAGAGTAGATTCAGAATGCTCTGGACACTCACCCAAAGAATGGCGCTGTCATCTTCCTGGGGCCAGAGGGGGCAGGATGGTGGCTGGAAGTGTGTGGCGGATAAGCAATTAATAATTCAGACAGGCACAGGGTGTTATTCTGCAAGGCACCCTCCTCCTGGCAACTCATCAATAAAACATTGGGTTCAGTTGTTTGGAGCCCAGAGCTAATCTGAGAGCAACATTCTCACTTGGAAATGCTGGTTGGCATGGGAGGCAGCGTGTCAGAAAAGCCTGTGGGTCTGGAATAAAAATGTCAAGGAAGGAAATGAGTCTCTAACACCCCTTCTCTTACTGCATCCCAAAGGGCAGCCTTGAAATCTGGGTCAGCAATGGTTGTATGGCCCTGGGGAAATTCTACCCCCTGGGGGAGCTCCACGCACGTATCTAGCCAGCCCCAGTCTGCAAGGTGAACACCTCCATTCTGGGAGTGGTCCAGACCCTCCGACTCAGGATGGAACCTCCGAGTGTCTAGTGAATTTTTTTTGCAGCCCTTTAAGTAAACCCACACACCTTACTTTTGCTTATTGTTTTTTGCGTGTGATTAAAGTAACATGTTCTTATTAAAGAAAAAATTTGCAAATATGGACAAGTAAATCAGGTTTAAAGACAAAGAAAAATTACAAACGTCCACTCTTTCACTAAAAGCACTGTGCTTAATGATTCCAACACCAAGCAAAGCTAGAATGCAGCACAGGCCCGAGCAGCTGAGCGGTGGATGTGCTGCTGCCATCGTCTTCCCAGGAGCCTTACGAAGTGGTGTGGGTGACAATCTTTTATCGAAGCTCCAGGTTCCAAGGTGCTCTGACAGCTGAATTTTGTTTTATCACTAATCTGGGGACAAGACATGACCCAACGTAATTCCTACTTGCAGACTTCAGTTGTGATACTTAGCATGAATACTCATGTGTGGTTATAACATTAGTAACTGGTTTAATTATTGAGCACTGCCTCCGACCCCTTTCGGGATGTTTCCTAGAATATTTTATTTTTACCATACTTCTCAAATCTGAAAACTTCAAGACTCCAAATTGCAATGGCCTCCTTTGTTATTCCCATGTGGCAGGTGAGGAGTCTGAGATACACAGTTTAGGACACTTGCCCCAAGTCAAACAGGTGATAAGTGGGAGAGACAGGATTCACACCGCGGTCTGTACACTTCACTAAACTGCCCTTGGAGCTCTCAGCCCAGTACTTTCCAACCTTTTCCATATCTGAAACACAAAGACCATGAGAACGGTTGCTTGATCTGGGGTGGCGGGGGTAGAGGATGAGGCTGTTTGGGACCAGGGCAAGTGGTCCCCAGGCGGTCCGGTGGCTGCTATTCGGGTTCTGTGGTTGTTCACCCACTTACACCACCTGCAGCCTGCTGCTGGGAGTGTGCTGAGGCTTTTGACTCTCATGTGATGAATGTTATTCACCCATCACAGGGCTGGGCAGTGGTGCCTACTGGAAGGACTCCTGAACCCAGCACCGCTCTTCCCTGGTTGTAAGACCTTCCCGGCATGAGGTGTTATGCTGAGCCTAGTTCCCTCATCAGTGAAATGGGGGTGAAGCATAGTGCTCACTTTCACTGAGAGCACCTCTAGTCACATGCTCCCTAAAGAAGGAAGGAAGTGGCGGAGCTGGTGTGCGGGCATTTCCAAGCTCTAAGTGGCCCACTGACATTATGGGATGGCAGATTGGAGGCCAGCAGCAATTCAAACCCAGCCCTTGGGTCTGTTCTTTAGGAGGGGCTGTGCTTCCCTGGAGGAAAACTGCACATTAACTACACAGAAGATTAAGGTTGGGGGAGGAGGGCAGCTCAGCACCCAGAAGATGTCAGGGTGGCCAATACCAAGCTGTTGAGAAAGCCTCCCTTAGGCCTGAACATCTGTAGACTAAGCCCGCCCCTGTTCCGTTTCTCTTTGTATTTCACCATTTGGGGCACTGATTCCTCTGCCTGAGTTTATCCTTGACATTTGTAAGGTCAAACCTAGAATCTCACAAGCAGAGTTCAGAGGGGTAAAGGTGAGGTGGGCGCCCTAGGCTGGAATATTAGGCCAGGTTGGTTTCTGAGTTAGACCAGGGTTCCTAGAAATCACTTGATTTTGGAAGTTCTTTTAGTACATGAGCTGAAGGGACCAAAAAGTAGGCAAACAGAAACCACGCCTCTGATTTCAGGAAGGCCACCTCCCTTCACTGCCACCCCCAGCCGTGGACAAGGCCCAGAGGGGGCGAGCCTCTCAGCTAATCAGCCCCAGGCCCGCCTCCTGGCTTTGTCTGTTGCCCCCTCTCCTTCCTGGCGCCGTGAAACGGGCCGCCCCAAGGGGTGGGGTTTCGTGCCATGGGGGTCAGCTCACTGGAGAGAGGCCGGGGGGCACTCTGTGGGCTTCTTGGTCCGAAGATTCTTGGCACCACCTTGCAGCTTGCTCCCCTGATGGGGCTCTGGATGGAGCCGCCCTCCTGGACTCGGGACGGTAGAGCCACCCCCCTTTCTGTTCCACCTCGAGACTTGACACCACTGAGTCGGGGGTGGGTTCCACGTGAAGCTTCACAGAAGCAGCTCCACTATCACCCTTAAACTGGCAACATCCGCAGGCCTGGTTTGGCCCAGTGCTTCCTACCGTACTCGGCCCAGTGACTGGGGGCCGCACTCTGCTTCTAGCCCAGGGACTTTGCCCTGAGTCCTAGGTCAGAGTTCAGGGACATTAGTCCCTGGTAGTCCCAGTCCCTGGGGCTGGATGCAGCTCACTGTGGCTTGTTTGCTCCCCGGAGCCTTGGCTGAGTACCATATATCCCCGGAGGGCCCTGCGCTCAGGACGAGACCAAAGCTTGACGGCCTCCGTCAGGTGTTCTGTCCTTCAGACACTGTGCGTTCACAGCCTGCCTGCCTTTACCAAGGCCAGTCTTCGCTGTGATGTCTGCCAAGCTCCTGACCTACCTGAACTCGGCTTCCCGCCTCCATCCCTGGGTTCCGAGTCTCTGCATGCCCTGAGCTTTCCCTTGTTTAACGTCCTCAGCATGTTGGACTGAATAAACCTCGAGGCCTTCTCTGCGTCTGTGAAGACGATACCGAGCCCTGGCGTTGGTGGAGGCTCTCACGTGGAGCCCTCTTCACATGCCACTGGGCCCCGTGCCTTTCTCTGGCATGGTCATAGTTTCTGCAGCTGCGCCTCCCAAACATGGCTAAAGCTCAAGGTTCGTCCAAACCTCAGTTCCCTCTCTGTACTTTGTGCTTTTCTGCAGACGATAGCTTCTCCTCTACCATGGCATTCTCACCTGAGATAGGTCTTTATTTCCCTGACAGCGTATCTACCATGGATTCATTACCTTGAGGTAAGTTTCTTTTAAGTAGTGTTAGAAGTCCAGAATTTAGAGAGTGATTAGGATCTCATACTTCTTTCATTACTTAAGCCTTGTACATTCCTCCAACCCAGAAGGTACCAGAAGTTTGCAGACATGGGCTTAGACAGGTGCAACCTTTGGAAGAGACAGCACTTCTCAGTGAATTCCATTTTCCTCTTAGTGGTGTGCCCAGGAAGAATCTGTCCCCAAACTTTCCTTGCAGTGAGGTGGCCCCAGTGACTGAGTGTTGGTTGATGGGAGAGCAATAACGCATATGCCGCTCCCAGGCCTGGTTCCCATGACCTTCTGGGGGACCCCCTTCCTCTCTTCTCTGCAACTGGCTGGATAAACAGAATGGAGCAGAGGCCTCCAAGTTCAAGGTGGAAGGAGGTTCAGTCCCCAGATCATAGCACTGAAGGCCCCCTGCCATACACCCAGTAGGATGTGAATGAAGGATACATTTTGTGTTGTGTTTCAGCCACCAAGGGTGGGAGTTATCTGTTATAGCAGCCAGCTTCTATTGAGCAATATAGTCTTGTCCTAACTCTACAATTAACTACATGATCTTGGGAATACCCTTTGATTTTCTGAGCTTCCTCATCTCTGTGGTGGAGAAGAGCTTAGGGCGCAGTCTTCCCAGGAAACGACCTGCCTACAGCAGAAGCTTAACCACCCAGGGACTTCCTAACTGCTCCTCCAACAGACCCTGTGGGCTTCGTCCCTCCTCAGGGCTGCTGCGCGTGGTGTTCCTTCAGCGTGGGTCGCTCCTCCCTGAGATTGCTTCTTTCTCTTCATTTAGGGCTAATCTTCAGCATCATGTCCTCAATGAAGCCTTCCTTGTAGACTCCAGTTACATCACATCCCTGACCTCCAGTTCTTTGTACCAATTGTCCTACGCAACTTTCTTTATTGCATCTCCCCCATCTGAAACTAGATTATTTATGGATTGGTTTATAGGAATGATATCTCTACTGTCATCTGAATGTTAGCTCTGTGAGAGCAAGATTTCCACCAGGATTTCTCGGGAGCCCAGGAAAACAGGCACATTGTAGGTGCTCAACTCGGTGGCAGAGTGAGTGCACAGGTGTCATGAGGATTGCACGGGGCATTATCTAAAGAGTTTGTACCTGGCCTGGCATGTGATAAGCACCCAACAAATGGCAGTCACTGATTATTCCATTGTACTGAGTCTCTGTTTCCGCGTCCCTCTTTCAGACTCGTTTGTGAGCCTCTCAAGGTCAGGGGCTGGGTCTTATTCATCTTTGCTTTCCCATGAACCTTGTGCACAGGAGATGATCACTAAATGTTTGTGATTGAAGGGAAATTCAAGTCATGTCTTTGATCTAGTGCTTCCAACAACCAACGAAACTAGCCTTGTTCTAAAAAAAATTAAACCTTTTTATTAGTATATTTATTTTATATATAAAAGAAATACAAAAAAAAGAAACCCAAAGGAAATGCTTTTATGGCAAATCGGACTTGTCGGGTCCCTCGGCCTGGGCCCCCGGCTCCGGCCCGCTGGGTGTCAGCAAAGTCCGGCGGCCGTAGTGGCCCTTGATGATCCCCGTGCTGCTGTCCTCGTTGAGCAGCCGCTTCTGCCTCTGCCTGCTGAGGGACTGAACAAGGCCCAGGACGACGGCAGCCAAGGAGTACTGCCCGGGCAGTCTTCTGGGGGGCAGGATGAATGGGTTCGGCTGGACTCTTCCCAGGAGAAAGTACGTTTTGATTTTTCCTTCCTGTTCACTGATGCCCTTCACGTAGATCTCGCCTCGGTAGTCAAAGGCAAAGCCCTGGTCCTTCAGGATGAGATAGGTCTCCTCGGGGACCTGGATCCGGCCGCTGACCCCTGTGCTGTCCATTCGACTTGCCAGGTTCACGGTTTTGCCCCAAATGTCATACTGTGGTTTCTTAGCGCCGATGACACCAGCTACCACCGAGCCGTGGCTGATGCCTGCGGGGGAACCAGAGGAACAAGAGATGAGAGAGGGCGCACATCACAGAGGCGGCTGCACCCCGGCCTGGGGCAGTGATCGTGAAGGGTGCGGTCTCTGCAGATAAACCACAGGCGTATCCTCAGTCACCTGTGAGATGTGTGACCTGGGTTGGTTACCTAAACCTCCAAGGACCTCACTTTTCAATCCCTAAAGTAGAAATAATAAAACAGGATGAAACGAGGTAATACGAGTAAAGCTATGGGATTAGCACCTGACAAGCGGTGAGTGCTCCAGAGAAAACGGCTCTAATTCCAACATGGATGTGGGGACATTTCTCAGCCCATAGGACAGACAGAGCTCTGGGCCAGGAGCCCTGCAGGTACGGCCTCCGGGGCTCACGCAGACCTTCCCTCTCTGTCGTACTCCAGGTCTTGAGCACCGTTTCCCTGGTCCGCGGCAACAGGACCTCCTGCTGGCCTCCCTGTTCCCCTGTCCTCTGCAGACCCTCCACTGCTTCCGGGTGGGTGGCTTTTTCTGATGACATCTGATCAGGGCATAGGCCACTGCAATGCCTGCCAGCTGCTTCTACCTGTCGGATAAAGCCTCTGCCCCTCAGAGTCACAGTCAAGGGCACTGAGACCTGCCTCTTGCCTCATTCGCCAGCCTCGTTTGCCACCACCCTCTCCCTTACCTTTGCACTGTATCCATACGGATTTGCTGGGCTCCCCACAACCCCAGTCCATTCCCACCTTTGTGCCTCTGTTCCCTCTTTCTGACTTGAACTATGATCCCCTCCCCATCCCTTAGCTTCCTGGGCAAATGCTTTTTAAGACAGTTTGCATGCCTCCTCCTTTATGAGGCATAGATTTCTTTTCTAGGAATAATAGCATGTTACCAAACATGTTAGTGGGCATGTAGGTCTCCTCCTAATAGGCTAGAATTCTTATTCATTCTGCAGACATCGAGTAGGCACCTGCTGTGTACTAGCATCATTAGAGGAGCTGGAGAAATGGTAGGAAAGGAGAGACATAACCCTGGCCCTTGGGGAACTTACTTTCTACTGGGGAGAGGCAGGAAAAAAACACTAAAAGTGTGATATCATAACAGCAGATGATAAAGGCTATAAAGGAAAACCAATCAGGTTAAAGGGGTAGGGAAATATGGGAGGGGGACATTTTGGGAGTGCAGGGGTTAGGAAAGGCCTTTCAGGGCAGAGAACTGAAGAAAGTGATGGCTTGAGCCATGCAGATACGTGGGTGAGGGCAGAGGGGAGAGCAAGGCCCGTAAGCACACATGTACGTGTACGATAGAGCTGTGAACTCAGACAAACACACACTGCAGAATGCACAGGAATCACAGTGACGAGTATCTTTCTGGAATTTTGTGGAGCACTCATAGCATTATTCCACCTGATGCTCATACACAAGGCAGGCAGGGGGCTGGTAATATAATGCCTACTTTACACTTGAGGAAACTGATGCTTGGATCCCTTACATGACTTGCTAAACATCATAGGACTGGTTGCAGCAGACCCAAAACAAACTGAGATGCCCAGTCCAGCTGGGAAAATAATTTTCTGACCTCTGAACCATGCTAGCTGTATAATATATCACCCCACCGATGCTCTGGCCCCACTGGCATCTCCTGAATTTATGTAGACTCCACCTCTATCAGTGTTAAAAGTTCTACTTTTTATTCTTCATTCAATGGTGTAGTCAATGATTTCAGAAACGATGTGTAGAGTCCATGGAGGATGTTGAAATTCCCCTCCATAGATCAAAAACATACAATATAACTTATTTTATTCCAATCAACAAAGGCACATAGCGTTCCTTAGATCTGGCAAGTCAGATATTAGTATTTCTTGCCCTTTTTTCTTGAAAGCTGCTAAAAGAACCAAATGAAGTAAAATGGTGTACCAGTGAGAGGATATCTAAAACGTGAAGACTGCCTCAGCAAAACCTGTTTTAGACTTCACCCTGGGACCAGAATGTCACTGGCCTCAGTCAGGAAATCCTGGAGCTTCTGCCAGAGGGACGCTGGCTGTGTGACCCTAAGTGATCACTCCCCTTCTCTGGGCCTGAGTTTACCATCTGTACCGTGAGAATATGGACTAGAACAGGGGCTTTCAGACTGTGCACTCGGAGGCCCCGAGGCTCGGCAGAGATCCTAATGACAGGGGATTATGACCCATATGCTATGATCGGTGTGTTGCACAAGGGTGTCCCTGAGCTCACAGCAAGGGTGAGCAGCGTGGCCAAGCGAAGAGCTAGAAGGCTCTCTGCCTATCCCTGCTCAGCACAGTGTCTGACAACCCCGGCAGTGGAAGCCTGCTTCTTCTGCCTGAAGGCATTATCCAGAACCGGGACCGCCAGCCTCGATCTGTAGCGAGATGACTGACTCGTCAGCCACCTCTCTGAGCCTGGCCTTGCGTGCGGGTGGTGCTGGACAAAAAGCTGGAGGACGGCAGCTATGGCCTGGCATTGGCTTGTATTGCTGCACATGGCCAGCAGCCTTCCCTGGCTTCCAGCCCTGTGAGTGAGAGGAAGCCCAGACCAGCCCGAGCTGACCCTGTCCCTGTCCACGTGAAGGTCACACCACGCCTGCTGCATTTGGTAGGAAAGAGCTGGCCGGGCTGGATGCCCAGGAGTATCTGAGGGGCAAGGCCGGCCAGCTGGGTGGTGCCCCACTCGCCACGCCTTCCCCAGCCACTCACCGATCCGGAGTTCGAAATTGTTGAAGGAATGCTTGTTGATCTCCTGTATGCTTTCAGTCAGGGCGAGAGAGAAGTCGGCCAGGGCGCACAGATGTTCCCACTTGTCCTCACATTCCTGGGGCGAAGGCGAGAAGAAGTCATGCCATGTGGCAAACACGGACATTTCCACAGCAGGAGCCTGCCCAGCGGCCTAACCCCACCCGCGTGTCACCAGTGTCCCAGGAAAGTGGGAGAGCAGGAGATTTGCTTAAACGAGTCTGACAAATGTGGCTCACATATTCCTTTCTTCACATCCATGCCTGTCTAATCAGGCCGATACATCACCAATTCCCAGCTATGCTCACTAGGGGGTGTGCGTGCATGCATGCGTGCATGCGTGCATCTGAGTGTGTGTGGGGGGGTCCCTTTTCCAGTCTAGTGTTCATGTCTATTTCCTTTGAAGTACCCAGAGTGTCTTTTTAAGGGGTGCTCCACAAAGTTGCTCACGGAACTCCTGAGGAAGACGTGGAGTAGCTTCTGTGCTTCTCCGAGCCTCGCTGCCCTCATCTCTACAATGGGAATAAACACACCCGCCCTGCCTCCTACAGGCTTGAATGAGATCCTGTCTGTGAAAGAATGACTTTGTACCCCTGTGGGGCAGAGGCTGACAAATGGTTTCAGGAAAGGGCCACACAGCAAATATTTTAGGCTTTGTGGGGCATCTGCTTGTCATGACTACTCAGCATTGCCATTTTAACTGGAAAGGAGCCATATGCAAAGTATAAAGGAATGGGTGTGGCTGTGTTCCAATGGACTCTGATTTCCACAAACAGATGGTGGGCCAGACTGGGCACACGGGCTGTGCTTAGTGGACGCCAGCCACAGAGTGCCATGCACGTGCACCCAGTCACTAGCAGGGGGTTCTTCCCAGATAGTTGCTTTTGCAATATTTTTAGGTTTTTAGTTGGAAAGCGAGCAAAGGAAGGATGTAAAGAAGGAAAGAGGATTCCCTCTCCCTGTAACGTGGTTCGTGTCCATGCAACATTAATGGAGGGTCTGCTCAGGGCAAGGCTTTGGAGGGGAGCAGGGTGCTACCTCAGGTGATTTGGCCACTAACCCTGAAAAGCAGATGTAGTGCTCCCACTTAACACGAGCTTGTGGCACGCAGCCGACACGCAGAAGAGCAGGAGCTCTCCCGATGACCACACGCTGCTTTTGGAGGGGAAGACAAAAGTGAGGCTACGAACACAGGCCAGTTATCAGGGGTCGAGTAATGTCCACAACCATATCATAACCAAGGTCTTTTTTCAGCCTGATTTTGCTCATCAAGTGAATAGTGTGGTTTAGGACAGGCCCAGAAGTTTCTCAATCGTAAAGAGGCATGGTTTCACCCAGTAGACCCTGCTGGCATCGGGAGCAAATGTGTATTACACAACTAGAAATCCAGTTTGTCAGACTTTCTCCCTCAGTCCCCGAGCCCCACTGCCTTCAGTGGCCCCAGCCGTAGGTTGTGGCTGCGTCTGCAGAGCTCCTTTACCTGTTTTTCAGGTGACAGGCCTGACACCGCCATGTACGTGCTGCCGATGGTCTTAATCTTTTCAATGTCTTGAAACCGGTCTTCGCTGAGCAGCTAAAACAGATCCAGGCAATGGTGTGGGGCTGGGGCTCCCCAAAACAGGCCCCTGGTTCACACAGAGGATCTACCTCTGACGGGCTTAGCATCTTTCAGCAAACTACTTTCCTCTGAGAATCAGGCATCTGGCAGCCAATATCTATTAACTGAGCACCTGCTAAGCACCAGGCACCCGGATGGTGTGACCAGATATTCTTTAAGGGGCAGATCTGTTTCTACGAATTTTTGAAATAAACAAATCTGTTACATTAGTTTAAAGAAGAAATCATAAATGTTCCCCAGTCCATCAACAAATCTTTTTGGCTTTACCTTCAACATGTATTTGGAATCTTAGCCCTCCCCTACCAGCACCCTGGTCTACGCCACCATGTGTGTATACCTGGTTATGGTGTTGCAATGACCTACCTTTCCTTGCCCCTCAAATATCATCTGTGTGGGGTGCTGCTGACACGCCATTCAAACCTGAATAGAGATCTCATCTCCACATTCGCGTATTATCTTCCTTCCCTGTTTTATCTTCTCTCTGGAGCATTTATTCCTGATTTTGCTAATCTGTTTTCATCCGTCCCACTGGAATGTAAAATTCCTGGTGGCAGGCATTTTTGCCTGTCATGTTTCCTACTCAGCACCTAGAGAGAGCCTCGCATATAGTAGGGAGGAACAAAGGGTTGAGTGGAAGAATCCTTGACGTTTGCTCCATCCTTACTGGAGGGTGGACTTTAATGCCAAGGAAGAGAAACACCGGTCTCTTATTTAGCAACTGTGGTTATAGAGCTCTAAGGCCGTCCCTTCTTCTTCCCAGAAGGTGCCCAGGTCCTAGTCCTGGAACCACAGCAAAAAAGGACTCTACAGATGTCCTTGAGTTGGGGAAATTATCTGGGTAGGCTTGACATAATTACAAGGGCCCTTGTAAGTGAAAGAAGGCAGAGACTTAGAGGAGATGTGATGGCAGAAAGCAATGTGATTGCTGGTTTTAAAGGCAGAGGAAGGGGCCACAAGCCGAGGACTGCAGGTAGCCTTTAGAAGCTGGAAAAGGCAAAGAAATGGACTTTCACTGGGAGCCCCAGAAGGAACACAGCCCTGTTGACACCTTGACTTAGTCTTGTGAGACCCAGTTTGGGCTTCTGACCTCCAAACTGCAAGACGATAAATTTTTGCTGTTCCAAGCCACTAACTTGGTGGTAATCTGTTGTGGCCGCTGTAGTAAATTTCTGCAGCAACTATTCACTGAGCTTGTACTGTTTCTGATACGCGGGCCCAGCCATCACAGAGCTAGCCATCCAGGCAGTGGCATCAGATGCTAAATAAATAATCATGCAAAACACACCCTACTTCAATTTCAGTAAAAATTTATGACGGACACATACAGGGCATAGGAATGAGGAGAGTGGCCCGTTGGGATAAAATCTGGAGGATCTGGGGAGACTCCCCTGCATCAGTGATTCCCGATTTCATTTCTCAAGGGTGAGGAGGGGTTTCCCCGTGGCGGGTGAATGAGTGTGCGTGTGTGTCCGGAGGCTGGGGTGGGGGAAGGGCCAGGAGGAGCGTGACAGAGCAGACACTATGCCTGAGGCTCGGAGGCTGGGGAGGGTGCGCGGCAGGTCCACAGAATTAAGAGGCCTGCTGCTGTTTTCTCATCTGAAACACGTCCTGCACACACCACTCTTCTCTGCACTCGTCTGCTTCCTTTTGTTGTGACTTCTCCAAGCATTGTCTCTGCTTACTGCCTCCAATTTCCTCTTCCCTGACCTTTCCTAAACCCACTGCAGAGTGGCTCGCCACCCCACTGAGACTGCTCTCGTCTAGGCCACCAGTGAGTCCCCATGGCCCGTCCACTGGCCAGGCCTTGGGCCTCGCCTGGCGCAGGCCCTCGGCAGCATCGGACCCAGCTGCCCGGGACACCTGTCCACCAGCAGTTTTACTTCTACTTCACTGGCACCATGAGTCCCCTTTGCTCCTCCTTTCTCATCTTCTCTCACAATGTGGGTGGCCCCAGGGCTCAGGCCTGGACCTCTTGGCCCCCTGAACTCACTGCCTCGCCATCTCACGTTGTCTCAAGGCTTTGACACAATGTCTTTGCTGGAGACACTCACATGTATGTGACCTCCCCTGACCTTCAGACTTGGCGGCACAGTCACTAAATGACATCCCCATTACAGGTCCAACAGGCATCTCCAAAGCTATGCCCTTGGCCCTCTCTACTCACTGGCTGTCATGATGCATGGGGTCTCCACTTCTCCAGCTGTTGTGGATAACAACCTTATCACTCACATCTAATCTGCCATCTGGCCCCACTCTAAAAGGTGTCTAGATTCTGCCTCCGTCTCTGCACACGTCCTGCATCCGTGAAGCCAGCCCCGAATGGAGGAGGTAGGTTCGAAACTCAGCCTCCTTGGCTTCCAGTACAGACGCTCACCTCTTGTTTTCCTGGGTTGGCGGGTATTCAGAGGCAACTTCTTGCTCTCCAACTCCTTGCCTCTCTAAGATTGTAACATCCTCAGGCACTAGGCCATAGGGGTCGGGGGGCAGACAGATGGGTCAGACCAAGAGGATGGGGTGCACTTTCTATCCACTTCTTGCTACAGGCCTCCTCTCAAAATTAATAAGGAGCTAAGAAAACTTGAAAAAAATTCCAGCTAGAGAGAAACTCTTCTGGGAACCATGGAAAATACAGGTGCTGCTGTGATTCACTCTGGTGTGTGTGTGCATGTGCACGCGTGCGCGCGCGCGCGCGCGCGTGTGTGTGTGTGTGTGTGTGTGTGTGTGTGTGTGTGTGTGTGCTGCTTGATCCACAGCTGAGGCAGCCTTTTTTCACGAGTTTTATTTTTTGGGTTTAAGTGAAGCCCCTGTTCTGCCCTGGCTGAGATTCTGCAAACCACACCCCCGGCAGAGAGTGGCTGGAGCAGCCCCCACGTCCACGTCCTCAGCCTGGGGTCATGGTTGATACTTGCTGTCACACACGCTAAGCAGCTTGGGTTTCCTTAGCTCAGAGATCTCGCCATGCCTCCGGTGGCCCACCTCCCTCCCTCTGCCTCCCTACAAGGGCACTGCCCCAGCTTCCTGCGGGAGGGGGATCTCTTTCCTCCTCTCTGCTCTTGGAGCTACTTGGCTGAGGGCCAGTTTCAGAGCTGCCTCCTCAGAAGTCCATTAGGAGGCAGCGAGAGGCTTCATTATTTCATTTAACCTCCATGCAGCAGATTCATCCACTATATAGCTAAAGGCGCCTGGGGGCATAATGCGGTTCCTCATTAGCCCCTTTATTAAATCGCTGGTCCACTTGGAGTCCCAAGATGTGGAGGACCCATCGGCCTTCCCCGAGGAGGAGGTGGTGGGGTGAGGCCCCGGCACGGCTGCTGCAGACCCAGCACTGCGGCCTGTGCTCTGCGCAGTGGGCAGTCTTCCTCTGAGCCGAGAACGGACTTCCCGTGCTCCTTGGGTCCTGTGCCATGATGCGGGCAGGAAGAGAGCGTCGCTACTAAAGCAGCACCTGGGCGCCTGGCTGGGGATAAGCCAGGGCAGAGTCTGGAAGGCTCTCCCGATACAAAGAAAAGGCTTGTCCGGGAGACCCAGGGACCCGGGGGGAAGCTGCATTGCTTAGAGCTGCCGAGCTGGGGGAGGGCTTCCCCTGCTATTTTCTCTTCCCTCATCCTCTTCTACTTCCTCCCCTTTCTGCCTCCTTCTCCCCATCTCCTCGTCCTGGTCTAAGCTGCCGGCCTGGCTCTCAGCCTCTCCAACTTTCCTCTGCAAACACCCAACTCTACCTCTAGGGGTGCTGTCTGGTTTTGGAAGCCTCCGGGGCGTGTACAGTTGAGGCCCTGAGATGTGAATTTAGCATAAATTTATTTATTACAATTTAAAACATGCTAGTGAGCACTTCTTTGGGGAGAGCAGGGTGCGGCATAGCTGGTGGGCCTGACAGCTTGTAAGCGGCGAGATGACGGGCCAGGTGGCGTGCAGCTGGAGCTAAGGCTGGACAGGGTGCAGGGACACTTTAAATGCAAAGCCTCAGGTGACCTCGAGGAGTTCACAAAGTGGAGCCATTGATGGATTTTTAGATTTTAAAGGGATGTGACAAAATACTGCTGCTTTTGGTGGTTGCTGATGGTGAAATGCAGGAGGGAGGGCAGTTAGGAGATGGTTGTTGTCATCCAGGTGAGAAATACTGTGACCAGAAGTGAAACAAACGCAGCAGCACTGGTGAGAAGGGGCAGCCTGGGAGCCAGTAAGAAGAGGCCCACAGGACTCAGCGGCCAGGCGCAATGTGGGGGCTCAGGGCGATGGCATGTTCAAGGTGGTACAGCTATGCTGTTGGTGGCCCACCCACATCTCCTTTTGGGGCCATGCCGCAAAATTGGCTGTTGACAGCACACTGCTGGACTGTTCTCAGAGAAGAGCCCTGAGCCAATGGGAGCCTCCTAGCCAGAAATGCCTGGGAGGTCATACCCCCCCATGGGGGAGGCCCACAGCCAATGGCTCACCAGCACGGCACACAGAAGCCTGGCCCCCTTGTGTCACGTTGAAACAACTCTGGGGTACCACTTATGTCCCTGAGCTCTGTGGGAGACCAGAAGGAGGAGGCTAGCCTTAGCTGAGCCCCCAGCACTGTGTGGCTTCTTCCCTAGCATTTTCTCAATTAACTGCTTCTTCTGCTCTCCAGCTCAGGTAAATGGATAGATGCTGGGTTCTACTGCAAGTTGAGGGTGGGGAGAAGGCCCACTCCTGCCAAGTCCACTGATGTAAATACAGCAAAGCATTAGTATTTCCCCCCATGTATGTGTTCTTTAGACTCATGGAGCCTAAAGGAAGTACTATCTGGAGTATGTTTATTTCATGTTTTGGGTCCCAGTGCTAATAATAACTGATGGCTTTCTGTGGCACTTTGAGCAGATGGAGAAATGCCTCCATCAGTGCCCAGTCCCTGCAGTGCCAGTGCCTGAGAGCTGTGGAATCCAAGCAAGCCCTGGCTTTGCCATGTGGTAGCTGTTTGCTATTGGGTTAAATGACCTCACCTCTCTGAGGCTTAAGTTCTTGATCCCCCAAATGAAGAAACAATAGCATTTATCTCATGTGATAATTGTGATAATTAAGTTAGAGAACACACGTCTGCATTTATAATGCAGCCTGGAATTCTGTTAAGTGAAAAAGGTGGTTATTGCTCCAAAGAACAACATAATGCCCATCTGTGACTGTCAGTTTCTGGGGCTTCTGTTTACCTCATCAAAGTCAGCAATGATCTCATTCAGCAGGCGCAGGCATTCCACTCCTTGGTTGTTCATTTCAGTCTGAGAGTAAAAGTCTGCAAACCCGGGGATGGAGGCAAACATCACCCCAACAGCGTCATAGGATTGGGAATACAGTTCCTGGAAAGAGAGACATACAGGGGGAGCCAAAGACAGTCATCAGAGGTGAGGTTCTGCAGGGACACTCCCTGTGCGCAGGGACACGCAGAGAGGACAGAGGACAGGGTCTCTGCCTGACACCATCCGGGCAACTCTGTAACCATGGCACCGTCACTACGTGGATTGGGACCATTGCAAGTCCTGGTCTGCAGCCTCAGCGGGCCCAGAGTTACAACTGCCATCCTCTCCTTGGTCAGCCGCTGCTTCTGCTGTCATTGATCGGAGTCCAAACCTTCTCCACTCCTGACCTTCACTCTCCACTCGATTCCTCTTGGTATATGACCCTGTCTCTTACTTCATTGGGAAAACAGGCTGTTGGCAAGTCACTGACCTCTGTCCCAATACTCACACACATGTCTACAGTCGTATGAATTGTCATCTCTTTTACTCAGCTCCAGACAATACACTTTTCCTTCTGCTGAAGGTCAACACATCTACCCGATCTCTTGACTCCCTTCCAATTTCCTCAGTAGCTTCTTCCCACAGTGATCTTTTCTGTCTTATTTCTCTCTCTTCTCCTACTCCTCACCTCAAAGTGTTTCCTAGAAGGAAAAGTACAATGGGCCCTGGATAACATACTTGTGGCTACCAGCCAGTTTCTCTTCATCTTCATCCAAACTTCTCAAACTAGTTTTCTCCACTGTAGGTTCCCACTCTCTCAAATTCATTCACATGTCAGGCTGGGATGAAATGACTCCAGGACGGCCAGCTGGCCAGCCACTGTGGAAAACTCCTACACCAACATCAGTTCTCATGTTCCTGGACACCTCTGCAGATCGGTGTAGTTATCGCTTCCAAGAACCATGAGTCTCTTGAGTTCTGATGCTTCACGAGCTAGTTTCCTTATGCCGGGGCCCTTCAAGGATGCCTTTTTTGGCTTATGTTCCACCTTATATGTTGGTGATTGCTATGGTTCTATCCTCAACCTACTGCATGGTTTACATATTGCCCTGGCATCTCACTCACTCAGCCTTTCAGCAGCGTCCATGTGTTCCAATCTCTCAACGCCTATGTCCAAGCTGGTTCTTCTTTTTGGGTTTGAGCCTCCATGTCTCATACTGTATCTCCCTCACACCCCTCAGATCATAAATACCGCACCTGAATGCACTTTCTCTCCACCTACATCTGCTCCCGCTCCTTCATTCTCTGACTCTTGGTGGCACCAATGCTTGGTGGCACCAGTGTTGCCAAGTCACCCAAGTTAGAGACACTCAGGGTCATCTTTGCTTCCTTCTTCCCCATCATGTCCAGATTTGACAAATTTCCAAGTCTTGCTAAGTTTCTCTCTGTCTCCTAAATATTTTTTTCTAACCCTCCTACCATTGCTGTTTATTGGGCCCTCCCTGTTTTCCTCCTTGTCCACTAACGTGACAGCCTCCCACAGGCTTCCCTGAACTCCATTCTTGTCCCATTCAAACATGGAAGCCAGAGTGACATTTTAAAGATACTATATTGACCATGCCTTTCCCATTCTTAAAACCCTCCAATGACCCACCATTGCCCTCAGGATAAAACTCAGACACAGGAGCAAGACATATATTCATATATTCATGCCCTACACCCCACCTGTCTCTTCGGCCTGCCTCATTGCCTGCAATCCTCTGTGTTGGACCTTGTGTTTTAGACACACTGAAGCATTTGTACTTCTGTGCCCACACTGTAGTGGATGCTGTAGGTGTCCTAGGGAAAGACTCCCAAGGCCCAGCTGTCAGCCTCACCTTTCTTTGCGTGGAATTTTTCTCCGGCCACTAGAGGGCACTCTGCCATTGGGAGCAGAAGGCAGAAGGCTCCAGGAAACTAATGCCCCCTCAGGAGCCCCAATGAACTAATTGCTGATGGGAACTGGGACATAGCCCTCAGCTCCTCCACCCCTTGGGCCAGATAACTTTGAGGTATGTTTGCTACACCATTTCCTTGAATTCCCAGTAGGAATAAACTCCAGCGGCCGCAGAGGTAACAGGTCTGATAATGACTCATTTCCTTTCCCTTCTCTGCCTGCCTTATCACCCTCCCGCCTACCCAGGTTTCCTGGGACCACCTCCAAGTAAATTACTTGTGCTCAAATCCTTGTCTCTAGGTATGCTTCTAGAAGAAGCCAAATGAGGACACACATACTCTTCTGTTTTATACTTCAATGCTTTCATTCTCACTGTCTGTCCCATGACAAGGACCACATGCTTCCTTCCCTGCAGTTAGCCTTCTTAACTAGGCTGATTCTTGTCTCCTGCCTTCACTAAACGTTAGGTTCCATGTTTCCCATTTTCCCCAGATTCACAGTGGCAGGACCCCAAGCAACCCTAGCTGTAACCCATGCTGCCTGCATCATTCCTTTTAATATCCATCTCTTCCTTTACCCGGGGAGTCCACAAGGGCAAAGACCCCATGCCCATTCATCATGGTGCATTCAAGCATTCAATTATTATTTTTTGCATGCCTGCAACATAATGTATGGCCTATGCAGGGTCTGGTACAAGGAAAATGCTGAGTTAATGAATCCCCTATAGCCTTTGTAGGAAACATTAAAGCTTATAAAGTGCTTTCATATGAAGTCAATGATTTAATCCTTGCGATAGTCCTGTGAAGTTAGCACAGATGAGGAAAATGAGACAAAGAGGAGTTAAGTCTTGCTTGGGATCACATAGTCAAAAGCAGAAGGGTCTGGCGCCTCTGGGGCCCTCCTGCTCCGCACGCTGAGCCCGCCTCCTCTGCCTTTCATACCTTCAGCCTGAGAAAGATAGTGTCCCTGATTCATCATCAGTCATGGCCTTGAGCTTCAAGTGTGGCTGAATCTGAATGGACGCCTTCTCTAGTCTTCATCCAAAAGGGCACAGGCAGCTGGTGACTGCCTGGGCCGTGGGTCAGGGGAGGGCAGGTTGCGGCCAAGAAGTACAGCAATGGCACATGGCTGTTCACCGTGGCCGTGGACGGTGGAGTGACACCGCAGGAGGAGCCCGACTCACTGCCTTATGGGTCGGAGAAACTGCATAAGCAAACCTGCAGAACCACATCCTCCAAGTGGCTGTGATTTGGAGAGAAAAAATCTGTTCACTTAATTACCTGCAGAATTAGTATGCTCAGGTTGCCCAGCAAAGTGCCACAGACTGGGCGGCTTAAGCAACAGAGATGAATTTGCTCACAGTTCTGGGGTCTGGAAGTCCAAGACCAAGGTGTCGGCAGGGCTGATTTCTTCTGAGGCTGCTCTCCGTGGCTGGTTCGTGGTCTTCTCCCTGTGTCTTCAGTGTCATCACACATTCTTCTGTGTGTGTGTCCTAATCTCTTCTTGCCAGGACACCAGCCATACTGGTTAGTGCCCACCCTCAGGGCCTCATTTTAACTTAATTACCACTTTAAAGCTCCTGTCTCCAAATACAGTCACATTCTGACATACTGGGGGTTAGGATGTCAACATATGAATTGTGGAGGACACAATTCAGCCCATAACAACCTATATTTCTACTTTCTGCTTAGAATAAAAAAGAGAAAGTCCTACCACAGCTGGCTGAAACCCACTCCATAATGACACCACTGCCCACACACCCTCACTTGGGTTTGTGCCGCTGATACAAATGCCGGTGATAGGAAATGGCTGGTCACCAGGGGTGTCCTGACCATCGTTCGCTGGCCTGAGTCTTCTCAAGAATCCTGGCCCCCTGACACTCTTCTTAGTTTTAGTTCTCAGCCTTTGCCAACAATTAGAATGTTCTGGTTGCTTAAATAATAAAAATCATGGTACCGATATCAGCACATCTCCTGGGTGCTATGTGACGGCCATGGCACAGAAGTGGCTCATACATCATCTCACTGACTGTGCGCAATGACCCCACGAGCCCGATGCAGTTAAGAGCTGATTCTACCTGTGGGGAAATTGAGGCTCCACAGTTGTCAGACACAGAGCTGGGGTTCACACCTAGGCAGCCTGACTCTCGAGCTGCTGCTACTAATAGTAGTCATGGCAGTGACCGTAGCCGCAGCCAGCCCTACAATAACAGCGACAAGCAGGATGAGGCCGAGGAATAAATGTTGCTGGAACTGGAAGCTGGTTCTGGTAAGTCCACCTGAACGCATGGCAGGGGGGGCACAGCGCCTGACCTTGAAGAGATGGAGCCTGAGTTCAGATGTTGACTCTGCCGCATCCTGGTGGAGGCTGCAGGGGTGGGAATGGGCTGGGAAGAGACTCCCTCTGCCTCTCTGCCTGGTGCTGTCCGCTGGTGACAGTGGCCACGAGGAACTGAACCAAGGGCTCCGGGCTCTTGAGCGTCACATGGCCTTTCTGTAATGAACTCGCCTTGTGCCAAGTTGCACGGGGCACCTGTGTTTGTACCCAATTCAATTTTCACATCAACTCGGCAAGGTCGTTATTATTCCCCATTAACCAGATAAGGAAATGAGGGAGAAGGGGGTGAGGGTCGGGAGGCACACACAGAAGGGGTCCAGCCACCTGCCTGTCCCTTCAGATAGCCCTGTCACTCAACGGGTGCCAACCAACCGCTTTAGTATGCCATCTGTTTCTTGTAATTTTGGGTTCAAAGATGAAAATTGTAAACTGGGAAGGGACTGAAGAATCTAGGAAAGCTATGGTTGTCTTACTGTCACCCTCGTCTGGTTGGATGTACAAGTATGGGCTTTACAGAGGACTTTGAGCAGATGCACGCCGCCCTCCCCCGATTCCAACAGGAAGGCTTGGGTCTCCTCTTTGCCCAGGAACTACAGTCCACACTTCACCTGCCCAGGCGTCTGATTCCAAGTCCTGTGTCTCTAAGTGAAGCCCCCTCTCTGAAGGGGAGAAACAATGTCTGTCAGCCTGATTAGGGTCCTCAGTGCCACTTCCTTGGAAAGACCCTCCAAGCCCCTGTGGTGTAAATGCCACCTCTCTCATGTGCTCTATTCCATTATTCAGCTTCTGCCCTCATAGAACTTACCACTACCAGGCACTATGTCACTTATTTATTTGTTTTAATGTCTTTCTTCCCATGAAAATACATGCTTTGTATCAACAAGGACTTTGTTTTCTTTGTTCACTGTTTGAAACCCAGGATCTAGAACAATACCTGGCCCATGGCTGACCCTCCGTAAAGACTTGCTAAATGAATGTGTGAGGGTATGGCTGGGATATGGGCCTCTGATTGGCATGGAATAGAAAAACTAATGATGGCTCCCACTTATTAAAAATAACAACAGTAACAATTGGTGTTCTCTAAAAATGTGCCAAGCACTTTATGCATAATAACTCATGTAAATGTAACAATCAGATTGGTCAGTATCATTACTTTGTAGATGAGGAAGATGAGGTCCAGAGAGGTCCCTCACTTGCTCGCAGGACAGAAGTAGTGAGGGGAGGTTGGATGATTTCCTCATTGATCAGATGAGGATGTCCCCAGGCATGAGGCTCTGTCACCCCCTTGTATTTGGAAGGTCTGGGTCACCACGTGTCACTGCTCCCTTCCCACTCGTGGTTCCCAGCAAGGTGGGGCAGAGAAAACACATCTGGCTTTGAAGTTACACATACCAGGGTTTGAATTCAAGCTCACTGCTCACTAGCTTTGTGACCTCGGGCAGTTCCTTTACTTCTCTGAGCTGGTTTCTGCACCTGAAAAATGGGGATAGCCGTTCTTCCCTCCTATTGTTCACATGCATGAGCACTGCTGTGGCCTCAGGAAAGCTGGGACCCAAATGCTCAGATGCCTCCCGGGAGAATCTTCAAGGGTTTGTATCATAGTTTAATTTGCAGCTAGGAGAGAAGCCACAAACACCTCTCACAGGAGCAGAGCATGAAGTTGGGGTCCTGCCCCCGAATGGTACCCCTTCATTTGTTGCACTGCTCTTTGTATCTCTCCTACATACATACACACACCACACACACACACACACACACACACACACACACACACACACACACATGCTCCCCAGGGGAGCACAGGAGCAGTGTGGTAAGGGCGTAGTGTGGCAGTGATGGAAGAAATCCGAGGGACTGGATTGGAGTCACATCTTTGCTTAAAGTGAGGCATGTCAGGGGACCTCTCTGAGCCTCTGTTTCCTCATCAATAATGTCTGGGGACAGAAGTCTCCTCTTAAGACCATTTTAATGAAAGGCCATTTTCATCGATTTTCTGTCTCAATATGTGGCACACAGTAGGTGTTCAGCAAGTGGTAGTTCATCATGTGAAAATTCTCCAGGCAATGTAAACACTGTGTGTGTTTAAGCCTCATCAAGTGTTAACTGTTTGAACACTTGTAAGACCTCAAGTAAGCAAGACAAGACTTTTTACTGAAAATGTCTTATCCATGTGACTGAGACCGAACCTGCTACTCATTTAGTTCTGTGGGGGCTCGGCTGGGATGCCAGCTGGGGAGCGGGAAGCCCGGCAGCTCTGGTCGGTTTCCTTCCTTTCAGGACGAAGCCGGTGGGCTCTTGCTCCTTCCCAGTGCTCCCAGACGCCTCCCTGTCCTGGCATCTTGATTGACAGGCAGCTGTCCTCTCACTGCTCTTAGGGTTTTCCTCTGAGGGCTCCAGGGCTTCATCCGCTCCTGCTGGTGGCTACGGTTGATGACCATCAGTATTCTCTCTGCTTTCTTTGGCTTCGTCAAGATGCCTTGCAACAAAAGCCCTGACCTTAGGGAGCCTTGAGAAAACCAGGCCTGAACCAAGTTCCAGAGAAGTCCATCTGCCCCCCAGAGACCCTTAAAGGCCTGAGGACATTCAGAGCTGATTATTCAGTAGCTGCCGACTTGTCCCCTGGCTGCTCTTCCTCCAGTTTCTGTGGTGGCTTGGGTGGGGCGTGGACCTCTGGTCTCTACCAGTTCTACCGTAAAGCAAGGGTCACAAACCCGAACGTCCTGGTGACGCCAGCAGGTAACATAAGTGGCGGCCATAGATGGGTAGGCTGGGGACTCTATTTCATGCCTAAAGGCATCGGCCAACCAAGCGGCCTGCTGGCTCCCCTTCCGGCCCACTGCCTCCCGGCAGGTCTGTCTCAGCCACTGTTGACCTCTCTTCTCAGGGAGTTTCATCTCCTGTTTAGCTCAGTGTGAAAGTCAAAACTGGAAGGGTATCTCTGCATAGCCTCCCCAATGGCCCAGACTGCTTATGTGGCATCCTTGGCTGGGCCCCCTGTCCCTACCTGATGCTCTGGCGAGAAAACTTGCCACTCTGATTCATTCACAAGCTTTTAAGGAATGTGGCCATGGTGGCAGGTGCACCAGGCCCTGAGGATCAGTGGGGACCAAGGCCGACGTGGTCTCCGCCCTGGTGGAGTACACAAGCTGCCCAGTGGCTCCATCGTCGCAAGGTTCTTTACTGCAGAGCCCAGTGATGTGCCCTGAGGCTGCCCGTGGCCTGGGTTGACCCCTGAAGACACTCAGTGACGATCCGCTCACCTGATAAGCCTCCAGTCATCCGAAGGCTCCCTTCAGTTCCTTCTCACTTGCTTCCTTCTAGGTGGGCAGAGGTGGGCCAGTGGTTTGATGTCCATTCTCACCCCCCACACCCTCTCCATTGTCAAGTCCTGTGGCTTCCGGCTCTGACGCAACCTGGAAGTCACTGGTTCTCTCCATCTCCACTGCCACCAGTCTAGGCTTCCTGGCCAGGGCCTTTCCTGTGGTCCGGGCTGTCCTAGGCCCTCCTAACTGGCGTGCAGTCTTGGGTCCCTTCTCTCCATCTCAGCTGGCCACCAGTCAGACTACGTTATACTTACAACCTCGCGAAGTTCCCCACTGCCCTTGAGAGGGCGCCCCACGTCCTCCCACAGCCCACACACAGCCCGTGGGCCCGCCTGCCAGGCCCTGGCCCACGTTCCCTCCACACCACCAGCTGCTCGGCCTGTATCCTGGGAGTGGGCTACATCATGTCATCCCCACAAATTCACGTCTGCCTGGAGCATCAGAATGTGCCCTCATTGGGAAATGGGGTCTGTGCAGATGTGGCTAAGTTGAGGTCATACCAGATTACCAGGGGTCAGAATCTGATGGTGGGTGTCCTTACAGGGCAGGAGAGGTTCAGGCCTTACAAGAAGGGAGAAGGCCATGCAGTCAAGGTGGAGAGGAGAGTGATGTGGCCACACGGCAACGGCCACCTGGGCCACCAGAAGCTGGAAGAGGCCAGGAAGGACTCTGCCCGAGAGCCTCCAGAGGGAGCAGGGCCATGCCACAGCTTCGCTTCAGACATCAGGCCTCCAGAACACATTTCTCTGCTTAAGCCATGTGGTTGGTGACCGTTACTGTGACAGTTGGGAAATGAGCATAATCCTCCACGCTGGTTTCCCTTCTGCCCTGGGAGCTCGCAGAGCCCACCCTGCCCCGGGGCCTCTGCATGCTGCCCTCTCGTCCCTGTGTGGCCCGCCTCCTCCCTGCCCTCTCGGCATGACCTGGTCCTTCCCATTCGTTCAGCCGCAGCTCAGATGTGGCCATCTCCTGAGCTGTGCAGGCCTACTGAGCACCGGACACCTGGTTCTGCTCCTGGCTGGCATCTCTCTGTTCTGTTGGAGCATAAACTGTGTGACAGGCGAGTCCTTGTGGGTGTAGTGCGTAGGGGTGCCCCTCGGCCTGGCGTAGGGCTAGAATGAATGCTCTTTGCACAGTCTGGGCCCTGCGAGTACTTGCTGAGCATTTGTTGTGACTCAGATCCCTGAAAGGTTTGCTTTGCTTGGCTCAGATGAAGCTGCCCTTCCACGGCCAAAGGATGACACCTAGCACTTGGCCGGTCTTTGGGCCTCGATCTGGCTGTACACAACTTGGTAGCCCTTCCAGGCTTACTCACATCGCCACCTCGGTGCTAGTCCCTTGGCAGGACACGGTGGGCTCTTCCTGCCGGGCCCCCGCCCACCTCTGCAGCTGTGTCCCCGCACCCACAGCTTCCTCACACTGTGCCACTAGCTCACACCAAGCGTCCTCTGGCCCTCGGACTTCGGCATACCTGTTCCCGCTGCTGGAAATGCTCCTCCTCACCCTGGTTGCTTGGTGTCTGGAACACAGCAGGCACCTAGTAGTATTTTCCTGAGGATTCATCACAGCAAGCACAGTTGAGGACTCCTCTTGGAAGCTTTCTCTGATCTCATTACCTCCTATGCTATGCAGGAGTTGATTTATTTCCTCCTAGATTCTCTTTCTTATTTGTGAAATGGGATAAAATACCAGCCCTTCTGGACTACTGAAAGAATTAAAGAAGTGAGTGCATATAAAGGCCTTGGCCCAGAGGGGACATTTGCTGAAAGGGCGGTGCCTCCTCCTTTCTCAGGATGGGGGTTCCACTGCCACGGAGAGAGAGAGAGACGATTGGCTGATAGTTTCCAAGGGTTCCCACTGGCTTATCAATATCGAGTCTGGAGAGTCTCAGCACATCCTTGGCTGATTTCCACGGTGCCTCCGTCTATGGCTCAACTCTTACCTGGCATGTGGAGCCCACAGACCCACCATGGCCTCATCAGCCCACCAGCTGTCCATCGTAGTCCTCAGATACAGTGGGGCTACCAAGTACTACAGACTAGGGGCAATGGGGACACTTTTTCTAACAACATTCAGTCCAATACCCAGGCAACACCAACAGCTGAGTGAGGGGCATGGCTCGGCCTCTGCCTTCCTGCTCCTGGAGCCTTCATTCAGGCTTCCCTGTGCTCAGGGGCTGCTTGATTCAAGCCTCCAGGTAATAACTTTGTGACTTTGGCTACGTTACTGAACCTTGGTTAAGTCTCGTTGAATTTATTTTTAACATGGCCGAAAATACTATTGTAGCAGGATTACTAGTACAGTATATTCACAGCCACAGTTATATACCTAGATTGTGTGTGTGTGTGTGTGCATTCATATAATAATCAGGTCAGAAGTGTTAGCTTCCTTTCCTGATCAGGACCCTCTACCGCTTCCCACATCTCACTATGGTTTCTGAGGTACAGGGCTGTGCGTTCTGACAGCAGGACCCAGGACAATGCCCGAGACGTAATCAATGCCAGGCAACTTGGGTTTCTCTGAGATGCTTACTGCTAAGCATAGATCAGAGAATGAAGCTGGACTGACTTCACTGGGTGGCTCTTCGGGCTTAATAAAATAAGAAAAACAACTTTAAATAAAAGAGCATTTTTTGAGTACCTACTACATGCTAGGCAATGTGCTAAGAAGATACACACAGATATGTACACATACATGTATGTATGTACACATATATATACATACATGTATACATTTATGATTATTTACCATCTTAGCCATTTTTAAGTATACGGTGCACTGGTGTTAAGTGCATTCCCATTGTTGTGCAACCGTCACCACCATCCGTCTCTAGAACTCTTTCGTCTTGCAAAACTGAAATTCCACACAATCAAACACTAGCCCTCTGCCCCTGGCGACCATCACTCTACTTTCTCTCTCTGTGAATTTGGCTTCTGTAGGTGCCTCACATGAATGGAATTGTACAGAATTTGTCTCTTTGCAACTGGCTTGGTTCAATTCACTTAGATCCTCAAGGTGCATCCATGTTGTACCATGTGCCAGAATTTCCTTCTTTTTTAAGGCTGAGAAACATTCCATTGTCTGGACAGGCCACATTTTGTTAACCCACTCATCTGTCAGTGGGCAATTGGGTGCTTCTACCTTTTGGCTATTGTGAATAATGCTCCTATGAACATGGGTGTACCAATACCTCTTTGTGACCCAGTTTTCAAGTCTTTTGGGTATATACCCAGAAGTGGAATTGTTGGAGTTTTATAAATAAATATATAGTGGTTAGTGGGAGGTGCGTCTCCCTCTCGTGTGCCCGCACGAGGGCAGTGGAATTCAGAGCTTGGCATCCCTAGTTCTGCGCACTGAAATCAAAGCCTAGAAACAAGGAAAATCGAGTACCTCCCCACTGCCACCCAGCCAGGTGACCCTGGGCTCACCTCATTGTCTCGGTCCTTCTCCAGGAAGTGGCGGGCCACGTGGCTGGGTAGGATGTTCCGGAGCATGTTCTCATTGTGCTCCCTCAGCTCCTTCATCTCATTGATCTCCTCTTTGGCCTGCACCCGCCAAAGGAAGTCTAGGCGGGCCGTGTACTCCAGCTGCAGTTCAGGGGAGAGAAAGGAGAGACAGCTATAGGCTCTTGGGGTCCGGGCTGCAGGCACACCCGTGGGAGGTGAAGAAGGCTACTCTGGAACCCTTCACCAATGAGACAGAGACTGAGCTGAACATTTGGGGAGGCATTTTGCCTGCCACCAAGAGATGGGAGGACGATTACATTTCCCTGTGTCCCTGCGTCCCCTCCTGGCTGGCATTCTGGCCCCCGTGAGTTTGCAGTGGTGTGCGGGATTATCTGATAGCACCTGCGTCCTCCACTGCAGTGCAGGGGCTCCGAGGCCAGCGGCCCTCGCACCTGCTCCACGTTGTATCCTTACCATGGAGCATGGGGCCAGTGTTCCAGCAATATTTGTTGACTCAACAAATAAGTTACAAAATAAAGCCAGCTAACACTTAGATGGTGCTTATTATGCACCAGCTCTTGTTCTAAGACATATACATATACTCAGTCCTTTCATCTACACAATAATGGCCCTAACAGAAGGTTTTATTACCAATCCTTATTGTACAGAGGAGTGAGTTAAAGCAAACATGGCTAAGTGGGGAAACCAGGCTTGGAACCTAAGTTCCCAGTCTAATCCCAGAGCCTGAGCTCTTAATCACCTAGCTGAGAGGAAGAAATGAATGAGCTAATAATGGCAGGATCATGGCTTTAGTTGGGCTAAATGTGGTTTAGAGTCCTGGTCTCACATCCAAACACTGTACACCGGCTTAGTGGCTTCATTTCAGTTTCCTTATCTCATGACCCCCAGTGGCCACACCAGACCGGAATAGGAATCATTTAGGAAGGGGTGGAGGTGGCACGTGGCTCGCGGTGGGCTCCTTGTCACATTAGTTCCCTCTGTCCTCATTTCCTCTGCATTGGAAAGAGTCTCACAAACCGTATTTACCACACCTTTGGGATGCCATGATTTCAGTCTTTAATTGTTGAAATGAACAATACGCTGCCCTGTCATACACATGGTTAGATGCCCTGAATTCAAGGGCTTAACACATTCTGCTAGTTTCCTTTCTCTGTGTGATGTGAAAGTCTCAGTGGACGGCAAAAGCGTGACAAGACAGAAGCCCAGAGTTGGTCATTCAACAGAATTTCTAATAGCAAAAGCTGGAAATGATCAAGCGGTCATTTTGTTGGTGGAATAAACTATCGTCTACAGCTATAAAAAGAAATGAAGATTATTTCTCTACACTTTGATGGACTGTTTTTGATGGAGAGTGGTATGAGCTAAGAAAGGGGGATACCTACCTCTCTCCTGCCACATATGTGTATTATGTGTGCATAATCTTAATTTACTTATTGGAAACTTGAAGTATAAAAAGTAAGAAGTTAAAAAACCTTTATAAAACTCATTATCAATGAGATGAGGAAGGGAGGGAAGAAGGTGGAGGAATAGGGGTAAAATGAAAACTTTTAAAACTATGTCTTATTTTATAAGTCTGATTTCTGAATCATGGAAATATTTTCCTTAATTACAAAACTAAATAGATTAAAAAAAACTCTAAAACCAACCAAGCAACCAACCAAACAAATGAACTTACATGTATAGCCACACAGGAGCTGGTCCCAATGTCTTTAACATAATAATTTGATGACACATTTGATAAAGAGAAACAGTCAGGATAAAAGGAGCTCATAAAGAACCTTCAAAGTGTTTACAATGATCATATTGTAGGTGGTGGTGTTTGTGTTATTATTCTGGGACTATTGTGTGAATTGCAGGAGAAAGCAAATGAGTAATCGCGTGGGCGTCATGGAGAGCTGGAACTCTGGGGAAAGAAAGGGGAGATGCAAACGTAAGACTGATGGGATTAAGTCAAAAGTCTATGGTCTTGACTCTGGTGTGGAAGTATCATAATGCCCTTATGATATATATAATTCCCTAGTTCTGCCCACTGAAATCAAAGCCTAGAAACAAGGAAAATAGAGTAGCAGTGAGTACTCCCAGTGTCCAGACTGTGGATTCAACATATCAGTTCCTACAGAAGTGATATTTGCAGAAATGGCTGAAGTTTAGGGCAGAAAAAGCACAAATCTGGAATGTCTTTTCATATCAGAAGGAAAGAAGACTACCAAAAATGATTGGGATTAGGACAAAGGACTGAGAAGCCATCCCAAATAGGCTCCCACTTGTCAAAGATGTGATGAGTTGAGCTTTAATAAGAATAATGTGCTATGGATTGGAACACAGGAAATATGTTAGAATGTATAAATTCATAATGACACTTAAAAAACAAAAACTCTCCAAAATACATAAAGAGCTCACACACTTCAACAAACAAAAAGCAAATAATCCGATTAAAAAATGGGCAGAGGAGCTGAACAGACAGTTCTTTAAAGAAGAAATTCAGATGGCCAACAGATACATGAAAAGATGCTCCAATTGCTTGTCATCAGAGAAATGCAAATTAAAACCACAATGAGATATCACCTCACACCAGTAAGGACTGCCACCATCCAAAAGACAAACAACAACAAATGTTGACGAGGTTGTGGAGAAAGGGGAACCCTCCTACACTGCTGGTGGGAATGTAAATTAGTTCAACCATTGTGGAAAGCAGTATGGAGATTCCTCAGAATGCTCAAAATAGAAATACCATTTGACCCAGGAATTCCACTTCTAGGAATTTACCCTAAGAATGCAGCAGCCCAGTTTGAAAAAGACAGATGCACCCCTATGTTTATCGCAGCACTATTTACAATAGCCAAGAAATGGAAGGAACCTAAGTGTTCATCAGTAGATGAATGGATAAAGAAGATGTGGTACATATACACAATGGAATATTATTCAGCCATAAGAAGAAAACAAATTCTACCATTTGCAACAACATGGATGGAGCTAGAGGGTATTATGCTCAGTGAAATAAGCCAAGGGGAGAAAGACATGTACCAAATGATTTCACTCATCTGTGGAGTATAAGAACAAAGAAAAACTGAAGGAACAAAACAGCAGCAGAATCACAGAACCCAAGAATGGACTAACAATTACCAAAGGGAAAGAGACTGGGAAGGATGGGTGGGACTGGAGGGATAAGGGTGAGAAAAAGAAAGGGGGCATTACAATTAGCATGTGTAATGTGGGGGGGGCATGGGGAGGGCTGTACAACACAGAGAAGACAAGTAGTGAGTCTAAAGCATCTTACTACGCTGATGGACAGTGACTGCAATGGGGTGTGTCGGGGGGCCTTGGTGAAGGGAGGAGTCTAGTAAACATAATGTTCTTCATGTAATTGTAGATTAATGATACCAAAAAAAAAAGTTAAAAAAAACCCAGAAAACCTCATTGATCACCCCTGGATGATGCTCAGAAACAAATTTATTAAGAAACCTATAAATGAACAAATTTATAGGGAAGGAACTAAGTGTTTCTCCTGCCTTTGCTTTATGAGCTGTGCTTGGGGGTAACAAATAGTTGGCGAGCACAAGGTTCACTTTAAAAATGTATTCTACCTAGTTAATGATGGAGCATTGATAGTATTGAGATACACCACCTATAAAATAATATAGATCCATATATTGTTATCAATAGCTTTGACATCAAACACAGAGACAAGCAGACATTACATGCCTCTTAATGGTAACTCACAAAACCAACTGATAACACATTTTTGCAGAAAAATATTGAACTTGAAATTCACCAAATTTCTAGACTTAACTATAAAGGCAGGACAAACAAAGGACAGAGGAATGTGCTAAATACCTCAGAGGATGTGAACAACAAATTCTAGACTGGGGAACTTAGACATCAGATGACTCTCACAAGTACTGCAAACAAACAAAAAAAGATGGAGGGTGATCCTAAAGTTTAATAAGACATAGACACCTCAACCAATGGCAGTATGTGGACTCAGATTTGAATTCAAACAAACTAAAAAAGAAATATAAACAAATTAAGAAGTTAAAACACTGTCTAGAGGTTTGACAATGTTCAAGAATTACTATTTTCTCTTTTAAGGTGTGTTAATAGTGCTGTGATCAGGTTACAATTCTCTGTCTTTTAGATGCATGTTGAAATAGTAACAGATAAAATGATGGGACATCTGGAATTTGCTTCAAATAATTGAAGCAAATGAAGGAGCAATGAGCAAAATGAATAGGGCTATTGATAAAAAGACATGACATGAGTTGATTGCTGAAACTGTGGGATCATTAGACTATTTTATATACTTTATTATGTTCAAAATTTTCTTAAGAAAAAAAATGAGTGGAGGCCGTAGGTTGTATAAAAGAATTCTAGTCTTGACTGCTTTGCTGTGTAACACTGAGAAAGTCACTCAACTTCTTATATTTTGGTTCCCCTTCTAAGACATAAGGATGATTGCCCCCATTATGTCTAACTCAGTAGACATGGATTAATATATAGATCTATTATATGGACCAAATTGTATGATGCATGCCAAAGAATTCTGAAATGTCTAAAATGTGGATTTACAAGGTATTACTATAATGTGAGGCATCTGTGGATAAAGCCAGACCAAAGCTGTGCTTTAATTTTTTTCCCCCAGATTCAAGAGCATCAAGTTTTGAACTGTCAAGTTGCCGGACAGTATTTTCTCCACTATTTTCAAATAAAATGTTTCATTTTCCCCCTTAAAAATGAATGCTTAGTTGAAGTAGGAAATAATTTTTTAATTCTTTTCCTTTGAAATACTCTTATCTAACTGAATTCAGCTCAGAAACATGGGTAGGGAAACCTGGAGTGCTGGAAATTGTCTCAGCAAGACTTTTCCAGGTACAAGAGAGGAACATGCTTTGCATTTCTGCCAGGTGACTGCATGTCCCTGCATTGAAGGCATGTTCATAATGAGATGCTCTAGTCCAGGGACTAGACAAAGCAAACCTCATGAAGGCAGGCATTGCATATTATTAAACCTCCAGGGAGGGTAAGTATTCCTCTTCAGTTTACTAATGATATAGTGCACCCACTATGTGCAAGTTGCTGGGCATATGAAGATGAGTGTAACTCAGCATCTGCCTTTGGTTTACGCACCTCAGTGATGATGGGAGAGTACATAAAAGGAGAGACGTCTTTCAACACAGATGTGGAGAGAATTCAGTGCACAGGCACTGAGTTTTTGAGAGTGAAACATCTTTAGCATTTGCTCAAAAAATGCCAGCTGCTGTGGAAGTGTGCTCTCTTTTCTGATTTTTACCAAACCATTGGGGCATGAGGTGTATGAAAAGAGTACCCGGGGAATGAATACAGGTCGTTCATGTGTTGTGCCAGGCTCTTATCACACAGGGAGGCTGACACTGGCCGAGCTCTGGCCTTGGACCAGGCCCTGTTCTGAGCACTTCCCGTATATTGAAGTGCATTTAATGACACAGCAACTCAACAAGGTAGGCAACTTTGTTATCCGCATTTCACAGCTGAGGAAGTGGAGGCATAGTTAGGTGAAGTCAGTTGCCCAATGCCTCACAAAGAGAGGCTCATTTTGAACCCAGAGCATTTTGACTCCATGCTGTGACCTTTCACCCCTACACCATATGCACATGACTTTAGTCAGCCATCCTTCAACTCTCAATAGGTAACTATCACCCTTCTCATTTTGTAGGTACAAAAAGGGCAGCTCTGGGAGCTTGAGTCTCTCAAGGCCACCCATGTCTCAGTGACATTGCTGGGACTCAAACTTAAGAATATTTGGTTCTGGCTTGGGTCTTTCCTTCTATGCCACCCAGTCCCCATGCCTGCTTTTATCAGACCTATAAGTAAGTGACTGGAGACATGGTCTCATTCAGCTCTGTTCCGTGTGCAGGTGTGGCTTCCTCTGCTATAAAGGGAGACACCGAGGCAAAGCCCAGCCCTTGGGGCTGCAAATGAACCAGGCATGAGGTGGGAGGTGCCCAACTGTTCTCCCTGCTAAGTGTCCAGGATGTTCACCTGCCTGGGGGAGGAAGTGCTTGGCAGATCGCTTCCACATATGTGCAAGATGAAATTCCCCAATTATTCAGTTACATAACTGCCTCCATCTCTCTGAAGATGTATAATTACACATGCTCCCAGCAGGCTGCTGCTGCACACCAGGCATCAATAGGCATTACTCAGCTTTTAATAAAAGCAGAGAGCCTCTAGCCACACAAGGAAACTGGTGCAAGCAGGCGGCAAATCCAGGAGTGGACAGACAGTCAGATGAACAAACACCTGATGGAAACTGTAGGTAGATGACCCGGAAGGGATGCATTCCCACGGAAAACCCCCTCTACCAGACAGAAAGAGAACAGACCCAGAGCTGGAGCACTGGGGTTCCATTTCTCCTGTTTCTGTCTGGTTTTCTGTATTGTCTGAAACCTCAGGTAACCTGTGTCTCTGCTCCACCTTTCAGACCACATGGGTAATAATAACCCTCCCTGTTTGTCTCAGAGGTCTGTTTTCAAAGTAAAATAGTAATAGCTCATGATTTTTGAGAACTTATTCAATGGGATAACCACTTGGATAAGTATATTATAATTATATTCTCACATAACAACAACCTCATGAACTAGAGCCTTTTATTCATATACCCATTTTATAAGTGGGAAAACAGACTCAGAAAGTTAAGTAAATTGCTGAAGGTCACACATCAGTAAGTGGCTGAGTTTAGATTTGAATATTTGAATACTTCTACCCTGCTCAAAGCTCATACCTTAACTGCTACTATTATGGGATGTGATTATGTAATTTCAGAGCCTTTTGGACATTAACAACAAAAGGGAAAAATATCAGATGTCACTCAAGTGCCCAGACCCTCAGTGTGCTATATATACTCTTACACATAACCTTCCGGGACTAGGTCATTGCCCTCCCAGGGCCAGTGGAGAGCAGGATACACTAAAGGTGAAAGCGGTGAGGGAAGGGTGGTGACAGGGCACAGAGTAATTCCCTCGGGTGACAGAGGAGACAGGCGCATCCTGCTTTTGGAATGAGGACTCTCACTCTGAACCTGCTTCCTCTTAGCTCTCTCAGATTTGTCTTGTCGGTGTGAACCCTGCCTAATGGAGTGTGTGCATGTGTTTTTGGGGGGCTGCCTTGTCTGATTCTGTCTTAATGGCCCTCCAATGGATTGTCATTTCCATGTCAGACTAGGGAGTCTGCTGTAACTACAGGCCACCTAGACATGGAATATATAACCGTAGCTCTCACAGACAGCTAGAAAGACGATAGCAGTCCTGGAAATGCCTAGACTTTGACATTTGCCTTATGTTCCACCATAAATTCAGCTAAGATTTATAAGCAAGGCAAAGTCATCCTGCGGGATTGAATGCCCTGGGCCATTATATGGGTGTGCTGACAACTTCTTTCCAACTATCTCCAGTCAAGATAATGCAGAAAGGGTGTGCTTTGGAGACAGATCTGGGTTTGAATTCTGGTTCTCTCATTTGCTAGCTGAGCAGTATGACTTCCTTTATCCATTAAACAGACTGATGATGACTACCAGTCCAGGCTGCTGAGAGGATTGAGATAAGAGAAGGGCTATACCAGGCACGTAGTAGGCACCTGATACGTATTAGCTCTTTCCCCCATCTTTGGGAATATAATTTTTATATTATATCTTTGGGAATATAATTTATAAAAATATAAATTTTATATTACTCTTCTTTTTCCCCCTTGACTGCACTTTACCCTCCCCCTTTATTACCATTAACTTTATCTATATGTCTCTAGGTTCTTGGGGCTTGGGGATGTTTCATCCCTGGTTTCTCAGGGTTTGTTACCTCCATGTTTCCATGGTGATTTCTCAGTGATATGTTTCTATTTCTGTTCTAGCTGACAGTCCCCTTGTTTTGTTTTTCTCTTTTTCTGGCTACTTTTTTCTGAAGTGCACACAGACCAAAGACAGATGGACCGGAATGCAGGGCAGGGCAGTAAAGCTGCAGGGCCTGGCTCTACCACCACATGAAAAACCTCCCCAGGGGACTGCTGCATTCCTGGTGGTGTCCTACGGGTGGCAGCCAGTGACACCTCTTGGGGGAGGCCTGGCATAATGTTCCCATGCAGAGTAATTTCTTGCTCCTCTGACTTGTGAAGTCTTTGGACCGCCTGATTCCCAAACAGCATGTACCCCATTGCATTATTTAGGGTCTGCTCTCCTCTGGGAGAGTAGAAACTTTAGGGCCAAGGATGGGGCTCTGCATAGTGCTATCCACAGTGCCCACCCCAGACCCTGGCAGAGTAGAGGCTCATAGGAAGTGGCATCAATATGGCAGGTACTTGATCTACTGAGCACACATAAGTAATGATATACATAAGGCAGCGTGCTGCACACAATAATCTCAGTTCTTCAAAGCGGTTTTATTTAGGTATTACTATTTTATTTTAGAGGTAAGGAAATTGCTGCTCAGGGAGATAGATAATTTTCCCAAGGTCACAAACTTCTGAGAGGCAGAGGTGGGATTAGAACCCTGGCTCAGTTGATCCTCAAACCTGCAAGCTTACCTGGTACAGCACACAACTTCCATAGGAATGATTTTATCCAGGCAATGGAACTGGTAGGGATCCCAGTTTGCTTCTAGCTGAAATTGAAAGCTTTTTTTTTTTTTTTAATATAACAATGGTCTCTTTCAAAGAGATACACCTAAAGGGTATTAAAAGCCCCTTGCTTGCCAAATCATCTTCTCCAGTTCAGTTTCTTATTAAGTAGTCTTTGCTGGGAATTGACTCTTTAAGGATCACAACTTGTTGCCAACAGCTAATAGTCATTTTCTGCAAAGAGAGTGGAGACCTGCAAGCTAGTTTCGTGGGAAATGCCAGGTACCTGAAGGCGGCTAGAGCAAAATGCTGGAGTACCTGCCGTCCATGGTAGAACACAGCAAGGAGGAACATGACCATGAGCAGCAGCGATGCCTCCTTCGTCCCCAGGAAATCTCTGTTGGAAGAAGAAAGGCAAATGGTGGCGTGGTTACTGACAATCATGGAGGTCCTTCACGGAGGCTCTTTAGGAAACAGGTTCAGAAAGGATAGGGATGGAAAGAAAGAAGCAGATGTCTTTTGAGCATCTCCTGTGTAATAGGGGCTGCTCCCCGGGGTCACCTGGGCTAATTCAGAAATCAGATAACTCCCAAGAGTATGACGTCACTAGAGTCATACCTCATGGAAGAATCTAGAGTCTGGTATTTAGACTATGTACTTGCATTAATAATAATGCCTTCCATTGGCAGAACACTTTTTCTAGGTTTCAAAGAGCTTTTATACTTTCTCATCTCAAATACCCATGTACCCGTGTGAAGACAAGGATCCCTTAGTTATTTTCAGATGTCACCTTAGCTAAGAGACAGGCATGTACCACTCGCTATGTGTGGCCCCCTGTTCAAAGTGTTTTCACACTTAGATTCTCAAATCAATTCTGCGAGTTAATTCTTCCATCAATTTTTAAAATTCTTATATCAATTCTATGTGTTGGACACTGCTGTAACCCCATCTCAATTCTCATAAAATTCTTATAACAATTCTATGAGTCAGACACTATTGTAACCCCCGTATTGATGCTTATATTTTTTAATAAAGCCTCTGTTCCCTTTGTGTCATTTCCACCTGGAGGGAACCCCCGACCCTCCATTCAGTCTCTGTGGGGGTACAAGCCGTGGTGCTGCTGACCGGGCCTGGCCTGGGCTCTCCAGAGGACGGAGCTGAAGATGGTCAGCAGCAGATGTATATTTAAACACTGATGTGACTTTCAGCCACTGCAGGAATTCAGAAGAGGACCGTGCAGTCCCTAATTTTATTCCAAATGTGCTCTGTCTTCCATTCTGGTTCAGCATGAAGGACACACTAGGCCAGGAGGCAAAGGGTTTGGAAGAAACACGTCAGGCTTTGGAAATGGGCACAGGCGGCTTGTGGAAGTGAACAGTTTCCTTGACAGGCTTCCATTAGCTAGAGAAGAAAACTCAAAATAAAAACAGCCAAGACAGATCATCTCTGTGGACCTTGTGGCTGGCTTTCCGACACTCCCTGGCCCCAGGTTCCTTCATCTCAGGCCACGCCCCTTCACCCATCACCCAGGTGCCTGAGACAAAAACGGAAACAAAACCAGGGATCAGTCCTCACCACTCCAATCTCCAAATTCTGTTTACTCTTCTCCCAACATATATCCGTAGTCACCTACTCCTCTCCATCTCTTCCTCGGCCACCTGCGTGCAGCCACCGTCGCTTCCTGACCTCCTTGCCTTAGCCTTTACAATCCATTTTCTGCGTGGTGCCCAGAATATTTTTGTATTACTAGAACCAGATCAGGTCATTCCCTTGTTTTGTGGCCACCCAACCACAAGCACACACATACTCTGAATTCGCTCTGAAGTAACTTAACTCTGATGTGGCTCCAGGGCACAGTGGGGCCATCACAGACGAGAGGTGGTGGGTTAGGAGGAGGGGCACAGCGAGCATCTCCAGCTTCCCCTTCTCTAGTCTCACTGGAAACCAGCAGGAGTAGCACGGGGCTCGGGGAAACGGGGGCATGAACCCAGCTGCCGAGGCAGGCTTCTCATCTAGCTTTATGCTAACAGACCCTCCCAGTGCGAACAGAGCCAGGCGGGTGCAGCTCTGCAGGGAGAATGGAGACTTAGGAATGGAAGTGTGCTTTCTCTTGGGGAGACTCCGTGCACATGGGAACCCCAGAGACGAGGAACTCTGTGGGTTGGAACCCACAGATGCATGCTCAGATTTGTGAATCCTTGTTCTGTCTGCTTTTCCTTATAGATAAAATGCTAATAATAAATGATCCTCATTATTGTGTTTTTTTTCTTCCTAGCCATAGAAAAGCAAATAAATATTGAACATCAGTTGTGCCAGGCACAAACTGAGATATAGAAATGAAGATGGTACATTGCTTTGCCTTTGAAACAGTCCAATAAAGGAAAGGATCAAATAGATCATTTCATAACACAATACACGCCACAGTAAGATACAGCCTTGTTGCCATGGGAATACATGGGACCAGAAAGAAACCCAGGCATGATGTTCAGGGAACACTGAAGAGCTGTCTTAAAGGACAACTTCAGGAGGAAAAGATGGGCTTAATAGGTACAACATACAGATCTTGTGTAGGTAGTTGGTTTAAAAGCTGGCACATGATTTTGCTCCTGGTGCTGGTGCTTTAAACAAAGCCCTCATTCACATGGCTTTGTTTGAGTAGGACATGCCCTCTGTTCAGCTCCTTGTAGGTTCACCCAGGCTTCTGCTCTGACCAGACATCTTTTCTTTATGATGTAGAAGACTTTTGAAAGTCCAACGAAATATCACTTAAAACATACTTTTAAGAGAAAACCTAAGTACCTCGTGAATCATTTCAAAAGCAGTGGTTGACCAAAAGTGGGGATAATTAGATCAAGCTAAATCAGAAGAACAGTAAAAGAAAATTATGACGAACAGTCAGTGAGTCTTTAGGATGTATTTCAGGTGGAGTAAATACAGCCTGAGTAAAGAATGCAAAATATGCAGAGCAAGTAAGCCAGACCAAGGGACATCCACAAAGAACTGTAATTTGAATTCAGAAAGATTTTTTTTTTTTGTAGCTTCTTGATTCTTTGAAGAACTTCCCAAGAGAGCCAAATGGCTGGAATCTATAGGAAATTATGCTTTGCTTGATATTGGGTAGCAGAGACTTAAAACCAACAACATTTTGAACTCATTTATTTATACTAATAAAATCACTGATTTAAAATTACCATCTCCCTGTGCTATTAGAAAAGGGCAAAATTAAGTTAAAACATGGAATAATGTCATTCTTGGGGCCATAACAATCTTTAGGGTCATCTTAGCTAATGTCTCATAAAAATTAATATTCAATTGGAGTGTTACTCATCACAGAAGTATTCATACAATTGTAGTGAATTTGGAGGCTAATAAGAATTCACAAATAAGAAAATAAAAATTGTCCTTAAGCCTACCACCCAGAGAAAACAATGGCTAATATTTTGGAGCCAGCTAAATGTTATTTCCTTTTCCTCTGCACAAGAACATGTTTACGAATTTAGGAATATTTGGTTCATACTGTTTTGTAGCCTACTTTTGCACTTAGTATATATTATGCAGATAATTCCACGTAATTAAATACTTTACAATGTTTGTTGGGTGGATCCATTCTATTCTGTGTATCATATATAAGATAATATTCATCGCAGGCTCTTTATTTTACAGGTAGAAGACTGAGGTTTGGACAGAAGTCATGTGCTCAAGGTCACACAGCTGATTTCTTTCAGAGCCAGGATGAGAATTCACACCTCAGACTCCAAGTTCAGAGCTTCAGCCACTGATGCATCTGATGCCAAGTTTTTAGTCTAGCTATTAGTTCCCATTTTCCCACATGAATCCCAGAAGGAACCAGACAGAGTGAATTTATCCTTTATTCTGTTGTCATAATTTTATGACTGCCTTTTCTAAGTGCTTATTATATGTCATTCCTGCAATAATACTTTACATACACTTCCTGTATTCATTGTCCTATCAACAATTAAGAAACCCCTACCCCTGTTCTAGTAAAGAAGGAACTGAGGCTCACATGTTAAACGATTCACTCCAGTTCACAGATCTAGCAAATGGTGAAGGCTGGCTATCAATCTGGATCTCAGTGACACTTTTTCAGTAGCTACCATGCCCTCCTACATGCACTTACTTATTTGGGATTGCTTGTCTCTAAGCTCCTTAAAGATGGAAATGTCTTATTCCTCTGTGAATCTGCAGGGCCTAGCAAAGCCCACAGCAAAGGTAGGATACTTAAGCCCCAAAGTGAACTGTGCTTACAGGTTGGGGAACACAGGGTTTAAGGGCAATAGTGAGCAAAGAAAATCATAGGGGTTATGGATAGATGACCCTTCATTTACTGTGAATCAATGGTGTAACGTGATTCCAAATGAGCTAATGTTTCTTTCAGTCACCCATTCATTCACCATTTCATTCAACAAATATTTAATTGAACAACTGCTTCCAGGTACTTGCTAAGTGCTAAAATATGAACATGAGTAATGGTTCTTGCCCTCAAAAGTTCCTTTTTTAATGCAAGAGGAAGACATGGAAATTAATGATTACAACACAGAGAGAAAAGTGCAGTGATAAAAAAAAGATCATGTGCACAGATTAGAAAATGAGAAATGATCAAAGAGGCCTGCTCTGAGGAGGGTGTCCTTGAGCTGGACCTTGAGAATGATGGTTGGAAATAGAGAGACGGGCCTACCTGGCAGGGGTGAGTATGTGTGCAGAAGCTCATTTGGTAACCAACCCTTGGTTTCCATGGCTAGAATACAGGCTGTAGGGGGTGACCTGTGGGGTTGTAGGGGATTAGACTGGAGGAGTCAGTGGGGGCCAGACTAGGGAGAGCTTTGAAGTCTTTGATCAACAGCTGGAGCTTTTGGCTTCTTAGAGCCCCTTAAGGGTTTCCCAAGAGAGAATGAGTTGACCAGATGGCTTTGGTGGCTTTGAGAATGGTGGTTTGAGAGTGGGGGTTGGGAGACCAATTAGGCAACAGCAGTCCTGAGATGTAAATAAGGGTATTTCTAGAATAGCAGCATTTATGGCATGGTGGGGGGTATATCTAATAATAATTGTGAGAATTAATCAAGTGTTTATTCTATGCAAAGACTTGTGCTAAATTTCCATTATCACATTTGATGTCTCTTATAGTCTGACAACATAGGAACTATTATTATCCCCACTTTACAGATGAGAAAAACGGTGCTTAGACTGGTTGTCACTTTTAATTAATTTTCTCAGGATCACACAGCTGGTTGATGGGAGAGCTAGGATCTGAGCCTAAGTGGGTTAACTCCTAAACTTGTCCTCAAATGTGTTAGGATATGGTGTTTCTTAAAACGGGTGTTGGGGAAGATGAATCTCTAGGGATTTATAAGATATTGATCAGAAGGTGCCTCTTCTGTTTCGGGTTAGGTGTCATCTACTGAGATGGGGGATTGTTATGGAAGGGGTCTCAGGAGCAGATGGGAGATGCCAGCCTTAAGTATTTGGGACCACCTTGATGGAGATGCAGCCAGGCTGCCCTGTGTAGGGTTCTCTGCCCTTTCCATTACCCAGCACCTGGCCCCCAGGAACAACTGGCTGAAATGCCCTTGAACCGACAGGCTCCTAATGTGTTGGCTGAGTCTCCAGCAGCATGAGCAGCCTGTGACTGCCACCTGGACCCGCAGTCACGGCCGAGCTGCTGATTTATAATGCAGCTGCGAGGAAAGGCTGAAACAGCTCTTCTGTTCTTTTTAAATTTAATTGTGTTGACAGCAAAGCGTGAGTCAATGTAAGACTGACCAATAATTGACCAGGAGTCAGGAAGAAGCTGAGAAAAGCACTTGGATGTCAGCAGCAATGAGCTTGGGATTAGGGTTACGTGCAGAATCCCCTTGACAATTTAACTACAGCTTTTCCTGAAGACCTCCAAATGGAATTATAGAAACCTCTCTCCTAAGGAGGAGGGAGGGGGATGGGAATGAGCAGATTGATCACCTCAGTGCCAGACATATCAGAGCTCCAGGACAGAGGACGATTATTCCACTGTACTGAGGAATAAACTGAGGTCCGAGATGGGAAGTGTCTTTTTAATGCAACAGAGTCTGAAATTGAAGCCAAGGCCCCGGTTCATTCCTTTAATGCTGTGCTCCCTTTGACTTGATACCTTTAGATGTTTTGATCTTTATTTTTACCACAATGGTGGCCTACTTGGTTCATACATCTCTTTGCCCTCTTGTGTGCTGGTGTCTGCTTGGCTATGGGCCATTTGTTGTCACTGACCCTCTCACCCAGTTTGAAACTGCTGTGACTTTCTTTGAGCCCTGGACATATGGTGAGAGATTCTTCAGCTTGATTTAAAAGGAGAGAGTGCAGTATTTACAGAGTTGGACTTTGGAGCCAAGAAGACCTGAGTTCGAATCCAGGTCTATTATTTACTGGCCGTGTGCATGGAGGTGACTGTTTGACCTTTCTGAGTCTCTGTGTTCTTCAGATTGTTGCTGTGAGGATTAAGTAGGGTAATGTACATACAGTATATGACGGGCACGCATCACAGACACAAACCGTATCTAAAATATATGAAGAACCTTTTGAAATCCATCAAGAAAAAGGCAAACAACCTGACAGAAAACCAGGCAAAGACTGTGACCAGACAGTTCGCCTGAAAGGAAGGGCAAGTGTTCACTCAGCAAACAAAAGGATGCGCGCGCTTCCTCCTGGTCAGGGACTGACGAATGAAAACCAGGAGGCGAATCTCACACCCATAGGTTCGACAAGAATCTCAAAGTCTAACAGTGGTGGGGGTGACAACGAGGGGCAGCAGGGCCACTGCTGGTAAGAGAAATCGTGTCAGCCATGCTGGAGAACAATTTGGCAGTGTTTTTAAAAAGCAGAAAATGCAGATACCCTACAATCCAGCAAGTGTTCTTTTAGATTTAAGCCCCAGGAGACATTTTCAATAGTGGTCCTAGAGGTGTTCTTTTTAAACAGGGAAAACTAACTGATAACAGCTGAAATGTCTATTAATAGGTCCGAGGATAAATATATTTTGGAAAGTTTGTATTATATAATAGGTACATATACAGCTAAAATGAATTACCTCTGTGGATATCAACCTAGATGTATCTAAAAAATACAATATCACATGGCAACAAAATGACTCTATAAATAGTTTGTTATAGAAATCTAACAATATACATTAAAAAACATGGATGGGAAAGATGTATAGTCAATGCATTAGACATTGGCCCTTGGGAGAAAGAGAGGGGAACAACACTGGGAAATGGAACTTCAGCTGTATCTAAATAGTTTACCCTTTAAAAAACAGACGTAAACATGGCTAACCATTAGCATGGTTTATTTCAGGGGTTTGTTCATAGATGTTCATATTATTAGTATCAGGCACATTTTTTTGAGGCTTACTTGGATTATCTTCGGCTTATCTTTCTTTCAGACTGTTGGCCATCTGTTCTGATCTCAATTAGCCCCATGTGCTTCCTACACCTGAGGCCAGTCAGCCACGGGCTCTGTATCTGGCTCCTTCTACCCCTTCCAGCTCAGATGATGCTCCATACTGCACGTATGGGGCCTGGCTTCCCTACGGACTAGGGACGGGGCTAAGTGATGTCACCAGGAAGTTTACTGAGAGAGTGAACTGTGACCAATGGGAAAGGGGGAAGGGAAGGAGCCAGCAAACAAGTTCTTCCCCTTTTCTCCATCCTGAGACACCTTTCCCCACCTACAGCCTATCCACAGACATTTCAATTGAGTGGACTTTCCAAGGCACCAGCTCAAACTTATCACAGCTCATACGACCAGCAGAATACGACACCAGCCTGTATTTGCCTCCCATCCTTTTTCCCCTCACTTCCTTTTTCCATCACTCTCACTGCCCTAGGGTTGCATCAGCACTTCACCCTTGCCTCAGGCTCTGTTCTCCAACAAATCTAGGCTTAGATGTTATATTTTATGATTTTTGCATTACAAAAATAGTAAAATGCAAAGAACACAATAGATGCTCAATGCATAGTGGCTGCTGTATTAATATTGCTACAGCCAAATTATCATCAGACCCTGCCAGTCTTGGAGCTGCTAAAGTTGAAGGAATCATCAATGATTAGGTTTGGAGGAGACTTGATCTACTATTTTGTTACTATTGAGTCCAAACTTTAATTAATCAATGAATTTGTATTAGTATAAATGATAAAACTGAAAACCAGGGATTTTACTTAGACTTGTAAGCTACAGAGTACCTGAGTTGAGAGATACAAGTCAATATTCAATCAATCCCCAACTTTGGGTCACTCTACATCATTTCCGCAATCATTCTACTTCCCACAAAAAGCTGAGCAGTTTTTGAGCATGCAGTGGTGGCACTTACTTTCCACTGTGGTTCAGGTTGTCATAGCGCAGAAAGAGACCTGCGTGGATTGTCACTGTCAGCAGCGCATAGATGGCGATCATAATCAGCAGGACAGCCAGCTTCAGGACGGAGTTCAGCCGCAGGAAAACCGCACAGGTCACCATGGCCAGAACCCCAGTGAAGACAAAGTACTGGAAACAGAGAATGCAGGTGGCAGGATTCAGCAGGAGTGCGGGAGGCTCCTTCTCCTCGATGGACACCTGTGGGTCCCTCATGAATATTTGCTGAGCATCTCCGTCAATTGGAGGTTTCATGCTGTCCTCAAAGTCCCAAATTGAACTCATTTGCTCACCTCCACCCAAGCATCTATTCCCTATGTTCGGGAACTGCTGACACTATTCCTCATGCCAGAGTCTTGGTCTCATCTTTGCTGCCTTTCACCTCCCTGTGCCCCACAGCCAGGTCATTCCAGGTCTGGAGATGCTGCTTCCTTACTAGACTGCACATCCGTCCAGCTCTCCCTCTGCCCTGGTTCTGTTTCAGTCCTCACCCACCATTCTGGGACAGTATTCTGGCAGCTCTGCCTGCTCCTGGCCCCCAGTCCCCATGGACACACACTACCACTGTCTCTCCAGTATATCCCAAACATGGGTGGGATCATGTCGCTCCTGAACTGGAAGTCCTTTCGCTGTTCTCCATTCCCTCCGATGACATTCTCCTTCCCAAACAGAAAGCTCACAAGGCCCTCATGTCTTGGATTTCCTTTTGCTTTCCAAAGTCCCAGCTATGTTCCAGCCTCACCATCTACCTGCTGGCCCCCTGGCTGCTTCCCAGCTCTCCTGCGTCCCCGTGCTTTGCGTCCCACTGTCCTGCTGCTCATGCCCTACCTATATGAGGAAGCCCTACTCCAGGAGCAAATGTCAGCAGAGCTGGCCTCCCTCTGGAAAGCGCTTGTGGAGATCTCAACTCAGCCTCCCTGCACCACAGCTTTGCCCACAGCCCAGCACATCTATCTCCTGCATCAGAAGTAGCCGTTCCAATGGCCAGTGTGGAACCACTCAAGGGCTGGAGTGCTGGAGTGGCCCCTTGTGTCAGTCTGCCCAGCCAGATTCTAGCCTTCTGTAAGAAGCCTTCCTTACTCAGAAGTACCCCAGTAACTTACTCTGAATGGTGGTAAGCTTGGATTCTGACTATCCAGTTGGAAAAAAATAATAAAACTCATATCATCTGAGGCCCATGGGGTGGCTTTGATCTTGATACACTTTTTCTTTTGTAATTTTCAAAATAAGTGGTCAAGATGTGAATCATAATTCCCATTTTACAGGTGAAGAAACTGAGGCTCATAGAACTTAGATAAATCATTCAAGTTCTCACAACTAGAAGTGGCACCTAGGACACAGTAACGCAATCTGTCCATGTAAGTGTGACTCCAGGGGGCGTGCCAGACTTCTCATTTATAAAATGCATTCCACCCTTGTAATGCATGGCTCTTTCTAACGATTGGTTGTCTTCTCTCTCTTATTACATGAAGAGGCAATTTCTATCTAGGCAGAGAAGACCAATTAAGGATTTCTAGAAATCATTGAGTAACTAGTGAAGTATTGATTTCTTAAGCCAAACGGACACATTAATGCATATTTTCAACAAATAGTGATATCAAGAAATGTGTATAGCATCCTGAGCAAGGGCAAAGGCCCCATGCCTTTATGGTGCATTGGTGGGACTCAGAAATGAATATGGCACTGTCCCTGCCCCTCAGGGCCCCAGTGACTGGGGTGTCCTTTACTTCTGTTTCTTCTTTTCTTATTAACTCCAACTGTGTCCTTGTCTCAAAGGGATGACAAGTTTTCTTCAACTCTCCTTTAAGATCTTAAGATTTTTAGGTAACTCGTCTTGATGCCTCCATGCCAACATTTTTTTTTTCATTTGTTCATACATTTATTCATTCAACAAACGCTGTGGAGGCTCCCCAGTCAGAAGGGGGTGTTGACAACAGCACCCGCTCAGGGGTACTTGGAGATGACTGTGACGTGCAGGGCGCACCCGGCTCGGCCCGTCACTGGTGTGTCCTCTCAGGCCTGCACTCTGGGTACTGTAGGCACGGGAGGTTCTGAGCAGGGTCCCTGTGGCTGCACAGAGAGCGGCGTGTGGGTGGTGAGGGTGGGAGCAGGAGCCCAGGAGGCTCCCCAGATGGGGGGGCTGCTGCCCAGACAACCACCTGGGTTCCATGCCAACATTTTAACAAATAGAGGAAAGGTGACTAACTCTGAGGGGTCTTGTTTCATTGTTATCTGCCTCACAACGAAGGGCTGTGCATGGTTTTGTCAATGCAAATTATTAATCACATATAAGTGTGAAAGCTGTCAGAATGACTGTCCTTGAGCAAAAACTTATGAGGGCACAGCAGTTAAATTAAAGAAGTGTAACACGTATTTACCAAGTGCCTACTGCGATGAAGGCATGGTGCTAGGCACTGGGAATTCAAAGGAGGTTGTGGTCTGAAGTGTGAAACGACATGGAAATACCAAGAGTGAATGCACTGTGAGAAGTGCTCTGCCGGCAAGGTGATCAAAGGTCATGGGAGTGCAGAGGCAGGGGGAGCAGCAGCTTGCACAAGAGTTTACAGGACGGGTGAGTTGGAATTGGATTTGAACCACAGGTAGTTACTTCACATGACTGAAAATGGAGAGGGAAGGGCATTCGGAGGGGGTAGAATGAGATGAACTCAGAGGCATCGGGCACAAATCTATCGGAGAATGACTTTCTTGGGTGTATTAGGGAATCATATAATTAATCATAAGGAAAACTAGCAACAGAGGCAGGCAGATAAGTTTCAAGTGTGTTGTCCTCCTCCTTTGTCTACCAAGACTTCTGAAAATAAAATAGCTAAATATAGTCATACATTCGCACAATAGATTGACGGATCTGTCCTTGTTGCCTCGACCAACTGCGTCAGTGGCTCTGTGCCATCTCTGCCACCTGTCTCCATTCCAGTGACAGGAATCACCCTGCTCACTGCCTTGCACAGTTTAGGTAACTTTTCTACTTTGAAGAATAAAATTGAATCTTACGGCAATGATGTGAACCATGGACATCAAAGCAACAAGGCCCCTGGACAAATAACATCAGGAGCTTCTCCTCCATGTCTTTTGTACCAAGAATGAACAGTTGGGGTGGGACCAGGACATGGAGAAGAACAGGAAGGTACAGCAGTATTATGACTTTGGGAAAGCTTTCTGAAACCCTCTCTCCCTCAGCTACATCTGGACCCAACAGTTGCATGTTTCCTATCACTTGAGAGGATTTTGGATGGACCCAATGCAATTACTAAATTCCTGTCAGATGACAAACAGTTTCTGTGTTCTTTTAAATTACCCACAGCTTCTAGGGTGTTCCCTGTATGGATCCTGGGTATCAGGGTTCACAGGTGTGGTAGGGCAGAGATGGGAGGCGAACTACATTGGCGAGGCCCCTGTATGGCCGCTGAGAAGGCTGTACTTTATGCTACAGCCCACGAGCAGCTATGAATGGGTTCCATGTTTAGAATGGATTCATTAGATTGTGCTTTAGAAATAAATTATGATATGGAAACCTACAGGATAGATTGTAATTAATGGAGAGAAGTGGAAGATTTAAAGACAGGATTGGGGACCTACCCAATAGACTCAGCAACAGATAAGAGTTTGGCAACATGGTCTAGTTTTATGGGGAGGTGAGGAAGACAGAGGAGTCACAAATGGTGCCAAGATTTCTGACACGGATTAACCTACTAAGAAAAAAACTAGAGAAAAAGGATGGGGGAAAGGGAATGAGTTCAGCTTTAGCTTCTCAAGCTTCAGGTACTTGAACAGGTGATTTGGTGAGGACATCTCATGATGACCACAGATGAGAGGCTGAGGTACGGAACACAGACGGGATCCAGAGATGCACATTCACCATTGTTCAGCTGAACACACAGCAGTGGAGGAGCCTACCCGAGCAGAACATGGAAAATAAAGACAGATGAAACAGAAGCTAAAATTTACAGACTGTCATGTGTGAGGGGCTATGGAGGAAAAGAAACAAGCACGTTGATTAGAAACTATTGGGTGTGCGAGGAGGAGAATTAGGAGACAGTAGTGAAAAGACCTATAGCCTCTATCTGATGTCCAGCCACATCACACATCTTGGTGACTTCCAGAAATTAAGTGTGTTCCTAGAGGATAACAAGTTGACATTGTGAAGCATATACCCAGGAAGTACATGCTGCCAGTTAAGAACAATTAGCAAAAAGTAACACGGTGGTGCTGTCAGTGTAAGTGTACACCCTCCAAGGCTGCTCCCCTGGCGTGGGCAAGAAGCGTAGGGTCTGGAAGGATCTGGCTCCCTGAGAACAATGCAACGGTTACTATTTAAAGCCAAGAGATCAATAATGTTATAAAATTGTGGCCTGTTCAAATTTTTAGTCACCTGTTGTCCATGGAATTATGTAGATAATCTCATATGTAGAGCATAAAGACTAATGTATTTTAACAATTTGCTACCGTCCAATCTTCCTTAAATTCAAATCTTCCCTTGAGCAGGCACTATTTTCCCAGTTACCAAAGTCTCTCAGACAGAGAGAGAAACAAGAAACTGACATTTCATGAGTGATTTATATATATTCTCTCTATTTGTCACCCAAACAATCTTACAAGATAGGTATTATCAATAATTCCATTATATAGATGAGGAAACTGAGACTCAGAGAGGTTAGGTGATTTGTTCAAGGTATACAGCTAGTAAATGACAGAATAAGTCCTTGTTCATGCTATGTCACCACACAGCCTCTGTCATTCAAATCCACTGTTTCTCATACTCAGTTAAGGTCCAAGTCCAAATACTGTCCAAGTCATATACTGGTGGTGCAATTAGACTTGGAATCTCAGCTTCAGTGAGGTAGGGCTTGCTGGCTCCCAAATCACATGGTGCTATTATTATGGCTTTTGGCTCTTTGTGGGGAAAGGCAGTTCCAAAAATTATCATTTGGGAAAAAACAATCTCCTCTATGTTTTTAGGCGCAACATAAAATCATCCCTGTGCCCAAGCAAAATGAGCTTATATAACATCCCTTTGTTTAGCTAGAAAGTTCTGAAATAGCCGTGAAGCCTTTTGGCATTTACTCTTTATTTGCATTATTTGGTGGGTCTGCCACTGTGGAGGCGTGGGGATATCTAATTTTAGTGTGAATACCAGCTGGGGATTTTAGACCACAGTGAATAGTTTTCTCCAAAATCACTGAGGGTTCTGATCCTTACCTGTGGGGTTAACCAGAAAAATTATGGCCAGAGTTTAGGGGAGCACTAATTTTTACAGTTACTTTTAGAATTTAAAATATCTTATTTGCTTTATCATAGATTCACTTTTCTTTTAATTGCTCGTCTTCCTCTTTCTTGCTTTTTCTCCCCTCATCTTCACGATGGTGACAGCTAATGTTCAGGGAGCATGTCAGGCACTAGAAGTTGTGCTGAGTGAATACACTCATTCTCTCAATGGAAGCGTTATGCTAACCAGTGGAGGTGGGTGCAGCTGCTATCCCCAGTGTGGCAATGAGGTTCGAAGAGGGCAAGCAACTTACTCAAGGCCACACAGGTATAAGCATCAGTGCAGCAATTTAAGGCCAACATTTTCTAACTGGAGGTTTTTGGCAGCCCCTCTGTAACTGCTACTCCTTCCAACGCTATGGGTCAGGGTGGCAAACGGTGGGTCAAATCAGGCTGCTATGGTAAAGAGTCCAGATGTTCACCTTGTAGGCCAGTGGGATTCCTGTACCCAAGGGCATGCCAGGAACTGGCAAACTGTGTGTGTACAGGATTGGTCCGATCGCAAATATTTTTGGCTTAGTGAGCTACATTGTCTCTATTGCTATTACTCAACTCAGCCATTGTACTACAAAAGCAGCCACAGACAATTGCTAATAAATGGGTGTGGCTATGTCCTCCAAAATCTTTATTTACAAAACAGATGGCAGGTGGAATTTAGCCTGTGGCCATAGCATGTGGATCCCCGGGCAAGAGGATCCTTTAATTATGAGAGGAAAATCTTAAAACTCTGAAAATATCTCACTTTTCAACCATTCTATTTTTTTGTATGTTTCATAATATCCATGACATGTTAGCAGAGTGGTAGAGGTAGGAAACTTATCAGCAAACATATTGGTGGTGCAAGCTCAAAACCTTTTCACTGGAAATAATAAATCACAGCTGACATTTGATGAGCAGATACTTTGTGCCAGGTGTTGGTCTAAACACTTTACATGGATTAATTCACTTAATCCTCATAATCACCATAAAATCTCATTTTATGATAAGGAAACTGAGGCATAAAGATAGAGCTGTGTGACCAAAAAGCTTACCTACCACTTTCCTAGAACTGAGAAGCCCATGAGCACTGTGGTCCTGAGTTTGGGGATTCAGGTTTGGGGTTAAAGGTATATATTGCAATTTAGAGTGAACAGAAGGCCCAGGTCAGTAGTTCAGGAATACCAGCTTCATGTTGGACAACATGTTAGAAATTCAACATCTGCCAACTCATCCAGGTAGGTGCCGTGAGAACATGATATTCTTTAACTCCATAACAGCCATGGAAAGAAGGTATTATTTTCCCCATGTTACAGAATGGGGAGCTGAGATTCAGAAAGATAATTCAAGATCCCATTGCCAGCAGCTCAGCTGGGCGTGAAATCCAGCTTCTTCCTAGCTCTAAGTACCTGATTCTTGGCCAGCTTGCTACCTCTTGGGACGCTCCTCATGCCCTCCAAACTATGGCGTTTCAGAGAACTGGTGTCCCACAGAGTCCAGGAAATCGGAGCCCACTCATTACTTGGTGGGGGAGGAAGTCCCAGAGCCTGTGGTCTGCCTCATGCAACCCCAAAATGAGAACCGGTCCCATCCTGCTGGACACTCTTAAGAAAAGCCGAGTTCCTCCCTAGGACTGAGCTGGATTTAGAAGTATGGGCTCCAGAATAAGCCAGGCAGGGTCCGAATCACAGTGCCGCCTTGCTAACTGCAATAAGAAGAGAAGGACAGAAAGAAGTGACGGAGAGTGGCACTGAGCAAGCTGCCTTCTGAGGCTTCAGTTTCATTACCCATAAAATGCAGACGATAACACCATCTACCCTGTACATCTCCAGGGTTTAATGATGCTATGGATACCAAGTAGAGGCTCTACACCTGGGATGGGGGCGGGGGTGAGGCTTTCTTTCCTTTTCCAAACATTTCTCAAACCAAATCTGGCATCTCGGTGAGGGAAAAGAGAGCCTTCCTCCACCCATGTGTTGGAGGGGGTCTTAAAGAACCAGGGTCCTCAAGGTGTAGAGTTGGCTGGGTCTGTGGGACATCCCACCTGCCCTCCCTCCTGACCAAGAACTTCTGTCCCAGTATATAAAGGGCTGAGCTGTGGCTCACAGAGCCCAAGACTGTCCTTCGTCCAGCCCCTTAGGATGACCCCAAGGCCCGGAGCCTGACCAGTGGCTCTGTGGCCAAGAGAGGGTCAGACTGCCATTTTTCAACGGTGGCTGTCCCATTGGGACACCTGCAGATTCTGTGGCATGCCGCCCACTTTGCACCACTGTAAGTGTAGTTGGGGTTTTCTGTGTTTGCGGTTCACTAGCTTCTTCCCTCCCTTCTCCCCTTCCCTTTTCTTCCTCCTTTCCGTCCTTCCCTATTCCATGAGGCAAACACAGATGAGTCTGAGCGCTGACCCTGCACTGTGTCCTGTACTGGAGAGAGCTGCACATTCTGCTGCAGGATTTGAAGATGAGCTGGGGGAGTGAGGGGGGGAGGACGAGACAAAGGGAAAGAGGAGAATGCACAGTGGGAAGGGTGAGGAGGGATGAAGAGGAGGAGGACAAGGGGGAGAGAAGTAGGGAATGGGCAGAGATGGGGGCAGGAAAGAGGCAGGGAAAAGCAGAAGATACAAGGAAAGGCAGAAAAGGGGAAGAAGGACAATCAGCCTCTGGAGCACTTCCTAAGGCCCTGCGGCCAGTCCTGCTAGTCTGGAGCTGGGGGAGGTACCTGGGCCCAAGACTTGCCCAGGGGAGCTCATGAATAAATACCTCTGGGTAGGAGCAGATATCTGTAAACACAGCTGAGGAATTGAAAGTCAGGTTCTTCAAGGGTATCGACTTGTCAAAATCACACCACAGCTGCGGATTAAAAAAAAAAAAAGAATAACAACAAAAAGCCAAAAAAACCACAGGAACACCAAGTCAGTGTGAGTGCTGGAAATGGGGTCGTGAGCTTGCGCGGCTCGGCTTGGCAAAGGCTTGGGGCAGAGCAGGCCCGAGTGGGGCTTGATTTCAGAATGCAAGTGCCGGGTTGGAGCTCCTCTTTCATTTCAAAGGAAGCACTGGTTCAGAGAGAGCATTTGCACGCCAGTCACAAAACTAGGTTAAGACCGCTCTGTGGGCCCCATCGCTGGAATGTACTTGTAGGGCTCAGAAGAGAAAGCCAGATGGCAAGAGAGAAGGTCTGGGCTACACCACAGCCTGTCTCTACATCGACAGCTGGGAGGATTCGAGGGATCTGTGGGGGCACATTTTCCAGAAAGACGTTTGGCATTGGGGTGGTGGGCATTTCCTAGGATACTGCTGCAGGGAATTTTGTGGTGCTCAGTAAAGAACTGCTACCACTGGCGGAAGGCCTCCTCTGTGCCAGACACTTTGTATGAAAAGGCCTCACAGCCATGTTGTGATGTAGCTACTATTTTAATCCCCACTTTACAACCAAAAAATACAAAACTCTGAGAAGGAAAGTAACTTGCTCAGGGTCACCATGCTGATTAAGTGCTGGGGCTGGAATTTGAACCCAGGTCTATCTGACTCCAAAGCCTCTGAGCTTTCTTCTGTACCACTGTGGCATGTGTGGCCCCCAAGTAACCCTGGCTTAGGCTCCTTGGGTTTATTTCTAAATCCTGCACCCCAGAAATACCTAATTTGTTTAAGACTTGAGATCCTGATTATAACTCCACAGGCCATTATCAACAATCCTAAGTATTTCCATTTTCAATTGCTATATCTATAAAATATTCATTAAATGATGAATTTAATGAGATTCTGATTCTCCTTGATCTTTATCTCACTGAGTCCTTTACTCCAAGGCCAACCACAGAGCCTGTGCAATATAAACTCTAAGTAATTGGGCCAATTTGGATCAAGAATTCCAGACGGCATGCACTTCCAGCTCACAGGCTGACAATCGTGGGAGTCTGTAGTTTGCGTTCCTGAGCACTTGGAGACCCTCCCTCAGGCCCGGAGGGCACGGTGAGGGCTTCAGCTGCAAGATGGTGCCTCAACTCGCCTCTCTTGACGTGCTAGGGTTAAAGCCTGGAATCAAGATAAATCCCTCCTAATATCTAGATCCCTGTCATGGACAGCACAAGACTGCTTGTATATGCATAGAAAATGCCTGTAGCTACTATGTTATCACGCAAGAGAGAAGATGAAAGCATTACAACGTAGATCACCAAATAAAAACAATGATAAATATGGCAGTTGGAAATTCATCTAAGTTCAATGTGTCACATCCAATATGAACTCTTAGAAAGTCACAGAGGCAAGGTGCCCAACCTTCCTGAAAGGCAGTTTCCTCATCCATTACAAGGGAACAATGATACCTACCTGTAGCACATAGTAGGTGCTCAATAAACGACAGCTATTTTATTTTCATTCCCTTCCCCCATCCCCGACTCCCATTCGCAGAGCAACAGTTTAGCAAATGAGAATGAGCAGAGTCATGGAGTCAGACAGACCTTATTAGCAAGTTATTTCATGTCTCTGAGCCTCAGTTTCTTCAGTCATAAAGTGGGGATAATGAGATTTACCTCACGGGGTTTATGTGAGGATTAAAAAAGAAAAACACATATAGCTCCCCCTTCAGTGCATGGCACATGGCAGGTAGGTACTTAATAAATAAAGACTCTTATTTAAGATTACCACTGATTGGTCACTGACAATACAGACACTTTAGGGCATTTGAGCTCCTTTGGAACAAATAATCTCCCCCCTGGAAAAAGGCAATTTGCCAACAGTAAAACGCACAGTTGTGACAGTAGCCACATTTCTGTTCTCTGTCCCTAAGCTTGGGGCTGGCCCAGGCACATGAGAGTGACAGGTATCAAGAAAGGCAATGCAAGACGCTGCAGGCTCCATAGCTCTTACTTCCTGGCTGCGCACTACGTACCAGAGGGCTGGCGGGTTTGGAATGCTTACGATATTTAGGACGGCGCCCAGGAAATTAATCAAGATGGAAGCAAAGATGATGACATTTCGGGCCAAATAGGTCTCATTTATCCAACAGCAAGTTTTCCGGAGGATGAGGGGCAGACACTTATAATCCTCCGCTGTGGTGATGAGGACCAGAGCTGAGTGTAGCATAATCAGGACGGAAAACTGGACGGCCATCGGCATTACCCTGCAGGAAACAGAATGAGGGTCACTTGGTGTCAATCATCTGATACCCACTCCCTGGGCAGCACTGCTAGTCACCTGCATGATCACCTTTCCCACCCTTGCACCCAATAATTCCTCTAAAGCTCCATTTGTTTAAGAAAAAGGCTGTTAGTAGAAAACTCTTGTTGTTATGTTCATCCCCAGGATATTCTCTCTGTAAAGAACCTTTGCAACGAATGTCAAATATTTGGCTTGATTTATTGCTTCTGCATAATCTTTTCATTATTTATTTATTTATGTTTATCATTCATCTGTTTTACTAGGCAACTGCTGCCAAGGCAACGCACCACTGGAATTTTATCTCAATACTCTGGCTGTGGGAGGGACCCACATGCTCTTTCCCCTTCAGGTGGGTCTTACAAAATACGTTCCTTCTTGGTCTACTCTGATGCCAAGAACTGAACTTGGCATTTGTTCCAGGTTGTTGCACAGTTTGATTAATGATTGCCAAGGTTTGCACGGAATACACTATGTGCCATTTGGGACATGGGTAAGGGTGCAATCTGAGATATGGGTAAGGAGAACCCATGCTTGAAGTCACCCTAGAACATCACTCTTGGGTCTACATCTCGCGCTTCAAACTCTTAGCAAAGCTCTGTCCAATGGCAGCCCTGTCTACTGGACACCTCTAGTGGGTGTCAGGCTGTTTCTAGCAATTCAGTGATCCCAAACCCCAACTCCAGAGGCATCTTTGACTGCTTCCTTTCTTTACTAAGCCACCTGTCACCAGGCATGTTGCTCCTCCTTGGGAATTCATCTTTGTTTTCTTATTCTCTGTCCAGCTATTCATGTCGTACACTGGCATCTCTTAATTTCTCTTCCTCTGTTTCGGCTAGCAAACTGCTGCACGGTAAAGGGTGCCCTGATGGAAATGGTGGAGGATTTGGTATCCTTTCCTTCCTCTCTAAAGTAGAGTTCGTGCATTTGGCTTCAATGTTTTCCACTGGCTGATGCTCAACAAATATGCATTTAGTGAATGAAGGTGGGCCCACCTTCTTCTATCTCTACATCTTACACTATCATTTTTACTATTCCCCCCTGGATTTTCTTATTTATTATTAATAACACCAGTGTAAGTAATGAACTGAGCTGTGACTATGTGCTAGACACAGTGCTAAGCACTTTATGTCTCATTTCCATTCCTCAGAACAAACCTAAGAGGTCTTTTGATCTCTTTTTATCAGATGAAGATTTAAAGTTCAGAGAAAAGCAACCCCCAGGGGCCATTTGAGCTGGTAAGTGTTAGAGCTAAAGCCCACTCTGCTATGCTGATCACTTTGGTGACTAATTTCTCTCTCATATTTGCTGTAATTTGTTTGGTTCATGCTATTCATTCAAGCTTTTTTCCCAGGCACAGTGGCAGGCACCAGGGGGCGCTAGGACCAAAGAGACATCTTCCCCATAGTCAAGGAGATCATACTCTAGAAGGGATGTGGACATACAAATGATGGACTATTAGATAATATGCTGTGGTCTAGAATATAGAAAAGGGAATCAAGGCAGTCTTCACAGAAGAGGTGGCATTTGGGTTAGGCCTTGGAGGTTGAAGACAGGGTTTTTAGGGAGGGAAGATTGAGAGAAGCATCAGTAGGAGAGTGACAACATAGTTGAGTTTCTGATAACCCAGGTGGTGAGGTTGTGGGACTGGCTAGGGGTCTGCTAAGTGCTGTGCTGGAGGGCATCCCCGGCAGGCAATGTGTGGATGTTTCAGAAGTGTAACGGGCATGAAGGGATCTGTGTATCTGAAGGACAACCGTGGTGGGTGGTGGAAGAAGGAGTGAATAGGAGAGAAAGTATTCAGGTTTAAATAGTTGCGGTCTGAGTTAAGGGAGGCATACAGGGTAACAGCACCAATATTTGGGAGTTTCTGGGAAATATGTGGAGGTAATCTTAATGAGTGTTTGGTATGTGTGTATGCAGGGGGCATTTGGCAGAGGGTGGTCATCAAGGACAACACGCATGTTTTTATCAAGTGGTAAATTCAGGAAAAGAAGCTAGTCAAAAGGGGAGAAGTATGATAAATCTGATTTGGGGCAAGTTGAATTTTGGGTGTTGTGGATCATGCAGCTGGAAGCATTGAGATGTCTAGGAGGTTAGAGGGACGGCAGTGGACTTTGGGACTGGAGTGAATAGGTGGCAGCTGAACCTGAGGTTGGGAGAACTCGTAAAGGACCAAAAGTCAGGCTATGGGAGAAGCGGATGAGCTGGGAGGAGAGAAGGCAGCAAAGGAAATTTAGGACATCTGGTCAAATAAGCAGAGAGCACAGCCTCATGACAGGCAGGGGATATGACATTGGCAAGGAGGGGGTAACCAAGCCTGTCAACTAGTGCATGGCCAAGCAGCACCAAGGTGGAAGGGACTCCTCCTACAGACCCAGCTTTCATTGCTGGAGGTTTTATTTTTGCCTTAAAAAAGAAACACTTGCAGTTTTGATTTTATGGATCACCTTGACAGGAAATCTGTGGGACTTCCAGCTAAGAACATAAGGCTTGTACAGCAGTGGGTTCCCAGAGGGCTCTGGGAAGATGGGATTCCCCTCCCCCTGGGACCCCCCCTCTATAGGCTGGAAAAACAACTCCCTGACAGCACACCATTATTTCTGAGCACCAGGGGTGGCAAATGAAAGAGAACACAGAGGCAGGTGGGTTGCTCTGTCAGGCGGTCCCAGATGGGCCAGTTCTGAGGCTGACGCATCTCAGTAACATGAGGTGGCCATCGAGCTATGAAGGTTGTTTCAAAGCCTGAGGCAGAAGCAACTGGGCAAAAGCGACTTTGAAAGCTGCTCGGCAGGAACCTCTGACTCTGCCATGGCCACCAATGCCATCCAGACTGCGTGAGGACCCTCGCATGGTACACAGGCCCTTGCACCGCGCTTGGCGCGCGCTCTCTCTCTCACCTTTCCGCACTCCATGGGCTATGTTCTAACTGCTATGCTACTCAACCTCTGTGTCTCAGAGCGCTGGCACTTTCCACTCTCCTGGGGGAATGTCTTGTTCATCCTTCAAGGCTCAGCTGTTCACTGGATTCATCCATGACACCTGGCGTAGGGCTGAGTGTGGAGTGTGCTCAATAAATGCTAACAGAGTTATGTTTCTTGTTATGTTTCTCACCAGCCTCCACCAGGAAGAGGATTCCCATGGACACTCCCAGCCCCAGTGTCTCCACCTCTTCTAGGATGAGGAAGGCCGCCCCGCTGGTCAGAGCCTTTCTGGGGTGTTCGGTAGATGTGGCTCTTCTTGGACGGCAGGGCCATGGTTGAAGTTCAATGTTCATGCAACACTCAGAGGTTCGTCTCCTACTTCTTGGTCCACTGGGATGGTTGGGAAGCCACAGCCTCTACTTTCCCTGTGGGAAGATGCCTGGCCATCTCTTCTCCTTGGCCAGGCCATCTTTTCCTGAGCAAAAAGCTCAGATGCCCCTAAGAAGTCCCAAGGGGCACCTTCCCAGATGCCCCTCATTCCTGTGGCACTGGGTGTGGTCGACTTGTATTGTTCTTTCCCACACCAGAGTACAACCCCACGCTGGGGTCAGAAGGTAGAGGTGGGGGAGGTAGGCAGAGATCCAAGAGATTCGGGATGGATCCCATGTGGTCTCTTGGCTTTAATCACAGTCTGTGTTCCCGCTCTGATCATAGTTTTGCAAAGGCAAACCAAGCATTTGCTTGGAAATTTGTGAAATTGGTGCTTGTTGCCCACCTAGCCGTTGTGCATTTGTGTGTAATTTAGGTGGGGCTCAGGGAATGCTGGTGGCTTTGCACACAGAACCCACCTGAGCCTCTACCATAGTTTTCAGTGATCAGCACTTTCTTCTGGGTTTGCCGAAACATGGGAAACTAGGGACTGAATTTCTATGTCCTTTAAAATTCACATGTTGAATCCTAACACCCAATCTGATGGTGTTTAGAAATGGGGGCTCTGGGAGGTAATTAGGTGAATGAAATCGGTGCCCTTATAAAAGGGACCCCAGAAATATTCCTTGCCCCTTCTACCATGTGAGGACCCAGCAAGTGGACAGCTGTGGAGGAACCAGGAAGAGAGGCTTCAATGGACACTGAATCTGCTGGTGACTTGATCCTGAACTTGCAGCCTCCAGAACTGTGAGGAAGAAATTCCTGTTGTTTATAAGCCACCCACAGTCTATGTTTGTTTGTTTTTTAATATAGCTTCCTAAATAGGCTAGGACAGGAGGTAAAAGGTAGGCAGGTGGTCCAGTATCAAGAGCAAAGGCTTGTGTGTTTGAACCCTTAGCTCTGAAACATAACCAGGGTCATAGCCTGGGGCAAGGTAACGATCTCTTCTGAGTATCATTTTTTACTCTGCAAAACAAGGAATGGTAATCTACCTCTGAAATGAGGCTCTGAGGTTAAAAGAGTAAAGCAGTGTAATGCTTAGCACATAATAAGAACTCAAGGAAACATCAGTTTCTTTCTCTATTCTCAGTGAAATTCAGAAAACCAAAGGCATCTTAAAGATCTGGGGCAAGGGTATTAATTACAAGACTGGCTTTCTAAGCAAAACACTGGCATTGCATATAAAATTCCTCTGGAAAGCTCAGCAGCAGCTTCTCAGAGTTCATTTACTTTTGCATACAGAAACATTGCAACATCAGATTGTAATTTTTATCTAATTACAGAGCTGCTTCAGCATCCAGGGGTTCTGTATTTGCTTTTGCATTGTTGGTGAACGTGAGAGGCAAGGAAACCTTTCATTTCTGAAACTGAGTCTGAAAAAATATGACACGGGATTTGCAAAACAGCTCTGTCCAAATCATTTCTAGACATTAAGTTCTAATGATTCTCTGCAGTCTGTCTTCAAAATGGGGTCTGGGTGGGCACCATGATTTGATGTTTGCAGGGGGGCAAGGATCAGGAAGCATGAGTGAACAGCCTATTGCAGCTTGTGCTGCAGTAATAAACAGAAACTCAGACCGTATTGAAAGATGGTACTTGTACTGTCCTTTAGAATATGCAAAGGTCCTATGAGTTCGAGAATACACCTGTTCCTTATAGCAACCCTGAGAGGTAGGTATTCTTAACTGCTTTCGCAGATGAAAATCCTGTGGCACAGGAAAGGGCAAGGAACCAGAATTTATCAAAGTGGGTATGGCTCACTTAATTCTTATAGCAGCTCTAGGAAGTCGGCATTGCTATTCCCATTTTACAGATGAGAAAACTGAGGCTTCAGAGAGATCAAGCACATACACACAGTTAATAAGATGTACAGAAAATAGCAAGGGCCAGTGCCTCTTTTTTCCTGTCTGTCCTCCCACTCTTGCTTTCTTCCTGCCAGGCCAGCTGGGCAGTGCCATGCTCTTGATGCCTTTCGCTCTCTCCCTCCTTCTTCTCTTCCCCACCTCCCTCCTCTTCCCCTGCTCCCCCTCCCCTACGTCTCTCTCATCACCATGCATGCAGACTTAGATACATTACTCTATAATCACAAAAGGTATTTCTGGTCTTTCCTCAGTTTACCCTGCTTGGAGAGGACCATCTACATGATGTGGCAATTAAAGGAAAGAGCCAGGCAAGCCCTGTCTTTCTTTGCCAGGATGCATTAATTTTTGCTTTGGAGGCTGGGACTTAGCCATGGTCACATGAGCAGAGACTGCTCATCTGCTAAAAAGTCCATGACAGAAGAGATGCCCGTGTTAGGCACCTGCCATCTGTTTAGTCACAAAGAATCAACTGGAAACAAAATGAGTTGGACAGGAAACAAGCCCACATTAAAGAAAGCTCATGCTGTGTTGGGGGCAAATGGGCCACTCAGTTCCCACAACATGTTGACTGTCTGGTCAGAGCTCAACTCTGAAGTTTTCTTCATTGTCAGTTTTTTCTCTTCTCTGAACAAGAGAGGAAAAGGCAATGGCTAATATTTTGATTACTGGCTTCAGGCTGCATTTCTGGGCAGCCAGCTGCTGGGTGAGGTTCCAGGTCTTCTTCGCCTGAACCCAGGAACTGGCTGGCTATCCTTGGTCACACCACCAGGGAAGGGAATTTGCCCAGGCCAGCTGGGAAGTGCCCTGCTTGCTTCCTATGGGGCACAGTGACCCCTGCTTTTGTCCTAGTGCCCCGTGCAGCCCCCCAGGCCCATCTGGGGTTCCTCTTGCTCTCTCATACCCCCCATCCAGTCAGTCTGGGAGCTCTCTGTCCTGAATATCTAGCAAATTCTTCCTTTCTGGTCCACCCCACAGCCATTGTCTTACCCATGTTATTTCTCACCAGGAGTCTGGCAACTGCTTCCCGATTGGTCTTCCCAATTTCAGACCCACCCCTTCCTGTCCATCTTCCATGTCCAGCGTGATCCCTCTAAACACAAATCCAATCGTATCACTTCATTGAATAAAACGCTCAGTAAGGTCTGCTCTGCCAACCTATGACAATTCCCCAGCAAGGCTTACAAACTTCTGCCCTGCACAGCACTCAGTTTCCAGCCGTTCCTCTTTCCTGCTTCTCAGTGCTCTCCCCTGACCTGGCTCCTTCAGGAGGCAGGTGAGATGTCAGTGTCACCTCCTCTAGGAAGCCTGCTGTGATCCCTTTACCTCACCTCACTCCTCCACATCCCATCCCACCTTACCCTTTCCCTATTATAAGAGTCGTTGCACCATATTGGAGTTGTTCAGCTAATTGTCTTTCCCCAACTAGACTAGACGGTAGGCTTTATGATGGCAGGGGCCACGACTGTCTGTCTCCAGCATCCAGCACTGACACTGGTCCTTTTCCAAGGACCCTGGTCCCCATGTGGCTCTTGGGTAGTCAGGGGACCCATTCCCTTAGGCCACTCCTCCCTGCTACCCTTCCCTGATTTGTTCAGTCCCACAGTATATACGTATCTATGCACACAGCATATACATACCCATGTGCATATCAAAGACATAGCTACATATTTACCGACATTCATAGCTTATGAGTAGCTACTTCTATAGCATATATTCTATCATATGCATACATTTTAAGCATTTTTTTGTTTCCTTCTGCTAGCTTATAAGGTCCAGGAGGGCAGGTTTTTGCTTTGTTCTTTTTGTTGTTGTTGTTCAGTGATGTATTTCCAGCATTCATAACAGGTCTGGCTCATAACAGGCATCCCATGGCTATTGGTGCCCACATTTAGCAGAGGCACATAGGCCTTCCTTCTCTCTCTCTCTCAAAAAAACATTTTTTTAAAACGTAAAGTGAAGCATAAATACAGAAAACCACACAGAAGTATAGCTTACTTAGCTATCATAACATTTCTGCCTTTGTAATGACCAATGAGTTCACAAATGGCATCTGGCAGGGACCTGAAAGTCCACCCGCCAGGTCCCGGCTCCTCCTTTGGTCCTCTCTCCCACTCCTGTTTATCATTTTCCATTTCTTTGTAGTTTCGTCATCTATTTTAGACACTATAATTTAGTCTTGCTAAATTATTTTTTATTAAATTTGATTTATCTTTTAAAGAAACTACATATTTTCTCTTTAAACCTTTCTTTACACTTTATTTATTGAAGAATATGTGCCCTTCAACCTGTAGCATTTCCCACTGCCTACATTTTACTTTTGCATACTTATTCAATATCCTCTGTCCTCTATGATTCCTGCAAATCGGAATCCTGCAAATTGATCTCTGTGGTAAGACTACAGATGCTCTGTGTTCTTCCATCAGGAGATATGTTTTTCCTTTTGTGCTGGTAACATACTTTGATGATTAACTTCTACATCCATTCATTCATTGGAAGACTGGAAAAAGGTGGCATTTGAATTCTATAAAATTTATAATAATTATAGTTTATAGTAATATTTTATAATTAATAATAATAGTAACTTACAATTCTTTAAAATTAATTAACTTGAATAATTTTATGATATTTCCACTCAGCTTCTATTTGGTGATGTTGTAGCCCAGTTCATGCAGGAAAGAGAAAAAAATTTGTTTCTTTCCCTTTTTTACTAGTTTCCAAGATAACTAATTAGTTCCCTATCATCCACCAATGGCTACCAACTTCTAAAAATGTCATTATAAACTCATGAAGTTAAATATCTTTGCTGGGTTTTGATTGATCATTTTATCTGTTTCCCATACTGAAGTTCAAATTATTCCACCTCTGGACAATAGGAGCTTCCTCAGTGTGGCCTTTGGACATGTCTAATGAGCTTGATGACTTCCTTACTTCCTTGTAGGACAAGATGCTCTCAGCTCAGCTCACCACTTGCTGTGTGTTAGTTAATTTGAACATCTTCCCCTCACAGAAACAGGCTGTTCAGGCCCTCCTTCCTGTCCCCAGGGTCAATTCTGAACTCCTTAACACATCACTGCGGCCATTGAACTTCTGCTAGCTCACTCCTTTTTCAGCCACGGTGCCCACCACATCTTTGCACGATATTTTACCCTGGACTCTCCCATGTTCTCATTTTTCTAGAAACCCAAGGTCTTCACATCTCTGTGCCTTTGCCAGAGATGTTTTGCAAACTGGAAATACTCTCCCACTCTTTCTCCCATGTGCTACCCAGCTCAAAATACCATCTTTTCTGCAGACTTTTCCTTAGACCACCTAGTCAGAAAGAACTGCCGCTTCTGGTACAAAGCAGTTAAGTGGTTCACAGCATCAACTCTGCCTCTGGGTTCGGTTCCCAGCTCAGCCATTACTTGGACATGTGACCTTAGGTAAATCCTCATCTACAGAATGGGAATTAGAAGGCTGCCTCACTTAGTAGTTATTTTGGGGTCCTAACGGAAATAATACATACAAAGAATATGGCACTTTTCTGGCATGCTAAGTGCTCTGTACCTGGGAGCTGTTACTAATGTCTCGCGCCCCCACTATATGATGTCTTAGAGGATGCAAAACTCATCCTGCAAAATTATACCACCCTCCAGGTCTAGCATGTTGTTTTGCCTATGTTAGACATTTAACAAATATTTGTTGCTGTTATTTTTAACCACACAAAAACGGAAAATTCATGGCAAGTTTAGGAAGAAGGAAATCTACCTGAGAAAGGAGTCAGGGGCTACCTCACAGTTCAGGAGGGAGCAAAGCACGTTGGACTAAGCCACAGCGAGGTTCCAGTGCTGGCTGGCACTTCATCCTGCAGGATGTCGGTCTGGGCCTGACAGAGTGTGAGGAGCCTGGACTGGGTGAGACTTCCTGGGTTTGAATCCAGGCTGGGCATTTCTCAGCTGTGAGACTCTGTGCAACTTATTTCATTTCTCCAGGCTTCCGTTCTCCCCTCTTTAAAACAGGGACAATAGTACCTACCTTATAGGGTTGCCATAAGGATTTCATGAGTTACTGTGTAAGGTATTTGGAATAGTGACTGGTGACATTCAGGTATCTACAGTATTATTAAAATGCCAATTTTGCTGACCCAGGGAGATTTGATGCTGTATGTATGGACAACAAAGAGGTAATTAACAACGGAAAAGGCAAAGGGTGATTGAGGCTCTAATACTTCCTGCATTTGTGGACGCAATGTCAAATAAGTCTGGGACCTATTTTGATTTGGGTTGTCGTTTTCATTAGAATTGGGAAACAGACTCTTGTCTTGGTAGAGTAATAAGATTATTATGCAGAGAAAGAATCAGATAAGAAAACCACTGACATCGTCAAGCACTTTGGTGTGGATCTTGGGGCCTGTTGTGTTAAATCTGATCCTTTGAAAAGGCTGGCCTGCTGGCTGCAGGTGAGGGGCCATCAGCCCACAGAGACATTTCCCCGGATAATTTGGTTCTTTCGTACTTACCTTGAAGAAGGAAGCAAACTTTGTATTGTTGTGATAAATAGGAGAACGATAAACGCACAGACCAAGTTCGACTTGAACACTTCATCCCTCATTTGAGAGTACTGGAATTAAAGAAAAGGAGAATAAATTATTTAGCAGCAGAGTTGAGCATCTGGAAGAGTTAAGTTTTATCATGGTTGGAGTTGGGGGAAAACAGCAAGAAGAGACAAGGCACTTAAATATCTTCAAAATTTAAGTGGAATTCATATCTTAATAAACCCTTCACAGAACATGACCTTCACCCCACCCGGTAACGTGCCAGTGAGAGCCCAGGCGGGGCTACAATTCCCCTTCCAGTAAAAGGTAATTGGGGAGGGACTGCATGAGTTCATCTGGTGCTTCCCCTCCCTCCCAACTAACATCATTTTAACAAAACAGAAGAGCCCACATCCATATATGTAGCAAATCAAATTCACATTGACTTTCTTCATGAGTAAATGTAAGTCATTTAAGGATCTCTATTTCTTGTTAGCGTTGGGAGATAGGGGAATGTCTTATCAGAGTCTTTCTGTCTCCTTTTCATAAAAACTATTGAAAAATAAACTCACAGAATCTTAGAAAAGAGTGCAGCCTAAGAGATCTCCAGCAAGTGCAAGCCCTTTCATTCCACACGAGAGAAACCAAGACTGATCGACCAATATGCCTGATTATCTTCTGCCGTCTGCTCGAGGTGGCCCTGGGGAATGGCGGTAACTTTATTTTGATTATCCAGAGTACTCAGTAATTTCATTGTCCGGCCTTAAAAGCTTCTGGAAGGTCAGCAGTGAATGTGTGCCTGCCTTAGTCTTCTTTCTTGGTTTTCTGAAGCATCGCTTGGAGTCACTAAACTGAGGAAAAATCCAATTCCTTCAGGTGGAAAGAAAGGATTTTTTAAACTGAAAAAGGCCTTAAAAATAGCCTAACTCAAGCCCCTCATTCTACCTTAATGCTAGAGAGGTCTAGCAACTTGCTATATAGATCACACAGCCTGCAGATCATTTTTTGGGTAGGTGGTGGGAAGGACAGAAAGCTAAGCTTGACTTTGGAACTTTGTAATCCTTGATTTAAATTTCACAGAGTTACTTTTTAAAGGAAGCCAGTAAATAGAGCTCTCAAAACATCTGACTCTATGTTCCCCACACCAAGAGAAAATTTTGGTCAGGTCGATGAAATAATAAGGTTAGTCCATCTTGTTGGGTGGGTAATCATGATTAACCACTAAATGAGTTGTGTTCTCTTGCCTAGATCTTGGTACAGTCTGGAATTTAGACTGACTGTATTGCTCAGTGTCATGGCTAAGATTTGGGGGATGGCAATGGCCTGTAGTTGGTGAGCTTCACGGGGGAAGCACAGTGCTGTCCAGAGACTACACATTCATGGCTGTGGCAGGGCAAGGCTTTCTCTACCCACCCAGTATTGAGGCCTCTGTGTGCTTGTTGACACCTGTTTGGTATCTGGAGGGGAACTGCGAACACGGTCCTCAAGAATCACTATAAGCCATACTCAACCCCTGATAAAACTACAGAAAAATCCATGTTACTTTGTTACAAAGAGTGCTTACAATTATAGACACACACACACACACACCAGCCTGAAAATAAATGAGTTAACCACAAAGCTGTTAATTCAAAGAAAGATAAATGTCTGAATTACTTCCAACACCAATTGCCCAAGATCTAGTAAGTCTTTGTTGGCTGACTGACCAACTTCAAACCAGTGTGGTTATACAGATTTGATAATGAGATTTTCAAACAACAGTAGCTTTCAGTGTAGCTAATCCCTCTCTTCCTCCTTTTCTTCATCTTCATATTATCAGCTTCCTCCTCTACGAATCATCACTGTCACCATCACAGCTCCTCGGAGTTGGCAAGGACCATCCCCTGCATGGATTCTTTCCTAAGGTCCCTGACATCTACTCAGATGACCTCTGCTTTGCTGAAGGAAGTGGGTTTCATACCTCCAAGCTGGGGCAGGGCACTCTAGGGTTTTAAACACCCCCAACTTGAACACTCCAAATGCCTGAGAGCTCATTCCTTTGCAAAGGGCTCCTTTCCATTTGGGACCCATTGTCACCTTGAAAAGGTTTTTTCCTACAGATTCTAAGACTGAGTCTGTGTCTCCTTTCTGGAATGTTTCTCACCGATGACTTTAAAAAAGCCATATAATCATCATTTATCCAGACTAAAGTTACATATGGTTTTATGTTTTGACTTTTCTTCAGATGGCAAGCTGCTTGGAGGCAAAGTAGGAAGACGTGCTTTGCCTCCAGATCGTCAGTGTCTCCACTGCGAGCAAAGCCAATTTCTTTGAACCTCATTTTTCTTATCTTTTAATGGGGGAATTAATACACTTCATAGGTTTGCAACACTGTTCTATTTTATGTTAGAATTTAATAATACATTCCATTATTTTCATGTTTGAAGTCCAGTGCCTAGTACAACCATATGAAAGAAGAGCCTCAAAATACTTGTGAAGTTGATGTCAATCAAATATAAAATACTGGGTTTCAGAATGAAGTACATTGTTACTTTGGAAATGTACAGAACAGAGATATGGAAGGAAAATTCCTAATTGGCTCAGGATGATAGGGTACTGAGACTGAATGGTGACTCATCTCCCTTCCTGAAGGTCTGTACACTGGCTCACAGCTATATTAAGTTGCACGTACACTCCCTGCTGCTGTGGTTAGAGACCCCTTACCTCACCTGGCCCCTTTATCCTTTTATATCTTGGTGGTGAGCATGGACTAATCCAGAACTAACACTAACTGGATCTGAATCCCAGCTCCAACACTTATTCACTATAAGCTTGGACAACTTTACTAAGTTTTCTATGCCACAGTTTCCTCATCCAGAAAATGGGGGTAATACTAGGAACTATCTCATAAGATTGCTGGGAGGATGAAATGAGTTAATACATGCAAAGCGCTTAGTGAGGTACTTAGAGCACATGACATCCACATTTTCTCCATAATCAGTAAGTTATACTTCTCTAATTGCTACACTTATTGACTTCTGAAGCTTGTTTTCAGCCACTGTTGTCTCCTAAAATGTTGTTTTCTATTCCTCTGTAGGAAATTGTACCTTGTGGTCTGAAGGGCTCCCTAGCATCTTGCTGACTGATTGGTCCATCACATTAGGAAGGATTCTTTTAAAGGCAGTTACGATCACCCATGTGGCCCTTTGTCTTAGGAGAAGACCCTGCCCTTATTCCTAAACAATCCTCCACCAATGGGTGGAATTCTCCACTTCCTCAGGGACGTTTGGAAAAGGTGTCCTTGGAAATGACCACTGGGCCCTTATAATTCACTGAGTCCTTGGTCTGCAAGAGAACTTGGCAATCATATATATTTACTACATGATTTTTTTTTTGTCAGATGGCTTGAGACTCATATATGGGAAAGAGTTTGTTAAAGTCAGTCAGGTGGTTGGCAAAGTTCAGATGCTAAACCACACCTCTTGGTGCCCAGTGGAGTGTCTGCCCCATGTGCCCACTGCCTGTGGGCAGGAAATGCCTAAAGGCAGTGCCTGAGCCACCTATCAATGGGATTCATACCAATTAAAAGGGCGTGCCACCTGGAAAAAATTACAGATGCTTCCTTTGAGAGTTTAGATTAGAATTAGGGGTTATTCTTTTTTTTTATTCTATAAGGCTTTGGTTGATTCAGGAAATGGTCAAATCTCATGTAATACATTTGAATAATCATAACTAATATGTAGCACAATAGGCACTAGGCACTGTGCTCCGTGCTTTACATGGATGATCTTTTAATTATCATGACACTTTGAGAAGATCCTATTTTTTTTTATCATATCCCTCATATCAAACTGAGGGTTAGAATAATTGAGTAACTCGGTCAGGATTTCACAGATTGTACGCAGGGAATCAGAACAGTTTGACCCCATAGGGTAAATTCACATTGTGGCTCTATCTGCTCCTGTTTGGCTATTTTCATATGCTGCATGATAGTGTGACTAGGTGTATTTCAGTGATGTGGTTTGTGATACAAGAAAAAAAAAAAGAGAGAGAGAGTGTGTGTTAAAAATCTGAGTCTATATAAATCTAGGTTAGAATGAAAGTGAAGCATGATCTAGGCGAAGGATGGACCTTGGAAAGACTCTGTGCATGAGTTACATACACTGGCACTGCTCCATTTTCATGATGGGTGAATCCATCCTCAGCTCTAGCGGTGCAGAGTAAAGATCCCTTTCCTTAAGGTCTGGGAGGGAGAAACCGATTACAGGGCAGAAAATGAAATCAGGGGATTTTGCTTAAATGCAACAGAGGGACCCCAATCTTCAAATAATTAAAAAAATTGTTTTAAAAATGCAAATTTACTACTTGACAGGATCAGTTTGTCACTTGGGGTCCCTTCCGAGGAAGTGGGGCAGGAAGAACTCTCGTTCCCTTCTATTCACGTCTGGGGATGCTGACCCTGAGTTCTCTTAAAAGGAATCTTCAGAAATGAAATCAGAACTCCGAGGATCAGTCAGTTCCTAGATGGTCACAAAGTTGGCCAGCACCCAAGTCTCATCACACAAGAAGACCCCATTCTAGATTCTTCATCCACAAAGGTGTGGCCAGGGAAGCTAGCCTGCAGAGGTGATGGACAGAGCTTCCAATTTTCTGTTTCTGTACCTGAGATGGGCTTAGAAAATGTTCCTAGGGGTATGGGAGGGAAATCACCCTGCTTTTCTAGATTATCCATTTTGCCTATGAGCTAAAAGTGGTAACTAAGTCCTTACATCTCTACTAGGTGTAGAGGATGCTTCTCATCAAGGCAATGATCTAGTTCATCATCCACACTACTACCATAGTCTCTTTTCACCTATGTGCATGTGACAGTATGGAATTTTATACATAGAATGGATTGTATTTGGCGCCTCTGTCCAACCCTTATTTCACTCCATAAAATCTCTCAGAAATGAGCCATTAATTCCTACCTGACTATTTCCAGTGATGGGGGCACCAACTCATTCCATCTTGGGATAAATATAATTTGAAGAAAGATAATTTTCTAGCCCATCTCTCATTAGTATAAATTAGTAGTTGGTTCTATTAAAGAAGACTCTCAAGCAGGGAAGTCTGCTCATTTTGCAAGAGTGAATGAAGGAATTTAACCTCTGGCCTATTGTTAAATGCCTGTGTTCTGTAGCATGGCAATGGCTCAAGCATCCTTACCTTAGGTTATTTGGTTAAAAAGCATAATTGCTTTTCAATTTTCAGTACTTTCAAATTTTAAATTCAATATTTTCAATAATTTCGTATTTTGAAATAGACTCCCTTCCCTATCTTGGTGTCTAGTGTCTAACCAAATCATTATCAGGAGCAATTATGAGTGACAGGTGTGCCCAAGGAATGTCTCACTGCACACTTCTTCCTTGACCTTTGAACAAAGGTGGATCTCTTCATCTTCAGTAAAATCACAGGGACCACGCTAACATGTCTGGAAGACGGACAGCTTCAGAAAAGCGAGGCTGGGAGGACACCAGCCCGGGGATGAGAGAAACCCCTTAATGATCTACATTACCACTAATGTATTATGATAATAGCATGGTAGGGTCTGCCTCCGGAGGGGGTTGACTGACATGAGAAATTCAAGTAGAACTTCACAAAACTTCCAGCTTACCCTCCCCCCAAATCTCCCATCCTTGGGAAGGAAGACCCTTCCTTTCTTGACTGATCCAGTCCCCAAAGCCATCACGAGGGCACAGGAAAGTTCCTCGCCTTGAAGCCCCTGGTTGTAGATGACGGGGGTGTCTACACATGAAATGTGGGGATTGCTTCAGGGACTGGGCCAGGGTCCTCTGGGTTGAAATCAACATAATTCTACCATTATGCACCCCAGCATTGTAGGTGAAACTGGCTCTTCTGAATTTTAAAATATTGGCTTTGTAGGACTGGAACTGACTGGTTTAATAAAAAGATGCAAGTAAAACAGCCATATCATTAGACAAAGCAGAAGGTGGTAGAAATAGCAGTAGTTTTACAAGTTAATATCAGGAATATAATGAAGTCTTATAAAGCTACTGTTTGAAAGCTATTCTCCCACCTGAAGGAGGGGACCTAAGTATTCTTACTCTTTTGGACCTTCCTGGAGCAGTAAAAACTCAAGGTTAACCCGAACCTGCAACAGAGTAATTCTTTTACACATATTTTAAAAAGTAAGGCCACGAAAATGATCAGAGAGTGTCTGATTCAGAAAAATGACAAAGGACACCTGAGACCACTCGGTTCACATCCCATAATCCTCCCTCTTCACATCTGGGTGAGAAACGCGGTGGTTCAACAGACTCTGAATGTCTCCAAGAAAAAAAAATGTTTTTTCTCCTCATTACCTAATGCCAGAGTCCAACATCTTCACCCATTAGAAACTTCGGTCTGGAAACAGTTGCCTAGCGTTTTTAGCTTTGCCAAAATTCCTCTTTAACGATCCCATTCCACTCATTATCACTTCAACAGAAGTCGATGGAAGGTAGAAACATTTCAAAGTCTGCGACGTTATTTTTCCTGCAATCTCTTAAGCCCCTGCTTAACTATGATTTTCTTTATAAAGACAGAGAAAACTGAGAGAAATTCTGAACACAGGTACGAACCCATTGTGCTCAGCTAGAGGATTATCTAAAGGCTCCCCGTGGCATGAATCCTTGTTTTCATCTGTCTGCTGACAGAAAAATGGCAACACTAAATGAATGTTTTGAAAATACACACCACAAAACTTATCACAGCAAGTATTATGTATGATAGTTACTATGATTTCACAAAATGTGGGCAAAATCTGATGGCTGGCTTGTGTGTAAAAAAAATGAAGCTTACCCTCATTTGTATTTACTCTGCCTTTTTTAAAAGTTTTTTAGGAGGCTACCTCTGGTTTTGCCTGTTCTCTCAAACCACCTAGTCACACAACTAACTCCTTGACAACTTAAACCAAGCACCCTTCTTTTTTGGGTACAGAGCTCAGAGGCAATGTGAGGGCTCAGCATGCCTGGTCCCACTGCCTACGAGAGAAGGGATCTTATGCACAGGTTTATTCACTTATTTATTTTTACATATGCACGCACAGCTACAGTGGTGGAGATGCCCTTGTTTGTCTTTATCAAGGCTCTGGGTGCTGCCAGGAGCATGTGGGGGACTGTATATGTGTGTGTGTACATGTATGTGTGTGTACATGTGCATGGGTGTGTTTGTATGGGCGAACAGAGGATGAGAAATTTCATGGTTTTTTTTTATGCCTCCCAGTTATGTGCCACATGTGTAACTATACAGTCCCTTCCAGGTACCCACCAACCTCATCCTCAATGCATTCCAAACTGCATGGGAAGCAGGCCCTATGAAAACACTGGGATTTTGCAAGGCATGAGGCAAACAGAGCTTCAGAAAAAGACTGAGTTAGATTTGAATTCCTACTCTACTGAGTTCTACCAGGGGGCTACAGGTGTGTACCTGGTCAGCACACACTTTTTTGCACTTATGTAATTATGTAAGTATAAAGGTTGTGATCCTGGTCCCCTGGGATACAAGATCCATTAAGACTGGCCCCACCCACCATTTTTAGTGAACTTCTTTAAGGAAGCTCTAGAAGTGTGAGTTTAAGTGAGGGTTCAGCCTCACCCAGGTTTGGATTGATGGAGGATCCATCAGCAGGCAAGGGGAAAGAATTACTCTCACATTTTTGCAAACATCTATTATATGAGTGTTATGTCATCTGATTTTCACAACAACCCAAGGAGGGGGAGGTATTACAATCATCCATGTCTCAGTTAGAGCACCTTGTCCTGTGTCACCCAGCCAGGAATTGGTAGAATTGGGTTCACATATGTCTGCCCAGTAATTGAGTCTATGTTCTTTCTTAGTCTTTTCACAAAAACCAAACACTGGTGAGATAAATGAGGCCTTTGAATGTCTGTGGGAGTCCGTCTACATGATGGAAAGCTATCAGCTTGTTTCTGGGACCACTGTGAGCCACATGGAGATGTCCCTGTACACCTGTCTGGGGCCATATTGACATGAAGTGTGGGTCCAGAACCTTCTGATACGTCCTAATCTCTGAAGGCCTGCGGCAAGTGACTAGCCTAAGTCCTCATCTGCAGTTAAGACAGAGAAAAGTGGCCAATAACTCAGGACCAAGGAATTGAATCCCAGAAGAGTGCTTCTCAAAATGTAGGTTCCTCAGCAAAATCAGATTCTTGGGAGCAGAGTGAAGGGCAGCAACCTGCATTTTTAGGAAGATCCCCAGGTGATCTTCAAACAACTATTAGCTGAGGCCAAAAGGCCTTTATATTAATTAAAATTTTCATGATGACAAGAGGAGGCCTTTTCTCAAGGAAAAGAGTTTCAAAATTTAACAGAAAGATACCAGCATTGCACAAAGGAAGGAAATCTAATCGCTATTGATAATAGTTTGATTTTAACACTTACCCCAATAAAATGCCCACAACAAAAGCATAAATTCCCAATCAATTTTGAAGTACATGCTCAACATATCCTACTCTTTATTCAAGATGAGGAAGTTGCCTTGTTCTGAGACGGTGACACTGTTTTGGAGCAGCAAGCTTACTGAAGTCCCTCCAGATAAGTGTTCAGACGTCGCTAAGCTCTCTTAAGGCTCTAAAAGTATTGAGCTGGTTTCTTTGGCCTGGAAACATCCATAAGTAATTGTAGTGAATTGCCTTACCCATCCTAAGCTTCATTCAGAGCCTTGTCTTAGAAATAAGGACCAGAGGCTGAGTAAAACCAGCTTATAAGCACTCTAGGGTGAAGTTCTTCATTATATAAAGAATACTCACACATCAGTAAGATCAGAGGTGAGTATCCCCATAAAAGAGAGCGATCAAGACAAATGCGCAAATCACAAAAGGAGAAATACCAAGACAAAAACGTAAAAACATACACAGAAAGATATGCAACCTCAATAATAATTTTAAAAAATTAAAATGACAGGAGAAGGCTGTTTCTTATCAAAATGGCAATTTTTAAAAGGTACAGGCACAATTTTTGAAAGCAATTTCAGAATGCACATCACGTATTTTTAGAATGTACATTCTCTTTCACCCATATTTAAGATATTGTCCTAAGGAAATAATTAAGCACAGATTTAGCATTTAACTATGACAATGTGATGTCACTGCAATCTAGTTTGTAATTTCTAATAGTGAAAAACTGAGGGAAAATAAAAAAGTCAAAAATGGTTAAGACATGCAATGGAATAGTATGTAGTTACAAAAACTATTTTATGGCTGAATTTTTAATAATATAGGATAAGGCTCCAGCAAAGAATGCTTAATGCTAGTCACAAATCGTTATGCACAAAATGGTTATGCATATAGTCTATAGAATCACACTGATGAAAGATGAGCATGACACACACTAAAATGTTGGAGTAGTGATCCTGGGTTGTAAGATTACAAGAGGTACCATTTTCTTCTTTTTGCCTTATATGCTTTGAATAAACTTTCATTAGTGAAAAATTCATTCACTTTTTAATAAGAAAAAGTCATATATAAGAAAAAATCCAGTATGACAACATTTCATAAACATGGTATATTTTCTATGTCTCTCCTATAATCCTAATTTTTGTTTGCCCCTGAGATCTGTAAGCTCCCTTGGAAAAATTTAGCTTGAGACTGAAATAGGGCAGAGGATTTTTCTGTGAAATCTGGAAGGAATTGAGGGGGACCTTTGATGATTGGATTAGGTGCCGCCCCTCCATCCAGAGGTCTGCTGGGAAGGGAAGATGCTGAGAACCGCTATTCTAACCTTGCTGAGGCCCAAGCCATGGGTCACATTTCTTGTGGTTACACGGGTGATTTTTAAAAGTGAAAGAAGGCGCTATCCATAATTACACTAACAAAATAGATGTAAACCAGGACTGTCTCAGGCAAACCAGGACATATGGTCATCATGATAACAGGGAATTCACAGACGCAGAGCATTGACGGCTGAAGGACATGAGGAGCTTTAACTCTCACTTTACAGATGAGGAGCCCGAGGATCCGACAGGAGGGAGAATGTGCTGCCCAAACTTGGCTAAGCCCCTGAGGCATGAGCACATGTTCCAGAAACTTCACTCAAGTGTCCTGTGTGTGTGTGTGGGGGGTGTCTGTATGTGTGTCAACAACCGTGAAATGACATGGCAGAACCGAGCTGACCATACGCATTCTCTCCTGAAATTCCACTGCCATCAGAGTCAGATCAAAACTGATCCATGTCGTGGCTCTTAGAGTTCTAAAAAAATATCATGGACCAGCTACAGGGGGCAAGACAGTCTTCTCTGACCTTCTCCATAACCTGAATCTTCATTTCTTCAACAGGAATTTATGCAACACCACAAGGTATATAAAAGTCCCATTTTGCGTAATGCTGTTGGTAGGCATGTCAGTTCTTTTAAGTGAATGGAACCAGGAAATGTCTGAATGACATTTCAAAGGAGTTTTGTGTTCTCTAATTAACTAACAAAGGTGGAAAGGGGAACGGGTTCCCTTATTCATGTATCTTCTTATTCATTCTAAGCCTTTTCTTCCTCACAAAATTTCCAATGGTAAAATCATTGTTTCCATTTCCTATTTTCCTTTCAGGGAAAACACAAGCTTTTATGATCCCAACTTGCTCTCAAGAAGCAGGGTAGGACAGTGGAAAAAGTCTCCCAAGTCACAAATACTGTATATATTGCAACAATTCTAAGATGCACAATTTTTTCCCCACCTTTGGACATCTCTGAAATCAGAATGCACCTTGCTCTCTGTGGAGTCTTAAAAGCCTTGAGGTCTTCCAGGGAGGTTTGTGATTGCTTCTGCTGGTCACGAGGGGGCACTATAAACCCAGGACTGCTTTACATTCCACTCTCTGAAGTTTTTTTTTCTTTTTTTAAAGACCACATGGCGAGTGTGAATTTAGGCAGGCGAAATCCTGTGGCTTCCGTTTTGGAGTTTAACTTCTTGGAAGCTCCTTTTGTTATCTAACCACTACCAGGGGAGGGGGACGGGGGTCCCTTACTCTCCTTGCCTGCTGGGTGGATTTTCTTCTGTTCATCCTTCCCACGAGGATGCAAGCCCACCTTATTGGTAGTGGTGGCGAGTGGGACAGTGTTTCCCTTTAGAATCCCCAAGTTGGATGATTTTTCTTTTTTAGTCCTACACAGAAAAAGAGGCATCTCCCAGCTGATGGGACCTCAGGGTCCATGACACAGGGCAGCTGGGTTTTGACACCTCTACTTAACCTCTAGGAGGTCCACTTTCCTCTTTTGGGAGATAGTAATGTTTCTCTGAGGGTACAAAAAACCGCTAACATAAACACCAGGTCCAGAGTACATGCACCCTGATACTATTTCCTAATTTTGGAATCCTATGGACTTGAAGGCCCTGTTTTTATTTTGCTGAAACTCTAGAACCCTTTCCTACGTCATCTCTCTCCCAAAACCCTGCCCTGTGCCTTCAAAGTTTGCATCCAAAGTTCAAAGAGGAGAGGATGAAGAGAGCAAAGGATTGTGCTCTTCACACCCGGGCTGGGAGGGCAAGTCCCAGGGCTCCAGGGAGAGGCAGGGTACCGAACAGAGCAGGCATGGCTTTGGGGTCACCGTGGGCCCAGACGGCAGCCCCTCCACCGACAGTTCAAGTTTGGGCACTCATTTTTCCATGTCTCCATTTCATCAAATATAAAACAAGGCTCATAATAATACTTATTTCATAATTTTACTTTGTACTGTCATTGGCAGTTAATTGGTGCTGGTATTTGGTAACTCCTGGTGGTTGTTACTTATTATGCATCCACTGCTAGGCAGTAACACTTTCTCTAGAGAAGGTCTCAGAGCAAGAGCTGATGTGTCCCACTGCCTCACCCTGCAACCCGTGCCACACAGAGCACATGCTAGAGGGCGCAAGGCTGGACGGTCAGTGGGCAAATCCCCACTTGTCTTTTCAGGATGCTGCCGTTTGCTTCTTCTAAGAACCTTCCCTGGTCACTTTTGTGCCTCCCCTAGGTTCCATCCCTGCTCTGATACCAGGTCCCTGCAGATGAGATATGGGTACTATTAAAAAGAAGATATCATAAATCAGTCTGCAGGGGTCAGATCATTAGTGAAGCAGGTACATCTTTAGCAAGGATTAATAAAAGGGTTTTGTATAGCTCTGGACAGAGGCATTGATACAGGCTAATTGAGAAGATTCTTTGCAAGACCACTTTGCTCTTCCTAGCTCCTTCAATATAGCAACTGGGAAAGAAAATGCATTTAATTTGGACCTTAAGTCCTTAATTATAATATGATTAAGAAAAGGCTACTTGCTCTTTTGGGGCAGGCGCAGTGAGTGAGGTAAAATGTTTCTTCTCCTTTTCTTTTCTTAATACATAGACACAGTACAATTCAAATATGAATTGGAGATGAATATATAAATTTTGGAGTTTGCAACCTTTAGACAGTTATCAAGGAGACTCTTTGGGAATGGTACATGTATGTGCACAGAAGTGTGAATTCTCCAAATGGAGGAAAGAAGAATCTCCCAGGCAGCTGAGCAAACTCACAAAAAAATTGCTCATTCAAGCTGTGCAAAGTACTGGATCAAACTCCCGAAATTTGCTTGCAAATTTCCTGCTGTTTTTGCCTGAGGGCCCCACAGAAGCTGAGCACCACCTGTGCTCAGTCAAGGAAGGTCTGTCAGCTTCTATCAGTGCAAAGGAGCAGCCCAGTTAAGCAGGGACAGCATCTGGCTCCCCACAACCCTTTACAGTTTGGAGCTGGGGCCGGAGAGGCATGGGAAAACGTCATCATTGATGCGGTGCTGGTGGCCATTTTTGAACACTTAACCTCATCAAGGCATTGGCTGGAACCTCTCATAACAATTGAGGAGGGAGGAATGCCCATTATCTTCATTGTACAGAGAGAAACTCATGCTCAGATTGGATATTTCACTTACCAAAGGTCACATAGCAAGGAAGTGGCAGAGGTGGAATTTGAACTCAACTCTGAACCCACAACCTACCTTCTTTCTACTATGCCCACACTGGGGGGCTCAGAGCCAGAGGACAACTGGGAAAATGGGAGAACAGGTGTCTATAATCTAAGAAAAACAGTGTATCACTTATGCATGCATCTATTACTTGGTGCCCTCCTGTATTAGGTTACAAAGGTTGCAATGTTGTGAATTCACTTAAAAGCAAAGGCAAGTGGGTGCTCAATGTCTCTTGGGTTAAAAATCTCAACCTGGAAGGAACTCCTTTGTTCTTTTTGCCATCTTTTCCTTAAAGAGCAAAACCGAGGTTCTCTTTCCTTGCAGCCTTCAGTCTACTCATGACTTTCAAAAAGAAAAAGAAGAGACAGTACCAAATGAAACCAAACCAACCACGGACACACCGACCGAAACCACAGCCCCTGGGCTCCCTCTCGGGTCCCATGAACATTTATGACAATTTACTTCAGAAAAAGAGCCACTGTGGAGACCCAGCTCTACCTTGTGCTCCAGGCTGGAGTCTTTAAACATCAGTGAGAATGGCTTGATATGCTCTCTTCTCAATTTATCGCCACTCCGCAAGTCGATGGTATGTTCTATTCTCTTGTTAATTTCCTCAGGCCCAGACTGGACATGCAAAGCTTGTGCAAGATGGTTTGGAAGTAGATTTATTGAATTTCTTGTTAGGGCAGCCAGAGTCTAGGGGGAAAGCACATGCAAACACAATAAACCTGCTAGTCCCCTTTGGATTAAAAAGAAATGCAATGTTTTTAGATCAGGTTGCATTGCAAACAGTAACAGCATTCCATGCAGTTGTATTCAGTGAAACCTACAGAAGTTGGTAAGTTAGCATTTGGTTCAGAGAAACACAACCTGGCAAAGTAGTACCTCTATGTAGGTACACTGAATTGCTTTGGTTCAGGTTTTTGGAGAGTTTTCAGCTTGGAAATGTCAATCACAACCCTTTCTCTAACCAGGCACATCTCTGGTACGAGAGAAAGCACCAATACAAACAACAGCAAGTAAAATATGCCTGAAAAGCCCACAGAAATGATCATCTCCAACCAAGCAGAGTACACATTTTCATGTGGTCTTTCCTTTAATGGTGGTGGAGCAACTCGAGACCCATGGCTTGCATTTTTTTCTCTTTTGACATTTCTCATGGACAGACAGCTAAATGTGCCAGGATCTGCTCCTTAAACTTGATAAGGATAGTTAGATTTTTATACTTCATAAATATGTTTTTTCCCTAGAGACCATTATATATCTATATTTCCATATAGATATACGTGTTTCATTTTCTCTCAGCAAAAATGCAAGCAGTTGTAGCCTTTCACCAAGCCCCAGGGTTAAAGAGCACGAGGTAGAGAAAGGTACAGCCACCATAGTAGGTCATTGGGATGGCTGTATGGATGCAGAAACAGCACTGACTTATGAAGACACACCAGGTTGGCTGGGGGGCCTCTGTTCCTGGCAATTCAGTGCAGGGGCACAATAACTGGCTGGATCTAGTCAAATGCAATGCTCACTCCACAATTTTAATTTGAGACAATTTCTTTGAAAAAAACATGGGAGTTGGAGCTGAAGGGATATAGGAGTAGGGATGTCCATCTCCTCCCCTGCAAGATCTCCCCAGAGAGAGCTCTGGGATGTGGTGCATTAGTCAAGGGGGTAACTGAACACTTCCTGCCTCTGTATACACTCACCACATTTGCTTTTCTCTGCCAGCTTCTCAGCTTAACCATGCTCAGGCCACAGGTGAGGCTGAGGTAAGATGGGGTCATCAAATGGCAGCCCATCCATGAGAGTTGGCACAGCTTGGGGGACCTCCTTCTAGAACCCTGCTACATCCATGAGCCTCTGAGAGACATGCTCAAGGGCCATTGGTTCATCTGCAGCCAGGTCAGACCATGACTGCAGAGCCAGGGCTTTGACCTCATGGAGCTTTCTAGCCCATTCCATAAGGATGCTTCTTAGTGGATTCTTCATTTTAACCTACAAGAAAATACTCAACATAACTGAAATTCAAGGTCTCTAAATCATCATGTAGCAGAGCTTCACCACTGGTAGAATTTGCTAAACTTTCTTCCTGAGCATCAGGATAAAGGACAGAGTTGCATGGGGGCAACATGAGAAAGTTTGGTATATGCTCTTAGGACCCTGAAGCAGTTAATTTCAGCTTTGAGCACCAAGGAGGCTGAGGCACACAGTAGACAGAAGTTAGGGGAGGTATGGCAGGACGAGAGGCAAGAAGAAAGGCTGCAGCAGAGAGAAGGAAGCTGGCAATGCTCCAGAAGACTGGGCAGCAGGATCCATGCAGGGCCCAGGGCTTGAGGCCCCGGGATCAAACGTTGCTAGAAGAGCGGTTCAGAAGGCAAAGGAGACAACTGTGCATCTTCCATTTACTTCCTGGGCAGAAATTCTTCCCGAACAGTTTGGAAGATGATAAAGTTTAGTTTTCTCTCTTGGATAGGAGGTGGAAAAGACGCTCAAGCTGCCCTGTGCTGGTGTACATTCTTGCTCAGAGGTGCCACGAAGCTCCCCTGGCAAGTGCTTGGAGCTGGGGTCTAACAGCTGGAGAGGAAATCAGCTATTTTCCATGTATATTCGTAGCTAGGCATTTCTCTCTGTGATTTTTATTTTCTCACAGTTCTTCCTTCTTTGAACTAAATCGACCCTATCACTCTACCAGCCTCTCTTGCCTTCAGTAGCTCTTGGGCCTCTGGATATCAGAGAAGGGGAGTTTCAAAGTTATTTGGCAGACTGATTTATAGAAATGACAGCAGGGGCAGGAATAATTACCGCTGCTCAGCTCTCTAATATGATGACCATTTCATAAAAGAGTACCTTTTCCCCAAGAAGAATGATATAAATCTCAAAACAAAGAATGATCCTTTACACTGAATGCATTTACTTAATAAATAACTCCTTTCTTATATTTGTGGAGCCTGGTGAAAATGATATTAGGGACTGATTTGGGTCTGTAGGGAAACTTTCAGAAAACCAGGAACAGGCGTTTCTTCCTGGCTGCCTGCATCATGCACCAGTTTGTAAGCGAGGGACCAGTAAAAGCACCTTTCTTCGTAACTCCCCCGCCTCTCGCAACATTCTTTTGGCTGACTGGATGGCTGCTTCAAACAAGAGAGATATCTGGAGGCACCTTTCTTTCTTCATTGTACCGGGGTGTGGTTCAAACCTGGGAAGGAGCCCCTTGCATCGAAATGTCAATGATCCTGGGCTGGAAAATTCTTCTCTTGTTCAAGTGGTTATTTTTATTCCTTGAAATTATAACCCTAGTATCTTACCGCACAGTCCATCCTCAACGATCCCGTTGCTGATCAAAGGCTTTGTCAGCTACGTGTAACAGTAAAAACTGCTATTTGACCAGCCATCTTCCTGATACCCACCTCACACTTTTGGGATATATATGCTCAAGGGAAGACCAGCATCAACTCAAGAAGTCAAGCAAGTTGAGATTAGGAAGGGAAACCGTGGGCTTTCATTTACTCCCAAAGCGCTACCACAAAGCACACATGGCTTTGGGGGAAACTATGGTTTGAGATTATCTGTGATCCCCCTTTTCCTCCTCCACTAATAATGGCCACTAAGATCCGACCATGTGCTCATCTTCAGTGGGATAATGCTGCCAACACCTGTATGCTGATACCTCACAGTGATTCACCTGTAGGCAGTATTGGGGAAATGTTATCATGTCTCATTTGCCTATTTAGACTCATAATGGGACGAGCTATTTTTAATAGAATATCACTTTCTGTTTTTAAGACTCGCAGCACCAGGGCGAGATTAGGATCATATTAAAAAAAATAAAGCGTAAACTTTCAAATATAATTCTAATCTCAAATTGACCTCCAAAATGTTGAGATTGTTCCTTCACATAAACAACTTGAGCAGTTAGCCAGAGAACTGGAAAAACAAATAGATTAAATGGAAATGGGAAGTACCCTGAGAATAACTGGATATGACATATATCTATAATTGAATACATATATTTGAATATAGGTATCAATGTATAATTGAAGTATACATTATACACAATAATACATGTATAGATTTATTTAGCTGGTGTTTTTGGATTTTTGGGAGGTCAGACTGGAGCAGTGGTGTAGGGATATATCAGAGTTTGCAGCTGAGCTGGACTCTCTTATATTTGACTCTTCACAAAAAAGAAACATTGCAGCCCTGAAACTTACCCTAACACACATCCATGCCCTCCTCAGGCATTCCAATTACTTCCTCAGTCCCGGGTGTAAGACAGATCAAAGCCCCAGTGAGAACTCAGGTTCTAAACACAGGGCCTTGACTGAGAGTCCGGGGTTCTGGCGGAAATTATCATCAGAGGTTCCAGGTATTCTTTTGTAAACTGCAGGTCAATGGAGTGGGGGTTGTCCAGAATCTTCTTGAGCTCATCACTTAGTTTATGACCAGAAAACTTTGCTTTGGGAATCGAATTCACCATGTACAACTGAAAACCTACTTTTCCTACAGATCCAATCATCACTTCATGGGTGGCTGTAAACTTTGGTATTCCTTAATCAGTTTGTGTCACCAAGTAAATTCTTCTCAGTGCGATTTTAGGCTGAAGGTGGACTCTCTAGAAACACCCAGTTTTGTTGAGTCAGAAACACATTAGCTCAAGTAGTTTCAGTGCTGGGATCTGGGGAAGTCACCCCTCCTCTTCACCCCTAGATCCTCCTAATTAACTCTTTCCAAAAAAAATTATTTCAAGGAGTGCAAGAAGGAAGGGATGCTTTTCATAAAATGTCTTTAGGAAATATGGGTCCATTATTTATCTACTGCCATCTCTTCTCACTACTCTCCTTGAGAGAAGGGGCATTGTCTCCTTTGTTAATTTTGTTGTCCCGAGTGCTCATATCAATGCCTGGCACTAAGTACATGTTCACTGAATGAAAAATTTCTATCTTCCTGTTGGAGTCTCACAATACACATTCCTGAATAAAGGTACTGACAAGTTCTGCAGAAATGAGACCTTTAAACTCTGCATTTTTCAGATTTTTATTACTTAATGCTTATTGTTCAAATCACGCCTTCAAGTTCCATAGAATACCATTTGGGAAACTGATCTCAAGCTCTTCCCTGCTTTTTGCCACAACTTCTACCCAGTGGACTTGTTTCTCATCTCTAAATAAGACCTATTTATCTCCCTCAATGTGGACACCTTCTAGTGTTGAGTTTTCTTCAATAGGCTAATAGTTTCAATTTCCCCAGTCACTCCAGGTGACACGGTTTCCACATATTTCACAATGCTTTCTAGTCTGCCCATGCTCTGAGTACACAACTGTACAGAATGAGACCCAATGCAAATGACATCTGACCTTGTGCTGGAACCTAGACGCCTGCCACACTGTGACCTATTAAAATATTACTTGGTTTTTCATATTTTCCAAATTTGAACATATAGCATCTAGGCTGCATTTCCTACTGGTACTTTCAAAAACCAATTCAGACCTCACCTTCTCCAGGAAGGTGACTCTGAGCCTGCACTTACCTCAGCCCAGGGAGGTTACTGTGATGTGTGGCACTTGCCTGACTGTGTGTTTGTCAGTTCCTCTAGGCTCTGGTCTCTATGAATGATCAGACACTGTGCCTTATCCATAACTGACTGTCCAGCACCTGGCATACTTGGGGGGCTCTTAATAAGTATGTGTGGAGTGAATGCATGCACGCATGAATGAATGAAAGCCTGAATGGCTCCACAAAGAGACTATTCCCAGAGCATTCTTTTCAATCCCTTGCAACCATTATTTTTTCCTGTTTTCCCCCCAAAATGGTCTCCAAATTTGGAAAGATTCTATTTACCAAACTGAATTTTTAAAATAAAAAGTAGTTAAATGTTCTACTATTCGATCAAAAGCCTTGTTTTTGATCAGCAGGAGATAAAAGGTATTACCATGAAAGTTGAATAAAACTCCAGCCAAGAGCAAGAGACTTGAAGGGTATCCTTGTGATGTTTGCCGATAGGAGGTTTTATTCAGGTTTTTGGAATCCAGAGAATGCCTTACCTCTCAGTGCTGGCGCTAGGCACAGAGATCACAGACGGGAAAGCGCTAACCCACAGCCCCTCTGGGACCAAAGCCTGCATTAACATCAGTTTGCATGTGTGCCACGAGCCAGACTGAGGCCGAAGGTTGAAGTCATCTGTGCAAAGGCTGCATATTTTAGGTCCTCTGGGACATGGACACGGCAGTCTTAGCTGTAGGTAGCTGTGATCCAGGTAACACAGTGCAAGGCAGCTCGATGCTCGTTTGGAAAGACCCAGAGAAGATGCCAATGCCATCAGGCTCAGGGCCTGGCAGTGGGCCTCAGCCTCTTATGCTGAGATGACCCATCCTTTCCTAAGGCTCTGCTTGCTTCTAGTCCCAACCTGGAGTCTGCACTCAGAAGCAGGTAAGCCAATGACTTCATCAACTGCCTTCTGGATGACCTTTCCATTGTCTTTATTAAGGCAGCAACTCATTGTGCCAAACTCAGAGGTCTCTATGGCACCATTTCAAAGTTGCCCCCCTACAAGGTATGAGCTGTAGAAAAGGGAGAGCCTCTACCTCTTAGTTCCTTCTCTCTTCCTGCGTCCTACAGCTACAGGCAAATGAGAGCAGACACTGCCAGGAATCAACACCAAGCCTGAATAAAAGCATCCAGGTATACACATTAGAGTAGTTTTTCTTTCTCTTGTTTATTAAAACTCCAATCCAACCCTCAGGAGAGAAGGCTCTTACTTTTTTAAAAAAGAAAGTTACTTTTTGTTTTCTTTTTAAGAAAGCTCACTGCTTGGGAAAGCTCTGAGGTGACATAGTCCACAATGATGTGCATTCAGGGCCGCCAGGAGAATGTTTGCTGTGTGTGAAAGAGGCACAGTTATTTTTCCTTCAAATCTAGGGATGGGGGAGCAGAAATTTCATTAGATGTGATACGTAATATCTTTCTGAGAGGAAAGCTTTATGTGACCCTTGTGTAAACACTGAGTTGGGGACCTTTGGGGGAAATATCCATGTGGGGCTTCCCAGAACCTGCCAGAGAGCATTTTCCCTCCTGACAGGAAGGCAGGTGCCAGTGGATCGGCCCATTCTTCATAAGCAAGGTGTTAGTCAAGAATGCTGCCACTGTTACCGTCTGCCCTGAGAGAAGATGAAGTATCACATTCAAATTTCATGCTTGATGGTTTTTAAGCTAAGGACACAATTTTCTCTTTTCATTCTTGGAGATTTATGTCATGCTAATCTGTTTCCCAAACTAAGCAAAAGAATGCTGAATGGGGTCTCCCTGTGAGAGAGGTCTATGTGATAGCATAGAAAAGGTGTAAGTAATTTTCATAATAAGCTCATAGCTTTTGCTCCAGGAAATGAAATAACGAGGGTCAGGATGTCCACTTTGTTTGCTGAAATAATAGTCCAGACATTTCCAGGCTGCCTGCTGCAGGGTTCCAGCACCCCCCTGTAGCTTGAATCTCAGTCTTCAGTCGTGAGCAAATAATGTCAGTCTGGGGTCCAGGCTTTTTGGACGATCACTGCTTTCCACTTTAAGCAGAACTGGGTTTGCAAATATTGTCTGGATGTTACATTTGACAGGGAATAAGGGATGTGTGAAATCCTTTCACGGGGCTTTGTCATTTTGTGTCCTGAAATTTCAATCTGTCTGTGATAGAGAGAATAAAATAACGACAGGAAAGGTACCCCAAGTTCTGGCAGGTCTCACAATAGCATTTACCAATTTGCTTTTCACTTGAACCCTGCAACCTCCTTGTTGACCTTTAAACTAATACTGATAAGCTGGATCATTAGGACAGTTCATTCACTTTTGGGTTTAGGCCCCAGACGTGTCAGGCCCTCTGCCCAGTGCCCTCTGCCTGACATGAAGTGCCTTGATCCTATCTCAGTTCACCCTGCCCGGGGCTCTCAGTTTTGGACACACCCTGGGTTTTGTTCTTTTCTGAGGAGTGTGCGCAAGTGGTCAGCTGTGCCTGACCTTCCAGGCCAACCACAATTCCAGGTCCCTGGGCAGAGTTCTCAGGATTAGGGGACTCCAAGCCCACAGAGGGGATCTCCAGAATTCCAGATTCTGTCCCCAAGTTCTGGTCCAAGGACCTCAGAGCCAGGCTAACCCAGCAGACGTGGAGTCAGACGCCGCCTGTGTCCCGCCCGAGAAGCTTGTACGGCTCTGTTTGGCTGGTCCTCTATGGCTAGTTCAGGATTCCTTACTCTGAGGCCATCCTTCCAGTTCCTCAGGAAGATGTCAATCTCAGGCGGGAATGTGACTGTGCTTGAAATGTTGACTGCTTGGGCCGTGTGACGTCAAAAGGAGTTGTTAAACTTCAGCAGAATGGGCTGAAACAACACTTGGCACATCCATTTAGATGTGGCCACTTTGAAGCCACATGATTTGAGGCAAGTCGAATTTTAGCTTTAAGAAATCACACCTGTAGTAATGTGTGGAAGAGATATTTAAACCCCAGCCCTGACCTCACATCTCAGGGGTAGGCTGGAGTGGGTGAGAGAGGTGGGCTGAGCCTAAGGATGGTGGCAGGATTCCTGCTCTGGGTGTGACTCATGAACTGGGAAGAGAGAAGCTGATGCACTAATGGTTTGCTTATAGGAGGACTATAGGACATATGAATCCAAGAACTTGTAGCACTGAAATGGCTGGGCCAAAACGTCGTAGGCCAAACGTGTGGCTGGAGAGGTGGTCACGACCCCATTGACCCAATGACCTTTGCGGATGACAGTTGATTGGGTTAATCTGGATTTCAGCTCAGGATATGAATGAACAAACGAAAATCAGGACCTAAGTTACTCAGTTTTCTTGTGAACATCAGAGATGTAGATTTTTCACACATGTCAATGCCATGAGAAAACAAAAGAGTGTGTGTATGTTTTCTGAGAAATTTGGAAAAAACTGAAATATAAGAATTATCTAAACGTTTGTCTTTTTAAAGTTCTGAGGTAGCTCTTCATTTAGGAAGATGAAATAAATATTATATCTTGAGCTGCTGATAAATTGCTCACCTTTGGTGTTTTAAGTCTATTGGTCTGAGTTTTTTTCGGACTCTTATTATACAATTTGCTAATTAAATTCAGTTAGTGATGTTTCCTTTCATTTGGTTCCAATGGAGCTACAAAGTACTGACCTTCAAGGATCCAGCCTGTTTTATGGGCAAAACTGGGAAAAGAGAAACTTCTCAGGTAGGAGTCAAACTGTGGTGTCTTTGTTCTGTGGCTTCTCCCTCCCCTTATCCTAACTTTTCTACCACACTCTTTTTCTACTGAAATTGTCTAATTAATTCAGCTTCTGGGGGCTGTTTTTGAGTTCATCACTTAGGAGCAGTCCTGGTTTTAAGCACTCCCACGCCATGGAATTGTGCGTGGGGACTTCCCCATGGGATGTGTACAGAATCTTTACCATACTGTGGTGTGATGGGGTCCTTAGGGGTCTTAAGGTGGCAGCAAAGTCATAGAGTGGGAGAGACACCCAACTCTAGTGGTTCATTATCTGGAATTCACGACAGTAGTTTGGGGACCCTTGTGACGTGAGAAGACTTTCAGAGAGTTCCATCAATGTACAAGGAATCCCTGCTGTGGTACCTTTTGGAGCCCAGGTGAATAAAACTAAGTACCTACAAAGATAGCCAAGATAAGGCTGTTCAGGCCAACCAAATATATCAAATGTCTTTGCTCTGGACTGGAATTAAATCACCTGGAATGATAACACCCATTTCCTTGTGCTGAGCAGCAGCAACAGTGGGTCATGACACATGAGCTACGTCACTTTTAAAAATGGGAAGAAAATTCATTCACAGTAAACCCAATTTTGTTTGGAAAGAAAAACCTTCATACCTATGAATTGCACTGGGTCAAAACCATCTTTTGTCTATTTTACATGAAGAGTCTTAGCCCAGTTAGTGGCAAAATTGGTACCAAGATTAATAAAGCTTAAATCGAGTTGTTTTTTTTTTCAAATCAAGGAAATAAGTCAGGAAAAAACCCAGACTTTTGCTCTTTTTCTTCATGCCTATTATCACATCTTTTACGATGTCCTATATTTACCTTCACATATTTAAAATACCATGCATTCACTGGTTCCTATTCCTCAGGCCACAGTTTCATGACTCCCCCAACGACTAGTCAATCCTTGGTGGGAGAGGAGTCGCACTAGTTTGTTTAGAAACATTTCAGCCAGTTATCGGTCATGCGGTAACCACAGGGTGCATGTCGTACAGTTGCCAAGCGAAATGCACATTTCCAGATCTGCAGTTAGTTCTACACGAGCCACAAATTCATCTCCCCCTTTATCTCCTCCCAGACCACTGGGGCTGAGAGGAAGGATGAGTAAAGTTAATGGATCAATTTGCCTACTTAATCCAGTCAACACTCCCTGGAAGGCTTCAGACCCACTTGCCTTTCTGAAAAGAGTGAAAAACCAGACCCCTGTAATGACTCTCCTGGCTGAAATATGCAGCTATCTTCTGAGTCAGGGCTGAAGACAGCCAGGGGGAGTTGGCATCAGAAAAATTCATGTTACCAGAAGAGGGCAGGCTCACTTCAGGGAAATGTCCAAAACCCTCCGTGTTCTCTACCCAAAAAGCCTGCAGACGTCCCATCCAGTGAACATCAAAACTTAATCTGATAATACAATGCTTAGAAATAAATTATCTGTTGAGAAAAATCTGCCTGTGATTTCCTACATACCAAGACTGAATCCAGACAATTAGAGGTTTGGCAGCTTGTCCCAGAAGCAGTTCACTCTGAGAACCCACCTTTTTCATCACCAATACCCAATGTTTCAGGCATTTTTAGGGGAAGGAATTTCCAGTCTGAGTTCTCTGTGGGGAAAGAGAAGCACCCACTTTCTTTTGAGCAGCAGAAACCCAGGCTGTTGCCTGCCTCCTGGGGTCCTGCTGGCTCACCGTTGGCCTAACTCCTGCTTGTCTGTAGACCTCAGCTCAACAGTCACTCCTTTGGGAAGGTCTTTCCAATTACCTTGCATCAATTTCCCACCCTTTGTGATGCTGTCCTGCTAGAATGACAGCAGTGTTCACGCTGAACTGTTGCCCTGTTAGTCATCCCACCGGACTGTGGGTTCCTTGACAGCCTGGCCCTCCTCCGGGTCTCTGCCCCAGTGCTCAGCCCAGGGCCTGACACATTACTGTCACTCAGTGAGCAGCTGAATAATGAATGACCAAATGAGGGAACAAAGGAACATCTTTCAGGGACTGACTTGCCCCAGTCAAATGAAGAATGAAAATGAATCTGAATTTAGAGAATTCTTTTTCTTTGGGTATTTGTATGTACAAAAACAGCACCTGCCACTTAGTCTGGGTACCACCCTTTAGGGGCAGAAATGTAAGGAAAGAAACCAAACCCCAGGGGTTCAATATTACTCAACAGAAGAACATAATGATCAGGTTAAAAATGAGACCCTGAAAGGTGAAGTGTGATAATGTTTATAATGATGTTTGAGTATTTATCTCCATATAATCAAAACTCAATTATTCAGAATGCTGAGAGAAAAAACAGATTTCACTTCCTGGCTAGGTGAGTTATTATTATTATTATTTTTTTTGCTTTTTTTTGCTTTAACTCTTGTTGCTGAATTTGATATTAATGTTATAAGACAGCTCACTCTATAACAGTTATACTAAACTGTTACCCATACTAGGATAACTAAACAGCAGGTGTCCCCTTTGCTTCCTGGTGAATTATTTGTTGTCTGGGCTCTGGATGGTAGGATTCTGAAGTGTAAGTAATTTGCCAGAATAGCCACAGGCTCCCAGTGTGTTTCTGTAGCTGAAAATTGAATGGGTTGATGTCAGAGCTGAAAGAAAGTGATGGGATCACTCAGTTCAGTTCTGCCATAGTACACACAAGAATACTGAGGCTTGCAGGGGAGAAGTGGCTGCCCAAGGCCTTGCAGGAGCAAGTGGAGAAATCAGAGCTATATTTCACTTCTGTCAAGTTTGCTTCAGGCCCTTTCTGCGATCACTTGGACAAATTTGGGTTCTGCATAGATTTGCCCCAAGATCACCAACTCATAGCCTACAGGCCGAACCAGTTCACTATGAGGAAACTGGGGCCCCTGGCATCAGGTCATCACGAGGGTTTTGATCAGCAAGGTGATCAGATGAGAATTCTTTCTTTTCTTCCAATGGACACAGAAAGCACAGTTCAAGGAAAGTCCCAGCTGGGACAGATGAAAGTATAAGAAACAAGTTATTTTACCCTGCTTCCCAGCCCACCCAGCTCCAATCCCTCCTCATTGCTTTTGCTTCTGGTCTGAGCATCTCCAGTCCAGGAGGGAGTAAATCAATGGCTGGCTGGTTGTTTTATCAATAGGTAGACATGAGATGCTGCCCTGCTTAGCTCTTTCCCTGCAAATAATGATCACATTCCAGGACACGCAGGGGAGACATGCTACCTGGTATGACAGGAATAGCTGGAGGAAAATCTGGCCCTAGAGCCTCACAGAAAATTTCTGAATATCCCTGAGCAAATGAACCATCCTCAGAGGGTGAGTGAAAACACACACACACACACACACACACACACACACACACACACACACACACACACACACACACCCCTTTTAAGACTGACTGACCTGAAAACAAGGTGGAAAGTAAAAAACCCAGCATTTATCCTCAGGCCACAAAGGGGAGGCAGTGTAGCCTGATGAAAAATGCATGGCTTTTGGAATCAGAAATAACGAGTTCTAATGCCAGTTCTGTTATTTACCGACTACATGTCCTTCAGGGAATTAGCTGATTTCCACAAATCACAATTCTCTCATTTGTAAAGCAGGCATCTCATACTAACCTAGCAATGTTGGTATCAAAATTAAATGAAAAGGTGAACAATGCTCCTAACATGGTACTTGGCCCCAAAGTTTACCTTTTTAGCGTTGGTGATGCTGTGGATAGTTCTCTGTACTCCCAGCAATGAAGCACATTTGCTTTCTGTTTTGTTGTGTGGAATATAGAAATCCCACCTGTGTTTTCAGTCTGCATGTGTACATGTTAGTTTAATGATAACAATAATTCTTTTCAAAGTCTTGGAGGAGTAATAGAAAAATGCCTGGATTCTGATGCCATGATAAATGTGAACGGAATAGATAGACGATGGTGAGGATTTCACAATATGTGAGGGACAGACCCCAGGCCCCAAAAGGGGCTTTGCTTCTGAATAAGGGGCTCTACCTGTTTCAGATGATCACTGGTTGTAAAAATCAAGTTAAAATTATTAATATCCTCACAGAGTCCACTTATAGTGACATAAGAGCTTCGGCCTTTGGCAACCTCTTGTACATCATAAGTCTAAGGTGTGGTTTTGTCTGAAAGTCCATTCCCACCCCTTACAATCCATTCTCCACCAGGCAGCCAAAATGATCTCTTAAAAATCTAAATCAGATCACGTCACTGCCCTGCTTAAAACCTTTCTATCTCTTCCCTTAGAAAAAATTCCAAAGTCAAGCAGGCTTGCAGGCTTGAGTTTCCACTTCCTTTAGTTTCATCTAGTATTTCTTCCCTGCTCACTATGCCTTAGCCACTTGTGCCTTTTGCTCTTCCTCTAACACACCAAACTTTTTCCCACCTCAGGGCCTTTGCACTAGCTGTCTCCTCCATCTATAATGCTCTTCTCCTGGCTAATTGCATGTAGGGTCTTTTCAGCACTCAAATAAAATGTTTATGGGCCTCTGACAATCCTGTAGTAATTCTGTCTTCCTCCTACTCATCTATCTCTATTTCCTTCATAGCACTTACATATTTTGGTTAACTGTCTATGTTCCTCATATCCTTAAAATGTGAGGACAGGTACCATGTCTGTTTTCTCATTACTCGAACCCAGCATCTAGAATATCAAGTGCCTGTTGAATGAATAACTGAATGAGTAAGAGCTCAAGTCCACAAATAGATTTTAGTCACAGCAAGCAACAAGAGGGGAAATGCAATGTTTAATGTAAGGACCCTTTTCTTAAGCCTTTGTGTTCATCCCAAGTTCTGCCTTTATTCTGAGAGATACCATGACCATGTTGATGACTCATTCAATAACCTTACCTTGAAATTTCTGTACATCTTCCCCCAAATGTCAAATTTTTCACTTTTGGTCTACTACAACTAATTGCAACTACTTCTACAACCTTAAATTTCAATAGTCCACTTGTGGTCATAAGCTTGTTGCCTTCTTGCTTCTTAACTTTCGTTTAACTCAGAGGCTCAGAGCACAGGAAGCCTCTCTGGGAACTGAGCCCATGTTCAAGGAGCCAAGACACCCAATCAGTGTGCAGAGCATCTGTCCACATGAGGAGTCAGGGATGCAAAACCTAAGCATTCAGGGCATCCAAGAGCAGCTTGGATCCCAGAACCCACATTGGGCTGCGCCAGCAATTTTTAAACCAAATGCACACAGATACGGGGCAAGGAAGATTCATGGCATCAAGACCAAGGGAGTGTCTTCAGGCACAAACAGGGACTGGAGGACTCACATAAGGGGCCAGAAATAATTCTCAGTGATTTTCTTGCTCCCTAAACAAGACAGACTCCTGAGATGGGTAGCAGGGAGGGAACAGGGTGGAGCTGGGGTTCTCAGAAACCCAGAGCGCTCTCTCATTAACTCTGGCAACCTGGCTTTTGAGGTCGTCACTACCTGATCGAATCTGCCTCTTGCCAATTACGTTTTTCAATACAATTCCAATTGGCAATTTTTGGTCTTCATCTTACTGGGAACCCTGACTTTTGCTGGTCATTCCCTCTTTCCCAAAATGTTCTAGGCTGCCATGACAGCCACATTCCTTAATTCTCTTCTGAACACTTGGCTGTTTCCTCTCCATCTCTGTCATGGGATCCTTATTCTTCTTCATCACCCATCTGGTGCTCCTCAAGATCTGTCCTCTGTCCTCCGATTGTTTTCAGATATTCCCTACAAAGATCTCTTCCACTCTCATGCCTTCAACTAGCACTTAAATCCTGCAAACTGCCAGATTCACACTCACTGCACGGTTCTTCATGCCTGAGCTTCAGAGGTATGTGTTCAACAGCCTTCTGTTACCTTTCCTGGATCCAGCCCAGGTACCTCAAGCTCAACTTGTCCTATACTGAATTCTTAGTGTTTCCCACACAATCTCCTTCCATTTCAGTGGGGAGTTCTGCCATCCATCCAGTCACCCAGACAAAAAACCTAGAAGTCAAACTTGACTGGTTCCTCTCCCTTACCACTCACATCTATCATTTCATTCATTCATTCAACAAACGAATCCAGCCCTGTTATTTACCAAGTACTGTTCTAATTGCAGGCTAAACAGTGCTAAGTGAAACAGACATAATTCCTGTCTTCATAAAGCATATAAACTACTGGCTGATTTACCTCCAAAGAGTACCTTTCCTCTGTCCCTCCTTCCCTTTTATTACTAGCCATAGCTGGCATGTAATAGATGCCCAATTTTTATTGAATGAATAAATACATGAGAATGTAACTATCTGAACATTTGTCATCTATACAGCACAGATTTTGGCACACTATCCTGATGTTAAAAATATTGCTAAGCACACATTAGGAATCAATAGAAGCTGAAACATCCAGCCAACTTAGCTGGATCCCCCAACAGCGAAGCCTTAATATGTTTTGTCTGTGTTATATAAATACTCAGATGGGCTGGGCTTATCTATAGATGACTGGATGTTTTGGCAGAGCACACACTCAGCCAGACCAGACGTGATCTCTCCCTGAGTTTGCACTTGTGGTTCCCAGACTTCTAGAGTTCAGCCTAAGTGCAATCTCAGTGAGCTTCTGACCATTTTAATTGACTCAGTCATTTCCAAAATGTTATTTGTACCACTTGGTTGTTTATGATTATCAGTCATAGTCACTGGCTCTTAAGTCTGAAAACATCAAAAGGAATTGAGATTATTCATGCTGAAGATGGCACAGGTGGGTCGAATCCAGGCAAAACAAGAAATATACGGTATGGTTAAACACCAAGAATAATACTTTTTGACTAATAATGACATTTTATAATAACTATCTGATGATATCAGCAAATACCTTGGGGAAAACAGCGAAGAAATATTTCAACTTATTCCTTTACAATTTTGCCAGATCAATGGATCATGGAATAAAACCAAGTATCTCCGCCTCTCTCTTCTTGGTTCTCACTTATTAGTAGTAATGTTAGGTACAGCTGAGATTAGAACAGTTAGGAATTAGCTTAATTTTCACAGTGAGCTTGAATGAAGTTTTCATACAGAAAGACCAAAGACCAACAAATATAAAGGAAAACAAAAAAATCAAGAGAGAGAATTTTATGCAGTTATGGAGTTACTGCGTATTCAAGGTGAGGCAGCATTCCCTCTCTTAATAATAAGCATTCAAGCTCAAGCTAACAATAGGCACAGGAGGCAGAGAGGCCCTGCACCCACTTGAGAGAATATATAAAATGGATATTTTACATAATGGCAAATTGTACCATGCACACAAATTTAGGGATGCAAAAAAGGAGGCATTGAAATCAGTGATGACTTGTGTGTGTACAATAGTTTTGGGGAAAACTAAACACTCACAAAAAGAACAGTGAAAACCTAAGGTGCTTTCTTGCAAGCAAGCAGGCTGAGCTCAGCCCACATCTTCCTCCAGTGGTATCTGGGCCACGCACTGTTCCACAGTGTCTTCTTCACCCAGAACTGGAAAGACACTGAGGTTCATCTGGCCTCAGGGAGCCCCATCAGTCTTTCAAGTGAAGAAGACTTCCAGCATTTTAACCTTTTCCATTTTAAACATCTTTACACACACAGGTTTTTCTTATCTACAAGTTAATGGAAAAAGTTCAGGTCCTTGGATTAAAACAATTAACCCACATTTGTCTTCATAAAGCTGCGGACACTATTGGTTTGGCTCATTTATTTCATAGTACTTTCAGCTTTTGCTTGGCTCAAGGAGTATGTCAGACACTGTTTATAAGTCATATATTTTTGGTGTGTTTCTTTAAAAAGCAAGTTAAATAGAATTACACTATTTAACTTACATACATTCAACTGTATGTGCTTCACCTAAATGATTAAAGGAGAAACTCCTATTAGAGCAGGTGACTTTTCCCATGCTCTGAACACACATTTGGGGACAGAAGCATCTCTGAATTCACTTTGGCTCTCTCCATAATCGATCTCAATCCTCCAGTGTTTCTTGGAGTCTGAGCATCTTGTTGGATTGAGCGTGATCTTGATATTTAAAGAAATAATTTTTTAAATAATTGGATTATTGGTGACTTACACCTCATGTACCGACTCATCCTCATATATCCTTCATCTAAGATGAAAATCCACATTAAATAGGAATAGAATTATGTGGACAGCTTGAAATCACACACTACTTCTGAATGCTTAAGCTCACCCTGGGCGTCACTTGGTGTGGCTTTTTCATTTCCAAATCAACAGTGCCCTCCTGTCCTGACCTTCAGTTTCAGAGGGCAGCTCAAAACACCTAGGCTGCCAGCCACCTAGAAAATGGCATTCTCATGGACTTGATCTTCTACCTCTGTTGCGAGTTTAATAACATCAGATTTATCTTTTCCAGCATGAATAATTTTTTTGGTAAAATTATAATTCAGCTTCACATGACATTTATTTTTTGCTAGGTTAAAAAAAAAAGGAGAGGGTGCTGGGAAGCCTCTACTATTTTTGGCATTTCCTGTAATTGCATAGATAGATTAATTATGTCCTAAGGAGACATGTTTGATCATTTGTAATTATGAAGCTCAGCAGAGAAAAGGTTAAAGATGAATCGTTTTTTTCTGAGGTGTCTGGGTTGGAGACGTACTCATGCACCATGCACCGTGGCTAAACCGAAGGAAGGAAGCCAGCACTTACGTTCTGTTTTCCCACTATGTTATCGAAGGGCAGTTCAGGGCTCCAGGATCCTTCTGTGAACGTTGCCCCGCTGTTTCTCCTGTCTGAGGAGTTCACTGACTCCTTGACAATGTCTTCGGGCAAGGACAGCAGACTCTCCTCAGGCTGCTTAATTAAATAGGTCTCTATATTATGCTTCCTCAAGAATTCGTTTCTGTCTTTACCGTGACCCTCTTCCACGTTATAGTCACCGTTGAGGCAGTCCAGTGTGGCTTTGGAAATGTGAATCCTCCTATAACAACAAACCATAGGTCATTATACATTCCTGATGTGGCCTGCCAAGGCCACAGCACTTTTTTGTCCTATGCAAAGCCAACATCAGGCCTCACATGGGTTCTGTGAGGATGTCCTTAGGGAAAAAATTGGTTCCCCTGAAAAAGCAGAAAGAATAAAAGAAAACAGAAGCAGAAGCATAAACCAATGAGCAGGGTGTCACTGACTTTACCCCAAGGAACCCAGCCTCTGAGCCCCCCTGAGACACACTTAAGCACTTCTTTGGGCTTTTCTTATGACTGTCAGCCTGACCTTAGCAACCTTTAAGAATCAGTGATGTATTTCAGAGGTTTTGATTACATTGATAAAGCAAGTTCCATAAATGTTTCTGACACTAATGGCAATTATTGTCCCAATCACCATGTAATAAAAATAGTTCTTTTAGTGTCTTAGAACTTTTCCTATCATTTCAATTTTCATATATTTGTGCTTTGTTTCTTTAACTTGCCTATAATCTTAAAAACAAAGATAGATATTACATACACAGGGCTACATGTAGGACCTTTCAGGAAGACCATATAAGATACAATTTCCCCTATGACTTGTGTATGGCAAGGAGCAGGAAACAAAGCTGTGACCATGTGCACTGGCAGCTGGCTAGGCTCACTCGTAAGGTACGTGACTCATTTCTACACGATTCATCAGCCATAAGAGCTCATGATTCAGGTTTCTTTTTTGGCAAAACAACAGATAACATCAAGAGCCTTAAGGATCATACTTCATATACTACATCCTTTTAGATTACATATTATGCCCACTGTGGTCTGGGTGGACTAGTATGGTGGGTATGAGCATGGACCCTTTGGCCAGCTTGCCTGGATTGAAACCCTACCTCTACCACCTGCTAGCTGAGAGATATCAGGCAAGTTATGAGTCTGTTTTCTCACCCATAAAATGCGAGAAATAATAATAGTACCCATCTCTTAGGGTCATGGTGAGTATTATAAGAGTTGACTCATATATAGTAGTAAAAATAGTGCATGGTAGACTGTACATACTATAAATGCAAATGCTTAAATTATTAGGAGTATTCTCAAAAATGCCATTGTGAACATATTGCTTTTGCTTTTTCCATGGCTCCTCAAGGCCTTTGGGATACAGTCTAAGTTCTGAACAAGGCCTTTCAGGCCTGTACTTCCTGGACCCTGTCACTTCAAAGCTCACTTTCTGACACTCTTCCCCTATGCTAATCCGGTAACTGGCATTTTTTCAAATTCCAGGTGCTATTTTATACCTAATAAACTCAGAACAATTCCTTCCCTCTGTCTAGAACATTCATCCCACGTTGTGTATATGGCAACTCCCTGCTCCCTGATTCAGCTCAAGACATTTCTGTGGGCCAACTTGAGTGCTCCTTTGAATGAATGAATAAAGTAGAAGCTTAATCCTTTGCTTGGCTTTTGCGATTCTAGAAACAATATGCCGAAGAAAATAATGATTTTTTTTTAAGAGCAGCATCTGCAAATGCATGGTACGTTTAGTATTCTCTGTACCTTTCCGCTACCCTTCTTAGCCACCCCACTAACTTCCTGCTCACAGAGAGAATAATGCACTGCAAGGGACATGCAGAGAAACAGAAATCACAAACAATGCATCTCTGATCATTGTGCATTTAAGGCACATTCTCCACATTTTCCAAATAAGCATCTTTGTATATAGTCATTGATTTCAAGGGTGAGATATCAAAAATAAAGCATGTGAAAGATGTTTGAGCTCTCCTGTTGAGTAAGTACAAAATATTCTCACGATGAATTTTGTTAATACTGTGGGAACTCAGCAGGGCAGACCTAGGAGAATAGGAAAGTCAGATGACTTTCTATGAAATGGATGTCTCAGTCTTCCCTCTCAGATCAAGTTCAGAGGTAGGTGCTAGATCGAAGGCTACTTTTTCTTCCAGATGAAATGAGACTCCTGGAAGGGTTTTGTAAAGTCTAATGGCTGATTACCTTTTACAATGATTAAATTAAACACCAACCCTATTTGGTATTTTCTCTGGATTCCACATTTTCTTATTCAGCTGTTATTGCTTATGGGGACTAATATTTGCATATGCTAAATACATATTATGACTTCAGTAATGAAAGACATCCTCATTTTCACTTATCACTGATTCTTCTGCTGAAGTTCTAATCAATGCATGCTTAATTTTTTTGATAGAAACTGGGTTTTAGATGGTCCTTTTCATTCTTGCTACTACTACCTTTAGCTTTGGAATAAGGCATTTGCAGGTGAGAATCTGGTGATTACATTTCCCTCTAAGGAAATAAATCAGTTTTCAGACAATATTCTCATATACTTAATGTCAGGTAACTCTCAGACACTTTCTGATAATTTTAAATGCCAGGATATAATAGTAGTAGGGGACATAGCAAGGCATGGACATTCATAATAAAACAACAGCTTTGAGTTACCTGGACTGGTAAATTAACAATGGGAGACAGTAATGTGTGGGGAGGCACTTAACAGCTGTGTTTATGCCACATATTTAATTTCTTTGAACCTCAGTTTCCTCATTTAAAAAAAGAAGCCAGTATTTACTATGTGAAGTGTTGTAAGATCAAATGATGCAATGTATTAGTGGTATTTAGCAGACTGTCTAGTGCAGCATAGGTACTCAAAGCATATTTAGAATTGGGGGATAACTCTTCCATTGAAAGAAAAGGCCAAGTTTATACCTATGTACATTGATTGATAGGAAGGGGAAAGACCCAGATATTAAAATAGCAGAAAAATATAAACCCAAATGATCTTAGACCATGGGAGGTTTGGAGACATGTTTTGGTATTACTGCATTTCTGCACAGGGCATATCCATGGGTAAAAGGGAAGTTCTCTGGCCAGGATCCTCACCTGACCCAAAACCACTTGATGATGTAATTGGCCTACTGCTAGGCTGCTGCTTCCACACCTACAGGCAATGAGCTAGTACTGACTGAGTCACTATATAAAGAGCTCTGCCCAATACCCAGGGCAGAGGCAGAGATGGAGGTGGATTATGGGCCTGCAGACTGCTGGATGCAGATGGGATTCTGGTGCTCAACCTATGGCCGTAAGAATAAAGCCAGGTATAAACCTTTACCCCAAGAATGTTCCATTGTCATTTCTCTGTTTCACTGAATCCATGGTGAACTTGCTTGGGGCCCGAAACCTTCAGGCAAGCCACCAGGCTAAAGCAGAGCTGCGTACTGTACAGAAGACTAAGTGCTTTAAATGTACTCATCTGAAACTAACTTTTCGAGGGTGATAGTGTTTTCTGCAGTGAAGAAACTGGGCAAAGAGATTCCAAAACTTGCCCCAAGTCTTGTAACAGGTGGGAAACCCACAGTTCAAAAACCCATTTTAAGATTTAAACTCAGCCACTCTTGTATTTCTTAGTAAGACTGAGAACATTACCTGGCTTTCAGACATCAAAACAGCTTGTCACACACCTTCAAAGCTGGGTTGGCAAGACGGGTAGGGATAGAATCCCCAGAGGTGCCAGTGGCCTGGAAAGGTTCATTAACCATTGAAAAGTAGTAATAAGACTCTGTTTACACAGATTGGGCCTAATATCATTTTGGATATATGTGAACCAGTGAGCTAGACTGACTTTTTATAGCCTTTCTCTCTGAGAGATGATAAACAATAGACAGATGATAGACAGGTAGACAGAAAGCTAAGACAGGGCACTTATATATATTCCTCTCCCCATGGAGACTGAGAACATTACCTGGCTTTCAGACATCAAAACAGCTTGTCACACACCTTCAAAGCTGGGTTCTATGGTTTGCAAAGCACATATATTGTGTATATGGGTAATTCTCCATTCAGCTATACTTCAAAGACATAGGCCTGGATGCATATTAGGATCAGCTGTCTCATTTGTTTGACTTCAGCAGGTAGTTATTTATAGGAAAACCCTGAAGAATGTAAGGATTTAAGAAACCCAGTGGTGAAACCGTTAGGCTTACCTTAGTTCTAAACCTGCATAGTACATTGAAGACAGTGAGGGGTCACGTATAAGAATGGTTCTGTACAAGGGGATGTCACCAACAGTTTACAAAGTGCTTCATACCTACTGCCCTAGATAATCCTCAGGAGAAATCTGTGAGGTGGATTATGCCCATTTGGCAGATGACAAAGCAAACTTATGGACGAGGGACATGAAATCACAAGGTGCCATACTGTATTATCATCTTTCTCTTTGTAGTGAGGAAAGTGAGACTCAAAGAAGTAAAGTAGTGGCCTGAGATCACACAGATGCAACCAAGAAAGTCAAGTTTGCTCTAAAATCACATGCAGCGTGCTCTACATGCTTTCCATAACTTGCTAAAGATGACAGAGCGTAGCACACAGCAGAATGGGAATCCTAGTTTCTCTGACTCCTTTTCCTATAGTTTTTTCCCCAAGTTACCCTATATTAAAAATAATTAGCGAGGAATGATGGCAGACACCAGAGAACTCTGTGACTCCAGGGCAGGGCTAGGAGGTGGGCTGGGGAGAGGAATATATATAAGTGCCCTGTCTTAGCTTTCTGTCTACCTGTCTATCATCTGTCTATTGTTTATCATCTCTCAGAGAGAAAGGCTATAAAAAGTCAGTCTAGCTCACTGGTTCACATATATCCAAAATGATATTAGGCCCAATCTGTGTAAACAGAGTCTTATTACTACTTTTCAATGGTTAATGAACCTTTCCAGGCCACTGGCACCTCTGGGGATTCTATCCCTACCCGTCTTGCCAACCAGATTTGGAAGGCTGAGTTTTCAAGGAAGGGTAAGGTCATAAAGAAGGTCAGTAGGCCTTAACCCTGGCTGCCCATGAGAAGTGCTTTAAGAACTTGAAAAGGATTCTGCACAGATTCTGCTTTGCATGAACTGGCATGGGGTCTGGGCACCGGTGCATTTTAAGTACTTCTGTGCTGGTTCCAACATGAAGTCAAGTCTGAAAACCAGTGCCGCGCATGGCTGGGTCCTGAACACCTGAGTGTTCATTGCCTATGATGAGTATCACTAGACTTTAGGGGCCAGAATTTGTACGATGTTTTAATGTTCTGTCTTTCCCTGGATAATTGCCTCTTAGAGCAATACTTCTGAATTCTGCACACAGAGATCTCACGGTCACAAAGTGAGTGAGTTACAAGGTTAAGCAGAAGGAGCGCTCCGCTCTGGCTTACCCAGGGATTCCTCCAGACTCGAGTTTGTTGGCAATATCCACATCCCAAGACCAGACATCAAACTGCCACTTCCGCAGGCCCAACACGCCACACAGCACCGAGCCCGAGTGGATTCCAATCCGCATATCAACATCATGCTTTGTCCTGGACCGCACGTACCTGTTGACATAGGTGAATGGAGAGACATATACATAGGGCCAGAGTGGGCACCCTTTGCCCTGGCAGCAGCCCTTGGTCTTGCCTAGTCTGTATGTTCAATTCCTGCCCATTCATATGCCACCTCTTCCATGAAGCCTTCTTGCATTTCCTGGTAAGTGGAAGGAGTCTCTTCCTCTTCTGCACTCCCCGAGCCTTTTATCTGATCCTTTATCAACCTTCTCCCCAAACCTACTCATCCTATATGACATGTATCCCAGGCAATGACATCAACAACTTCGTACAAAAAGTCAGTATAGCTCACAGGTTCACATATATCTAAAATCTTCTTAGGCCCAATCTGTGTAAATAGCATCTTACTACTTTTCATGGTTCATCGAATCTCTTCAGGCCACCGTACCTAGGATTTCATGATGCTATACCTACTGGTCTTGCCGGCCAAACGGCAGCCCATTCCCACAAAAAAGTCGGAGAATTTGGAACACTGGCTTTTTCCTCAAGGAAAAATGGTTATGCCAGCATAGCCAGGACTGTCCTAACTGGTATGATCATCTTTGAGTCTGACAACTTTTTTAAACATTTTGAGGTAAAATAACCACTGGGTTTCTATGTGGCTTAAAAGATAAAATGAAAAATACCTAGTCTAGCACACAAAGTCCTTCATGATATGTCCTGTGCCTCAGTTATTAGTCTTATTTCTCATACACACATTAGACTCCAGCCGTCCACACTACAAGTCAGTGCCTGAACCCTGTGCTCTTTGCACTTGCAGGGCTCATGATGCTCTCTCAGTCTGAGGTCCAATTCTTGTCTTCCCCGGTGTTCCTACTATATCCCATGTGAACAATAATTTGGTGCTGCATTGTAATCTGTCTCCTCTACTGGATTCTAAACTAACTGAGGATAGAGTCTGTGTATGTCTTATTGTCATACGCCCCTCATAACACTGTACTGTGTCTGAAACTTGGCCAACGCTCAGTTCATGTTTACAGAATGGAAAGATAGATTAATAGATGGGTGTCCATATTCACTATCATATTTCCACATATCTAAGCTCTTTGATAGAGTATCAGCTCCTTGAAGGCAGAGTAGTTTCTGTCTGAGCAATCCCTGCATCTCTCACAGTCTGAAGCATCATGACCTGTATTTGCCTAGCTAAGCTTGCGCACAAGACTCCCCCTTTCTTGAAAGAGTAATTGAATGAATGATTCCATGTACAGCAATGAATCTTTGTATTGCTGCTCCTAACATGTTTTAAGATATTGCAAAGCTATTTAAACAAGAAGGTAAAGTTGAAGTGGATTGAGAATATAGAAATATTGAAATACATTAGATATTAGGAAGGCAGCCATGGACATTAGAAAAAATGTATATAGCTAATCGTTGAGTCAATTCTTGTCCCTGGTGAAGATTCTAGTTTCTGGGTCATTGTTTTAATGTTAACTTTTAAGTTAACAACAATATATTGCTGTTCATCCATTAATTATGAAAACAGTTGAGGCCAAAAAACTTAATAAGGCAAGAGAAGAAACAGTATCCAGAACTTAAGAGGAGCATTTGAGTTTCTGATCCCCTTTCCCAGTGAGGAAGGTCATTGGGAAAGGTCACCTGTACTGTCCACCAACTAGGTCTTATCCTACAAAATTCAAGCACGTGGTAGGATTGCACTTTCCTGTCTATCTCATGTTATTTTTGGCTAAAACACATGAGCAGAAGTGATACAGGTCATGTCTGAGCAGAGGCTTTGAGAGCCTGACCAACCACACCCCTTGTTTTGTTTGTTTTTTTGGAGCCTTCATACCCAGGATTCTTGAAAGAGGAAGATGTACAGTGGCACCTGCCACTCCTCCAAACGCCCCATAATGGACAGGAAATGTGAGTGCAAAATAAATCTTTGTTGTTTGAAGTCACTGAGTTTGGGGGAATGTTTGTTACGCCAGCATAGCCAGGACTGTCCTAACTGGTATGATCATCAGTCCCGGCCCACATTCTTCTCACTGCATGGTCATCGCTGTAGTGCAGGGGTCACTCTGGACTCTAGTACCAGACGACCTGAGTTTACACCTTGGCTTGCTGCTTACTAGCTGCATGACTCTTTGCAAATTACTTAACTTCTCTCTCTAAAAGGACAATAATAGTAGCATTGTTAGAATTAAGTGAATAAACATATGTAGGGAGTTGAGAATAGTGTCTGACACATACTAAGAACTACTTGTTTATTGCTCATACATGAAAGGACTAGGAAAACAAAAGGATTTTTTTTGTGACCACATAGCTGGTGAGCAGAACTATAGGACTAAATGGGGGCTGTTGTGTTTTTAAACCCCACACTCTTAGCGAAATAGATATTGTACATGGCGTGTGTTCCTGGGCAAATAGCTTAATCTGACCCTGAGTTTCAGTGGTTGTAAAATCAAGCTCTAGCTGATTGCTTCACTTTCAGAGCCTTTGTGAGCCCCAAAGGAGATAATGGATGTTAAAGTGCTTTGCCAGCTAATTGTGAGGGACTATTAACCAGCACACCGTGCTAATGTCATTAGGTAATTACCATTACACAGGGAATGCACCAGAACATCTTAATGAAAAGACATTTAGATTTTTAATTTTCTTCTACAAAACAAAAATCATAATAAGACAGAATTTCTTGTCCTGTTTTTTTTTCTTTTGTTATGTCTGGGATTTGACTTAAATAAAAGACTCTAATAAAATTTGACTCAAGTAAAATTTGAATTAAATAAAAGTCATGAATAATTTACAGACATTGATCCTCTTTGGAAAGGCTACTCAGTGGTTGCATAAGACCACAAACACACACCATGTGTTTCAAGATCAGTTCTTGAGGGGAGGACCTTGGAGCATTTCTGAAGCTAAAATGAAGGGAATTCTGCTCTGAGTTATAACTCCTGTGCAGTTCTTCCAAAGCAGCCTCAGGGATGCTTTGCTAGACCTCATCAGTTGCAAATAAAGAGAAAATGACTATAGATCACCCACATTATAAACATCTGCACCTTCTCTTTCTTCTCTGCAAACTCTAAGCTTCTGGGTGGCAGGGGTACTATCTTTCATAGCCATATGCCCAACACTTGTGCTCAAAAGTATGTATTGGATTCATGGGCAAAGCTCGAAGACTTTCTTGCTTTATAGCCCTGTGTTGTCCTAAGATACTTCTAAGAGTCCCAGCGGAACCACAGAGGTGCCTTTGAACCTGTCAGTGGGAAGGGGTGGCCCTCCATATATTCCTCCTCTAAATAAAGCAGCTTTGCTCTCATCCATTTTTCATGCTGGTCTTCTATCAAGATTTCTTTTAAATAAAGAATCCACTTAGCAATATTATTTTTTGCAACTCTATATCAAGCTGGGGACCACTGATGCAGGAGTTAACCAGCAAAAGATTAAAGATGTTGTTTCTTTTAATTGAACCATTGAAGAGGAATGTTTGGTGTATGGTAAAAGATGAAGAACCACAGAATTTTTCAATTTAAATGTTATTTTTTTTTTAGCTAATTAATCAATCTACAGAAGATGCTAGAGGAATGAATGACAGGAAGGGTCATTTAGTAGCCATCATTTATCTATAGATTAGAATCTCTCCAGTATTACATAAATGGATGAATAAAGAGACCAACTTCAACAGAGGAGCAGTTTGGGGCTGTGGAATGAAGCATACCCAACTTGTTGGCCTTGGGGGTGGAGATCAGAGTTCCAATGCTGGATCTACTGCTTGCTGGCTGCGGGAGTTGGAGCAAATAACACAGATTCCATTTTCCTCTTTGTAACATGGGAATGGTATCGGCTTCTCAATGCAAGCCCTCTCAACACCACCAAGCAACACAGAGTCTACATTAAAGCAGGCCTGGACAGGAAGTTGCATTCCTCCATTTACTGTGGGCCTCGGGTGAGTGGTGTTTGTCCCCAAGTCCCAGGTGCAATGGGAAAGAGAACTGGCCTTTTGCAGAATTGTTAGGATAGTTTATAAGAGCATGTATATAAAGCATACACTGGTGCAATCTGAACACTCAAAAATAGTCACCATTACTAATGCTTGTTAGTAATAACACCTTACAATTAAACAATAAATACACTGGTTGAATCAGACCCAAAGAAAATTATAAACTAATCACTCTACCGTTTCCTGCTAAAATGGTACCTGCATTTACTCATTGAACTTGCTTTAACCAATCCATTTAATATACCCACTGGCTACTTCCTAGGCCTGAATTGATTCATAAAGGATGAACAAATTTACAATGTAGTAAGAACTGAGTGAGCAGTCCTCAGCGACCTGGGAGAAACAGTGCCCTTGAACATTCTGGAAAAAAGGAAAAGCAAGGGAGCTAGTTGTTGAGGTCAGGTGTGGCCACTGGGCAGGATATGTCGTGCAGGTGTCAAATCTTATCTGCACAATAAGCCTGTTATCATTACTGCATCATTTTACATGAGGAAACAGTCCCGCAGGTCCTTTTTAGGTCACACTGCTACAGGCAGAAGAGCTGGAATTTCACCCCAGGTGTGTGAACCTCAACCCAGGAGCCCAATTCTACTACCCTACATGGCTTCTCTTTTCAGAAAGCACACTCAGGGGGAACGTGCAGCAGCCATGGAGCCCAACTTCGCCTTCCATTACCATCCATTCTATAGCCTCTACTGGACCTCTGCATCAGACTGCCTTACGAAACTGGGCCTCACTGGCTTCTTACAACATTTGCAAGGCACCATGTCTTGTCTTATAATGGAAGTTGCAATTTCACAGAGTGCTTTGTTTTGACATCCACATCTGTTCTGAGAGGTGGATCCCTATGAGCATTATAAGGTTCCATTTTACAGATGAGGGAACTGTAACTCCGGAAGAAGTAAGATGATCTCTATTACCTCTTTCTGTGTCAGGCCTTTTATCTTCACGATCTCATTTTATCTGCACAACCACCCTATACTTTGTAGACAATTCATTCACTCATTCATTCATTTGCAAGCATTTCTTGACAATCTCTGCAGATATAAGCAGTGAACCAAACAGATAATTAGAAAATCAGTTCCTGCATTCATGGAGCTTACATTAGGATGGTTTATCCCCATTTTGCACTTGAGGAAGCTGGAGCAGAGAGAGGAAGGGAGGGAGGGGGAGAGAGAGAAAGAACAAAAAGGAAGTGTAAAAAGAGAAGCAAAAGGAAGGGATGCCAAGAGGCAGGCCGGGGGTGCTGGGCATTCTTGCCTCAAGTGAGGGAAGCAAGATAATTCCTGTTTTTCATCCCTTGTCCTGCCATGTTGCTTGGTAGGGCACCCCCGCCACAAGAATCAAGACCTTTGCTCCAATTAACTACTGGGGACAAGCCAGTTCCTGCTTGGCATTCTGGTGTCATTCTATGACTTTTTAGCAACTGAAAAGACCAGGCTCTGCAGTTTCATTAAGATTCTTCAAGAAAGCTTTCTGAAGATCATTAATAAAGAAACTGCTTATAACAGAGCCTACCGCTAATTCTGGTGTCTTCTTAGCTAGGGAGCCTCCCTAGACTAGACCCAGGGCATGTGCAGGGCAGCCAACTAGAACCACTTTTCAACCTATTTAAACCTATTATCTAAGCCTATTATAATTAATTTAATTTTATGAACAGACATGCATGAGATGGTATTAGATGCTTCATTAGAAATAAAGTTACATTCAATCACTTTTTTGCCACTCATGTAGCTAACACCATGTTTTAAAGTCAAGTATTTTTGATGAAATTAATTTACTAAGAAGCTTGATTAAGGCTTATTATTTTGCTATTCTTGTTTACTGATTCCTCCTCCCTGCACCCCTGCTGTTAATATTGGTTCTACTAATTTATTACGGATGTATATGAGAGCTCCTAAGCTGTGTGTTGATCTTTTCTGATGCAGATTTCAGGCATCAGAAGCAATGGCTGGAAAGCAGGACACTGTAATGATTAAGGCCAATGGTTTTGGAGTCACATGTTTCCAGATGGGCACCCTTGTTCTGCCACTGACCAATTGTGTGATTTTGTGCCACCACACAAACTCTGTAAGCTCCAGTTTTCTCATTGGCAAAGTAGGAGCTTAGTTCCAGAGATCCAATTAGTCAGGATGCATCCATACAGCTGTAGTGGTTGTTTATGACTGACAACCATCCTGATCGGTGGCCCTGGACTATTCTGACTAGATGCTGCTAACTGTTCACTGCTTTGCCTACCTCCCTGCCTGCCTCTGAGGACTGTTATGAGGACTTACTGAGCTAATGCATGTACAACCCTTTCCTCTGAGCTTGGCATGCAATAGGTATCCATACACCGTAGTTATTAACCATTATTTTACTAGAATAGAATAGAGGAGGGGAATAGATTTCCATTACTTAACTGAGTCCTATTTTCCGATGTCCAACCTCAGCCCTTTAGGGGTCTAGAAATGAAAAATAATTCTTTGGTCATAGCATGCCTGCTAACTTATTCGAATTTTGGAAAGAACATTTGGAAGTTGGGATCTTGTGATCCCCATTTCACAGAAGGGGCCGTGCCGAATCTGAGAAGTTAAGACACACTTGGCCTTAGCTGCACACCTGAAAATGGGAAGAAGGAAGCAGACTGTCTGCTCGCTGCAGGCTAGGAGCTCACTCTGCACACTCGCACATTCCCCATAAGTCAGTCTCCTTATGATGTCTTTCAGGGAATAGTGCCATGATCATATCTAGCCACAAAGTCTATTTTTAATAAAGTGGAACCCTGGGCAAAATTCTTAGAGCATGGCCCATTGATAAATAATTTGCTGATAAATGTTTTGGATTAATTTAAACCGTTATGTTGCATATTGTCTCTTGGGGGGGTCTCTCAGGGTCTCAGCTTTGGGGTATTTTCCTTCTTTCCTTCCGATTGCATAGTTACTGCTCTATTTCAGGTCCTTCTATCTCTTCCCTGGATTGTTACAAAGATATCTCTCAATGAGTTTCCTTCCTTTTGGTCTCTGCATCCTTTCATCCCGAATCAACTGGACAGAGTTAGCTCCCTCTGCGGTCACCTCCCTCACGCCCAGATGCGAACGTGATGCCTCTCCACAGTAAGTCTCAGGGACTGTCCACAGCCCGTGGGATAAAACCCCGCATGTCACCACGTACCTGGGCACTAACCACACCATCTGAATTTGGAATTGCCGTGACCACCAAGGCCTGCCTCAAATGCTCACCACAAACACTCACATGAAAATGCACACACAGGAACACAAACGTACACACATGTATAGACACATACATGCTCACACATACACTTGCATGTGCATACACACATCCACGCACATGTCACATATGTGCACATGTACATACACACACCTGTATACACACACCACATCCACACACACACACATCCACACTCACTCACGCACATAAACGCACATTCACAAGGCTTCTGTCATTCTCAGCCGCTAGGATGGCATGTTCTTCACATCTTTGATTCTAGGAAAAAATCTTTGGTTCTTAGTCAAAACGACTACTGTGGAAATACCTCAGCAAAAGACAAAAGACAGGAAAAACTATTTCCTTCCTGCTTGTCCTTCTGACTGTCCGGACTCTCGTCACTTGTGAAACCTGCTGGTGCTCTGACAAGCAGCAGCTAATCTTGGCCTTTCCTGATTTCAGCATCCTGTCCCCATGGGCAGGGATTGGGGGAGAACCTCCATCACATACTCGGTCTCATCCATGAATACCGGGGTCATTTTGAGTGTAAACAATTTGTAAAAAATTAGAACTCTCACCCAAACAAGGAAAGTACTGGAGCTGTGAGGACCGAGGAGCCTTGCTGCCATCACGCGGCCTGCGTGCCAGCCTCTCAGGCGGTTCTGGGACCGCTGCAGAGATTCTAGCTCTTTGCAAAAAGCCAGGAAGAGGGACAAGGAGAGACCGTGAGAAGGTGGAGACCATTCCTCACACAGGGATCGATCTTATGGCAAACCCACAGGGTGGCCATCAAGTCTGGGGACAGCAGCTGGCCAATGGCTTATGGGCATCACATCACAACACACAGTGTAATGTCATGCTGGTTCCAGACTCTATGGCTTTTATGGAGTTTTCTGTTAGGGACAAGTGCCTTTGGGGCTGAATAAAAAATTGCATCTTATGTATGTGATAGGTGGTTAAGATAGTTAACTTTCTGGTAAAGCAATATAAATGGGCTTCTCTTCTTCACACATTTAGGTGCAGACACTGTCTGCCAGTCATTTCTTGGAGTGCGATACTTGACATAAGAGTGGAAACTGTGGGGGTCTGAGCTAACAGCAACTAAGGCTTGCCTGATTCCAGAGCTCTGTTTATTCTGCACCATGCTTTGTTGTTGACTGGAAGAATTAGTGCTGGACCTCAAGTCGCCTACATGGTAATCAAGGAGTTGTTTGAGTATTAATAGGCTCTGACTCATGCAGTTAAAAAAGATACTCTGCTGAACTGCCTTTTTCTGAAGGAGTTAAGTGCAACACTTTATAAACTACTGAGAGAAAGCCTCTGAGTCATTTCAACTTATCCAAATCTCACTTCTCACTGCCCCACTCGAGAACTCCAGAAAGAAGACCTTAAATTGTATAAAATGGTCAGGTGGGATAAGGTCCTCTCCAGAGTGATAAATTATAGTGCTTCAAGCATCTTAAAGCATTTTGATAGTTAGTGTTCATTTCTTCTGTAATGCTATCTCTGTAGCATATCTTCTGCTAATGCTCAAGATATGAACATCAGTGGAAAGTCTATGGATAAATGGATAAAGATGCTGTGATATATACAACATATATAACATATATATATATATAATGACATTTATATATATTACAATATATAATTATGTGGTCTATGGAAGATGTGAGATATATATACAGAGTAGTATTCAGCCTTAGAAAGGAAGGCAAATCTGCCATCTGCATCAACATGGATGAACTTGGAAGGCTATTATGCTAAGTGAAATAAGCCAGACAGAGAATCACAAATACTGCATACATGAAATCTAAAAAAAAAGCCATACTCATAGAAACAGACAGTCAGAAGGGAGTTGCCAGGGGTGGAAGGAGGGAATGGAGAGATGCTTGTCAATGGGTACAAACTTTCAGTTATAAGATGACTAAGTTCTTAGGATCTAAAGTACAGCATGATAAATGTAGTTAATAATACTGTATATGTACTTGAAATTTGCTGAGACCAGATCTTAAGTGTTCTAACCAAAAAAAGAAAAGGATAATCATGTGAGGTGAAGGCCGTGCTAATTATCTTGATTGTGTAACCATTTTGCCATGTGTATTATATGTCTATTAAATCACCACATCATGCACTTTAAAGATACACAATTTTATTTGTCAATTATACCTCAATATAAAATAAAAATAAATAAATAAGTCTGCAAGAAGTATTTCTACTTAAACTTGATTTTGACATGTTTGAAAAATCACTGATTTTTCAAGACTTCAGAGCTGGTCTGGCCCAGTTTCTTCTTTTATTTATTTATTTATTTATTTATTTTATTTTGGTATCATTAATCTACAATTACATGAAGAACATTATGTTTACTAGGCTCCCCCACCCCACATACCCCTTCACAGTCACTGTCCATCTGCATAGTAAGATGTTGTAAAATCACTACTTGTCTTCTCTGTGTTGCACAGCCCTCCCTGTGCCCCCCATGCACTATACATGCTAATCCTAATGCCCTCTTTCTTCTTCCCCGCCCTTATCCCTCCCTTCCCTCCCATCCTCCCCAGTCTCTTTCCCTTTGGAAACTATTAGTCCATTCTTGAGTTCTGTGATTCTGCTGCTGTTTTGTTCCTTCATCCTTCGTTCTTATACTCCACATATGAGTGAAATCATTTGGTACTTGTCTTTCTCCGCCTGGATTATTTCACTGAGCATAATACCCTCTAGCTTGATCCACGTTGTTGCGAATGGTAGGATCTGTTTTTTTCTTATGGCTGAGTAATATTCCATTGTGTATATGTACCACATCTTCTTTATCCATTCATCTACTGATGGACATTTAGGTTGCTTCCATATCTTGGCTATTGTAAATAGTGCTGCGATAAACATAGGGGTGCATCTGTCTTTTTCAAACTGGAGTGCTGCATTCTTAGGGTAAATTCCTAGAAGTGGAATTCCTGGGTCAAATGGTATTTCTATTTCGAGCATTCTGAGGAACCTCCATACTGCTTTCCACAATGGTTGAACTAATTTACATTCCCACCAGCAGTGTAGGAGGGTTCCCCTTTCTCCACAACCTCACCAACATTTGTTGTTGTTTGTCTTTTGGATGGTAGTCATTCTTACTGGTGTGAGGTGATATCTCATTGTGGTTTTAATTTGTATTTCTCTGATGATAAGCAATGTGGAGCATCTTTTCATGTGCCTGTTGGCCATGTGAATTTCTTCTTTAGAGAACTGTCTATTCAGCTCCTCTGCCCATTTTTTAATTGGATTATTTGCTTTTTGTTTGTTGAGGCATGTGAGCTCTTTATATATTTTGGATGTCAATCCTTTATCAGATCTGTCATTTATGAATATGTTCTCCCATACTGTAGGATACCTTTTTGTTCTATTGATGGTATCCTTTGCAGTAAAGAAGCTTTTTAGCTTGATATAGTCCCACTTGTTTATTTTTGCCTTTGTTTCCCTTGCCCAGAGAGATATGTTCATGAAGAAGTTACTCATGTTTATGTCCATGAGATTTTTGCCTATGATTTCTTCTAAGAATTTTATGGTTTCATGACTTACATTCAGGTCTTTGATCCATTTGGAGTTGACTTTTGTGTATGGGATTAGACAGTGATCCAGTTTCATTCTCTTACATGTAGCTGTCCAGTTTTGTCAGCACCATCTGTTGAAGAGACTGTCATTTCCCCATTGTATGTCCATGGCCCCTTTATCATATATTAATTGGCCATATATGTTTGGGTTAATGTCTGGAGTCTCTATTCTGTTCCACTGGTCTGTGGCTCTGTACTTGTGCTAGTAACAAATTGTCTTGATTACTATGGCTTTGTAGTAGAGCTTGAAGTTGGGGAGCAAGGTCGCTCCCACTTTATTCTTCCTTCTCAGGATTGCTTTGGCTCTTCAAGGTCTTTGATGGTTCCATATGAATTTTTGAACTATTTGTTCCAGTTCATTGAAGAATGCTGCTGGTAATTTGATAGGGATTGCATCAAATCTGTATATTGCTTTGGGTAGGATGGCCATTTTGACGATATTAATTCTTCCTAGCCAGGAGCATGGGATGAGTTTCCATTTGTTAGTGACCCCTTTATTTCTCTTAAGAGTGTTTGTAGTTTTCAGGGTATAGGTCTTTCACTTCCTTGGTTAGGTTTATTCCTAGGTATTTTATTCTTTTTGATGCAATTGTAAATGGAATTGTTTTCCTGATTTCTCTTTCTGTTGGTTCATTGTTAGTGTATAGGAAAGCCACAGATTTCTGTGTGTTAATTTTGTATCCTGCAACTTTGCTGTATTCCGATATTAGTTCTAGTAGTTTTGCAGTGGAGTATTTAGGGTTTTCTTTGTACAATATCATGTCATCTCCAAATAGTGACAGTTTAACTTCTTCTTAACCAATCTGGATTCCTTGCATTTCTTTGTTTTGTCTGATTGCTGTGGCTAGGACCTCCAGTACTATGTTGAATAATGGTGGGAGAGTGGGCATCCCTGTCTTGTTCCCGATCTCAGAGGAAAAGCTTTCAGCTTCTCGCTGTTCAGTATAATGCTGCCTGTGGGTTTATCATATATGGCCTTTATTATGTTGAGGTACTTGCCCTCTATGCCCATTTTGTTGAGAGTTTTTATCATGAATGGATGTTGAATTTAGTCAAATGCTTTTTCAGCATCTATGGAGATGATCATGTGGTTTTTGTCCTTTTTTTTGTTGATGTGGTGGATGATGTTGATGGATTTTCAAATGTTGTACCATCCTTGCATCCCTGGGATGAATCCCACTTGGTCATGGTGTATGATCCTCTTGAAGTATTTTTGAATTCGGTTTGCTAATATTTTGTTGAGTATTTTTGCATCTACGTTCAGCAGGGATATTGGTCTGCAGTTTTCTTTTTTGGTGGGGTCTTTGCCTGGTTTTGGTATTAGGGTGATGTTGGCTTCATAGAATGAGTTAGGGAGTATTCCCCCCTCTTCTATTTTTTGGAAAACTTTAAGGAGGATGGGTATTATGTCTTCTCTGTATGTCTGATAAAATTCCGAGGTAAATCCATCTGGCCCAGGGGTTTTGTTCTTGCCTAGTTTTTTGATTACTGACTCAATTTCGTTGCTGGTCATTGGTCTGTTTACATTTTCTGTTTCTTTCTGGGTCAGTCTTGGAAGGTTGTATTTTTCTAGGAAGTTGTCCATTTCTCCTAGGTTTTCCAGCTTGTTAGCATATAGGTTTTCATAGTAGTCTTTAATAATTTTTTGTATTTCTGTGGAGTCTGTCGTGATTTTTCCATTCTCATTTCTGATTCTGTTGATGTGTGTTGATTCTCTTTTTCTCTTTATAAGTTTGGCTAGAGGCTTATCTATTTTGTTTATTTTCTCAAAGAACCAGTTCTTGGTTTCAGTGATTTTTTCTATTGTTTTATTCTTCTCAATTTTATTTATTTCTTCTCTGATCTTTATTATGTCCCTCCGTCTGCTGATCTTAGGCCTCATTTGTTCTTCTTTTTCCAATTTCGATAATTGTGACATTAAACTATTCATTTGGGATTGTTCCTTCTTTAAATATGCCTGGATTGCTATATACTTTCCCCTTAAGACTGCTTTTGCTGTGTCCCACAGTAGTTGGGGCTTTGTGTTGTTGTTGTCATTTGTTTCCATATATTGCTGGATCTCCGTTTTAATTTGGTCATTGATCCATTGATTATTTAGGAGCATGTTGTTAAGCCTCCATGTGTTTGTGAGCCTTTTTGCTTTCTTTGTAGAATTTATTTCTAGTTTTATACCTTTGTGGTCTGAAAAGTTGGTTGGTAGGATTTCAATCTTTTGGAATTCACTGAGGCTCTTTTTGTAGCCTAGTATGTGGTCTATTCTGGGGAATGTTTCATGTGCACTTGAGAAGAATGCGTATCCTGTTGCTTTTGGATGTAGAGTTCTGTAGATGTCTATTAGGTCCATCTGTTCTAGTGTGTTGTTCAGTGCCTCTGTGTCCTTACTTATTTTCTGTCTGGTGGATCTTTCCTTTGGAGTGAGTGGTGTGTTAAAGTCTCCCAAAATGAATGCATCGCATTCTATTTTCTCCTTTAATTCTGTTAGTATTTGTTTCACGACATATATTGGTGCTCCTGTATTGGGTGCATTTATGTTTATAATGGTTATATCCTCTTGTTGGACTGAGCCCTTTATGATTATGTAATGTCCTTCTTTATCTCTTGTTAGTTTCTTTATTTTGAAGTCTATTTTGTCTGATACTAGTATTGTAACACCTGCTTTTTTCTCTCTTTTGTTTGCATGAAATATCTTTCTCCATCCCTTGAGTTTTAATCTGTGCATGTCTTTGGGTTTGAGGTGAGTCTCTTATAAGCAGCATATAGATGGGTCTTGCTTTTTTATCCATTCCATTACTCTGTGTCTTTTGATTGGTGCATTCAGTCCATTTACATTTAGGGTGACTATTGAGAGATATGTACTTATTGCCACTGCAGGCTTTAGATTTGTGGTTACCAAAGGTTCAAGGTTAGCCTTTTTACTACCTTACTGTCTGACTTAACTTGCTTATTGAGATGTTGTAAACACAGTCTGATGATTATTTCTTTCCCTTCTTTTTCCTCCTCCTCCATTCTTCATATGTTGGGTGTTTTGTTCTGTGTTCTTTTTAGGAGTGCTCCCATCTAGAGCAGTCCCTCTAAGATACCCTATGGAGGTGGTTTGTGGGAGGAAAATTCCCTCAACTTTTGCTTGTCTGGGAATTGTTTAATCCCTCCTTCACATTTAAATGAGAATTGTGCTGGATACAGTATCCTTGGTTCAAGGCCCTTCTGTTTCATTGCATTAAATATATCATGCCATTCTCTTCTGGCCTGTAAGGTTTCTCTTGAGAAGTCTGATGATGATAGTCTAATGGGTTTTCCTTTGTAGGTGACCTTTTTTCTCTCTCTGGCTGCCTTTAATAGTCTGTCCTTTCCCTTGATCTTTGCCATTTTGATTATTATGTGTCTTGGTGTTGTCCTCTTTGGATCCCGTCTCTCGGGAGTTCTGTGTGCCTCCGTAGTCTGAGCAACTATTTCCTCCCCCAGTTTGGGGAAGTTCTCAGTAATTATTTCTTCAAAGACACTTTCTATCCCTTTTTCTCTCTTCTTCTTCTGGTACCCCTATAATGTGGATATTGTTCCTTTTGGATTGGTCATGCAGTTCTCTTAATATTGTTTCATTTCTGGAGATCCTTTTATCTCTCTCTGTGTCAGCTTCTATGCGTTCCTGTTCTCTGGTTTCTATTCCATCAATGGCCTCTTGCATCTTATCCATTCAGCTTATAAATCCTTCCAGAGTTTGTTTCACTTCTGTGATCTCCTTCCTGACATCTGTGATCTCCCTCCAGACTTCATCCCTTAGCTCTTGCATATTTCTCTGCAGCTCTGTCAGCATGTTTATGATTTTTATTTTGAATTCTTTTTCAGGGAGACTGGTTAGGTCTGCCTCTGCAGATCCTTTCTCAAGTGTTGTTTGAAGTATCTTTGACTGGACCAGATTTTTTTGCCTTTTCATGGTGATAGCAGTGGCTGTAGGCAGGTTGCGGGTGTGTCAGCTGGGAGAAAAAAGTCCTTTCCTGCTTGCTGGATGCCTTGCCCTTCTCCGCTGCCTGTGACAGTTACCTGCACTCCTGGACCAGCCACCGGGTTATTCTCCTAAGCTGCTGTGGGCGGAGTGTCTGTCAGAGCGGTGCGGAGCCCTGCGGGGAGTGGTAGGCACACCAGGAGTGCTCCTCCATGTTAGCAGCGACCCTCCCGGGCAGCTCTGTGCCAGCAGCAGCCTTTGGGTCTGGCCTGGGTGGCTGTGCCTTGGGCTGGGATTCTGGTTGGCTGCTGGGAGCGCGCCTGCTCCCTCTGGCTCCACTACAGGTGCGCATGGGCCTCTACCAGGCTCCTCTGGCTCCCTGCCACTGGTGTGTGTGAGCTGCGCCTGGGCTGTTCGGTCACGCTGCTACGGGCTCACACAAGCCTCTCCTGGTCTCCTCTGGTGCCGTTGGAGCACAGATCTGCTCTCGGTCCCTTCCGGTGCCTCCGCCCCCAGCGCGCACTGCCACTCTCCCGCTACTGGGCCAGTGTGTCAGGGTCTGCACCAGTTGGAGGAATGACTGGCAGGCTGCTTAGTGCCATGAGGGGCTTCAGAGCTGCACTGACTCTCCAGGGTTTAGGGTGCCTAAGTTTCCCCGAGATTCCCAGCTGCTGGCTATGTGTGCTGTGACAACTTTGTCCAGCTATGGGGTCCCTGTCTCTTTAAGACTTGCAGAAAGCACTCGCTTTTCTTTTGTCTCAGGGGCGCCGGTTGTGGGGACCTGCCCACAGGTTTTGCTTTTCCATTTCTCTAATATCCAGTACCCCATGCACCTCGTGTCTGCGTTCCGGGTGCAGATTTCTAGAGCTGGTTGTTTAGCAGTCCTGGGCTTTCACTCCCTCCCTGTTCCAACTTCTTTCTTCCCGCCAGGTTTTGGGGTAGGGGAGCGTTTGAGTCCCACCTGGCCGCGGCTTGTATCTTACCCCCTTCGTGTGATGCTGAGTTCTCGCAGATGTAGATGTATCTTGGCTGTTGTACTGCATCCACTGGTGTCTCTTTTAGGAATAGTTGTAATTATTGTATTTTCATAAATATGTATGTTTTGGGAAGGAGATTTTCTCTGAACTACTCATGCCGCCATTTTTCCATGATCCCTTGATCCCAGTTTCCTCTTATCATAGACAAGAAGTTTAAGACATCTTCCTACTGGACACTCATGGGCGACAGGAGGACTTGCTCATCACTGCATTTCCAGGGCTTAGCACATGGTAGAGCTCAGCATGTTATTTTTTGATTGACTTACTGATTGATAGATTGAAGTTCACACCCCTAGTTAGTTGCAGAACTCATACAAGATACCAGGTCTTCTGGAGTCAGTCATGGCCAGGCTCTAGAAAGGGAAGTGCCACTTGCTTAGATCCCTCTTGCCCATTCCAGGCTTTGGGAACCAGCAGGCGAGCTGAGCCTGCAGTGAGGCTATGTGGGGGGCTGGAAGGAAAGGTGTGCAGGGGTTGTTCTCATTGCTGGCATTTAATCCAGACTGACACTAATAAGGATCACACATATGCTTGCCAGACCATGCAATCAAGTTCACGGGGAGAGTCTTCAGTTCGTCTTTGGCAAGATTCTTCTTCCCTTTAAGAAGAAGGCATAATCCATAGAGATTTCTGCCTGTGCATCCTCTCTTTACTGCCTTTGCTGTGGTTGAAGTATATGATGCTTGGAGGCTTTGCAATCATTTTGGAACTTCAAGGGAAGCTCTGACAACACCGAACTTCTGTCCCAAAGCCATACACAGTCTAAAAAGCCCTTGACCTCAAAACTCCTCCTACCTTGATTAAACCTCTGTCAGATACAGTGACCCAAGCTAAAAGCATTTGTCACGCATCCATGACACCATCCCTGGTGGCAGCTCTTTAATGATTTCCTGTTGGCCTGAGGATGAAGTGCAACCTCTATTCATGGGTGAGAAGGTCCTGCAGCCATTGGTGAGAAGGCTGCTTGCTCCCAGCCTGCACCCCGTCTGTCACCACCCTTCCTACCACAGGTATCACCAGCTGTGACTGCAGCCCATCCTGATTTGTGCCCATGGCCATCCTGTCTTCCAGGCTTTCCACTCCACCCCTAGGACTGAAGGTAGCTCACCTTTCGGGAACCAGCACAGATGTCTGCCTCTATTCTGAAAAGGCTTTTCCAGCAGCCTGGACTGAATGAGCTGCTCCTCTATCCCCAGAGCACCCTGGATCTGATTCATTTCAGCTTATTGCACCACATCGAACCTGTGTGTTCCTCTCTCCCACCGCACCGTAAGTGGCCCAAAGGCACTCACTACACTCAGCTCCTATCCCTGCAGGGACATTGCCAAGACAAATTTGTTGCACAAAGAATTGGGAATGAGGTGAAACTAGCAGGATGGTTGGCTCATGGGAGGAACTAGAGGGCATGCCATTTTTGCCACATAAGTCAAAGGGCATCTTCAACGTACATACGATTTACTGCAAAGGGTAGATGGGGTGGATTGTCTCCATGCACATCGGAGGCCTGGGCATGATGGAGGAGACCCCAAATTACCTGATGGTTTTGATCATGCTGAGGCCCATTTCCACGCAGCAGTGGGCATGGTCTTGGCGGGGCTCAGGAAGCCCCGAAACGCAGTAGTAACAGTCCCCCAGGATTTTAATGCGAAGGCAGTGATGCTCCTGGAAGGAACAGGGTGATAGAGGAAAGGACGGAGTCAGCAGAGGGGTACGTGCTTCAGGAAGGCTTGGGAAGTGGGAAGTGGGGTCAGGAGCACCCATCTTTGACATGCACTTCCATTATCTTCCTAGGAAACTAGCAGGAACCCTAAGTTGGGGTTTAAAGGGCTCAGAGGTAGAGTGCAGTGATGGAAAAGCAACTGGATTTTGAGCTCAACAGATGCAGGGCCCCATTCTGGCTCTGCTGTGCACGAGCTTTCTGACTGGAGCACCCGTCATTGGACAGGCTTGTCAAAGAGCCAACAGTCGGTGTGCACGTTCTGTGTCTCCCTCTCCGAATCCTGCTTCCAACAATGTTTTTCTTCTTAGGAATGTCTCTAAGTTAACAGTTTTTAGCAGTCTTTAGTTCAACAATAAGCACTTAAAACTATAAATCACTTTGGGATATCTACTATTTCAAAGATTTATTTTCTGTCCCTTCCTAGCTAAGGTATTGGCACCTTGAAAGAGGGCCTGACTATATTTCTACAGCTTTTCATTCATTTATTAATTCATACACTTGCTCACTGAAAAGAAAATATCAATTGGGCATCTGTGATAAGGCAAGTATTGTCCCTGACATAAACATGATTACTGATACCCGCTGTGATGTGGCATATATTACAGAGTTAACCCTCATGACCACCTTGTGAGGTAGGTTTAGTTTTTATCCTCACTGCATAAGTGAGAGGAGGGCACAGCTGTTTATTTGGTACAATCAGTATCCTGAGGACAGGACACTTAGGAAGTTTCAGAGAGCAACAAGCACCAAGGAAATGGTGTGTACTTTAGTTCCAGGTGGAAAGAGGCTAGATGCCACGGGTTTTAGAGGAGGAACCCGAGGTGGTGTAACTCAGGGGCTAACAGCTCTTGCTGAGTAGTCACAGTGCACAGAATTAAACTCCACACTCCCTACCTCTTGTGCATCTTGTGCATCTTAAGGTAAATTATTTAACCTCTGAGCCTTAGCTGCTTCATCTGTAAAATGGGTATATTGGACCGCATAGCGATTGTGAGGATACGATAAGATGATGCATGTGAAAGCTTAGCAGAGGGCCCCCCCAGGAGGTACTGAATTAATGTTGCCTGTCTCTGTGATGATGGCTGGACCCCAGCTTAGTTCTCTCACATCTCTCTCTGTGATCACTGGCAGATGACTTTTCTGATTTGTTTCCTTGGATGGGTGGGTGGGACTGAATGGCCTCTGAATGACTTCTGAGCTCTGAAGGTCTCCATGGCTTATGGGTCTCCAGCTTTGTGGGTAAGCGGCTGCCCTTGGGAGTCTCTCCAGGGACAGGAGGAGGGGAGCTGCAGACAGGGAGGACCCACTGAGATGCCAGCAGCACAGTGGATGCCCTGCACTGCCAAGCTATCAGATGTTGTGCTGGCTTCCTACTCTGATCAGTGGTTGGGGCATTCTGTTTGGGTAACAAATGAATGAAACCACTCTCCCAATAAAAAAACAAACGTCAGACAGGGAAAAGTGAATCTGATGATTCTCTGGATCAGACCTCCAGGGCCTTGCCAACCTTCCCACCTGGTACAGATGCAATCGTCAGAGCTCTGACAGCATGCCCAGCCAGCCCAGGGTTATTTTTAGGAGCTGGTGGTTCCTGTCTATTGGCTGCTTCTGTGCTGCTAATTTTGCAAGAGAGCTGATGATGAAGGCTGATCAATAAGAGGACTCAAGACCTTTAGCTATTTCTTCTAAGACCTCTAGAGTATTATAGTGGGATGGAGCTAGAGAGCACTTGGCCCACTGGTCCTGGCAGTTTCCATATCTGTGGAGTCCACTGGACAGTTTAAAAAACAAACAAACAAAAAACCCCAGAGAGCCTGAGGGACTGCTATTGGGATCAATTTTATATTTTGCCAAGGAAGTGTAAAAAAGTCCATCAACAAACCAAAATAACAATCCAGTTACCCTTAGCTATCCCTATCCCCTTAAAGAAGAAAGGGCACTTTTAACATCAAAAAACTATAAAGGAAAGTTCTTTGAACTAAATATAATTGATATTATAAAAACTCACCATACTGCATATATATATATATATTTATATACACACACACATATATGTATAATTTTTCCCCATCTCATGGCCACAAGTCGAACTTCTGGGTATTTATTTGTGTAAGAGCATTTGGGAACGACTGATCTAATCCCTCATTCTGGTTTTGTAGAAAAGAGAAAAACTGAACGTGGGAGGCAGGGGTTGGTGATTTCAATCAGCCGCAACTTTATCTGCAAATAGTCTTGGGGGCAGAGCCTTCAGGAATGCCTGAGGCTGAAGCCTGGTGCAACAGGGGTGTCTGCTTAGTGTAGTCAGCAATTGGGAGGAAGCGTAAGGGTAGAGCAGGAAACATGTTGGTCAAAGAACTGGAATCTGCGTTCTGGCCAAATGGAACAGTTGTTTGACCATGAATGTCACTGAAGCCACCGACATGTGACTTTCAACTCCCTATATGTGACGTGTATCAAAATAACCTATCTTGTCCTTAATACATAACAAAGTAAGCTTGGTTGTCAGTTGGAGATGGCAATGCGAACATACACCCGGAAATAGCCATCTCAGTGTTCAAAGAGCTTTTCTCCACTGAGTCTCACACAGCAGGGCAGGTAGGATTAACATCTATTTTTAAATATGAAAATCTTAGTATGAGAGAGATGGAAAATTTTCTGTGCCACAGATTCGCTGACTAAAGGTAATGATATCATCATATATGTTATTTACCAACCTCTAATCGGCAATTTTCCTATGAAAACAGAGGTAAAAGCATTTTGGAAAAATTTAAGTAGGGATAGGAAGTAGTATTTATTGAGCACATACTATGTTCCAGGCTATGTGTTAAATGCATTACATTTTTCTTGGTTAGTCTTCATGACCACATTCCAAGTCACAGCCCATTTCTTAGATGGTTTAAGGGGTAAAGATCACAGCAACTAAGAGGCAGAAGTGGAATTTGCACCAGGTCTGCCTGACTTTGAGACTCTTTGTTCTTTCTCTACAAAACTGCAGAAGTTATAGCAGAATCCTGATGTGTTTTGGAAGGAGATCATGTAAAGTAGCTTATTACCCTTTGGAACACACAACAATGTGGTGAAGATATTTGTGTCCAGGGTCTATTTTTCTTGTAAAGAAAAGGTGAAGCTGGAAGCCTCTTTGAAAAATGTTGGGCCCAAAATAAACGATATTATATGTGTATGCATGTATATATATATATAAATGAAATATAAATATATATGAGACAAATGTAAAAAATACATATGTGTGTGTATATATAAACGCCTGTCTTATCTGTCAAGTTCCGTTAATATGCAGACACATCTTTCTGATCAATTCCTGTGAGCTGTCAGATGACTTGACAGTAACAAGTAGGGTGAGGGTCTTCTTGAAAATATTATTGAGTTAGTTTTAATATAATCCTTTTCCTCCCATCACGATGGCTTTGATATTATAAAAATCCAGAGAATTTATGAAACCATAGATAGAGAGACTGTCAATAAAAATTGGAAGATATATGCATCAAATTATCAAAGATGATTATACCGCCTGGGAGGGATAGCATTACAAGGGTATATACTTTCTATATTCCCTGTATCTTTGATGTTTGAATTTTACATAATGAACAAGTATTGTTTTAGTGATCAGAAAAATCAGTAAAAAGTTAAGGAGACTCTCAGAACAGAAATATTAGTGTCATTTAATATTTTACTAAATATTTTTAAATATTTTAATACTCATTTAAAAAGTAATGGTCATTAATGTACTTTTTAAAGTTACATTAGAAATCATGACAAAGTTTATATTACCTTATCTCATTGTAATTATACAAGTAACACATGAATATACTGTCCTAGCAAAAATGAAACTGTAGGTAAGTCCTCTTGGATAGGCCCTCCTCCCCAGGCACACAGCACCCTGGAAAACTGGCTCCTTCTCCTCCTCAGAGACTGCTAAGCATTTGCATATACATTGATATGTTTACATATATTACTAGTTTTCATGCTCTTTAGCCTTATCGTATCTTTAGCTATATCATGTCATGTTTACAGATCTGAGACGTGCTTTTTTTCATGCAACAGATCTTGAGTTTCTTTCTATGCCAGTACAGATATCGCCATCTCCTTTTTAATCTATTAGCTTTCCACAACTTTCTCTGGTATTGAATTTATTCCTTATACAGTAATTTAGTTTCCAGTTTTGTCAGCAATTTAAAGCATAGGTTAAGATGTAACAATGCCAATGCACAACAGTAAATACGTTCTTTGTTTTACAATTTTGAACGTTCATAATAGTATACATATTCTTGGCGCCTAATTTGGATGGGAGAGGGCAGTAAGGATTATTTTAATTAAAAAAATGCAAAGACCAAAAGTTATCAAAATTTGCCACAATTACCAGCAAGGGTCAAAAATGATTTACTCTGAGTAGCCTGAATCACAAGGGAACTCAGGAATTCAATCAGATGAAGATGAACTTTAATAGAAAGCTTTGCAGGTGTTCCCTGCGTTTTAATTATGTAGTGCATAACCAAGTACAGTGTATGACATTTACATGTGAGGTGGGTTCACTCTGATGTGTAACATAATGAAAATCTAAAGCAAAGGATTTTGCAAGGCAGACAGAGATCATTATAAAGCCACACAATTTTTATGTTAGAAGATGCTAAAAGGGGTGAGTCTAATACCCTTTAATACAGAAGAACAACCTGTGTGTAAACCAGTTGTTAAGTGAGTTGCCTATAGTTGGGGGTAAAAACATCTAAAGTAGGTTTTCTCCTTCCAAGGGAAGTGGAATTATTTTCACCAGCAGAGTTTCTCCAACTTTTCCACACAGGTCCCTTAGAGGAGGAGAAACTGGGTGGGGTGGGCGGTATTGAGTGCTAGTGGGAATGGAGCACTTACTCTGAACCAGCCTCTGTGTTAAGAGACATTTCCCATGTACTGTTTCATTTATCCTTCATTACAATTCTGTTAGGAAACTGCATCTCAGAGAGGGAGCCACACAATACATATTCAAGTCCAGCCCATCTGTGAAATCCCATGAATCCAACTCTTCAAACTGTCTGAAGCTTTGAAGTCCCATGAATCTAATCCTTCAAGCACCGCATCTCTGATATCTTGTATTCAATCTCCTAAAATGCCTGCAGCATTCCAGAGGAAGCACCTGGTCTCAGCTGGCCTGAATCACAGATGTACCACCTACCCAGCATTCTGGACAGATTGGTTCACTTCTTTGAGCCTCAGTCACCCATTCCATAAAATGGGAGCAATAAAGAACCTGCCTTGTAGGTTTGTGGTGAGAACTAATTCAGGTAATCCAAGACAAACACTCCACACAGAGCATAACATACAGCAGGCAGTTTATGAATGTTCCATATTTTTATCAAAACTAATTATTTTACTCCATTATAGATCTGTGCTTAACTAGACATTCATTATTTTCCATAAAATCTTTCTATAAGAGTCATACCCCAGAAGAGGACTATAGCTTCTTGCACCTACTGGGGATCAATGGGCCGTGTACCCCCACTGGCTCCTTCTCCCCTACTGTGTGTGTGATAAACCAGATGAAAAGCCAAGGTCAAAGCACAAAGTCCACGTTTCTTAAAATGCTGCACCATGCCCTCCCAAATCCTTTCTGCTTTCTTTCTCAAGCTCACTTCTCACTGCAGTCTCCCGTGCCTAACGGTCTTGAGCTTCTTATAGCTCCCCAGACAAGCCCCACATTCTCGAATTTTCACACTTCCCTGCCTTTGCACCATGCCTCAGCCTGGAAGGAACTTGTCTAATCTGATGTCAGGAAAGCTGCTCTTCCTCAAGACTCACCCTGCATATGGTCTTTTTCCTGGATGCTGCCAGATCACCACCATGACCATCACCCCTCCAAACACTGACTGTTCCTTCCTTCATTTTCCTGCAATACGCTGCCTATTATTGTTGGCACCACATTGTCCTGAAGTTATCATGGACTTGTCTTTCTCCTTTACTGGACTGTGAGCTTCTTGAGGACAGGAACTTATTTTTGTCTTGCCCGAGTCTTGCACAGTACATGGCACGTAGTTCATATTCATTAACTGTTGGTTGAACAGCTTGGATTAAATTGTACTTAGCAACTCTTTCCCTGCTTCAATGGGGTTTACTGTGGCAGTAACAACTGACCTGGATCATATGTGTCACTTCTTAATGGAGGGCTGTTTTTGCTCCACTTAGCATTTGGGAGCAGACATACTCACAGCCATAACATGGAATGGAATAACTATGTATAATGGCACCAACTGCCCATGAAGCAGAAATAAGAAGTGGTACACATTCTTGCCCACCTTCAAATTCCCAGCTCTTCAGGCAAACCCAACCTTTCTATTAGGAGGAGCCCTCGGCGCCCTCACTTCCTCTGCTCATGGCAGCCTCCCATCCAATGGCTGTTCAGCGGCTAGAGCTCACACTGCAGGTCCCTCGGCAGGTCCTCGCCCACCTTTCTAGCCTCATCTCCACCACTGCCTAAATTGAGCTTTTTCCTCCAGCATTGCTAAATCTCTTCTGGTTTCCCCATGTGTACAGACTAGCATCTTTGCATGTATTCTCCTCTCTGCAGAAAACCACCTTCCCTGCCTTCTTCACTTGGTGACTTGGTAAAATGTGTATAATAAAATCTACTCTTTTAATAAACATGGACAGTCATGCTCACCTATCGAGCAGCCACATCATCCCCAAAGTCACCCCGTCTCATAATTCTGTGGGTCAGTCTGCTCCCTCCACTTCCAGCTCCTGGCAACCTCTTATGGCTTTTCTGGCTCTATAATTTTTGCCTATAATTCTAGTATGTCTTATAGATGGAATCATAAAATATCTAGCCTTTTGCATTTGGCTTCTTTCACTGGGCATACTGCTTTTCAGATTCACTGATGCTGTTGCATGTCTGGGTGGCTTATTCCTTTTCATTGTGAGAGTATTCTATTGTATTTGTATTCTCATTTTTAAGACTCGGCCTAAGAGTCACTTTTTCCTGGGAGCGTCTCTAATCCAAGGGTTGCGTGTTGTCTCTGCATTCCCAGACTTACCCCTACCACTGCACCCTGTGCATCCTGTCCCTGTTTTTGCAGCCCTGACAAGGCTTAAATCTAGGAAGGGCGGAAGTGTGTTTTAGTCATCCTCATCATCTTAACACAGCACCCTGCACAACGCTTAGCAGGTGCTCAGACGCATGCACACATGGTCCTCTTTTCAGAGACAGGCAGCCTTGAAATCGGACATTTTGAACATCTAAAGGTGAACTCTCACTTGAGGTGACCTCACATCATTCTCACAACAGTTCTGTGAAGCTGGCGCTAATGTACACACTTCTCAAAGCAGGAAATTAAGGTATGTCTGTTGGAACCCAACCCATTCTTATAATACAGCATGCCGATGCTATTCCTCTGTGACTTGAGTGGCTTTAGGACTAGGAATCTGTGTTTTGATAGCAAAAGTTCATCTCCTTTAGCCTGTTCTCTATTCTGTTTCTGATCAAGCCAGCTAAAGCAATAAAGGTAGTGTCTTGCTGGCTAAAAACAAAGCTCTGAAGTTAAATGGTGGTCCAGTATGTTACTGGTTACTGAGTACAGGCTGAGTCACTCCAGAAGGCTAGGGCTGCCGGGGAACCTGCAGGTGGCCATCACCCCATAAGCCAACACTGAGGCTGCAGCTGGGCGGCACCGGGCACATGCAGGGCGAAATAATGAGGAAGGAGTAGAAAACAGATAAAAAGGACTTTGGTTTAATTGTCACTCAACCAGCTGTCTCTCAATTGGGAAAATTAAGCGGACAAATCTCCCATCCGAGACCTGTAAATAACATCGGTCCCCAGATCGTGCGAGGGCCCAGGGTCTCACGCTCAGAGACAAGATGCAGAATGGTAATGACATTGGTGATGGAGGCTACGTCCTTCTCTTCCCTAATTCCACATGCAGGCCCTCACTCCCACGAAAGACTAGGAGGGAATTAAATTCAACTCACATGGGCCAGTCGATCAAATCTGGCAAAGAGCTCGTTGAGCATCCTGACCAGCTCTTGAGCAGACAAGGTCGTGGATAGGTTGGTAAATCCTTTAACATCTGCAAAAAGAATACTAGACAGCAAGGGAGGGATGGGGTGGGGAGAAAGCATATTAATATTTTAATCCATCCCAGGAGACACATCCACCCCATCCAAATGAATCAACCATGGTCTGAGATCTCAGCCCTCCCTGCCACGGGAGTCAGGGGGAAGGTCTCGGTATCTAGCAAACCTCCCAGCAGAGAGAGTCTGCCTGGGAGCCCAGAATGGACAGGGGGGCAACAGAAAGCCCTTCTTCCCATGCAGAGCTGTGGAGAGTGGGCAATACAAACAACTCAAAGGGGAATTTGTCACTATGAACAGATCAATTTCTTGCGGTAAGCAAAATGAAGCTTTATGAATTATTTCTGTATTTTCACAATGCACAGCAATGCAGATGCCATGACACACAGTAAAATGGACACAGTGGGGAAAAGAACACAAAAGCTCATTATCTCCAGCCCAACAACAAATACTGTACCTAAAATTGCAGGCAAATAGTAGGGTATTTTTCAAAAATTAAGGGAATAGGTAGTGAAGCTGGGTGACCTTGGGCAGACTAATTATTTAAAACTCTCACCTAGTGATTTCAGTGAGGTGAGGTCTTATTCTGTGCATGGCTTGGGACAAAGGAAGAGGAAAGGAAGGAAAGGGCAGTCTTCGAAAGCATTCTAGAAGCAAGACACTACGTGAGCACTGTCTTAATCCACCCATTAGCTAAGGGGTGGGCGTTATTCACTCCACTGTGGAGATGAGCAAACTGAGGTCCAGAGAGGCAAGGAGACTTTCCGGCACTGCACTGGTGGCATGTGCCAGGGTTGGGCTTGCCCATTTGGCTGGGCTGCACTGGGGTCACTGCGCCACCCCACCTAAGCACACCACTCCAGGGACCCGTGCAAGAGCAGGGGCACCTCTGGAAGGAAAGACCCCACAAAGGTTACCACGTTGTGTTGATTCTCAAATTTTACCATCTCTGAAACTGACGGCACCTTGGCAGTGTTGTAAAATTTTGGTTATTTTTCTTAGTGTTGTATAAAATGATGGTGAGTCTTAAAATCAGTTTTAATGAAATAGGTCAATTGAGCAGAAGACCTTATGGAATAAGTTACCTTGGCCACCCTGGTATTCACTGATTCTTAAATTTGTCTCCATTACAAACCCTTCAAAGAATCTGATATAGACTATAAATTCTCTCTCCAAGAAAATGTACAAGTATTAAAAAATGTGCACCCTATTTCAAGGAATTTGTACCTTTTCCAAAGCCTATTCATAGACTCACTAGGAATCCTTTGACCCCAGTTTTAAAATGATTGTTTTCATTATTTAATGCTTTAATTATTTTAGCAAATATTTAGGTATCTACTATGTGCCTAGCTATATACACTGTGTAGGAAGTTAGATTAAATGATAAAGAACTAGTGCCTGTCTTCAAAGTGCTCAGAGTGTAGGGACTGGAGGTGGGCAGACAAGGAGAAAGACAAAAACAACACAGGAGGTACCTATGCAGCCGCCCTTACCCGTGGGGGATACATCCCAAGACCCCAGTGGCTGCGTGAAACTGCACATTGTACCAGACCCTATATACACACTATGTTTTTTCCTATATGTACATATCTACAATAAAGTTTAATTTATAAATAAGGAATAGTAAGAGATTCACAATACAATAAACTAGAACTATAACAATATAGTATTAAATAAAAGTTATGTGAATGTGGTTTTTCTCTCTCAAAGTATCTTATTGTACTGTACTTTCTTATCCTTCTTGTGATGATGTGAGATGATAAAATGTATTGTGATGTAGTGTTAGGCTACTATTGGCCTTCTCATGGCATGTCTGAAGGAGGATCATCTGCTTCTGGACTGAGGTTGACTGTAAGTAACTAACACTCTGGATAAGGGGGATTACAGCAGTGAGATGAAGGACATACCGAGGGATGGCCAGTCACAGGCAAGCAGGAGTTCCCTAATGAAGCAAAGTTTCAATTGAGTTTTGAAGGACCTCTGGGAATTGATAGGTAAAGCAAGTGGAAGGGTGGGTGCTCTGAGTAGAGGAATCAGTATATGCTAGGTCTGGGGGAAGAGCAAATGTACCAAGGTTCTGAAAGAATTCAAGGTTGGCTACTCAGAGGGCAGCATTGAGCAGGGCACCTGGGAAAAGAAGTTGGGCAGAAGGGAAGGAGAAGTAAGGTCAGAGATGTGGAGCAGGGGCATGTGGGGAAATGGGCTGTAAGTCCAGCTGAAGAATGCAGACTGTGTCCTGAAAGTGATGGGATGCATGAGCGTGCCTTTTGATTTTAACATATAAAGCTTCTTATGGCAGAGTCACTGCAAGGCCACCATCCTCTCCAGCTTTCTGGTGGCAAAGTATCTGGTCACATGCATAGTATTTGAGTTTAGACAGGTTGAAATTCAAATCCCAGCTCCCTAGTTACAAATACTACGACCTTGGGTAGCTTCCTGAATGTCCCTAAGTCTTTGGTTTGTAAACTGGAGATAAGTGTGGTTCTGCTGATTGCTAGGCAGTGACTTTACCACAGTGCCTGGCAGAGTGAGCACTCCGTAAGTGTTAGCTCTTGTTATTCCTTTACAGAAATGCACCGCAACTGAATGGTTGCATTTGAAGGGGACGAACTGGGGAGAGGGAGAGGGAAAGAGGTAACAGAGGTGTAAGAGAATATGACCATTATCTGGGTTGTTATTTGCAGCTAAAAGAATGCCTGTTGCCACAAACCTGAAATAATAACAGCAGAAGTAAAGAGTATTCACTGTGGACTTGATACTGTTCTAAGAGTTCTATGTGTATTAAACCATTCATTCTTCCTAACAATCAATAGATCTATTAGGATCATCTCTGTTTTACAGATAAGGAAACTGAGGCCTGACGAACTTGCACACAGACATGAAGCTAGGACTTGAATCAGACAGCCTGGCTCCAGAATCTACACACTTTGTCACTAGTCTTCTGCCTCTGTAGCACGATGCCTGGAAGGACACTCATCGCCAGGGCAGGTGGAAGAGAAGGCACCACCGATTATCACCAACCCATCATTTTATAGATCCATTCACTCCAAGCTACTAATATCTGCCTGTGGAAAGACTGGTTCATTCATTCAAGAGCTAATGAACTGAATGCCTACTATGTGCCATGCACTGGGGTCACAGTGGGGCACACAGGAACCACCACAGCCCTCCAGGGCCATGCAGCCCATTGAAAGGAGAAATGGATTCCCAGGGCGGAAAGGCCACCGCAGTTTTAGATGTGCTCAGAGCCCCAGCACCATCTGATGGCTGAGGTCTTTGGAATGTGCGACACTTACCTGTGTCTACATGATCTACCTGCTTTCCGGCACAGCTTTCTTTCCTGTCATTACCTATTAAAACCCTGCTTGTCCTTCAAGTCCCCACTTATATGTTAACACTCTACTTTTATGGGGACTTCTTCAAGCACAGCCAGTCATTCCCTACCCTGGCCTCACACCCGGCCTGTGACCCCCTCTGTCACGGCACTTAGTACTCAGGAACCCAATTACATGAGACAGTGTGCTCCATCTCCTTCTACCAGCTACACAACAGGAAGAAAGTCACCTCTGTCTCAACTGCCCAGCACACTGTGGGCCTCGTAACACACTTCCTGAGGTGAATCAACAGACATCTTCAGAGTAAGTCCTCGCTCCTCAGATATGCCACCACTGGCTATCCTGGGAGCTGTCAGAAATGCAGAATCAGAGGTCCACCCCAGCCCCACTGGCTCAGAATCTGCTTTAAAAGGCACCTCAGGTGATTCCATGTAAAGATGGAGAAGCACCCATTTGAGTCAGCTATGCCAGAGTTTGCTGGGTAAAAGACCAGACGCAAGACCAGTGCCCCGGTCCACTCTGCTGTTTACTCTGCTTCCCCCAGGTGCTGGGCTCAAGGTCAGGCCTTTTGAGTCTAGGTATAAACGTGTAACCTTCCAAGATAAACATCTTGGAATATACTGAAGAAGTCTTATTAATTTTCAAATCTAATTTGCTTACATAAGTTGTTTATTTAGCTAAAAATAAGTGATGTTACCTAACAGTCACTATGCAAATGGAGTACTTAGGGAGGTTTTAGGAAAGTTCGGTGGAATCACTGAGAGCACGGGTTCTGTGCAGACTCTTCTTCTTGACTGTGTTCTTGGGAAGATGATTTAACCTCTCTGAGCTTCTATTTTGCTTGATAATAAAGGAGAGATCATTAAAGCTACTTGCAGGGTGACTGTTAGCAGATAACTTGTAAGTCATAGCATATTCCTCAGTAAATGGAGGATATATAACTCCTTGTAGATATTTTTGGGAATCAGAGTGTTTAATATAGACTGCCATACATGTAGGCCTCAGATGCCAGCAAATTCTCCAGGCCTGTTCAGTTGTACTTCGCTTACACATGAAACTCTAGCCTGCAGGGCCAGTGGGATGGCTGCACATGTTGACAGGGATGGCTGGGAATAGCCAACCAAGTAAGCGGCTGGACTGAGTAAGTCTCTAAAGTTGAGGGTTTCTTTGATCTTTGATGATAGTTCACTGAACCATCTACCATAGCATTGGGAGAGGAAAACACAAACTTGCCTCCGGCGTAGATCCAAGTAACACATGCTGCAAATGTGCAAATGTACCTGGCATAGGGTGGGGGTGCCAAGAGGAAAAGGGAAGGAAACTCTGGTAGAGACCCTAACTGTCCACTGAACTCATGGCTCCCTGTCACCAGGGAAGACTGCCCAGCCGGGGGCTGTGAGCCCCTCTTGCATTTAGGTGGGGCGAGATCAGGTCTCACCACTGAAATCCAAGCAGACGTGATACAGTCATTTCTGAGACAAGAGCTCTCCCCTTATCCTTTTCCCCTTTCCTCTTAACCTTCCTCCTCCAAGAGTGCAAATGCCAAGAACCCTGAGGTCCAGGGGATGGCCCAGCTGTAAAACGCAGGAACCTTTGTGTCTGAATCACCCACTGACCGGGAACATTAGCAGTGGGAAGTTGTGTGAAAAACTTATATTGACTTCAAATCACTGAAACCCAGAGGTTATTTATTAGAGCAGATAGAAGTACCCTAAATTATACAAAAAGTATCTTAAATACATAAGGAAAATGTAGGAACAAGAAATTGAATGGGTAGACAAGATTAGAAGCCTAAAAGCCTTTTAGAGTGAATCTGGTAAAGTCTCAAGATGTGTCCAAATGTTTTCTCCATTTCAAACAGTTCAGTATTTTTAATTAGGAAACTGTGATCTAGAAAGATGAAATGGTGCAGCCAAAGTCTGTCAGGGTATGTGGCTTATAGAAGGTGTTCTGGAACAAGAACCCAGATCTGCTGGCACCCAGTCGCCCGAGCACACTGACACCCCCAGTGGGTGCCCCTTCCCACACCCCACACTGCCAGGAGGTGATGAACCAAGGGCAATATAATTAATGGTCAGACATTTAAAGTGGACAATTTTTAGGGAAGGGTCACAAAACAGGAACAACAAAGCAACAGAGAAGAAAGAATGGCCCGGTGGGTTGCTATGAAGAGGGTGAGGATTAGCAACTTCAAAACTGCTCCCTGCACGCAGTGAATGTGGGGGCTGGCTTTGCTCACAGAAAGGCCTCTGCCTTCTTCATTTATGCTCTTATTTTAGCATCCAGTGGCCTTGCCTGGCCTGGAGAGGCCCCACTGCCCACCTCGGGTGGCATCTTCCTAGTCTCAGGGGAGCTGCTGTGAGCGGCCAGTGAAGTGGCCACCTACACCAGGGGCATCTCTGCAGATTCTTCTCCCATTGGAATGGCTTCTTGGCTGTGAGCAGAGGCCATGGAGAAATGCAGGGCAGCAAACTCAGCTTTAACTTAGGGTGGTGTGAGCTTCTGGAAAAGGGTCTCGAGCATAAGAACTGAGTTGAATAATTTAAAAGAAATGGGTAGGTGGAAGGGGTAGAAGCAACTTGAGTTGTCCTTGACTAAGGGAAGCCCTGAAAACAAACTAGTGCAGAAAGAAAGGCAAACACATTGTTCACTGCACTGACAGACCCAAGTGTGTTGGTGTGGGTGTGCCTGCTTGTTCATCTGTTTATTTTTCCCTTAAAAGGGTAGATCCTCCCACCCCTTTCTCCATGGTGACAGGCTCTTCCATAATATGTCATATCTTTGTCATTTATATCTTGCTGTTCTGCCTTCACTTGTGTTGATCCCTCTGCCCAGGATTCATTTCTTTGATTTCTTCAATTGGCTGACTCAATTTCAAACAAGGCGAATAAAAATTATCTCTTATAGAAGGTTTCTCTCCCCATCCCTACCCCATGTCTGTCCAGGTGTTCTTCTTTTTATGATCTCCTAGCACGCTTGGCTTACTTTAATAACATAACCCCACACTGTATTATAATTACAGGTACTACCCTGAACCTGTTGTTCTAGAATTACTATTGATGAGCTCCTGTTATCTGTGGGACCAATTCCTAGATCTGAGTGTATCTTTTAATGGGAATTGCTGTTTGATAAAGGGCTGCTTTGCAAACCCAAGTATCTAAGCCAGTGCCACTCAATTCTTGGGTGAGACCCTGAGAACCATCTATACTGAAATTCCTGCTAATGGGGTGTGTTAGAATCATACTTTCTGCTGGACTTGCTTTCAAAGTGAGTAGCCAGCATGCCAAATGAACACCCAGACATGCTGGCAAGAAGGTAAAGTTGTCTTTCTCTCCTTTCAAAGTCAAGATGCTAGGAACTATGAAGGTACACTGGTCATTTTTAGAGCTGTTTGATGTATAGACATTTCCCCCGTTTGGGGAACTTCCACCTTATGATATTTGGTGGGAGGGAGATACCATTCTACTCTACAAGCTGAAAATGTCAGATATTTGCACTTCTAGTGAGTGTCTGGGCTCAGCCAATCAGACACATCTGCCCCTAACTTTACCTTGAGATGCAAAGAGTCGAGGGGCAGGACGAAGGCAGCCACCTCCAGACCCTGGGGGTTGCAGAAGAATCACAGAGGCAACAGCTGTGCGAGGACAGGGTTGGTAGCACAAGAAACAGATTCTTCAGAAACGGGGAAGCAGCAGCCTTGCTGGCCTAGTGCTCTGCTCGGTTTTTCGTTCTGCTTCTGGCTTCATTCCACCCCATTTCCTGAGCCTGCCTCTCCAACCTTCCCCAATTACTCTGTGAGGCACCACTTAGCTTGTCAATACATATTACGTCGGCCAGAGATGCATAGTTTTTTGCTTGCAATTATGAAACATGTCGAAAACAATCTACAGTATGCCTAATAATCTACTACATGCTTACCCCTGCCCTGTGCTTTGTATATTATATATATATATATATATAGCTTCACTCACATAATCCATGTAAATGTGTGTGAAGTGGCTATTAAAATGCCTATTTTACAGAGAAGAATCCTGAGATTCAGGCAGATAAACTGCCAAGGTCCTAAGCATAAGTGTGACATAAACTGATTTACATTTTAAAAGGCCACCCTGACTTTGGTTTGCAGATTGAATTGTGGGGAAAAGGGAGAATTTGGATTCTACAGCTGGTCTGCCTATTAAGGAGCATCCCCTCTGATTTTCATACATACCATATTGTCCAAGGAAATGTTGGGCACAGAGAGGGCACTGATGGGTGGATGAGTGGCTGGATGGTTGGGTGGGTAGGCAGGTGGATGAATGGATGGTTGGCCAAAAATATGTTTGCAAAGAAAAATAAGCTATAGTCCTCCTTTGTATCATTTTATGGAGACTTACAAGGAATACAAGGAGACCTACGTGATAACCCCTGTGGCCTCCAGATGGCATTCTGGAATTATTTTTCTTATCATAGCACAAGAAGCTTTGCCTTTCCCACTCAAAATGCAAAGGCAGGCAGGTCTGCTGCTGGGGAGTCAGGCAGTAAGTAAAGTTGCAAATACAATTGTCCTTCCCTGACATTCTTCTCGAGACTCAATTTGAAAATGCAAAACTCTCTGATGAATAATCACTAGTTAATGAATTAATCAACCAAATGAAGAAAGGTGCTGACATTCAGGCAGACAGAAGTCATGGCAGTGAGAGGAGAGCAGCAGGACACACGCAGATCAGGGGGGAGGACCCAGCAGGGGTGTCGTGCGTCTCACCTGACGTTCTCATAGCGGTGGATGTAGATCCGATGGAACTGGTGCTGCAGGTGCTCATCTTCAACATTGCTCATGTCGTTGATCATTTCCAGGACAACAAACCGGGGGAGCACAGACAGCACGAGCCGCTCCTGGAACAAAGCAAGGAAGAGGGCAGTCTTGTAGGCTGGCCAGGGAGTCTCAGGTGGGTGGACATACAGAAGTCATGGGACTCTTGGCCAAACTTCTTGAGGAATTGCTTGTTTCATGCCATTCTTAATTATGACAGATATCTACTGAGCACTTATTTGCCAGGCCCTGTGCTAGCCTCTGGGTACACAGTGGTGAACCAAACAGCTGCAGGTCCTACTATCGTGGAGCTTACATTCTAATAGGGACACAAGCATTGAATATTACACACCCACACCCATTTACAAAATGTGACCAGTGCCAGGCAAGAACAGGACATGATCAGGGAGTATGCTGATTGGTGACATGATTCAAATCAGGGGTTAAGAATGACCTTTCTGAGGAACTGACATTTAAATGGACATCCACAAGTTTGGAATGAGCCAGCCCTGTGTAGTGCAAGCGGAAGGAAGCTCCAGGAAAGGGAAGAGCAGTGCAGATGTCCTAAGGCAAAGAAAGAGCAATGGCTGGCTGGAGGGTGGATAAAGGGGTGTGGTGACAATCTAACTACACAAGTTAGAAGTGTGGAGAAATGTTACAGGCCTGCATAACACATTAACATTTAATTCCAACTACAACTTGGAGCCACTAAGTGGTCCCAAGCATAGGAGTGACATAACCTGATTTACATTTTTTGTTTTTTTGTGTTTTTTATTGAGAGGGCATCTCTCATACTTATTGATCAAATGGTTGTTAACAACAACAAAATTCTGTATAGGGGACTCAATGCACAATCATTAATCCACCCCAGGCCTAATTCTCATCAGTCTCTGATCTTCTGAAGCATAATGAACAAGTTCTTACATGGTGAACAAATTCTTACATAGTGAATAAGTTCTTACATGGTGAACAGTACAAGGGCAGTCATCACAGAAACTTTCGGTTTTGATCACGCATTATGAACTATAAACAATCATGTCAAATATGAATATTCGTTTGATTTTTATACTTGATTTATATGTGAATCCCACATTTCTCCCTTATTATTATTATTATTATTATTATTATTATTATTATTATTATTATTTTTTTTAATAAAATGCTGAAGTGGTAGGTAGATGCAAGATAAAGGAAGAAAACATAGTTTAGTGCTGTAAGAGGGCAAATGTGGATGATCAGGTGTGTGCCTGTAGACTAAGTATTAATCCAAGCTAGACAAGGGCAATAAAACATCCACGGATGCAGAAGATTTCTCTCCAAACAGGGGGGTGAGGTTCTAAGCCTCACCTCTGTTGATCCCCAATTTCTCACCTGATGGCCCCCCTGCGACTGTGCCTGTCTTAGGTTGTTCCTCCCTTGAGGAATCTTACCCATCTCTGGCTAACCAGTTATCTTCCAGGGCCATACAGGGAAATGTAAAGTTGGTAGTGAGAGAGAAGCAATACTCTTTGAAAAGGTTAGCTTTTTACTTCTTTGCAGATTTATGCCCTGTGGCTTTTATGCCCAGCATTTTTCTTGAGGTATCTTTACCACTTGGAAGAATTATGATACTCAGTAAATTCGATATGAGGCACGAGTTCTATTTAAGGGTTGTAATTAGGAAGGAAGAAGAAAAGCTATAGAAGTAGCAGATGGAAGAAAACATGGGAAGATTATTTCTTTGACATATCTTCTTATAGAGTAACTTAAGCATGTATAGGTTTTAAACTACTAATTAAATTGTGCACACACATTAACATAATAGAAATACAGTTACATAACCAATGCAGACCTACAATTACCAGCCATCTCCAGTGAAACCAAGAAAACCAGTTAGGCACCCTAGGCATTTGTGAAAACTTATCTATGATATGATGGATATTGTCTAACTGAATTTGAATACTTTGAGAAAAATCAGACAAATTAAAACAACACATTCCTGGGAACTGTTCACATCCCATATGTTCTTTAACAGTAGATAGTCTAGAGTCGCAAGATTTTGGAGCGCTGCAACTTGCACTTCTCCTAATTCTTGGTTGAGTTCCAACAGTATAGATCCAGTCAAATTTGTTGTTTTACTGTATGTACAGGCCAGCTTAGATATCTTCTTCTTCATTCCAATGGCAAGTCCAGGAACCAGTGGGATGAATGCAGCTACAACTGCAACAGCACCAGGGTCTTTGTTGAAGTTTTTGATGATCATCTTCTGGAATGACTCTTTCAGAGTATGTTGATGTTGAAATTTCTTCTTCATATCGTATCTTAGTTCGTTTTCTGGGTAGCCTAATTAGGCTTTGATCCTCTGTATAAACACAAACAGATCCTTTGCCCACACTTTGATATGCCCTTTATACCATTGTGAAGAACTTATTGGAGGTCACAGGAACTGCTTTTTTTGTTGTTGTTGTTGTTGTTTTGTTTTGGCGAGTGCTTTTTGGAAGTCTTAAAGGGGCAGGGTGGGACACTTAGTCCAGAGGTAGGGAATCTGGAGATCTCTGGGCATGCTAACTCCCTGGGCAGCAGGGAGCATGGAGGCCCCTTACAGAGATAAATAGCCTCCCAGCCACTCCCCCTCCAACGCTACTACACCATTTTGGAGTAGCAGCCCGAGACAGGCCACGCTTACAGCAACAGCGGAGATAAACTCCATTGCAGCTGGGCAGGAGCAGAAGCCCTGTCTGTGCACATCTGCCCAGCACAAGCTACTAGAGGTCGCTGTTCTCCCAGGAGAGGAAGGCCACAAACCAACAAGAAGGGAAGTTCCTCCAGCCGTCACTCATCCCAGCTCTGCAAACTATTTCTATCACCATGAAAAGGCAAAATTACAGGGAAACAAAGATCACAGAGGCAACACCAGAGAAGGAGACAGACCTAACCAGTCTTCCTGAAAAGAATTCAAAATAAAAATCATAAACATGCTGATGGAGATGCAGAGAAAAATGCAAGAGCAATGGGATGAAGTCTGGAGGGAGATCACAGATGCCAGGAAGGAGATTACAGAAGTGAAACAAACTCTGGAAGGATTTATAAGCAGAATGGATAAGATGCAAGAGGCCATTGATGGAATAGAAACCAGAGAACAAGAACGCATAGAAGCTGACATAGACAGAAATAAAAGGATCTCTATGAATGAAATAATATTAAGAGAACTGTGTGACCAATCCAAAAGGAACAATATCCATATTATAGGGGTACCAGAAGAAGAAGAGAGAGGAAAAGGGATAGAAAGTGTCTTTGAAGAAATAATTGCAGAAAACTTCCCCAAAGTGGGGGTGGAAATAATCGAACAGACCAGGGAAATACACAGGACCCCCAGCAGAAAGGACCCAAGGTGGACAACACCAAGACACATAATAATTAAAATGGCAAAGATCAAGGACAAGGAAAGAGTTTTAAAGGCAGCTAGAGAGAAAAAGGTCACCTATAAAGGAAAACCCATCAGGCTATCATCAGACTTCTTGACAGAAACCCTACAGGCCAGAAGAGAATGGCATGATATATTTAATGCAATGAAACAGAAGGGCCTTGAACCAAGGATACTGTATCCAGCACGACTATCATTTAAATATGATGGTGGGATTAAACAATACCCAGACAAGCAAAAGCTGAGGGAATTTGCTTCCCACAAACACCTCTACAGGGCATCTTACAGGGACTGCTCTAGATGGGAGCACTCCTAAAAAGAGCACAGGACAAAACACCCAACATATGAAGAATGGAGGAGGAGGAATAAGAAGGGAGAGAAGAAAAGAATCTCCAGACAGTGTATATAACAGCTCAATAAGCGAGCTAAGTTAGGAAGTAAGATACTAAAGAGGCTAACCTTGAATCTTTGGTAACCACAAATTTAAAGCCTGTAATAGCAATAAGTACATATCACTCAATAGTCACCCTAAATGTAAATGGACTGAAAGCACCAATCAAAAGATACAGAGTAATGGAATGGATAAAAAAGCAAGACCCATCTATATGCTGCTTATAAGAGACTCACCTCAAACCCAAAGACATGCCAGGTTAAAACTCAAGGGATGGAGAAAGCTATTTCATGCAAACAAAAGAGAGAAAAAAGCAGGTGTTAGAATACTAGTATCAGACAAAATAGACTTCAAAATAAAGAAAGTAACAAGAGATAAAGAAGGACATTACATAATCATAAAGGGCTCAGTCCAACAAGAGGATATAACCATTATAAACATAAATGCACCCAATACAGGAGCACCAATATATGTCATGAAACAAATACTAACAGAATTAAAGGAGAAAACAGAATGCGATGCATTCATTTTGGGAGACTTTAACACACCACTCACTCCAAAGGACAGATCCACCAGACAGAAAATAAGTAAGGATACAGAGGCACTGAACAACACACTGGAACAGATGGACCTAATAGACATCTATAGAACTCTACATCCAAAAGCAACAGGATACACATTCTTCTCAAGTGCACATGGAACATTCTCCAGAATAGATCACATACTAGGCCACAAAAAGAGCCTCAGTAAATTCCAAAAGATTGAAATTCTACCAACCAACTTTTCAGACCACAAAGGTATAAACTAGAAATAAATTTTACAAGGAAAACAAAAAGGCTCACAAACACATGGAGGCTTAACAACATGCTCCTAAATAATCAATGGATCAAAGAACAAATTAAAATAGAGATCAAGGAATATATGGAAACAAATGACAACAACAACACAAAGCCCCAACTTCTGTGGCACGTAGCAAAAGCAGTCTTAAGAGGAAAGTATATAGCGATCCAGGCACACCTGAAGAAGGAAGAACAATCCCAAATGAATAGTCTAACATCACAATTATCAAAACTGGAAAAAGAAGAACAAATGAGGCCTAAAGTCAGCAGAAGGAGGGACATAATAAAGATCAAAGAAGAAATAAATAAAATTGAGAAGAATAAAACAATAGAAAAAATCAATGAAACCAAGAGCTCGTTCTTCGAGAAAAGAAGCAAAATAGATAAGCCTGTAGCCAAACTTATTAAGAGAAAAAGAGAATCAACACAAATCAACAGAATCAGAAATGAGAACGGAAAAATCATGACAGACTCCACAGAAATACAAAGAATTATTAAAGACTACTATGAAAACCTATATGCCAACAAGCTGGAAAACCTAGGAGAAATGGACAACTTCCAAAAAAACACAACCTTCCAAGACTGACCAAGGAAGAAACACAAAAGTTAAACAAACCAATTATGAGCAAAGAAATTGAAATGGTAATCAAAAATCTACCCAAGAACAAAACCCCTGGGCCAGATGGATTTACCTCGGAATTTTATCAGACACACAGAGAAGACATAATACCCATTCTCCTTAAAGTTTTCCAAAAAATAGAAGAGGAGGGAATACTCCCAAACTCATTCTATGAAGCCAACATCACCCTAATACCAAAACCAGGCAAAGACCCCACCAAAAAAGAAAATTACAGACCGATATCCCTGATGAATGTAGATGTAAAAATACTCAATAAAATATTAGCAAACCGAATTCAAAGTATATCAAAAGGATCTTACACCATGACCAAGTGGGATTCATCCCAGGGTTGCAAGGATGGTACAATGTTCGAAAATCCATTAACATCATCCACCACAACAACAAAAAGAAAGATAAAAACCACATGATCATCTCCATAGATGCTGAAAAAGCATTTGACAAAATTCAACATCCATTCATGATAAAAACTCTCAGCAAAATGGGCATAAAGGGCAAGTACCTCAACATAATAAAGGCCATTTATGATAAACCCACAGCCAACATTATACTGAACAGCGAGAAGCTGAAAGCTTTTCCTCTGAGATCGGGAACCAGACAGGGATGCCCACTCTCCCCACTGTTATTTAACATAGCACTGGAGGTCCTAGCCATGGCATTCAGTCAAAACAAAGAAATACAAGGAATCCAGATTGGTAAAGAAGAAGTTAAACTGTCAGTATTTGCAGATGACATGATACTGTACATAAAAAACCCTAAAGACTCCCCCCCAAAACTACTAGAACTGATATTGGAATACAGCAAAGTTGCAGGATACAAAATTAACACACAGAAATCTGTGGCTTTCCTATACACTAACAATGAACCAACAGAAAGAGAAATCAGGAAAACAACTCCATTCACAATTGCATCAAAAAGAATAAAATACCTAGGAATAAACCTAACCAAAGAAGCAAAAGACTTATACTCTGAAAACTACAAGTCACTCTTAAGAGAAATTAAAAGGGACACTAACAAACGGAAACTCATCCCATGCTTGTGGCTAGGAAGAATTAATATCGTCAAAATGGCCATCCTGCCCAAAGCAATATACAGATTCGATGCAATCCCTATCAAATTACCAGCAACATTCTTCAATGAACTGGAACAAATAATTCAAACATTATTTGGAAACACCAAAGACCCCAAATAGCCAAAGCAATCCTGAGAAAGAAGAATAAAGTAGGGGGGATCTTATTCCCCAACTTCAAGCTCTACTACAAAGCCATAGTAATCAAGACAATTTGGTACTGGCACAAGAACAGAGCCACAGACCAGTGGAACAGATTAGAGACTCCAGACATTAACCCAGACATATAAGGTCAATTAATATTTGATAAAGGAGCCATGGACATACAATGGGGAAATGACAGTCTCTTCAACAGATGGTGCTGGCAAAACTGGACAGCTACATGTAGGAGAATGAAACTGGACCATTGTCTAACCCCATACACAAAAGTAAATTCAAAATGGATCAAAGACCTGAATATAAGTCATGAAATCATAAAACTCTTAGAAAAAAACATAGGCAAAAACCTCTTAGACATAAACATGAGTGACCTCTTCTTGAACGTATCTCCCTGAGCAAGGAAAACAACAGCAAAAATGAACAAGTGGGACGTATTAAGCTGAAAAGCTTCTTTACTGCAAAAGACACCATCAATAGAACAAAAAGGATCCCTACAGTATGGGATAATATATTTGTAAATGACAGATCTGATAAAGGCTTGACGTCGAAAATATATAAAGAGCTTACCCACCTCAACAAAGAAAAAGCAAATAATCCAATTAAAAAATGGGCAGAGGAACTGAACAGACAGTTCTCCAAAAAAAGAAATACAGATGGCCAACAGACACATGAAAAGATGCTCCATGTCGCTAATTATCAGAGAAATGCAAATTAAAACTACAATGAGGTATCACCTCACACCAGTAAGGATGGCTACCATCCAAAAGACAAACAACATCAAATGTTGGTGAGGCTGTGGAGAAAGGGGAACCCTCCTACACTGCTGGTGGGAATGTAAATTAATTCAACCATTGTGGAAAGCAGTATGGAGGTTCCTCAAAATGCTCAAAATAGACTTACCATTTGACCCAGGAATTCCACTCCTAGGAATTTACCCTAAGATCGCAGCACTCAAGTTTGAAAAAGACAGATGCAGCCCTATGTTTATCGCAGCACTATTTACAATAGCCAAGAATTGGAAGCAACCTAAGTGTCCATCAGTAGATGAATGGATAAAGAAGATGTGGTACATATATACAATGGAATATTACGCAGCCATAAGAAGAAAACAAATCCTACCATTTGCAACAACATGGATGGAGCTAGAGGGTATTATGCTCAGTGAAATAAGCCAAGCAGAGAAAGATAAATACCAAATGATTTCACTCATCTGTGGAGTATAAGAACAAATGAAAAACTGAAGGAACAAAACAGCAGCAGAATCACAGAACCCAAGAATGGAGTAACAGGGTGTCAGATGATCAGCTATGGAAGTACATTTTTCTGATAATATTCCTTTCTCTTAAAAAAAATGATTTACGTTTTAAAAGGCCATCCTGACTTTGGTTTGCAGAATGAATTGTGGGGAAGGTGCTAAGGGCAGGAGCTAAGAGACCAGCTGGAGAAGCTCCTGCAGTGGTCCAGGTAAGAGGTGATGGCGGGTAAGATCCACAGGACTGGCGACCAACTGAGATGGCAGAGAGAAAGGGCATGACCAAGGGTGATGCCTGGGTTTGGGCTCAGTTATGGGGACACTGGGCTACCTTTACTGAAGCAGGGAGCACCTGACAGCAACTGGGCTCAGAAGACACTGACTCTTTATCAAGAGGAGGGAAGTGACCCTCCCACCCAGTCTGAAAATAGGTACCGCATACTTGCCAGAATAAGATCCTTCCATTGTGACCAACATGGTAGATAGAAACCAAATAATTGGTTAACTAGCAACCTGAACTAAATCTTAAAAAGATCTTGCGGAAACTAGGCAAGAATCTGGCTTCTTTGCTCTATGATTTGCTGTAGTGTGGAAGGAGTTTAAGACCAGCATTCCACTCATCACGGTTTCTCATCTTGTCACAGTTATTTGTGGATTATAGGCATTTTCATCATCCATTCTGTCATTTGCTCCTTGCAAAACCCTGAATATAAGTCGGGACAAATAATTACCCTCATTGAATGGACAGGCCAAATCTGGGGGTGGGGGGATTATATTATGTCCATGATCTGAACAGTTACCAAGTGGCAGTGCCAGGATGCAATCCTTTACTGTGTTATTCTTTGATGGGATTCACGGTGAGAAAGGAAAAGCTCTGGGTTCTGAGTATGACAGGAGATTGGATCTCGTCTCCATCACTTAATAATAATGAAGTATTAGGCAAGCTACATCATCTCTATGCCTTAGTTCCCTAATTTGGCAAATGGCAATAACATCTTCTTCTCAGGGTTGCTGCAATAATTCAATGACATAAAATATGCTAGGGGCCTGGTGTTAATTCCTTCCCTCTATCTCTCAGCTCCGCTTGACTCGGCTCTCATGCCAAGGGCTTTACTGATGAAGTGCCTACTGAGCTTCATACCATGAGGCATTTCCCTCTCTGGAAAGCTGTCCACTGTGGGACTGAGAGGCAGGCTTCTTGCAAACGCCCCTGCATGACATCCATTTCAGGGTCATTAGTGGTACCAGTCAACTTCCCAGGTACTCATGGCCCTGGCCACCCAGTCACTGCTGGATGGGAGTAGGTGCTAATCATGACTTTGAGGGACACTCAGCACCTGAAAATCATGGGTGCTAAATAAGCATTTCCTAAACAAGCACATAAAAGGCAGACATTGTCTTTTCATTTCATCCAACTCCTGACCACATCCCCTAAAAGAGCCAGCCCAGCCCCTACAACAGGAAAACTATTCAATAGATTTTCCAGGGGACTGCACATCCAGTCCTCACGTGTGACATCGGTGTTTCTGTGGGAGACTTTTCGAATAAAATTTTAATAGCAAAATTCTCCAGCACCCAGCCTTGCCAGTCTCAAGCCAGTTATGCTACTGGCAATGACTCCAGCTCCTCCTTTCTATAGCATTTTCTGTAAGACATGAGAGTTTGCCTGGAGTCTGCTTATAAAAGCCTATGTTCAACACTTGTCTCCCGTGAATTTGTTCACTGCTTAAGAAATATCATTCAAATCCCCTGAAAACACAATTTGAAAGAAAATGGGAATGTCTGCCCCTTAATACAACTCCCAACTCCTGCTGAGCCATAATATATGATCTTCCAGCTTTGCAGATCGGAAGTACAAGAATATCCTGGAGCCAGGCTGGGGCCCGATGGCCTTTGTGTTCACATACTGCACCACACATCATCCTGTTTTTTTTTTTCATTTGTATGAGAAGGGATGCTGGGTTGATTCAAAGTGGCTCCTGTCCAGATTCCCTCTCATCTCACATAAAATACTCATTCATGTCATCAAAATGGCTTCACAGGCATGAGTGGCTGCAGTACACCCCAAGGGGAAATAGAGGTGGACACAGTGAGGTGCCCAGATCTTTACTTTGTGCAAATGCTTGTCTTGGGGAGGGGAGAGGGAGCGGGCTGACCCCTGATGCAGGCGGCGCTTCCGGGCTTGCAGGCACTTTGGGAAGAACTTGTCACTGGCAGGCTCTTGCAAACCAAGAGAGCCCTCATTACCCTCACTCTACTGCTGACAAAGCTGCATCAGCGGCCAGGGGCTCCAGGCACTGGTGAGAGACTTATGCTGGGGTTACAGATAACATCTTACGTTTATTGACCACTCACTAGATAGCACGCCAAGAGCTTTGTATCCAGGATCTAATCAAAACCTCACATTAATCATAGGAGGTAATAAGCAATTATTATTATTTTCATCCCATTTTATGTTTGAGAGTCCAAGATTCAAAGGGCCTGGGTGAAATTGGGCAGCCCAAAGTGGTGCACTTGGTAAGTACACGGTCAAGGCTCAAGCCCACATTTTCTTTTCTTTCCTCTGGAACTTGGTTCAAATTTCATCCATTTATTCATTTACTTACCTGGTCAAGGGGAAGCTGCTATGTGACAGGTGTGGTGCTGGGCATGGACAATCAGCAGAAAAAAGAACTGACATGGGGCTTGCCTTTGTAGAGCTAATGGTCTGGAGGTAATAAAGGGACTGTGGTGGAGATTAAGGGGACAGTGGCTGTTTAGCTGGATGGTCAGAGAAGGACTCCTCAAGGTGACTTAAGTGGGATCTGAAGGGCAGGTAGGCATCACCGGGGAACAAGTACAGAGGCTGCGGCATACAGTCTCTCAGTAAGTACGCCCCTCCCTCCCTTCCGCCCACCCTCCCTCCCTCCCTTCCTTCCTTCCTTCCAAACACATGTACTGAGATTCTACTATAGGTGAGTATGTCTGCTATAGATGCTATGAATACAGGAGTAAACAAGGCTGACGTGGTCCCAGACTTCATCGGGGTGGGGGTTGATGGGTTTAGTATCAGAGATAACAGGTGCACAAAGTGACAGTCATGTTACCAGAGAGGTCCCGTGAAGGTGGCTGGCAGCATGTGAAGAGCGGGTTCTTGCTAGAAATGTGGGTGGGCAGCCCAGTGACTTAGGGAAGGCTGTGTTTCTCGCAGTATTTGAGGTCCTGGGAGACTTGCTAGCACAGGCAGGAGAAAGGAGATGGGAGCTTCTACACAGCTTACCAGTAAGACTCCTAAGTATACTGGGCTGTCTCATGGGATCTAAGGGCAGAACCAAGGACGGGCCTGGTAACAAAAGGCCTGGTGACACGTGACTCTTTCTCTTAACCTTGGGTCTCTGCTGCTTCTGCAGGTTAGCATCATCCTCTCTCTCACTCCTCAGCCACTGAGGGTTCTCAGTTCTTATGTTTTTTATCTTTGGTCATTTGTGAGAAGATTCTCACTCAGTTCAAGACTCAGTATGTCTGCATGAGTCCTATCTAAGGCTCATGGTCAGGGGTGCAGGGTCACGATCAGCGGCATGGCCATGACTGAGGTGATATTAAGAGGCATGTGGGTTGGGTGCAGAGGGAAGGAGGGAAGTCCTAGGAAGTGGGGGACATGGCAGGAAACAAATACACACAGTACGGTAGCCAGTGCATGTCTGTGGAACAGATGCACAGAAGATAAATGCCTGACCCTGAACAAGGGTCTGGCTCTGACCGGAGGGTAGAGGGCAGGGAGTGGGATGTGGTGAGTGAGCAGGAAGAGCCACGTAGAGCAGCGGTGTGCGTGGCCCTGTGGCACAGCTTTGGGTGTGAGCCTGACTGTGACTTGGGATATGTCACCACCTCTCTGTACCACAGTTTCCCCATCCATAAGCCAGAGACAATAACAATACCTTCTACTTCATGAGGTTGGTATAGGGTTAAGTGAATTAATATTTATAAAAGAATTAGATAGTGTCTGGCATACTGTAGCCACAGCCCAAATGTTTGTTATGTTCACTGGCAAGCATGTTCTATTTTAAGCATTGTTTTAGAATTCTAATTATATATGCATGCTAAGGCTGAAAGCTTTTAGAGTAGGAATGCTGCAGAGGAAATACAGGGAAAATGAATGAACAGTATATGAAAAGGCAACAGTGCCACACAGTGAGAAACCTCCATCATACTGCTGATAATTAAAAAATTTACTAAAATGTTTTGCTATCAAAATCTTGACTCCGGCACCTGACTTTATCTCTTAAAGGGCTATTATGTACGTCTCACCCAGACAGCTATTGTTTCCAGAAGCTAAGTGAGAGCATAGCCACACAGAAGCTGTTGCTGAACTGGCTCCTACAGGCAGATTTCCTATGTGCCCTTCAGGCTAAGTCAGCAGGGAGGGTGGAAGTCTCATAGCACCCTGTTCACATGCTGATGTTCCAAGACCCAGAAACTATGGCTCTGCTCAGAAATGCAAATATTAAAGAGTTCTGGGGTCAGATAAGCCTTAGTTGAATCCTTTCTGAGCTCAAATTCTGCTTTGTTCTGCCACCGTGATAACGTGTATGATCCCTTTGTGCCTCGGTTTCTTTCTACCAAATGGGAGTAACACATCCCTCCCAGGATTGCTGTTTACAATAAATGACAAAGCCTCTTTCATAGACCCTGGTGCATGGTAGGGGCTCATTAAAGAGCGGTAGTTGTCAGATGTGTTTTAATTCCTTTGGTGGCCAACTCATAGGCAATGGCCTCCATTACTCTACAGCCTATGGTCCATGATATGGAGTATAATGTAAAGGATGACTCACAAAGTTCAGGTTTCTTCTTTTTATCTTTTTAAAGAGTTAAGACTTTCTCAGGTCCCTTCATATAGCACTTCCCAGATACATTACACTGGACACTTAGAGACAAAACTCTCTTCTCATTCTTTCATTTGCCCCATAATTGCTGATGCCTACTGTGTGCCAGGAGACCTCAGGGTGCCAGGCCAGCCAAGCCCATGCCTTCCAGACCACAGCCTGGTCCTGTAACTTAGGTGTGACCTTGGGCAGGTTACTCCACCTATCAAAGCCTCATTATCCTCATCTGCCAAGTGACACGGGAACTACTTATGGGATTACTACCAGGTCTCAGTGAGGTGTGTATCACCATGCCTACCCGCAGTGCCATACCTGGGATGGGGTGGGGGTGGAGGGCAGGGGGAAGCGGCCTCTACCAGGTGCAGGCGATGAGGAGGTTCTTGCCTATAGAGGATTTTAAATAATTAAAAGAGAACTAAAAATTGTTCTGCTTTTCATTATTGCTCTCTTTGGCAGTTTTAAACAATGTTAGTGATAAAATGCTCTTCTCTACCCACCAGGTGATTGCTCAGGAGACAGCCTGGCATACAGTATACCCTGTCCCCCAATTATTAGCTCTTCAAATGTAGAATGATCCATGATATAGCGCCACCCATCTTTCCCTGAACAAGGCTTAGCGCATACATGGTAATCTTGAGTTGAGGGCCTGGTCTGATACCTCAGCAACTCTAACATTATGAAATAAAAAGGAAGACTCTCTTTCCTTTGGTAATCAAATGATAAACTAAAGGCAATATGACATTCTGGCAAGGTGCTGAGCTCTCCTCAAAGGCCTTTAGTCAAATGTGAGAAATAAAGAGCACATTTGCTGAGCACAGAAGGCATTAGGCGCCAAATCCACCACCAAGCAGCCCCTTTTGAAAATCTCTTCAAGCGCAGCACTCCTATGGCTTGAGGATTTCAGTCTTTTTAGAGACGTTCTTTCACACAAGATTTGCTACTTTTCTCTGATACAGGAAACATGACTGAGCATCGTGCCATTTTTAGCAAAAGGTCATTGACATGCAGGGTGGAAATAATAACCAGAGGCGTGAATTGGAATCTTCTTTGTCATGCACTTACTAATGTCTGATCTTGGGCAAGCGACTTAATATTTCTGAATCTGAGTCTTTCGTGTAAAAGCAGGCCCTAAATCTTGCTCTGCCTACTTACAAAGGGGTTTTATTGAGGATGAGAAACTCCAACTGGATATTATAGTATCTTAAAAAAATAAGACTTTTCCACAGACAGTCAGGCAAGAACACGCAGGCAATAGGCAAAGACACACAAGGGATGCAGTTGATGGCAAGCTGTGAATGAGTTCACCACGACTGAAGGTTCTCTGTGAAGGGAGACTGGTCAGTACTGAGACTTGAGGATCCCACCGGGAACAGTTTGGAATGGCCCTTAAATGCCATGACAAGGAATTTGGTCTTTACTCCATAGGGAAATAGGGAGCCAGTAAGTAATTTTTCAAGCAGAGGAGTGGGGGGATGGGGTGTTGACATCATTCTTTGTGTGACTGTGGAGAATGGATTGCAAGCCTGGGGGACAGACAGAAAATAGTTGGCTGGTGGGAGGCTGTTGCTCTGTCTCCAGCCAAGTAAGCAGATCTGAATGTGGGCCAGAGCAGTGGGCAGAGAAGGATCTGACCGGAGAGGCTGAGGGGAGGTACTGTTACTGTATATGGACTGAAACATTTTCCAAAAAGTGTCTGAAATACCACAAGGGATGAAACAGCATAAAATGGGTAAGTGGCATAGAAATATATATATGCAAAGATATAGCTATATATAAATCATATATAAATTGCACACATAAATTATAAATATATAAAAACATAAATTATACATGTAATATATAACATATTATATATATGGATATATATATGATATATCCATATACATTATTTATTTATTGATTGATTTATCTATCTTTATTTCCTTGCTCAGTGCCGAGGAACCTGAAAGTATCCTGCCTTCTCTGTTTTATGGTGTCATTTCGGCACTGCCCAGAAATGCTGAAAGATCTACAGAACAATACAGTGGGCTGTGAGCTCTAACATCTCTGTGTGATGCACTGGAGGAGATAACATGCAATGCTGGCTGAGAAGGTGTACCTGCTGCCAGGGCTCCAAGGATAATGCAGACAAGGTTCAGAGTAAAATCACCCAAAACCTCAACCACTCCAGAGCATACACTGCCCCAGGCTGTCTCTTACAAGGCATGGACCAAAGGGAATGCATAACTAAGAGCTGCTTCTGGTCTTCAAAACTGCTCACGTGGGCCTTGGCAAGGGAGAGGGTAGGAAAGAAAGCAGCCGTCAACAGGTGCACCTTTTACTGGCCTGAGAAAGACCAGGGTCCCTGTTCTTTGTCTCTTCCATCAGTAACCATTCATTCTCCCAACACACACTCAACACATGTACTGGCCCCACTGCTCCGGTGAGGCACTAGCATCCAGAGGGTGGGAGAACTTGACTTTTAGAGGTGGAAAGACCTCTGGGTTACTCATCCTTCTTTCACGAGTTGTGTGATGGCACAGCTACACCTCTTAGTTTGTAATACTGGGCTGATAATACCTGCCCTGCTGTGGGGTGGGGATGTTGAATGAACTGAGGTGATTTATGTAACAACTAATACATGATGAGGTGCCATAAAAGCCATGTCTCTGACCTCAGTTTTTCCTTCTGGAGTCACTGAACACATAAGTCTGAATTCTACCTGGATTTCAAGTAACCGTGTTCCTCCCCAGCCACAGTCCCAGGTCACCCACAAACACGTCTCCTCTTGAAAGCCCCCTTTTCACTGGATGTATGTGAATCATTCCTCATCTAACTTTACAGTGCATTGCTTCTGGGGAATGAGCGACTCCCTTTCTTTCCACTCAGCCTATGTAGGCTTCCCTGAAAGATCTGGGTCACACAGCTCTCCACCTTCGGTCAATTCTTAATGCTACTAATTTAGTACTCTGATTCTGTGTTATTTCATCCTTACTGATCATCATAGACTTCTGGAACTAGAAGTTTATGAGTAAAAGCATTAAGACCTCTTATGGTTTTCAGCATTGTAATTCTTTTCGTTATTAATTGAACTTGCAGCTCCAAATATTGTGGGGTGTTCAGGCTTATATCTGGTTGACCAGACCTACCTCAGGTGTGCCTGGCCACAGGGATGTGCTGCAGATAGTGACAGGTGTGAGGAGACTCAGGCATGCCCAGTATCTTCAGGTAGTCCCAGTGCATATATGAACATTTCTCCTGTGGGCAGTGTTATGAGCAAACCTAGAAAACTGCTTCTTAGGCGTCATCTTCAGCCCTCCCAACAGGAAGCAGATGAGGAAGTCAACGCTCAGAGGTTTAGGGACTTGCTTAAAGTTATACAAGTGGGTGACAGTATTCTAGAAGGGTCCTTCTCTCTCAGAGGCTATGTTTTAGCTGAGAGTTGTCAAGCCTGTGGAAGGCAGGGCTGAGGCCTGCCCTTAGATCTCTGGATCCAGGGTCTCTGTCTTGTAAGATTGAATTTTGTACCCTAACATCCTCTTCTTGATTCATCTTATGTTCTTCATTAAATTATAATTATAGGATCCTTACTATAGGGACAGGGACAACTTTGTGAGATTCTGAATAGTGCTCCGCTCAGCCAGGCACATTTCTTTCAATCTAATTGTTGTGAAGCTCTGCAGGCCTTCCAGGACCAGCTCAGAGGCCTTCTCCTTGGATGACACGGCCTGGGTTCCATCAGCAGGAATTTGGCAACTCTGGTGGGAAGTCCTTGGAGGGTGCTAAATGCAGAGTGCTTCTTTTTTGTTCCTTTACCAGCTTGCTCTCACTTCTGGTTGGGGAATGAATTGTAGGGAAGCAAGAACGGAAATCAGGGGCCGGTTAGGTCTGTGATTATCAATGAGAGATGATAGTAGTTCGGAGAGTGGTGATGACAGAGAGAGGGGGATGGATTTTAGATCGATTTAGAATTTGGTAGGACAGGTTGGATGTAAGGAATGAGGGAAAGAAAGGCATTCTAGATACTTTATGTGAAGGGTTTGGCAGATAGGAAGGGTTCAATAACAGTTAGTTACTGAAGTTATTATTAATATGCTCCTCAAAGGTTAAGTCTAGCAAATCTTCCACATCTTCAGGCTTAGCACAAGCCTGGTATGCAGGAGGAGCCCAATAAACGCTTCCCAACTATTTCTTGCTTGCTGCTGTGCTCACAGGTGGCTATTGTCATATTAATTATTGCATGTTAGTGATGAACTATTGGTTACAGAATTAGCTATGTCTTTAGTATTTGATACTCTTGTGTGGCTTGTTTGGACATGAAAATACTGCTTCTAATTAGAAAAATGCTGTGGAGAGGGCACTTCTCCCAACAGGGTTAAGTGTGGATTAAGTAGACGCTGGGCATGACGTTAACAGATGTCCTCAGAAAACTCCACGTTACCTATATAGAAACAAAGAATTTCCAGCTCTGCCGTTTCCCTTTCCCATCTCTCTATGACTGTATTTCTGAAAAGTGGTTTCCTTTTCAGATTATTCACCCATTTATTCAGGTAAACATGCATCAAATGTATTTTCAAGCTCTTCCTCAAAATGAGACAATTTACTAAAAAAAGTTTGCTGACCTTACCAAGCCTCAGGAAGTAAAGAATGATCTCAGGGTGGCACGTTCAGTGATGAATGGAAGGTCAGGGACAGTGTGGGTCTAATTAAGCACTTCTTGACCCATTCAGGGAAGATTTCCTGGAATAAATGGTATTTGAGCTGAGTTTTGGTTTCAAGTAGAGCAAATCGTATGACTGAAGTCATGGTGACCTAACAGAGATAAATCACGAGTTTCAAGTAGTTGGATGTGGACAGCTGGGCAAGAACCAGGTCATAAAAGACCAGGGTCTATGGACCCTTACTATCAGCTGAGGATGGTAACTTCACCTTGAAAGCTATGGGGAGCCACTGAAGCATCTTTTTCTTATTAGTACTGAAGTATAATTTACATAGAGGAACATGTATCATAGACATACAGTTTTATGAATTTCATGAACTGAATGAGTTCTCATAAACAGAAACCAGACCTAGAAACAAAACAAGACACCGAAAGCCACTATGTCCCCATCCAGTCACTACCCCTTCAAGGAGTAGGGAATACATTGTTTCACTAATAAAGCAAATGCCTAAGAAAGGACAGCAAATTAATTTTTGTCCACCACCACTGTCGCCATCACCAACTCTCACCGATCACCACTGTGAGTCCAGAGCCATACACAAATCATCTCAGGTAGTCCTCACAACCATTCATGAGGAAGGTACCTGTATTATCATTGCTTTACAGATGTGGAAACAATAAGCCACAGAGAGGTCAGATAGTTGTGCCAAAGGCATGGAGTGGCTGATCCAGGTTGTGATTCCAGGTGTCTTGCTCCATTAGTGACTGAGTTCCATGCACAGATGCTGCACTGTGAAGACTGATTTAGACCCTTTAAATGGGTGAAATGGATCACAAGAGGCTGATGTTCATGTCACAGTTTTTTCCACATCTTCATATAACCCATGTGGAATATCATCTCCTACTCCTTCATGCATCTGATTAACTGCTCCTTTGTGTTAGTAATTCCTTCTGCCTGTAATGTTCCTCCTCAGTTCTTGGCTATGTTTACCTTTGTCCATCAGGTCTCAGTTCATTAATGCCCTAACTTGAGGGAGCACTTCAGATTCTCTTTGCCACCCCATCAGTTTTTATAATCACAGCATTCTCCACTGTGAGTATTTTTAAGCTTATTCATCTGTTCATTTGCTTATCCTTTATCTCCTCTCTTCTCCCCATAAAAGATCCAAGAAGGCAAGATCTTCTCTTTCACACCCTGTTGTATCCTTCGTACCTTGCACAGTGTCTGGGACAGAGTAGGCACTCAATAAATGTCAGCCGGATTACTTTATGCATGACTCACACTGCATCTTTAAGAGATAGGCTGGGGAACTGTGGATGGACTGGAGGAGGGCAAGAGGAACGAGATAGATGAATTTAGAATGATTGGGAAGACAGTCTACCATGAGAGGCTGTCAGACCCTGGCACCCTCATGGCAGTCTCCTCAAGAGTGTCTGGGGTTCCTGGGGACAAACATTTGAGCACAGTTTATCTGTATGGTAACTGCATGTTAACTGGCATTTTCAATTGCCTAGAACATCTCTTGCTTTGACATTTCAAGAGAAGAGATGTCAGTGTATACAGGTCCGTAGAAATAATGTCTGCAGTCTCTTATTGAATCTCATTATGTGTTTTTCTAAACTTTCTGTTCTACTTGTTAACAGGCCTGGGATTGATTTGTAAAACACACAAAGATCAAAACTTAGATTTTGATTCATTTACCTCGTCAAGATGAAACAACTTGCAAGGCAATAATAATGAAATCAGAAACAAGGCAACATTAAAAATAAAATTTAAAAGCACCAAAGCATCTACTTTGGAATGGCTTACTGAGCCTGAGAAATGGTATTTCTTAAATTATAAATGGAACCAAAACACTTCGATATTCTCCTAGGGATCAGTTCATATTTACATATCTGCTTTGTAGTCAGAGGGTTAAAGTGTTAAGTTCATGAAACATGAAAAATGTTTTCTCTGGTGGCATTTAGGAAATCACAGGAATGAGGTCCTCCTTGGTCTCCACATTACTTGAGAGAAAGAAGAGATTTTGCTCTGATGCAAGACAGATTAGGTTTGAATCCATTTTCAAGATTAGGTTTGATCCTGCTTGAGCATAATTTCTTTATGTGGAACATGGGAATGACAAACAGCCTCCCATGGTACTGGGAGCGTCTCATGTGAAAATTACAGCTAGAGTTGCTGACATGCAGTGGGAGTTCAGTGAACGCTGATGCTTTCCTTTCATTCCCTTCATACTTTTCTTTCCTTCTACATTTTAAACTCCTAAAATGAATCAGAAAATTTTACATTAGTTAATATAAATATCCAAGTGTTAGGTAATCTAATATATATGCAATATATATTAGATATAGATCTATCTATATCTATATATAGATACATATATCAGATAGATTATGTAATCTGATATAAATACCTAGCACTCCAATATTTAAATTATCTAATAAAATGGCATAATATTCAGGCAGCCACCTTCATCGTATGTCTCTTTGGTAAGCCACAAAGGTCTACATTTTAAAAATAACACTTTCCTATTTCCTATAAGTCTGTAGTTGGGGAGAAAAATATGTTATTTTGTAGAGTTTCAGGAAAGGGAATCATGGACAACCCAAACTTACTAAATGTGGTAAATTGTGTACAAGTATGTGCCTAATTCCCTTGGGTAGTGCCCTCCCACATTGATTCCTAGTGTGGTTATGTCACTCGCTTTCACCAACAGGACAATAGCAAATATGGCACAAGCAGAGGTTTGAAATGTGCTTGTACACTGGGGCTTGGATTTTCTTTTCAATGCCTGGAACCCTGAGGCCACTGTGTGAAGGCACCTGAGCTAGCCTGTTGTAGCATGAGAGGCCAAGCAGTAAAAACCTGGGGGCCTTCCTCGGTCTGTAGTCTGCTAAATTGCACAATGTGTGAGTGAAGCTGTCCTAGACCAATGGTCAGCCATTAGTCTTCAGTAACAGGATACACGCAAAAGAGCTCAGTAGAGCTCAACTGAGCCGATCAGACCAGAAGAATGTCCCAGCTAAACCACAGAATTATGAGCTAAATAACAGTGATTTTTTAAAGCCACTATGTTTTGGGGTCATTATAAGCAAAAAAGTAATTGATACACTAAATTAGCAGATATGAAAAGGCAAGGTGGTTAATTAGAATATATGGCTAGGAAAGGGGACTTACTTATTGAGTACTTATTGCATGTGACACCTGTCACACAGTTTATTTTATTGATCCTCACAGCTACCTGATGGAGCAAAGAAGTCTATGTTACAGCCAAGAAAAAATAAATCCAGAGAGATATTATATATTGTCCAAGGACTTAACATAAAGTAGGTATTGCTATCCTTTTTTGTACAGAGTATATTGACTCAGAAGTGAAAAAACTTGTCCAAGAGATCTAACAACTGTAGTGGCAGAACTGGACCAGGCAACTTGGTCGGTTTGGTTCAAAAGCCAGTGCTATTTTGAATATTCTTGATGATGCAGGTTAAGAAATGCTTCCAAAGCTGCCCCTCTCCTATAAATAAAGCTAGTACCCTGTCCATCAAAGCACCAACCGTATTTCTCTGGTTCAGTGTCCTTTCATGGGTTCTGCACCTCACTCACATCGTATGCTTTATAGTCAAGGCTGGTGGCTGCCATCTTGGAGAAGGGACAGATGCCCTGGCTTCTGAGATGCTTCCTTGTGGTGTCCTGAATCATGAAGAGTCAGAATTACTTACAGACCAGAGGCTCCAGCCAGAGGGACTAGAGAGCGCCGAGAGTCAGTGGGAACGGGCGTAAAAAGAGTACGGTGGGAATGGTGGACTAGCGCTTTAACGTCCTTTCCCACAATGTCTTGTGCAGCATTTTCAAAACTGGAGCTTGTGATACATTCTGGGTTTTGAAATCAAATTCAGTGGCTTATACACAGCACTGAAATATGAAATAGATAAAAACAGAAAATACCAGAATCCAAAGACTGTAAAGGTAAGTATGGTGTTGTGGGTATTTTCTTTGTTTTACATATATGACTTTGCATACTAGATCATCAGGTAAGATGAACTTCTTACTGGGAGTTACAGTCAAAAGAGTAAAAAGGCTGTAAGTATCCCTTTCTGAATTAAGGAGGCTGGGAAGTTAATGATGCATTTCCCCCAAATTCTGCAGCTCTGGATATGATTTAGGTTTTGCCAATTAGATGCATGTTGTTTGCAAAACTTAGAACGTGGAGTTTTGACAGAGGCTACTTTTCAGCTACTTCTGTGTTCTGCTGCTGGTGATTGTGGTTACAGAAATAACTGCATTTTTAAATAGCAGGCTTCCAGTGTCCAGTCACAAGATTTGTGGCTGTTCAGACAGTTGCCATTGTCCATATTTTGCCTGGTTGGATCTTGAAAAGTGGCAATGCTCTGGAGCCAAAAACTGGGGCTGCAGTGGTTTCCTAATGCCCGCTCTTCACAGGGAGGGGGATGCTGGCCCATGAAGTCTGGAAGAGGACTTGACCTGTCTCCAAGTCCAAGGGACAAGGAAAATCCTCCTGTTAAATTGTGGCAGGGGTGAGAGCAGCAGGAAGATATTTTCTAACTTTATCAATACTCTAAAATCCTTTCTAAGATGTACTGGGCTCTCAGAAATAACTTACCCCCTGGAAGACCCCTGATTCCCTCTTTGCAAACATCACACCACACATGTCTCTATTATTCCATTAGATCCCAAAACACATTCAGACTTGGCTCTGACTATTCAATTCAATTTCCTTCAATAAGAAACACTCATGCCTGTTGTGTGTCAGGCTCTGAGCAAGGTCCTGGGTACTGAGCACGACTCTGGCCCCAAAGAACACACAGCCTGTCGGGATGCAGACACAGGAACATCCCAAAGACTCAATTCAATAAACTCCATCACAGAAACAAGAAGCTGGCACTTCGGGGACACTAGGAGTGACATGGGGGTAGAGAAGGAAGGGTGCCTGGTGGTGCCATCCCTCAGCCATGCCACAGATTTACTTCAAATAAGTCTCACAATGATTCAACAAGGTAAGTTGGACTATTCCAATTTAACAGGTAAGAAAACTGAAGCACATCAAGGTACCTTCTCTGCCCAAGCTTAATCAGCTACTAAGGTGTAAAGTTGGGATTCAAAATCAGGTCTGTATGATTTTCCACTGTCAGCATAGCAAATAAGTCACCTGTAAACACAGTAGGGAGTTTCTCAGAAATAAAAAAAAAATTAAAAGAAACAAATAAAAATGTTAAAAAATCAGTGATGAAGGACAAGAGCAACATTATATAAAGTTACCAAGTATTTGTTCAATATGCTAAATAAAAGACCACACACCTTTTGAACCACTGTAAAGCCTAGTATGGAAAGGAACTCTACATTTTATTTTACAGACTGTTTCCCTCATGAACATTTGGACAGATATGGCAGAATATATACATTTTCAAACTTGCAGCCACATCTGAGATGGTAACCACTTCAGTACCTACAAGATGAAGGCTTCAGTCCTGACGGTGTGGTGGGGAGGGGACATCTCATCTGTCCCAAGGGCAATGTCCAGGTTTTATGAGTCCTGAGACTTAAACAAGGGAGAAAGTCTCTTTAAGAAAAACATCACAAATCATAACTACGAAGTCGGTAAGACCCTTTAGTGGCTTTTGAAGGGCCTTGCAAGTGAGAAGGTAACTTTCATTAGCTTCACCACAGCATGCAAACTACTTTTCACCATTGTCAATGGTGTATTGGCAGATGCCAGCCCCTTGGAGCACCACCCAGCCCGTGGCTGCATGTGGACAGATAAAACAAATTATTGCATATTTCAAGTATTAATATGCAGCTGTTTCCATAGATACCTGATTATAACGATGCCACGAGACATGTTTCAGAGGCTTTTTAAACACTGTTTCCAACACAGTGAATTCTTAGCTTCTAATTTAATTGTTAATGATTCTGGTATTTTTTTATTATAATTAATTTAGAATAGCTTCATACACGCATTCGCTGAAATTTTTAAAACACTGAATTTATGTTTTATTTCGATATGAAGCAGAACTTTTCACATTGATTCAAGAACATCCTATTTTAATAGCAATTGGAGTTAGCTCTAATTTGGATGCTGAATGATTGATTACAACTCCAGTAAGGATCCTCTAGCTTGCAGCATTATCAGGGGATTGGAGATCCTCCTCAAATACAACCTCTAAAAAATATTAAAAATAATAAGTTACATCTGTAGTGTGGTTATAGTTAAAAATCATCTTTCGCATGTACTAGCCCATTTAATAGCCAAAGGAATCCTCTAAGTTAGGATCAATTAAATGATTTTACAGATGCAAAAACTGAACTCAGAGAAGTAATTTCCTCAAGACCAACCTGTGTGTTAATGCAAAACGCCAAGCTGCATACCCTGCTTGTGCTGCATCTCAAAAAAGCAAGACTGACAACGCCTGAGCTCAAAAAAGAAACTGAGTCAGAGGCTGGAAGGCATGGCAAAGGCAGGGTGGCTGGTGCCCCCTTAGCTGATACACCTCCATGAGTTGCTTAGAGGAATTGTTCAGGTCAAATGCAGGCATATGGTCTCTGCAACCCCTTCCTCTGAGCCTATAAAGCAAACTGGCTGATGAGCCGAATCATTACTTTTCACTCCAGTGTTTAATTATGAGCTTATGGAAATTTTCTGCTCATGAAAAAATAGCTATCAAATACTTCTCATTTATATTCAAAAAGCAGAAAATAATCCGTAAAAGCCTACCTGGAAAATACATGCAATACTCATTCATTCATTTTCTCCTTTATTATTTTAACCGACCTCTTATAACAGGAGGCGTAATTTGATTTTCCCATCTTTTCACACTTCAAACATCTTAATTTGTTTCTTTTTCCTTATGGTTAAATCAGTACAGCCTCTGGTAGTCTAAGATTTTGTTTTCTGTGGAATATATGTGTTCATGATTGAAGCCACTGTTTAAGAAAGAGTGGCAATTATATAGACGACCCCACTACTGACAACTGATCTTACTGGGCACTTACTATGTGTCAAACTCTATACGTGAACCATCTCATTTAATCCACACAATAGCTCATGAGGTAGATACGTTTCTTATTGCTACTTCAGTGATGCGGAAACAGGGCACAGAAAGGTTAGGGAGTTGTCTCATCAGCAAGGGGCAAGGAATTGGCACCACCTGTATGTGATCTGGGCATCTTGATCTTTTAGTGACTGAGTTCCATGCACAGGCACTGTGCTATGGAACCTGTTTAGGGTTCATCCTTTCCTTGGGTTCAGTGAATGACCAGGGGCTAAAGCTCAGGTCACAGTCTTTCCCACATCTTTGTATAATCCATTGTGGAATATCGTCCCTTACTAATTCATGCATCTGATGAGCTGTTATCGAGCAAACGAGTACTAAGGAATGAATTAGTGGCAGGTATCGTGGTCTGTGCTGATCAGGACAGAGGATAAGCTTCACTCAACTTGCAGTCTACGTGGCTGAGAGACTGTAAATGATGGCATTAAAATATTCACAGCACCGTGATCTGCACAGGGCACCACCTGTCTCTTGCATGTTCCAAAGAGTTACAGGATAATAACAGATGCAAAAAACGAAATGCTTTGAGCTGCTGGAGAGTCAGGAGGTGTAAAAGATAAAATACTTACATCCCGGTGATTAATAATAGACAAAAAGAAGTGGTTCCCATTCAGTTAAACTGCAAACACTCTCAGACAATAGGAATGAAGGAAGAGCATCTGTTCAACATCCCTTGCAAAACTTAGCATCCAGTTGACTAAGGAGGGAAGGGAAATTATTCTTCAAATTTTCTCAATAATACTCTTATACTGGAGAAGGGAACTCATGGAAAATGCTCCTTAATCCAATCATTATTTTATTCATTTGGTATAACTGAACTGGGTGTCTACATGGAGGTAGATGTTATGGGGTGGGTGGGGGGCACACGAGTCCTTCACTGGCCAAGAAACTTGCAGTGTAGTGAAGAGTCAATAGACATGCCCCATATGCCTTCAACCACCTCCGGGCAAAAGACCTGGCCTTCTCTTCAGCAATTACGGCGGGGCTTGGTTAGGGTTCCAGTTCCAGTTCCCTAGGCCAGAATTTCCTGGACAGATGTGGGAGGTGAAATGGCTGCTCCTCCCTTCTCTCGGCTGGGCCAAAGGCGTTGAGGGAAGTGGTGGTGATTGCCTTCTTTTACCTCAACTGCCTCTGGAAATGTTAATGGAACACAAATGAGTGCAGGTTTTGATGGCCTCTTTTTGAATTAGGGGGAGTACTTAAAATTAGTACAGTTTAGGAGTAACAAATAGGTATAAGAAGACAGAGAGAGGGAGAAATGCTGTAGTTACTAGAATCAGAGTGTGTTCTGCTGAAAAACTCAGGATATGGCCTGAATGGTCCGACAGTTCAAGGACCAACTAGGATGCCCAGTTTTCATCCTTATTGCCTGATTTCCTTGAAGCAACCCTGAGACAGACACAGGGATTGTCATTTTTGACAGATGAAGGATCCCGAGTTCAGAGGGTTTAAGTGATGTACCCAAGGTCATCCAGATACAGGGTTAGCAAGCAATCAAATCCAGGTTTGTTCTTCCTCAAAGCTTTTATTCTTTTCATCATGCCAGGAAATGCCAGTAATGTGCCAGCAAGACTGAAGAGAACAAGGAAGCTAGATGGAATGCAAGAATTGGCCTTCCACCCACACGGGGTCGGCACAACTCTTTGAGTGAAGTCAGCTGTTACTGGAGGGTCAAGGGTCATTAACATTGGGGCTCTGTTTACTGCTCAAAATCTTATCAGCAGTTAGAGGGAATCATGGTGCTAACTGCGATGCTGGGCTGTCGTGTGTAAAAGTAAAAATTTCTGTGTGCCAAAGAGAAAGAAATAGTTTGTGACTGAAAATAGTAGAGGAAGCTTCCCAAAGGGGACATCTGAGCATCAGTTGGGGCGTTGGTGAGATTTTCATATAAATAGCCCTAACATTTGTAGAGTTCTTAACAGTTGCAATGACACTTTTCAGGCATTATGGTGTCTCTCAGAACACCCCCATGGGTTACGGTAGGAATTACCATTTCTAACTGAGAAATGACAAATTGATTCAACAACTTACTCAGAGTCACACTAGCAAGTTGGAAACTGAAATGGGCTGAACATTTAGGGCAGCCCTCCCTAGCAGAAATGTAAGTTGCCATGTATAAAAATTTCTAGTGCACACATTAAAAAAGTAAAAAGAAATTCAGATCAACTATATTCTATTTAACCAAATATACCCCAAATATTATCCCTTGAATGCATAATCATCATGTAACCAATACGTAAAAACTTTGGAGATCTTTTGTGTTTCTTTTTTTGGGGGGTGGGTATTGTCTTCAAAATCTGTGTGTATTTTATACTCACAGCCCATCTTAATTTAGACTAGGTCCATTTCAGGTGCTCAATATCCACACACGGTTAGTGCCTACGGTATTTGAGCAGAGTTTTTCTGACTCCTTGTCTTTCTGCTCTACGAAACTGCCTGACAAATACAGATGTAGAGAGATGGGAGTGGGACATCTCATGCAAAGGCAGCAATAGCAGTACGTCATTCAGGGTTCTGGAAGAACACAATCGGTACCTCAGAAGGGGTGATGGAAAAGAGTTTAACGACAAGTTAATGAAGCCAACAATGGAAGGCAAAGCATGTGAAGGCTAGGAGGAGGGGCCCTATAAGCAGTCCTGGAACCTGGCAAACCCTGCAGCTATAGAAGAGTGCTGTCTGACAGAGGAGCTATGGCCTTTGATAGAGAAATGTAGTCGCTGTCTTTCTACAGCCCAGCTGGGTAGACGATGGGGAGATGACTCTATTGACCTCTTTGCCCTCCCAGCTTCTGGTTTTCGTCCTATGCCTCCCCTTGGCAAAACCCAAACAGAAGCTAGAGAGTAAGGAGCCTATGGATACATCTGTAGAGCTTAACCTCCTGGGGTAGTGAGAGAGTCAGAGGAGGTGAGAGATCGGAGGGCGAGCTTGGAAAAACCAGCAAAAAATCAAAGGCACGGAAGCGTGGGGCCTGAGTTCTGGTTTGGGTGGAGTGGTAGAGTACAAGAATGGAGGTAGCAAGAGGCATGACTGAAAAGCCAGCTGCAGCCAGGTGGTGGATGGGCTGTAATGTCTGGTAGGTAAGATTGGTTTATATTCTAGGGGCAATAGCAATCCATGGGGGGTTTTAGCGTGAGGGCTTATGTAATTAAAATTGGGCACTAAGAAGATGATCCTGACAGGCGTTACACAGTGCTAGGGTTTTGAGACGTGAATTTGTACACGCCTCACCTCACAAATGAACAAGTTGAGAAATAGATACAGGAGGCAGATAGGGATCAAGACAGACACTTTATTGCTGGCAAATGGACGGGGGCTGTGGCTGCAAAGTGAGAAGGTTCCTATGCCGTCTTTTTACACCGGCTACAGCTCTCCAGAGCAGCCGGGCCCCTGTGGGGCTCACTGCGTCAGGGGGCTCAGCTCACCGCGGGGAGGGGGCAGGCAGTGTGACGGACTCCCTGCTGGAGAACAGTACCCCACCAACAGGCTTGGGCAGTGAATACATTACACAGGAACTCCACTGTCTGTAAGATGGACAGGGACAAGAATAGAGGGAGAGAGAACAGTGGCTTACACTTTGTACCTTTCTACGAGGTCTGCTATGTTTGCAGATCGTAAAGAAAATGGGAACAAGCAAAACACAGCTTCTTTTTCAAGAAGAATTTTAGGGTTGAGTGACTCCAGGGGCTAGATCAGTCCACAGTAGTTAAGAACTACTTACCACCAGTAGAAAGCTATTTGGTAGGAGGACTTAGTATTAGAAAAAGAAATACAGGGACGGTTAACGCCTATGTGGAGGAGGGAGTATCAACAGAAATTGGTACCTTAGAGGATGACTCATACAAGGATGTGCCGGAAAGTATATTTGGGAAGATGAGCAGATTATGAACAGGCTAAGAGAGGGATACCAGCAGGGCATGCAGATGAAGGTGTCCAGCAAAATGTCGATCTGGAGCTCAGAAATAACCAGTGTTAGATATGCTGACATGGGAATCATCTAGAAGTGATGGTTGAAGTCAGGATAAATTGTCGAAAGAGAGACAAGAGACAAAATTGGTTATTTAATGGATGTTTACATTTAAATTCGTTGAAATAAAAAAATCAGTTCCTCAGTCACACTAGCCACATTTCTTGTGCTGCTCAATGTCATATGTGGTTAGCGGTTTTTGGGTAACACAGATGGAGAATTATTTTCATCATCACAGGAAATGCTACTTACTGGACAGCCCAGCAGCAGGGCATTATATATTGGGAGAGGATGGTGATTGGAATAACACTTTCTGTCCCAAAATTATCTGAAAGAAATGAAAGTGAAATGGTGAAAAGAAATCAAATGAAGCTATGCAAGAAACCGAGCTGAATAGCAGAAAAGCGTGAGGATCAAGAAGATGCCTCCAGGAGAAATTTACGTTTTAAAATTTTGCTTAGACAGAATGCTGCCCAGGCTAAAGTCATTCATGTACAGGGAATAATAGAAGCTGGACTGGCAGACGGAAGAAGTTAAACAGAGTTGTTAACTGTCAATCAAGGAGAGATTGGACTCCTCGATTCAGAAGACGAGGAGCCCAGAAATCATATCACAAATGTTGAGTATTTGCCCAATCTAGTTATGCACAGGTATTTTTGAGTGAAAGAAAATTTGGAAAACACAATCATAGCACTTGTTATATGTTCAGAGTCTCTGCTGCTCTTCCCAGCATGGCTTTCTCCGTTTCTGGAGGCAAGGCTGTGAAGGACATAAATGAAATATCTATCTAACCTTTAAAGAGTTTATAGGATAGAAGGAAAAATAAAGCAACAGCACAACAGAATGTACAAAGCAATTAATTCCATAAAGAAATATACAAATGCAACACTCAGAGAGGTCGCAGTGGGGGCTGGGGGGCAGAGAGGTTCTTTGTGGAGGAGGTGATATTTGAGCTGATGTTTGAAGAACGGAAAGGTTTAGGGGTGAAAGGAAGAAAAGCATAAGCACAGGCATCTGTACTAAGATCATAAGAATACTGAAGAAACAAGAATATTCCAGTATAAGCCAGAGGATAGTTAATAGGAAATATGTTAATAACAGATTAGAATGAACACAATGGATGGTACATGCATGGTCTCTTACATCCATGTAAGAGATGGAGATAGCAGAAAACATGGCTTGACAGTAGGAGGCTCAACAGGTGTTTTTGGAATATAATGAGAATATGCATCTAGTTGGAACAGAAAAAACAAATATTCTGAGAGTCTCCACTTTCAGGTCAACCTTGATCCTTCCCTGAGTGAATGAATGAATGAGCAACAAGGCTCTGCCTTACTGGTTAACAGTTATCTGTAGGTTTAAAAACAATTCCCCAGATGCCATAAGGAGCCAGTAAGAGTCAAACCAGCCAACTGAGAACTCAGGTGGCAACACAACTTTCCCACCCAATCTTTTGCCTGAACCTTACTCCAATATTGTCTAACAAAGATGTTTCAGTCAAACAGAATTGCTTTAAAGCAGCTAAAACATCTGTTGTGTTTAATAATAATCTTCCTGCTGCTGCAACATATGGCATCATCAAAAACTTGGTTCCAGTGCCCCCAGAGCTTCTGAGACACCTCCAAATGCCATGATTACCATAAGCAGGTTTTGGCAATGCTCAAAGCTGAAAGAAAAACAATTAATTCATTTTAATATTTAAAATAAATATGGGCCATTTGGATCATTTGGGAGGAGAAGTGGGATTACTAAAATGACCCTAATTAGAATCTAACTCCTCAAAGAGAGATTTTCTAAGATGTGGCTTCCAGATGGAAACTGCCCCTAGTAGGTCTGTATGAGGCATGTGCTCAGCCTGTCTCAGTTTCTCCTAATTTGGATAAGCGTTCTCCCCACACCAAGTTTTTAACAGGGGTCACAATGCACACAAATGCCTTTACTTTTATGCAGGAGAATTATTACATGACCCTCCTATAGGTAGAAGTAAAGCCAGAGTCAAAGTTTCAATTCGATATAACTCAGTTAAATAAACATTAATAAGAAGATCTTATATTCAGGCTATTGTGCTGGATAAATACCAGAGAATCAGATGAATTAGAAAGACTAGGTGCCTTTAAGTAGTCTTTACTGGTTGTAGAAAAAGAGATATGCAGACTAGCAAGTGTCATAAACATGACAAGTCCTATAACAGAGTTAACTTTAAGGCCTGCTGGGAGCACAAGAAAAGCATTTCAGCTCAACCGGGGGAGATGAAAGCAAGCATGCTGGAGCAGAATTTTCAGAATAGAGACATTAGGAGGGAAGTGGGCTTTCCAGGCTGGAAGAACCACACAGCATGTGACAGTGAAACAGTGGTCCAGGAAGCTGATTGCCACTTGGTATCATGTGAGTGGTGAAGACTAGGAGAAGAATCTGGGAAAGAAGATAGAGGATATATCCTGGGCCCTGTGTCAGGGATTGGATTTTTATCTTGGAGGAATGTGGCCACTGCAGGGCTTTCCTGCAGGGAAGAGGGACATCAGTGTTGTCATCCCAGCATCTTCTCTAATACACCTTGAGCACACCCTCTGCCTTGGGCTACGAACTGTTCGTCCCTAATCCTTAATCCTCACTCTGGAGGAAGGTAGAAGCATTATGTTCGTCTGACCCCCACAAAACCAAGGTCTCTAAAGGGAGCAGTTCACTCAAGTGCCCATAGCCGGGAATCGCACGGAGTAGCACTGGAATGTAGATCTTCCAGACATATGTACTGGTTCTGAACCAGATCAGGGTTTTGGGAGAATGGAGGAAGAAAAGCTGGGGACCAAGAGATCAGATAGGGGATATTTCATAAGCTCCGTGCTAGTTACAAGTGGTGAAGGAGAAAGACAAGGCCTTGTCTCTCTGAAGGAAAGGACCAATATGTGCTCAACTTCTTGGTGCCAATCATCTAAAATAAAAATGTCAACATTTGGGACATTTCTCAGTTTGTACCTAGTATTGTGCAGCTAATACAAGAGGGGAAACAGATATTGTAAAGTTGAGTGCCATTTTCGAGGAGCTTTGTTTAAAACCTAGTTTAGAAGAGACATTGAGCAAAGGGGTTCAACATTCGCTGGTCTCTCTTACCTGCTTGCTGTAGACCTTAAGAACCATGCATGCAACTTCAGGTTCTGTGAAGAAAACACCTGTTACCCAGGACCTCAAACATCTTATCAAGTCATGGTACCTGCCAAGCAGGAGGTAGCATATGTCACATGTTTCTTACCCTTTAGCTACTGCTTGGCAATTTTTCCTTTAGAAAAATTACTAGTAATCACTACTAAATATTGACAATCTCAGTCATTTTATAACCATACATCCCTCCCAAGCTGGTTTTCTGGGACTGTTAGGTAAGCTAAATGAAGGAATGTGCCACGGGTCACTATGAAGGGGCTCACAGTCGACCCTAGCAAAGAAGCATACCATGATTGGGATTCAGAGGGGCATGTTATTGCAGACATCTGTTGCAGATTTTCTTCATTTTGGTATATCTGGCACATTGAACAATACCTGGAACATAGTCAACACTCAATAAACATATTTTTCATTGAATTGGAAAGTGCAGCGGTATGACATTGAAGAAAGTACTTGGACTTGCTAGGGGTTATTGAGAAAACCTACTTTCCCAATGTTGCTATTCTTCGTCACATCATATATATAAGTTACCATCAGTATTTTTGCTCATTCTTTCTTCTCTCTCTTCTAATACATCAACCCATCCTTCAGGCCCAACCCAGCATAGAGACACTGAGCCTTCGCAACTGCACCATGACTGGATGAATGGATGGATGGATGAATAAATAAGTGAATCATGGGAGTGAGTTACCATGTGAGTGCTCATAATTGCCCCAATAAACTATGTTCTCCCTTCCTTCAGGATGTCTGTACTTGCTGTTTGACCATTTACAGTACTCTTCACTGATTTTCTGCTCTTCTACATCTAATTCATATGTGAACTCAGGCATCATTTCCTTTAGGTATCATTCCATCAGCCTCCAACTTAGGCGTAACTCAACACTACAGGCATCACATCTGGATAGGTGTCCATCTCTTTCCACGTAAGACCAGGAACCAATTGCTAGTCACTGTTAAATTCTCAATGCCCAGCAAAGCTCATGGCACATGATAGACCTTCAGCATATAAATTAATCATGGTTGAACAAATTAAGTCACTTAAATATTTACTTTGTATCCTACCATGAGATGAAGAGCTCGTACTTGGAAAATCCTTATGAAATTTCTTTATGGAAAATTTCTATGGAAAAAGGTTTCTTGATTCTGCACTTACAAGTATAAAAAAATGCCATTTAGTCTCCTTTGGGATGGCTTCCCAAGGAAAAAGGATCTGCTGTCACTTAGGCCCCTACAGGGTCTCCTTTTGTGATACAGAATTTCTAACAGTTACGGTATTACAATTGGCTCTGATAAAAGGTAAATGGGGATCAATCTGTTGTTAACATCTGATAGTTTAAAAGACGTGGAGCCTAACGCTGAGTTCTGATCACTGTGAACCATCCTGAATGCTCTCCACGTGAATGACTTTCAATTGAGGTTTCAACTGAGACAAGCCAATCCATAAGGCGTCCTCAAATGGGTCCTCCCGGGAATGAGCTGTGCTGGTTGACTCATATACATCAGTATGCACCATCATGCTAATAGACACTCTTCACTGAGCCACAAGGCACTGCACATGATCGTTCTAATCATTAAGGAGCCTCTTCAATAAAGGATGACCATTATTAATTATCCCCAGAATGCAGGTGGAGAAACTAAGACTCAGAGTTACTCCAGCTCATTAAGATAGTAACTAAGCAAAGATTTCAAATCTTGGGCAGTTTCATTTGAAAACCTTCTCTGTCCATCTACTGCTGAGTAAGTTCTCAGGAGTAATGAACACCTGAAGCTGAGATCGAAAGTCAGTGGAAAGTCACTCTGGCATTGACTGGTACAGAGCCAGCTCTCTTGGATACTATTGCTGGGGGAAGGGATGGTCATTATACCGGAAATACTTTATCATAATTGTGATCACAGGACTATAACAAACTTACAGAAAATTTTATTTAATCATCAGAACAAAGAATTCTCCACCATTTCTTTATGTATATTATCTCATTTGAGGCAGACACACATTGGAAGGAATGAAAGTGCCCCAGGTATGGATGAGGAACCTGGGGCTTGAAGTTCAGCAGCTTAGGTGGTCCAGACAGGAGGTAAAGATAGCTGTGCAGGAACTCTAGAGGGCTTTCTCGTACATCCTGCTTGCCACATGTTCTCATCTCTGTACATCATTATTTTCTTAATTTTCCCACCAACTTAAAAAAAAATAAGATCAGAGAGGATGGAGGGAAGTCCTTCCACCATGCTAGATTATGACATTACAGTGACTCCAAGACAGTTAACGTGAAGGATGGGAAAAGAAGAAAAGAAGAAAAGGGTATAATAAGGAGTAGGTTTCAGTGTCTCCAATATTTCACAAACATTAAATGAAAGATGGAACTTCCCAGACAACTCACCCACAATTGTAGTTCTAGTTCCAATAGAACATCAAGAATGGTTGAATAAATATTAACACAGCAGCATTTTCTGAATTGGCAAAGGTTCCATGGAAAGAGTGATGTGCCTGTCTGGCAACTGCTCTGTTTTGCAGAGAAACACAGCATACAGTCCTGGGAGATATTCACGTTTACTTCACAAGGTAATTTCTTTCTAACAGTTATTTTTCTAAATTACAGACATAGGGCAATTACAATAAATCTATTATGAGGTCCCATAATTGTTTTGGACATTAACATAGACATTTCTTAATTCTAAATCTTGTGAACATTGGGGGATCTGGAAACTCAGTCAATTCCTCTGTGCTTTGGGCAGTATCATATGGTAGTGGGAGTTGAGTTTTGGCAGGTTGCAACCTACCTGTCTGTCTCATTCATTATCACACAGACCTAGCTTCACTCATTTCAAAGATCCATATTTTACTGATGACTTAATCAAAGTAAGATGAAGAATATGGCATATTTGCAGCTACTTTCTTATAATTTCTCCAACCATTAGTACATAAACCTTAATAAGTATGTATCCATGGACATAACTTTAAGAAAAAGAGCCTAGTACATTAGAGAATACTATGAAAAATTGTATTCTAACAAATTGGATAACCTAGAAGAAATGGACAACTTTCTAGAAAAATACAACCTTCCAAGACAGACCCAGAAAGAACAGAAAATCTGAACAGACCAACTACCATCAATGAAATTGAATCAGTAATTGAAAAACTACCCAAGAACAAAACACCCAGACCAGATGGATTCACTGTTGAATTTTATCAGACATTTAGAGAAGACATAATACCCATTCTCCTTAAAGTTTTCCAAAAAATAGAAGAGGAAAGAATACTTCCAAACATTCTATGAAGCCAGCATCACTCTAATACCAAAACCAGGCAAAGACACAACAAAAAAAAAGAAAATTACAGACCAATATCCTTGATATTGGATGCAAAAATATTCAACAACAAAAAAACATTAGCAAACTGAATTCAAAAATACATCAAGAAGATCATAGATCATGATCAAGTGGGATTCATCCCAGGGATGCAAGGATGGTACAACATTAGGAAATCCATCAACATCATCCACTACATCAATAAAAAGAAGGACAAAAATCACATGAGCATCTCCATAGATGTTGAAAAAGCATTTGACAAAAAGCATTTGAAAAAGCAATCTACAGATTCAATGCAATCCCTATAAAAATACTGACAGCATTCTTCAACAAACTGGACCAAATAGTTCTAAAATTCATATGAAACCCAAAAGACGCTGAATAGCCAAAGCAATTCTGATAAAGAATAGTAAAGTGGGGGGGATGATGCTCCCCAACTTCAATTGACAAAATTGAACACCCATTCATGATAAACACTCTCAACAAAATGGGTATAGAGGGCAAGTACCTCAACATAATCAAGGCCATATATGACAAACCTACAGCCAACATCATACTTAACAGTGAAAACCTGAAAGCTTCTCCTCTAAGATCAGGAACAAGACAAGGATGCCCACTCTTCCTGCTTTTATACAACATAGTGCTGGAGGTCCGAGCCAAGGCAATCAGACAAGGCACAAAGAAATAAAAGGCATCCAGATTGGTAAGGAAGAAGTTAAACTGTCACTGTTTGCAGATGACATGATATTGTACATAAAACACCCTAAAGCATCCACTCCCAAATTGCTAGAACTAATATCTGAATTCAGCAAAGTTGCAGGATTCAAAATTAACATAGAGAAATCTGTTGCATTCCTATATACTAAAGATGAACTAGCAGAAAGAGAAATCAGGAAAACAATTCCATTCACAATGGCATCAAAAAGAATAAAAGACCTAGGAATAAACCTAACCAAGGAACTGAAAGACCTATACCTTGAAAACCACAAGATACTCTTGAGAGAAATTAAAGAGGACACTAACAAATGGAAATTCATCCCATGCTCTTGGGTAGGAAGAATTAATATCGGCAAAATGGCCACCCTGCCTGAAGCAATCTACAGATTCAATGCAATCCCTATAAAAATACTGACAGCATTCTTCAACAAACTGGACCAAATAGTTCTAAAATTCATATGAAACCCAAAAGACCCTGAAAAGCCAAAGCAATTCTGAGAAAGAAGAGTAAAGTGGGGGGGATGATGCTCCCCAACTTCAAGCTCTACTACAAAGCCACAGTAAAGAAGACAAATTTGATACTGGCACAAGAACAGACCCATAGATCAATGGAACAAAATAGACAGCCTAGATATAAACTCACAGATATATGGCCAATTAATATGTGATAAAAGAGCCATGGACATACAATGGGGAAATGACAGCCTCTTCAACAGCTGGTGTTGGCAAAACTGGACAGCTACATGTAAGAGAATGAAATTGGCTTTCTGTCTAACTTCATACACAAAAGTAAACTCAAAATGGATCAAAGACCTGAATGTAAGTCATGAAACCATAAAACTCTTAGAAGAAAACATAGACAAAACTCTCTTGAATATAAACATGAGCAACTTTTTCATGAACATACCTCCTTGGTCAAGGGAAACAAAAGCAAAAATGAACAAGTGGGACTATATCAAACTAAAAAGCTTCTGTACAGTAAAGGACACCATCAGTAGAACAAAAAGGCATTCCATAGTATGGGAGAATATATTCATAAATGACATATCAGAAAAGGGGTTGACATCTAAAATACATAAAGAGCTCACATGCCTCACAACCAAAAAGCAAATAACCCAATCAAAAAATGGGTAGGAGATCTGAACAGACACTTCTCCAAAGAGGAAATTCCAATGGCCAACAGGCACATGAAAAGATGCTCCACAACACTAATCATCAGAGAAATGCAAAGTAAAACCAGAATGAGGTATCACCTCACACCAGTTAGGACGGCCAACATTCAAAAGACAAACAACAACAAATGCTGGCGAGGATGCAGAGAAAGGGGAACCCTTCTACACTGTTGGTGGGAATGTAAATTAGTTCAACCACTGTGGAAAGCAATACGGAGGTTCCTCAAAAAACTGAAAATAGAAATACCATTTGACCCAGGAATTCCACTCCTAGGAATTTACCCTAAGAATACAGGATCCCAGATTCAAAAAGACATATGCACCCCTATGTTTATTGCAGCACTATTTACAATAACAAAGAAATGGAAGCAACCTAAGTGTCCATCAGTAGATTAATAGATAAAGAAGATGTGGTACATATACATAATGGAATATTATTCAGCCATATGAAGAAAACAAATCCTACCATTTGCAACAACATGGATGGAGCTAGAGGGTATTATGCTCAATGAAATAAGCCAGGTGGAAAAAGACAAATACCAAATGATTTCACTCATCTGTGGAGTTTAACAAGAAAGCAAAAACTAAAGGAACAAAACAGCAGCAGACTCACAGAACCCAAGAATGGACTAATAGTTACCAAAGGGAAAGGGACTGGGGTGGGTGGGTGGGGAGAGATAAGAGGATTAAGGGGAATTATGATTAGCACACATAATATAAGCAGGCCATGGGGAAGGAAGTATAGCACAGAGAAGCTTACTATGCTGATGGACAGTGACTGTAATGGGGTATATGGTGGGGACTTGATAATATAGGGAATGTAGTAACCACAATGTTGCCCGTATGAAATCTGAGCATAAGATTGTATATCAATGATACCCTAGTAAAAAAAAAAAGAGCCTAGTACAGCACAACTAATGCATCTATTGAGCACAGAATTTCCAAAAACATATAAACTTAGGACATTATATATATATTCTATTTACATACACACACACACACATGCCAATATTCAATATACTCCTGTTATTCCTCTTTGAAAATGATTTTAGAGGTAAAGATATGCATAAATTTTGAATATATGAATAATTTTAATGGGGCCAATCTTTATTCTTTGAAAGCTAATTTCATTTTTGGGAAACATAACATTTAAGGCTGAAGTTATTTTTAAATCCTTATAATATTCACCCAATCAAGATGTCCAAGAAACTTATATTTCAGCCTCTTCAAAATGGAATCCATGGTCCCCACCATAATCCAATCTGCTCTCCTTACTGCATTCCCTACTCTGGGACTGTTATCTTGTTTCACAAAATTTGTTGTATTCAATCAATTCTGAAAATCAAGATGAGGTATGAGGCACTGCATATTTACAAGATTCTTCTAGGAGCTTAGTATAATCTGAATTGGAATGTAGTGAAAAATTGCATTTAAAATAACAATTTGCAGTTTCAAAAAAAGCACAACAAAGATGAGACTGTTAATGGTTTTTAGAAACCATGGCCTTGTTTACAAACATGGATGTCAGTCAAAGGTGTCAGAAAGTCACTGTGTTACTTATTTTATTTCTTGTAGGGAACAATTGTGTGTGGAAAATAAGACCAACCTGATTTAACCTGTAAGTCTAATGTAACTATTTCAGACTCCAGAATCCCATGACACAAACGTTGAGGGAACACTTGCAGGTGAGGATGTGTTTGGGGAGAAAAAGAGCTCCATGTAATTCAGAGACTGACTGGGAGATAAACTGGCCACAAGGCCTTCCCAGTTGGTACCTGTCTTTGGTTTTCTGTTTCCAGACGCAGCCTGGCCTCCACACACCTCCGTGTCTCCAGGAAGGCTTGGCGTTGAGCCCGGTCCGACAGGTAACTGATGAATATTCCAGCTGTGTTCATACACATGAATAACACTGCCTGGGCCACAACCTAAAACAAAATTGCAAACATAGCCTGATCAAGTGGTTAAAACAAGGGCTGTTTGGAGTCAAAGAGAAAAACATATATAAAACTTTCCAAGGTAAATCTTAAGGAAGTAATCCAAAATGTTTAGTAGCAGGTTCATAGAACCACAACCACCACTCCGGTCTTGTTCGAGTGTCATCCCCTTATGGAAGCCTCCCTTGACATTTCTGTCCAATTTCAGGCTTTTCCCTCTGCAAATTTGGATTTTAACCTAGATTGGTAGCCTAAAGTAAGATAAGGAGGCTTCTCTCACCCTCACTTTATCCTGCCACTCCCCTTCACTAGCAGAAGCTTTGACCTTTTAAAAGGTTGGAGAAGCAGGTAACAAGGAGAAGAGACTAGCAAGAAACAGGAAAGGAATTAGTTGAATTACACTATTGTATTTTGACTTTAGTGCAGTCAGGTCCTCTTGGGTAGCATCCAAATCTTGTTGTTTCTAACTCAAGGCAAGCTATCCTGTTTGTCTATTGCTTTTAATCCCCACTGCCCCTACCCTACTCTTAGGCACCAAAATCTTCTGGACAGACTCCTACCTAGACTTCCTACTTGCACACTTGTGTTCATCCAAACTATTTTCCAGCAAAGGAATGCAAGCATATTCTGGAAGGGAGTCAACATTTGGAAGAAATGAATAGCACAGTGTGAATTTCCTCATTTTTATGGATTTTGCCTGAGGGCAGGTCACAGTTGGTACCTTGTCAGGTAGCAAAACTGATAGAAAATACAGGTGGCCTGAAAAAGCAAAAAAAAAAACCAAGTTTAGGACAACTGCAGGTGCAATAAAGTGAGGGGAGAACTCCAAAGGAAGGAAACCAGCGAAGCGGAACCTAAAATTATTTTAAAACTCTTCTCTACCACATATGTACAGGGAAGACAGCGAACGACTGAGCTAATAGTAAAAGGACTGAACTGAGATTTGAACTGCATGCCAAAAGATGAATATTATCAATTGATTTCAACCAAGTTAATCACTTGATAAAACAAAACAAAACAAAGTAAAATAAATATCATGTCCAGAGGAATGTAAGAGAATCCAAAGTCTTAAACTGATAGTATTCACAATGTCCTGAACACAATACAAAAATTATATGACACAGAAAGAAACATGAAAATGTGACCCATTTTGAAAGAAAAGATGACTTCAATGGGGACCAATTTTGATCTGACCCATATGTTGGAATTAACAGACAGAAGTTACAGTAGTTCTTACAACTTGTCTCAATGACGTAAAAGTAAATATTCTAGCAATGAATGAAAAGTTAGGAAATCTCAGCAAAGAAATAGAAACTACACACACGAAATTAAATTCTAGAACTGAAAAACAAAATACCTAAAATTATTTGCTGGATGATATTTACAGCATAATGTAGATGAGAGAGTCAATAAATTTGAAGATACATAATAAACAATGACAATCTTGAAAGAAGAGAAGAATGTTACAGATAGCGGACATCTCTCTAGTTATGATAACTTTCAGGTTACATAAAAAGAAATACATTCCTAAAATATACTGACATAATAAGTTCGGAAGTTAAAACAAAACTGTTTTTGCTATATAGACACCATATTAAAGAGAATTTAAGGTAAAAACATTACTAGCAATAAATATGGTCACTAAATAATGATAAAAGGTTTAATTCACCAAGAAGATTCTAAAATTATGAACTCAGACACATTTAACAACATAGCCTCAAAATACACAATGCAAATGATGGTATAAATCTATGGAATTATTTAGACAGATCTACCATCATAGTAGTCTATTTTAACACAATTTTCAGGAGTTAATGGATCAAACAGATAAAAAAAATCTACAAAGATAGATAATTTGAATAGCTCAATTATCAACCTTGAAACAGAACATAGTGTGCAATAATTAGCACAAATCATTTTTAGGTGCATATTGAATATTTATAAAATATCATTGTATGATTGGACCTGAAGTTAGCCTCAGCAAATTTCAAAGAACTAGTGTCATGTAGACAGTCCATGATTACACTGAAATCAAGTTACAAAGCAATTTAAAAGATAACTGAAGCAACATTATGGGTTTGGAAATTAAACATATTTCTAAATAATTCATGGATCTAAGAACATAATATAATACAAAATATATATAGCTGAAGAATAATGAATATACTACTGACACAACAGTAGTCTTTACAGAGGAGTGTATAGTGATAAGTGCTTCATTAAAAAATAATTAAGGCTGCAAATGAATGTGCAGGGCATCCAACTTAAGGATTTTGAAAAACAAGAACAAAAACCAAAAAACAGAATAAAATTCCAAAGCATGTAGAAGGAAAAAAAGTAAACTTGGAGCAGAGATTAATCAGAATAAAACCCAACATACACTAAGGAGGATCAATGAAGTCAAAAGTTTGTTTCTAAAAAGACTAATCAAATAGGATCCTTCTCACAAGCTTAATAAAGAAAAAAGAGAAAAGATACAAATAAACAACATTAAGAATAATAAATGGGATGGTTAAAGGTATTTCAGGAATGACCAGATGATGAAAATATGTTGTGAAGTTTAATGCTAATAAAAATCTGAGATGAAATTGATGTATTTCTCAAGATCATCTTGACCAAAACTGACTCAGGAAGAGAGGAAGAAAATTACATACATGGAACCATGATTAAAAATCTTTCCACAAGGAAAGCAGCAGGCCAAGATAGATTCACTAGAGTATTCTACAAACACTTGTGGAACAGATAATCTAAATATTTCATAATCTCTTCCAGAGAACAGAAAAAGAGAGAACACTCTCCAACTCATTTTGTGAGGCTAACCTAAGCTCATACCAAAACCAAAGTAATTGGTGTATAAAGGTAAATAATGGTAAATCTCCTTCATGAACATAGAGGGAAATTCATAGACATAATATTAGCAGATCAAATCCATCACTGTATAGAAAAGATAATTCAGTTTGACTACATCAAATTTTTCCTAGGTATCTGAGGATAATTTGACATTATCAAATCAATTAATAGAGTTCACCACATTTACAGCTTTTTAAAAACATATAATCATCTCACTGACATGACACAGTATTGATGAAATTTAGTATGATTTCATTATAAGAAAATAAAACCCTGAGACTGGAAGTGAACTTTCTTAATTACTGCATAGGATATCTACAGAAACAAAACCAAAAACACCTAAAGCAAACATTCTACTCAGTGATGAAAAGTTATAAGCATCTGCTTAAAGACCAAGATGCCATTTATCACCAAATGCACCTCAACATCATTCTAAAGTTCTAGCTACCTCAACAAGACAAAAACAAAATAAAAATAAAAGGGATAAAGTTTGGAAAGAAGAAATATACTTGCATTATTTGTAGATGGTGGAATACCCAAAAGTCTCTACAGAAAAATGACCAGGAGTAATAAGAATTTACCAAAAAAAAAAAAAAATCAAAATAAAATTGTCAATTGCCTTTCCATGCAGCCATCACAAACAGGTAGAAAATAAACTTAATGAAGAAAATAATTAAATTTAACTTTACTTAATCAAATAAGACCTACATAAATGGAGGGTTGTATTCCATGTTATGGACAGGAAAGATTTACTATAATAAAGATATCAAATCGCAGTAGGTATTTTAGCCCCAGAGGAACTCAAGCTAATTTTAAAATTTATATAGAAGGGTAAAGAGTCAAGAATACACAAGGTATTCTTAAAGAACAAAATGGGGAGACTTGCAGTACCAGGTATGAGACTTATTATAACTGTGATTATCACAACTGTAGTAATTAAGACATCATGGCATTTATGTGGGGATACACAAATGCACCAGTGGATGTGAACAGAGAGCTCTAGAACATAAACATACAAACTTGATAACTGAGCACTGCACGTCTAAGGAGAAAAGAAGGATTTTTCAACAAAAGGTATTGGGACAATTTGTTTTCCATTTGGAAAATAAAATAAAATAAAATCCATGCTTAATGCCATACATAGAAACACACTGTAGGTAGATCAAAGTCTCAAATAGAAAAGGCAAAAATATAAAGTTTTAAAACACAATCTAGGAAAATATTTTTGTTTTTTGGTATGTTTTAAAAATAAAACACAAAGAATTCAAACTATAAGGAATAGATTAAAACATGTGGTTAAATTAAAATTAAGAATCTGTACTCATAAAAGATACCAGAAATAACATGGGGTAAGAAAAGCTATTCACAAACTAAGAAAAGATATTTACAACACTGATAACTAGAAAAGAATTAATTTGCAAAGCATATGAAGAACTTCTATACATTTATAAGGAAAATATAAAAGTCCTATAGAAAACAAAGATAGATAACAGATATTTCAAAGAAGAAAATACCGGTATGAAAATAACTGCAACAATTTGGAAACTCTAACTTAGAATCCACACCTACTTCACACCTACCAGTGGCTCTAAAAACAAATGAACAAAAATTGTGGGACATCGTCAGATTGGAAGGATGCTGATGGGAGTGAAAAATGATGCAGCTACTTTGACTTTACACTTTCATGATTAATCTGCACATCCCTAGAACTGCACCTTTCCACTCCACATCTGGAGCCACTTGTGCACACATGGCCCAGGAAACATTTTAGAACGCACTTTGCGTAACAGCTTGAAACTGGAAATAATCTGAATGTCTACCAATAGAATGGATTAATATTTTGTGATCTATTACAACAAATACTATTCAGCAATTAAAATAAATGAACTACCATTGTATGCATCAAAATAAATATAGCAAATAGTATTGAAAAAAATGTATGGTTCCAATGACATAAAGGTAAAAACCAGTGAAACTGAACAACATATTGCCTATGGATACATGAAATAGTGTATGATGCCACTTTTTATCATCAAATTGTCAATGACCGAAAATTTGATAACATATACTACTCTGGCTAGGTTGTGGAGTAAATAAGTCACTTTCATACCTAGTTGGTGAATATATAAATTTGGCAGTATTTATCCAAGTCGACAATACACATACTAATCAGTCCAGTAACTCCACTTCTATGGGCTTAAAAATATGACCCCACAGGTGCAAAGATTAAATATATCATAGCATTGTTTGCATATAGTTATGAAGAACCTAACTAGTTAAATTATAAAGCCATACAACTGAATAGCATGTAAATAAAAAAAAGGCACCTTTCTGGATACTAACATGGAACATTTCAGTATACGTTGTTAAGTGGTGGGGTCAGGGGGAAAGGAGCAAAGGGCTAACCTAGGCTGTCATTTTTACATGCACAACTCAGTAAGGTACTGGATAATTCTGGGGAACGAAGTTGGAGCCTGGGTTTACAATATTTACCTTTATATTTTATATATGTGCATGTAACATATACTCCAGGACAGACATTTTTAAATAGAGAGATTGATAAATTTACTGTTAAAAAATTCAAAGTGCAAACTCCTCATCATGACAATAATGCCTGCGTGATACTCTTCAAGCTCATTTTATACCATTTTTCCTGACTCATTTTGTTCCGACCATCTGGTTTACTTTCTGTTGCTCCAATAGGCCTGCCCTACCTCTGGGCCAGTGCTAATGCTGTTCCCTCTTCCTGGGACACCCTTCCCCATACTTCTTGCCTTGCTCATTCCTCTTATCCTTCTGTTCTTGACTTTATTACAGTTTTATCAGAGAGATGCTCCCTGATCACTATATATGAAAGTAGATTTCCCTGCTATTCTTTGTCTCTGCATGCTGTACACTTATCAGAAACTAACTATATATTTATTTGCTTGCTTGGTTGTTTGATGCCTATCTGTCACATTGGAATTAATATTCTAATAATCCTGGGATGATGTTCGTTGTAGTCATTAACACCTAGTACCTAGCAGAGTGCTTAAGTGCTCAGCAGAGTGTCTGTTAACTGCTCAGTGACTATTAAGTGCTAGATATTTTGCCAAATGAGTAAATGAATGGATAAAGAGCTTCCCTATGGACCACTAATCATCATTTCAAAGATGTGATGGAACAATGATCTTATTCACAATAGCAACATAATGTAAAAAGCCAAAGAATATCCTTGACAACAATAACAAATCTGTGAAAGCTGGAAAAAACTCAAGTACAAAGGATAAAGGAGGGAAGCATTTCTGGTAAAGGGATTTTAACTATGTAAACTATGTTAACTATGTAAATACCACCCAAATTGTTTTACAGCTTTAATATAGTACAATCAAAACCCCAAATGGAATTTAAAGTAATTTAAATAAATTAAATTAAATTCATGTTCATTTTAAAGTTTTAATTTAAAATTTTTAACTTAAAACTGTATGAAAACACAAATGTATAAACTCAATATGATCTAATGCTTAATAAAATGAAATAAATATGTGTATACACATATAAAAGGAAATACATACATATATTTCCATGCATACATGTAAATGTGTGTGTGAGTGTACTGAAAATAGATTTAAAGAAACATAAGGCGTAAAGATCTAGAAGGAGACCCAAACAGTGAGCCTAGCATTTGAGGCTTCTTTCTTCCTGGGGGCAGGTGCAGATTCAAAAGAAGGTAACGGAGAGGCTGAGTGGAGTGCTGGAGGCTCCCTGGCAGAGGGGAACAAAAATTGAGAACAGGCATTAGGGGGACACTGGAGGAGATGAGTCCAGAACAACCACCCGCACACAGGCTCGATGCTTGTCTGGAACTGACTTCACAAATATTTTTATTGCTGCATTTCGTATCAAGTAAGTATCAAGACAACAACATTGTCCCGTTAGTTATTGCTTTTTTTGTAACTAGATTTTATGAAGGAAGTCCTATTCCATTAAAACAGCTGCAAAGCGGAGGTATGTGTTGTAGTGACAGTCTCAGATTGGTTGTATTATGTCATCCCTCAGCCTACAGCTCTATCTAGATCCCGGCAGGCCGCCTCTGTAAGCTGCCTCTGCCCCAGAGCTGACAAGCTCAGTGTGAGACGGTAAGGAACATGTGCTAACTGATACACTGTTTATTCATATATCTGTCAACTGCCATGTATAAACCTCCCTGATCCCTCACTCTTAGTAACCAATTCATCCATTCAAAATTATCTATGGAGCACCCAAGTTCTCTGTGTCAGGGGTAGGGGTATGAACCGGCCGTGTGCAAAGCAGAGAAAGGCCTGCTCTTGTTCTGGCGGTGGGAGACAGGCAGAAACCAAACCAAGGAATACTGAATACATGGTGGTGGTGGTGATGGCGGTGGCGGCTGCCATGGTGTGTGTCTGTGATAAGTGTCATGAAGACAAATACAGCAGCATAAGGAGGCTAGAGAGTGACAGAGGAGGCACAGGGCTCATCATCTATAGGGAGTTCAGAGGTGGCCTCTAGGATACAAAGCCATAGGAACAAAGATCTGAAAGAAGTGAGACAGCGAGTCGTGAGGATATTTGGGAAAAGCATTCCAGGCAGAAGGAATAGACAGTGCAAAGGCAGGAGAAGCCCGGCATGAAGTCCACAGTGGCTGGGGTGGGGGACTGGGCAGGATTGGGTGGAGGGAAGGGGGGTGATTTTAGGAGGGAGCTTTGAAAGGTAAGGAAAGGCCAGGCTGTGCAGGGTCTCAGGCCACAGGAATACAGGTGTCTCCACTTTCCAAAGTTCACCTCACACCACTTCACTTTTACCTGTTGCAGCTAACCAAAAGACATCAGAAGAGGACTGTCACCTTGTAAGAAAAGCAAAAACCGCATCAGGATAGGTTTTGCGGTGAGCAGTTCGAGGGGCGGTGCCCTGAGCAGCAGGATGACCCCCACTGGCTCCTTCCCAGGGACCCACATTAAGTATCTGGGCCTCACGCCAGCCACCAGAGCTTTGAGCTGTGTCTGTGTGCATCTGTGCTTTGTCTTGATTTATTTTGTATATCCGTTAGCAAGTGGGGTCCTAAGGAATCAGAGAAGTCTGAGAGGTTATTTTTTGGGTCTGGGAATGCTTGACAATTTTTCCATATAGGTTAATGGTAGGTGCTTCTTTGCTTTATAGCATTTCTGCTTACAAAGGGTTACACAGGAGCAGTCTACTTTCAGATAGCGGGAGAAACCTGTATTGGCTGCTCTCTCTGTGCGGTGGGAAGGCACTGGAGAGTCCCAGCACTGGGAGACATGACCCACCTGGCATGTTTTAAGGGTCAGGCTGCCTGCAAGGATGGAGTCAAGGAGACAAGTTAAAAAATCCCACTGAGAAGAGATTTTGGCTTGGACTAGGAATGGCTGTTGCACAGGTGGTGAGATCAGGCTGGATCATGAATATATTTTGAAAGAAGAGACAATAGGATTTGGGGATAGATTCTGTGACTATGAGAAAAAGAATGGAGACAAGGGTGACCTCTAGAAAATTCATCACTCGGACTGCACACGAGAATCACCTGGTGAGTTAAAAAGATGCAGATCCTCCTGGCTCTACTCAGACCTACTGAATAAAATTATCCAGAGATGTGGCTCCCAGGCACCTTTATTTTTAGAAAGCTCCAAAGTGCTGCAGTGGCTCTCACAGGCTGGCATAAGAGGATCTCTGCTCCATAAAAATGGCCTTAAGATCAAATTTTGATCTCCTTTTTATAGGCCCACGGGCCTTACTAAATTCTGAATTCCTGGAGGGCAGAGGCCATGTCCGTTGTATCCCCCTCTGTTAGCCCAGGGGCTGGCATCCTAGTGCTCAGCACACACCAATCTGGTCTGACTAACGTCAATCATGCGAGCAAATTCTAATCACCCACCTCTTTGGTCCAGCTCCATGACCATGGAAAGAGGAAGTTGTCACTCTGAGGAGGGATGCCCTCCACAGATTCGTGCAGAACAAACAGGCCACCTTGCCCACCTACTCCCTCCCTCAACCTGGGAGTTGGAAGGTTCTCCATGTGGAGGGCCAGGGTCCTCCTTACTCTCTGGGGCATTGACTGCATGGTGGACACTGCTGTTCAAGGCCCAGGAGCTCAGGGCAGGAAGGGCTCATAGAGTCAGCTCCCCATTTAATACAGGATTTGCATTTTGTCATTGCAGAGAGATCCACTGCTATTCATTGTCTAGAAGTCAGACTGGAGGTGGGGGAGAGGACCGGCTCCCTGCGGGCCTCCCCTCCCCTCTGCATTCCAAGTATACGTTTTCTGGTGCCACAGGCATGCACACTACATTTTCTCTGCAGCTCACTTTGTGGGGGGGAACATCCCCACAGTCCCAACCCAAGCTGCTGGCAGCTAGAGGAGGCTGGCTTTATCAAGAACAAGGGAAGACCCTCCTACCTATTCCTGGGTCTCTAGAAACATCCACTCAAGTGTGTGGAGAAAAACCATCTCTAGGAAAAGTGATCATTGGCTCTGTTCCTAGAGATAGTTTTATTTTTTTAAATTTAGCTGGAAATAAAGGAAAGATGTGTTGCAACCCAATAATGACTGACCTGCATTTGGGTAATTTCCAATATTTCAAAAGAAACCAGGAATTACAAAGGTAATATCGGTAAGCTTAATTTATATAAAATGTTGAAAACTAATTTTTTAAGGATTTCTACCCTGATTTGTCTTTCAGATCAGCATTCCATCAAAAATGTTGCAGGATGTACAAACTGAAATTTGGAGACTAAATCATATTAAATATAACTTACATTTTGAGTTCATATTAAAGGCAGGTTATCTCACTAGTAACTTCCATGTGTTCTTACATAATCTCAATGGAGAAGAAACTATTAGTGTGTCCATATGAGGAAGCTCAGAGAGGTTAAACAACCTATCTAAAGTTAAATAGCCCTCAGAGTGGTAGGGCAGGGATTTGAATGCAGGAAGGGTCCTGCCTGCAGAATCCAAGCAAGAGCTGGCCAGGACCTAAAGGAGACCTTTGGTATTTATTCAGAGGAAATGGAGTCTAGTCAGGCGATGGGAATAATTCAGCAAATAAATACTAGATGATGCATGAGGCAGGTTGAATGTTTTGACAGCACCTAATGACTGTATATGAAAGATGTCGGTAAAGGCCTCCTATCCTCAGATGAATGGAGAGGGTCTGGCCTCATTTTCTAATAGCCAGCATTAAAAGAGCACTTAGGATATGCCAGGAATCATTCCAGGTGCCCAGCATTTAGGGGACTGCAGCTCAAAGTTGATTCACTTGCTCGAGATAATGAAATGGACCCAGGGGTAGGGCTGCAGTCTGAATCCTGTTCATGGAGCCAGAGCCTGGACTCAGGCTCATCTGACAAGGCTTGCACTGCACTAGGACAATGAATGTTCACTCAAGCAACAGGTGCAGGTCCAGAGCATGCACGACAGGCAATGGGATCTGGCCATTTACAGGCTCCATAAGGGAAGGAGCCATGGAGAGCTGTGAGCCACCCAGCAATCCAGAGTAAAGGCCGACTTTGAAGTGGTCCTCGAAAATCAGAGTGTTGCGTATGGAGAGGAAAAGGCCTCTGAATGCATCTTAAAAATGGTTACTTAAATCAGTGCAGATATTCATGGAGTATCTGCCTATGGACTAGGCCTTGCACTTGCCAGGGGCCTGTGTTACTTCCCCTCCTCACTAAGACATTGTCAGGCACATTGTATTACCTCTGTCCACGAATGTTAAAACCAAGGCCTTGAGAGTAACTTGTGCAAAGCTAAACAGTTTAGGAGCAATAATTAACACCAGAATCTTTAGCCACAGAGCCTGTGCTCCAGGCAAACGGAGGTGTGTTCTCACAAGTCATTCTCACACTGGAGTGATGTGCCTGTGTTTAGGCCTCTCTGCCTTTGGATGTAGGCCTGTCCTCATGAAGTCTACATTTGAGCGTGAATGGCTGCATCCTGGGTAGGACAAGGGGCTGCAGAAGGGGAGCATGAACAATAGGGACAATGAGGGCAATAATACAGGAAGGCTGTGATCCAATCCACAACCCCAGGGGGCATGGAGGTTCCTGGGGGTGGTCCCTACAGTGAGAGGGGCAGCCATCCACCAAAGGGTCCTAGGGCTTCTGTGACCAGAGACCAGGGCTTGCATCCCTCAGCTCCACCACTCACCAAACCCATGACCTGAGGCAAGTTTGTTTTGCCTTTTTGATCCTCAACTTTCTTATCTGAACAATGGGAATAAAATGTTGCCTCACAGAGGTAAGGTACATACATGTATACCTATATATTCATTAATACATATTTATACATATAAGATTATGTCTAGCAGCCAACAGCCAATAAATCATGGATATATATTTAAATATGAGACCATATTTTCCCCCAAAGTCTAGTCTATGACGTAATATTTCTTTTTTATTTCTGAAAAAATTATGCCTTACAGATTTTCTTCCTCCAAGTTAAGAAGTATCCCACAGGATCATGAAGTTTTAAAATCTTTCTATTTATGCTACTTTACAAAGAATACTTACATCCATTATTCAATATCAGGAGAAGATAGTGGAGGTGGGATCAGCAGCCACCTGGAATCAGACAGGGTGGGCCCGAAATCAAATCTCAATCATTTACCCCCAGGGCTGCGGAGGCAAGTCCTTCCCTTGCTAATGGGGTGGATACTAAATACTTTGGCTACTGTGCCATCTAGAGCTTAGGAATCTAGCTCAGTGATGAAGGATCTGGGCTCCAAATTATGCCATTTACAAGTTATGGGAACTTGGCCTAGTTAGTCAATTTTTCTGGCCCTCCAATTTCTTTACCCGCAAATAGGAATGCTTTCCTAAAAATGTTGTTGGATAATTGATGATAGCAATTGGCAAAAGGCCCATAACAGAGCAACTGCTCACTCTGCATTGCGGTGGTTGTGGTTCTGGTCATTATTACACCTTTTGTTGTCTCTTATGTCACAGCAGTGACGCACTGAGGATTTGGGCAGGTGAGCAACCCAGCCAGGTTTGTGTTTTAGAGAGATCACTTGTGATGGAGCCTAAGGAATGGAGATGGGTTTGGTTAAACTCACTCTTCAGGACTCAGTGAAGAACGGGATGAAACAGTGAGGAAGAGGATCCATAAAAGTGGTAGAACAAAAAGTGCCACCAACATCCTCTGCCAGGTCGTGGGCTCTCCCCACAGCTGTCCTTCTGTGACCACGCTTCCTGCCTGCCCTTTATAAATAGTACATACCGAATTAGAAAAAGCAATTATAAATAGTACATAGTGAAGTTTAAAAAATAACAGAGCAACAAAGTATAACCTTAAGTGAACATCCAAGAAAAAGGTAAAAAATGAGGCCTTCTGAACTCAGCAGGCATCCGATAAAAGTAAAACTGGATAATAAAACGCCTACTTAAAAAACCCGAGTCCAAGGACTGATATTCTGAGAAATTACAAAGTCATGAGGGGAAAATGCAGTCTTTTCAGAAGGCAACAAAAAGAGAGATTTGTGAAAAATAGAATGAAAAGAATGAAAGAACAGGGATATAAGACTTTTTTTAAGTGGCTTTTTAAGACTCTGACATTAAGAAGTAGGCAAAAATGTTAGAAAGGATAAGGAGGTGAGGAAAAATAAGAGAAGCAACTAAACCCTTTAAAAATAGACAAGAGGAAAATGATAAAGTTAATTTTTTAAATATGAGAAGCATTAAGAAACAGTAGCCCAGATTTTAGAGATAAACTAATGCGAAGTAGTTTCAGATATTAACATACTTATAATGTCTCTTCTGTTGTATGAAATATCTATGGACAAAACAAGTTGCCAAAATTGTGCCAAGGGTGCTTTCCAGCCTGAGGAAACTCAGCTGCTTAGCATCTGCTGCCAACCTGTTTGCAAGGGCACTTGAGGGGAACTGCGTTTATACAGCCTGATTGGGTACCAGGCACTGTGCTTGGCCGATCACCGTGCCATTCCATGAACGATCCAACAGCAACCCGCTTGGTCTTAGTAGCTGCATTTCACAGAAATGAAAAGTGAGACTCAGAGAAGTAATTACCCAAGGTCACAGGGCTCGTTAAGTGGTGCCGGGGTGACCAACTGGTGTCCTAGTTTGCCTGGGACACAGAGCGTTGTTTTAAAACGTGGACAGTCCTGAGAAAACCAGCGGTTATCATACATGCTCAGCCTCAGGGCTGCACAAACTCTGGTCAGATCAACCAGTCCAGGGCCTGTTTTTGTAGGGTTGGTAAGCTAAGAATGGCTTTTCTATTTTTTTAAAGAATTGTGGAAGGAGGAGAGGGAAGAAGAGGAGGAGGAGGATTGAGTCAGGTGGCTGACAAAGCCTGCAATATTTATTTATTCATTGTGTGGTCCTCTGCAGAAAAATCTTGCTGACTCCTGCCAACCCCATCATTCTGGGGTAACTGCAGGGAAAGGTGGCAGGCTTTTGGTCTCCATTGTTGTCTTGGGGGACCTGCATGTGTGTGGGGGGCGGGGAGTGGGTGGAAGGTAAAAGTGGGGCAGGGAAAGGGCACAGGTCATATATGACACCAGCTCACCGAACTCCCAGGGACTGAAGACTTGTAAACATCGGGAATTACCTGCCACCTACGTTATCTGGTTTCTGGTCCAGTGTTCCTTCTCCTGAAGTAGGAGGAAGCCTAGAGAGATGGGGGTTCCTGGAAACCAGGTGAAGGGGGTTAGTGAGGAGAGAGAGAGTCGACGACTGGGTTCCAGGCTGCTGAGAAGTCAGGTGAGACAAGGATAGAGATCCACCAGTAGGTTCAGCAATGTCATGGTCACTGGAAACCCTAAAAAGAGCTGCTTTAGTGGAGTGGCCAGCTCTAATCCCAAAGCCTATTTGGAGTGGGTTTGCAGGAACATGAAGAAAAGGAAGAAGGGACAGGGAGCCTAGACAAGGAGTCTCGATTTTGAGGAATTTTATTATAAGGGTTTACTAAGAAATGGGGTATTAGTTGGAATGGAGTAAGTGATCAAATGTAATTCTTTTTTTTTTTTTTTTGCATTTTAAGATTTTAATTCTAGTTTTTGAAGCAGGTCGAAATTGCAGTAGAGTTGACACCTGAACAAGGCGGGGCTGTGGGGTGCTACCGTCCCTGCACAGTCAAAAATTTGCATATAACTTTGACTCCCAAAATCTTCACTACTAATAGCCTACGGTTGACCCTTGAACAACACAGGTTTGAAATGTGTGGGATAACTCACATGTGTATGTTTTTCAATAAGTATACTGGAAATTTTTTTTAGAGTTTTGCAGCATTTTGTGTACATTTCCCTTGACTGTGAATTTTGCCATATATGGTCTATTAAGTGTTTGTGGGCTTAAGTTTTGGTAAATGTTAACTTTTCATAATAGATTTGTATATTGTGGTATATCTTATGGTAGTAAATGATGAAATAGACTAGTATCTACTTTATGCATTCATGATATGCCTAATTTTTCCATAGTATTTTCAGTATTTCTAGGTGACGTGGTTTATCTGCAAGTTTTCTCAAATTGTCGCTAATCTCCAAATATTTTCCAATGTAATTACTGACAAAAAAATTCATGGATAAGTGGGCCCACTCAGTTTTAATCATGTTGTTCAATGGTGAACTGTATATTGTAATGCTTTTACGCTGATGGGAATGTTGTAGTAAAGAGAGAACTCTTTGATGGATGGAGGAGGGAATTTGCAGTGATGAGGCCCTTCGGCGGGTGAGAGGACAGATCTAGTTCAGTGGATCAGGCATGATGAGCAAAGAGAAGGCAACATGGTAGGCACAGGGCAGAGCTTTTGAAGAGCCTCAACGTCAGAGTTGCAGAAGGGTTGTCAGTGACTGGCTCCTGATAACCCCTCACTCATGTGTCATTGTTGTGTCCCTGGAAGCCTCACACGTGTCTCCCACCTGCACACATACCCGCCCCTCCCAGGCACTTTTGTCAAAATAGCATCATCTTCCTGGTATGCTCTGCTGGCAATCATCTACTCAATGCATGGACGTTAAGACTCAACCTGGACACTCCTCATGCAGAAGAAACCACTCCTTTCTCTTGCTCCCTGGAACTGTACTCCTTGGAGACCCTTGTCTTTGCCCTTGTATGTTAGTGATCAGTCTCATCCACTGTCACCTGTACACCGCATAGTGCCCACATTTATCTGCTTCTCATTCATCTGCAGAGTCAACAAATGTTTGTTGAGTGCCTCCTCAAGGCCAGGCAGCATGCAAGGGCTCTGTGTGGGGGAACAAATAACACAGGCCCTGCCCTCATGGGGGTTACAGACTAACAGTGCAGAGCTTCAGGATATACTTGTCAAAAGAATAAATGAATGAACCACGTGGGGAGGAGACAGAAGGGATGTGCTCTGTGCAGCGTGCTGCCTTCTAAGGGAGGTTGCAGCCAAAGCAGATTCTCATGGACACCCAGTGGAAGGAGGAAAGTGTACGTTCTTGTTTGTTCCCTCTCAAGGGGCCAGGATGGTTCTGTGGTTTAGGATTTTTGAGTTTGGGAGTCAGAACTTGACCCTGACACACAGCCCCTCAAAGCCTTTGAATTTTTTTAACAGAAGTGCTTATTGATTATCTATTATTTATGTGCCAGGCACTATTCCTGGCTCCAGGGCTACAGAAAAAGTCCCTTCCTTCTGGAGCTTATATTCTAGTAAACTTACTATTTCTTCACATGCAAAAGAATCCCTATGACCTGGTGTCACTGCCAGGATAAAATAAAACAACATGTGTACATCATTACCAGTGCGACTGGAACTTAGTAAGCGGCGGTTCTTCATGGGTGGTTATGAAGATTAAAGGAGGTGACTACTGAATGTAAAGCACTTAGGATTTGCATGATGCACAGTAACCACCCCGGAACAGCGGCCACTAGTGCTAATGTTCTCCAGACAGGCACTGGGCAGAGACCATGCAAGCACCTTTGGGGTCTGGCTGGTTGTCTTTGTCTCCGTCTCTCTCCTTACTCCTCCCTCGTGTGCTCTATGGCTTCTAGTCACACAGGACAACTTGGAATGATCTTGGCTAACTTTGCGGGCTCTTGTCCTGCCCTTACTAAAGGAGCTGTCCTGGGCTCTGAAAGGGTGATATCCCTGGAATGCATCTGGTCTCCTTGTCCTTAACTTCCATTTGGGTTCTGCCATGACTAGTTTAAGCAAGAGACAAGAAGATGGGAAGAGTGAGTGAGAGAGAGAGAGAGAGAGAGACTGGGGGAACCATTCATCCTGCTGCAGTTTGGGCAATGCCTGTGTTTGCAAATGAACAGCTCCCACCGGGTTCTGGTAACCCCACCCTTTCCCCTTGCCCTTCCAGACCTCCGAAGGTGGAAACGGCTTCCCATGTGCTTCAGTCCTTGTGGTTCCCTTAACCCCACCCCAAGCCTTTGCTGGAGTTCACTTCTCTAACCCCTTTGAGTGTTTATCTGTTTCCCGTGGGGACCCAGAGTGATACCTGAACCACGCCTCCAGACCTTTGCCCGTTTGGTTCCCTTTTCCTAAAACACCTCCCTGCTCCTATGCTCAACACACACACATACACACACACACACACACACACACACACACACACACACACACCCTGGCATTCTTCAGGATGCAGAAGAAGCATCTCCTCAGGACTCCTCCCGAGATGTCCCCTATCTTGCAGGTGGTCCCTCGTCCATGTGGCCTGCCAGCTGGGTCTGTACACTGCTGCAGAACTCTTGGCAGTTTCCGGGTCCTGCCCATGCACTCCTGGAGGGCAGAGGCAACTACCTTGCATTGCTGTTCCCTGTACCTAACACGCAGTGACCATTTAGGAAATATTCGTGGGGAGGACATTCTCATGGTGGTCCACAGGACCAGCTGGAGATGTGTCAAGAGAGTCACCGAAGAGGCATGGGTGACCTTTGTGTGCCTGTGAGTGTAGGAAAGGGGATCTCTAAGCCTTTACCAAGAGACTGATTTCCTGGACAATAGGCTATTTCAAGTTTATTTACTTTAACAAATGTGAGAATTTCCCCTATAACCTACTTTAATTAATTAAAGACCTGCTATCTGGAGACATCAAGTAAACATGGAAGGATTCCAAACCTTAGTTTTTTCCATCTACTTATGAACATGAAGTCTTGGGAAGTTTACATTTTCACATTATTACAATTCCTAGTGGCTTAGTGAACAAATCACTTCCTGGGCCACGTGGCCAGCACGGCAAAATCAGGGAAGTGGCTTCAGAAGACGCAAGAAGCAGCAATAACTGGTTCTTCCACCAATCCTGTTTAGATCTCCATGAAGAATGGCAGAACTGATGTTTTTTCCAAAAGACCTGTATTAGAGATGACAACCTTTCCATGGAGGCCTTTTGTTCAACGAGAAGATTTTACTTTTTTGATGGTACTGATCTTTAAAACCATTAGTGACTCTTGACTGCAACAGCATGTAGGATTTCTTGATTACTAGACAAAAGAAGAGAGAGAGGCAAAAATATCATATCCAATATAAATAAGAGCCAAAGGAAGAGGAGCCATATCCGGCAAACAGCAGGCACACGATAAAGAATCAATGCACGAACAGCAGGAAACAGAAAATATTTCACGCAGAAATATTGTCTTTACTGAAGTGCTTGTTTGATTAAGCTCTTTTCCCTAAAATAGAATGCATATTACTGAGTTAATCTGTCACGAATACTAACGACTCAGGGAGGAAAATCAGAGGCCTGTCTCTGCTATGTCAGGATCACATTCATGGTTTATGTGATATAAGATGCACAAATATGAGCCAATCCACAATTCCAAGCCTCTCAATACTATTAGTGCGGTGAAGAAGGCAGGTCCTACCCTTAGAGCAGGTTCCCAAATGGGGGAGATTTTGCCCACCAGGGGACATCCAGCGGTGTCTGCAGAGATGCTTGGTTCCCCCATCTGGAGGGGGCAGAACTGGAATCTAGAGATGCAGGTCAGCACTGCTGCTAAGTATCCCGCATTGCACAGGACAACCTCTCTGCCCAACAAAGAATTATCCTGCTCAAGCATCAATAGTTCCAGGAATGAGAAACCCTCTCCTAGAGTGTAGAAGTCACCAGCACAGAGCAGATGCTCGGTAGATTAATGCAAATAAATGGCAGTGTGCAGCTTCATTTTCAAAACTTGTGTTGCTTGCAAAATACAGCAATTCTCTTATAAGTATCTCCACCTTTCCAATCCTGTTACAGAGATTTCTTTCCTTTGTGTGTAAATAACTTTAAAGCTACTCACTCAGCTGCACACTGAGGGTACAAAAGATGGTCAGGATAGATGACATCCTTGACCTCAAGGGGCTCAGGTCTGGTGGGGAAGAGAGACAATCAGATGCACAACTACCACACCGTGTGGTGAGTGTCCGGACAGAGATGCACCAACAGCAATCAATGCCTGCTGTGTGAATGGCTAACATTATTAATGAACCAATCAGTAGTACTGAGCAGCTACAGTGTCATAGGCACTGTTTTCAGCATTATGCCTGTATCAACTCATTTAGTTCACACAATAATCCAATGACGTGGGTGCTGTTATTGTTATCAAGGTAACCATATAATTTATTATTCAAATAGTACAATTTTGACAATGAAGAGGCAGGACCAAAGGTGTGAACCTCAACTGTCCTAAAAAAGCAGGGACACACTGTTGTTCTGCTCCCACATTATAGGTGAGGAAACTGAGGCACAGAAGATTAATATCCTGCTTCAGGTCACCCCTCTGTAAGTGGAAGGGCCAGGCTTGAATCCAGCTAGCCAAGTTTCAGAGCCCACCTTCTTAAGCACTAACAACACCAGTGCATTACAGTAGAGTCTAATAGAGGGATGGGGGCCCAGGAAGGCTGTCTGGAGGAGGAGACATTTAAACCAAAGCTTAAATGAGTAGGAGTTAGGCAAATAAAGAATGGGGAAACATTTTTGAAGGAACAGTATATGGAATGGCCTGGTGGCAAGAAAAACCGAAGAATGTCTGGGGAGCTGAAAGATAGCCAGCATTGCTGCAAAGGAGGCTGGTATGGTTGGAGTGGCTGGATAGGGGGAGGAAACATGGCAAGGACAGGGAGAATTAGGCATTTACTACATGCTAAGTGCCGATGTAATAGTGTCATTATCTCATCAAATCTCATCCTGATCTTGCAAAGGAGGGTTTTCACATTTTACATAAATAAGGAAAGAGTCTTAACTCCCTTAACTTGTCCCCAAATCATACATTTGATAGTATATCTGGGAGTATGCCTGATGTTAAAATCTGTTCCATGTCCCTGTATTCAATCCTTAAGAGCAGAATATTTGGCCCTTCTTAATTTTAGGACTCACAAGTACTTCTTGAGCATTCCCACCAGAGATGGCTTCATCAAGGAATTCTCATTAGCATCAATGCTAATGAATTTCATTTTCAGAGGAGATGCACCTTCTAGGTGCTTGGGCACATAGGTCAACTCAGCTGTCATTTTGCAAGGAAAACCAAGAGCCTAGCGCAGAGAAGTTCTGTGAAATGTGCACAGAGTATTGGAGGAAGGGTCCCTATTTGAGTCTGAGTTCTACAAGGGGAAAAATTAGAATGCAATGGAGTTTTCATGATGTGCATTGAGCTTATCTGTATTTCAACTATAAGTTGGGGGTGAGAGAGAAAAAGAGAGGGGAAGAGAAATTGAAAGAAAAAGAGAGAAAAGAGAGAAATTCGGAAAAAGAGAAGAAGAAGGGGAAAGGGGGAGAGAAAGGGAAGGAAGTAACACACTCTAAACGATGTGGGCAGTGTGGACTGCCCAAGCCCTCAGGAGCTGACTGCCTGAGGACGGAGATCCACAGTCTGTTTCAGGCCCATGGCCTCCAGCACGGTGTCCACCCCACTAGACCACATGTGCCACCAGGCTCAAAGTGATGTTGTTTTTACACCTCATGGTCCCTAAACAAAAGACAACGGCTTCAGGCGAAGCTCAGACACACAGGGGGAAAACTCAGCCATGCTGAACTGAGATCTGATACATCCACTTATTGAATTTTTTGGCATTTGCGGGATTTTTGATTAAGATGTCAGCCAATAAAACCTGACCCCAGGGTAGCTGTGATTTCACTGCGGTGCATGTTTTACAAAGACCAACGTGTCCTATGACACATACAACAGAAAATGCAGATGTTAACAAAAGAAGTAGGTAGTGGAGAGGCCGCTCTCTTGAGGCACTCAGCCCCTGGCAGTGTAGTGGGCAATGATACATGCATAATAAACATTTTCTGAACGAAAAAATGAGCTAATGACCTATTCATTGCCGACGGTCAGAAAAGAATTAGATATACTTTCTGAAAAGGCTCCTCATGCAGACATGGGCATTTGGCAACACTGAATTGGAAATGAAGCCTGTAAAAATTCACAGGCAGGAAAATCAGAAATGTTTTGAGACCAAAGTGGACACTGATTCAATTCTATCCTGTTTGTCTAGGGCCTGTCAGGCACTGCTTCCAAAGCGCTTCACGGATGTAACGAGGGGGAGGCAAAGGGTCTGTGGGGATCTAGGAGACTCAGGTGGCTGGCTTCCTGCTACATGAGGCCCCCAGGTCAGGTTACTGGCAGGTCACTGACTCTGCCCCTTTCACCACATTCTCCATCCTGACACAGAGTGTGGAAGAGCTGGGACTCAGCTTCAGCCAACTTTAAGAGTGCTTCTACTCCCAGGATTAGCTTTAAAAGTCTAAAAATGGAGGTGAGAATATGAGCCTCGAGTAGTTTTGCTCTAGCTTTGGAGACAGATGTGAGTGGGAGGGTCTGGCCTGGGGAGAATACTACTATCGGGAGCTCTGGTAGTGCTGCGTCAGACTAAGGGGTGCCTTTCTGGATGACGGGGTGTGGGAATGGGCATAAGACTGCAGGATCCAGTGGCTGCATCACTCACCCACTCCCAGAAGCTGAGGCCATGATAGAATGGGGGAGTCCCCTGGTGCCCAGAGCCAATACCCTCCAAAGGGGGTGGCCACCCTTCAGGATGCAGTGGACACTTTAAATCAAAGGCCTCCATACGGTGCTGTGCCCCATGGGTAGAATGCATGAGTCTGGGAAACAAGGTCACACCTGGTGACCCACTTGGGGGGCCTGTGGTTACAAAGCCTGAAACCCTGGGTTCTGTAGCTTCAGAGTCCCAGCTTTTCACAGGCTGGATATGCCCACCAGTGACACAGCAAGAGTCCTGTTGAACTATAAAATAACCCCACCTCATGCCGAGTGATCAGCAGACAAGAAGAGTCACCATCCAGGCAGGGGTCATACCTTGGCCTGAGAAAGGTCTGGTGACCACAGGCTCAGACCCGAGGGGTTAAAATGTGGGTCATGCCATCAGGCAAACCACCAGGACCTGCACAGGTGCCAGCTGAGGGCAAGGGGAATCCAGAACAAAGAGTAGTGGAGGGAGACAGTGTATATTAGCTGGGGCCCCAAGGCCAGCTGCAGCGGCAGGGACTATAATTTATCTCATGAACTGTCCTCCTATTAGCTGCCCTAAACATGAGAGGCCAACCAGCATTACAGAATCAGAATGGCTCTTAGAACTTACATGAAGAAGTAAATCCTGGTGATGCCAGGGGCAGACTAGTAGATCCTGTGATGAGCCACCAGATCCCCCTTAATGAATGAAGGATGTATTCCCCTGAGCCCTCAGCCCTCAGCCTCCTTTGGAGATGGTCTCAGCTGAAGGAGGTCTTCCTGCCCAATGCCACACCCCAAGACTGATCAACACGGATGACACCTGGAATATGCTCATAACTCCAACTCGGAAATCTCAGAAGGATCATCCCAGCTTCAGACTCCCCATGGGACTGACAGGTCTCTGTTGAAATCGCATCACAGCTCAACTTGTCCCTTCGCCTATCTGTGCGGCCATCTCCTCCCTTCCATGGGTATTGGTCCCAACGGCACCCCTAATGAGCTTCTTACACACTATTCTCCCTCCCAGAGGCTGTTTCTCAGAGAATCAAACCTGTAACAACCAGAAAGCACTCATTACCCTTACTAATGTTCCCAACCTCCAATATTTGTTGAATGAATGAATTTCTTGAATGAGTGATATAATTAATGAATGTACTTAGCTTGTACCATCTGGGCCATTAGATGGATGATGATGATGACAGTCTCATAGGTAGTTTCCTCCTTTCTTCATTCATTTCACAAATGAACTCCAAGTATGACCTGGGCACTGCTTTAGATTCCAGAGGGAATTAAGATAACTAAGGGGCATCCTGTGGGGATCTTAACTCAGGTCAAGTAGTTCAGGGCAGACCTCTCTGGGGATGAAATATTTAAATGAAACTTGAGCAATGAAGAGGCAGTGGCCAAGGAAAAAGCCAGGCAGTAATTTTTCCAGGCAGAGGAGAAGCAGGAAGGGTGACTCTGACAGTGATGGGGAGTAGGGACAGGGTTCAGGGGAGGGGGCCCCTTATTTAAGTTCTAATCTTGTTTCAGGATATTGCTCTTGTGTTGAGCCACTTCTAGATCCTGGTGAAAACCACTCTAGAGGCCCACAGAAAATTATTTTTCTACCAACATATCTCTGACCCGAGACACCCTCCCCCCAGCGACTTGCACAAATCAGAATGACCTTTTCCCCTCATGTCAGCCTCCCCCACCGTCTCCTCCTTCTGGATACACAGCAGATGGAAGTGTCAAGGAGGTGGTGCCAGCAGCCCCTAAGGAAGTTTTTGGTGTGAGCTTCAAGACTGTGTCATGAAATGTGATGGTTACTATGGCAATTTTTATTGGGTAATTGGGTTTGAAGAAACATTTTGATTCATCATTAGTTACTGAGCTAAAAATAGCACCTTACCAAGAGCCTGTTTTCCCTTAAAATGCATCTGTTGTTCAGGGTTGATCAAGTACAGTATGCACCAAAATATGGAGCATATTTCCCAAGTCACCTAAGTCTTGACCCTGACTCTCCCAAAGAAGTTCATAATGTCTTCTGCTTTATTTTGCAAAAAAAGTGCATTTATTGTTGCCAAGGAATACCTCATTGACCTATGGAGATGAAAAAATAGTTTATGAGGTCCAAATGGAGTATTACAATTCATAAAGAAGGTGGCTTGATATGAAATTAACTTTTATAAGGTTTCTCAATTGTATTTTTTTGCAGATGGGAGTGGGAAAGGGTGGGGCACAAAATAATCTCCCAGCATCTTTTTCTCTCATGAGTAAAGACAATAGAGTGGTTTAAAATGACTATCTGAAGACAAATATTGGTCAACATCTATTGTAGTGAATAAACATTGGCAAATCTCTTAACAAGGGTTTAGTTTACCCTTGCTTTTGCAAGTGTACTCACTGAATGATTGAATCAAATAAAATGTTCTTCCAAAATTTAAGGATGTGGTGGTTATGAGTAAGTGCAATGTGTTTTGGTCTACAATACTGAGTTGCACGCCGTGTGACAAATTAGGAAATAAAAATATAATGGAAGCCAGAACAGAAAATGTCTCTAGCCCATGGTGACTCATACCTAACACCACCCTCTTGGTAATTCTTTCACAAGTATGCTTATTCTACGTTTTGGGATTGGAATCCTAATTCTGCCATTGAACTCAGCTAAATCTATTTCACCGATTTAAAAAAAGTGGGACAATTAATCTTCCAGGATTGCCACAGATTAAAAGGAGGTCATATATAGAAACCATCCCTCCTGCCCCCACCTCCCCTCAACTCTAACCTAATAGTGCAAAGGTCAGCTTCTTGAATTTGAATCTCAGCCAGCTGTGCCTCTCACTAGTTGTGGGAAGATGGGGCATTTACTTCACTTGTCCGTGCCTCAGGCTCCTCAGATTACGTAGGGACAATAGCTGTACCTACTTCATATGTGGTTGTGATGACAGAGGTAATTACTTAGAGCCCTTGGCAGATGATGAGCATTCGATACATGTTAGCTGCTACTATCAATAGTGATTTAGTTCCCTTTCTCATCTAGACTGTAAGTTCCATTAATGAGGGATTATGCATCACACTTAATTCTTTTGGACTCCATAGCTATTGTGGCAATGTCATTTATTTTGCAAGCTGGGACACTTTTGAGATTGAAAGGCATCAGCCTGGAGAGTTCTGGGCACACCATGATGTATGGTCATCCCACCCATGACATGTATGACCGCATTACATGTGGGCCAATCATATGCCTTCAAACTGTATTCCTGGGCAAAGGCTTAATGAAGAGCCATCACTTCAGTTCAGTAAGCAGAGGCACAGTTCTGAGCTCTGGGGCATGTCAGCCATAAAAATCTCTCCCTTGCTCTATGGGAGAACAGACAATAAACAAATACAAAATTATAGCATTCCCTGTGCATTGGTGAAAATGCTACAGAGAAAAATTAAGCTGCAAGAAAAAATATGTATGAAGAAAACTAAGAGGAGAAAAGAATGACCTCCAACTTTATATAGGGTCAGAGAAGGTATCTCTGAGAAGGTTATACATGAGCAGAGACCTGAAAGAGGTGAACAAACCATGCAAGTATCCAAAGGAATAATGTGGAGTATATATTCCATTATCAAAAGACATCATCAGCAATTGCCTTGTTAAATGTAAAAGGTAAAAATGTAGGATGATAGATAAGATATAAGCTAACCAATTTTACAGAGACTTTTAAAAACTCGTTTCAATATGCCTATTGTTTTCTTGTATTGTGGTGATTTGCTCTTTCAGTGATTCAAAACATAGCTTCATCCAGCTGTTACCCCTACAAAAATAATAGATAAGTGCATTGAGTATCTTCTAGGTGCCTCATGCTTTATAAAAACTATCCTATTCCTAACAATCACAGGCCAGTATGGGGTTGCGATGAGCACTTTACAGGGGAGAAATGTGAGGCTCAGAGAAATGAACAAATGTGTCTGTGCCCACCCTGGGGTCATGGGGGCTGGGCCCAGAATGCAGATCCAAGTCAGCTGATTTCAACTGTCCTGCCTCTTTTCTCAAGACTCTGCTTTTAATCCTTCCGCCTAGATAAGAAGCCAGTGTCCCTCTGAGAGTGGGAGCCGACATCAAGACACAGTTCTTGATGGAAATCATTCCTTCATTGACCACTCAACAAATATTTCCTGAGGGTTTCTATGGGCCAGGCACTGTTCTAGACTTCCAGGGATACATTGAAAAATGGGCACAATTACTATCTGTGTTTCTGCCTTTCTGACAGAGGCTGGTAACAAAACTAAGCCAATTATTTAGAGTGATAGAGGGTAAAAAGTGATTTTTAAGAAATAGAGTAAGGCGAAGGGGAGAGGAAATCAGGGTGGGAGATGCGGTAGGGCAGAGATGCAAATGAGAACATCAGGGTGGATACTCTCACTGAGAGGTGGTCTTCCTGCTGCCCCTGGACCTGGAGCGTGAGTCATGCAGCTCACAGGGCAGAGGGCATTCCAGGCACAGGGAGCAGCCAGTGGTGAGGCCAGGAGAGTGTGCTCGCAGGATTTCCAGGAGAGAGGGAGGCTTGGGCAGAGTGAGCACAGGACAGAGTAGCAGGAGACAGGGCACAGGGTGCAGGGCCAAAGGGGCTCTTGCGGACTACTTGAAGGACACTGGCTTGATCCCGCATCAAAGGTGGAGTCATGCTAGGCTTGAAGTCCAGGAGGGGCTGACTTGATGATACATGAAGTTCAGGGTTATCCGCCCAAAAGCAGTTGGCCCATCTGCTAAAAGTGGCAACATGCACAGTGGCATGCAGGCGGCCTCCTAAACTTCTGCACAAGTTTCCTTAGCTCTAATAGTCACTTTCCCACTCCATCCAGGCCACTGGAGAAAGGACTCCTGCTTTGATTAGAATCGGCCTTTGGAGGCCCTGAGCATCCCCTCAAACTTAGCCTGCCCATGATTCTCAGACAGAGGAGGCAGAAACCCAAGTTAGATGATTGGAGGCATTCTGACCGGGATCCTGGCTCCCACCCTGAGTTCTTCTGTGGATAATTATCCTGGTTTTGAATTTACGTACAGGAAATATGTCTGGATAACTGCTCTCTGGGGTCTGGGCAGGGAAATGCTGAGAAGGCAGGAAGCAGCAGGAAGGTGCTGGGTGTGCTGGAAGAGCCACGCCCTCTCCTGGTATCTGAAGGGGCAGTCACCAGAGGTCACATTCACATGTGATCTCTGTCCCTGAAGGGCGGGAGTTGGAGCCAATTAGCAGTCACAGCCTGTTAGCAGTTAATTTCCTTTGCCCATCAGAGTTTGAGAATAGTGACAGAGAAGGATGCCATGGACGAGAAAAAACCCGGCTAGTTGAACTAGTTAATGACCAGCCAAGGACTGTAGCCTGCCCAGCGTTTGGGTATAAAGAAATCTTTCAGGCCCAAGCTTCCCCATCTGATAAGCGGCAGAGCTAGTAATCTGCCCTCTGTAACCAAGTTGTTATATTATCTGGTATATCAAACATCAGAAAACTTTAAAATATAAATTGTATTGCAAGTGCCAAATATATTTTTTAGTATGAGTGCTCTGAATGGATCATTTGGACTAAGTGTTAGTTCAAGGGAAAGAAGTTGGCTTTGAAATACATGTTCTCCTTCAATATTTAATCAAAATAGTGACTCAGTGTAGCTCCAATGCTGTCTCTTTTAGCTCTTATTATTTTTTAAAGGTCAAAGTGATAACTCAAAGAGAGGTAGTTGTCTTCTTTACTTATGGTAAAATACATCATCTCAGAGAAATGATGCTTACATTAAACATATTTTTTCAACTTTCAGATAAAGGATCTGGAAATATCAGTTGAGAATATCAAAGGCATACATTTTCATTAATGAAATGTGCTGATGTTTTGGTCTAAGCCTGCTGCCAACTTCTATGTTGGCCATGCTACTCTCCCCAGTAGTTCTGTTCATTCATTCCGTAATTACTTAGGGAGCACCAAGTATGTGCTAGGCACTGTTCTAGGATTGGAGCTATAGCAGTGAATGAGACAATCAAGAGGTGTCTGTCTTCAAGAAGTTTCCCTTCACAGGCCAAGCACTGTTCCAGGACTTGATCTGCATTTTCTCTGCTAAGGCTTACCCCTCCTTCCTAATATACATATAACTATCCCCACTTTATGGATGAGGCAACTGAGGCTTACGAAGGTTAAGTAACCTGCCAGGTCATAGGCTAATAATTGATGGCGTCAGAATCCAAACCCAAGCACTCTGGCTCCAGACCATGTGTTCTCACTCACTTTGCCAAAACACCTTCTTCTATTTGAGAGGACAAAGAGGAGAGTGCACAGTTTCTGAAGATTAAAATATAGTGAAGAGCTTGGATGTGGGCATCTCATCTTCCAGCTGTAGAGGTCCAACTTTATAACCATGCCATTTCATTGGTGTTTCCAAATCTTACTTTTAAATTCCAAGTTCACCTGCCACCTCCACGGTGAAGTCTTTCCCAGGGCCCCCAGAATTTTGACACTTTCCTTCTGGTTCAAAATACTGCAGAAATGCCAAGGGTTCTTGTGGGAATGATGAAAAGGCAGGAGAAAGGGGTTGATGGTGGTGATGAAAATGATGGTAATGTTGATGTTAATGAAAAGGATGAGCTGAGGCATCTTACACAGAACTGGCCTTTTGCAACACACGGATGTGGCAGCTGTCCACATCATGTCAAATACAGATATTATTTTCTGCCAAGTACGGTTGTTATGTAAGGCCGAGCTACTTGTGGTGGAGTGAGTTCCCCATCACAGGGGTATGCAAGCAGAACTGGGATGAAAATACTACAGGAAATTTACAGGTCAAACATAATAATTTATATCTTACTTCCTTAATGTTGCTCATTACTTGTCCCTGACCTGCTGCCAAAATTGAAAGAAATGAACAACAGTATGACTCAAAAATCCTCCTCGTAGTCTTCTTATCTCTGTCTCATAGATATCTACCTATCATCTATCTATCTACTTACCCGTCTATCAACTATGTATCTAATTTGTATCTAATCCAATATTAGTATCAATATCCTTTTCATAAGGCCAACAGATCCTGTTTGTTTGGTAACTCAGCCTTAACAAGATCCATCGTAAGAAATAAGCAGTAACAGTAATTATATTCAATGAAATTATTGTTTGCCTGTTTAATGATACCACCTATTTAAAGACTGTGGAAGACATAAGTATTTTTACCAGAACATAGACTATTAAAAGAAAAGCATTCACCTCAAATTCATTAGGTTGTCATCTCTTGGCATAATGATTCCATGTAGGATCACTGGAATTAAAATTTGGCAGATTCATTAGGCCATCTTCCTGAAAATATTTTACCTGCAATTTTTAGCTTTGCCCTAGATTTTAGCCAAAGAGAAATAGACCAGAAGTCTGGGAGAAGCACTTAGCTGAACCCTGGTACAATCCAGGGTTATCTCACCTTCGTGGACTATTGAAAAGTCTGCTGTCATACATCTTCTAGAGAAGCCAGAACTATAACCTGGGCCTGAACACCAGCCCTGGGTCCCCTCTTTCCCTCCTTCCCTCGTTCGTTCATTCATTCCTTCCTTCCATTTGAAATAAATATTTATCAAACATGGGGTGCTGAGAATATTCTAGCAAACAAGCAAAGCTGACCATTCCTTATTTTTATCACACTTAGTAACTGGTGGGAAAAACAAACCTGAAACAAATACCCTCAAAACACACATGCAGACATGCACACACACAATGGGGTGTTTTCTAAGAAAAGCATGGGGCAATTTGAAACTGTGATTGAGTTGTGACCTAAGAGAGGGCAGAAGAGACTTCCGTAAGAAAGGTTTCTGGAGCTAAGAATGAGGGAAGAGCATCTCAGGCAAAGGAGGAATGGAAACTCACACAGCTCAGAGGCAGAAGAAGGCATGGGTCTTACGAGGAACGGAATGAAGGTCACTGTGGCTTGAGGCATGAGTGTGAGATGAAGAATGGCACCCTTGGGGGGAGACCAAGGGCAGATCTAAAGGCGGGTCCCAGGACAGAGTTCCACCTTTGTGTTAAGACCAATGGGAAACTACTGCCATTTACTGAAGGATCCTAAGCTATCAGACAAGAAGAAATCCTCTCTGGTGACCCTGTGGACTGTACCTGGGAATGGGCCAAGTGTGGATGCAGGGGGGTAACTGTGCTTACGATGAGGAGCAGCGTCTCCTGCACTAATGTGCAGTGAGCAGAGATCAAAGTGCGTGGACTCGAGGCTATCAGGAGGCAAACTTGTCAGGCCATAGGGTCTGGGAGATGGCGGGGTAACAAGGCCGACTTCAGGCTCCGGCTTGGGCAACAGCAAGGATGGAATATGGACCAGAGATCCCTGGCTTCACCCCGGGATCAACACCCAGAAGAAGACAAGGTTAGGGGAACCCCTGCACGGCAATGTCCAGCATTCTTTCCTGAGATTTGGGAGGCTTCTTGGCTTTCTGTCCTTTTTAGAGTCCAATTATTCTACTCCTAACCAATTATTTATAACATCAGGTCACAGAGTCACAAGCTTCAAATTAGAAGGGGTCTGAAAAACCATTTCATTTCACCCCTTCCCCTTTGCCCCAAATTCCTGACAATGGGAATTTGGCTTCTGCTGAGCACCTCCAGGGATGGCTTTTTAATCTCACAAGGCCCGGTGCAATTTCAAAGAGTTATAAATAGGAAGGCATCAGTGTCTTCCCTCCGGAACAGTCCCACAAATCTTCTCCAGCCATAATTTTTGCCTGGCATTTATTCCAGTACTATAAATTATATATCAGGGGACACAACATCTGATCTGGGTCTTCCAGTTCTTGGGACCTTTCAAAGTCCAAAATATTAAATATGGAGCAAAAAAATAAATCACAAAGTGAAAATGGCTTTGTTTTTCTTAGATGATCAGATTATCGTGTATAAGATGGGACAGCTGCAATGCTGACTCAAAGAGTAGACAACGTGAATTTACTGGATGACACCCCACGAATACACTTTGCAGCCAGTATGGATTGGAAATTGCATTTGGATGTTGGTAATGGAGAACTAAAATAACAGTAGATTAAATAAATTTGGAGTCTATTTTATGTTACATAAAAAAAAAATCTCTAGAGATGAGCAGTCTAGGCTGGTATGGTGACCTCATAGTATTATTAGTGTTCAGGATTACTTTTTTATGGTCCACTCTCTTACTGTGTGGCTTCCATTCTCAAGATCTCATGGTCTGAGAAGGCTGGTTAAGGTGGTCATCTGCTCACCATGCAGAAAGATGGCTAAAGGGGGTAGGGCGGGAAACAAAAGGGAGATCTCCTAGATGAATCAGGCATCTTTTCCAAGCTTTCCAAAACCCTTCAGGAATGAGTACCACTTGCACCTTCTTGGCTACTCCTAACAACAAAGAAGGCATGTTTGCACTTGTACGTGTGCACATATACACATTCTACCTATCTTCATCTGTCTGTCTATACATCGTCTATATAGACATTTAGATAGATAAGATAGGCACACTACCTCCCAAGATATCATTTTGGTACCGAATACAGGGAAGAAAGGACAGTACATAGTGGTAGCTACCAGCAGTCTCGGAAGCACAGCCTGGGCACAGAAACCTGTCTCAGTAGACAAGCATGCTCTCAAATGGCTTATTATTTTAAAGCATGTGAAACAATACAGGGTAACTCAAAATCACGTGGGCAACTAGGTCTGGGTCACTCTCAAGAAGATATTTATTTTTGCTAGTAGGGATTTGGGTAAGGGCTTGGTCTGCATATTTTAATAAATTATGTAATAATTCTTTTCCTTCTACTGTGCCCACTAATCTGGTCTTGAAGAAAGGTGGTGAACTGTGAAGTCACTAGAGCTTCAAACCTTTTAAAGTCCCAATTTCTTCCCTAAATTTTAGTTCTACTTTGGGCATGGCAGTGTGCACAGAAGGCAAGGTAAAGGAGTGGGCCATTTCTCAGATCTCTCTAGTTTCAAGATATGAAACCCATTGTAGCTCTCTGTAGAGTCATTATAGGAGGCAGCCAGGTATCAATGGATAAACTTTTCTTTCTTACCTTCTTGCTCTGGAAATACAAATGACTTGAGGACAGGAAACAGGTCTTATTTGACTTTGAATTCCTCGAACTCCACACTGTAAATAGTTGATAAATGAAAGGAATATGCTCTCTTAAATGTGAATATACAATTACTTAAATGATGGCCTGGCATATGCAGGGTGGTGGGAGCCAGCAGGAACCCATGAATTAAGTTTGAATCTTTGGCCACGCACAGTCTGAATGACTTCAGCCAAATTAATCTCTAGCCCTCAATTTTTTCATTTTGCAAGGGAGGTTACAATTCTACTATTTCAGTAATATGACCTGGAATGGATAGGACGTGTGTAAACCACATAACATAGACACCAATAATTGGCATTACCAAATACGAGTGTGTTCTGCTAGCTGGTTATACCTTTAGAACATCTAAGTTAACATAGATTCCAAAGGACTAAAAGGGGGACTTCTAGAGGAGTGGCTTTCAAATGGTGTTCTGCGGAAGCTTGGTGCTGCCTTCGTTATAGGGCAGAAGAATGGAAAAGTAGTAAGGAGGGAGGCAGGCAGAGTGGATCACCCCACTCGACCAATAGTGGCCATGTCATCAGTCTTATATCTACTGCTTAGTCTAGTTTGAAAAATAAGTTGCTGCTGTTCTAAAATCTTTTGTTTATCCTATTTGTTGGAAGGAACTGGATACCCTACTATGAGTTTTCCTACTAACATTATTGTTAATGGATTTGCTTCACTGTCATTTAATGGCTGTTGTATATTAGGATACATTCAGTTTGAATTATGTCTGTTTGCACGAGATTGGCTTGAGAAAGTAAACTTAATTAACCAGGTATTTAAATGATTTTTTCAGCCTTTTTTACATCTAAATCACCTTGAACCAAGGTCATTTTTGCAGGATGACAAAGGAAAATTTGTTTCCACCTTCCAAAACCTCAGGAAGGACTTTATGTAAGCAAAGGCTTCAGTGTGGTGATCTGTAGAGAGACATGTCCGCATTAAGTGCAAATGTTTTCTCTTCCTTCTAAGAATGTTTAGACACATGAAAAGAGGGTGATTCCTAATGGCTGGTGGTGTGGTACACGGAAGGAACACTTGGGACTACAGGCATACCTGGTTTATTGTGTTTCATGGATGCGTTTCTCACATACGGAAGGTTCGTGGCCACCATGCACTGAGCAAGTCTGTCAGCACCATGTTTCCAACAGCATTTGCTTGCTTTGTGTCTCTGTGCCACACGTTGGCGATTCTCATAGTATGTCAAACTTTTTCATTATAACTATATAGGATCTGTGATTAGTGATTATGTCTCGCTGAAGCTCAGATGTTGGTTACATTTTTTAGCAACAATGTCCTTTTCAACTAAGGTATGTACTTTTTTTGGGACATAATGTTGTTGAACACATAACTCAATTACAGTATGGTGCCCATGTAACTTGTATATGGTCCTGGGAAACCAAAAAATTCAATTGACTCACTTTATTGTGATACTTTATAGTGGTGGTCTGGAGTGGACCCCACAATCTCTCCAAGGTGTGCCTGCAGCGGCTAGCCTGAACTTTGGTGCGCGTCCTCTCTTCCTAGGTCAGCTTTTGTTTCTAGTGTGCAACAACTGTTATTGCCAGAAACGGCAGGGCTCCCCATTTTGCCCACCATTCAGCCACTCAACCTTTGGACCACTGTCCTGTGTTTAGCAGGGTTCCATTCCAAACACAGAGCAGGGCAGCCTGCTCACTGCATGAGCACAGAGGACCCTTGTAACCCCACCAATGTTACAGAAATACCACTACTACTTCCACGTGCCTGTTTACCATTGTTTATCATTTAAAACTCTCTCATAGTCAGCAACTCCTTTCATTCATAAATGGAGAAGTTCTGATAACAGCTGTCTTATTCTCATCTTGTGAAAGATGAAGTGACTGATATACAGGGGGATTAAGTAAGTTCCTCAAGGCCACGGTGTCTACAGACAAAGAGGAAGAAACCGCAAAACCAGACTCCCAGTTGGGGTACCCAAGCTGCGTAAATGCCCAACTGCTGCTGCTGGGTGAGACTGACGTAAAATGGCTTGTTGATCATAGCTGACATGCACATTTTTAAAAAGCCAGATAGGCAATTTTGACAAGCACCACAAAGTCACTAATTAAATATTCAAAAGAAACAATTGTCTGTCAATTAAATATCTCAGTCACTATTCCCTTTGAAACCATCGAATGACTAAAACGACACGCGATTTTACAACTCGTGGTGTCAATGTAATTAAGCCACTAGGAGAAATTAAATATTAAATACCATCTAATAAGTAACTCTCTTAGTATTTGCTAAGTCATTACTCACATTTGTCTTCCTTCTCAGAGGTCACACACCACACTGTGTTTTCTGGGAATTGTCATTCTCAGATCTTGGGAGCCAAATAAACCAGGAAGGCATAAAATTCCCATGTTTGCATACATGGTAACTCATGAGAATAAACATTTTAGAGCTATGAGGAGCCTTGAAAATCACTTCAGTGACAGAAGTTCAGAGCCGTGAGGAATTCATTTTGAGGCCAAGACAGATCGAATGGTCTGTACAAAGCTGCACAATTTTGGATGTAAAATCCGAGGTCACTCTTTTAATGACTATTAAGGCACTATTTTCAGTACAATGTGCTATCTCCCTGGTGCCGTAAGGCAATCCCAACATTATAAGCATTGCTAGTATTTGGAATGAAAATTTCATTTTTCCTCTTCTTTATTACTTTTAATTCATTGTCTCTAAACTAGCAGTGTTAATTGAGATAAAGAAGCCTTAAAAGACCATCAAATTCGGAGGTATCTTTGAAATGAGAGGTGGTTTAGAATCTCTTATTGGCCCTATGGCCAAAGGGAAGTGACGTAATACTGAGCTCAGCATCCTCAGCATGAAAAGGGAAGCACCAATACCATCGCTAAGCTGTCTGTCCAAGGGTTTATTCAGCAAGCATCTGCCCTGAGCTTTCACTGGTGATGTGCCAATGTCTACGCCAGGGATGTACAGAAGGACAGAGCCTGTCCTCAAAGGGCACATGTTTTAGTGGTAGAAACAAATAAGGATACTACAATTCTAATTGTACTGCCAATGCCTAGTCCTCTTTCAGGTCTTACTTAGGAGTAATTTCCTTATTTCAGTCCAAGTTAGGTATTTTTTTTGAAACAGAAACCAGGGCTAGAATTAGGCTTGGGAAAGCTAAGTATCTGGGCCACAGTTTCAGGAAGCCCTTGGTCTCAGGGTCGCCTCCTGAGAGTGAGTGCCTCTTTAAGCCGGCCACCCTGCATGCCTTACTGGCCTCAACTGAGTCAGAGCCTGCACCAAACCATGTCACCTGGCTTAACAGCACATAAGAGAGTTTGGAGTTATTCATGTATTTGTCACTATTGGATTGATGTCTGTCTACACTCGAGATTATAATCTGTTTAACAGCAGGATCATCCTGGATTCTCTTCCTCATCAAAGTAGCCCTACTGCTTGCACTCTGCAAATAATACACCAAAAATTTCTGGATGTAAAATTGAAATTGAAAGAATGAATTCAAGAATGATAGAGGGATGTAAAGGCCCCAGAGGACGGGGCCAAAACCCCCTGGGTGGAGTGTCAGGGAAACCACTGCAGAAAAGGTAGGTCTGTGCTGAGTGGCAAAGCCTTTCTCCTGGAATAATGACCTGCAGACTGGCAGCATCCAGCACCTGGGCTCTTGTAAGAAATGCAGAATCCTGGGTCCGTCCCAAATCCATAGGTTTTATCAAGACCTCCAGGTGATGCCTTTGCACATTAAAGTTTGTAAGCACTAGTCTAACATACATAAGTTTAGAAAGGGAAGCCCAGGAAAGGACCACTTTCCTGGCAAAGGGACTCCAGGAAAAAGAATGTCAATTTTGAAACTTAAGTTATAAGAAATGTATTGTGTGATTCTGTGTAGCAGGCCTGGATCTAAACACTCTAAACACTCATGTGGTATTATTTCATCTCTTCAACAACCTTCCAGAATGCTATTATTATTATTCCCATTTCACAGCTGAAGAAAGTGAGGTGCAAAAAGATTAAGGCCCTTGTTGGTGTCATAAAATTACCAACAGCAGATCAATACCAGGCCATCTGAATCCTCACCCTGCACAGGGATCTCTACACTCAAGTATTTTCCCTGTGAAATTGTAGGTCTGGCACAAGGCAACAATATGCATATTTTTCCACTGAAAGAGTCTTGCTTGAAGGATTGCTTGTCTTTTTGTCAAGCTCTGCAGCATCTGCCTGCCCCTCCTCCCTCAAACACCTTATCTGAGTTCAGATTCTCAAAATCAGACACACATGATTCCCCAATTAAACATGTCATTTGTTCCTAGGCTGGCACATGTCTTGGAGAAGAGGCACAGGTGAGGTTTCCTGGAGTTGGCAATACCTCGTGAGTACTGGCAGACAAGGAAGGAGAAGGACGCAGAAGAACCGTCCTAGAAAACAGGCACGGGCATAAGCCAGGACGAGGCATCCAGGAAACTGGCAGTGGGGTTCAACTGTGAATTTACACAATGGAATGAGTGGTGAGAATGTTTGGGAGAAGCTTACCCTGGGGGGTGTGGGGTGGCCTGGAAGAGCACAAGGAGTGAAAGAGTTGAGAAGTCATGGTGGGCTGGGGGGAGTCTGCAATGCAACAGGAAGAAAGAGGAAGATGGAGAACTGGGGACAGATCCCAGTAAGGGAGGATGAGTTATCAGGATTTCATATAGATGGTGGGCAGGAGGGAGCCGATTTTTGACTTGTCGAGATTGAGCTGCCTGTGGGACAGTCAAATAGAGGTGCCCAGCAGGTCACTAGAAGGTCTGGTCTTCAGCTCAGCAGAAAGAACTGGGCTGGAGACAGAGATTTAGGAGTGAGAGGCATGTGGATGCAGAGTCATTAACCAAAGGAGGGTGTGATTACCCAGGGAGATTAGGAGTGAGATAGAGGGGAGATGTGTGGGATGGAAATTAAGAAGTCCTAAATTTAAAGAGGTGAATTGAAGCACCTGAGATGGAAGGGCATGTAACCAGCACTAAACTGTGCTGTAGAGACCCAGCTGTGATTCAGGTACAACCTCTGCCTTTGTGAGGCACTGTGTGGCAGGGTGAAGGGTGGAGGAAGGGGAATGCAGTCAGAGAGGAAGGATCCTCTAGCCAGGTTGGGGTGTTGGGAAGCCCTGCATAATCCTGTGTTCTTTTCCACTACTCACAAGACTCTTAGGCATGAAGATACTCGTGTCCCAAGAAACAAAAGCCATTTGGTCAAAGTCACTGGGAAAAATTCATGGCAAAAATCAGATGAGAATTTGTGGTTTCTGAGTTTTTAAAGAAATGTACTTACATAGTTTCAAAAATATCTCTAACTGGACATTGGCACAGTTCACAGTTCCTGTCTGGCTGAAATGGCTTGGGCAGGGTCCCAGGAGCAGCTTGCGATGTCATTATTCACTTGGAAGGAGACAAGGGCTGTATCTGTCCCATAAAGAAAGAAGGGGGGACTCTATTCTTTGACACTGACTGTCAGGGCCATGAACCCATTCTTGAATGAGCTGCACACCACCAATAGGCTAGGAAAGCTCACCCAAGGAATGGGGGTAGTTTGACTTGGAACTCAGAAGAGAACAAGCTTGCTCATATTGATTTTGCTTCTGTTTCTTGAACTAATTGACAGGAGAAAGATGAACTGGGTGCGATGATGCTTCACAAACCTGAAAACAGAGGAATTACTCATAACCTTGTCCGGACATCATGAAGACTGTCTCAGTTCTTTGCATTGGGTTCCAACACCTAAAATTAGGCTTTATTTTACTGTTAAGCAGTCTACAGATAAACTGGCTCAGACAGGGTACAAACTGGTCTTTATGTGATAGGTTTTAAGCTGTGAGAAATGGTGGTCTCAGCAAATATCCAGACACCATGTCCACAAAGTCAACCAGCTTTGTCTAGTGTCCTTCCCTTAGGAGCGAGGTGTCCGGCGATGTGCATAGTGCCAGGAGTCAGGGCTACAGGTGAAGCATCTGTTGCCCACAGCTGCACGTGTAGGCGTCCAGAGGGTGAGCATTCACTGGCAACCAGAAGGGGGCCCCACTGAGCAGTCAGGCCGAAGAAGGACGTGGGGTGTGCCTGGAAGCCAAGAAAGTCTGAGCAAGGGGCTAGTGTTGGGGTTTGCTGGCAGGGTGCTGAAGAACCAAGAAGGAAGCAAATGAGAGAGGCTGAGCCCCATGTAAGCATTTGGACTTAACTTTGTAGGGATGGACCTGATCTGCTGAAATCTTTCACAGATGGACAAACACCCGTGGATAATTTAGGTGCATAACAGTTTTCCCCTGTCTTCTCTTTTTCTTTCCTTTTTGACTTAAATGATCTGTGTAGTCATCTGAATGTTTCCTCGTGTTATCTACTACAACTTCTTTAACACATGTCCAGCAACAGCTCAGCTTGACACTTTCTGCCCAAAGTGCATTATGGGATGACTTTTGATACCATCTCACCTGTTTTGACCAGAAAAACAAATTTCTCTTTTCTCTTTTCTCACTGCTTTCTCATGCCCTACTGGTGACTGTGTGGTTGTGTGTGTGTGTGTGTCAGGGTATGGTCGGGGAGGAAAGAGACGGGTGTGTGATATTCATTCATTCTATTCATTTAAAAAGTATAGTATAAAGAACTGTCCGTGGGCCAAGTGCTATGTTGCATGCCAGTGTCCGTGGGCCAAGTGCTATGTTACATGCCAGGAGCACAAAGATGAGTAAGACACAATCCTTGACCTCAAGGAGTTCACAGGGGACATTATGAAATTGCTCCGATAGGGGAAAATTCAGGGAATAGCAATGTACCAAGGAAAGGGGAGTGAGCCTTGCCTCAGCTGCTCCTCTGTCTACTCCTAGGTGGGGACAGGCTTCCTGGAGCCCCAAGGCAGCTGCTCAGGTTTTAGCCTGGTTACTGTGAACATGGAGCAACTGGAAGTGCCCAGAGCTGCAGACTAGCAGGATCTTCTCCAACACGAGGCAGAAGTCCCTCATGTCACATCTTCTGGTCACCAGGCTTGGAATGTGCTCAATCTGTGACAGGGTGATGCTTAAATAACTGACCTCCTTGTCCCTCCCTGAAGGACCTCTCTCATCCTTACACTCTCTTCTCTAGGCAGGAAGATATATACACAGCCACAACTTCTTCTAGAGTCTGACCTTTCCTTTCATATAACTCCTAAAACAAATCCACTGCAGCTTTGATTTTTCATGCTTTAGAGGTCTGCAGTAAAAATAAGGGCCAAAATTTGCACTTGTATAAATATTTACAATGCTGTGTTCCAGACAGTGCTCTAAGAGCCCAGTACAAACCTCCCCACCCCTGTACCAGAGTCACAAACTCCTTCCTCAAATCCATTCAAGTACCAGCCTCGTTACAGCAACAGCCTTGACTCTCCAGTGCACAACTCTACCCCTGAGGCTGGAACCCAACAGGCAGTCGACAAATATTTATTGGACAAATTACCTACCGGGTCCTTATTCTCCCTTTCTTCCTAATGCAATCCTAACTTTTTAGAGATACAGTAAAATCGAATCTATTTTTTGCCTTCCTCTCTTGCTGATGGAGTGGCCAGGTTTCAGAATTCTGGTCCCCAAAATATAAGCAGATGTCATTGGACAGGGATCCTAAAGGTCAGCCTACTTAGCTGGCAAACGCTCTTCAGCCATCTTAGCCTTTTGCCCTTTGCCCTCTCCTTTTTCCTTCCTGCAAAGCAGTTATGATGGCTTGCAGATAAAACCAATGGCTTTCGCTGACCTTGAGGAAAAGATCTCCCTGTCTGGAGTCTACTTCAGCCGTGTCTGATGGATTGCTAGATAGCTTTCCCTTGAAGAATTCCCATGACAGGAAGCTCATGACCTCAAAAAGAAGTCCCCTGGGCAGGTCTGTTTGTTACAAAGCCTCAGCTTTAGGTGAACCAGAGTCTCTCTATGCTCTAGCAACCATCCATTGGTCTTTATTCTGCCCCAGAGAAAACCCACATAAAATAACCAGTCTTCTTTACCATGGCAGCTCCCCCAGTATTTGAGAATACCCACTTCTACATCCTCTCTACCTCCAGGCCTCCTTGGGCTCTTCCTTTTTTGGGGGTCTTGTTCTGTTAAATTTTTTATTCTGCATTTCTTCTTCCCTTCTTCCCATGTTCTGAGTTAAAGAAATACATGTATTTTGATCACACATCACGCACTCCCTAATCCTTAGGTGTCTCTATTTTATAGCAATTGTGTGTATTCAGAATGCAATCACAAAAAAGAAAAAAAAAAGAAAACCACTGAAATGGTTTACTCCAGTCAACTGGAAAATCAGCTGACTTGGGCGGGACAAGGATGTGTTGTTTACAAAGTGAAGTGGTTATGGTTCTTGTTTCATGTGAAAACGTTACACTGTATGCACTATATAGAGATGAAAGTTTTAAAAATCTACTCATAAAAAACAGTATGATTTAATTTCACATCTGGTACATGTCTTCACCATATAGGATCTTACCATTGCCTGGTTTAGGAGAATTTTGTGCTTCAAAGGCATCTTGCAGTTAGTAATGCCCAAGCTTAGGCATAAAAGTCAGGAAATGGGGTGGAGGAGATAGAAAACCCCAGTAACTAATGAATGGGTGAGGTAGGGCACATATTAAAATACACAAGCTAGCTAAATGAAATTCAATTATCAAATCAGACATGCCCAGAGTCCAACATATAGATATCACAGAAACAAGGAATTGCAGTTTTATCTGATGACAGTTGAGTTAAAATCCCAGGTCGTTGGTTGAAAAGACGGTCACATAGTTGCATTTTCTGGCAGAACAGCTTCTGTCCTTACCAGGAGGTGGCCTGGCCTCCCTCAGAATGTTTGGCACCTCAATGGTTAATTAATCTACTCTGCATTCTCCATCTACCCTGCAGGGCCAACTGTGAAAAATCTCGCAGTGAGAAAAGCTGGCTTCCAAGTGCTGCTCAAGTGACCCGACTTCTTAAAATAGTCCTTCATAAACAAAAATCACATGATATAATTTAAGTGTGTAAATCCAATTATGTTTCCTGGGGACACACAGGGCAGATTATACTGGCTACCACGGCTCTGTGCGGTGGGCTGGGTAAAGCGGCCTTCCTCCGCTTGAGCCCCAAGAAAATGCTGGGGAGGAACTTATTTACAGAACCCATTCTCTTGCTAAGGAATGTTCCAACCTATATATCACAGAAATCCGCCAATCTTCAGTTTCTGTTACTTTGATTTCCAGTCCAAAGAAAGCAAAGAACACACTTCAGAAGCAGTATGTCAAGTGCACTGATATGATTGCCCCAGGGCAGATTCTGGACCTGCTGGTCTCTCTGAGCATCAATACTGTGCCCAGTGTTGGTGAGAGGAAAGGTTTGAGATGAATGTTGGAACTGTCTCCCATGTTCTGCAAAAAAACACATGTAGGATCAACTCAAAGAGACACACTTGTGAAATAAATAAATTAGCATCCTCAGAAATATTTAGACAACAGTGAAATGTCACATCAGCACGATTGTAGTAGTGTCCTTTGATTGCATGTTATCAGCAGCACTGGATTCAGGATAAACTTCTTTGTTAATCTTTCCTCTTTATGCTTGGTTCCATTCATTTTTGATGAGCTCTTAAAATGCCATCAGTCATCAAGGTGTAAATGTGACCAATGCATTTGTCCTACTTAGCATGACACCACAGCAGCTGTTCCAGCAGCAAAGTCCTCCCAGTCTTCCCAGTTCTGATCTAATTATGCTCTGACCCACTGACACCAGTCAGGTGATATTACCAGATAAGAAGGAAAACAAATTCACAATTCAGTCTTGCAAAGCACACACCATACAGACATTTACAGCTCTCTCTAAATACACAGTCACACAGCCGATCTGCAGCTATAGGGCAAAGGTGCCTATAAGTCCAGGGCTGAAGAGATTTAATTGGTCATTTCAGCAGTCATTAAAAATGTCCTTTGCACAACCTACTCTCTATCACACACACAGAAAAGTAAAGTAAAATAAAATAAAGTGAAGGAAGGGAGGAAGGAAGGAATGGAGGTAGGACATGATGGAAGCAAAAAGGATCGTCTCTGGGTATTTTTCACAAAGAAGAGAGAATAATCTTTTCCTTTTTCTGGCATTTGAAGGAATCTCTTGGGAATGTTTACAGTCAAATCTGTTTTTGAAAGTCATTTTCTCAGACATTCTGGGACACTGAGATTATTTTTTCAAGAGCCTATATGAATTTGCTAAAGGAAAATGTACAGAAATGGAGACATTTGGGTTTAAAAAAATGCACACCCTAACTACTGAGGTGCCATAAACAGGCACTCATCTAATGAATACTTGTGTCTTGAAGTAGTTACCTAAGTAGTAAAAAAAAAACCTATCAAATTGGGATGATTTAAATTATGTGCCATTTGCTGTACATAAAAATTGTCATACGATTCCTTTATTTGATTTGAGTTAGCAGATGCAGACAAAGTATATGAATATATGCTTGTGTTAAATTTTACAGGTAGGGGAGAGATGTTGGTCATCCCATTACCTCACGTTACCTTTACTGTGAAGTCAATCCTTCATTTAAATAATCAGAAATGCTTTCTAAAGAAGACACAAAGGCTGCTTCTCTCCTGACACTGACCTGCTCATATCATAAACTACTATTTTACCCAGTACAGGCAATGCATTTTCCCCCAAAGGACTTTATGTAAAGGCCACATGTAAGCTAAAAGTCCTTTGTTATTAGTCAAGTTTAATGATCATGACTTAATTAGCATTTTTTCTGGCTCTACTCTCTACTGTTTGATGGGATGTGTGTAAGACAGGAAAGAAAATGCTGCCTGGGAAATAAAAATCTGACAGCATGACCTTGAGCAATAACTAACTGGGGTTTATTTACCTGGCTGCTTTTGCTCCTAGAGTTATCTTGGAGAAACTACCTCTACTTTCATGCTTTCGCTTGTATACCTCCCCAAGAGGCACAGAAGACTAATTCACCACAGGCTTTAACATTTTAGAATCCCCAAGAGGAAAGCATAATGCAGCAATCTTTCTGGTTAAATATTGCTGCCTCTGTTTTCCAATAACTAAATGATTTTCACCATCTTATCACTAATGAGCTGGAGAATGATAATGAGAGTTTCAAATGTTAGGTAGCTCATATATTGTCACCAGCAATTAAAATAGAGTAAAATGCTAATTACAGCAAAGGTCCTTAGAATTTATCTACCCTGTGAAAGAACCTAGCAAATACAAGCTTGTATTAATATTTTATTTTTATATATCATGCCATTTGGTAATGAATTTTAAATAGATAAATTGAACTGGCAGGATAAACAATTTGTTTAAGATATGGACAAAATCTGTATCTTAGAGAGCATCTGGACAAAGGTACTGCTATTGCTGGCTTGAATCACATACATGGAGCTGATGTAACTTGAACTGGATAAGAAGAATAGATCCAAAGAAGGAATGACTGACTGCACACCCTACCATCACCAATAGCTGAGTTTTGTCAGGGTGAAAATAAAAGGAATCCTTAAACTGGGCTTTGAACCTTCTGAAGGTGTCCCAGTATTTCCTATGCCACTTTAGACCTAGAAAATAAATGGCTGATCACATCTACCCCGGACAATAATCTCTTCGGGTAGGAAATCCATGACTTTAGTCTAACTCTTTGCTGAGTGGAATAAAAAACATAAACCATCTCTTTATTGATGGCATGTCACCCCCTAGGTAGCCCTTTTAGGTTCCATCTTGAATCCACAGTGGATCTAAATGAACACAGGGCTTGGTCCCTTCATACAGGGTATCTGCAGAGATTTGCAGCTTAGTTGTTTTCCTGTCAAGCCACAGATATAATTTCCTTCAAGAGGGAAAGAGGAGAAGCAGATTCTCATAGCTTGGATTAAGGAAAGGCAATCATTGACTCATTTGTTACTTTTGAAAATGACATTTTCAGTGAAGTGAAACAGCTGCCGAGGTGTGTTGACTCTCTACTCTTGTTCTAGCTTCCTGCTTCTTGAAAATGCTAAGTTAAATGTGAGCCATCCTCCTAATGGGAATGAAGATTAATGTCAAGGAAGATGATATTCCAGTGTTTATGGCCTTCAGTTGGCAATTTTGTATCCAGCTGAGCTACACGATGAGCTGGCAACAAAGAGCACATACCCAGCAATTCAGTCACTTTTCTCTCATGATTTCCCTTCAGCTGTTGTCATTAAATGTTAATTCATGTGCCACATGGGGTATTGCTCTCTTGAGTAGTGAAACAGGTATTCCTCAGTCTTGAGCCACTTCAAATGCTTACTCTTTTAAAAGGAAAACTCCTAAATCGTTCAGAAGAATGACTGGCATTGGAATCCTGCTCTCACCACCTGTAGGCTCATCACCTCTGGGATGTCCTTTTCAAGTTTAAGAATCTGTTATTTTTTTCTCTGAGATGAAAATGAAGGATGATACTATCTGTTTGTCATCAATTTAGATTATGTATGTAAAGGCACAGGTATGTTTAGCTACATGGAAAACATTGTGCAAATGTAAAGGATTATTATTGTGCTTTGATTTCTCCCAAAGCATTTATTTATGAATGCAGAAACCTTACATGTATTTGTGTAGAAAGCTTTCACCAACACAATGTCAGGAGACTTGGATATTTATAATGTTGCTTATGCAATGAAAAGGTTGTTTGTTGGGTGCCAACTATGTGCCTGACATTTTTCTAGCTGCTGAGGAAAGTTGGTTTACACAATAGACAATGTCTTGGGCCTTACATGGTGTTTATATGTCTGCAAGGGGGTGGGGGAAGAAACATAGTGGATATAAACAAATGAGGTAATTTCAGATAGTGTATGTGTTCTGGAGAAAACAAAACAAGTCATATATGAGGGATGGCATCTGAACTGAATCTGGAATAATAAGAATGTGTGTGTCATGTGAAGACCTAGGGAAAAATGTTCTAGGCAGCAGACGTAAACTCTAAGAAAGGGGAAACTCTATAAGCTTGGGATATTTGAAGGATAGAAAAAATGGACAGTGTCTTTAGATGCTGAGGAGAGAAGGAAATAGAATTACAGAGGGTAGCAGCAACCGGCTCATGGGTTGAGTAAGCCATGGTAAGGAGTTAAGGTTTTTATTCTAATTGCTATGAGAGGTCATTGTCAGATTTTAATCATGCCTTGTATGTTGCCAAACAACGAAAACCAAATAGTACCTAATCAAAAATCACGAACTTTTTTGAAAGTGATGACTTCTTCACTTTGTCCACCTGCAAGATCTAGGAAAGAACCTTCATCCTCTAGAGGGCACCAAAGGAAAGGTTTTGCAGCCGAAGCCAAGAAGGTCTTTTCAGCACCCACAGAGAGGAGAGCGCTCTGGTTGTTTCTTCGGAGTCTGAGAAAAGGGGACTTGACTCAAGAGAGACTAGTTCGTCTACAGTTCCTACCCAAAAAGAAAGTTGAATGAGCTTGGTGTCCATGTATCAGGACCTCGGTTGTCAATTGAGGGATTGTTTATGGTGGAGTGGGAGTGGGAAGACATTTTCGGGTTATTTTTAATCTTCTCCCATCTGGTAGTATTTGAGTAGAGTATAAAACAAATCTGGAGCCAAAATTTACTTTCTGGATTCATTTGGCAAGAAAAATGTCTCTATACTTAGATTTTTGAAAATATGCATCATTTGCCACTTACGATGTGTTATTCTAAATACTATTCCAAACTTACTTGATGAAGTCTTTTAGTAATGTGAACTAAGGAAGGCTACTGCATGAAAAGAAGTGGGTTATAATAAATGGAATTTTCTGCAAATTTATCACAGCAGATAGCTGTGATACACTGTGAAAACAACTCAGTGGAAAAAAAGAGGGTGAAAGAAGGAAAAAAGAAGGGGATGAGAAGTGGAAAAGGGAAGAAGAACAACGGGGTGGGGGGAGAAGAGTGCTAATGTCTAGATACATAATAAAGAAAATATAAAAAAGAATGAGATCGCTTGGAAGAGAGGGTGAGATTCAGATGACAAGGGGACTCAGATCAGTGTGTAAATGGGATTAAGAAACACAGCTAAGAAAATATATCTAATATAAGCCCAAAGGTAGACTTTATCATATGGGTATTAAAGGTTCATGGTGATTCTGAGAAAACATTAGTTATTGTCTTTAAAGAAGAAGTCCAGCTGGTCAGCCCTTACTCACATCTCCCCACTTCACGCCCAGTGATCACAGCCATGTTCGTTACATACTCTTTCCTCTACCCAAGGAGACTTTGCAGAAAAGCATTTTAAAAGCAGCCAATCAGATAAGAAACCTTAGCAAATGGGAATCAAGCCATCAGAGAAGAGAGAGAATTCCAAATTGACAGGGAGTCCAGAAGGTCAGTGAGGAGTGAAGCACACTGATAGTGCCAGTGCCCTAAAAACCATGAGCAATTTTTGGAAGGTGCTGTACTTATTCAATCTAAGAACTGTCTATTCAAACATGACAACAAGGGAGAGGAATATCTACACTTTCAATAGAGTAAAAATGTCACAGAGGCTGAGGCTAGAGCAGGAACATATGTCCCTGTCAAACACCTCTACCAGCCTTCTATTCGGAAACACTCCAGGTGTTATTTTCCCTCAGTCGGGAAGCCTCCAAATTCACTGTTACTTACAAGACATTTGGCAAAGAAAGTGCCACACCTTAAATAACTATTAATTTTAATGAATTTAAACAATAGTCATTGTCTACCTTGTCCCTCAGAGACAATGGAAACTTTGTTCACATAAACACATCCATATTTAACGGTGAAAGATAGGAAGAAAGAGGGAGAAAGGAGGAGACCTAGAGTCAGGTTCCACCTAAATATTTCAAGCTATCTACATCAAAATGCCCTTTTCCAATTAAATAAAACTTGCATGCTTTGCCAAAAACACCCCACCCCACCTCAGCCTCAATTCCTGAGGTTGTTTTATTCAAAGCACTGGGGTTACAAACTATAATAAAAAAAAGATATCAGCTTAGATCCCCAAGGTAATAAAAACCCCGCCCCAATGTAACAGGTGTCATAGGATTGTCTGAAGGACTAGGTGGCATAACGTATGTAGGGACCCAGCACTGGCCAGTAGTATGTGTTTAACAAATGCTGATTCCTTCTAGAATTGAGGGTTTGTGCTACAGATACAGGAAACCTGACTCTGCATCCTTTACGACTCCTTGCTGTGACTCTTATGAGTAAAACTGTAAAGGAATGGGTCACCTTCTAAATTGGGGTGCTTCTCCTCCCCTTCTGTCTCCTGCTCCAGAGACTGCAGCCCCAAGGGGATGTGAGGAGCAGAAGGAAGACTGTTTCTTAGCTGATGTCAGAGAGGAATTACTCATACCAGTAGAGGAAAAGGATAGAGTTGGTAGAAACTTTAGAGGTCATTTAGTTCCAGTTCCTCTACGAAGAAGGAAATAGCCTCCCACTAACACTCGGGACCTCCCAGGTGCAAGGCACCGTGCCAGGCTCGGGGAGGGGACTCAAAGTGAGCAAGGAAATCCTGCCTCTCAGAAAGCTCTTTCTAAATAACCCAGGGTTGTTGGAGGGAAAAGCAAGGCAGGCAGGGGTTACCTGGTTGATGGAAATGACCGCCAGCCGGGGGATAACCACTTGGAGGACCACCTGCAGCAGAGAGGTGCCTAGGCCGGCCAGGATGGCCCAGGTGAGCGGGAGCGGCAGCATGCTGTAGGTGGCGAAGAGTGTGAAGAGCACGTAGCCGATACCGTCGCCCAGGAGCCCGTAGCCGAGGCCTGCTGCCAAGACCTGGGTGGTCATGGCCACCCAGGTGACCACCCCGCTGTACTGCAGGTACGTGTGTGAGGTGGTGTCCTTCCTGACCACCACCAGGGCGCAGATCACCACCTCAATGCCGGTGAAGAAGCCCAGGAGGATACCCTTGAGCGGGTTCATGGGGGCCGAGGCCAGGCTCAAGTGGAGAACCAGGAGGGTGAGTTTAGTCAGCACGTCCAGCACGTTCATCACCACCTCCGATTTGCGCCTCTGACCCAGGAAGTAGCGCTGGTAGAGGCGCTCGAGATCCCGGGACTTGAAGGAGTTGCGCAGGGTGGGAAAAATGACCCCTCGGTAGCTATAACCTCCATTGAGGAAGAAATCCGAGTTGCTCGGGGCGCAGTCGAGGTGCAGGAAGCCCAGATCCCCCCCGCCCCCGCTGCCGCTGCGTTCCGGGAAGACTTTGGTGCCTCCGGTGCTGTGCGCTCTCTCCCCGGGGCCCAGCGAGTACAGGGGCAGCGCCGAATCGCCGGAGAGCTGCGGCGCGTGGTGGTTGGGGCCGCCGCCTGCAGGGTCAGAGGCTTTGGCCGAGCCTCTACTCCCGCTGCCGCCGCCGCTGCCCCGGTGCCCGTGAATGAAGCGCTGCTCGGTGATGTGCCTCACCGCCGTCTGCCACAGCAGCCGCTGCGGCCGAGAGCTGCTCCCGCCGTCGCCGGCCGGGGGCGTCGGGTGGATGGTGTAGAGCTCCTCGCTGCCGCTAAGGCAGCGCACATCGGAGAGCTCCATGGCGCCGCTCCGCAGGGAGGGAGGTGCAGAGCGGGGGAGGCCGTGGGGGGTGGAGGTTCCTGAAGACCCAAAGCGGTTGGCAGGAGCCTGGCGCCCCCCACCCCTTATATCCCGGGCTGCCGGGTGGCAGGCGCTCTGGGCAGGAGGCCCCCCGCACGTGAGGTCATAGTGCGCCCCGGGGGCAAAGGGCGTCTAGAAGATCGTCGCAGACTCCCGCGTCCTCGCGCGCCGCCCTCTCGCCAACCGTCGCAGCTTGGGTCGCGGGAGCGGTGGCTATTTGTCCGCAGGAGCCGCGGCGCTCTGAACCACGCAGCCCCCTTCCTGGGCTCAGGCTTCTGGGCTGGTGCCGGGCTCAGCGTCTCGGCGCAGCCTTCGCTCTCCACGAGGCGTCTGGGCGCCGTGCTGCTGCTGCTGCGCGTCGGGCGGGTCCTGGCTGCGGCACTGGGCTCGGGACGCCCACGACTCGGCGGCTGCAGGGGGGCTGGCCAAGGGTGACCCGCGGCGGCAGTGGGTGCGAAGTTAGCAGCTGTAGCTGGAACTGCGCCCTTCGGAGAACTCCATTGCGCCGGGATGGGGTGCCGGGGCGGAGCTGGGGGCGGGGGCACTGGAGGGGGAGGAGTGCGCCGCAGGAAGGTTGAGAGGTGGCAGCCTCAGGGCTAACAAGTCACCAGTTAATTTGGAGGACGAGTGTGCTGAGGCTCGCTCCTCGGCCCATTTCTGGTTGTCTCCACTTCCTAAGCGAGGACTGACTGCGCCGCGCTGGCTCTGGCCCGACGCATCCCTCGGGGGAGGCGGAGGCCCTCAGGGTCCCAGTCCCGACCGTTAAACGAGGTCAACCCGTCCGGCAGTGCTTCCGAAGGGTCGCAGCACACAGTTCCCATTCCTTTCACTCCGTTCTTTGGAGTCCATTTGGCCAAGAGCTGGGAGGAGCGGGAGACGGGGGGGCAGGAAAAAGTGGGGAGGGTTCCTAAGCCACTGCGCCGAAAACGGAAAGAAGCCACCGGCGCGATCCCCGAGGCTAAGAACCGAAGCTTGGCGGGTGCGGCGGGTGTCAGGTTTGGGCGAGACAAGAGGCCCGAGGCCGCGGGAGGTCGCCTGAGATGCGTCCGCGTCCGGGGAAGCGCCGCGTGTTGCCCTGAGCGCTGAAGCGCGCGGCGGGGAGGAATTTGGAGACCTGTCAGGTCGGCCAGACGCCCGCGGCGACTTAACCCCGCCTCCGCGCCAAGCCACGCCCCCGGAACGCGGTGGGACGGGCGGGTAACGGGGCCCTGACCCCAAATCTGGCCCGGACGCCGAGGTCTTGGAGGCTGGACCCGCGTGGGAGAGACCAGCTGCGGGCTGGGGCGTGCGGCGGGCTCCCCCGGCCCCCCCACACCCCCGCGGCGGCAGCCAGCGCTCCAGCTGGCCGCGCGGGCAGGTTCCTCCACTGTGCTTTTTTAGGCACTGGCTCTGGTCCTCGGCAGGTGCGGAGCCAGAACTCGTAGGCCGCTTTGCCCACGGATTCCGAAAGCCCAGCGCGACGAAATAGAGGGTCTCCTTTCCGCCCTCCCACCAGGGGCGTCTTTCGGCGATGCCAACTTTTTGGGGCTAGAAGCAAAAGACCCCAGGAAGCCACAACGGTAGAGGCGAGCAGCTCCCTGCGGAGTTCCTTTACTACACCAATCCAGAAGGGTGCAGGGCGCGCCCGAGCGCCGCGCGCACCGACTGGCTCCCTGTTTACGGGGATCGACGAGGACGAGGCGGGGAAGGCATTTCCAGCCGCTCGCTAGCGCCCCGGTTTCCCTCCCGCCGGGCTCCGCCGAGCGGCACCCGGGGCGGACCGGGACGCAGGGCGGTGGGCGCAGAGAGATGGGCGCGTGCTGTCTGCTACCCCGGGCCGCGCCGAGCGCCGGCGCCGGGTGGCGGGTCCGCAGGGCGCGCGCGGCCTCAGCGGTCCCGAGCCCGGCTGCAGGCGACGGAGCGCGGTGCGGCCGCCACCTACACTGCGGCTGCAGACGGTGGAGCCCGGGCCCTGAGCAGTCAGGTGATGGCCAATGACGTCAGGCCCTGGGCGCTTCCGCGGCTCCGGATGGCGCCCCAAGAAAGCCCAGAAGACCGCCTCGCGGCCCCTTCAGGCCCTCGGAGCGCGGGATTTGCCCTGCTCTCCGGGGAGACGCTCCCTCTGCCTGCCGCGAGCAAGAACGGCTCTCGGTCCCCCGCCCCCCAACCACAGACACCACCTCCAGGGTTATTTGTGTCCACCGCGCCCCAGACACACGGGGTTTCATTCTTTCTTTTTTAATTCCTTTTCCACACGCAGGGGTTTTTGTTTAAACCTAAAACCAGCCAACTGCCTCGCATAGAGACTGAAGAGGAGGAGAGGAGACACTAAACATTTTCCCTATTCCTTTACAGTGGATTTCTGGGATGTAATGCACACCCTGGAAAAGACCCCCTTAAACCCAGACTGATGAATTGTAGTCTGTCATCTCTCAAGAAAGGGAACAAAATTAAGTGCTCAGTTTTAAGTAGAAAGAAGGTCGATTTTATTTTTAACCCAGCTCGCAGATGAATTAGTTAGCTATAAAGCTCTCTCAGAGGAGCTAGCCTATCCCGTGGGGTTGGCAGATGAGGGCAAAGCACCCCCAACAACTCAGCTTTGTCATTATCCAGACCTTAATGAAATAATGATCCCAGGAATTACATCCCTGAGGAATGTAATTCTCCCTTTCTACATTCCTTAAGATTCATCAGCTCTCCTAAAACTCTTGGCTTGAGGAGGGAGCCCAGACAGGACAGAGGGCTGGGTGGGGGAGGGAGGCGGGTGCTTGCAGACTCTTTGCCAGGATGTGTGTGGAGCTGTGTCCTCTCTCTCCTCTCTCGGCATAGCTCAAAGTCATCTGTGCTAATGACCATATTAGTGAACTTGGCAGTGGAAGACACCTCTTTATTTTCTCCATTCTTTCTCCTTGGGAGCCTGAGAACTCAGCCTGAATAAATGAGGGTTTTGAATGCAGATGGAACTTTCCTCTGAAAATCTTCCTCCTGGACATATCCCAGGATGATTTATTCAGCAGCAAAGGAGGTGTGCCAAAGAGGAGTAGATTGGACCCAATCAGATAAAATGACTCAGGCTGATGAATGAGCATAGCATGCTGTTGTGCCCCGTTTCTTTGAGTCCCCCCTGTGGAGCCGCAGTCACCAGGCCCAGTGGCAAGATGCAAGAGCAAAACAGGTCTTTATTGCTGGTTCGAACTAGGGTCTCAGTGGTCCGTCAAAACACCGACTGAGACCCTGAGCAGAGTTCCCTTTTTGCTTTTATACTTTGAAAAAAACAGGGGCTTTCCAAGGGGGTGGTTCATTGTGACCTTAGCTGATTGGCTGAGGAGGGTCAGGGTCTTGTTGCACAGGTTGCTGGGCATGGTTTCTGTGGGAATGGGCGTGGCTTGAGCCGGAAACTTCTTACTCAAAATGGAAGACACAAAATGGAGGCAAGGGTTATGTAGGGGACATAGTTATTAAAAATGGAAGACACAAAGTGGAGGCAGGAGGTTATGTAGGGGACATAGTTATTCAAAATGGAAGATACAAAATGGAGGCAGGGGGTTATGTGGGGGACACAATTATTCAAGATGGAAGACACAAAATGGAGGCAGGGGGTTATGTAGGGGACATAGTTATTAAAAATGGAAGACACAAAGTGGAGGCAGGAGGTTATGTAGGGGACATAGTTATTCAAAATGGAAGATACAAAATGGAGGGAGGGGGTGATGTGGGGGACACAATTATTCAAGATGGAAGACACAAAATGGAGGCGGGGGGTTATGTAGGGGACATAGTTATTAAAAATGGAAGACAAAGTGGAGGCAGGAGGTTATGTGGGGGACACAATTATTCAAAATGGAAGACACAAAATGGAGGCAAGGGTTATGTAGGGGACATAGTTATTAAAAATGGAAGACACAAAGTGGAGGCAGGAGGTTATGTGGGGGACACAATTATTCAAAATGGAAGACACAAAATGGAGGCAGGGGGTCAAGCTAAGTTATTCAAGATGGAGGACACAAAATGGAGGCAGAGGGTCCCACACATGCTACAGAAAGAAGCTCAAAGAATTTCATAAACTCTGAGGTCGAAATTCATGTATCAAGGAGAAAACACTGCATCTGGTCAGCTGACTCCTGCAGGGTGTTAGGGCAGGTTGTTTTAAAACAAGAGCTTGGATGACACAATAGATTCATATGTTATTCTTCCTGTTGGGCGACACAGTACTATTCAGCCCCCAACCACTCTGTTTTTGAAAGACAGCATTGGCACAGCACAAATGTTGAGAGGCTTTTTGGAATATTTAAACCACCAAATGATTATCACTTAAAACTGAAGAATTTAACACAGTGCTTTGAGGCTATGATGGATTTCTCATCATACTTTAATTTATTCCCTGCTTATTTATTATGGCTGGGTCTCCACTACATTCCAGGGACAGTATTGTGCCAACCTAGTGTCTTTCTTTACACAGTTCTCTCCTCTTGAAATTCTCCTCCATTCCCCCATATTTCTTTCTCTCAAAACACTACTCAAGTCATCCTTCAAACCCTGAGTAATGCTGTCTCTGCATGCAGCCTTTCCTAATATCCCCACTGGGAATTTATACCTTCCTTCTCTGTGTCCAACCGTCTGTTCTGGGCACGTCTAGTATGGGTCTTATTGCATGAAGTGGCTCCAATCCACTGGCTTACCCATTTGTCTCTCAACCTCTTCTCGTGAAGCAGTGAACGCACCGAACAGGAGAACTGATTGTCCATGGCCCCATATCCCCTAGTTTCTAGCAACTGTAGTGTATACAGCAACAATTTATCAAGCGCTTTTCCTTTAAGATCTTTACAAACATTTCATCAGCCCAGAAAGAAACTCAGAAGAATATTATGAACTCAGAGATTGAAACTAATGTATCAGGGAGAAAACATTGCATCTGGTCAACTGACTCCTCCAAAAGTTTCTTTGCTGGAGGGGTGTTAGAACAGGTTGTTTTAGAGTAAAAGGATGGATGACATAATTAGATTCAAGTGTTATCCTTGTTGGGATGATGCAATGTCATTCAACCCCATTCTTGGAATTCTGTCCTTCTCTATTTTTTATTATTCCTGTTTTGCTTACTAAGATACTGAGGCTCCATGTGGCTGAATGTCTTGGCCAGGATCTCCTAGCTGATAAATAGCAAAATTCCAGCAATTAAATTTAGATTGTATAACACTAGCATCTCCACGTACTTAATAAAAATGTTGTCACAAAACAGTCAACCAATGACCTAACTTAAATAGGACTGATAGACACGAAAATGTCAAATATATTTTGACTTTCCAAAGGCAAATTAAATAAAAGACTTCTGAGATACTTAGTCTTTGAGAAGTCTGGTGGGATGACTCCAAAGAGCAGATTAAGGTAACAAACTAATTCTTGGCTGGATAGAATGTCTGTCAGTATTTGTCCAGTTCAAGCCATAGACACTTTCTGTAGTTGGTGAAAATCACATATGGGATTTAACCAGAAAAATCTGTTTGGTCTGTTATACTTGATTTGGGTGGTGGTTGTAGTGGGAATATACCCTCTTGCCCCTCTGGAAAACAACACATTTGTTTTGTGATGTTGCTGTGCACCACTGGCCATATTTACAGTAGGGATGTTTAGAAGAGGAAATTTGTCTCCTTTCCATTAACCTTTGACTTCCTGGGTTTGTTATATTAATATATGAATTTAAATTTTATAAGAGCTGTGCCCTTTGCAAAATACCTATAGAAACCGTGACACTCAACTGAAGACATATAAAATATTCACATGTAAAAGAAAAGATGGACTCAGTTCAAGAAGGGTACCTGAAACCAGAGAGATCCTGTTTCCAAAGGGAAGGACGGTGTTTATAACAAGGCAGTTTCCAAAGCTGGAAATCCTTAAAGGAAAAGTACATGAAATTTGGTAAGAAAGTGGATTCTAAATGTTCTCAGGGAAACTGCACATACACAGAAAACAAAGAAAATGGTAATTTTATAACATGATGATAAGTTAATTACTTGATTGTGGTGATTAACCCACATTGCATATCAAAATTTCCAGTTGTACACCTCAAGTATACATAGTTTTTCTTTTTGGTTATCCCCCAAGCTGGTGGGTGGGGAAGGTATGCCTACCTTGCCCGGAAGCACTGCTCTCAGGAAAAATCAAAGACATTGACAGAACTCCAGGGAAAGTCAATGTGTAAAGTGAGTAGGGTTTACTTTGTCTCATGGTGAGCATTTCTTAATGTATATAAATGTCAAATCACTATAGTGTACACCTGAAACTAATATACTCTTGCAGTCAACTCTACTTCAATTAAAAAAAAGTAAGTAGGGCTTATGCATGGAAATGGTCCATGAATTAAAAACTTTGCTCTCATGTTCCATCTGGAATGCAGTGGCAATGTAGAATAGAAAAAACAAAATGTCTGTTTGCTCCTATTTTGTATTTTCTTTGCCTTGTAAAATGCAAGAGGGAAAAAAAGAAGGTTTTCTATACATTTTGAATCTTTTTAGCAACTAGTTTAAATTAGATTCTGGTGCCTGGAAGAAGAGGGTCTCATCAGTGGGAAAACAATTCTGAGACAATATATTTATATGCAGAACTCATCAGAGGAAGTAATCTTCAAGAGAGACTTAAAACAACTTTTTCTTCTTAAAAGATGATTCCCTTGTCTCTGGCTTAACTAGAGAGAGAGCTTACTGTAACATCTCTTACTAAGCTTTTACTTACTCAAATCATAAGACAACAGGAATGGATACAGTCACTCAGAGCCCACTGGAGAAACTATTAGGAATCTTGCTAAAAGAAGTAGTAATGAAAGAAAAAATGAGAGGGTTTCTAGTAATGAAAGAAAAAATAAGAGGGTTTCCAGCAAGTTCAACTATGTCACTAAACCTCATTTGGCCATGGTTTTTAATTTGACACACAAGTTAATTTGCCATGTGAAGTCTTGAGGCAAAATGATCAGAGTCAGTAGAATACAAAGCAGATCGTTTTCCCTATTCTCTTTTTAAAAGCATCTACCTGAATGCTCTTTCAATACCATAAAACTTATATTTTAAGTACTTAACTCTATTATTTCTTCTCCCAGGGACCTTTTGGGATCTAAGTAGACTATTTAGGTTAAAAATTTATAGATATCATAATATAAATGCATTTATATGCATCTATGCAATTGTATGAAAAATATATCCTTTCACCTTTTTAAAATCATATTTCTGTTTTCGCCCAGCTGGTGAGACTCTTAACTCACATCCTTCCAGAGGCTCTCGCTATGTATCCTCCTCCTAACTCCACAGTCCAGGCTCTTATGCAGTGCGCAGGCATGTGGGGGGAGGCTTGTGTGCTCATGCCCTTGGGTCTTGGGCTGTCCATTCATAAAGCTTCCCACTGAAGGCACTCAGGCTTTCGTGCCACTCACCAGGTCTGTGTGGGACCAGCATGCTCTGTACTGATTCCTTTTGAAGCCTTTGGTCCCACATGCCTGACTCATGGGCCTCCCTCTTTAGGATGCTGGACCCTCTCGAGGGCACTATGGGGAAGCCATTATTTAGGGCGCACTGATTCTCTCTGCTTCTCTCTGTCTGCCTCTTCTTTCTTTCCCTTCTTCTCTAGGCTGAATATATCTGCTTTAGTCGGGTGAGAGTGCTTTTATGTTTCTTTCAAGGGCATCTGATTGCACCGGTGCACACCCATTCCAACTCCCACTTTATTCCTCTTTCCACCTCTAAAGCCTTTAAGTTCTCTTTGGGGATTGTATTTTTGTAAAAGCCAAAGATGGAAAAATACCTTTGCTTTCTGCTCCTCCTTTCTGGAAGTGATTTATAAAAAGCTTGAATGAAGGAAAGGAAAAAGCATACAAAAGAAAACCCTGATCTCAAAACACGATCCACATATACCAAATGAATGCAGTTTATCTCTTCTCCCAATCAGGGTTTCATTGCGCTGTGGATTTCAAATAAATTGTGGGTTGTGAAACTAACCTAGGGGATCACAAATAACATTTAAGGAATAAATTCATAAAAGAGTAAAATACAATATTAGGATAATTATGTCTTGTTACTCTATACAAAGGCATTCTTTAACACCCAAACTTTTCCTCTCTTTAAGTTAAGAACAGAAGAAAATTTGATAACATTTCAGAAAAATACCTCATCAAACTCTTGGCATTACATTATCTGAAATTCAATTTAACGTGGTATTTCTCACTATCCAGCTTGGTATTCGAACTCCCATTATACAATTAGGAATCAAACAGAGTTGGATAGCATGATCTCTATCTACACACATCTACACACATACATGCACATACAATATATGTTCTGGGCACAATTTAAAGTAGATTTCTAATGTGGATTGAAGTTAAAAATAATGAAGCTGTGAAGTGATAGTCTAGTCTTCAGATCCTTACTAGGGTCATTAAATATTATATCTATATGGTTTAGTGAAATGAGTTGATTTGGCAGTCAGGAAAATTCATTTCTTGAGTTCTGACTTTACAAGGTGCTAGTTCTCTGACCTAACCTAACACTTTTGAACTTTCATAATATGAAGGGAAATAACTTTTCCAGGTTTTGTGAAGATAAAGATAATTCATAGAAAGCCCCTGGTACAATGCATTCCATATAGCAAATGTTGACTGTAGAAGAACTCACCCAATAAACAGGACCTGGACTATAGAGAGTAGATCTCTCCTTTCTTCTTTCCACCTCCATTGCTGCTTCCTTATTTCTGGCTACCGTCCTCTCTCATGGAGATTTCATGTCTCTCTCATTGTAGTCTGCATCCTTCCTGCAGCTGCTGTGATCATTCTGAATTAAAAATATAATCATGTCACCTTTTTTCATTGTAGGAAAAAAAACCCCACATAACACAAATTTCACCCTCGCAGCAGTTTCCCAGTTTACAGTACAATATTGTCAGCCATATGCACACTGTTGGGTAGTACATCCCAGAGCCCCTCCCCATCCTGCATGGCTGAACTTTCTTTCTACTGAAGAACAGCTACCCACCTCCCCTTCCCCCAGCCAGTCATGTCATTCTCCTGCTGAAAACATTGCAATGGCTCTGCATTGCCCTCCTATGCTTTAAAATCAAAGACAAATAACTGGCTTCTGCTTCTCTGTCCAGCCCTGTCTCACACTGATGCCTGCCTGCTCAGAGTTTCTCCTTATCAGAGGTGAAAAAATTCTCTCCAAAATCCTCCAGAAGGCTTCCACATAGATCTTGTTAGGCCAAAACTATATCCCATGCTTATCCTTAAGCTGGGAATTGGGACCACCTTCCCAGTGATCAAGGGATCTGAAACAAAGAAGCATATGGGGGATTGGGTCTTGGATAGGAAGAGATGGTCCTATAGCTCCTTGCTTGGCAAACCATTTATCTCTGTCTCAGTCCTATCCACTCATCATCTCTTTGCCTGGTGGCCAGACTCTAAGATGGTCCCCAGTAATCCCTACCTCCTGGTGTTTATCCCCTTACACAGTTCCTTCCAACATTGAATTAGAAGCAGACTGTTTGGCCAACAGAGAGCAGTAGAAATAGTTTCTAAGGCTACATCATGCTACCTTATCCTATCTTGCATTACTCACTCTTGGGGAAGCAGCCAGCAGGCAGGACACTCAGGCAGCCCTATGGAAAAGCCCATGTGGTGAGGAGCTAAGGCCTCCTACCAACAATCAGTGAAGAACCGGTATCTCCCTCCGGCAGCCACTGAGTGAACCATCTTGGAAGTGAACATTCCTGCCCCAGTCAAGCCTTCAGATGATGCAGCCCCACCTGAGAGCTTGACTGCAACCTCATGAAAGACCCTGAGCCAGAATCTCTCACCTGAGTTGTTCCTGAATTTGTGATCCACATAAACTGTGAGATAATAAGTTTATTGTTTTAAGCCCCAAAGTTTTGGGGTTATTTGTTATGGTTATGCAGCAATAGATGATTGGGACACTATCTGACTGCCCCAGGAAACTATAAGTTTCTGAAAACAAAACCATAATAACAACTGCAAACTTCAGTTGCACACAGATCAGAAATAGCAGAAAAGCTTTTCTTTATTTTTAATTCATAAGATAGGGGAAGGAGAATTCTTTTATGGTTCCAGTAATAATTTTTATTTTACTAAAGTCATGAGTGACTTGGGGTAGGGAGCATCACGTAAATGAGATAATATTACTTCTTAGTTTAAAATTGTTTGCTAGCTTCCTGTTGTACTTAGGAGTATTTCACATTTCTTGCAATTAATTAATCAATTATTCATTGATGGACAAATGGATATAGGATGAGGAGATACCAGAATAAGACATCTGCACCAGGCTTTGAGAGACAAGTGGGCACTGAAGCTCAGTCATTAGCTAAGAAGGAAAGGGAAGGAGGAAAAGGTGCTCTTTCCCACACTTGAGGTTCTGTCTGTCCAGAGCGCTTTTCCAGGCTATGGCTTCCCTGCCTCATTCTGGTCTCAGAAGTCACCTCCTCAGAGCAGTGATCCTTGAGCACCCACTTAGAGCACCTGCTCTCAGAATTTCCCAATGAAGAGTATCCAGGCAAGGAGAAAAGTGTATACTTTTTGTGAGCTAGAGCAGAACAAATCCCAAAATTAGGAAGGGGGAGCCTATCACGCTGACAGTGTCTCATTGGGTGTGAGCTGGGGCACTGCTTCTTTGAGCAGTCCCTCCCATGGGAGATGAGACCAGGTTTAGTGCTACTTTGTATCAACCTCAGCAAAGTGTTTTGGATGAATTTACATGCATCCAGGGATAATGCCCCCACTCAGATCTGGACTGTGGGATTGCTGGGGCTCTAACTTTTTTCCAAAGGCCAGGAGGATGTTGATGAGTACTGTTTTTAGTTACCAGTTACAGTACACCTGTATTCGTCTGCTAGGGCTGCCAAACAAAATACCGTAGACTGGGTGACTTAAACAACAACATTTATTTCTCACAGTTCTGGAGGCTGAGAAGCCCAAGATCAAGGGTAAGGGCCCACTCCCTAGCTTGCAGATGGCTGTCTTCTTGCTGTGTGTGATCTTTCTCTCTTCTTCTTATAAAGCCACTAATTCATCATTAAGTCCCCACTTCATGACCTCATCTACCCATAATTTTCTCCCAAAGTCCCCAACTCCATATACTAACACATTGGGGGTTAGGGCTTCTACATATGAATTTGGGGTGGGGAGCACAATTCTGTCCATAGTAAGTAATACAAGAATAACGGGTATAAGTAGATAGAGGTTATTTTTCTCAGGGTGGGTAGTTGTAAGCATTGAGTCAGAAGCTCACAGATGTTTGGGTACAAATTCTCCTGGCCCTCATGGTCCTAAGAAGGCTACTGCTGGTCCAGTCATCATGTCTGCATTCAAGCCTGGAAGAAAAAGATGAGGGGAGAGCTATGTGTGTGAGGTTCCTCTATCATTTTTATTTTTTGGTAATAAAAGCAAGCAAGAGCTTCTCCCTCTACAGCAGTTTACTTACATGTCATCAGCAAGAATTGGGCAATATGACTATGTAAAACGGCAGGGGAGGCTGGGGAAGTGAGAAATGGGATTGACATGACTGGCTCATACCACCAGCTCCACTACGGTGATGAGAAAACTACTTGGGGCTAAGATTCAGGCAGAGAGAAGGTTGGTTCCCAGGTAACAGCTGAAGTAGGTTGTAAGACCAAAAATCTAAACAAGCAAACCAGCAACCCTCTAGATTTACTTACCCGTTTAGTCAACATCATGCATTTTGCTGAGAACTGACTTAAAGCGCAAGATAGTTGAAACTTTCCACGTGTCAGTTAGTCATGGTTGTTCCTCTGAAGTGAGGATTAATACAAAGTATGAAACAGGAGATATCTCTCCTGGTCTCCTCAGTCCCCGTTCCACTGTGCATTCCACACCAGCCATGATGGTGTGAGAAAGATATTCTTACTGCAATAACGAACAACAGACACCTTTATAAGTTTTGTTGCATCAAGTGCTATTCTTGGGTTTTAGTCTTTTACAAATTTACAGCCTTGCCAGACATCCACCGAAGTCTGAAATCTGCCATCCCTGGGATGAGTTCCGGTGGTAAAGGGACAGGGTGAGCAAACGACCCAGGGTGGAAAAGGAGAGGCTGGGAGGGAGGGGTTTAAAAATGGGAGACGGGAAACAGGAAGGGAAGAAGGGAGAAAGTGTGACAAGGCTTTTGAAAAGAACAAGACGTTAACTGGGAGGATGAAGGAAGACTAGAAGGAAGACAGAGAAAGGCAAGAGGGAGAGACTCTGCCCTGACTCGGTGTGAGCCCTGCACTTCCACACACACACTATTCTACTGACTCCACACACAGGCCCTGAAGGCGGCCATTGTTACCCCACAGCACAGGTGAGGAAAAGGAGGCTTCATCCAGCACCCGCAGCGTTTCACCTGCGTGATTCAGTAGGCCTCAGCGTCAGCACAGGTGTTAGAGGTCATGTACTTGCCACTAAGTCACAGGACAAAAGAGACCAGGAGGTTCAATCCGAAAGGAGTGTGGGTAGGGGTGTCAGGCTGGGAAAGAGCCCAGAGGGGGGACACGGCAGCTGGAGTTTGGATCAAATGGGACATCGAGAACCCTTGTCTTCATTAAAGCTGAGCTTACTTTTTAATGACTGTGCGTACTATTAGATTGATTAATTGGCCTCAAGTGGACGCCTTACAAAGCCCAGGTTGGGGTGGGGAGGGGTGCCAATAAATAGTGTCTGGACATGGTGGCTGTGGAACCGGGAGGAAGATGATCACAAACCAAGCTTCCTTCCTTTGCTTCAGTTCCTGAGGTGGCTGATGGCTGGAAGGCAGGATTTGGTTACAAGTTCTCCAAGCACCCAGGGCCCAAGACCCCACCCTATTTTGTGACATTTCAGACATAGTCTTTGAACACTGTGTGGGTGGCCCTGTGTGCACATGTGAGCATACATGCTGGCCTTTGCCCCATCCCAGTTATCTTGAAAATAAATTTAAAATATATTTTTATATATTTAAATATATTTATAATATAAATATAAAATATATACAAAATATATATAAAGTAAAATATAATAAAATATATTTTAAATATCCCATCCATCTTGAAATATATTTCAAAAGAGCTGGTCTCAAAGAAATCCTAGTAAAATTGTGAGCTGAGCCCTTTATGAGAAATCACAAAATGGGTTTTTGAGAATCCTCTAGCCACATCCCTTCTGACATGTGAGAGTTCTTTCTGTGTTGGTGACTGAGGAATCAGGCCTTTCGAAGAAGCCTCCATCTTCTTGAGTCCCAGGAACTATAAGGAGCATATCCCCCAGCTGACCCAGGTTCAACATGCCCCGTAAGAATTCTTATTTGTGTTTAGCCATTGAGACTTGGAGATGTTTGTTATGATGGAAGAACCCAGCCTATCTTGACTAACACTGGAAATCTGAACTTCATAGTGGGAGTCAGTTATGTCCAGATTTTCAGCATCAAGAGGACCCCAGCTCAGATGGGGGTTACCCAATAAGCACCTACTCGTTCCAGGTTTTGTAGGAATCTGATGTGCAAATATGGTGGTGTTCTCTTCTTATGGAGTGTGAAGTGGGGAGGGCAAGACAGGCCCATGAATTAATAACTACGTGTCAGTGGTGTTCAGCATATTATGGGGCCACAGGGGACGGGCAAGAAGTATGGTTTGAGCCAGGTCTTCATTAGGAAGAGAGGGAAAATCATGGCACATTTAGGGACCAGTGAGGACAGAATTGTTTGGGGGCCAAAGTCAAGGGTGAACAAGGGGAAATAGACAAAAGGGAATCTGGGGAGAGACAGAGAGGAAGAGTGATAGACCCCAGATCATGACCTGGGGTGCTGGGTTGGGATTTTGAATTTCATTTGGCATCTCATGGGAAGTACTGAGGGGCTTTGTCTGTGTAATCCTCACAGCAATCCTGTGAGACAAAGATATCACCCCTTATATATTATATAGGGACAAAGCAGTCAAATGGGTACTTTTTTGAAATTTTTCCTTCTCAGAATCTTTTTATTAATTTTATGAAATAATTGCATATAGCATTGCATAAGTTTAAGGTGTACAATGGGTTGATTTGATGCATTTATATATTGCAGTAGGATGACCACCATAGTGTTAGCAGAGAACACTTCTGTCCTGTCACATAATTGTCATTTCCTTTCTGTGGTGAGAACATTTAATATCTAGTCTCTAGCAACTTTGAAGTATATAATGCAGTGTTGTTGACCTAATAATGATGCTGTGCATTACAAATTTGCAGTGAGAAGATGAATAAGTTTTGAAGATCAAATGACATGGTTTGATTCCATGCAACTAGTCAGTGACCAGTTGAAACTTGAATGGTGTTCTCTGAACTTTCCAGCTTTCCATCTCACTCTCCCCCTTGCCCAGGAAACTAGGCCACAGTGACCTACATTTCTCCTTCAACTTTCCAAGTTTTTCGGGCTTTAGGGCTTGTGTGTGCTTTCCCTTGCTTCTGGCTGGTCTCAGATATTCCATTCACAGCCTTTATTTTGCTATATTATCTCTGCTAACATGTCTTTTAAGCACCACCCTGTCTGAAGTGCCTCCTCCCCCCAATGTTCCCCATCTCTCTGACTCCCAATTATATTATATTTTTTCTTTGTGACACTTCTACTGTCTAAAACTTTAGTTTGTCACATACTTGCATGCTTTTCCCTTGTCTTTCTCCTTTAAACTATAAAAAAATATATAATTAAAGCTTGACTGTGGTTCATTTTATTTCCCAACATACTGCTTGCACTGAGTAGGTCCCTTTCACAAGGTAGATGCTTAACAAGAGTTCATGGAAAGAAGAAATGCACCATGAATGACTGATTTAGAGCCTGAGAAGACAGCTCTGTGCACTATGCTGAAGGTTTAGGGTAAAACTGCTATTGACCCAGGAAAAGATTTTCTGGTAACCTTAACACATAATAGGATCCCCTCAGTACCTATAAGTCACCCAGCTTTACTATTGAGAAGTTCAAACAAAAAAGTTCTTTATCAAAAGCAAAACCAGATGGATTCACTGCTGAGTTTTAGCAGACATTTAGAGAAGACCTAATACCCATTCTCCTTAAAGATTTCCAAAAAATAGAAGAGGAGGGAATACTCCCAAACTCATTCTATGAAGCCAGCATTACTCTAATACCAAAACCAGGCAAAGACACCACAAAAAAAGAAAATTACAGACCAATATCTCTCATGAACGAAGATGCAAAAATACTCAACAAAATATTAGCAAACTGAATTCAAAAATACATCAAAAGGATCATACACCATGACCAAGTGGGATTCATCCCAGGATGCAAGGATGGTACAACATTCGAAAATCCATAAACATCATCCACCACATAAATAAAAAGAAGGACAAAAACCACATGATCATCTTCATAGATGCTGAAAAAGCATTTGACAAAATTCAACATCCATTCATGATAAAAACTCTCAACAAAATGGGCAAAGAGGGCAAGTACCTCAACATAATAAAGGCTATATATGATAAACCCACAGCCAACATCATACTGAACAGCGAGAAGCTGAAAGCTTTTCCTCTGAGACTGGGTACAAGACAGGGATGCCCACTCTCCCCACTGTTATTCAACATAGTACTGGAGGTCCTAGCCACAGCAATTAGACAAAACAAAGAAATACAAGGAATCCAGATTGGTAAAGAAGAAGTTAAACTATCACTATTTGCAGATTACATGATATTGTACATAAAAAACCCTAAAGACTCCACTGCAAAACTACTAGAACTGATACCGGAATTCAGCAAAGTTGCAGGATACAAAATTAACACACAGAAATCTGTGGCTTTCCTATGCACTAACAATGAACTAATAGAAAGAGAAATCAGGAAAATAATCCCATTCACAATTGCATCAAAAAGAATAAAATACCTAAGAATAAACCTAACCAAAGAAGTGAAAGACCTATACCCTGAAAACTATAAGACACTTTTAAGAGAAATTAAAGAGGACACTAACAAATGGAAACTCATCACATGTCCTTGGCTAGGAAGAATTAATATTGTCAAAATGGCCATCCTGCCCAAAGCAATATACAGATTTGATGCAATCCCTATCAAATTACCAACAGCATTCTTCAACGACCTGGAACAAATAGTTCAAAAATTCATATGGAAACACCAAAGACCCCAAAGCAATCCTGAGAAGGAAGAATTAAGTGGGAGGGATCTCATTCCCCAACTTCAAACTCTACTACAAAGCCATAGTAATCAAGACAGTTTGCTACTGGCATAAGAACAGAGCCACAGACCAGTGGAACAGAATAGAGACTCCAGACATTAACCCAAACATATATGGTCAGTTAATATACAATAAAGGAGCCATGGACATACAATGGTGAAATGACAGTCTCTTCAACAGATGGTGCTGGCAAAACTGGACAGCTACATGTAAGAGAATGAAACTGGATTACTGTCTAACCCGACACAAAAAAGTAAATTTAAAATAGATCAAAGACCTGAATGTAAGTCATGAAACCATAAAACTCTTAGAAAAAAACTTAGTCAAAAATCTCTTGTACATAAACATGAGCGACTTCTTCATGAACATATGTCCCTGGGCAAGAGAAACAAAAGAAAAAATGAACAAGTGGGACTATATCAAGCTGAAAAGCTTCCATACAGAAAAGGACAACATCAATAGAACAAAAAGGTACCCTACAGTATGGGAGAATATATTCATAAATGACAGATCTGATAAAGGGTTGACACCCAAAATATATAAAGATCTTATGCACCTCAACAAACAAAAAGCAAGTAATCTAATTAAAAAAATGGGCAGAGGAACTGAACAGACAGTTCTCCAAAGTAGAAATTCAGATGGCCAACAGACACATGAAAAGATGCTCCACATTGCTTGTCATCAGAGAAATGCAAATTAAAACCACAATGAGATATCACCTCACACCAGTAAGGATTGCCACCATCCAAAAGACAAACAACAACAAATGTTGGCAAGGATGTGGAGAAAGGGGAACCCTCCTACACTGCTGGTGGGAATGTAAATTAGTTCAACCATTGAGGAAAGCAGTATGGAGGTTCCTCAAAAAGCTCAAAATAGAAATACCATTTGACCCAGGAATTCCACTTCTAGGAATTTACCCTAAGAATGCAGCACTCCAGTTTGAAAAAGACAGATGCACCCTTATATTTATTGCAGCTCTATTTACAATAGCCAAGAAATGGAAGCAACCTAAGTGTCTATCAGTAGATGAATGGATAAAGAAGATGTGGTACATATACACAATGGAATATTATTCAGCCATAAGAAGAAAACAAATCCTACCATTTGTAACAACACAGATGGAGCTAGAGGGTATTATACTCAGTGAAATAAGCCCAGTGGAGAAAGACAAGTATCAAATGATTTCACTCATCTGTGGAGTATAATAACAAAGAATAAACTGAAGGAACAAAACAGCAGCACACTCACAGAACTCAAAAATGGACTAACAGTTACCAAAGGGAGAGGGACTGGGGAGAATGAGTGGGAAGGGAGTGATAAAGGGGAAAAAGGGGAATTACGATTAGCACACACGGTGTGTTGTGGAGCACGGAGAGGGCAGTGCAATGCAGAGAAGACAAGTAGTGACTCTATAGCATCTTACTATGCTGATGGACAGTGACTGTAATGGGGTATGTGGTGGGGACTTGATAATGGGGGGAGTCTAGTAAGTATAATGTTGCTCATGTAATTGTACATTAATGATACCAAAATAAAAATAAAAATAAAGAAAACCACTCTCTGGAAGAGTCATACCAGAAGATGATCATCAAAAAACCTCAACAAAGATCCAGGCGATGCTGCAGTTGTAGCTGCATCCATCCCACCGGTTCCTGGACTTGCCATTGGAATGAAGAAGGAGATATCTAAGCTGGCCTGTGCTTTCAGTAAAACAACAAATTTGACTGGATCTATACTGTTGGAACTCAACCAAGAATTAGGAGAAGTGCAAGTTGTAGCACTCCAAAATCTTACAACTACAGACTATCTACTGTTAAAAGAACATATGGGATGTGAACAGTTCCCAGGAATGGGTTGTTTTAATTTGTCTGATTTCTCTCAGACTGCAGACTGTTCAAGTACAGTTGGACAATATCCATCATATCATAGACAAACTTTCACAAATGCCTAGGGTGCCTAACTGGTTTTCTTGGCTTCACTGGAGATAGCTGGTAATTGTAGATCTGCTTTGGTTATGTAACTGTATTCCTACTATGTTAATGTGTGTGCACAATTTAATTAGTAGTTTAAAAACTACACATGCCTAAGTCACTCTACAAGAAGATATGTCAAAGAAATAATCAATCCTCCCATGTTTTCTTCTGTCTGCTACCTCTAAAGCTTTTCTTCTTCCTTCTTAATTACAACCTTAAATAGAATTCGTGCCTCATATCGAAAATTACCGAGCATCATAATTCTTCCAAGTGGTAAAGATACATCAAGACAAATGCTGGGCATAGAAGCCACAGGGCATAAATCTGCAAAGAAGTAAAAAGCTAACCTTTTCAAACAATATGGCTTCTCTCTCACTTACCAACTTTACATCTCCCTGTATGGCCCTGGAAGATGACTGGTTAGCCAGAGACGGGTAAGATTCCTCAATGGAGGAACAACCTAAGACAGGCACAGTCGCAGAGGGGCCATCAGGTGAGAGATTGCGGATGAACAGAGGTGAGGCTTAGAACCTCACTCCCCCTGTTCTGAGAGAAATCTTCTGCACCCGTGGATGTTTTATTGCCCTTGTCTAGCTTGGATTAACACATAGTCTACAGGCACACACCTGATCATCTACATTTGCTCTCTTACAACACTAAACTATGTTTTCTACCTTTATCTTGCATCTACCTACCACTTTAGCATATTATTAAAAATAAAAATAATAATAATAATAAAGGGAGAACTGTGGTATCCACATATAAATCAAGTATAAAAATCAAACGAATATTCATATTTGACCTGATTGTTTATAGTTCATAATGCGTGATCAAAACCGAAAGTTTCTGTGATGACTGCCCTTGCACTGTTCACCATGTAAGAACTTATTTACTATGTTAAGAACTTGTTCACCATGTAAGAGCTTGTTCGTTATGCTTCAGAAGATTGGAGACTGACGAGAATTAGGCTTGGGGTGGATTAATGATTGTGCATTGAGCAGTGACTCCCCTATACAGAATTTTATTGTTGTTAACAACCATTTGATCAATAAATATGAGAGATGCCCTCTCAAAAAAATAAATAAATAAAATAAAATAAAGCAAAACCGAAAGAAGTAAACATAAGGAAAAAAACCTAAAACAATCAAGGGAGAGTATGCATTTAGCAGGGATCCTTTGAATTCATCAATTATCCTCTGAGCACTGAATATGTTTCAGGCATCCCTGAGGTTGTGAAGATGAACAGTACCCCCACCCTGCTCTTGTTGCCTAAAACTTGCATCTTTTTTACACCATTATTTATTTTCTTGACTTTCAGTGGTAATCTGAATGACACACGGTGTCTGATTACAATAGCCCTAATTGATTGAGCAATGTGAGGAAATAAATCAGAGACAAAATTCTAGAATTTTGGAATTAAATGTGGTTTCATATATGAATTCAGGTCATGTCTTTGTTTTATAGATGGAAAACAGAACTATAGATTTTAAGTAACATGTCTAAGACCATGTGTAAAAAAATTAAGTGGTTTAGTTCTTTTGATTCTTATTTTAAAGTTTTCCTGTGCAGAAAATAGAGAATTCTTTAAAAAAGAAAGAAAGAGCAGAGGTTTCTTCCCTTTCAGAAGATATTTAACCACTTTAAAGAGGCATCACCGGTAGGGCTTTGTAGTGAATCATGGTTTCCACTTGATGATCATTTAACTAAACAAAAGCCACCAGTTGAATTATGCTGAACTGTTTATTGCCTGACAAGAGCAGTGGCATATGAATGAGATTTATTTTTGTTCATCTGTTTCTGAGGTGTTATCTGGATGCAATTGCACCTTTAGTCATTATTTTCAATCTACATGTGTAATGCTCTGTTGACTCATGTTCACTTTTAGATTTAAAAGCTCAGTTTTGTCCTTCACTAATTAAAATTACCCCATTGCTTAGATGGGCTCAGATAGACTTGTATTCCACTGCATAACTGAAAAAGTGCTTTGCGGAAGCATCAGGGCCTGTTTATTTGAACAGATCCTTTTAGGAATGCCAGCATACCTGGTGTCCTAATACTGGGTTTACAAATCTCTCATAAATACATACTCTTGTCTTCTTCTTACTAGGGTGAAAGGGGTTGCTTTAACTAGAGTTTTCCAGAACATGTTTCGAATGGAGTGGGTCACTGGGGCACCTTTATCATACTGATATTTATGAGTCAGGACCCCATGACCACTGGCTTCACAGACTCATGGAGCTTTTGGATGAAGAATGGGGACTAACGATGGAGGTCAAGGGGGCTACTGCAGGCAGGGGACCAGAATAAGCAACCTGTAGTTCTTTTTGTTCTATTGCTAAATGTGAAATGCAGGCAGGGGAGCCTTAACCACAGAACACTTTTCTGCCCTTTGTAGACCGAAGGTCTGCAGAGTAAGAGAAATTCATGTTCGTGGTACTGTAGAGGCGCAGCCTGCTGCCCAGGTGGCAGGAGCGGTGGAAAAGCCAGGAGGCAGCTTCAGCAGGGTCTGCAAACCGCAACTCCAGTGGCCAGCCTGAGTCTGTTTTCACAAATACTAGATACTTCTGCTCGATTTCTGTTGATGTGCTCTTTTCAGGATACTTTTCTTGGGCTTTTTTATTCCAGGCTAGCTATAGAGAATAACTTGTCTTAACAATTCAGCAACTCACATATGTTTTCAAATGAGAACTTCTGTATTGTTTTGAAATACTCTATGTGAAAACGTTTGATTACGTTTGAAATCCACATCATCGCAAGAAGTTTCTTCAATGCTTTTGTCAATGAAAGAAGGGAGATATCTTTTGGTTTCTGTAAATTTAATTTCAGCTCTTATGTATTTTGAATGGTTGTAAAATGGCTTTTACATTTTATTATCACTTACTCATACAAAGACAGTTTTTCGTTGTGATGATTATTAAAACTTTGAAAAGAGCCTCATTAAAAACTATCAATCAGAAATCATGTGAGGCTGATTCAAGCATAAAATCTCTATAAAATAAGTTATTATCAGAGAAGTCAGTTTAATCTGCCTATTAGAATTTTGATGGCATTTTATTTGGATGTTTTGCACAAGGTTAATATTTAATACATTCCTCAATACTTCGTACTTCATCTTTTCTTATCATAATTGTATTTTATAAGAAGATATAGAACATTTTTCCCTAGTAGCAGCATTACTGCACTAGAAATAAGTATTATATTTCTTGTTGCAGTCAAAAAAATCCTGCACTATGCTACATTGCACTGTACTGTACCCAATAGTCCTTTTACAATTTCCTATTGTGGTGATAACAATGATCCTTGTTATAAGTGATTTATGGTTTATTTGAAAAGAAAACTCTTACTGGCTTACACAACAACCTGCTGAATAAGGCAGATTGTTTTCTGTCTCTGTGAAGGTGAGTGTCGCGACCCTTCAGGGACCGAAGCAACACGCCCAAGGTCTTGATTCTTCTCTAGGCTTTATTGTCTAATTTCTGGCGGCGGTTACAGCAGTTGTCGGGAAGCTCCTCTCCCTCCCGGCGGGCTCCCTTATATTCAGTCACCCAACCAATCCGGGACAGTATCATGCGTGACCTTTAAGCGGATAGGTGGCACGCGCCACTCTAAGCGGGCAGCACGAGCTGTGCATGGGTATGGAAGTCTGCTGGGCCAATCCCCAACAGGGAAGAGGGGAAAGGGTGGTGAGCAGGAAATGGGCACCATCTTCTCCAGCTGGTGACGAGGCTAAAATACCAGGTCTTAGAACTACCACTGGGCAAGGGAGCTGCGGTGGATCAGCCCCGGGACCGAGCCCTGGCCAGGGGCCCGGCCCTCACAGTGAGGACAGGAAGCAGCAATTTTACCTACAATAATGCCTACTGTGAATGGCACATGTCTTCTGCTTCCTGCCCTGTGCTTTGCAGACCCATGCAGAGTTCCTCAAGAAGAGAGATGGCTCTCTACATCCCAGATAGAAGTTGAGATGATGTTGGTTATTATGAATATAGTTCCTATTTTTATTTTTAGTGTTTTAGATGCATAATCCCCGAAACCATGCCAACATTCACCTTAGTATATTACTAAACATTACAGGGGAGGGAATGAAAGAATCATCCTTCCATTTCTAGATGATGCTTCGTTCTTAAATATTGGAATGGCCGGTTGATAGGAAAAAGTGCCTCACCAGGTTGCAGGAGATGGAATGAAAAGGTACGATCTGAGAAGGTGTGAAGGAATGGACTCAGAAGAAAAATAACTCAGCCACGCGTAACCCACAGTTGTCAGGACACAGGGGGCTAGGTGTGCGCCTAGGGTGTCTGTAACATTCAGCCGCAGTCCTTCTCCAGCGCGGTCTGGTCTGCTATTGCATGATGTCTTGTCATTTTCAGCCATCTATCAAAGCTTTCTGTTTTTTCTTTCTACTCCACTGTTACTTCCTCTGTCCAAGCACAGTGGCTTCTTAATTGTTCTCCATGCATCCTTTCCCATTTTTTCTTCTCTTCTTTACTGTCAACATGCTCTTCTGACAATGCTAGTTTGGTCAACAGTTTAGTGCACAGCAAATCTACCAAACCCCTCTGGTAGCTCCCATTGCTCATTCGGTTAAGACAAAACTCCCCAGAATGGACTCAGGGTCTCCCTTGACACAGCCTCCACCTATCTCCTCGCCTTCACCTGGCCTGAGCTTCTCTTCTATCCGGGTCGCGAAGCACCTGCTCCTCACCGCTAGGGGGCCTCTGCCCACCGTCGCCCCTCTGTCTGGGTTTTCCTTCCCCCTTCTGGTCACTTAGATTAATCCTTGTCATCCTTAATATATCTGCTTCTTTGCTGTATCCTCACAGAATCTTTCCCTGACCCACTGGTCCTCAGCATCTCCTCTTACAGGCTCTGTAAAAGATAGCGTAACTTATTCTTGGTTGTGCTTTTTCATAACTGCGGTTTTTCATTTACTCAGCAGTTACTGGCTTAATGTCTGTTTTTCCCACCTGACCATTTTCATCATGTGAAGAGGAATAGTGTCTTTTTTTTGTTTGTTTGTTCACCACTGTGGCCCCAGAGCCCAATATTGAGTCTGATTCAATGTAAACTCTTAGTACATTTCAGCTGCTATTTATTACTATTATTTTTTAATGTATTCTGTTTCTTTACTTCTGATGAATGGCTTGGTGTTTTCAGTTAATAGTCCTTTTCTGAACTTTGACTCCTACCATTCCTATAGTAGCAGACCTGACGGCTGCCTCCATCACTGTGTCCTTCCCTTGCCTATTCTGGGATGACAGCCACGTTTCAGCATGGCCTTCCAGGGCCATGGCCTCCTCAGTGGGGAGGACTGTGGTAGCAATAACGCCTAGGTCTGACCCCTCCAGACACCCAAGTCTCTGGCTTTCCAAGAGGGTGGTGGGAGGGGCTGGGTAACAAAGCCAAATGCCATGGTGGAGCTGATGCCCCATGTGGTAAACTTGGACCAGCGAGAGACAGGAGACAGGAAGAAGCCAGCAGATAAATTACTTAACCTTCTTTCTGAGGCAGTGAAACATGTTGGCCCCATCAGGCTCTCCCAGGGACACCCCACATGACCGAACGACCCTCTCCCTTGGATGCCCACCCAGGATCTGTTTCCCTTGCTTCCCTCTCTCTCTCCCCTTTTTTCCCCTCTCTCTACTTAGCAGCTAAGATTTGCCTCAGCTATTGCAGGAAACCCAGGCTTATGTGGTTTCTCTTATTGTTTTAAATGTCTTTTTCTTCTCTAGAAGCATCAATCTAACCAATATGAAAAGAGTGGACTTCATTCATTCGTTTGTTAGCTAAATATTTATTGAGGTCCTACTAGGGAGTAGACTTTGTTCTGGGCTTCTTGGGTACAAGAATATAGAGAAAGTTATTCCTGAACTTCAGGTCACGTTTAGGGTGGGAGAAGGAGAAGCCGACATGTTAACAAGCCCTCGGGAGATTATAGAAAGTGTCCAATAAGAAAATAACCACTAACATTGTCCAGAGCTGTCAGGAGGGTTTTCTCAGGGGACACTAATATTCCTAAAGGATGAGGAAGGTTTTTTTTCCAGTAGGCAAAGTGGGTCAGAAGAGGACAAAGGCAGGAGAAATCTCTCCAGGCACAGGGAAGAACAGGCACATGGATATGGAGCTGAGGGAAATCATGGCACACGTGAGGAAATCGCAAGACTTTATCTGGAAGAAATGAAACTGGGGAGGACTTTGGGCTCAAAGCTATCAAGAAACTTTAGCTGTACGTTGTGGTCTGGCAACCACATCCCTCAGAAATACAGTGGAGAAGGTCCAGAAGAGCATCAGAATGAAATGAAGATGATTGGGGACCTGCGATAAACTAATGGTTTGTTTTATTCCCTGCTTCATTTTGTAGGACCTCAGGTGCTCCGAGCTGCCAAATACAGAAATGTGAAGAAGGAGAGTTGACGTGAAACATGGTATTTTTGGATGAGGTAGCACATTTAGAGGCTGCTTGTCCTTAGAAGCTCAGAGTGACAGCAAATCCAGCATAGTTGATAACTGCAGCACATTTGGACTTGATGCCTCCTTCCTTTATAGGGCAGAATTATTTTCAGCAATATCCATAAAATAGATTTCATGTATAAGCTAAAATTTGTCTCTGCCAAATAAAAATATTACAACTTGCATTACACACAATGTTTTATTGTTTAAAATTCTAAACAGACATGAACACTCTAATGATCACAGTAGATGACAGAATTGAAACAACTCTCTTTCTTCATCTTTACCATTACCCTGATCCCATTGTTTATTTTCCACCTGTTGGCTAACTATAGAAATATGTACTACCACAGGGGTTGATACAAGCTACACTTTCACCATGAGCTTAAACAATTTCAAATCATTATAAACTTACTCTCAAAATCAATATGTGTAGCTGGGTCTGCCAGTGCCAGGGAGGACTTTGAATCAACTTCCATTTTATTATTGGACAATAAATATGCCAGTTGGAAGCTCATATACACATTGGTAAAACTCTACAATAGTAACAACAATTGTTTTGAACTTGGGACAGCAAATATTTTGAGGAAATGTGCATTTTCTCATTGACATTGTTCAGAATTGTTGGTGAATGGTGATAATAAAAGCAGATTGATGTTCAACTGGGTGTATTATTATTTTAATCTTTTTTAGTACAATGCACGTCTCTGTTTTCTCCAGCCAGGGCAGACTGCTCCACCATTCTGCCCTGGGTGCCACTAGAACTTATGTTCATGGATTCTGGAGCTAAACAGACTGGTCCCATCCTGCTTCCTCCTTCTCAGCTTGACTGCTTTTTGGGAAAGTTGATAAACCTCTTGATGTCCTGGGGTCCTCACCTGAAAAATTCAGATATACTAAAAACTGCCTCATAGAATTGTCATGAGGTTGCATAAGTAGTATGTAGACTGCTCAGATGAGTGCCTGGAGTGCCCATTTAATGTGCATTTACTTTTAGCTCATCTTGTGTGAGAGGGTAAGGTTAGACCCTGGGGGGGAAATGAGCTGGTAGCAGAGACAGGCTCGACACCCAAGTCTGTCAGATTTTAACTCAGTTCTCTGATTTCTAAATATCGACCAACATGAGTAATATGATGAAAATGAATGGCCAATGATTATGACATGAAGGCTCAGAACTTTAAAAGAGAAGAGGAGTTGTTTTGGGGACATTGGTTTATGCAATTGTCACATGTGAGTTTTTCGAAGTTGGGCAAGGTAGAACCTCTCTGTCTCCATTTGGCATAAAGGGTTATTCTAAGGAAAATGAGATCTATAGCAGCCACATGCTGTATGCCCTGCTTGTTGCTAAAAAACTATGGTTTTATTAGTGTTGTTATTTTACGTGAGTGCTGTCCAACAGAAGTATAATGTGAGCCACACATGTGAGCCACATATGTAATTTTAAATTTCCAGTTACCACATTTCAAAAAGTAAAAAGAAACGGTTACAATGAATTGTAATGATCTAACAAAATACTTTATTTAACCCAACATGACCAAATATTATCATTTCAACATCTGAACAATATAAAAATTAGTAATATTTAGTAATAAAAATTAGAGATTTTACATTTCTTTTTTCTTACTTACTGTTTGAAGCCCAGTGTGCATTGTACACTAGAGCATATCTCAATTTGAGGTAATTACATTGCAAATGCTTACTTGGCACATGTGACTAGTGGCTACTATATTAGACTGCGTGGGTATAGTTACTCTGAAAGGTGGCATATACTGAGGATATAAAGTGTGATCAAAAGCTTTTGATGATGCCGTTGGCCACATTTATATTTTGGGTGATCAATTGCAATCAGGGATGTCTGAGGGACATCCTAAACCTTGAAATATTTTATATTATAGAAAGGTGTGTGTGTGTGCGTGTGTGTGTGTGTGTGTGTGTGTGTGTGTGTGTGTGTGTGATATTCCATTAATGTAGCAAATAAAGATCTTTGTAAATGTACCTTTAGAGCTTAATACATGGGATCAAAATCAGAAGCATGCTTTTTCCTGATGAGCAGTTATGCTTCCATTGGTCGGGTTTGAGGCATGTAGCTACTGAGGTTGATTGCACTGCCCCTCTGCACTGCCTACCAGAAGGCTGATAGCTGCGATGAGCATTGTACTGTATGATTATCTTCAGCCAAAGGTTTTCCATCTGCCTTACTCTTGGCTTTTGTTTTGCTTTAACTGATTTTCACCTAATTTTTCCATAGTTATTTATGATTATTTACTGAAATTATTTGAAGAGAGCAAATAGTATATAAGGGGATGAGTGATTAAAGCATCCTAGAAAGCAACCTTTGGTACCTTTTTCAAACAAATTATTGGGCTGAGTGAATTTTAGGTGCATGAAAGATAGGACTTAGTTTAGTATTCTCATGAGAGTAATTAAATCTCAAACTCTAGATTCAGGGATTGTCAGAGCCTGGAGGGGCTGAGATTATTTAGTCTGGTCTCTTGCATCCCTGAGAAGTTAAGCAGCCTTCTTAAAGGCTTCAAGATGGTTAATGGCAAAGCTGGCCCTTTGACCAGGCTTCTCCTAGAGTTGCCTCTGCATCCATTTTAGTAAAATTCTGAGAAACAAATATTCAAAGAAGCAGCTCTTCTTGGTGAGTGGGCAGAGGAATTTTGGCTGGGGCAATTTAAATCTTGACATTTGCTGGTATTTGGACATGGGGTCCTACATATTTACCTATTAATTGCAATGGGAAGACTGTGCTGCACCTCACTGATCTATCCTATGAAAGAGTCTAGGCTCTCTATGTCCCCCCAAAACCATTATTCATGTGAGGTGTCACTCCACTGGGAGTTTGGACTATGGATATTGTTCTTCATCAATTATACTTGGTAAAATGATACAGTAGGCTAATTGCTGAAACACATTCTCATATACTCATGTATTTATCTCAAGCCTTTGGGGGAGAAATTTGCTAATGTACAGCAAAAGCCTTAAAACTACACGTCTGTTGGACCAAAAATATAGCTTCTAAGTATTTATCCTAAGTCAATTTAGAGCCTCTGCTTATACATTTACATTACACAAAGTAGATTCTTGTGGCATTGCTGACCCTTCTTAGGACCTGGGAAGTAGGGTAGAGCCAATTATGACCATTTTACAGATTAAGAAACCAAGAGTTGAGTAACCAAGGTAACTACCTCATGGCCACACAGCTTGTACTCAAACTCAAATCTGTCTCCAAATCCAGTATTCTGAACACCATGGTGAGTGTTCTACATTTTTTTTTTCTATTTCTAATATATTCCATGGTAGGATTTCTAGATAAAATACAGGGCTTCCAGTTAAGTTTGGATTTCATATTAATGATTAATAATTTTTAGCTTACATATGTTCCCAAACATTGAGTGGATGTCCATGCAGTATTTGGGGCACACTCATACTAAAATTTTATTTGCTATTTCTCAAATTCAAATTGAACTGAGTGTCTTATATTTTCATTTGCTAAATCTAGCAGCTCTATTCTATGGGTGCCAGAGTCCCAGGCCTGAAGATGATTAGAATGACAAGGATAGTAGCAAACCCAAAGCCTTTCAGCCCCATTCTTGATGGAACAGAAGACAATACAAGTTGTCTAATGTTGGAGAGACTGCAAGGAGCGAACCACTCACAAAGCACAGAATCTTCCTCCAGACAGAGTAACTATAAATATCTTATGCTGTGTAGTCATACAAAATAAATTCCAACATTCTAGGAGGAAATACTTAAATTGCTTAAGAGTTAGGCAGTAGGACCAATAAGCAAATGAGAAAATCTACTGGTTCTTAGATGAAAAATGATGAGTTAAACATTTGATAGAGTGAAAATATGTTTGTAGTTGTGAGGAGGCATGAATGACCCTAACATATCTCGGTGAATTCATCTCTTGAACATATTCTTGAAAGGGAAAGGTGGAGGATAGAGGGTGTATGGCATGTGAATCTATGCCGTTATTGTAACTTTTTAAAGAAATATCGATAGGTAGAGTCCAGTCAGGTTTACAAGAAACACATCTGCTCTATGTTCAGGAGGTTTATTGGGAGTTCACAGTGAGGAAATGAATAAGGAAAGGTGGGACTGGGCAGAGGGAGACATTGACTTGCAAGGCAACTGGCACAGAGAACTCAGCCAAAGGTATGTGGGACTCTAGGGCTCAGACGACCCTTCAGGACTGTCCCAATATGAGGCAAGGGGTCTGGGTTTTGTTACTCAGTACAGACCAGTCGTTGGATGAGGGCCGCCTCCAGAGTGGAGGTGGGGGTAGCTTTGGGGGAGGCAGACCCCTTTGGCTGAAGGCAATTCCTAGAGGGCGCAATGTGGAGTGCCTCTATCAGGTGGTGCTGGGAGGCTGGGAAGATGACCTCAGTCCTGGAGGAGATCTGGGTGACACACCACAACAGCCACGATAATCCACCCCTTGCTCTGCTCAGGCTGCGTACTTTGTAAGTTAAGACAAGCTTCTCCCAGATCCTGGGTGGTGTCTTTTCTTGGGGAAACTTACAAGAAAAGGTTAGGCAGGATGAGCTGTAACCCCGACTTCTGCAGCTGCTCGCAGGGCTGTCCCTTAGTCACACCATCTCCCTGGCTCATCTGGGTCCCTTCGCCTTCAGCTGGCACCTGTACTGGTCCAGAGGGCTCACAGGACCACTAGCACACATCCTCGTGTCTGTGGGGTCTGAGCCCCTGGTCCCTGTTCTCTTTTCAAGCTGTGGCTTCAGTACCTGACCACTTATTGTCAAGAGTGGGCAGAAGAGTGTCAAGGGGTTCTCTGTGGACCACTTGAGTAATGAACTCATTCTTGCTGTGCCCACTGCAGACCAGCAAGGGGTCTGTTACAGAAAATGATCTCTGTCAGGATAGTAAGTCTTGATTCATGTCTTGGTAAAAGAAGTCTGAAGTGACTGATGGCAACCAGAGCCTAATGTTCAGTGAAACTTTTGCTATGTGTCCTGATGGGGATTTTGGTTGTAAGGCATGATTTGGACAAAGGGGGCAACTAATCTGTAGGGTGGCTCCCATGGGTATGGCCAGCTGTCAACTGTAATGACCCAGGAAACAGGTCCAAATGAACTCCATCTTAGCTAGTGTGGAGATGTTTGGAAGCACACGACAACTTCTTTGCATTTCTTACTCATTTATTTTGGATCAGATCACACCCAACTGAAGAATATAAAAGCAGGTTTCAGACCTTTGAGAATGGGGGACAAGAATGGATAAGGGACTCAGGACTTTAGCCAAAGAAGCTAAGGCTCACGGCAGCTCCCACCTCTAGCACAGGAATGGAAATGTAACCAGGAAACCACAGTACACATGAACTGGTGGCAGTGGTGAACAACCTGGGCAAAGGCATGGCAGGAGACTCTGTCCTGTGTTGCCATGCAGTGGATTGAATGTGCCCCCCAAAACTCAGACATCAAAATTCTAACTCCCGGTGTGATGGTGTTAGGAGGTGAGGCCTTTGGCACGTGCTTAGGTCATAAGGGTGGAGCCCTGGTGAATGCGATCAGTGTCCTTTTACAAGGGACCCCAGAGGACTCTTGTCCTTTCTCCACTGTTCATTTTCAGTGAAGTTGAAAGAAGGCAGGGGTCTGCACACTCGAACCTGACCATGCCGGCACCTGATCTCCAGCCTCCACAACTGTGAGAAATCCATTTCTGTTGTTTACATGCTGAGTACCTATGGGACTTTGTAATAGCAGCCTGAACCAAGACAGGCAGGAAGAGCAAAACCTGAGAAGCCAAACAGGTCCGGTTATCAACCTCGGCTCTGCCATTGCCCAACTCCCTGGCTTTCTCAGAAACTCAGTTTCGTCTGTATAAAGGAACTATAAATACATCTAGCATGCCCTCATGCTTGTTTACCGAACAATGCAGGTTAGAGATACTGTGTGCATAATATATACCCTAGCATCTGGCCTGTTTTTACCTAATAAATACCTGGCCACAGGCCACTTTGTTTGAGTTATGCAGACAGCCTTTGAGACAAGCACTGTAGAGCAAAGACTATCTAGGAAATTAGAGGAGACAGGAAAAAGAGCAAAGAGAAAACAAGACTTCCCTATGTGATTGGTTTTATTTGATCCTTAAATAGGTTTGACATAAAAATGGCAGATTAAAAGAGGCTAGATTGCAAATCCAAAGTTAGTAAACATGCGATTGCTGTGAACTCAGGAGCATTTGCAAAGGGACTGCTGCCGATGCAATGAGGAAGAGCAAATGGGAGCCTTATTGTTGAGAGCATAGCACAGGGAAATAGAGAAAAGCATGAGATATATGCATTGGCTGTATTGAAATTCAAGTTCAATGTAACACATTGCTTTTTATAGCTGTTCATGTGAAACTAGGAAAGATTAGGCCCAGCTACCAACTTTTATTTTTCTGGATCCAAACAATCAATTTTTAGAAGAAAGGACTAAAGAACCAACCTATTCTCTTAGATCATTTAATTTTTATAACAACCTTATGAGACAGGAGTAGTTCTCTTCATCTTAAACTATTTCTCAAAACACAGCTCTTTTTGTGAATAGCTCCTAATTTAAATTAGTTGTTCGTTTTCACTGACAATTCCATTGCAGTCACCTCTCTTTCTTTCTTACCATTTCCATATTATTTTCATCATTGTCTCTGCTGTTATGTACTCTTCTGATGATTTTTAATGGTAGCACCAAATACATTCAAACAAAAAAACTTCCATAAGCACACTTGTTGGGAGAGACTTCTGATTACAGCCACTTGCCTTCTTTAAACTCTGAACTTTATAATTTAAAAAAATATTTTCTATGTGTCAGGACTTGGTAAAGTAAAAATGCCAGAGGTGTCTGTTTTCTAGGGTCTCAGAGTATAAATACTAAGGTGGTGAAGACATGCATCAAACATCCATATAATGTGACAAGTGCTAAAGAGCCAGGGAGAGTCAGGAAAGACATTCCTGAGAAAATGATATTTGGGCAGAGTCTTGAAGATGAGGTAGGGCTTTGCATGATGGAGAAGTTGAAGGGCAAGGGCATTCTGGGCTGTGCTTGAGGATGGGTTTGGTCAGAGTAGATGGTACCTGTGTCCCCTGGAGCAGATGCAGTATAGGAGGTATAGCAGACAGACACAGGCTGGTGGGCTAGTCTGGAATCCCATGTTCAAGGGGCATCATAGAAGATGAACTTTAGGGTTGGTACTGACCAGAGGTCAGGCTGGGAGATAAGGCCAAGGTCATGGACAGCCTTACATGACACGCCGAGGAGTTTGTCTTTCATCCCTTCTGCAATGGGGAAGCCTAGTGGATTTTTTTAAAGAATAGACATAGATCCATTTGGTTGATTACAGAGAATAAATGAGAGAAAAGAAGTCAAAGGAAAATAGTTATGCAGATATTTCAGTAATCTAGGTGAAAGATGGTGAATGTCTGAACATGGGCTGTGAGGAGAGAAGGAGGCTGGGGTCTCTGCTTTCTCAGGGCTTGGCGGAAGCCCATAGTCTATCATCGTATCGGTGACAGTACTCAAAGGCGTATATGATTTTCCTCCGTTAGAGGAAGAAACATGCCTGAGAGGCCAAAGGATCCACAAGCCCTTGCTGCCCGAGTCTGCTCCTGAGCCAGGCTTCTCACCTGTCCTCCAGTGGGTGATCTTTCCAGGGTACTGGGATTCACTCTGCATATGTGAACTGTGTTAAATGTGTTACATTTAGGTAGAGTGCACTTCAGGGGTGGGAGATGCACAGGCAAGAGCCACTGAGATGTGTTTTTGGCAGAAGTGGCCCTTGGCGTGAGCCTTGAAAGCTTCAGACTGAGGCTGGACTCCAAGCAGCCCTGGAGTCAGAACAGGACTTGCCCAGTAGGAACGCAGCTTAGGAACTCCTTGGGACAGAATCACTCTGATTTTAATTAATTAAATATTTGTTTCCCTCTCCCTGTATTTCAGGAGCTACAGCAGAGGCAGGAGGTGCCCACATGCATGAGGCCACGCTCTGTCTTTGGGAAAGAGGTTGTCTGTTAGAGTTGAAAGAGAGTGGACCAAGGGGTCATTGGACCTGGGCTCGAATTCTGGCACCAACACTCGGTGGCTTTGGGACTGTCCCTGAACCTTTCTGATCCTCAGCCTCCGAATCTGTACAACTGAGTTCATAGGATGCAAACTGCAGAGTTGTAAAGATCAGAGTTGTACATGAATGTGCTTTGTACAGTTCAGAGCACAGAGTAGGTGCTTAATCAATGGTGGTTATTATTATTGTTGTCCTTTGGAATGTCTCAGTCTAGTGAGGGACTGTGGAGAGGAACAAGAAGGTGTGAGCCGACCTCCAGAAATCAGGTGGTGGGAAAACAGAGGCCTCGACTGCATGGGCAGTGGGCTGAAGGATCGTGCAGCACATGGTGTGATGTTGGTAGGGCCCTTGCCACTCATCTCTAGCAACCTACCATCCACTTTATGGGTTAGGATACGAGGCACAGGAAGGGGACTAGCTTGTTCACATGTGCTCATGTCTGTTCCTTCTAGCTGAAAACAAAGAGAATATTGCTGCTAGTAAAAAAAAATTCCCATGGACCTATGTGATGGGAGGTCAAATGCCAGATAACTGCTGAATGGAGGCAGGGAAAAAGGCAGTTTGGGACACATCAGCCATATTTCTCAGAGATCAAAAAGCACTGATCTATGACTGAGTCAGACAACCTAGAAGGAGAGAAATGCCAGCACTTACCCTGTAAGATGACTCCAGGGGAGGGAATAAAAGGAGCAGCGATCCTCCGAGCAGCCTGACTGGGATTCTAGGGTCTGTCTTTGCTGTGTATTTTCTCTGCAGATGTCCCTGTAATGGTCGGGCCCCTGTAGGAAAGCAATCTGCAGTAGCACTCAACCTCCCCCCAGATGCCCTAAGTACCATGGAAGACACGGGTGGCCTGTCCCAGAAATTGTACACAGAACACTGTGGGCAGAAAAACAAGTTTAAAAAGGTGTTTTGCTATTTTTCTCTTTTGTTATTGTTCTTGTTTCTCTTTTTTAAAATGTCAACCCTTATAACTCTTGGAGTCTCTGCCTCCTGTTTTGAGGGAGAAGGAAGCTCCTGAGAAGACCACAGAGAATGAAAGACCCATCTCACTCTGCAGCTAAGATCCTGCTCCTCAAATGCAGATGGGGTCTTGTACCACTTTGTGCACACCCCCTGGTTTTACTCTGTGCTTGCAGAGGCCACCTTCAGGTGTGCTTGGAGGCACCACCCTGGGCACACTAATGGCTAGCAGTTCAAATCAAAATGATCTTATCTGCCTCAAGCCTGACAGCTGCACAACGATCTTGTGTGAAGCTGAGGCATGAACCCACCATGTGCTGCTTGCAAAGGGGCTGGAGACAGTGTGTGTTTCATGAGACTGGGGACAGTATAAAGTTCTAAAGCTCCAGGTAGCATGGACACTTCGCTGTGCCATGGCCATAAATCAAACCAGGTTCCTGAAGTCGCATAGCCACTGCAAGGGCTCTGTCATTCTGGCACCAGTGACCAAACATGCTTTTCCTTTTCAAACTTGTTTTTCTTTTAAACTTCCTTTAAACTTGTTTTTCCGCCACAGTGTTCTGTGTAAATTTTCAAAGTAAAATTCACTTTATTGCTAGAGTGAGAAATAAATTTCTGTTGTATGAAATCTCTGAGATTTTTGGGTTTGTCTTACGTCAGCACCGCAATCTAGGCAATGCCCTGGAATACAGGAGGTTGGACACCGCAACTCTAAAGCGGGTTTCCAGGATGCCTGATACTAGGCTCCAGGGATATTAGATACATTTTGATGGAATTTATATAATTTGACAAGTTGGTCCTTTCCAGGATGTGGCTTTTTTGGTTTAGATGCCCTGTGCCTGGATTAAGATTATTCTGAATCTGCGAAAACACAAGATTCATTCTGAGTGAAGTCATTATGGTTCTTGGCTTTTCTCCAATGTACTGTTTCCATTTTTTAGTATACTTTGGCATAGTTTATGACCACCAGTGGCTCTCAGTCTCTCTTGGGGATGATATGGAGACTTTAGGGTTTTTTTTTTAACTCATACAGTAATTCATCTCTAATTTTGCATGCTTCATTTTAGAATGTTAATTTCCCCTTTTTTATACTCCTAAACTGATCAAAATCCTTGTTTCCTAAGTCATTTATATTGTTAAGGTTTACCCACAGGTTATTCCTTTTTTAATTCACCATTTGCAGCATTTATTTTCTTTCTGAGTTTAGCTTTCTTCTTCCTGAAGTACAACCTTTAGCATTTTTTAGTCTCTTAGTGGGCATCTCAAATTTTGCCTGTAATTCTTTATTATACTCTCATTTTTGAATGAACATTTAGGTGGGTATAGAATTCTATTCCAGGCTGACACTTATTTTCCCCCAAAATGTTGATAAGATTTTATTGTTTATTGGTTTCCACTAGTGCTGTTGGAGAAGTAACTTCTGGTCTGAGGTATTTTCATTCTTAGCTAATCTGTCCTGTTTCCCCTAATTGTTTCCAAGACCTCCTCCTTATCTTCAGTTTCTTGCATTTTTCACTAAGATATCTAGATTTGGATTTATCTTTATTTTTTCCACACATAACCTATTGTTACTCTTAGTAGAAACATTCATGCTTTTTCTGCAATTCTATACAATTCTCAAACAATATCATATCTTGCCTCTCCCCGTTTTATCTGTCCTCTCCTGGGGAATCATTATTAGATACATGATGGGATGCCACAATCTCTCCAGTTCCCATCTCTTTTGTTCTCTTTTTTGTACTATGGGTATTTTCCTCAGATTATTTTTTTATCACCTGGTCTCTCTAAAGAAGTAGTGTGTTTAATTTGTTGTTTAACTTGTCCATTGAGTTTTCTATTTCAATGACTGTTTTGTTCATTTACAGAAGTCTTACCTGCCTGTTCTTTCTTTCACAGGGTAGTTTTCATATGTTTCCTATTTCTTATTTTACGTCTACAATCACTCAACAAATATTTTACTTCATGTTTCCATTATTCAAAGTGCTGGGTGTTCTAAACCAGTTTCCTTGGTCTACTGACATTGCTCATGGTCAGCTTGACTGTTACATAAGAAGTTTGGTAAAAGGTTAAGAAAACACTTTGAGACCAGAATACGTGGGTTTGAATCTCGACTTTGCTATTTGTTAGCTGAGTGACCTTGAACTAGTTACATAAACTCTTTATGCCTGACTTTCCTCAAATGTTAAATAAGCATATTAGTAGCAATTATCTTATTGAGATACTATGTATTAATGTTATAGTTACAATAATTAGAATGAGCCTGACCCATAAGAATTACTAAAAAAAAATACTGGTTTTGTTATCATCTTCATTAGGATCACCATCTGGTTTGTGAACTCATCTTCAGCGGGACTTTGTCTTTCTGAATCCTGTGAATCCTCGTGTGGCAGGGAATTCCTTTTTGGTGATTTTCTATTTCTCTCAGGCATCTCAGGAGGATGTCCTGTCTGGATTCATGTTATATTTTAATTTATAGAGCTTGTATTGCAGAATGAAGTGGCAGCATAAATGGAACGCCAGAGCCTGAGGGTCAGTAGGCTCACAGTGTTTGAGGACGCCTAACAAACAGTAACTAGAAATAGTAAATCTATCAAAAAAGTTTACCATCCAGTTATAAACATAGAAGTCCTTGCCTCTATAAAACTGGCAGTAAGACAGGCCAAGAGAAGTGTCCTTTTACCAGCAGATAGAAAGAAAGGAGAATGCTGAAGTAAAACATGTGCAATTCATTTCCCAAACTCCTAGTTAGAAAAGATGTACTTCCTCCCCTGAAAGATGAGGGCTCTGGAGAGGACGCTGGAGTTATACTAAAGGAAGCCCCTCCCCATGGAACCATGAAGCCAAGGGAAAGAAGGTTCCCCCAGCTATCATGTACCTAACCTGCCAACTGCTCATCAGAAATTTAAATGGCTTCCAGGACAATGTGTGATGTGTGTGTGTGTGCTGTTTTGTGCTACCTTGGCTAATGTGTGGTTTTTATAAGTCTACACTTTTTCATAGCCTATAGCCTTCCCAAGAGTTTTGCAGAGTTCCTAGAAGCTTGGGCACTCAGCTAAAGGGTTTTTGTGATTTTAAATTCAGCAGTGGGACTTTGTGAAAATCATTTCACTTTTTTCGGATCCTGCTTCCCCATCTCAGAAATGGGCATAATATTTCTACTGCCTCACAGAACTGCTGCCCATATATATAATAAGTGAGCAAGGGCTTAGGACAACCTGATGTGGTTAGTTCCCAGAAATGTTATTGAGTTTTGTTGCTATTATTTCATCCTCACCACAGTCTAATGGGTACTATTGTTATTCTCATTTTTTCCATGCAGAAACTGAGGCTAGGTTCATGAAGCTGGTAATGAGGCAGCCAGGACAGGAATTGAGGTCTGTCTGACTCTGGAGCCTGGACTCTAAGCCGCTACTGGGTTGAATAGTATCCCCTCCAAATTAATGGAATCTCAGTGGAAATCACCAAAAAGTCCAATATGGATAAAGAAAATGTGGTATGCATATACAATGGGATACATTTCAGCCTTACAAAGGAAAATTCTGCTGTATATGACAACATTGGTGAACCTTATGGACACTGTGAGCCATAGTGAGGACATTATGCAAAGTGAAATAAATAAGCTACAGAAAGACAAATGCTGTGTGATTTCACTAGAAAAGCTATGCAAAAGTGTCAAATTCATATAATTAAAGCATGGAATGGTGGTTGTCAGGGCTTGGGGGAGGGGAAAATGGGTGGTTACTAATCAATGGGCACAAAATTTCAGTTGCGCAAGATGAGTAAGCTCTAGATCTGCAGTACAACATTGTGCCAGCAGTAGACAATAATGTGTTGCACACTTACACACTTATTAAGAGGGTAGATCTCTTGTTAAGTGTTCTGACCACAATAAAATAAAATAAAATAAAAATTCATGGAACCTTAGAACATAACTTTATTTGGAAATAGGTTATTTGCAGATGTGACTAGTAGGATGAGAACATAATGGATTAGGGTGGGCTCTAAATCCCACATGACCTGTGTGCCCTTGTAAGAGGAACAGAGACACCGAGATAGACCCAGAGAGAAGGGCTCGTAAAGATGGACAGAGGCAGATATTGGAGCCGTGCATCGACAAGCCAAAGAAGGCCAAGGATTGTTGGCAACCCCAGACATAGGAAGGATTCTTCCTTAGGACCTTCAGAGGCAGTACTGTCCTGAGAGCGCCTCAGTTTGGGGCTCGGACTCCAGAACTGTGAGAAATTAAATGTCTGTTACCTCAAGCTGCCCCAGTGTGGTACCGTGTTATGCTGGCCCTTGGAAACCAAGACAGGCACTACACACCCTGCAAGGTTATTTTTAACTTTAGCTCGTGAAGCTCACAATGAGGAGTTTTCTCACTTTTCAGTAGGAGTCAGACTTTACACCCCAATGTGCAGATTTTTAAAATGGCAGAGCTGTAGAAAGGGCTCGTCAAGATGCACGGAGGGTAAGAGAGGCCTTTGCCTTTGGTGGTTGTGGACTCTGGGCAAAATCTATCATCATCAACATCACCAAAGTGATTCTGGACATTACTGTGCCAAGCACTGTGCTAAGCAGACCAAGTGCAGTCTCGCCTATGGTCCTCAGTGTACATTTTGGGGTAGATACGATTATCCCCACTTTATGGAGAAAACACAGCTCAAAGCATAAGTAATGCAGCACCCGAGGATGCAGGGTAGCCAGGCCAGGGCGCTCATCTCACGCCCTTAAACGTCAGAACTGATGGACGGGAGCTTTGAGGGAAGCTTCTGTGAAAGGAAAATGGCTGGAACCAGTCAAAACCTCGTTTGCATTTCATAGTCTCCATTATATCAGATGAGGATGAAAATCACTCCAATCATCTTGAGTCCAGTACACTTTGAATGGCTGGAACTAAGTCAAATCAAATTTCTGTTTTCAGCTTGAGGGAAAAAAAGAAAAAGTAATGAAAAACAGGGAGGAAAGAAGTAAAGTGCTTTTTGCTTTACTTTTCCTTGTTAGTTTGGAATCAGAGGCTTATACTACTATTTGTCTATTCCACTTAAAGAGTAATTTATTGAAGTGATGTCAGAGGGTGTTTCTGTGGCTCTAGGCAAAATTTTTCATAGAGGAAGGGTTGGCAAAACACAAACTTTAAAACTACAGGGAAAATTACAATTTAGTAAATACCCTCTAAGTGCCCTCTCTACTTTATGTATATTTTCATATTGATTCTTACTACAACCTGCAAGGTCAGCATCAAATATCCCTTCTTTAGATGATAAAAGTGGAGTTTGGAGATGTTATGTGATCTGTCTGAAGTGACAAAATGCTCATCTTTTTTATTCTGAAAGATACTTATAATTAATATTCCAGAATGTTCCAGAAACCATTTTAAGGATTTAACATAAATTGGCTCAGTTAGTCCTCACAGCAACCCTTAGAGGTAGGTTCTGTTATTATCCCCATTTTAAAATGGGGACATTGAACTGGGTTCAATCACTGTCCCAGGTCACCACATGGCAGAACCGGGATTTGAACCCAGGTGGCCTGGTTCCTATGCTCTGTGATTTTTACCCTCAAACAAGGATCGTGCGGCAGAAGTAGTAGGAGCAGCAATTACAGTAGAATAGTAATAAAAAATAATGTGTAACTAGGTTAAGAAATTTTTGTTGGAATTTTTCTTAAAAGGTCTGTGTGGGACTTGAGAGCATGGGGTGTGGATGAGTAGGTCAGAGGCTAGAGGTAGGAGAATTCGTATTTTCAGATAGGGAGGAGTGGGGTGAAGAGGGGACGTGGAGAGGGAGAGAGGGCCTGGGAGAAGATATGAGCTTTATCTTTACTATATCTTCACTATAGCTCAACGATGTTGGGAGGCAATTTGAAGAAGGACCCAGATGCAATGCTGGGCAGATGCAATGCTGGAGGAAGCCGGAGCCCAGGTGAAGAGTTGATCAGGAGAATGGAATTGCCCAGTAATGGGAGAAAATCTGTGAGAGAGACTCAGAGTTGGTGAGGCCTTGGCACTGGGGTTGGGGGAGCTGAAAACAGTATTGCCCAAGTTCTCAAGGGGCAGGAAAGCCCATCGGCTCACTTGCTGAGTTGCAGATGGTATTCAGATCCAAAGCAACCAATGCAGTTAGTTTTTAATTAATCTTGTTTTGTCTTTGATTATATCATTTCCTTGACTATGCCCTGCTTTCTTTTAGCTGAGGACTTGGGGATAGAGACATTGGGAAGAACATGAGCATGCTTCCAATGATGCTGCGTATCACCACTTAATGTGCATCATGCAGTTCAGCTTGAGAAAAACCAACACTACAATGCAAGGATAATTATCCCAATTCGAAGTTAGGGGAATAAGTTTCAAATAGGTTTAGTGACCTCCCTAAGATAATTCTGCTAAATGACTCACCCAGAGATAAAATAACTTGCCTAGGAAATTAAGTGACCTGCCTAAGAGGTTGACCAAGAGGTTAGATGACTCCGGTGTTTCTGGCTCCAAAGTCATGCTTGAAAGTCTTGCACTGTCTTCTCCTGTTCCAGAGCTTCCCTCTGTCCCTTCAGCACCCAACACAGAGCTGAATTCTTCCTGGGCACTGAATGCAAGAAGTTTCTCTGGACTGTGTAACTGGGAGATGACCAAGTTCAGCTCCAGGATGGGCCTTTACCATTTTCTCCCAACTGTGTATCCAGGAATGTCCCTGGATATCCTGGAAATGGAAACCAAACAAACACCCAGCTTAGTTCAGGTAGCAATTTTACATCTGATAATGCCAGTTCCACATGATACCCTCCCAGGCTCTCAAGGTCCCACTCAACAGGCGTCCTCACTTGATTGGATGTCTTACTTTTTCTCTGGGTGGTGGAGGGGCCTTAACAGTCAGGTCATTCCTTGACCAGGTGTCTGCAGAATATGGAATCACTGCTGTACTGTCCCACTTGCCTATCTTGAGATCCAGCAAAGAGGTCTGGGCTTTAGTTAGTTTGTTTTCAGGAAAATGGCAATGTTGAATATGTCGTGAATTTGTAATGAATGTATTTTAGAGAGACTTTAAAGTTCCTACCAGAGGGGAGGAGAAATCCTGAGTTCAGAGATAAATACCTGCTTTAGAGTCCTGGCTTTGTCTGCCTAGCTGGACTCTTGAATATATTCTTACTCTCCAAAGCTTCTATTTCCTTCATTGTTTCAAACAAAAAAATGATAATAACCACCCTCCAGTGAACACCCACCTGGAGCTGTGTGATGAGGGAGACAGGCAATCATTTGCAGCCGGGGTCCCACCATGGTTGCCTCAGTGGCTTCCCTCCAAACCCACATGCATGTTCATGCTGCTCCACCACCTTTTCTCCACACAACAGCTGGAAACACACGGAACCATGGATCAGATCCTGTCCTTCTCCTGCTTCAGGTCAGGTAGCAAGCACGCTGCATTCTGCAAGAGGTGGACAAGAGCTAGTGCCTGGCAGAGTCTGCTGGGGTCAGTTTAAGGAGCCCCAGCTCTGAGTGGTGCCCTTCACCCTTCTCCCCAGCCTCACTCGTCAACACAAAGTGCATGATGAGGGCCTTCGATCCGGGCTAGTGAGAACTGGGCTGGGAAGCCTTGTCTGAGGCTTCTCATTAATATGGAAAATTCTGTGCTTGAGTGGGAAAAGGGTACAAAATAAAATATTTTTTATACAAAATTATAAGGATGTGGCTTCTTTGATTAATAAAAGTTCAGAAAATATATTATACATACACATACATAAGGCATATATCATTATGTAATTTCATTTGAAATAATATATGCCATTGAAAAGCACTATTGAAATGTGGAGAGAATTTCATAAAATATACATATTTAAGTATGAAAAGGAAACAGTAAAAATGAGAAGAAACGGAAAGAAGAAAAGAACTCCCTGTGCTGAGTAATTTACATACTGACAGCAAGTTTCTTTGAATGGAACATACAAATGTATGTAAATTGGGCTGACTATTTAAGAAAAAGATATGCAAATATATGTCCACAGAATTCTGCCACTGTTCTCATTGAAGTAGAATAGCAAGAAGCTTAATTTTCACTCAAATTATTTTTCTTCTTTTCAGAATGTCCCGTCAGGAAACTGTAGGACCAAATTCTTGCCAGCCTAGCGTTTTTGTCATGCAATCATCCATGTGTCCATCTTACGTGAACACGCCAATCATAGACAGGACGCTGGAGTTACACAGATGAATAAGACGCAGAAGGCTCTGGTCCCCCAGGAGCTCAGAGTCTAACACATGCACGGATTCTCAGGATGCACCATTGGGTACATGCCCTCAATGTACAGCTGCACTCACTGGGACACAGACGTCATCAATTCAGTTGTAATAAAATGGGAGCGGTGGGTCTGAAGGGCTGAGAGCTACTCTTCTGCAGCTTCTGGGATCCCTCATCCTGTCCTGGCCATCATGCGCTGCTTTGTCAAGTCTCCCACTTTTCCCTGAGTTTCCTCCTCTTACTGCCTCTAGTCCATTGTTTCTTAGTCCCCATTTTAGGTTCAGCACCATCATGTGTCTCCTGATTGTCTTCAGTCCCAGCCAGGTTGTTAGGAGGGAGGCAAGATCTGTGCATCCCTTTCTAGGTCAATCCTTCCATGATTCTATACCGAACTTAACACAGCAGGGGCACAGGGAGAAAACTAAAAGAACAAAGGGAAGAGAAAAAGGAAACTGAATACTCTGGAAGCATTAGCTTTCAAAAAGTGTGGGCTTTTGGAAGGCAGAAGTGAATTCAAAATCCTGTTTGGTCCCTTCTTAATTAGATGACCATGGGGAGGTCACCACCACTTTGGAACAAACCAGAGGGAACAGACCTATTGAAGGGTTGTGTGGAGGAATGAATAAAACCAATAAGTAAAGCAAGTTTGCATTTCCATTCCAGAAACTTCTTTCAAACTCCAGGCTCACATAAACAACTGGCTACCTGACATCTTCACTGGAACACCTAAGACTAATCTCAAAACACAACAAAAACTGAATTTCTGATCTCCCTATGACTGTTCCATACATACCCTTACCTAAACCAGTTGATGACCACTCTGTCTTTCTAGTTGCTGGAGCCAAAAACCTTGGAGTCACCTCTGACGCCTTTCTTTCTTTCTCATCACACATTTTATATGCAAGAAAACCTTGTATCCACCTTCAATATACAGCCAGAATCCAACCCTTTTTCCTAACTCCACTGCTACTGTCATGCTGGCAGTAGCCTTCCTATCAGTGTCCTACTTGTGTAGCCCCACAGAGCAGAGGAGACAGCATGAGCCTTCCACACCATAAGCCAGGCCATGTCACTTCTCAAAACCCTACAATGGCTCTGCATTTCACTCAGTGTAAAAGCTGAAGCCTTTGCAGTGGCCCACAGGCCTGGAAACAGCCCCTCACTTCCTCTCTGCTCTCCCTGGCCCTTGCTCTCTCTGATCTGGTCACACTGGCATCCTCTCTGCTCCCTGAATATGCCAGACCTATTGCCATCTCTTTGCCCAGCTTATCCCTCTGCCTGGCGCCCTCTTTTCTATGTAGTTTCATGACTCATTTATCTACCTCCTTAAGTCTTTGCTCAGATGTCACCTCCATGAACCCTCCTATGACCTCTGAATTTCATATCACAGTTCTCTCCCCAGTTCTCCCCTCCTTGTCCTGTTTCATGTTTTCTTCTTAGCAAAGTATTACCTGCCTCTTTCTAACAAGCTAGAAAGCATTTTGATTTATTGTTAATTGTATGCTTCCCCCTCCATTATTGAAGCTCCTCTTGAAGCAGGGATCTTGGTTGGTTTTGCCCATTGATGGGCCTAAATCTGTGTCTAGGAATGTAATAGGATCTCCTCAAATATTTGAGTGAGAGCCCCTTGCCTAAAGCAAGGGCCCTAGTATAATTAGATTTCTCTCTCCTGCCTTGACTTCAGATGAAAAGCTATATCCAATTAAAGATACGTAAGTATTAGGGATATAATGGGTAAATGATGACTGTATTTAACGCTGCTGTTTGATATATAGGTAAGTTTGGGAAGTCAAGCCTAGGAGTTCTCATCACAAGGAGAAATCTGTCTTCTTTTCTTTTTATTGTGTCTACAGGAGATGATGGATGTGAACTAAGGATACTGTTCTAAGCATTTCCCAACGTATGTAAATCAAATCATGCTAGAGACCTTCAACTTAATCAGTGCTATATGCCAATTATGTCTCAATAAAGCTGGAAAAAAATGAAAAGCTATAGAATGGTTGTTAGGGTCAAGAAAGGAAATGGCCAGCTGCCATCTTCCCTCCTCCCTTGCTGTGACAGGACCCGTCCGGTCCGGAAGATTATCAGTGTCCCTTTTGCGACACTGCCCACGTGGAGGGTTCACCCTGGGTCTCGGCGTGGGTCACCTCTCCTTGGGGCAAATGCCATGCTTCCTCCTCGTCCTCATGCCAGACGCCAAGTGCCACTGCATCCCGTGAATGGGGATGTGGTACTGCTCACCAGGACAACGCCGAATCCTCTCCTCTGTTTCCTCTTCTCGGGGGCAGATGTTGTCACTCAGCCTCTGAGTTTCACGGTTTCTCTGTGTTAAGGGGATTTTTCTTTGCCTAAGTGTGAGAAAAGTTTCATCCTTCCTGGTCACATCCACACAGCTTCCCAGCCTGTTCCGGCTTGTCTCTCTCTCTGACTGGCTGTGCCCGATACAAGGTCTTGGGAAAGACCGAATCAACGATGGATCGTGAAGAACAGCACCGCCCGTCATCTCAGTTCACAAAGCACCTTCCGATTTGTTTATTTATTCATTTTTCTCAAAGTGGGTGGTTTAATGGCAGTTTCTCGACCTGCTTGTGATGGTTGAAAGTAAATGGCATTCAGAATGAGACAGCCTTGCATTGAAATCAGAGCTCGTCCACTTCTCAGCTGTGTGATCTTGGTGTCCCTCGTGGCCTCTCTGAGCCTTATTAGGGTCAGGACTAATGACAGAGAGATCACAAACTGTATCATCCACACCTAGATACTTTTGAGCTTGAAAGTGAGTACCTTTAACACTTGTATGAGGACACAGAGCATGCTGGCTCTGTTCTGGGACTATCAGATATATGACCACTGTTGCTAACACTAATACTTCCACCACTTATAATAGTAATGCTAAAATAATACAATATCAACCACTTCTGACAATAATAATACTAATGAAAGCACTTATATCACCAAGTGACTGTGAGGATTAAAAAATATATGTTAAAAGCATTTGCATACCATCAAATGTTATGTAAATGTTCATTGTTTAATTAAAACCTGGAAGAGAAATTAGGTTAGATCATTCCTGAACAGGTAACAACTGAGGTACAGAGGTGTTAATGGGCTTTTTCAGAGATACCTGGTGGGCAAAAAGCAGAGCGGGGCTTCTAACTTTCAGTTTATAATAGATGTTTCTGTCTCCTTTTTGGCAACATTCGGAGGTATGTTCTGTTATCCACCAGGAGGCGAGCCCTGGCTCTCAAGTCAGTGATGACCTCCTTGCAGGCAGAGCCTGGTTCTTGTCTGTGTGCTCTAGTACTTTCTGGAGCAGCAGCACCGTGAGCAGGCTTGATGGATGGAGTGATGACCAGATAAGCTGGAGAGTACGGCTCAGAAGGAATGCTGTGTACGACAGGTACTTTCTCTGTCCCCTAGACGGCAAGTACAGGGAATGACTCAGGATGTAAGCTACACCAGGGTAAGAGACTCTATACAAGCTGGCAGTGTCAGAAGCCAGGAATGGTGGCCTTAGCTTCTATCTAGTCTGCTGACATCCATGTTGCCAATTTTTAGTACAATGCTTGTACTTAGCAGGTTCTTAACAAATGTTGAATGACTCAATGTCCACAGTGGAGGTCTATTGGACATAAAAAGGAACATGTGGTTTTTCCAGAAATCAAATGGTTATGAACTTTGGCCAAGAGAACCAAGTGCCTGGAAAAGGCACGAGCAGGTGGTAGCACACAACACTGGCTCTGGACATGCCCCCTGATGTGTGGCAGCCCTGGAGTCTGATGGACGGCCTCCTGTATGGCTGATCTTCCCGAGCAGGAGATCCGGTGCATGTCCTTTTGCCCTGGGTTGACCTGAGACTTCTTAAAGGTTTAACACAGCTCTTCCCAAAGGGCTAGGTATACCAGGATCCCAGTCTCTGTGTGTTCCACACAACTGTCCTTCCCCTTTTCACCTCTGCTAATTTAGCTTCCTGTAAAAGTTCAACTGAAGGAATCCCTAGAAAATTTTGTACATCAGACACATATAACTATTCCCTGATCAATGTAAAGAACTCGTACAAAGTCAGACTAGATCAGCATTTTCCCAATTAGTATCCCACAGAACACTGGCTGTTCTGTGACAAAGGTCCTATGGATAATAAGATGAGAAGATGTGATATCCTATTTTTCCCCACTAACAGACTCCCAGTGTGCTTCAGAGGCTCTGGGAGTCTTTCCACAGAGAAACCTGGTTAACTTGTGGAACACAATACTCCCTGCATTTATTTTATTCCCAACCTCCCATTCCCACTTAATAGCCTCTCGTAGTTTCAGTATTTAGTATAACACGTATTGTGAAATGCTGGGTTGGGACCACTTCCTGCGTTCTTTTCAACACTGAAATTCTACTGATCTATTTCAAGAGAGCAGCCAGTAGCCTATCTGGAGAACCTTGTATAAATGCTGTTGCTTCCTAACCCATATTTGGCTGATTTTTATTATGTTTTAATGGCTAAGTTTAGGGTGTTGGCATGGATTATGCAGAAAACGTGAACCATTCTCATCAAGAGCAGTGGTCTCTAAGAAGCTGTCCAAATGATGGACCATTGATATGAACCCTGTGTCTGCTCATCGTGAGGAAACTGTTTAGAAAGAGAACTTCTGCCTCAGAGGAGGCCCTAAGATGCGTGAGGTTTGCTGCTCAAGATGACTCAGCAGAGGATGAGACTGGGGTGCTGTTTACTCCATTCCAGTGGCTGGTATGGGGCCGAGGAAAGGCTGTGTTAGTGGTCTTGCCTGCAAGCCTCTGAGATCCTCAGACTGTAAGAATTGGCACCTTTCAGGAAAGAGACTTTAAATAACCCAGAGCAGGAAGCCTGTGTTCCAGCGGGTTGTTCTCCCTTTATTTCTCACTTTGTTAGGTCATCCTTATCAGCCTTATTACTGCCTTCTAAAATTACCTGGCCCAGCTTCTCCAGGCCAATGCAGTGGAGTTTCAGTGGTGACACAAGTCAGGGATACAGGATAAAGGGCACTCAACTCGGTTTTCCACATGGCAGAGCTGTCCCCTAATTTGCAGTTCATTGTACATCATGCCAGGACACTTATCCTGGCCAGTGTAGCAGTTTCCTGTCTTTGCCAGAAACAGGCCTCTGTGGAGATGACTATCTCAGGTTGGATTCAGAACTATACTGTGGGAAGCAAATGGTGGAGAGAAGGGAACACCAGTGAAAGTGTCGGACCCGGATGACCTGGCTCCAATGCGGGCCCTGCAAACTCCCAGCCCGGGCTCTGAGCAGAGGTCTGGGCCTTTGGAGATTCAGATCCAAGCTTGCTTTCAGGAAACTTACATTCTCATGGCCCAGAGTAGACAGTGCATAAGCAAAGAGGTGAATATGAGAATTTCAACTGGTTACAAATACAGTGAAGAAACAAAATGTAAAGAAATAAGAGAAAGTCCATGGGGATGGGAGTGCGGTGGCTAATGCGCGATCTGAGAAGGCCTCCTGAAGAGGTGGCATTTGAACTAAAAGCTGAGTGACAAGAAAGAGCACCCATGGAAGACCCAGGGGCGGTGCCCTCCGTGCGGAGGGAACAGTAAACAACGGCCCTAACACAGAGGTGATGGGGGCAGATTCAAGAACAAAAAGATGCCCAGTGCGGCTGGAGTTTATGGTGTGGGTGGGAGGCAGGATGTCTTTACCTGTGTACAGTTTGAAGTCACTGAGAATTTTGAGCAAAGGTATCATATGATGTTATTTGCTCTTTGAAAGGCTAGTTGTAGCTGTTTGGAGATAGGTATCAGGGGAAGTGGGGAGAAGAGCAGAAACAGTGAGACCAGGTTGATAAAGCAGAGTGGGTGGGGTAGGGGTGTCCTGGCCTTGTGGCAGCACAGATATCAGCATCCCAAATAGGCGATGAAGGGCTTGCCTCTCACGTAGTCAATACGTGCTGGCTAGTTAGTATGACATCAGTATCTGATGTCTCTTCAGCTCCATGTTCCACAGAGGTCCAGTTGTTTTCACGTTTTTTGGGTAAAAAGGGGGCAAAATATTGCCCTATTTCTGGAAGTCAACTCTTAGGTCCAGGGGGTTGACAGTGGTCAGAGATGCTGTGGGTAAGGGAAGGATATGTCAGGGAAGCTTCTAGAAACCCCAGTCGTCCTCCTGGTCACTTGTCATGCCCACAGGCTTACCTTAGGAGAAAAGCTGGGCTCTAATCAACACAGGAACTAGCAGGCCCAGAGAAACTCATGGACATGTTCTCTTACAGGCTGTTACTGTGCCTGTTGGGGATGTGTATAATTGTCTATAAATAATACCTCCCAGGTCTGCTCCCTTACAATAAATCACTTTAATCTCCAATGAATCTTGAATCCTTTCACATTTTTAATGAAGGGCTGTATTTTTAAAACACTTATTTTATCTAGCTCAAAAATCACATGAGCAAAATTACCTTTAGCTGTGTTTTCCTCCGATTTATCCACATCTGACTGAGTCCAAGGCTCTGCTCAATAACAGACTGCATCCTCAGGCCTTCCTTATCTGTCATGATGACTGTGTACCTTTGCTCTGATGCCCTTCCCATCCCCTGCCTTCTCTAACTGTAGAGAAAGATGAGGAAAAAGAACAGGCATTCTAACCAATAGGACATCGATCATTGCTTCTTTCTTCAAAGAATATTTTAGCATTACTGCTACCCCCAAAATATGAGTCTTTGGCATAAGGATTATTTTAGACTGATTATTTTTAAGAAACAGCAGACACAGGAAAAGCTCTGTACTTGAGCAGAAGTTACCCTTTGTAAGACACATATGCACGGATAAGGGAAATCCCCTGTGTCCGAGTGTCTCCCTCTTCGTACAAGGAAGAGAAGGAGGCCTAAATGTCCAGAAGCTTTATCAGTGGAAAAGGCAAGGCTCTGAATCTGCACAAACTGCCCTTGTTTACCGCTTTTTCCTGATAGCCTCCCTTACCGGTTCCCCACCCCCAACATCTTCTTTGGTTTTTAGATGAAGATGGCATTTAAGGTGATGGGTTGGGCCATTTGGGGTAGTTACTTAGCTCTTCTGGGTCTTTCCCATGTATACAGGAGGTACACATATGATTAACTCTGCTTTCCTCTTAGAAATTTTTTTTAGCTACAAAGGACAGACCAGCTAATCATCTAGCAGAATGCATTTCCTGCAGAGACATAGGATGGGTCTCAAGTATGTTTAGTTATTTGAATGCTAATTTCAATATATCAAAACCCTTGTTTTCCTGCTGTCTTCCTTACCTGTGCTGTGTCTACTGTATTCCTACAACTTTAAGAAGCAACAATACAGCAAGAATTTTCCTAGTTTATCCACACAGGAGTGGAAGTGGATTTATTTATTGTTTTGCTACTATGTTTACATAAGAGAGACAAGCAGCAGGTGTCCTGGCAAGAACAGTGGATAGGGAGGCAGGAAACCTCAACTTCAGTTCTGGCTCTGATTCAAGGAAAGGCATGACCTTGGGCCAGTAACACCAACTTTCTGGATCTCATTTTTCCTTTTTTGAGATGGCATAAACTTGATCACTAAATCTCCACCTGATGCTGACGTTGTGGGACACTAGGCTATAACAGCTGACTTATTTGAGGGCTGGTAATAGAGCCTGAATTTCTACGACACGTTAAAAACATGTATTGTGGAATTCCACTTATACGCACACACACACACACACACACACACACACACACACACACACACACAACCTCACAGCTTTTTAAAGAGAAACAAAGAGAAGGTCACTTAATCTCCTCTTCAAACCAACTGAATCAGGCTACTAGACTAGGTTAATTTGGGAAAGACCAGAGAAAATTACAGGCATTGTGAAATACTTAGAGAAAGGAATCCAAATAGAATTCTGGCCACTTGGATGAGTGAAATGGATGAGTACAAGAGTTAGTAAGTGTCTACCTCTCTGCAGGGAAATGGGGTTTACAGGCCCCACTCAGCAGGGGCAGAGGGGCGGGCAGAGAGCAGAGCGCGCAGCTCCAGAGGCCTCCTGAAGGGGGGCGCACGTGGCTGAGCACCGGCTTGGAATCCTGACTGCCCTAACCACAGGCCTCACTCACTGTCCAGGAGCCTCCCCGACTGGAAGGGCTCAGGGAGGTGTGGGGCATGGTGATCAAAACAAAGACACCCCTCCTGCCTGTTGACGGGGTGCACCTGGCAGCCTGGCCATTGCAGCCATCCCTCACTTTTGCCATCATTTCTCCTCCCCTCCAACTCTGTAAAGCAGGTACCTCCAGGCCACTCTTACACATGAAAGCGTGGCTCGAGTGGCCTGGAATTTGCCCAGCGTCACCTGGCTGAGACTTGGTTTGAGCCTGTGTCTGGCTAAAGACAGGCCTGCGTTCTTTCCATGGAGCCGCCCAGCTTCTCCCATGTGGCCCCTCCCTTCACCACCCTTCTGTACCTTTCAACTGGAAATGATTTCATGTTTTATCAGGTCCTCAAGATCCTTCTGAAAGCCCTTGATGAGAATTATTTGTGTCTTTATTAAGAGTAAGAAGACCTACAGGTTTTATTTCTAGTCTGTGAGGAGGGAGAATTTAAAAGAAAGGAGAAAACATAGGAAAATGTTTTCATGTTTCTTCCTGTGGTCCGGTTGGATTTCTGAGGCTTAAAAAATGTGTCTTCCTTTTGCTCCTAGAATAAAATCCAAACCCTTTCCTAGGCCCTACCAGGCCCTACATGGTCTGGCTTCCGGCTACCTCTTGTCATAAGCACGGACTATTCTCAGCTTTGCCAGTCCTTCCCAGCCCCAGGACCATGTTCCGTGCCTCAGACATACAGAGATTGCTTCCACATCAGGACTCTTCTCCTGGTGCTGTCCGCCTCCTTGGACTGCCTGTTGGGCTCCGCCTACTTCTCCCCAACTACCTCCCCTAAGATCTTTTCATTTAAGTGTCAACTTAGCCTGACACCAACTCAATTACCTCAACTACAGTGGCCACACTCAAAACCGCCATGTTCTTTTTTCTTTCAAAATGCTAATTAATAACTGAAATTATCTGCATATGTTATTTCCCATGACCTTCATGGAAAAAAGCATGGTAAGAATCATCACTTCATTTTGCAAGTGGGAAGACCTCAGACTCAGAGAGCTAGAGATCTGTCCCATCTCAAGATGAGACTCAAACTAGTCCACTAGACCCAAAGGTCTGTCCGCCACACATTACTTCCTGCCCTGGGGAATTATACTTGTTAGGTGCTTACATTAGTTATCATCTATTCCTATTATGATTACATATTTTTACATTGCTCTCCACATCATAAATTTGGTAGAGGTAGTTAGAGCAGATACTTTTTGTGCATCTTCACAATATTTGAATGTGGTGATATAAAGTCAATGCTGAGTGTGTGAGCAAACCAGTTAGTGTCTCTGTGGCTGAACACCCTTCAGATTCACAGCTGTATTTGCACCCCCTTGGTTATTGTGAAGGGTAGGGTTTATTCACCTCTGCAGCTCTGGGACCTTATACAATGCTAGGCACAGAGTGAATGTTCAGCAGTTGTTCATGGGATGAAGTTGTGGTGACTTGAGTGTTGTCCTCATTAAAAGCGACATTTTCCGAATTACCTATAAAAAACATTTTCAGTCCAGAAAAGCTGTTAAACACAAGATACATGCCAAGAAGTTCTTCTAGATTTAAGACTGAGATGATGCTCCATGGGGAAAATTTTAACTGTGGTTGCCTCTGGGCTGAATGCTGCCTGCTTCTTGTTGGTAACTAAGAGTGAAAGCTGCCCCCATATTTTCATTTCATGACATGATGGTCCCATGGCAGAGGGGGAGGTATGTTTCCAGACAAGATAAAAACCCCCCAAGAATCCTCCTTCAGGGCAGGATGAATATACATGCAGTGTTATGGTCACTCTAAGGAGATATAACACTAAGATAATCAAATGTAAGAGAGAATGTGACCAATTCACACTAGATAATTTTGGGGAACATTTCAGAATTGAAGGGAACTTGAGCAAAATTGCTTTTTCCCCCTCAAGTGACCAGGAATGGCTTGAATGGCAGTATCTGTTTTGCTGCACACATGATAGCCTTTTACTGACTTCCAGAGATGTATAGCGATGTGTCTAGAGGATTCTATTGTAGCAGAAAACGGGGAGGACCCATGGATTGAGAATCAGGAGAGGACACTTGTGGATCACTGATTCTTAAGGTCAGTGTGGTGTCTGATTCCAGAAACTTCTGTTGTGCTTTGCTAAACTGGAATTGAAGAAGCAGAGGGGAGCTTAATATGCTATGTATCCATGCAGTTGGGGAAAGCTTACAGGTCAGCTTCCGTATGGCTGAGAAATTTCAGACTCTAATTCCCAATTTTCAGTGTTTCTAGATAAAATGTGCTAAACATCAAAGATAATGAGAAAGAAAATCTTTACAGCTCTTCCCGCCCATGTGTTATTTATCCCTTTGTGGCTTAGAGGAGTTGGGAGACCAGAGAATTTGAGTGTATAGAATTTGTTCAGGTCTATTTTAAATCTTTGGTGTGAATCAGAGAAGGTCAGAGCTAGGAAGAAGCTCAGACTTCACGGAGCACTCATGGGGAGGGGAAGTGGAGCCTAGACGTGTGCCCAGCCTGGACTGACGTGCGCTGCAGGCGCAAAACACACCGGATTCCAAATACTTAGGAAGGAAACAAATGCAAAATTTCTCTTGGATAATTATTAATTGATTGTTAAGTAATAGAACAGTGGATATGTTGGGTGAAATAATGTATTTAAAATTAATTTCACCTGTTTCTTTTTACTTTTTAAATGTAGCTATTAGAACATTCTGAATGACATGTGTGACTTGCATTCTATTTCAGACAGAGCTGGCTTGGATGAGGAAAGCAACTTTCCTGGAGCCACGGGACCAGTTCAAGTTGGGACTGGAAATCAGGTGTCCTGACTTGGGCTCTTTTTCCTGCCTCTCTCTTTTCCTCCTTCCTTCCCTCAATCTCCTTGGTTCGGCCTACACACTTGGTCCATTACTAATTCTTACTATCAGTCCATGCAAGGCCACTCACTCCTGAGTCTGCATGCAGCCTCCTCTGCCCCTGCCCCCAACACCACTCATAGCAGCCAATTTTATAAGATGGGGTGACTCTAATCGGTGGGAACAGGAATCCACTCCTTATGGTTCAAGACGTGTTTGGGACATGTGTCAATTTAATAACTTGTGGTTCCTTCAGACGTGCATTTAAAAATATTTGTTCAATATTTATTTAGGAAAATTAAAGATAAACCGCAATTTTTTTTGAGGGCATCTCTCATATTTATTGATCAAATGGTCGTTAACAACAATAAAATTCTGTATAGGGGGGTCAATGCTCAATGCACAATCATTAATCCACCCTAAGCCTAATTTTCGTCAGTCTCCAATCTTCTGAAGCATAACGAACAAGCTCTTACATGGTGAACAAATTCTTACATAGTGAATAAGTTCTTACATGGTGAATAGTACAAGGGCATTCATCACAGAAACTTTCGGTTTTGATCACGCATTATGAACTATAAACAATCAGGTCAAATATGAATATTCGTTTGATTTTTATACTTGATTTATATGTGGATACCACATTTCTCCCTTTATTATTATTATTATTTTTATTTTTAATAAAATGCTGAAGTGGTAGGTAGATGCAAGATAAAGGTAGAAAACATAGTTTAGTGTTGTAAGAGAGCAAATGTAGATGATCAGGTGTGTGCCTGTAGACTATGTGTTAATCCAAGCTAGACAAGGGCATTAAAACATCCACGGGTGCAGAAGATTTCTCTCAGAACAGGGGGGGTGAGGTTCTAAGCCTCACCTCTGTTGGTCCCCAGTTTCTCACCTGATGGCCCCCCTGCGACTGTGCCTGTCTTAGGTTGTTCCTCCCTTGAGGAATCTTACCCGTCTCTGGCTAACCAGTCATCTTCCAGGGCCATACAGGGAAATGTAAAGTTGGTAAGTGAGAAAGAAGCAATATTGTTTGAAAAGGTTAGTTTTTTACTTTTTTGCAGATTTATGCCCTGTGGCTTCTATGCCCAGCATTTGTCTTGAGGTATCTTTACCACTTGGAAGAATTATGATACTCGGTAAATTCGATATGAGGCATGAGTTCTATTTAAGGGTTGTGATTAGGAAGGAAGAAGAAAAGCTATAGAAGTAGCAGACGGAAGAAAACGTGGGAAGATTATTTCTTTGACATATCTTCTTATAGTGTTAACATAAGCGTGTATAGGTTTTAAATTACTAATTAAATTGCGTGCACACATTAACATAATAGGAATACAGTTACATAACCAAAGCAGACCTACAATTACCAGCCATATCCAGTGAAACCAAGAAAACCAGTTAGGCATCCTAGGCATTTGCGAAAATTTATCTATGATACGATGGATATTGTCCAACTGTACTTGAACAGTCTGAGAGAAATCAGAGAAATTAAAACAATCCATTTCTGGGAACTGTTCATGTCCCATATTTTCTTTTAACAGTAGATAGTCTGTAGTTGTAATATTTTGGAGCGCTACAACTTGCACTTCTCCTAATTCTTGGTTGAGTTCCAACAGTATAGATCCAGTCAAATTTGTTGTTTTACTGTATGCACAGGCCAGCTTAGATATCTCCTTCTTCATTCCCATGGCAAGTCCAGAAACCGGTGGGATGAATGCAGCTACAGCTGTAGCAGTGCCTCGATCTTTGTTGAGGTTTTTTGATGATCATCTTCTGGTATGAGTCTTCCAGAGAGTGCTGCTGTTGGAAGTTCTTCTTAATATCATATCTTAGTTCATTTTCTGGGTAGCCAAATTAGGCTTTGATCCTCTGTATAAACGCAAACAGACCCTTTGCCTACACTTTGATATACCCTTTATACCACTGTGTAGAACTCTTTGGAGGTCACCACACAGGAACTGCTTTTTTTTTTTTAAGAGAAAGGAATATTATCAGAAAAATGTACCTCCATAGCCGAACATCTGACACACTTTAAGTGATCAAAATTAAGGATATTTAAAGCATGCATTAATCGTTGATTTAAAGTTAGTTTTATCCTATCAGGGAGTAATCCCCCTTTTCTTTCTTTCTTTCTTTTTTTTTTGTATAATTAATCTACACTTACATGAAGAATATTATCTTTACTAGGCTCTCCCCTACATCAGGTCCCCCCTATAAACCCCTTTACAGTCACTGTCCATCAGCATAGCAAAATGCTGTAGAATCACTACCTGTCTCCTCTGTGTTGTACAGCCCTCCCCTTTCTCCCACCCCCCCATTATGCATGTTAATCTTAATATCCCCCTTCTTCTTCCCTCCCTTATCCCTCCCTACCCACCCATCCTCCACAGTTCCTTTCCCTTTGGTACCTGTTAGCCCATTCTTGGGTTCTGTGATTCCGCTGCTGTTTTGTTCCTTCAGTTTTTTCTTTGTTCTTATACTCCACAGATGAGTGAAATCATTTGGTATTTCTCTTTCTCCACTTGGCTTATTTCACTGAGCATAATACCCTTCAGCTCCACCCATGTTGCTGCAAGTGGTAGGATTTGCCCTCTTCTTATGGCTGAGTAGCATTCCATTGTGTATATATACCACATCTTCTTTATCCATTCATCTATCGATGGACATTTAGGTTACTTCCAATTCTTGGCTATTGTAAATAGTGCTACGATAAACATAGGGGTGCATCTGTCTTTCTCAAACTTGATTGCTGTGTTCTTAGGGTAAATTTCTAGGAGTAGAATTCCTGGGTCAAATGATAAGTCTATTTTGAGAATTTTGAGGAACTTCCATACTGCTTTCCACAATGGTTCAACTAATTTGCATTCCCACCAGCAGTGTAGGAGGGTTCCCCTTTCTCCACAGCCTCACCAACATTTGATGTTGTTTGTCTTTCGGATGGTAGCCATCCTTACTGGTGTGAGGTGATACCTCATTGTAGTTTTAATTTGCATTTCTCTGATAATTAGCGACGTGGAGCATCTTTTCATGTGTCTGTTGGCCATCTGTATTTCTTTTTTAGAGAACTGTTCAGTTCCTCTGCCCATTTTTTAATTGGGTTATTTGTTTTTTGTTTGTTGAGGCGTGTGAGCTCTTTATATATTCTGGACGTCAAGCCTTTATCGGATCTGTCATTTTCAAATATATTCTCCCATACTGTAGGGTTCCTTTTTGTTCTATTGATGGTGTCTTTTGCTGTACATAAGCTTTTCAGCTTAATATAGTCCCACTTGCTCATTTTTGCTGTTGTTTTCCTTACCCGGGGAGATATGTTCAAGAAGAGGTCACTCATGTTTATGTCTAAGAGGGTTTTGCCTATGTTTTTTTCCATGAGTTTAGTGGTTTCATGACTTACATTCAGGTCTTTGATCCATTTTGGGTTTACTTTTGTATATGGGGTTAGACAATGGTCCTCCAGTTTCATTCTCCTACATGTAGCTGTCCAGTTTTGCCAGCACCATCTGTTGAAGAGACTGTCATTTTGCCATTGTATGTCCATGGCTCCTTTATCAAATATTAATTGACCATATATGTCTGGGTTAATGTCTGGATTCTCTAGACTATTCCACTGGTCTGTGGCTTTGTTCTTGTGCCAGTACCAAATTGTCTTGAAGACTATGGCTTTATAGTAGAGCTTGAAGTTGGGGAGTGAGATCCCCCCTACTTCATTCTTCTTTCTCAGGATTGCTTTGGCTATTCGGGGTCTTTGGTGTTTCCATATGAATTTTTGAATTATTTGTTCCAGTTCGTTGAAGAATGTTGCTGGTAATTTGAGAGGGATTGCATCAAATCTATATATTGCTTTGGGCAGGATGGCCATTTTGATGATATTAATTCTTCCTAGCCATGAGCATGGGATGAGTTTCCATTTGTTAGTGTCCCCTTTAATTTCTCTTAAGAATGTCTTGTAGTTTTCAGGGTATAGGTCTTTCACTTCCTTGGTTAGGTTTATTCCTAGGTATTTTATTCTTTTTGATGCAATTGTGAATGGAGTTGTTCTCCTGATTTCTCTTTCTGTTGTTTCATTGTTAGTGTATAGGAAAGCCACAGATTTCTGTGTGTTGATTTTGTATCCTGCAACTTTGCTGTATTCTGATATCAGTTCTAGTAGTTTTGGGGTGGAGTCTATAGGGTGGTTTTTTTTTTTTTTTTTAATTTTTTTATTGAGACATAATTGACCTATAATAGTGTGTACATTTAAGGTATACAATGTATTGATGTGATACACTTATATATTACAACATGATTACCACCTTGACATTAGCGAACACCTCCATCATGTCACATGATTAGCATTTCTTTTTTTGTGGTGAAAACATTTAAGATCTAGTCTCTTAGCAATTTTTTTTTTTTGAGAGGGCATCTCTCATATTTATTGATCAAATGGTTGTTAACAACAATAAAATTCAGTATAGGGGGGTCAACGCTCAATGTACAATCATTAATCCATCTCAAGCCTAATTCTCGTCAGTCTCCAATCTTCTGAAGCATAACGAACAAGTTCTTACATGGTGAACGAATTCTTACATAGTGAATAAATTCTTACATGGTGAACAGTACAAGGGCGTTCATCACAGAAACTTTCGGTTTTGATCATACATTATGACCTATAAACAATCAGGTCAAATATGAATATTCGTTTGGTTTTTGTACTTGATTTATATGTTGATCCCACATTTCTCCTATTATTATTATTATTTTTATTTTTAATAAAATGCTGAAGTGGTAGGTAGATGCAAGATAAAGGTAGAAAACATAGTTTAGTGCTGTAAGAAGGCAAATGTAGATGATCAGATGATCAGGTGTGTACCTATGGTCTAAGTATTAATCCAGGCTAGACAAGGGCAGCAAGACATCCACGGATGCAGAATATTTCTCTCAAAGAAGCGGGGGAGTGAGGTTCTGAGCCTCACCTCTGTTGATCCCCAAATTCTCACCTGATGGCCCCCCTGCGACTGTGCCTGTCTTAGGTTGTTCCTCCCTTGAGGAATCTTACCCGTCTCTGGCTAACCAGTCATCTTCCGGGGCCATACAGGGAAATGTAAAGTTGGTAAGTGAGAGAGAAGCCATATTGTTTGCAAAGGTTAGCTTTTTGCTTCTTTGCAGATTTATGCCCTGTGGCTTCTATGCCCAGCACTTGTCTCGAGGTATCTTTACCACCTGGAGGAATTATGATACTCAGTAATTTCGATATGAGGCACGAATTCTATTTAAGGGTTGTAATTAGGAAGGAAGAAGAAAAGCTATAGATGTAGCATATGAAGGAAACATGGGAGGATTGATTATTTCTTTGACATATCTTCTTGTATAGTACCTTAAGTATGTATAGGTTTTAAACTACTAACTAATTTGCACACACATATTAACATAATAGGAATATGGTGACATAAACAAAGCAAATCTATAATTACCATCCATCTCCAGTGAAGCCACGAAAACCATTTAGGCACCCTAGGCATTTGTGAAAATTTATCTATGATATGATGGATATTGTCCAACTGTACTTGAACCATCAGACAAATTAAAGCAGCCCATTTCTGGGATCTGTTCACATCCCATATGTTCTTTTAACCGTAGATAGTCTATAGTCATGAGATTTTGGAGTGCTACAACTTGCACCCCTCCCAACTCCTGGTTGAGTTCCAACAGTACAGATCCGGTCAAATTCGTTGTCTCACTGTATGCACATGCCAGCCTAGACATCTCCCTCCTCATTCCTATGGCAAGTCCAGGAGATGGTGGGCTGGATGCAGCCACAACCGCAGCATCGTCCGGATCCCTGTGGAGGCTTTTTGATGATCATCCCCTGGCACAAGTCCTCCAGAGACTGCTGATGCCGGAAGCTCCTCCTCATATCGTATCTTAGTTCATTTTCTGGGTGTCCAAGCTAGGCCTTGATCTTCTGCATAGAAACAAACAGACCCTTTGCCCACACTTTGACATGCCCTCTATACCACTGTGCAACTCATTGGAGGTCAGCACACAGTAACTGCTTTTTTTTTTTTTTTAATTAAGAGAAAGGCATAATATCAGAAAAGAGTACCTCCATAGCTGATCATCTGACACCCTTTAAGTGATCAACATTAAGGATATTTAAAGCATGTGTTGATCTTTGATTTACCAATAGTTTTATCCTGTTAAGGAGTAATCCCCCTTTTCTTTCTTTCTTTTTTTTTTTTTTAATTTTTAATCTACACTTACATGAAGAATACTATGTTTACTATGCTCTCCCCTATATCAGGTCCCCCCTAACAACCACATTACGGTTACTGTCCATCAGCTTAGCAAAATGTTGTAGAGTCACTACTTGTCCTCTCTGTGTTGTGCAGCCCACCCTCCCCTTTCTCCCTCCCCCCATGCATGCTAATCTTAATACCCCCCTTCCTCTTTCCCCCCCCTTATCCCACCCTGCCCACCCATCCTCCCCAGTTCCTTTCCCTTTGGTACCTGTTAGTCCATTTTTGGGTTCTGTAATTCCGCTGCTGTTTTGTTCCTTCAGTTTTTCCTTTGTTCCTATACTCCTCAGACGAGTGAAATCATTTGGTATTTCTCTTTCTCTGCTTGGCTTATTTCACTGAGCATAATACTCTCCAGCTCCATCCATGTTGCTGCAAATGGTTGGATTTTTCCACTTCTTATGGCTGAGTAGCATTCCATTGTGTATATGTACCACATCTTCTTTATCCATTCATCTACCGATGGACATTTAAGTTGCTTCCAATTCTTGGCTATTGTAAATAGTGCTGCGATAAACATAGGAGTGCATCTGTCTTTCTCAAACTTGATTGCTGCGTTCTTAGGGTAAATTCCTAGGAGTGGAATTCCTGGGTCAAATGGTAGGTCTGTTTTGAGCATTTTGATGCACCTCCATACTGCTTTCCACAATGGTTGAACTAATTTACATTCCCACCAGCAGTGTAGGAGGGTTCCCCTTTCTCCACAGCCTTGCCAACATTTGTTGTTGTTTGTCTTTTGGATGGCAGCTATCCTTACTGGTGTGAGGTGATACCTCATTGTAGTTTTAATTTGCATTTCTCTGATAATTAGTGATGTGGAGCATCTTTTCATGTGTCTGTTGGCCATCTGTATTTCTTTTTTGGAGAACTGTCTGTTCAGTTCCTCTGCCCATTTTTTAATTGGGTTATTTGTTTTTTGTTTGTTGAGGCGTGTGAGCTCTTTATATATTCTGGACGTCAAGCCTTTATCGGATCTGTCATTTTCAAATATATTCTCCCATACTGTAGGGTTCCTTTTTGTTCTATTGATGGTGTCTTTCACTGTACAGAAGCTTTTCAGCTTAATGTAGTCCCACTTGCTCATTTTTGCTGTTGTTTTCCTTGCCCGGGGAGATATGTTCAAGAAGAGATCACTCATGTTTATGTCTAAGAGGTTTTTGCCTATGTTTTTTTCCAAGAGTTTAATGGTTTCATGACTTACATTCAGGTCTTTGATCCATTTTGAGTTTACCTTTGTATATGGGGTTAGACAATGGTCCAGTTTCATTCTCCTACATGTAGCTGTCCAGTTTTGCCAGCACCATCTGTTGAAGAGACTGTCATTTTGCCATTGTATGTCCATGGCTCCTTTATCAAATATTAATTGACCATATATGTTTGGGTTAATTTCTGGGGTCTCTAATCTGTTCCACTGGTCCGTGGCTCTGTTCTTGTGCCAGTACCAAATTGTCTTGATTACTATGGCTTTGTAGTAGAGCTTGAAGTTGGGGAGTGAGATCCCCCCTACTTTATTCTTCTTTTTCAGGATTGCTTTGGCTATTCAGGGTCTTTGGTGTTTCCATATGAATTTTTGAATTATTTGTTCCAATTCATTGAAGAATGTTGCTGGTAATTTGAGAGGGATTGCATCAAATCTGTATATTGCTTTGGGCAGGATGGCCATTTTGACTATATTAATTCTTCCTAGCCATGAGCATGGGATGAGTTTCCATTTATTAGTGTCCCCTTTAATTTCTCTTAAGAGTGACTTGTAGTTTTCAGAGTATAAGTCTTTCACTTCTTTGGTTAGGTTTATTCCTAGGTATTTTATTCTTTTTGATGCAATGGTGAATGGAATTGTTTTCCTGATTTCTCTTTCTATTGATTCGTTTTTAGTGTATAGGAAAGCTGCAGATTTCTGTGTGTTAATTTTGTATCCTGCAACTTTGCTGTATTCCGATATCAATTCTAGTAGTTTTGGAGTGGAGTCTTTAGGGTTTTTTATGTACAGTATCATATCATCTCCAAATAGTGACAGTTTAACTTCTTCTTTACCAATCTGGATTCCTTGTATTTCTTTGTTTTGTCTGATTGCTGTGGCTAGGACCTCCAGTACTATGTTAAATAGCAGTGGGGAGAGTGGGTATCCCTGTCTGGTTCCCGATCTCAGAGGAAATGCTTTCAGCTTCTCGCTGTTCAGTATAATGCTGGCTGTGGGTTTATCATATATGGCCTTTATTATGTTGAGGTACTTGCCCTCTATTCCCATTTTGCTGAGAGTTTTTATCATGAATGGATGTTGAATTTTGTCAAATGCTTTTTCAGCATCTATGGAGATAATCATGTGGTTTTTGTCTTTCTTTTTGTTGATGTGGTGGATGATGTTGATGGATTTTCGAATGTTGTACCATCCTTGCATCCCTGGGATGAACCCCACTTGGTCATGGTGTATGATCCTTTTGATATACTGTTGAATTCTGTTTGCTAATATTTTATTGAGTATTTTTGCATCTACATTCATCAGGGATATTGGTCTGTAATTTTCTTTTTTGGTGGGGTCTTTGCCTGGTTTTGGTATTAGGGTGATGTTGGCCTCATGGAATGAGTTTGGGAGTATTCCCTCTTCTTCTATTTTGTGGAACACTTTAAGGAGAATGGGTATTATGTCTTCTCTGTGTGTCTGATAAAATTCCGAGGTAAATCCGTCCGGCCCTGGGGTTTTGTTCTTGGGTAGTTTTTTGATTACTGTTTCAATTTCTTTGCTTGTAATTGGTTTGTTTAACTTTTGTGTTTCTTCCTTTGTCAGTCTTTGGAGGTTGTATTTTTCTAGGAAGTTGTCCATTTCTTCTAGGTTTTTCAGCTTGTTGGCATATAGGTTTTCATAGTAGTCTTTAATAATTCTTTGTATTTCTGTGGAGTCTGTCGTGATTTTTCCATTCTCATTTCTGATTATGTTGATTTCTGTTGACTCTCTTTTTCTCTTAATAAGTTTGGCTAGAGGCTTATCTATTTTGTTTATTTTCTCAAAGAACCAGCTCTTGGTTTCGTTGATTTTTGCTATTGCTTTATTCTTCTCAATTTTGTTTATTTCTTCTCTGATCTTTATTATGTCCCTCCTTCTGCTGACTTTAGGCCTCATTTGTTCTTCTTTTTCCAGTTTTAATAATTGTGATGTTAGACTATTCATTTGGGATTGTTCTTCCTTCTTCAAGTGTGCCTGGATTGTTATATACTTTCCTCTTAAGACTGCTTTCGCTGCATCCCACAGAAGTTGGTGCTTAGTGTTGTTGTTGTCATTTGTTTCTATATATTCCTTGATCTCTATTTTGATTTGTTCATTGATCCATTGATTATTTAGTAGCATGTTGTTAAGCCTCCATGTGTTTGTGAGCCTTTTTGTTTTCTTTGTAGAATTTATTTCTAGTTTCATACCTTTGTGGTCTGAAAAATTGGTTGGTAGAATTTCAATATTTTGGAATTTACTGAGGCTCTTTTTGTGAGATAGTATGTGGTCTATTCTGGAGAATGTTCCATGTGCACTTGAGAAGTATGTATATCCTGTTGCTTTTGGATGTAGAGTTCTATAGATGTCTATTAGGTCCATCTGTTCTAGTGTGTTGTTCAGTGCCTGTGTGTCTTTACTTATTTTCTGCCCAGTGGATCTATCCTTTGGGGTGAGTGGTGTGTTGAAGTCTCCTACAATGAATGCATTGCAGTCTATTTCCCTCTTTAGTTCTGTTAGTATTTGCTTCACATATGCTGGTGCTCCTGTATTGGGTGCATATATATTTAGAATGGTTATATCCTCTTGTTGGACTGAGCCCTTTATCATTATGTAGTGGCCTTCTTTATCTCTTGTTACTTTCTTTGTTTTGAAGTCTATTTTGTCTGATATTAGTACTGCAACCCCTGCTTTCTTCTCACTGTTGTTTGCCTGAAATATGTTTTTCCATCCCTTGACTTTTAGTCTATGCTTATCTTTGGGTTTAAGGTGAGTTTCTTGTAAGCAGCATATAGATGGGTCTTGCTTTTTTATCCATTCTATTACTCTATGTCTTTTGATTGGTGAATTAAGTCCATTTACATTTAGGGTGACTATTGAGAGATATGTACTTATTGCCATTTCAGGCTTTAGATTCGTGGTTACCAAAGGTTCAAGGTTAGCTTCTTTAGTATCTTACTGCCTAACTTAGCTTGCTTATTGAGCTGTTATATACACTGTCTGGAGATTCTTTTCTTCTCTCCCTTCTTATTCCTCCTCCTCCATTCTTCATATGTTGTGTGTTTTGTTCTGTGCTCTTTTTGGGGGTGCTCCCATCTAGAGCAGTCCCTGTAGGATGCCCTGTAGAGGTGGTTTGTGGGAAGCAAATTCCCTCAGCTTTTGCTTGTCTGGGAATTGTTTAATCCCACCATCATATTTAAATGATAGTCGTGCTGGATACAGTATGCTTGGTTCAAGGCCCTTCTGTTTCATTGCATTAAGTATATCATGCCATTCTCTTCTGGCCTGTAGGGTTTCTGTCAAGAAGTCTGATGTTAGCCTGATGGGTTTTCCTTTATAGGTGACCTTTTTCTCTCTAGCTGCCTTTAAAACTCTTTCCTTGTCCTTGATCCTTGCCATTTTAATTACTATGTGTCTTGGTGTTGTTCTCCTTGGATCCTTTTTGTTGGGAGTTCTGTGTAATTCCATGGTCTGTTCGATTATTTCCTCCCCCAGTTTGGGGAAGTTTTCAGCAATTATTTCTTCAAAGACACTTTCTATCCCTTTTCCTCTTTCTTCTTCTTCTGGTATCCCTATAATACGAATATTATTCCTTTTGTATTGGTCACATATTTCTCTTAGTGTTGTTTCATTCCTGGAGATCCTTTTATCTCTCTCTATGTCAGCTTCTATATGTTCCTGTTCTCTGGCTTCTATTCCTTCAATGGCCTCTTGCATCTTATCCATTCTGCTTATAAATCCTTCCAGGGATTGTTTCACTTCTGTGATATCCTTCCTGACCTCTGTGAACTCCTTCCAGACTTCATCCCACTGCTCTTGCATTTTTCTCTGCATCTCATCCCACTGCTCTTGCATTTTTCTCTGCATCTCTGTCAGCATGTTCATGATTTTTATTTTGAATTCTTTTTCAGGAGGACTAGTTAGGTCTGTCTCCTTCTCAGGTGTTGTCTCTGTGATCTTTGTCTGCCTGTAGTTTTGCCTTTTCATGGTGATAGAGATAGTTTGCAGAGCTGGTACAAGTGACCACTGGAAGAGCTTCCCTTCTTGTTGGTTTGTGGCCTTTTCCTGGGAGAATAGCGACCTCTAGTGGCTTGTGCTGGGCAGCTGTGCGCAGACAGGGCTTCTGCTTCCTGCCCAGTTGCTTTGGGGTTTATCTCCGCTCTTGCTGTGAGCTTAGCCTGGCTGGGGCTGTTCCTCCAAAATGGTGGAGCCCCGTTGGAGGGGGAACGGCCGGGGGGCTATTTATCTCCGTAAGGGGTCTCTGTGCTCCCTGCTGCCCAGGGGGTTAGAGTGCCCAAAGATCCCCAGATTCCCTGCCTCTGGTCTAAGTGACCTGTCCTGCCCCTTTAAGACTTCCAAAAAGCACTCTCCAAACCAAAACAACAACAGCAACAATGAGAGAGGGAACAGAAAGAAAAAAAAGGAAAAAACACGCGATTTTTTTTTTTTTTTTGTCCTCAGGTGCCGGTCCCAGGCACCCGCTCACTGGTCCTGCTGCCCTGTCTCCCCAGCACCAGGGTCCCTGTCCTTTCAGGGCTTCCAAAAAGCACCCACCCACCGGTCCTGCAGGGAAGGAACACTCGATATTCTTTGTCCTCAGGCGCTGGTCCCAGGTACCCACTCACCAGTCCCGCCTCCCTGCCTCCCCAGCACCGGGGTCCCTGTCCCTTTAAGGCTTCCAAAAAGCACTCGCCAAAAAGAGAGAAAAAAAGGGGAAAAACACGCGATTTCCTCCGTCCTCATGTGCCGGTCTCAGGCACCCGCCCCCGGTCCCACAGGGAAAAATGCGCGATATTCTTTGTCCTCAGGCACCAGTCCCAGGCACCCGCTCACCAGTCCCGCTGCCCTGCCTCCCTAGCACCGGGGTCCCTGTCCCTTTTGGGCTTCCAAAAAGCACTCGCAAAAAAGAGAAAAAAAAAGGGGAAAAACGCGCGATTTCCTCTGTCCTCAAGTGCCGGTCTCAGGCACCTGCCCCCCCTGTCCCGCAGGGGAAAACGTGGGATATTCTTTGTCCTCAGGCGCCGGTCCCAGGCACCCGCTCACCAGTCCCGCCACCCTGCCTCCCTAGCACCGGGGTCCCTGTCCCTTTAAGGCTTCCAAAAAGCGCTCGCCAAAAAGAGAAAAAAAAAAGGGGAAAAACGTGTGATTTCCTCCATCCTCAGGCGCCGGTCTCAGGCACCCGCCCGCCGGTCCTGCAGGGAGAAACGCGGGATATTCTTTGTCCTCAGGCGCCGGTCCCAGGCACCTGCTCACCGGTCCCGCCACCCTGCCTCCCTAACAACGGGGGCCCGTCCCTTTAAGGCTTTCAAAAAGCACTCACCAAAAAAATTACCGCTCTGGTTTCTTTCCACCCGCCGGGAGCCGGGGGGAGGGGCGCTCGGGTCCCGCCGGGCTGGGGCTTGTATCTTACCCCCTTCGCAAGGCGCTGGGTTCTTGCAGGTGTGGATGTGGTCTGGATGTTGTCCTGTGTCCTGTGGTCTCTATTTTAGGAAGATTTTTCTTTGTTATATTTTCATAGCTCTATGTGTTTTTGGGAGGAGATTTCCACTGCTCTACTCACGCCGCCATCCTGGCTCCACCCTATAGGGTTTTTTATGTACAGTGTCATGTCATCTGCAAATAGTGACAGTTTAACTTCTTCTTTACCAATCTAGATTCCTTGTATTTCTTTGTTTTGTCTGATTGTCATGGCTAGGACCTCCAGTACTACGTTAAATAGCAGTGGGGAGAGTGGGCATCCCTGTCTAGTTCCCAATCTCAGAGGAAAAGCTTTCAGCTTCTTGCTGTTCAGTATAATGTTGTCTGTGGGTTTATCATAAATGGCCTTTATTATGTTGAGGTACTTGCCCTCTATGCCCATTTTGCTGAGAGTTTTTATCATTAATGGATGTTGAATTTTGTCAAATGCTTTTTCAGCATCTATGGAGATGATCTTGTGGTTTTTGTCTTTCTTTTTGTTGATGTGGTGGATGATGTTGGTGGACTTTCGAATGTTGTACCATCCTTGCATCCCTGAGATGAATCCCACTTGGTCATGGTGTATGATCCTTTTGATGTATTTTTGAATTCGGTTTGCTAATATTTTGTTGAGTATTTTTGCATCTACGTTCATCAGGGATATTGGTCTGTAGTTTTCTTTTTTGGTGGGGTCTTTGCCTGGTTTTGGTATTAGGGTGATGCTGGCTTCATAGAATGAGTTTGGGAGTATCCCCTCCTCTTCTATTTTTTAGAAAACTTTAAGGAGAATGGGTATTATGTCTTCCCTGTATGTCTGATGAAATTCCGTGGTGAATCCATCTGGCCCGGGGGTTTTGTTCTTTGGTAGTATTTTGATTACTGTTTCAATTTCGTTGCTGGTAATTGGTCTGTTTAGATTTTCTGTTTCTTTTTGGGTCAGTCTTGGAAGGTTGTATTTTTCTAGGAAGTTGTCCATTTCTCCTAGGTTTCCCAGCTTGTTAGCATATAGGTTTTCATAGTATTCTCTAATAATTCTTTGTATTTCTGTGGGGTCCGTCATGATTTTTCCTTTCTTGTTTCTGATTCTGGTGATTTGTGTTGACTCTCTTTTCCTCTTAATAAGTCTGGCTAGAGGCTTGTCTATTTTGTTTATTTTCTCAAAGAACCAGCTCTTGGTTTCATTGATTTTTGCTATTGTTTTATTCTTCTCAATTTTATTTATTTCTTCTCTGATCTTTATTATGTCCCTCCTTCTGCTGACCTTAGGTCTCATTTGTTCTTCTTTTTCCAATTTCGATAATTGTGACATTAGACCATTCATTGGGGATTGTTCTTCCTTCTTTAAATATGCCTGGATTGCTATATACTTTCCTCTTAAGACTGCTTTTGCTGTGTCCCACAGTAGTTGGGGCTTTGTGTTGTTGTTGTTATTTGTTTCCATATATTGCTGGATCTTCATTTTGATTTGGTCATTGATCCATTGATTATTTAGGAGCATGTGGTTAAGCTTCAATGTGTTTGTGAGCCTTTTTGCTTCCATTGTACAGTTAATTTCTAGTTTTATGCCTTTGTTGTCTGAATAGTTGGTTGGTAGGATTTCAGTCTTTTGGAATTTACTGAGGCTCTTTTTGTTGCCTAGTATGTGGTCTATTCTGGAGAGTGTTCCATGTGCACTTGAGAAGAATGTGTATCCTGTTGCTTTTGGATGTAGAGTTCTGTAGATGTCTATTAGGTCCATCTGTTCTAGTGTGTTGTTCAGTGCCTATGTGTCCTTACTTATTTTCTGTCTGGTGGATCTGTCCTTTGGAGTGAGTGGTGTGTTGAAGTCTCCCAGAATGAATGCATTGCATTCTATTTCGTTCTTTAGTTCTGTTAGTATTTGTTTCAGATATGTTGGTGCTCCTTTATTGGGTGCATATATATTTATAATGGTTATATCCTCTTGTTGGACTGAGCCCTTTATCATTATGTAATGTCCTTCTTTATCTTTTATTACTTTCTTTATTTTGAAGTCTGTTTTGTCTGATACTAGAATTGCAACACCTGCTTTTTCTCTCTGTTGTTTGCATGAAATATCTTTTTCCATCCCTTGACTTTAAGTCTGTGCATGTCTTTGGGTTTGAGGTGAGTTTCTTGTATGTAAGCAGCATATGGATGGATCTTGCTTTTTTATCCATTCTATTACTCTGTGTCTTTTGATTGGTGCATTTAGTCTATTTACATTTAGGGTGATTATTGGAAGGTATGAACTTATTGCCATTGCAGGCTTTAAGTTTGTGGTTACCAAAGGTTCAGGGTTAGCTTCTTTACTATCTTACTGTCTAACTTAACTCACTTGTTGAGCTATTCTAAACACGGTCTGATGATTCTTTATTTCTCTCCCTTCTTATTCCTCCTCCTCCCTTCTTCATATGTTAGGTGTTTTGTTCTGTGCTCTTTTTAGGAGTGCTCCCATCTAGAGCAGTCCCTGTAAGATGTCCTGTAGAGGTGGTTTGTGGGAGGCAAATTCCCTCAACTTTTGCCTGTCTGGGAATTGTTTAATCCCTCCTTCATATTTAAATGATAATTGTGCTGGATACAATAGTCTTGGTTCGAAGCCCTTCTGTTTCATTGCATTAAGTATATCAAGCCATTATCTTCTGGCCTGTAGGGTTTCTGTTGAGATGTCTGATGATAGCCTGATGGGTTTTCCTTTATAGAGGTAACCTTGTTTTTCTCTCTGGCTGCCTTTAATACTTTGTCCTTGTCTTTGATCTTTGCCATTTTAATTATCATGTGTCTTGGTGTTGCCCTCCTTGGATCCCTTGTCATGGGAGTTCTGTGTACCTCTGTGGTCTGAGAGGCCATTTCCTCCCCTAGTTTGGGGAAGTTTTCAGCAATTATTTCTTCAAAGACACTTTCTATCCCTTTTTCTCTCTCTTCTTCTTCTGCTACCCCTATAATGCAGATATTGTTCTGTTTTGATTGGTCACTCAGCTCTCTTAGAATTCTTTCATTCCTGGAGATCCTTTTATCTCTCTCTGCATCAGCTTCTCTGCGTTCCTGTTCTCTGTTTTCTAGTCCATTAATGGTCTCTTGCATCTCATCCATTCTGTTTTCAAGTCCTTCTAGATCTTGTTTTATTTCTGTATTCTCCTTCCTCAGTTCTTGCATATTTCTCTGCAAGTCCATCAGGATGGTTATGACTTTTGTTTTGAATTCTTTTTCAGGAAGACTGGTAAATCTATCTCCCCAGGTTCCTTCTCAGGGGAAGATGTAGCAGATGCTGAATCTGTCTGGGTTAGTCTTGTCTGGATCGTATTTTTTTGCCTTTTCATGTTGATAGGTGCTATTAACTGTTAGCTGGTAGGGCCAAACTTTTCACTTGCTACTGGCCCTTCTTTACTGGGACAACTGTGACCCCTAGTGGCTTGTGTTGGGTAACTGTGTGTAGACTGGGTCTTTGTGTCTTGCCGGACAGGTATGGAGGAAGCTCCCTTTCTGAGGGCGTGGCCAGCCTTAGGCTGCTTCTCTGCTTTCGCAGCGCCTGGAGGGTATTGGACGGGGGGCTGTTTGGCTGTTTACCTCCGTGAGGGGTCTCAGAGCTGTTGCCCAGGGGGTTAGTGCACCCAGTTTTCCCTGTAATTTCCAGCTGCTGGGCTGTGACCTGTGTTGTTTCTGTCCAGCTGTTGCATCCCTGTCCCTTTAAGACTTTCAAAAAGCACTCACTTTTCTTTGTCACAGGGGCATCAGCTTCGGCACCCGCTCAGAGGTCTTGCTGTCCTGTTTCCCTAGTTTCCAGCACCCCACGCATGCAGTGTGTGTCTGGGCTCTGGTGCAGATGGCTGGGGCTGGGTGTTTAGCAGTCCTGGGCTCCCTCTCCCTCCCGCTGGGAGCTGAGGGGAGGTGAGCTCGGGTCCAGCCAGGCCGGGGGTTGTATCTTACCCCTTTCACTAGGCGCTGGGCTCTCACACATGTGGATATAGTCTGGCTGTTGTCTTGTGTCTTCTGGTCTCTCTTTTAGGATTAGTTGTATTTGTTGTATTTTCAAAAATATATATGTTTTTAGGATGAGATTCCCACTGTCTTACTCACACCGCCATGTTGGCTCCACCTCCGATAAGCCACAATTTTATTTAAACTTTTTCCTGCTTGTTTTTTGTTCCAAATAAGGGCTTTATGACATACCAATGAACATGAAAGAAAATTGTTTTGAGATATTTTCTTAAGATCCTAATTAAACTTTTATCTGATTGAGCATTATGAGGAAGATGTAGTCAGCAAATAAATGTTTTGAAATCGAATGGGGAAGAAAGTTTACATTATAAAGCCCTTTCAAAATAGTGAGAAGTCTACAACAGAGTACTTTGAACAATATTATAATTTATTACTTTCAAATATATAGAATTATCTCACGTATAAAAAATGCTTTATTAAGGTGTAGTTTCCATATCCTATAATCACTCATTTAAAGCATTCAACTGTTTTTAGTAGATGCACAGATATGTGCAACCATAACCACAGTCACTTTTATAACATTTTTGTAATTTCTAAAAGAGTCTCCACATCCTTTAGTTGTCACCTCCCTACTCTATTCCCCACCCCACCCCCAGAATCAGATTTCTCTACTTTGGGATCATGTAATGTGGAATTTCAACGCTTTCCTATTACTCAAGACTAGATACTGGTCACTCACATATCTAGTGACAGGAGTTATATACAAATGGATTCTGTTATGACAGCAGTACCCAGTGCCCTAGTTGCTTTCGGCATTTCAGCCCTAATAGCTCCAAGTAACGGGCACATGCCTACTGGCAGCATTGGTGATGACGTCTCTGGTTGCGCAATTTAATTTTCAGTGCCATGCCACAAAATGTCTAACAAAGAAGAAAGCATCGGTAAAAAGTGCTTCCACTCTAGAGCACTATTTTGTGGGTGAAAGTGGAACTAGTGAAAATTAATTTTCTCCAATTCTGTAGGTTTGAGATGAAAGCTTAAGCCGGCTGGCATCTGTTTTGATTTATTTCAGTCCTGTGTTAGTGCCTTTGGAAATTAATCTACCAATGACTGCCCCTTATTCCAGTTTGTGCTTAGCTTTTTCTTTGTATCGACTCGATTATCCTCCTGTTGGACTTCATACTCCTGCAGTACCCATGCTCCTATTTTTTCCCAACATACCTTGTTCTTTTGCCTCAGTACAATGGGAGTCATCAAGAAGCTTTAATCAGAAGGTGGCATAGCCAGATTTGCTTTTCTGAAAGATGTCTCCAGCCACTTAGGGAAGATCATTGGGAAGAGTGTAAGACCAGCCCAACACAGCAAGATAAGTTCAGTGGGCCAGTGGATTACATAAACCACCAGACAGGAGAGAGCAGCCTGAGCCAAGATCGTAGCAGTAGAGAGTGGACATTGTTCAAAGGAGAAATTGATAGTTGTTGGTGATTGAATGCCTGAAGGAGACCAAGCATCAGTGGTGACACCCAGGTCACGGTAGTTGGCACCTCCCTTCACCAAGAAAGGATACACAGGAAAAGAAACACATCTAGGATAGAAAATGGCTTAGCCTGAGTTTGATGGGCCTGAATATAAAATCTAAGAAGTGTTGAGTTGGCAGTTGTATATACAAGCCATAACTCAGAAAAAGCTTTGATCAGATACAGGTTTTTCAGTATTCAGTGTATTTCGGTTGCAATCACCCAGACTATTTATGGTTGCAATCAGTATATTTACAGTTGCAATCATCAAGCATATTTTTGGTTCACATATATGGGAAACATATATGGGGCTGAGGTTTAAGAGATGAGCAGAAAGAACAATAGAAATCATGAAAAAGGCTGAGACATGTTAGCCCGAAATCTTGAAGAAACCACTGGAAGGATGTGGTGTCATGGAAACAAATCGGAAAGTTTATTTCAAGAAGGAGGCCCACGTTTATGTAATTGAAGTAAGCAGTGAAAATGCCCATTGGCTTTATGGCAAGGAGGTCACTGGTGTCCTTGGTTAGGGCAGTGTAAGTGGAGGGTGGGCTAGATAGTAGATTTCGGTTGGCCTGAAGACTTCTGGTGAGGTGAGAAAGTGGTGGCAGTAAATACAGGAAAGTTGGCTATATTGGTTGGTAGCTTAAGGATGATATAGAGTAAAATGAAATTATTTGTGTTGGGAGACAACATCCATAGCATCTTAATACTGAACTTTTCAAGGACAAGGATGCTATTTTGTTCATTTTAGAATCCCCAGCCCCCTGACATACTATGAGTAGACAATATTTTGTTCTAATTAAAGGCTGTTTAATAATAGATGAATAAAAGGGAAATAACCAGAAGTATTCTTATTCCATATACTGTTTAGTTCTTGGAACTGAATTTAAAAAGAATAGCTATCAACAATCAAAGAAGATTGTCCAAGATTCTCTCTGCTGGAATTTGATGTCTTTATGGCAAGAGCAATATGTTTTCATTTCTGGATGCTCAGTGTCTAGCCCAACACACAGTAGGTACTCTCAAGGCTTCTCACTTTAAATAACAGTGAAGTGACTGAATAGATGATGGATGGAAAGTACATGTTTAGCCTGAATTAGACCTGGGGAAGAAAAGGTGCAGAGGTTCACAGCCACTTTCTTCGAATATTGGAAGGCTGTCAGGTACAGTAAAGATTGAAAGATTGGGTGTCTTTTCTCTGACCCCAAAGAATAGGAGTCAAACAAAGGGAAGAAGTCAACAAAATATCAGTCAGTAACTGAATTTAATTATTGCTTATGTCTGGGGAGACTGTTGATGGACCACTGGTGATGGATGCATAATTCAGAAGTGAGTATATGCTTATGTCATACAACTTGGTTTTCTTGACTTCATTTCAGCAAAATAATTCCTTATGCTTTTGTAGTAAAGTTTTCATGTTGTTTATGTTCTCTTGACAAAAATACTCTACAAGATTAAAATACAAAGTATATAAAATGAGAATGGATTCCTATGAAATGTAAACAAAATGCAAGCTAAAATGTAAATTATATTTCTATAACATGTAAATATTTGAAAATTAAAATTACTTTGCAAATGTTTCTAAAATGTAGTGTTATAAAATATTCAATACTGCTTATTAGAATTAAAATATAAAATATATAAAATTGATTATATTGAAATGTAGTCAAAATTATTCAAATGCAGTTACATAATTTAATTTTTAAATGTAATTATATCTTATTAAGTAGATGTGTAAAAATAGAATATATTTACATTTCTTGCATTCAATGCCCACCAGATTGCCCATATGAAGTTTTGGGATAGCATTCCATGCATGTCACATCTAGGCTTAAGAATATACCATTTTAGGACTGCAGTACATTGTTTAATATTCCAAAATGGTTCTCAGTTGACACATGCAACAATTCTGACTGCTGAATTAATTCTGAGTACCTCTGGAACCATAAATTCTAATACGAAGAGATTTTTAAGAAATGAATGTTTGGCATTCCTGGAAAACTGATTCTTTGTTATATCAAAGGCTGTTGCATTCGTGAGAGGAAAAAATTGGTGGGGTAATTATTTTATCTTTTCTCCTCCTTTAGCATTTTCAGAGTCAGGTCCTTCATGAGAAGTTCTGTCCACTCCCATTCACAAATATTCATGGCATTTGGATCTGGTCATCTTTCATTTCAAAATGTACTGCAGTCCTAAAATGGTATATTCTTAAGCCTAGATGTGACATGCATGGAGTGCTATCCCATCTTTCATTTCAAAAATACATGGTAAGAGAAACATTTCCTTGAGGCCTGAACAGTGCTGGCCACGAGAGCAAATGTTTAAGTTTAGGGGTTGTGTCCTGCAAGTACTGAGTATCAGATCCCAGGAGACAAAGGAGGCACACATGAGCTTTAATAAATTCACTTTGTATGTACATTTGTGATATACAACCTCCTCCAAAGAATGGGATTCAGATAAAAGGTCACCTCTTGTGCCAGTGTCTGAGAGAGGTACTGGGCAGAGATAGCCGATCAGTGCTGAGCCTCCCCTCCAACCTCCTTCCTGGCTGTAAAACTGGTCATCTAAAAATCACATTTCACAAACTCACTTCTAAGTAGAGTTCTGCTAAATTTAGTTTCTGTCAAAGCAGTTGCACTCACACAAGATGTGGGAGGCAGAAGTTAATCAAAAACTATCTGTCCGTTGCTATAGCTGCTGCAGCTGGCAAGGAGATGCTGGATTTCATGGAGTGACATTCCAGGCTCCAGTTTGGGTATGGGCCTCTGGCATTTGCTAATCAGAAGTGCAATGCATGCACTGACCACAGGAAGTGTCAGCCTCGTGATCTCTGGAGCACAGACAAGGTGGTATTTTCCTGGAGCCAGCAGGTGCTGTGGCAGCTTTCCAGCTTCCTTTGTGCCTCTGGAAGAGGTAGCATCTCTTCTGGAGGGCCATTTAGTGATGCAGCAGGGAGCAGAGGCTTGAGCATGTAGATGAGGTTCAGGTATAGCCAAAGAGGAGAGCTATAGCCTTCAGTGGGTGCTCACATTCTCTGTCCTCCTCCACATATTTGCATTTCAGGCCCTATTTCATTAATGTCATGTAGCTCTGGAAGGAAGGGGGTTCTCTGCCCAGGGCAAGTTCCCATGAATCTGATGAAACCAAAGGAAAACAAGGGTGAGAGGTTGGGGATTAAAAGGTTTTATTCTCATGGCTCAGTTTCTTTCCCCTGCAGCATTCTGCACCCAGCCCTGACTGCTCTGCTCTCTCTCTCTCCCTATGTGCTCCACCCCCAACCTGGGCACTAATACCAAGTTCTGTCTCCCTGGGTTGCCCCTTGCCTCTGAGGAACTCCATGAGCAAGTCCCTGGTGACTGGCAGGCACCCGACCAATTATGCACCAGGAACGGAGGGGAGGAGAGAATGGCTATTTTCTCTCCACCCCTTACTGTGGATCAGCAATCCCATGATTGGTGGTTCTGCTGCCAGTAAACATCACATTGATGTGCAAATGGGCTCTTATATGTGTACACAATGGGCACTATCAAGGCCAGGTGGGAATTTTGGTCAAAAACGTACATTTACCCCACATGTCACCAATCCATTTTTTAAGTGAGTGAATGAAATAAAACACCTAACACTGATTGAGGTCCAACTATCATCAAACTCTACCTAATTGCTTTCAAATTTATCTCCTCAATGAATCTTCACAGTAAAGCTTTAAACTATTAATCTTCATTTGAGAGAGAAGGTAATTAAAGCTCAGCAAGAGTAAGGTTATGTTGTCAATAAGCGGCAGAGGTGACTTTGGGCTTCTTGTTTTTATCTTCAACTTCAAAACCCTGTCCCCATCTACATGAGGGACAGAGATGCATTTAAAGAATGAGGATGTCTCAGTTGGCTCCTTGCAGGCTACTGGGGCAACCCATATATAACTTCTGCAAGTCTACAGTGTCCTCTTGCCTGTAAAAGTAGCAGTAGACCATCCTTTATAAAAATTGTTTATTGTTTTTTTTTTTTAGTGTGAAGTGGTACTTATTGTGAAATTGATTTGAAATAATTTGGGTGGCACATGAAAGCATGAAAAAGGACAAAAAATTTTCGGAATCCCACTATCCCCTTATAACTACTATGTTCACTTAGGTGTATATCCTTCCTTCCAGGCTTCTATTTTTTTTTCTGTGCAAACGAATGTACACAATTATGGTTATACAGTTCATACTCTTTAATGATCTCCTCATTTCACTTAGAGATTGCTCATAATGAATTCCCGTGTCATTATTTTTTCCTAGACCATCAGTTAAATAGCCACCTGGTATTCCATCTTATTAATATGCCATGATTTATTTCACTGGTCCTGCATTTCAGAACATTTCTTTTCCCATTATTTTTTGGCTGCCACATACAATGCTAGATTGATATTTTTTCATATGTTTGTGATTTCCTTAGAAATGGGATTCTGGGGTCAAATACATTTGGAGAGCTTTATATATATATTACCCATTCCAAAAGATGTACCTTCTCACCCATGTTCTGTAAGGGTGGCCACCCTGCAATTCTCCACTGCTGTAATTATTGTCTTTAAAAACAAGCCTGAAATATTTTCCATCTTAAAGAGGAAGTTATCTCTAATGAAGCTAAGGCCATTTTAATATTGCATAGTGTGGGGCTTCATGGAAATACTTGGATATTTTTCCTATTATTTTACCTGATCTCCATGGAACTTGGAAAATATGCCACTTCTCTTATTCTCATCCCCGAGTTGAAACTTCCTGTCAAAACTTGTCCCATCTTTACACCCCTAGTGAGGTTTGACCTCCACCATCAAGATGAGATAGCATGCTGTCTGGCTAAAACCTTTCATTGCTTCAGTATGAGCTCCCTGGCACCTAGACCCATATGGACAGTACAATAAATGTTTGATGAGTTTAAAAGAAGAGGTAGAATAATCCCTAAATATATGAATTATGCCAGCGAATTCTCAGAACTGGCTTTAGTGTATCTATTTTTAAAAATCAGTTTTTGTATCTAGTACTTTGATGTTATTTTTCAAATTCCTTTTGCAATGATCAAAATCAATGCTGAGTGAAGTACTTGGCTGAGCTCTCAGACGCTTCCCAGAGTGTCTGCCTGGTAATATTTATAGGGTAGGGGAAAAGAAAAGTGTACTTGGGATGGGAAGCATTGGAAGGGAAACTGAGTGTCACCTGTTCCAGTCTCTCTTCCAGTCTTGCACCTGAGAACAAGTCTGGGCCTTCTGTTCCTTCTGACAGACAGCTTATCCCATGTAATGTAATGACCTGAAAACCTGGTCCTATTATTATTCCCATTTTACAAATGAGGAAAAGGAGACACAGAGAGATTAATTACCTTGCCTTTACCACACATCTACTAAGCAGCAGCACTCAAGGAGCTTGTTTCCAGAGCCCATACTCCTACCACTTCACTCTTTGCTCTGATGGGAAGAGTTAGCAGTGTTTTGAGCCAGTCGGGCTGACTCAGGTTTGATCCCAGCTTGTGTTCTATCTCCTCGGTCTGCCCTCCAAGCTGTGTTGTGGTCCAGAATGCACCAGTTGGTAATGCGTCACAGAGAAAAGAGGATGGCCTCTCACATCCCGGCTGACTCCTCCACTGACTCACCCTGCTTCTTTCAGCACATTTCTCAACCCCTTGAAAGCCACATTTCTCTTTCCTGAAGAGAGGGGGTCAAAATAATCACAGCATTTCTTAGTTGTGGATTCTCAATGAGGACTTAGAGAGTATCTACAAAATAGGTGGTGAGCAAGTTTCCATCTATCTATTTTTTGTCATAAGAGACAATACCTTAAATATCCCAGGGTTCAACTTGGTCTCATTTTCTCTTTGTTTTCAATAATCTTGCTTGCTTGAATGAATGAATGAATGAATGAATGAATGAATGAATGAATAAATAAATAAATAAATAAATAAATAATGAATAAACTAGATGGTTTCCTAATTCTTCATACCTCTAAACCTTAAAAGCAAACATTCAGTATTAGTACAGATCTGTCTTATGATTACTTAATTTCTTTAAGAGTGACTTTATAAATTGGTGAACTGCTCAGTCCATAGTCCATCCTAGCTTTTCTTTGGATCAGATTCCTGACTGTACAAGGGAATCATCTGGTCCACCCTTTCTGTCATACAACATTTGAGTGGAGAAAGCTTCATATGTCAAAGCGGGGAGAAAGTGTTTTGATGGTAAGCTCAGTTTAGGTAGTGCTACACGCCCATTGGCTATGCATAGAAGCCATGTCAATAAATGGGACTCACTAGTGGTGAGGCTGACATTTGACCTCTATCTCTCTAATCCCAAGTCCATATATCATTTGGTTCCATAATTAGAGAAGATTGAGTTTGTGACTTGTTGACTAAACAAATCCTGTTTTTTGATGGAACCAGATGATCTTAAACGACAAATAAGAAATGATATTTGGGGGAAAAATAAAAGGTGTTGTTGAGATAGAGGATTTGCTGGACAGAGGCATGGCTGTGGGTCCAAAGCTCTGGATCATGGTGCCCACGTGGGATTTTGACTCATTTGCATTGACTTGGGTTGTACTATGGAGCTGGTTTTGGTTTTATAGTTGTGTGAACGGCCTTGTAGAGGCTTTTTCTGCCAATGAGTAGCCATTATTATTTAAGCAAGGATGGATTTTAGAACATGGTGGCCATTTGGGCTGCTGTAACTTGACCTTGAACCACATAGGTAGGACTTGTACTAGTGTTTCCAGTGAGCCTGAAGGAGATACTAGGACATTTTGGTCTTGATGAATGCCTCATAATTTCTTCTTTTTCTGAGGTCCTCAGCCAAGAGTAGTCAGGTCTGTAAGTGGCCACTTCAAACTGCAAAGGCAGATAAGTTCTACATGAACAGCAGAGCCCCAATGTGTAAAACTTTCACTTTAAAGTGTTGCAGGCCCTGGGAAGCAGCCCTGAACTTGCTGCCCAGATAGTCTCTGCTGTGCTGAGGACCAGAGGAGGCACGGAGGTCCTAACTGCTTACAAACATAGGCTTGTCTGAGGGCTCTTGGAGATTACTCTCTACTGTGTGGTCTCAAGTTGGCCTGGAGTTTGTTCGTTTTGAGGTTCTGACCATGGCTTTAGTTTTTCAATTAAATTAGTTATGTGGCTTCATCTGTAGCATGGTGGTAGATTTTATTAGGAAACAGGTCAAATGAACGAAGCTCCTTCTTGTAAAGATTCTCTTGGAGGCAATTACTTAAAAATCCAGGGGTTAAGAAAACAATTAAAAAGACTGTCAGTGCCTGGAACATTTCACAACTAGGAATCATTTTTATTTATGAAATCAAGGAGAAAATAGAATATCTTGACTAGTATGCTTTAGTCTGACTATTTCAACAAAAGTAATAGGAAAACAAAAATCAAGGACAGGAAGACAGTGTTAAAGCAGAAAGATATCTCCTTAGGAAAAATGTTGACATCTTAGAAGAACAATCAGGCAGATATGAAAGGGAAATGAGATATTATGGGTGATGATAAGCAGATATAAAAGGTAAAAGCAGGTGCACCTAGGTGTGATTACTCTAAAAAGGGCATTAGGAAAGTTATTTTAATTGTTACTAGATCAAAAAATGTGACAGGTGTACAAAGAAATATAACAGAGGGAAAGAGGCAAGATCTCAGAAAATTGACTGGAATGACACGTGTCATTGCAGACTGGGAGACACGTGTAAGTGATTCAGAAACACTGGACAGACAAGACAGATCACTAGAATACGCTCAAAAGAATTTCAGGATCAAGTTCAGGGTGACATGGATGTTACAGGTGAGATTGCAGATATTTTCTAAGCCATTAGAAAACAGGCTTTGTATATTTTCAGATTTAGGATTCTAAGGCCACCAGCCAGAGATAACTCTCTGCATTTAAACGATTAGATTAATCACACTAGGATAATACAGATAATCTTCATTTTGATTAACTCAGTGTCAACTGATGAGTAACATTAATTATATTTTTAGAATCCCTTTGCCATGTCACTTGCAGCACAATCCCCAGTATGATGTCATTTCCACAGTCCCAGGGTTTAGGGAAGGATATCTGGGGGGGTATTTTTAGATTCTACTTACCACAAGACATATTCAAGGGAATCTAGGCAGAATAAGAATAGATTAAGTCCAGCCTAGGCTAGATAAATAGACTGATAGGAAAGGATCTCTGGGGAAGGATGATTCAACTCAGGAAATGACAATGGACAACGTTTGTTGTGTTGAGGCTTCTGGCAGACCCAGAAATTGTTAATTTCAGATCCTTCTTTGTGGGAAACCATATGAGATAACATTTAAAGGATGGTGTTGGGTGAACAAATATCTTGGCCAGAAAGCAGAGGAAAAAATTCAAAGGCAAGAAAGAAGGAATTTAATCCTAGCATGCAGTAGAACTTCTCTATTTGTTCGAGAAGGAAAGGGGCCAAGCTACAAAGCAGATTAAATAGTTGGAAGCTCAGTCGAGCATTCCTGTGAGACTTAACAGAACAACAGAGAGGAAAGAAACATCGGGAGCCTAGTTTACTACTGCAAAAAAGGAGGTAGCAGGAAAAAAATGCTACTCAAGATGAGGATGATTTAGAGTGAGTAAAGACAGTGCTCATGGCAGATGTCATGGCCGTTACAAGGTCCCTGGAACAAACATTTCCGAAGCATCCAGAGCAGCTTTGCTTCTCTCAGATATTCGCAGGGATATACTCTGGATGATTATTTAACTGAAACACTCAGATGAAGAGAAATCTAGGAAACATTTCTTAAGACTTTAAAGAATTTCATATCAAGGTAACATCACCATCTCAGAAATGAAAATGCTTACTCACGGAGATAATGTAGACACTGTGATAGTGATGTCATCTAGGGCGCTAAGAACACTGGCTTCAATGGGATCAAGGAAATTAAGAGATTTTGAATCAAGAGGGGCTTCCACTGGTGGGTGTTTCTATACTTTGATGACTTGCTGAATAGTTTGCTGGGCTTGCCCTCCCCCTAGATATGGACAATATGCTATTAATACTTGATGAAAGATTTCTCCTACATGGTTTTAGCTAGAAGTCATAGATCCTGGGCAGCTTAAATCGACTGACCAGCAGGCTCAAGAACCTGATGCTCGTGCTTTTCAGAGTCTCTGCTATCTACTGTGTCAACTAATATTGGCATCGAATTTTACCTGTATTAAAATATTTAGGGACTGGAGATTTTTGCTTTCTAAAAATTGTGGGTGTGTTTTAGATGCCAAGAGAATATTTTTATCTTATTAATTTTTGTCTTCTTTAAAAAGCGGAGCTCCTGAGAGATTTGGGAGTGGACTTGCACAGGTTTCAAGACCCTGAGAGAAACCCACTCAGTCCAGTAAGAGAGCCTGGGTGGTAGACACCAAGGGAATCAACTTCCCTGGCATCAAGAATCCTTTCAGGAGAAATTGTGAAGAATAGGGAATTGGGAGGTATTCGATTTATTTGGATTTTACTTCAAATTTTTTGGACTTTGAACCTTCCCTTAAAATACCAAATGTTTCTTTTAGGAATTCATTCGTTTCCAAGGACATTTGATCTTTGAACATTGGTTTCTTCTGAGACTTTGACAGTGGGAGAGGTGGAGAATCATTTCGGTCGCCATTTGACCTGATTGCAGAACCCCTGATGAGCTTTCTCAGACAGTGTGACTGGACATAATCTGGTAGAACAGGAAATAACATTTTCAGTTTGGGGTACAGCATGGCCTTGGGGTTATTTTAAGTAATATCCATCTGACATATTTTAGGGGTACCTGACCCATACTGGTGGCAAAATATAGCTTTCTGGTAAGATACCCTTAGGTATAGTGATTAGTATTGAAGGGATGGCTTCATGAAAAAAGAAGCAAGAATTACTTGACAGATTGTTAATCTTCTCTCCAGAGGGATTGGCTATACCATGGGGGATCTTGGGTTAACGATTAAGCTCTTTGAATTAAGAATTTAAAAGTAAATCTCAAAATATTGGAAAAGCAACCTCCTTTCTCCTGGCTTCTTGTGTCCTATGAAAGGGCCCCCATTGTCATAATATTCTTGACCTCTTGACCCACCTCTTATCACCTCCATCTCTACCCCAGCCAGAGAAGGCTGATGTGTCTGACTGATGAGTTGGCATGACTGGCTTATCTCCCTATGATTTCACTTTTGGGATCTGTGTACCTTTAAGGGGAAACATTCTGAACTTCTCTTTCTACCAGTAGTTACCTGAATGGAGCAGAATCCACCCCCTGCAAGGAAAGCCTGCAGTTTTAGGAACTAAATCCATTCAGTAAGCCCACTTGACTACTCATCTTCAAATGGAGCTTTAATCTATGAAGCAGCTTACATGGTTATCTTCAGGTATCACCTGCTTCTAAGTTGCTGTCAATGCACTGACTGAAATCCAATGAGTATAAAAACACTAAACAAGAAGGAGGGCTCTGGGCGCTCAGTTCAGCCCTGCCACTGACATGCTGCAGGATGCTGGGAAGGTGGCATCTATTCCTTAGGCCCAAGTCATCCCCGATATGCAATGAAGGGCAAGGTAGTCTCTCCAAGATTTCTTTTAGCTTTGGGGCACTGTGGGCTTAATGGGAGAACACAGAGGGGAGGGAATTCACATTTATGGTCTCAGTAGCATCTTGATCAATTGCTTTTGGGTGTCATAGCTGTTCTCCACATCTTATGGATGGGTTTGGGGAATTGGGGTCCCAAACAGTGGTGCCATCCATGGGGCTAACTAATCACTGCTATTAGGGGCAGCCTGGCTGTAGCCGGGGACATTAGACAAAGAACAGAGCCCATTTTGGTTTCCCTGCCCTCTCATGTTTAGATCATTCTGACAATTAAGATTCTGGTAATGCAGACATTTTTTCTCAGGGCTAGAATGAAAATACTGCCAAAATCTCCAACTGAGTTTCATTTGAATTTGGCTGGGTTTAAGAAGCATGTCTTCAAGTGTAAACAGTGTTTTTCCCTTTGGAATGAGTTTAAGGCTGATACTCCTGCCTCCCATCCTCGTGATTCCATGGTTTTCTCTCTGGCTGTCTCTTCAGCTACTCTCTCTCTCTGAGAGTCACCACTTGTCTCTCACTTTAATTCCATTTGCATTTCCAATTGCCGTAGCCCCTGGGTGCCTTGGCAATCTGTTTTTATTGTAGCGTGGAGTAGAGTGAGGGAAGCAGATGAAAGTTCAGTGCTAAATACATCTTGGGCCTCTGTATGTAGTTTTGAAATATTTTGGAAGTTGGTAGCTGGGGAAAAAAAGCCAGGATTTTGAGGATTTTTGTGTGTTTTTTTTGCATGGCTTGTACTCCCTCATGCCCATGTAGACACTGGACCTCAGATTCTTTGCATGTTCTGTTCCCTCTTTTGGAATGTCCTTCTCTACTTTCCCTTCCCACCCTCCCTCTCTCTACTAACTTCTCCCTGTCTTCTTTGCCTGTCTAAAACCCATCCTTCACCAAGTCCCAGCCAAATGTCCCCTCTTCAGGTGGCTTTCCTGCACCCCTCAGTCTGGACGCTCCCACAGCCGCTAGTGGTACTGCTCTGGACGTCATGCACTGCTGTCACTCGCAGTTCTAGACAACAGTCCCCTGGATGCTGGGATAGTGCTTGCCTGTTCCTCACTGTATCCCAAGTTCTAACACAGTGGTGCTTGGGACAAAGCAGGTGACAAGTACAGGCACACCTTGTTTTGTTGCGCTTTGCAGATACTGTGGTTTTTGCAAGTTGATGGTTTGTGGCAACTTTGCTTAAACCATTTTTCCAACAGTGTTTGCTTCCTTTGTGTCTCTGTAACATTTGGCTAATTCTCACAATATTTCAAACTGTCTCATTGTTATTAGATTTGTTACGGTGATCTGCGGTCAGTGATATGACCTGCTGAAGGCTCACGGGATGGTTAGCAAGTTCTAGCAATAAAATATTTTTTAATTAAGGCGCATACATTGTTTTTAGACATAATGCTATTGCACACTGAATAGATTACAGTATAGTGTAAATGCAACTTTCAAGGCACTGAGAAACCAAGACATTCATTTGACTTGCTGTATTGCGATATTCTCTTTATCGCAGTGGCCTGCAGCCAAAGCCACAATATGTCTGAGGTGAGCTCTTAGCTATTCACTTCAGAATTTGGTGAACAGACGCATGAAAGAAGGTATTTGTTGAAGACATATTCTATTCCTGGTTTTTCCTCCTATGGGCAGGGATTTCTCATGATAGTGACACTCCAGCCTCGTCTTTACCCTTTTTTCCCCCCTCTTCATGGGAGGGAGAGCGGCCTGGTGAATGTGGGGCAAGGAAGGCCAGTCGTCCCCAGCCTCCTCCTGGGAGCCCCCTGCCCACAGCACACATGGGTCACAGCCCTGCTCCTCTGATGCTTTGCATTTGGAAAGGGCATGCCCACGCCCAGGGAGGCCTGCGGCTGGTGTTCAGAAACATGAAGCGCTTTCTTGCTGTCCACATTAGCCACTTCCCGGGCTCAGCTTTTATCAGTAATAAGGCTGCTTTACGTCTCTGTCTTTTTCCATGTTTAATTTTTGTTTGTTGGCTTGCTTGGACCTCTTTATCTCCTTCATTTATTTCACCTGTCCTCCTATGCCCATCACCAATATTTAACTGGCTCAGAACATGTGTGGAGAAGAGATGGGATTATTTATTAGGTCCCTCCAATCCCAACAGGCACGAGATTTTTATTTCTTAAGGGAGCATGGCTTTTTAAAACCTTAGAAGCAGTGCTGAAGCTAATGTGGGACCTTTAAAAAATACTGTGCAAGGAGTTAACATGATGGGCCTCAGCAACCTGGCAAACATTTGTGGAGAATCTGCTCAGTACAAAGGGCTGTGCTTGACACTGTGGGGGATACAGAGATGAATACCAGCTATTCCAGGCCTGTTGAGAGCTCACCGTCTATCAGTGGAGACAGACACATACCTAAACAACTCTGATTCAAAAGCAGACTGTGATAAGTGCTATCACAGAGGGATAAACAACATGCTATGGAGTTTAGGGGAGGGAGACACTAATTTAACATTAGAGTATTGGGGGCTCTTGCAGGAGAAAGAGGAATTTGACCTGGGCCTTGAAGAAACATGTTGGAATGCATTTAACCTAGGGCTTTGGTTGGGGAGGGGGTGATCACAAGGACCCTGAATCCTAATCCCTGACACAGAACAAGGAGAAGGTTTGGGATGCAGTCAGGAGTAAGGTTTGGGTCTGGTCTGGAGTAAAGGTGCTAGAGAGGTAAGTGTTCCCTGGAGAAGCTCTATCCATCCAAAGGTGAGCAGGTGTGTGGGGAGCATTGCAGAAAATTGGAATAACCTGGTTGAAGGGTTTTTTGCCTATTCAAGTTCTCAGGGGTTGGTCCTCCTGGAGCCGTGAGTCCCATCCTTCCACCTAGACTAGCGTAGCCCCAGACATCTGCCCAATGCACAGATCCTCCTCTGAAGAATTGTTCTACATACCATGTAGTTCCATTTACAAGCAGGTTTTTTTTTGGCGTGCTTCAAATGATCAAGATGGCAAAGGTGTATTTTTCCGGTTCACCCTCACCCGTGACCCCTGTTGCATGTAGCAAGGTAAGGAGAAAGACCAAGCATGGAACCAGCATCACCCCAGGCCACAAGGCATCCAGCACACACTTCATCCTGAGTCACCCAATGTACCGGATCCATCGTGGTGGGCACTGGCTGTTTAGCCTTCCCAGCACCTGGTAGGTCTCTTTTCCTTCTTACAGTGCTGATTTTGGGGAGGTATGTTTCTTCTTCCTGGCCAGGTGATGGGGGTGCACAGGAATAATCCAGAGATGGGGTAGGGCTTAAGCCATCTCACCGAGAAACCATCCTGAAACTTGGCACAACGACTGTGGAAAAGGCACTCATCTCTTAGAACTCGGTTACTAAAGGAAGACAGCCACCTAGTGAAACAGAGCGGAGAGCAGAGCCAAGCTACAGGGAGAGAATCACGCTGGAGGGCATCATCTGTACACAGGTAGCCAACCAAACATGAAGCCAAATATATCCAGGGGTCTTTAAGTGATACCAGCCAATTCTTCCCTTTCCCTTCAAGCTGGTTTGAGTTAGGTCTTCATCAATTGTAAGGGAAGGGTACTGAGTAGTTCACCCAGATGGTGCACCACATCTGAAATGTCTCTTTCAAGTCTTTTTATCTTATGATTTGCTGCTCTTTACTTTTTCTTCATTTTATGATCCCACTTTCATCTTTACATTTGATGCCAGGATGCGCTTCATTAGCTACTTTCTGAACTTCCTTTCCTGACAAACAGCAGCCCTGGGCACTGCACCTTGCTCTGAGGCCTAGGAACCAGGGCGAGGGCTGGACCTGGGTTTGGGTTGGCCTGTGACCTTCCGAGGGCGAAGTTCAGGTACCACGGCCAGCAAGCATCCCGGCTCTGAGTGGAATCATACCAGACTGACAGACTTGCCAGCACATCAGGCCCGAGGCCCTGAGTAGCCCAGGCACTGGGACAAGAACCTGAGAAAGAAAGGCAGTTACTCTAGGGTGGTGAGGCAGGATGGAGCCTGAGGGCGGGACTGCTTCCTGAAGGAAAATAGGTGTCCCAGTAGAATGGTCTTGGGGGACTTCTCAGGAGATAGCCTTGAGTGGAAGCTCACAGTCAATCTGTGTAGGGTTTTGAAAGCCAGACAGAGGTGTTTGGAATTTGTAGTAAAAGAATTGGCACTTCGTGACTATGATTCCGGAGGCCATGTGCAGCAGACAGGTGACATGGGGAGCCTGCCATCCTGATGCAAGAGGGCTCTGGCTCTGAGGCTGCGTGCCTGGAGAGAGCCAGCCTCACGCCTGAGGATAAGGGGCTCCTCATGGGAAGCTAGTTTCTTTCAAGATGAAGGAAGTAGGCTTTGCGTGGGATGTTAGGTGCCTGGAATTTCACGTACCAGCAGGTGAAGACACTGTGGAACGCACCGAGTTGAAGATGCAGAGAGTTGAGCTGATGATTTAAAGTTGAAAACACAAAACGAGGGCATGAGTGGAGCTGACTTTTTAGGGGAAATTGCAGAGAAAATCTGCCTCTTGATCTTTCACTTGCTTTATGGAAGGAGAGTGGCCATCCATCTGACAGACAGCACACACACTTCAAAAAAATATGGTGATTTAGGAGGAAATAGAGATGCCTGGGGTAGGACCTAATCAGCTGCAAGGGGTGATTCCCTTCCGGGAAGGCATTCAGAGCGTTGCTCCAGCTCATAGTGCCGGGAAAGCTGCCCTCCTCCAGAAGACCACACGCAAACTTGGGCTTTAGGAACAACTGGGAAATAGAATCAAAAAGGTAATGATCGTACAGAAAACATCATTTACTTTTTATCTTGTATTTGCGATTTCATGGCAGAAAGCCATACTGCAGGAAATCATGTCTGACAGATTATATTAGGTTTGTAAGGAATGCATGGCTCACCTGCCACTGTCAAGGAAAGAAATGTTGTAACGAGACCACAAAAAACACTGCCAGGGATTATTTATCATTGACTTATTCCTCTCCTTTGTCCCTGCATTCCATCATTATTTATCTCTGCCAATATTTTTTTCCATTGTTTTTTGGAGCAGTTTGTCAATCATATCCATTATGAACCTACTATGTGCAAAACCACACCAGGCAATGGAGACAGAGAGTAAGAAATGGTTTCTGTCACCTGGTTGCTCAGAGACAAACAAGAGAACAGATGAAACACAACTCGCTTGCTGGCCCTTACTGTAAACCAAAGCTGTGTTAAAGGTCATGATGGAGAGATACTTTCAGTCTTGGTTGACAGAGAAGATTTCTCTCAGGTAGTGATATTTCATATAGGATTTGTAATATGATGTAAAACATGAGTAGGAATTTTCCAGTCACAGAAACACAGGAGAGGGCATTCCAGGTTGGGGAAGAGCATTGAACACTATTACTTTGTGAACCCACTCAGCCCACCAAAACCTATTAAAGTCCTAGATATGGTACCCGGTACTAGTGATACAAAAATAAATGAAAGGTGCACAAAAGTAGCGTTGTTATTTTTAGAATCCATTTTTTATGCCCCCAGGATATTGGTCTTAACACATTTCTCCTCGTCTCTCTTGGATCCCAGTTTCTATTGACACTTTAAAATAAAGATAGGGATTATTCCAGGGTCTGTGACTGCTAAACTGAGCCTCTTTATAATATTAGCAGACCTTATCACAAAGAGGCCATTGTTGTGTAGGGTGTTTCATTCGTATTGTTGAAACCTCAGTGTTTTCTTTCTAGAGAATTAATGGTCTCTCTTTGGCAGGCAGCTGGGACAAGCTGAGATGGTTGTTGTAACTTCGGATACCCGGAGCAATTAGCAGTCCTCCTGTTCAGCTGCCTGGAGAGATATTCTGATTTCAGTGCTGTCACATGTAATACTGCCTTGGTCAAGAGGAAGCAGTGTTTGAAATGACAATGTAAGCCCTCTGCCCCATGTGGTGGATTTAAAAATAGACCCATTGCTGCCAGGCATGCCAGGAATGTCACCTTTCTGCTTCTTAGTTTTTTGCTTCTCTTTCTCTAGTTCCTTTTCCCCAGCTCTGCAAGCCTTCAATATGCACAAAGAATGTCAGGATCCTGGGAGACAGACATGGTCTGTGCTGTCCGGGGTCCTGCACCGTCATTGTCATGACTCAGTTCCTTGTCTTCCAACGGCCAGGCTGAGTGGACCTGGACAAGGACACCCCACGAGGGAAGGCAGAGCTCAGCTTGCCAGTCTGCTGCTTCTGTGGGGGTTGCAATCAACAGTTGGACTGAATTTTAGAGCGGATTGACTAGGTGCTGTGACATTGTGTGGACACAAGTCCCATGTGGCTCTGCAGCCACCCAGGGGAATGCAGCCATCCCTTGTCCTGCACTTGTCAATTTCACAGGATGTCCCTTGTGGGCTGACACGTACAGATGTGTCTTCTGACCTCGATTTTCCTCCTGTTGGTTCTATTTATGTCCCAGCCCGGGAGGTTCATGTCCCTAAACCCAGCCTCTCTCAGTGTTCAAGCTCTCTCAGTTCCTTCTTTGTCATCTCTCTCTGATACAACCCTACTTTCTCATTCCCATTCCTTCTACCAAATTCCATGGTATCACACCTCTCTGCCTTTGGATGCTCTCACCCCAACTGCACTCCCCATGGTCTGCAGGGCTTCCCACCAACAGGGTCCCCATACTACTTCTCATTGAAATAGTCCATGGCTCCCCATAAGTGCCTTGTCTTCAGGAGGGGATTCAGAACTTCTCACCGGCTTTCCTCCCATTCCTCTGCCTCCCTCCATAACCCAGAACTTCTGATTCCACACGCTGTGCTTGTTTCTTCTGTACCAGGAAAGGACTGCCCTTTCTGTCCAAAGCCATTTGTCCAGTGGCCTCTGTCCTGTCTTTACAGAGCCCTTGACACCAGCCCTGGGGCTGCCAGTGAGTGACCTCAGTATGAAGAAGAGGCGTCCCCCTCGTCAATCTGACAGAGTGTGCCCGAATGACCTCACGTGTCATGTATCGTTGTCCTAAGCCTTCTACTATGACTTTGATGCCACTGGCATTTCCCTGGATCCAGACGTAGTTTCCTAATAATCGGAGGAACAAATTAGCTTGAAACTGGGGAGGACAGCACAAGACTCTGTGGCAACTGTTTCAAGAGGCAAGAAGACGTTAGCTGCACTTTATTCAGAATCAGGACTCTCTATGCCAGGAGCAAATCACACCCACAACCCACTTTCTGCCTCCCAGGACTCCTGATTCAAATGCTTATTCAGGGGGAAATCCGGCTGCAATAAAAAGCAAGAGCAATCTTTCAGAAGAAAAGAAACAGGGAAAGATTTTACAAAAAGATACCATGAAATCTGAAAGAAATCTGAAAGATTATTTATTTATTAAGCAACAATTATTTGCATGATGCCTAAGGTTTATTTTGTAGTTCAATCTTCGTGATGATCTTGTAGAGTACGTAATTTTATGTCCTTGCTGTAGACAAGGAAACAAGGCTCAGAACCTAACCAAATCCATTCAGATTATGAATAAAGAAGCTGGGATTAAAATTCCCCCATTAGTATTATTTCCAATGTCACCTCTCAAACCACCAGTGACAGCCCCATCCCATCATTAATTCAACAAATACAGCAAAGAGGGTTTGTGGACTTCTAAGGTCACCAGGTTATGTGTTAGGCATTGGCCATTCAGTGGCGAATAAGACCTGTTTTTAGGCATCAAGAGTATCAGGGTTCCCACAGGGTAACAGTAGCACAAAGGGACAGACAGGCAATTAGAATGTAGAATGACAATTATTTCAACAAGGGGAACCCAGAGCATGCCATTGACAGGTGAAGCATTTCAAATCTGCTACTTGTAGGATGATTAAAAGTGAATAAAATGAAGGACAAATAAAGAAGGCCCAAGGAGAAGCAATGTATGCTGAAGCACTGGTCCAAGAGAGAGGATGGGGCACAAAGAAACTAACCACAGTTGGCGTGCAGTCAGCAAGGAAGCCATGGAGGCGGTGGGGAGGCAGTGACGGAAGCCAAGGTTGAGCCACCCTGAGGAGTGTCCCTTCACCTGTGTGCTGTGAAGAAATTCTGAAGGCTTCGAAATCAAGAAAAGTCATGATTTAGATGACACTGGTATTAAAAGGGGACCGTGTTGAAAACTAGCTGCCAGTAAGCAGCCTATGCTAGTTATCCAGATGCAGGAAGGAAAACCTTTCTTCTCTTCTGGGTTCTTTGGTGGTCCTAATAATTAAGTTAACAAAAGACAGATGAACAGGAGAAAAACAAATTTAATGTCACATATATGGGAACTTAACAGAAGACTCAAAAATTTAGGACTCTCAAAGAAGTGACCAAAGAGGGCCCGCTTTTTTATACCTTTTAGGCGAATAAATGGTAGATGTGCGAAGAATTGACAGAGAAGTCTGGACTTGGGGCAGTAAATTAGGGAAGAAGTTACCAGGTTGGTTTCTACAGCCTTTTTGGCCCTAAATAGCCTACCGCTGGAGATAAAAACCTCTCTCCTGGTTCAGGGAGGGTACGCTTCACACTGAAAATTTATTTCCAGCTTTCAGGGGGATGAAGGGAGGTCAGTGTGTTCTTGGACCAGCTGTTTTCTTAACTAACTTTAATTCAAAGTAATCAATATACCAAAGTGGCCTATTTGGGGGCACCCTGCCCTGCACTCCATCATGGACAAGTGCGGATAATAATCTCGTATAGAGTAGTTTTCTTGAAGAGAAGTGGAAAGATTTTAAAGTTTTAGGAGGTAGATTGGTTGGCAGTTGCCCCATAGAGCCACCTGGGAGGGTAGCCAGGTAGGATACTGCCTTTTTTCTCTTGTGAAGCTTCTAGATCCGATTTCTAGATCTTGGAGCAGGATTGGGGGTGGGCAGAGGGACCATTTTTCATGAGACCCTCAGCACTGATTCCAATCTGCCTAATTTTCCTGTCTATCTCAAGGCTGGCAGAAGTCCCAGCCTTTCTGCTCATCTATTACACCCTGAACACTTCTCCCCTTGTTTGGTTGGTATAATATTTTATTTTTCCCCATTTCTTTCCAACTCAATTCTTGGAACCATTCCACTGTGCTCGAAGCTCCCAGGCCATGATCCTCACATTGTTTACCCTCATCTTGAAATATCCGTAAAATAGCTACTCTCCACTTCCTTGCTGTTCCTGAAAATGTATTGGTAACAATGTTTCTTTCTACATTCAGTCTTATCCACTCTTCAACTTCCATCTCCATCTAACATGCTGGTTCTGTGTCCTCCTTATCTTGAGGGACCTTTTTGATGTTCATCAAGTTCACCAACTTTTAATGGTCACATGCTTGATTTTGTCATTATTGGACAATTTGCTTTCAAAATCATACTCTCAAATGGTCCAATTTCCAACTGACAAGGACTTTGTTCTCCCGATCAGATGCCTTCCTGCACGCTTGTCTTTAACCTCATTCTCTCCAAACTTTTTCTCTATCTTCTCCTCTGAGGGCTTCCCTCTGTTTCTACCTTAGATTTTTAGGGAGGATCATTTTATTTTACTTTCCCTTACTTTTCTTACCCCTGCCCCACCTTGCTCTACCCCATTCCTCATTGCACCTGCCTGGAAAAGTTACCCTGGGTGACGCCATCCACCTGTCTTCTGTCTGTGTGCCTCACCATGAGTGAGCTGGAGTGAATCACACAGCCTGAATTTGTGTCACTAGAAATTTATGACCATTGATGAATAAAGGATCACATAACATTTTTCAACATTCCTACCAAGTTTCTTTTGTAAGTGAAGTATTCCCATTCCTGAGGACTAGTTCATACTCAATTCTCAATGCCAACTCCACACCTCCCTCCCTCCTAGGGGGTGTCACCTGAACTTTCATTGAATCAATAGAAAAGGGGCATACTCTCATCCCAAATACCATATCTATGTTGTTGATGGTTATTTTCTACCTCCTTTCTGCTTAAATGGAAGACGTTTCTCCTCTTATTAAATGCCAGTTCCCTTCTCTGTGCAACGTGTGTGTATGTGTGTGTGTAAAACCTCTGGCCTAAACCTCTTTTCTGATGATCAGACTAACATACTCAAATGCCCACTTAATACATTAAATTGTTAGGTGGATTTCTCTTTTCTGACAATCAGACTAACATACTCAAATGCCCATTTAATACATTAAATTGTTAAGAGTTTTCTCAAACTCAATAAATGCACAATTGAATTCTTCAAATGCGTTCTCCAAATGCTCTGCCCTCCAGTCTTCCCTATCTCAATAAACAGTTCCATTATTCTCCAAGTTAAGCCAGAAACCCTGAAGTCATTCCTTTTCTTACCGTCATTTACTGTTTATTACCTGATTTTGTTGATTCTACCTTCAAGAATGATATTTAATTCATTGAAGTCTCTCCATTTCTACTACCACCAACCTAGTCAGCATGACAATGTTCCCTGGATCTGGACTGCTACAAAGCTTGGTAACACAATCTGCGTATTTAATAAAATCCCACCTCCCTTCCCTGGTCAAAATGCCCTGCCTTATTTGGCTTTTACATACCCAGTTAGCCTTAAATTGAACCATCCACTCATTTCTTTTCTAAGTGTTAGCCACATTGCTGTATTTTGGTTTCTTAGTCACACAACTCTGTTCTACCTCAGGCCATTTGCACATGATGCCTTCTCTGTCAGAAATTTCTTCACTCTTTGCCTGCCCTATTCCTACTTATCTCTTATTTGTCAGCTCAGAATCACTTATTCAGTGATTTCCTGGTCTACTAATCATAATTAGGGCTCCATTATTATTCTTTCTTTTGAATTTGTTTTCTTAGTAGGATATAGTTTCTTTCCTTCCTATTTTATATTTTTGTTGGGGGATGGGGTTTATTAATTTTTTATGCTTAATCCTTCACTAGAATTCAACTCCCAGGCAGTCAGGGATCACGGCTCTTTTCCTCACCACTTCTCCTGGCACCCAGCACAGTCCCTGAAACACAGTGTGTGTTTAACAGATACGGAGCAAATGGATTTGAAGTTGAAGTTAGAAGCACCTAGAAGTTTCTGACTTCTAGTTTCTTACTTAAATGGTAAGTTTCTACCTGAGACAACTGAGAGGATGAAAGTGTCATCTACCTGATGGGGGAAACACAGGACACTGGGGAGATGCAGTTCACTGGATATGGTGGTAGCGAAGGGATGGTTGCCTTTTGGACATTTTCCATGTGGGCCCTCAGGTATTAGGTGGCACTTATGGTCCCAGAGCTTAGGATAGAGATCTGGGCTGGAAGCAAAGGTTTGGGAGTCTGCCATACAGATGGTAATTGAAACTCAAGTAATGCTACCTAGAACTTTAATTGTAGTGCCAGTTAATGGTACTTTCCTCCATCACTAACATTAGCTTTTTTTGGCTGTAGCCAAATGGTTCTGGAATTGGGAGAGCAGCCCTCCAGGTTGAGAACACCAGTTGCCTGTGTTACCAAAGGACTGTTTGGAATATATCAAATGGCTCCTGAAGAGAATTTTGGTAAAAGCCATAATGATAATCCCTCACCAGGACTTGGGTTAAATGACTGACTATAAAGGAGAATGGCTGCTTTAGGAGGAGCTAGTATTTACTGATCATCTACTGGGCACCAGGCTGTTGTACAACTTCATATAATTTAGTCTTCGCAGACGTGGGGATTTCACATCTGCTTACTGACCTTGGACTGCCCTTCTTTGGTCCAGAAGGAGCACAAAATTCTTTTTTAAGGTTTGAGTGCAACAACACAGAACCAAGTACCTAGCACTCAATAAATACTACTTCACTGCCTTCTGTTCTACAGTCCTGGCAAGCAGGGGTTTTAACTCTACAGTTACCTTTAGGCCTTTTACTGCAAGGATTTCCCAGCAGATGAACTTGAGTTTCTCATGGAAAGTATGAGAACAGTAGGAAGGTACAGGTGTATGTATGAGTATTTCCCAATAAACGCATCACAAGCTGAAAATGCGTCTAATACGCCTAACCTACCAAGCATCACGGCTCAGCCTAGCCCACCATAAACATGCTCAGAACACTTACATTAGCATACAGTTGGCCAAAACCATCAATCATGAAATTTATTTTATAATATGATATTGCATATCTCATGTAGTTTATTGAAAGTGGAAAACAGAATGGTGTATGGGTACAGAGTGGCTGTAAGTGTGTGAGTCAGCCCTGTGGCTCACTACCCTGCCTAGCATCATGGGAGAGGACGGACCACGTATGGCTGGCCCAGGATCCAAATTCAGAATTCAAAGTACAGTTTTTACTGAATGCATACCACTTTGGCCCCATGGTAAAGTTGAAAAATCCTGGACCGTTCATAGAGGCATGTGCCCATCTGTAGTCTACCTACCTACCTACTTGCCTCAAACCAGCTCTCAGAGCAGATCAACATTACTTGTTCTTCCACATCTTGCTGGAAGAGGTGATATACAGGCTGTTGCTGCATTTTTCAACTTCACCGGTACTTGCCTTAAGCCTCTCCTTCCAAATATTTGCATTCAGAAATTAAAAATAACTCCAGTGGGAACACACATTGTTTTCAATTTTCTGAGATCCCTTAGGCAGTGGTTGGAGCTGGGGACAGGGGTGGGGGTGGGAAACTGCTTTTAATTTGTTTTCAAAGCTTGAATTCTATTTATCTACTTCTGAGAAACTGCCAAATATCTGCGGATGCTTCCCTTAATTTTTGGTCTCTCCCTGAACTTGTTCCTTCTCTGACCTGGATGGCAAAGGTAGAGACTTCCAGAAGCTCAGAACATGAGGGGGGTTTGGAGATGCTCTTCTATAATTGCTTCTTTTAAAGAAGAGGACGCTGAGGTCCAGAGAGGGAAGGTGACCTTCCCTGGGTCACATAACTACAAAGTAACAGAGCTCAAAATGATCCAGTTCTCTCACTTCTTATTTAGGATTTTTTTAGGGAGTATGACTGATACCTTTGCTTATGCTGATTCCCTCATCCCCACCCCTTGGCCCCTCTCTTCCCACACCCCTAGGGATCATAGGAATCCTCAAATCAGCCCCAGCCACATCAGGACCCCTGAGGTCCTAGACTTCATGGGTTATACTTGACCCAGGCACTTGCCCTCTTTCTGCCTTCATTTCTTTGACCCAAGAGACTTTAATAGTTTCCCCCCTTCTTTTTCTTATAGAGACAATGTGTGGACAGAAGGAAGCCTTTTATAGGACTGGAGTTTAGTGATCCTGACTACTGGGTGATCTGATCAGCTTGTTAACGAACATACATAACGGATGACGAGGGCGGACACAAACTGAAACCGTGCTCACCCGTCTTCCACCACTCTCCCAGCTCACTGGCGTTCTTCCTGCTCCCAGATCACATGGTGCACATTGCCTCCAAGCCTCTCCCCTTGTAAACACCGCCGCCTGGAGCCCTCCTTTCTCCGGAGTCTGCAAGATTGGCTCCATCAATTCCTACAGGTCTCTGTCCCAATGTCAGCTTGTCAGTGAGTCCTTCCCTAACTCCCTATTTATAATTCCCTGCTTATTACATTGGCATTTATTATAGCACTTTATACTTGTTTTTAGTGTATTATGTGTTTTTCCCTAAAAGGATGTAGACTCCATGAGGGCAGGGATTTTGTCTGTCCCAGTCTTTGCAGCCTTATTAGTACCTGCAAAAGTGCCTGTCATGTAGGGCACCCAATAAATATTTGATGTGTGAATGAGTGAAGGAATGAAGGAATGCTGTGTTTCTTCCAGTAGATTCTGGTGCTTTGTGGTGTCCTCAGTGGCCTGATCTCGGGGATCCTTCTCTGTGAAGAGGGCTTCTGCTTGCTCAGCATTCCTACATGCAGACGCCATTACGGAATTCCATTTCTAGGCTGCGCAGATGCTGGGAATGAGACCTGCCTTCTCTCCCATTCACTTCTCACTTGGTGATTCAAAAGAACATTGAGCTGGATATCAGGAAGCCTGAGTTAGACCCCCCTACAGCCCTCTGATCATGTAAATCCTTCCTCTCTTTGGGCTTTAATTCCTTTTTCTGGAAAGTGTGCTTCCAGCTTTGATAGCTCTTCCTTGGAGGGACATTAGCAGCAGGAACGCTTCACATCAGGGAGCCTGACCTTGTCTTGGGGAAACTGGAGCTCCTATGAAAAGGAGTGTGAGAGGATCTAAGGCATAAAATAAAAGAGGGCCCCTGTTATTTAGAGTCAGACATGGGGTGAGGACTTGATTAGGAGAACAGAAGGTGACTGAATCACAAGGCCAGAGTAAGGCCATGGGTAGTATGAGCTTCTTCATTAGCTCCATAAATTTTCCCACATGAGAAGGTTGGGGGAGGAGCCTGGGGCAGGGTGTTGGCCCTGAGAGGCCTGGGTGCTGCGTGGTGGCCTGGGGTGATGAAGGAGTCCGGCCGTTCACTCAGTCAGGCCTCTGGGCTGAGGATTTCCAGTGCACTCCAGGTCCCGAGAAGGAAGCATGCTCCTGAATGGTTCTAGCAGACGGAGCACTCCTTGCTAATCCACTGGGTGGGAGGGAAGAATCCCCTGATCAGCAGCTTGGAAGAGGAGCCGAGCAGAGATCGGCGCCTTCCTCCTGCTTCCCGTGGGGGTCTCGCTACAACTTCAGCCTGGGAGGCTTTGCACTCTCGCCTGTGAGACAGGGAGTAGATGTACCTGATCCTGGGACTCAGTCTTAGGAAGCCCTCTTGCCCAAACGCAGAAGCTGAACTCTCGCATATTAGCTTCTCAGTCGTCAAGATGATGTTTGGCCTCCATGAGCCTTATTCTTTTGTCTTATATTTCATTTGGTTTAGAACTTGGGTGGGAAAGAGGAAGGCTGTTACTAGGTCCCTTCACCCCCCGCGCCTGACCATACCTCCTAAGTGCCCACCACATGCCTGGCACTGTGGCAGCCAGGAAAGTGGGTAGGAAACTATTTGTGGAGCATGTGCTATGTGCTGGTATGTTCTTCATGCATTACACATGCTCTCACTTAAACCCAACAGTGACTTTGGAGGCAGGATTATTACTCCCATTTTACAGATGAGACAACTATGGCTCAAAAATGTAGAAAAATAGACAAAAATCTTGTCCCTTGTAAGCATAGGTCGTAAATGTTGGAGTCAGAATATACACGTACTTCCTATGTTTGATGACAGAAGTTATAACACCAGATGTGGTTTCTGTTCTCCAACTCATAAGACTACTTACTGGTGGGAACAGTTAAGTGAGTCCCAAATTAAACATCTTCCAGATTGTGGCCCCTGTTAGTTAGGCACAAGCTACAGTGGGGGGAAAATAAAGGCCTTCTGCTCAGACTGAGGGTGGCAGACTTATAAAAGACTTGCCAGCAGCTGATGATTGAGTTGAATTTTGCAATATGAGTATGAATCAGACAATACTGGATCATTGCCTTCCCACTTACTATACGTTGGATATCAAGCCAGTTATATAGCCCCTTAGAGTCTCAGTTCTCTCATTTGTAAAATAGCAAATTAATAATTGCAAATAATTGTAAAATAATAATTGCAGCCCTGTAGGTTTGTAGGTCAGATTAAATAATGTAGTATTTACAAAGTTTCCAACACACGTTTTGGCCCAGGGTAAGTGTTCTTTACTGTGCGTGTTCTACATCCACAAAAGGAACTGGAGTAAGAAGTGTTGTGACGTTGAGAAATTAATTTTTCCTGATGAGGTGTGATTTGGTTAGACGCATCTGTGACTTCTGGCCATGAGAGTGACTTTCACAGGTGACTTCCAGAACTTTAGACTTGATGCAATTTCAGTATGGGGCCCCTCTTACCACCCTTGGGCCTGAAATCAAAACATCCTAACATCTGCTTGATCTGATGCTCACAAACCTTTTAAAGGGTAGACAGAACCCAGATGTTCACAGATCTTTTATTGCTTAAGTTGCAGTTTATACAACTCTGACGAGACTGTTACAATCCAAGTGTCCCTGTGCTACCCCAGGAAAGCAGAAGGTAATTATCATATCTGTGAGCTCTCAGAGTGCTTTGAAACATTCTTCATCCCTCAAATATAAAATGGAGGTAATTTTCATTTTATTTGTTTAGTTCTTGATTGTTTCTTCCTCTCTTTTTATGGGATCAAAAAAGAGAGTGTTCCATATTGCATTTGGCTTGGGATTAAAACAATAGTGTGTCCTCAAGTTGTTTTGTAAAGACCATGATTGCATTATTTCCTGGACTGGGTAGTACAGTGACTGAGCAGGTTTTGCAAAAAAAAAAAGTAAGTTAAAGGAAAACTTGACTAATGAGATGTTTTCTTCCCCCTCTTGCTTCTGAGCAGAAGGGAAAGCAATGTATAAAAGAAGGCAATCTGGGGAAGTCCAGGATGGACCTCACAGTTCCCTCTGTCCACATCCCAAGCTGCCGTTCGTGGAGGGAGGATCTCCGCTTTGGCACGTTCCACCTTGGTCTTGTCCACCAAGGTGCGAAGAATGGACCACCAACATGTGGAGCACCTGGTTATGTGTTAAAACAGAGAAATGTGCTCCAGTTTCAGGTTGACTCTGTATCAGGAGCAATGGGGATGCAACCTGGGAATCCTTTTTAAAAAATAAGCTCCTCTAGGTATTCTTATTCACACTAACCACTGGCATGAAATCCATGCTGAAGTGTAGAAGAGAAAAACCAACAACTGGACTAGAAATGAATTTGGCTCAGTTTGGAAAAGAGAAGCCCCCAGAATTAACAAAAATAAAAGATAAGGACATGTTTTATAAAAAGCCTGCTTGTCTTTAAGTCTCCCTCCCTCGTCTCCTGCATTTCATCAGTGTGGTGTTCTCTCTTTCTCTGCTTACAACATGTTCCAAATGGTCGCAGTGATTGTGAGCATATTCCCTGAGATCACATCCCTGCCAAGCTCCAAGGCAAAGAGGAGGTCAGCAGTCAGTCCGGAGGTGGGGGCTTTCTGTGCAAGGACACAGCTCCCCGTACCTCCGGCCCTGGCCTCCTCTACTCAGCAACTGCCTCCCAGCTTGCTCTGGTCTTCTTTCTCCACAGTCTTCAGTGCTCCCAGGTGGAAGTCCTCTCTCCCTCTCCCAGACTGTCAAGCTCTCTATCAAATATGCGTTACTTATTCCTGTCTGCTTCGTAATGAGTTAAATCAAGTGAAATGCCATTTGCGTATTGCTCCTCAAAGCATTTTCACATACGCTGCCTCATTTATCTCCACAAGAGACTCTAGTTGGTTACTGGAACTCTCTCAGTTTAAGAAAAAGTACTGAGGCTCCAGAAGTTAAGTCATTTCTCCAAAATTAGAAAACTAGTTGGTGCTAGAGGTGAACTGTCTTTCCATTATACTGTTTCCCATACAAGTTGTACAGCCTTATGCCTCTTTCATCAAACTAAAAAATTTTTTAAAGCAGCTACATGTGCCAGGAGCATGCAAGGTACTATGGAATATAAGGATGTTAGCAGAGCTTCTTCCATTAAGAAATGTACAGTCTTATTAAATACTGAGTCATGTTCACAAATAACTGCCTTGCTGTGGCCTGAATGGCTGTGTCCCTCTCTAAATGCATCTGTTGTAATTCTATTGCCCAATGTGATGGTATTAGGGGGTAAAACGTTTGGGAAGTGATGAATTCATGAGATAGGAGCCTCGTGAGTAAGATTAGTGCCTGTATAGAAGAGGAGCTCCCTGTCCCCTTCTGCCATGTGAGGACACAATGAGAAGTCTGCTACCCGGAAGAGGGCCCTCACCCAACCACGCTGGTACCCTGACCATGGACTGCCATCCTCCAGCTGCGAGAAATAAATTTCTGTTCTTTATAGGCCACCTAGTGTGTGGTATTTTGCTTTATCAGCCCAAACAGACTGAGAACAACCTATATTATGGTTTGCTCTTTCCTCCCTGAAATATTTTTAAGCCTCCATATATTAGACAGTATGCCAAGAACTACACATACTTAAAAAAAATTCATTGTACAGTAGCCCCCCTCATCTGCAGGGGGCACATTCTAAGAACCCCAGTGGATACCTGAAACCAAGGATCATACCAAAGCCTAGATATACTATGTTTTTTCCTATACTTACATCTCTATGATAAAGTGGATTTACAAATTAGGCACAGTAAGAGATTAACAGCAATACACTAATAATAACATAGAACAATTATAACAAACGTCAGATGATAAAGTGCCTCCATGGTGAGGTAAGCTGAGGTGAATGACGTAGTACATTGGGATGTAGTGTCAGGCTACTCCTGGCCTCCTGACAGTCGGCCAGCGTGGAGGGTGGGAGGAAAGGAAGATGCCCCGCAAGTGACTGACACTAAGGAAGGCCCAGCCCCGGCCAAGGGAGCTCTGCTGTGCCACAGAGGGATGGCCACTAAGAATCTAAGTGCAGAAGAGAGGTTGACCCACTGGGTGGGCCAGAGAGTCTGTGTTGCACTGTGGTTAAGAGCCTGTTCTCTGGAGACGGACGTCTTGAGTGTGTTTCTCATCTTCACTGCTTACTACCTCTGCGACCTTGTGCAAGACCTCCAGCAAAAACCAGTGTAGGCTCAATTTCCAAAGCCTTTGGAGGACCGTTTAAATCTGCCTCCTGTGTGTACCATCTGGTGGCCAGTCTAGGACCTTGGTGGGGATTGACCCCATAGTTCAATTCTCAAAGCCTATGTATGCAATTTGGGGCCAGGTTCCATGAACGTACAGCTTGGAGGCGAGCCCAAGCTTGAAAAAAAATGAAATAGAAAGGGCATCTGGTAAACATAAAGTTTCATGTTAATGAAGGGTAATATTATTTTATTTGCCATAAATGTGGTTTCTTTTGGGCTTTAATAGGAGACTGAAAATAGGATTTTGAGTTTTGCTGAATAAAGCTGTGTTTGTTTAGTCTCTTCCAATCCCTTCAGATTTTGTTCCCACCCCTCCTCAAACTCATATTTCAAGGCAAAACTGTCCGGATATTTTTAGTCTGAAGTGTACAGCAGCCTCTGCTGGTGCTTGCCCTTCTGGGGAACATCTCAAGCATCATTAAGTCTTTCTGAAAGAACAGGTACCAGATCTGTACACAGTATTCTACCAACAGACACCCTGGATCTTATAAAAGTGAAAGAATGGGACATATTCAAATTTAAAAGAAATGCTAGGTATGAAAGTACATAAACCCCTCCATTGATGTATGACTTGCGTTACTTCTCAAAGCTGCCCTCTGCCTCTAATATCTTTACGTCCTACTGCTCTACCTGTCAAGGTAGGACTCACCTACTCAATAAATAACTTGTGAGCCCATCCTGGGTGGCTGTGGCAGTGAACACAATGGGAAAAGTTCATGTTTGCAGGGTGTTTGCATTCTAATGAGAGAAGGTAGGAAGAAGAGGGGAGGAAGGGAGGGAGGCCAGGGAGAGAGAGAGGGGGAGAGAGATCAGATAACAACACATGTGGGGCAGAGAATTACAATAGAGTGAGATAATAGACAATAGTGGGGTGTCAGGAAAGTCTCTCTGAGACACATGAAGGTCAAGAACAAGAGCATTCCAAGCAGGAAAATAGCTATTTCAAAGGCCTAATGGTAATCTTGGCACAACTGAGGAATGGACAATGGGTCGGAGGCTGGAATGGAGATGCTACGGCAGGAAGCAGTACGAGATGAGGCCATACAGATGGTCACAAACAAGACGACACAAACCTTTGCAAGTCAGTGCAAGGAGGAGTTTGGATTTTATTCTAAGGGCGATGGAAGCCACTAATCATTTTTAAGCAGGTCAGTAACAAGTTCTAATTTACTTAAATTTTATTTTTCTCTGTCAACACTGTGAAAGTTGCACTGCTTCAAGCTGTGGGTCTTCAAACTGTTTTCTTCTGTCAAACATTCTTCCCTCAAGTCCAGGGCAGAATCAGTCCCCCCTTCATCTTGGTCTTGAATGCAGATCTGCCATTGTATATGCCATTCGAACTTTGGTGACCATTCTGATTTAATTGAACTGGAATGTTTCTCTTCTGTAAATGTAAAAATGGTATATGACTAAATAACTAAGTACACAGAAAAAGTGGAGGCACTTAGTAAGCTCTTAGTAAGTTCTGGTGTACTACGTGCCCTTAGCACTTTGAACCTATCACTTAGCACTTATTTTGTCTTAAATCCTAGCAGGTAATTTGTATTCTTGATTCATTCCAATGACTGACTTCCTTTAAGACAGAGATTTATTGTACTGGTGTAATCTTCACCTAGTAGGGTTATAGGAATATCAAGAAATGGCAGAGATTGCTCTGTGTTCACCAAAGTCCACTTCTATCTCATCCTGTGTCAATAGCTGGACAAAATTTCTCAGCCTCAGGCTTAGTATGAGCATGTAACTGAGTTCCAACTGGATGGGATTGGAAGTGTTAGACATGGTTTCTAATCCTAGCCCTTAAAAGCCTCTCATGGGTGATTCTTGTAGTCCCTTTTCTTATTTGCTGACAGAGAGTGAAGAATTATGAAGCCCTGAGGAAAGCTCAGCAGAAAAAAGCCTGGGACACTGGATCACTGTAACTATTAGCCATTGGGTTATCACATGAGGGAAAAATGAATCTTATTTTGATAAGCTATTAAGATGTCAGAGTTTATCTCTTATACTGCCAGTGTTATCATAACTGATATATCATCACATGTGTAGAATTTGTTCACTCTCAAATATGTTATCTCTTTTACTCTTTTCTATTATGAAGGATGCAAGGCAAGCCAATCTAATTATTCCTATTTTATAGAGAAAGATTCTTGGGAAAGTTGTGATTTTTTCCCTAGTAAGGCATGAACCAAATCTTGAGCTCTTCATTGTGCTTTAGGAAAAATAAACAAACAGACCGAATCTAACAGGAGAGTGGAGAGTGGATTAGAAAGGAGTGCTAGTGGGAGACCGATAAGGAGACTGTCATAGAGATGAGGACGACAAGAGACAAGACTCTGAAAAGTGAGTAAGGCAGTGGGAAGTGTGTGGAAGTGGCAGAGTGCTTCACAGTACACCATCCTCTCTGCTGCATAGTCACCTGTCTACTCATCAAAGTCCACACTGCAAAGCTAGGTGACTTATTTTAAAATGGGTGAAGGATATCAGAATTGAAAGTGAATGGCACCCATTTTGAGCAGGGGTTCTGGTTAAGGAGAAATGGGCGAGGCAAGAGACCCTTGGTAGTTGTAGAAGAAATACAGTCATTGTTTTATTATGATTATTATTATTACTTTAAGTGTACATTGTATCACAAAGAGCAAAGTTTGATTCACCTGGGTTATCTTTTGGCATATTTCAAGACAGCATGTAAGGAAAAGAAATGCTTTGGGATCTTCGACTGCTGACCTTTGGGTTTCAGACGGCACCTGGCTACAACATGTCTTCCAAATTCTTATTTCTAACCCAAGCTTCCTTCTAAAGTTTACATCCATATATCCATTTGCCAAAACCTAAGAGAGTCTTGTTACACTTTTTTCTGTTTTTCAGTTTGATCTAGTACCAGTTCTCTATAATTTCCCTCTTAAACATCTCTTAAATATGATTTCTCACTTTAATTTTAAAGTCATTCTGGCTAACAGTCCTTGATGCAGTCTCTCTTCAATTTATCACTAAAAATACACTTAAAAAAAGATAAAACTTGTCAACAACATCAAAATATAAAAGTGTTAAAAATTTGTGGAATCCAAATGACTTTCAACAAATTACCAGAGATTAAAAAAGTAAAAATATAATTTTAGCAAGTTCCTACATAACCAGTGGAGACATGTCAAATTTACCACTCTGAAAAATACAGTAGGAAATTCTGAAACACAAAGTCTAAATCAACAGCAAATGGAACCAATCCTTCCTTTTTATGGAATATTCTGTTGAAAGCAGTCACCATGAAGCTTCCATTCCTATCCTTTCCACTTTATGCTTTTTTTTGTCTACAGTTAGCTCTTCCTAGTATATGTGGAACATATCATACTTGTACTTGTCCAGTCATACTTGGTTCTTAAGTAAATTATGGTTTCCAGGAGGGCAGAGGTTATGTCTATTGCATTCATCATGGTGTTTTTTAATGCCTAGCAGAGAGCATAATGCCCAAGAGAAAATAATGTGCTCAGCACTGCTTTGTTCTTGGACTACAACTATCCTCTCACCCATAAAAAAAAAAGTTATGGTTAAAAAAAAAGACAATTGGCAGTGATGCAGTATTTGGAAAGTGAAGCACTTCACATAAAGAATCATGAGTGAGGATAGAAAAAGAAATGTGTTACATATTATTTTGTAATTTCTCCTCCCTCCTCCCCTGACCGCTGTAGTCCATTGGTTCAAAGAACAATAAACTAGATGGTGAGCATAGGAAAAACTCCAACCTGTCTTGAGTACACCTACAGATGGCTTTAGAGCTGCATAACCTCCATTTCTTCCTTGAGAATATTTAATCAACACCCAAGTGAACAGTGCCTGAAAACTAAGGCTGGCAAACACTTAGTGTATGGATATACAGTACAGTGACACGGTATAGATAAATCTCATCACATTTGTAAGTGACTAATGTGGAAAATAAACATGAAGTCTACTGCAAAACATGTGAAAAATAATATCCTGAATACCCAGGAGATCTTCACACCTATGAATACTTTTTTTTCACAGGAATTGGAGTAAAATGTTAGAAAACTGAATGTTCTGATAGAATGCAAGAAGTAATGACCTCTATAAGATGGGAACAGAAAGGGTTAAGCAAAGACCTAGTTGAGGTGCAAAGATAGCAGATTGAGAAAACAAGAGAGCTAAACACAATAAAGAAGGACTGCAAGGGAACTAACAATTCAGTAGCAGAATAAAAATCCCTACTGGAGGTAGTGAAGGGACAAATTAAAAATAGGACAAAAAATTTGTGATACGGAGGGCAAACTTGAGCAAATCTCCCAAAATGCAAAAAAAAGATGATTCTTATAAGGGGAAATAAATGGCAGTTATAAAGAAGAAAATATATAGACAATATGTGGATATCTAATATTACTTTTAAGAGCATTTCAGATTTTAACCTCATAGTACTGTAAAAGTTTATTTTATTAAAACTAATTTGGTGTAAGTATGTCTCAAATAGTCTAAATTATTTAAGGGAACATTTTAATGTAAGCATCAATAACATACAGAACATTTGTGAAGGTATAAGTAATGAATAAAGTTAACTTAGCATTAGGTAATTATTACTAGAAATAAAGGAAAATCAAGCATCGAAGCCTACTGTTATGGAAACCATGGCAGAAAACCCAAGAAATCACAAGTTTAGTAGGGAGTCTGTATATGACTATTAAAAATTATAAAGCCTTGAGACGAGTGACTTGACGTATTTATGATGACGTATTTATGACGTATTTATGATGAACTTACGTACATATACACATGAATCAAAAATTTCACCCAATTCTAAAAATAAAATCTCAGACAGAAGTTCTTTTGTTTAATTATTTATTACACAAATATTTGTTGAGAATCTATTATTTGTTGGACATCAGACTGTGTTCTAGGTGATGTAATGGTGAGCAAAGCAGCCTTCAAACATATCATCACTGAATCTTTAGTTCGATATAGCAAGACAATAATCAATGAGATGATCACAAAACAGCCTGGTGAGTGCTGTGCTAGGGATATAAAGGTCTGCTGGGCCCCAGGAGAGAGGTCCCTCATCTTATCCTGTGATCCTGGGGACCGACGGGATCAACCCAAGCCATGGTTACCACCAGTATGAGAGCCAGAGGGCGAGGGGTCTTGGCGAACTGGAGGAGAGAGGAATTCTTTGTGTTTGAATCGAACAAAGAGAATGAGAAGAGGTGTGGAGAGAAATCAGCCTGAAGAAGTAAAGCACTCTGAGATGTTCGCTAGGACCCCAAGAGTGTCTTGAGTTTTCATAAACATAGGGTTCAAAACAGACTCATGAGTTTCTTTGCACTTACACCTTTGTTCTTGTAGTACGTTGGGCTTGTTAAAGAACTTGTACCTTTCTAAACCCTTTCTATACATTAGGTACTTTACATGTATTATTTCACTGAATTTCTCCAGGAATTTCATGAGGTAGTCATGACTATTTCCAGTCAATGAAATGAGTCATTCAACTAAAGTAAGTCAACCTTATTTTAATGAGAGGGAAACAGGGGCACAGAAAACTCAATTAATGTGCTGAAGATTAAACAGGAAGTGGCAATGCTGAATTCCTATGTAACTATCTACATCTACTGGACTGGGAGACGATGATAAGAATGAAGATGATAAAGAGTATCACCGTCGTCATCCTTTTAATAGCAACAAATACTGATTGCCAGGCTCCAGGTTTAGCAGGTTATGTTGGTTTATTTTCACAATACTAGGATTATCTTTCTTTTATAGTTGAGCAAGCTGGGGCTTAGGGAGGTTTAGTAAATTCTGAGCATCATTAAAACCCCTCAGCCAAGCTGTGCTTGTTCCTTGGTCTCCAGCTCCAGTGGTACTCAGGCCTTTTCCTCCATGTGGGTGCCCTTCCTTTGCCCAGGCCCTCTTCGTCTGATTGACTTTTACACCTATTTAAAATGCAGCTCAGGCATCACCTGCTTCACAGAATATTCCCTGATCCCTCTCACTCCCAGCCCTTATCTGATTGGTCCCACTACTCCGGATTCCATTTACAGTCTGAGTATATCTTCATCCTTGAAATCCACACTTGGTTTTTTCTTTATCTATGCTTCTCCCTCACACTCTGTAAACTCATTGAGGAGAAAGATGTACACTATTCAGCTTGAGGTCTCAACTACTTTTCACGCTATTTGAGACATTCTGGGTTTTCCAAGTTACAACAATTTGCTGAGAGCGCTGAACTGAGTGGTTGAGAATCATGAATAATTAAGGAAGGGCTGAAGACCATATCACACTTAAGCTTAAAAACATTTACTTGTGGAAAAAGTGCATTCTGGGTCAAAATTAACCTATGCTCCTTTGTGTAGAAGCCATTTTGTTTTGTTTTTTCCTCCTAAAACAGTTGAAGGGCATTTTCTTTCTTTATACTTAGAAATTAAAAAGGGTTCCAAGTTATACCAAGAAATTAGTGTCATTTCATTAATATTGCCTGGTGTATAATTTTCATTTGCAAGCTTCATATTTTTATTTAAGCTGGGGGCTTTATTATTATTATATTTTATTAATGAAATTATTTACTTTCTCCTGTCTTTCATGTCATTTGTATTCTATGGTAAATATCAACTTTGTTTCTGAATTTGGGTACAATTTGTGTACTTGTTCTCTCTTTTTGTTTACACTGTTTTTTTTAAATATGGCACATATGCCTTTCACCTCTGTTTTGTCTCTCCTGATATGAAATTACCCCCTTTGTATGACTACAAAGTCTAGTTTTAAATATTCTAAGTCCTCTTGACTCTTGATGAGAAAATTAACTTAAGGATGTGAAAGGGTTTCTCTTTTGTCTTCTAGCTTTCTATTTTCATAGGATGTTGAATTCTGGTATTTTTCCTCATATCCCTGATTTTTCTTATCTCCCATTCTACCACTGAAGTCCCTATATTTTCCATGAATGGAATGATAAAGAGCTTCTCTCAGAGACTGTGTGGGTCCTTGTTTGTATTTCCTAAGCATCTTGTTCCTTGAGATGTGGCAAATTACTGGCCATGTTGACACTTCCTTCAGTTCAGGGTTGTTCTTACTTTATCTCACAGCAAGTGCTGGAAGTTTTTGGCATGTGGACATCATTCCTTCTAAAATTCTACTAAAAATAAAGAAGTTTTCTTTCTTTAAGTCATGTTGGTCATTGTACCGTAATTCTAAGTCTCATGTATCCTATTTACACTGAAAGATTTCATATTAATTTACAATCAAATAAAATAGCTCAAAAAATAAATGACAAGATTTATCTATAATTTTTATTTTTAAGTTTTACAGAGAACCTATGTTGCTCATATAATCAGTAAAAACAATAAAAGTTATAATATTCACTTATATTATTGGTAGAGTATGTCTTTTCAGGTAATGACCTTAGATATGTAAAGAAATGATTCAACTAATACATGTGTAATATTGTGTAAGTTTAAGGTGTATAGTATATTAATTTGATACACTTACCTACTGCAAAATGATTACTATAGTGATATTTCAATAAAGCTGAAAGAAAAGGCCCAACTAATAGAAATCATATAATTGCATTATCAGGGACAAAGCCAGAGGTACAGAGGAAAGCCCTGGGGTCTCCTACTTTGGCTGAAGCCACCATCTATCTCCCCATTCTCTAGAAACTGGTGCTTCTCTAGAAACCTGTGCCCCATTTCTTGTCCTTCCAATGGTCTGTGCTGGTCTTGTTCTCTATTTAACTGCAGTTTTTTCTTTGTAGAAGCCAGGAGTGTTTCATGAGAGCAAGGCTATCAAACATTTTTTAACAGTTCCTGCGCTGTATTCAGAATCATTACAGTCCCATCATGGTTCCATCGGAGCAGATGCAGGTGCTTCAGCTCTTTTCCCTCCAGATTATATTTCAATATACTTCTTGGTCTTCATGCAAATAGTTCCCTACAATGTGTCCCCTGTAGTCCTTGAGCTGTCTTAGCATGTCTGAATGTACATTTTAGAATTAATAAACTATAGGCTGCTGGCTTGGGGCTCTGCTCTATGTATGACTAAGCTTTAATTTGATTGATGGAATTTACTGTGGGCACGTCTCTTGTCTTGCATAGTCCTGACTCTTGGAAGGCCTCAGGGACAAGAAACTGCACCAGCATTGCATTGTAACTCGTAGAGGACTCTGAGTACCTTCAGGAAGATGTAGCACTCAGTGGTCTTGCTTCCATGTCGGTTAGTTTTTCTATGGAAGCCTGCCATTCTCCATGTGCACCCTTCATCTGTGAAATTCATCAGGACTCAAATGAACTCAGTTTTGAGGCAGTCTGAACTACATAAGCCCTTTTTTTAAAGAGGGGAAAAGCCAGGACTGGAAGCTTTGGGATTAAACATAGTGTCGATTTATGATTTGTGAAAGAGGGCTGATCTATATAATATTTATAATAAAAATAGCACTAATACTGATACCAGTGTCAGCTCTCAGATGTTGAATATCTGTGTTCTAGGCTCTTTCCCAGGAGATTTACTTGCAGTATCACATTTAGTCTTTACTGCATCTCCATCAAATAGTAATAACAATCCTCATTTAAAATAGAGGAATCTGAATTATTGGAGAGGTTAAAAACTTACCACAGGTAACATAACCTAAAAGTGGTAGAAACTGCTCTGATTCTCTCTAAATCCTGTTACTTTTAATCTCTCTACCATTAATAAAATGCTGGCAAATGTGTTTCCTGATATTGGTGAAATTGTACTTACATCATCACTACATATTAATCATGGGAAATTTATTCATTGATAGCAGACTCCCGCTCTGTCTATCAGTATAAAGATCAAAAGACCAGCTCCCATGTATGAGGAAAACAAGACAGGTTGAGGATTGAAAGCAGAATGCAAAAATAGAAAACTGGAGCAGAAGTCGAATGAATGAATGGAGAAATTAATTCAAGGGTGAGAAAATTTCCAGTTAAGATACCCAAAGAGTGAATGTCTAGAACTCAACCCAGCACATGACCACTGAACTTGGAGCAATGTGTTGATGAGAGTGAGTCTATAGTCAAAGGTTCTGCTTTTGTTAACATAGCTCAGGGAGGGGCCATTGGTTGGGCAGGCAGGAGTCTCCACCCTTTAAAACATCTCTTCTCTCCCGGGACCTCAAAGCAGCCTAATGGAGAACCTTAGCAGTCTAGAGGGCCTGCTCACTTCTTAAAGTCCTGTAGAGTCAGTCCATACCCACTAATTGTCCTTATTAGCTCTTCATCTTTGATCCAGTGGAAGCTTCCTTCCTTTAGTTTCACCAGAACAGATTTAGTTCTGAAGATTCTCACATCTCTTGGCTTCAACAGTGGAAGAAACAGTTTCCAGAGTGCTTTAATTTTCTTTCCACAGCGGAAACCAGACCAAGCCGAATAAAGTGAAAATAGGAACAACAAAGATAATTTTTCTTATCCTAAAGGGAGATAGTGTTGGCTCAGAAAACTTCTAGTTGTAATGTTAATAGAGAATGCTTTCAGTTGGGCAAAATGTACATGAGCAATTAGACCTCTCCTGGGCAACCCCAAGGGAAAGAGTAAGTCTGAGGGATACAAGTTTCTGGGGGTACTACCTTTGCTTAAGGTAAAGCAAAACTTTACAGCAGTCAAAGCTGTCCAGAGGTGGAATGATTTCTATCAGGAGAGGATCTGTACATAGAAAAAGGACATGTTGCTAGCCATGAAGTAAGAGGCCAGATAAGCATTTGGTAGGTATGTTGGATATGGGGCTCTAATATGTGGAAGATCAGATTAGAGTTTTTACAGTTCCTCTGTCAGTTAGCTATTGCTGCATAACAAACCACTTCAGAACTCAATGGCTTAAGACACTAAGTGTCTATTGTTGCTTACATTGTCTATGGGACAGCTGGATGGTTCTTTCAGTCTGGTGGGTAAGTCATACCATATGTAAAATGGAAGGATAGAGCTATTTCAACCTTCCCAATTAATTTGAAATCTCTCTAGAAAAGTGGTATGAAAGGTTTATGAAATGCAAGAAGAACTATTTGTGGTTATAGAACTCAACTGCTATAAACACCACTGTGTTTTCCATCCCAGATTTCTTTGGAAACATGATGAAGAATGTGGACCAAAGAGCTCTGATGCAAAAAATATGAAAGAACCTTGCCATTTAATGGATGATTACTATTTGCAGGCTGTCTACTGTAGACTTACTATCCCATTTAAACTTCACCATAGCTCTATGAGATTTGTTGTTATGCTTGTACTTATTTCTCAAAATAGTAAATTGAAGTTTTTGAGAAGTTGAATAACTAGTCAAGGTCAATTAGTAAATCTGTGGTTGAGTCACAAATGAACCAGGCTGGATTCCTAAACTTGGCTTTGTAAGCAGCTCTCTCTGAGTTAGTTTTTTTTCAATTCATACAAATCAAAGTCAGATGAAATTTATTTCTTTTCCTTTTTTTTCACTTAAAATGTTCTCACATCTTTGGTACTTTCTACCCTTTGTCTATACTGGGGCCTTGGTGGCGAATCCAGGGAGAAATGGGTCTCACTCTTTAATATCAGGGAACTTCGTAACTGATTTGACATTCTGGGCACTGCAACCAAGTGTTGGCAGTAAGACCACATTTTACCCAGTTCACGTATCTGTCTATGATACCTGGAGGTTTTCTTCAACCTCAGATTTTATGAAAACTAGCTAAGACTTTGTCATCCTTGTTCTGGGATAAATGCTCAGTATGTCTGTCTTCCTATTTGGTTCATGAAAAAGCAAATATGTATATATATATATACCCCACATGCCACAGTTCCATAGATGATCCCTTGATGTACATGTAAGAGTTACTCCTCCTTAATTAGCAGAAACCCTGAAGTAGGGGCTTGATCTCTGAGACAGTCACCTTGACACCATCCAGGTGAACTGAATCAGGTCTTTGTGTTTCACTCTCTCTCTGTCCTTACTGGTCTATTCAAGAATGTCATTTCTTTAGAATACACATAGACGTGTCTCCACTTGCCCACTGGGGCATTGTTCACCTTTAATTGACTTTGTCACTGGAGCATTACTTCCGCCAGGAACTCTAGCAAATGCCTGGCTCCTGGGTTGCACCTCAGCTGAGAAGTGTTTACTGCTTGAATTCAAGAATTCTTGCTAGACGTGTTCCTTCATAATCTCAGCATCTGATCCTTTCTTTCTTTCTGCTTCTTTCTCTCCTGTGGAGTCTAAAGGGAAAGACTGTATATTGGCTTGGAGCAGGCAACATAATTCCTGAATTTGGGCCCAAATTCTTTCATTGGGAATTAAAAATGGACTCATCGTAACTTAACAAATGTTTGTTGGGGACTTACCACTAGCAAATCTGGAGCTTCACTAAGTACAGAGCTCATATTTAAGACTATTTTAGATAGGACAGTTTTTGATGGGTATTTTTAACTTACTTTTAAAAATTATTCCATTCAACTTTTTTCTTTAAATATATAACTGGCATAGCCAAACCCTGGTTCTCCAGATATTAGTACTCAGAACCAGGAAAATGCCATGGTGAGATGCTCATGCAGACTAGCAGCTCCACTAAGGATACCAACTAACCTGAGGATAGGACAAAGGTGGAGAATAGAAGAAAGTATATGAAAGAGTGCTGTTTAAGAAAAGCTGACCTGGACATAGGATGTCAGAACACACACATTAAGCCTCCCTCTTCTGTCCCCCTTAGTAGTTTGTGGGAGTCTCCTATTTACCTATTTCATTCTTCCTCCGATTATCTGGATCCGAATCTAAGTTCTACCAATTGCTTTGCTACCAACTGAACAAGGACTGATTACTTACCTCTCTGAGCCTCAGTTACTTCATCAATAATATGAGGGACTTAGACTACCTACTCTCAGCGCTCTTGAGATGATTAAGTGAAACAATATATTACACTGAAAACTCTAAGACTAATGAAAGAAATTGAAGAAGATACAAATAAACAAAAATATGTTCCATGCTCATAGATTAAAGAATTAATTTTGTTAAAACATTTATGCAACCCAAAGCAATCTGAAGGTTAAATGCAATCCCTATCAAAATTCTGATGACATTTTTTAAAAAAGAAGAAAAGCAATCCTAAAATTTGTATGGTACTTCAAAAGTTCCCAAATCACAAAAGCAATCTTGATGAAGAACAAAACTGAAGGCATCACACTTCTTAATTTCAAACTATATTACAAAGCTGTAGTTATCAAAACAGTATGATATTGGCATAAAAACAGACACACAGAACAATGGAAAGGCATAGAAATATGGAAAAACCCAGAAATAAACCCATGCATGCTCAATTACTTTTCAAAAAAGGACTCAAGAATCCACAAAAGAGAAAAAATAGTCTCTTTAATAAATGGTATTGGGAAATAGGATTGCCACATGGAAAAGAATGAAAGTAGACCCCTGTCTTAGACCATACACAAAAACCAATTCAAAGTGGATTAAAGGTTTGAATGTAAGACCTGAAGCTGTAAAACTCCTAAAAGACAACACTGGTCTTGGGAATGCTTTTTTGTATCTGACCCCAAAACCAAAGGCAATAAAAAGGCAAAAATAAATAAAAAGCTTAGCAATAAGTAAAAGTTTGTTAGCAATAACAAACTAAAAGCCTCAAACTAAAAGCTTCTGCTGAGCTAAAGAAAGCATGAACAAAATGAAAAGGCAACCAATAGAATGGGAGAAAATATTTACAAAATATTACGTCCAATAAGAGATTAAAATGAAATATACATAAAGAACGCATATAACTCAATAGCAAAAAAAACCAAAAACAAATGAACAAAACAACCCACCAACATAAGCCAATTAAGAAATGTGCAAACAGCCTGAATAGACATTGTTCCAAAGAAGACATACAAGCTGCCAACAGGTAAATGAAAAGGTGCTTGACAAGAATAGTCATCAGGGAAACGCAAATCAAAACTACAGTGAGATGTCACATCGCACCTGTTAGGGTGGCTTTTATAAAAAAAATCAAGAGGTAACAAACACTAGGAGGATGTGGAGAAAAGGGAACCCTTGTGCACTGCTGGTGGGAAAGCATAGATTGTGGAAATGTATCAGTACAGCCACTGTGGAAAACAGTATTGAAGTCCCTCAAAACATTAAAAGCAGTCTACCATATGATCATAATCCCATTTCTGGGAATATATCCAAAGGAAATAAAATCATTATCTTGACGAGATGTCTGTACTCCCATGTTCATCATAGCGCTATTCACAATTGCCAATATGGCCAAGTGTCCATCAAAGAATGAATGGATAGGGAAAATACATTATATATCTATATGCATACATGTGCATAATAAATTAAGTAAAAGATGTTAATAACTATATTATTATATAACATATAATAATAACATATATTATTATAAATGTAGTATATATGTATACACATACAGTAGAATATTATTCAGCCTTTAAAAACAAGGAAATCCTGTTACTTGTAGCAACATATTGCAAATGAAATAAGCCAGACAGAGACAGACAAATCCTGCATGATATCATTTACATGCCGAATCGTTTTTTTAAAAAAACTGAGTTTCAAAAGACACAAAGTAGAGAGTGGTAGCCAGGGGCTGGGGGTTGGGGGAAATAAGAGGTTGGTAAAAGGATACAAACTTTGGCTCTTGTGAAAGATAAAAGATAAAGGATAAATAAGACCTGAGGGTCTGATATATAACGTAGTGACTATAGTTGATAACATTGTACTGTATAATTGAAATTTGCTAAGAAGAGTTGAACTGAATGTTCTTACCAAAAAACCAAAAATGAGGTGAATATGTGAGGTGATGGATGCATTAATTCACTTGGGGGAATCCTTTCACACTGTATATACATAGATCAAATCATGGGGCTGTACACTTTAAATATCTCAGAATTTTATTTGTCAATCATACCTCAATTAAGCTGAAAAAAATGAGGCAACACGTGTATTTAGCTTAGTATCTGGTAGGTTGTAAGGGTTTAATAAGTGCTAAAATTATCTTTACAGGGAAAAATACATATAAAGTTCTTCTACATTTCATAAACCAAAAATTCAGGGTGTCCCCCAAAGTGGACAGACTTTCAAGTGTTCTTGAGCTGAGCAAGTGTGTCGTCCTCCGCTGACCCCGGGGCCAGAGCTCTTTCTGCGGCACTGGTTTCCTCCTGAATCAGACTTGTGTGATCGTTCTTACAGATAATCTCATTCCTGTTGAATTAATCAAACCCCGCAGGCGCTAACCCAGAGGCTCTTTTAAACAAATCTGATTGTAACGGTCCCAAGAAGCACAACAGGCTTAGTCAAAGGTAGAATCTTGGGTTTCCTACACCCTTGTTCTCCACAGCTCAGAGGTGCATTGTACGAACGCCTTTCAAAAAAAAAAGGAACTGGGGACATTTCCTCCTGTCCTCCCAAGGTAATTAAAAAATAAATAAAAGAAGCTTTTATAAATGCCACAATGCTGCTTTTTATCAAGGCCATCAGCTTCACAATACGTTACCTTATTTATCGTTTCCTTTTTTCTGGCCTGAGGTAGAGGGTCCCTCTGGCATATCCTCTAACGGGGAAAGAGTGTGGGTATTTGTTTCTTCACATGTAATCAGAACAGTTGTTGTCAGGACATTAATCTCAGGGTGTTTCTTACAGTCACTTTGAAAAGTGAGGAAATTAATTTTTACTCTGTACAGTCTAAGCTCGAGGCTTTGCTTTCTCAGATGTCAGGGATACTGTCTGCACAAGTACCAAAGTGTGTGAAAGGGAAGGTAAACGACATAGCTACGGAACCATGACATAATAAATGCTGTGGGTGATGGGGAACACAAAGCTGGGGATTTCCAAGATGGATGACAGCAGGATCCTCATTATTCAGAGTGGGCATGGCGTCTATAGGCTACATCATATGTTTGTTTCAGCAGTTTCTCATTTTCTGACACTACAAAATGCTCTAGACTGCCCCCATCCTAGAATGAGCCATACCTCCAAGCATACTTTGGTTCCTTTTATTTGAAAGTGGTATTAATATGCTGTCTTATCAATTCTTGAGAATGGAGTATTGAAATATTCATTTATAATCATGGATTTGTCTAATTCTCCTTGTAATTCTCTCTATATTTTTTTACATCCTGTATTGTGATAGGTGGCTAAAGATTTAGGGTAGTTTGGTCTTCTTGACCCCTTTTCATTATGAGATGAATTTCTTTCTGCCTAATAATGTTCTTTGCTCTGAACTATACATTGTCTTATATCAATATAGCTGCTACTGATGAGTATTTACATGGTATATATTTTCTATCTTTTGTTATTTAACCTATGTGAATATTTATATTTGAAGTATGTTGTAAGAAGCACGTAGTTGGATCTTGTGACATTTTTCTCCAATTATAATCTCTGATTTTAATTATTATATTCATATCATTTATACTTAATGTGATTATTGATGTTTAGGTTAAAATCTAACATCTTTCTTTTTCTATTTTTTTGTTCTCTGTTCCCACTTGTCTTCTCTTTTCCTGGACTGATTTGGTTACTTGAATTATTTTATGACTCGAAATTATCTCCTGCATGTTTCTACCTCTGACGCATGTAAGGTTCAGTGATGTCTTGCTTAGATAATTGTAATCTTCCTGTGATAACTGTGCTAGATCAGATGTGAGCAGCCCTTCTTACATATGGGGAGTCTCAGCAACTGCCTTCTACAAGGATCCTGGATTTTCTCCCCCTCCCTCTTTTTCCTGAAGCCTTCTTTGAAAAATCCCTGGACAATATTTTTCCTCTATTTTACCTCTGTTTTCTAAATATTCATTGATATATTTGCATTGAGTGTGTTTACAGTTAAAGTTTCTGTACATGGTAAGATGTACATGTCAATAGTAGAGTCCATCATAGACTACAAAAATTTTCCACAAATGTTACTATATTAATTCTCACTATATCCTTTTGAGCAAAATTGAGACACAGAGAGGCTATGAAACTTGCTCTGGGTCACACAGCAGTAATCATTGTAATAGGGTCTTGAGTTCAGATCTTTAGACTTTACCATAGGGCATGACTTGGATTTTCATGCCGTAAATCATCCTTTGTCCACTGCTCTATATTCTGGAAGACTAAACAGCCTTGTCACGTCTATGGAATTAGAAAATACTGTGATGTTATCATCATTATCATCGTCAGGGAAGCAATAGGATATGGAGATCACTGACAAATCTCTGTCCCTATTTCTGAGAACGGGCTGATTCACATGGTGGGGTTTCATAAAGCATGTAGGGCTGGAATTCATAGAGAGCCTCCCTGAAACTCTAAGGATGACCTCAGCCTTGAAGTTGAGGAAGCTCTGGTCAGAGTTCCACTACATTATTTAGACTCTATGGTGCAACCTAATGGGATAAACGAGAAAAAATCACAGTGAATTAAGTATTAGACCACAGGCCAAAAAAAAATATGATAAATGAGATACTGGGAAACTTTACACACAGGTTGCAAGCACTTCCTCCAGTTTATGGCCAGATTTTTATTATTTCTTCATACCAATGTATTAGACAAATTCTGGGGACAGAAGCTAATTTAATCAAAATTATAAATGAAGCAAAAGATTTTTTACTCTTTGAAAATGTAATGGCACTGAATTTGTCCGTGTATTCTTCATACACTTTCTGAGTAGATCCCCTGGTTTAGAACTTGCCATGTCCCCTCTTTGGCTGTATTCAATTCCCTTAGGCAGAGGACACTTGAGCGTATCAGAAGAACTTAGACCTATTCTGAGCTCTGACATAAAGCATATTATATAGTCAGTGGGACCTTAGAGAGCAGACTAGTGTGTGGGTTAAGGAATCAGCCTCTGACAGGAGGAGACCAAGTTTAGACTCTCAGACCTTCTTTATCCCTCAGTGTCCATACCTACAGGATGGGGATAATGGTCGGACCCACACTATAGGAGCTTTCTGAGTATTAAATGAAATAAATTATACATAAAGCAGTTAACACAGTGCCTGACACACACACCATGAATGCAGGTCCTCCTCCTCATCAGGCAGTTATTATCATCGCCATTCATTCAATAATCACATGAGTTGAAGTCAACTCATTTTGATTGCTGGACCAGTTCAGACACAATGATCTAGTTTTAGTAATTGAACGTCTCCTTGTGCTTGAGAGAAATCTACCTTTCTGAATTAGGAAGGTCCCTTTCTCATACAGTCCATGCTCAATAAACATTATTAAATCAATGTCAAGATAAGAATCATTGGTATATCAGAGGACAGCATGACGATACGATCAGAAGATTTAAATCAGAAGGTAAAAATTTAAGCCCACTTGGCACTCTGTAGCTGTGTAAAGGGATGAAGTGAGCATATCTGGCTCCCAAATTCACTGTTCACATGTGTTATTCCTCTTACCCTGCGGAACAGTAAAGATAGGGATGGAAAGAAGCCAGGAGTGTGACTCCAGTGAAATTTCCTTCACGTGGAAACGTAAGTGATGAGGAATAAGTGCTCCTGATATAAATAATAATCAATAACTCTTGAGTTTGTTTTGACAAGTAATAATTCATTATTTTATTTGACTTTGTATGTTGCAAAGAGTTAGGTAATTATTATGAATTAAAATTTATGCCTTTCATCTATTACTGTGTAGTTCTGTCTGAGCACGACTCTACATTTTGAACTAGTGATAGATTGCTGCAAAACATTAGACTGGTATTTTATTTTGAAGTGAGTTAGGCAAATCGGCCAGAGAGTATGGCCTAGTGGAAAGTGGATGTTCCTGAATGTCATCAGGGAGAGAGAACCTGTTTCCACCTGTATGAGTCTTGTGGTCTTGGACAAATAATAAATGTCTGTCAACTTCAAAGTACTTACTTACTATTCATGAATACTTGAAAAACATATAGGATGATACATGCAAGTATGCTGGGCATGCAGTAGGCACTTAATAAAAATTAATATCCTCCCTGCCTTTTCTCTTTTTCTGTACATGATACTCCTGTAGACATTGAACTGGCTGGTCCTGAGATTGCCTCTCCATTTAACATCCTGTCATTTTTTTCCTTGGAGTGCCAGGTGTGTAATTGGATTAAAGATGTAATAATAAGAACACAAATGCAATCATTTGTTATGATTGATGGGCAACAGTTGGAATATATGAAGTTAAATTTCTTACCCAAATGATCATAAACGTAATATTCCTAGCCAGTTTTCCTCACTGCTCCAGTACAGTGATAATGAATGTTCATCAGACAACAATGAGGAAAAATGCTGCTGTGTTTTCTGAACCATCAAAAGGAGCCAGGTTCTCTTCAGCTGGGTTCAAGTGTAATCAGTCCCATGCTTTCTTTAACAGTGATGAAAGCTTTAGTCCTAACCAGCAGTTTCACTTCAGAAATTTCAACTTTTTGGTTTTGGTAAACTTCTGCTTACAGCCATGACGGAATAACAGGGTTCAGCTGTACTTACCACCTGAAATGCTGAAAGCCTGGACAGATTACACAAAGCAGTGGTAGTCATATGTTGGAAAACAACAGCACAGGAGAGTAAGGCCTAAGAGAGGGGAAACAAGCAAGTAAGCTCCAGATGGTTCTGGCTTAATGCCTGGAGAGAGGATGAAGGACACCCCTCAAGGAAGAGGACCCTCCCAGAGCCCAGCAAACTCCCTGCACTGAGCAAATGGAACTGAAAATCTGGGGAGACCAAGAAAGCTAGGGTTTCTTGTAAAAGTATAGAAGAGAAGACCTGAAATGAGAGAAGAGAATTGCACAGAGATAGTAAACTCGAGAGATTTCAAAGGGTCCTCCTCCAGCCTGCAGGACAACCAGTAAGTGTATGTTTGAAAGTATGTTGTTCAGGTGGAGATAAATTGATACCATATGGGAAATCAGATTTACAGGAAAGAACATTATGATCACCATAAATAACACATAACTGGGTAAATATAAAAGGCTAATTTTCATTCTTGTATTTTCCCTTAAAGGATACCTGTTTATAGCAGAAATAATTGCATTGCAAGGTGAAGTTTTTAACATACATAAAAGTAAAAGATATAACACTGGCACAAGGATGAGAGAAGTGGGCAAAGGTATTAGAGTATTTTAGGTCACCACCTTTGTAAAAGGGGTTGTGCAAATGCCAAGTGGAAAGTGGTGTTTTGAAGGGTTGGCTGGGTAGTGTGCAGAGGTACAACATTTACTCAACAGGTATTTTTGAGATATAATTTACATGTAACATTATATTAGTTTCAGTAATACAATAAAATGATTTAATATTTGTATATATTGCAAAATGATTGCCACAATAAGTCTACTGACCATCCGTCAGTACATACAGTTACCTATTTTTTTAGCTCAATAAATTTTGATGATTTAAGGATGCACATTTTTAACCTTAGAGGACTTATATTTATAAGCCTAGCTAAAAATCTAATAAACCAAATAAAATGAAACATTAAAAAATACACACACAAAAATAAACCGCAGGGCAGAAGCGACAGAGGAACAAAACCCAAGGAAAATGAAAAAGAAAAATAATGTCACTTGAATTCAATCATATCAATAAATACATGAAATGTGGGCTAAACATTCCAGTCAAAAGTGAAAGATTGTTAAACTATATGAATACTCAAGAACCAACTATATGCTTACTACAGGAGATATAAGTTATATAAAAGTTACAATGAGTTGAAAATAAAAGGATGACAAAGATCTATCATGCAAACACTGAGTAGAAAGAACTGAGTTGGCTATATTAATATCAGAGAAAATATACTCCAAAGTGAAGAGTATTATAAAGGCTAAAAGGGGCATATCTTAATGATGAAAAGGAGGATTCATCAAAAAGAAATAAGAATTCTAAGTATATATGTATGTACAAGTATTAGGTAACAGAGATTGCAAATTCATATGCAAAAAGTGACACACCAAAAGGGGAAATCGATTGAATCCACTATCATAATTGGAGATGTTAATATCTTTCTCATTTTTGATAACAAAAGTATATAAAAATATCCATAAGCTTAGAAGACCTGAACAACAATAACAATCAACTTAATTTATGATATTAACAGAACGTAAACCCAATAACTACAGAACGTGCAACTTTGCAACTGCCCTTGTGATGTTCACTAAGCTAGGCCAGATGATGGGCCAGAAGAAGTCTAATTAAGAAGTCTGAAGGCTTAGAGAATATGTTCACTGGCTTCATCAGTATGAAATTAGATATCAATAAGATATTCTGAAAAAAGAAACCAAACCAAATCTATAGTACTAAGCAACACACATATAACTAATCCATAGGTTAAAGAAGAATTCACAAAAGAAAGTGGAAAATATCACAAAATGAGTGATAATCAAAGCAAAACACCTTTCTTATTTCATGCACCCAAAACAATGGTTAGGGGAAACCCTTTAACTGTCAATGTTTATATTAAGTACTACAGAGGTTTTAAACTCAATGACTTTTTCTTGACTGTATCAATGTCAACATCCTGGTTTTGATATTGTGCCATAAAATTTCAAGATGTTACCACCTTGGACAGAAGGTACAAGAAATTCTTCTGTGTTATTTCTTAGAATTGCATATGAATCTAAAATGATCCCCAAATAAGAAAGTTTAATTTTAAAGTCAAAGACCTAGGGTAGGTTTTGGCAAGCAATGGACCATGAGCCAAATCCTATCCACTTTTTAAATAACTCGGAAGCTAAGAATGTTTTTACAGTTTTCCATGGCTGCTCAAAAAGTAAGAATATATGAGAGAGACCATATATGTCTCCCAAATCCTACATGTTTACTAACTGACCTTTGCAGAAAGTGTTTGCCAACCTTTGATTAGGAAGTTTCTGTTCCTCTCTGGATGCATAAATTTCCTGTAGCCTATCCCTTCACAAGTAAAAATAAAAATTCTGGACAAAATACAAGAAGAGTTACTTTGACTCTTAAAAGTAAGCAAAAGCAGGCAAATTATGGAGGAAAATAGAAAGTTACAAAGGTGACTCACATCAGATGTGTTTTCCAGTGGCTTTTTTTGTTGTTGATTCTTGGCTTTTCTGGAGGAGCAAGTCCCTGTTATAAATTGCATGGCAATGGCAGCTAAAACTCAGGTAAAAACCCTACTTGATTAGGTGAGACTCACCTGATTAAGCACAGACTTTCTGCCTGATGGAGCAGGGAAAGGGCAGGGAAGGCGAATCCCGAAGGGAAAACAGGAAAAGTAAATCGAAATTTTTCCTTGGTTTACTGGATTTTTTATAGCATTATTTGTTGAGCAAATGCTTCTCAATTTGATGTATGCCTTTGATCAATTTCCAGATTTAGAGTTGCTTTGGTGAGTTTGGTCCACTTTCAGTGCGGATTTTTAGAGCTAAGATTTGCTAAGCACTTTTCTCAGACATTCCAGAAGAACATCAATATGTTATAATTAAAATAAAATTACCCCCCTCCCCAACCAAACTGTTTGTGGAGGAATGAAAACTAAGATATCCTTACTTGCTACCAAGAACAAAGAGAAGGTCCTAAATATACCATGAACATATTACTATGTTGGATTGCTTTGGAAAGAGAAAAGGCATTAAAATTTTGAATCAAGAACACAGGGAACATGAGTGCCTGAAGAATGTCATTATGCGACTTGAAGAAGGGAGACGCCCCATCAAATCGAGCATTTAATGAACGATTTTAGGGTCTAAGCAATGAAAGTAATTAACAGAAAGGAAATGCATCGCTGGATATCAGCACATTGATTTTTGTGATTCCCTTGAGTTCTTTTAGATCTTGATTGCTTTTGTGCATCATCAGTTTCTGATTAAAAAGGAATAAATGATTCAAGTCAAAATTGCACACCTAGATAGTATGTATATTACTTTTGTCCATTTTCATCATGTTCATTTCTCTTTAGCAATTTTGTTATAAATGGGAGAAATGTAACAATAAAATTGTGTGCAGTGAAATATTACCCACGGAATGAATTGTTTACCCAATAGGAATTTTTGAGGGCAAATTAAGGGACCAGTCGTTCTCTAGGTTTGAATAGTGATTGTGGGGAAAAGATTTAGAGTTGGAGAATCCACTTATTCTTTCATTCATTCAACAAACATTTCTTAAGCTCTTACCAAGAGCTATGCAGTGCTGGGGATACAGCAGAGGATAAAAGAGGCAGAACTCCCTGCCTTTCTGCATTTGATACTCTAGTAGGGGAGGCAGAATATAATCGTGGCAAATAAATTATGTAATATGCTAGAGGGCATCAGTTTTATGGCCAAACATTAAATAGGATATAGAAGAGGGAGAATGGGGAGTAGTACCGCGATTTTAAATGGGGTGGCTGTGGTAGACCTCTCAGAGAAACGACGTTCAAGCAAAGCCTGGAAGAGAAGAGAAAGCGTTTCATATGAGCTTCCAGACAAAGAGCATCCCACGCAAAAGGAAAGCCAGCGCAGGGGAGGAAGATTGCTTAGCCTGTTAAGTGACAATAAGGTGAGCACGGCAGGAGCAGGAGAAGCAGGGGGACAACAGCACAGAGGAGTAGAGCAAGGACACGAGGCCACATTATTTAGGGCTTTGCGAACTACCTTAAGGACTCTGGTTCTTACTGTATCTAAGACGGGGAGCTATTAGAGAAGTGACCAGGTCTAGTGCCGATTCAGAACGCTTGGTGTCTGAAAGCTGTGTGTCACTAGGAAAAGGTCGAAGACTTTGAGCAGAATGAGTTGATATCATTTGTGTGCCGTTCTATGAGCCTTGTGTTCATTTGGATTTTATTGCTGGCATTACATCCACAGGATCAAGTGCCAGCTATTAGCATGACAGTCAAGGCTCATCGTGATAAGGCTCCTGTCCCACCGCTTCCCAGCCTAATCACTCTCTTATCTGCCACTGCTTCCTCAGCAGCAGTCTAACCAACCCATAGTCCAGATGCATTAAAGCTGTTTTGTAGTTGTGCGTTTGGCTATGCTGTTCTGCCTACCTAGACTGCTCTCATCTGTCTCTGGAATTCCTCTTTCTTCTGGTTAGTATAACACATTGTATTTTATTGCAATTTTTATATTCTTGCATCCTCTCCCCAACCCTGAGCAACCGTGCTCAGTACACCGGAGGCACTCCATGTGAGTCCATTATATTGGATACAATAGGAAAAATCTAACCACATGATTCCAGTTAAGGAGATATTTACATTAATGTTAAGACTAATTTCAAAAAGAAATAAGGCAGTTCACAATAAAAAATTTGTATTCCAAAGGATTTAGAGTAAAGATAAACTTTAAAAGACTTTATTAAGAGGGCAGTGAGGTACTGGGGAAGAAATGGGTATTGCAAAAACCTACACCAGGCATGTCTTTTCTTTAATATGCTTATTATTACTTGCTATTATATTATGTAGTTATTATATATATTTTTGTCCTCCACCAGGATGGAATCTCCACTGGCACAGAGATTTTGTCTTTGGCGCTGCCATGCTTGCATTTCCTGAAATATTATTTAGGTGTTGGATGAATGTTTGCTAAATGAATGAATGATCACTTTAAGAGAACACTGTGCTTAGATAGGAACACCGTTTCATCAGACAGGATTCTTTTTTCTTTCTGATACAAGGAACTCTAATGAATTTTTCAAGAAAGATGAACTTTTTGACTTGTCATAAATCACTTAGAGGATTCTATCTCGCTCAATCTCACAGTCTTACCTAGGGACCTTTTGTGAAGATAACAATCCATGTCTTTAGGAACAATTTCAGAAATGTTCATTAGGCAATTATTCCTTAGATTGATCAAACATTAAAAGCTAGTGCAATGGTTATTATTAATACAGATTATATTAGCTTTTCATTCTATATAATATTAACTTTTAATTCTATGGTAAACTAAAGCCATATAGCTCATTAGTAGGTTGCTGCTAACATAACTTGGAGAAAAAATAGAATCTAGAGCCATATAATAATGGGCTAGACATTGAACCTTTAGTTTTCTTTCTCTAGAAGGATAAATATTGATCTAATAATCACTGGTGTCCTTTCCTCATTCAACAATCTCTGATCATCATTTTTAGAGTACAGACTGGAGCCAGTTTTCTGGCTAACAGTTAATTTTCTGGCCCTGTATATTCAGTTTATTTACATTTTTGCTACTGAACTTTGAGGTTTTAACCCAAAGGAACAGGTGATACACAAATTCTGGGCATTGCTGCAGATCAATGGCAGTCCTGGGGAGCCACCTTATCATGCTTCATACACATCTACACACACACACACACACATATGTCATGCAGTTGTCTATGTGTACATATAAAATTGTCTTTTCCTTGATCTCTTCTGTTGAATTAGAGGTATATCTCCATTTATGAGAAGGGAATTCTCTTGATTCTGCCAATGGAGTAGAATTTTATTATTCTTGCCGGTCAAAATAGTGTTCTATTAAGAACAGTATTCTGATTTTACTTTGGGGGAACAGTCACTCCGTTTTGGTCCTCATGCATGGGATGAATAAAGCTGACTCTCCCCCTCAACTCCTTTGCCCCCTGGATTCCAGGTGTATAAGCCTCAACTAGGTTATGCTATCAGTAAGTACAGCCACAGACATAGGTTCCAGGGGGTAGAGAAGTGATCCAAGTGAGTCCATTCACTGTCACTAAGCCTTGGTTCCCTGACTTTTGTCGGCACGTTCAGGAAAGCGGCTGGTTTCTTGCCTCAAGCAGACGCCATGGTGATGATCTGGGGAATCACTAAGCAGAAGCCATGAGTGTGCTGTACCCAGAAGAACCAGAGCAAATAAGTGGAGCTTTGGGATATCATTTGGACCCCCAATCATGGCTCACCTAACGCCAGATCTACTCCTGGACATTTTAGCTTACATGAGCCTCTAATTCCCTTCTGACTTAGAGAGTTTGAATCAGGTTTTCTGCCCCCAGCTACTGAAAGATTCCTAAGTGATGCAGCCACTAACCGGCTTCACTGCTGGTAGCCGGCCAGGTGATCTGCTCATATCTCTTCTCAGTTTCTTGCTCTATCAAATACGAATATTAATTCTTGTTGGAAAGTGGTAAAGGTTGTAGAAAGATGTTTGAATAGATATTAGCTGATATATAAATTAAAGGTGATGTCTATTCCTTCTGGCCAACATGCATTCTTTTGAATATTTAATTTTACTGATGGTTTGTTTGCTATTCTTGTATGTCTGAAATACATATCTATAAAACCTACCACTTATTTGTCTTCGGTTATATGCCAGAAACTTCTAGGACTAGAGATACACAAATAGAAGACATGGCCACCATCAACAGCTTCTCTCTACTACGGACGATTGGAGGGGAGGGAACAGAGCCTGATAAATGCAGGCAACTTGGAGATACATGTAGGGAGACACAATTGCTCCTGGGTTAGTTGGGGTAGATTAAAAGGCAAAGAAAAATTAATTAGGGGAGAAAACTTTCCGTTTTGGAAAAAAAGTCTGTGTGTCATATACTCATCATTTCTTATCGCAATTGTTTACAGTCTCATTTCATTATAAAAAAGTGTATGAGAGTCCTATTTTATAGATGAAGACACAGAGACAATGAGAGTTTGTATGATGTTATATAGCTAATTCATAACTGAATCAGGATTCAAACCCATGTCTAAGTTGAAAATCTAATCTCTATGATTTTTGCCTTGAAGACTAAGGAGGAGGTGGGAATTTAGAGCAGAGAAATGGCAGTCTAGCGGAAGTGACCATGGGACATTCCTTATGCTCCAGGGGTCCTTAATCATCACTGATGAGATCCTGGCATCCTATATACCACCAATATTTAGGCCCTAGTGTAAGACAGATGAATTGCAGGCCAAGCAGGAGGGGGATATGAATGATTCTCTTACTTAACGGAAGACTTGAGGCCCTTCCCAGTGCAAGCACACTTGTAGTTTACAGGGCATTGAAAGCTCCAGCAAAGTGCATGAGTAAGCAGATGCTCTGAGAGCCCTGAGTGGGAAAACGCACACTGCTTCCGCATTACACTGAGATCACTATCTGGATAGCCGTTTAAATGCACATGCAACTTAAAGTAGAGACAGTTTATACCTGAAGATCTCTAACCTGATTTTCGTACTGAAGCTTACTTTTCCCATTGCAAATATACCAGAAAGAATCATACAAGGTTTTAGACATGCAACTGTCCTATAAACGCTAACACTAGAGTTGTAGACATGTTAGTTGTCACCTATTTCTTCAATATGATTGAGTTACAGGAGGAGTTCTAGGTCTTTTACACCATATTGAGGACTGTGATTTTAGGAACAAGAATTATATGACCGTAGAGGTAGGATTAACACATATAGAGGTGAGCTAACATTTAAGATGTAAGCTCTATATTGAGTTTGCTAGTATTTTATCAGGAAACTGAACATTCCTTTGAGATAATGTTTTTAGCCCTCCTTATAGACAAGACTTAGAGGGATAAGTAGTCCATGTGAAATTATCATTTCTAAAGAAAGGCTAGCATATTTTGAGGGCTTACCATGTGCTAGGTGCTCCGCTAAGTGCTGGTAGGGTTTCATACAACTTCAGTATAGAATCTCCTCCATGCCGAGATGAATGGAGGCTCTGAAGTCAAGGACTGCCAAGGTCACAGAGGAGGGAGGTGGTGAAGACACACTGGAGGACCCCCCCCCCCACCGCAGTGTTAGGCAGGCTGCTCAACACTATTTGTCCTGACACTTTCACTTTCTAATCAATATTTTGCAAGACCTCCTTGCAAAATCATGAAACAAATTCTTAGGTAATATAACCCTACACAGGTTATAGTGTAAGGTTACACAAAGGATTTCAAGAAAAACCATCAGAAATAACCTGAATGTAATATGTAAAATAAATAAAACTGGTTTACAATAAAATACATAATTCAACAAATAAAACTTAACTGCATTTGAAATGCTTTATTATGAACGTAACTATGTTTATTTGTTAGATATATTTTATTACATCTCTAATTACTGACACAAACATTCTAGAAGACTTAATAAATTGTCAAATGTTGCCATTATAATAGGCTCACCAGAAATATGACAGCTATAGGTACTGGCTGATCTGAGTGTGTTATATCTGCAACTCAAATGCTGCAAAGTTATTACTGTTGGTGATTTTCTCAATGGGTAACAACCCTTCGTTACATTCTAAAATTAAAAACTTAAACTCTTTTCCCACTTTACATGGTAGTTGCATTCCTAAACAATTATCTTCATTTTAAAGTCATGTAAAGCAGACTGTGTATATAATAATTACAAGCAATTTATTATGATTACACAGGAGGCTCTTTGAAAATCATATGGGATGCAAAACAATTCTTCACATGAGACTGTCTGCGATAGTGCAGAACATATAACGTCCCAGCCCCAAATATTGGTCAGTGTGCCCAATTCTTGGGACAAGCAAAAATGCGCTGTATACATTTTCAGAACACACTTCGAGGAGTTGTACTGTGCGCTTGAGAACCACTGCCGTCAAGCCCTCAAGCATTGATGTGCTTCTCCTCTGAATGTAGAACCATAGCAGCTAGGAGTGGAAAGGGATCTAAGAGCAGGCACAATGCTCCTTAATTGTGCCAGTATTTCCGAAGTATCAGGCATTTCTGTATCATTTTGCTGGATGTTTGCTGGATACACATATTATTATTCAGCATTTTTCTTTTAACAGACTCACTTTTCTTATAAGCATCAATTATCCTCTCAAATGGAAAACACAAATCACTTACCATAACTGAAATGCAACCTTAAAAATAATGTAATGACTAAAACAAACACAAAACAATGAATAGGAGATGATGTTACTCTAGCTACATTCTGGCAGCCAGAGGCTCAGCCGCATACCTCTTCTTTGGCTCATCACATTAAGCCTGAATTTGTCTCCTCAGACTTCAGCGCTCCTGTTCTTGGTCTGGTTTCCAGAAGAAAAGAGGGAGAAAATCTCTTCCCTTCAATTTCTGATGACTCATCTGCCATTTTCGTCTCTCTCCAGGATAAACAAAGAGTTTATATTCTTTTCTGAGTATATCATCACCTTATATAAGGATTTACACTTTTCCTAAAGAGAAAATATTGTGAAGTATCTGTTGCTCAGTATTAATGCAGACATTTAAGATCTATTTCTTCTAAACTTTTATACAATAATCTAAGGTATACTTCGACTCTGCCATTTTACAGATGAGGAAAGTAAGGTATAGTGCATTTGCATTTAACCAGTTTGCCCAAGTCTCACAGCTGGTTAGTGGCAAAGCCAGGATTCCAACTCAGGGCTAATAACAAAACTCAGAGACTCATACCATTTTTCATGTTAACTGTCCACATAATTAAAAGCCATAATAAGATAGTTTCCTGGCTATACAGAGATAAGGATATAAGGTAATAATTTTTAGACTCCTAACTATCCAAATAGAGATGAGTTAGCCTTAACTCAGTGGTGCATTAATATAATGTAAAGAGTTTTATTTTAAGCCTTTTCCCATTACTTGAAAGGGTAACTGAGAGGACCCACATTACACAGCACGACAGCTCTGTTGTTTCTCATTTCCTTTAAAATATCCCACAAGTGCTGCTTCAAAAGGGAGTGGAGTCTGGAAGTGAATAAAAACAGATGTTGGCTGCTCTGGGAGTTGATGGGGTCACCACACAAAGCCCCTACGGTGGTGGCTGGATATACCTGGGGGCTGCAGGAGGCATGTGATGGTTAAATGGATTATGTGCCAAATGGGCTATGAGATGCCCATATATCTGATGCAACATTATTTCTCAGTGTGTCTGCAAGGGCATTTCTGGAACAGGTGAGCATTTGAATTGGTGGACTGAGACAAGCAGGTGACCCTCCCCAGTGTGGGTCACATAGCTAATACATGATAGAGCAAGTGTCAACCGAATGCAGTCAGGTTTTAAAACCTGTCCTTAATATTATTAGCTGATATAGATATGTAGAATTTATATTATATACAAATATATGATTAAAATCATAAAATATTACATATTATGCATTATACAATATATTTGTATGTAGTCTATAATATTTATAATAATATTTCTTTTCCTTTCATTTCCACCACATCTCTTAGAAGCTGCAGTGCAATGTACTTACAGGGTGTTAACCAATATTTATTAAGCATTTTCCCTGAGATAGGTACTATGCTAAGCATTTGATATGTTATCTCATTTAATTTTAACATACTAGGTGTCATACTACTGCTGATGTGAAGAAACGTAGGCTGAGCTAAATTAAATAGAATTTTAGTTTATTTGTTTTGGTCTGAGATTTTTGGGGCATGGCTGGACTTGTATTTGAACCCTGGCACATCTAGCCTTGAAGAAAATGTTTAACCACAATGCCACAAGAATATGTCACCATTAATACACTATGAAAAGAGAATCCCATGTGCCAAATAGAGTGATTCAAGCGATCCCATTCACAGTGCCCTCTAAGACTGAACTGAATTTTTAGGTAAAGATACATTTATGGGTTTGCTTTGATGTGATGGTGGACAGCCCCTCACAGTGCCTCAGGCTGGCCCCTGAAGCACTTGGCAAAGGGCCACTGTGGGTGGTATTATTAGGGAGCGGCTAAGAACTTGAGCTCTGGAACTAAAGCTAGAGTTGAATCTCAGCTGAGTTACACACGTGTGACCTGGGACAAGTTGCTTTACCTCTTTATGTATTCAGTTTTTTCAATCTTACAATTCAGATAAAAATAATCCCTATGTTGCCTAAATGGTTTTCTTGGCTTCACTGGAGATGGATGGTAATTATAGATTTGCTTTGTTTATGTCACCGTATTCCTATTATGTTAATATGTGTGTGCAAATTAGTTAGTAGTTTAAAACCTATACATACTTAAGGTACTCTACAAGAAGATATGTCAAAGAAATAATCAATCCTCCCATGTTTCTTTCCATATGCTACCTCTATAGCTTTTCTTCTTCCTTCCTAATTACAACCCTTAAATAGAATTCGTGCCTCATATCGAATTTACCGAGTATCATAATTCCTCCAGGTGGTAAAGATACCTCGAGACAAGTGCTGGGCATAGAAGCCACAGGGCATAAATCTGCAAAGAAGTAAAAAGCTAACCTTTTCAAACAATATGGCTTCTCTCTCACTTACCAACTTTACATTTCCCTGTATGGCCCCGGAAGATGACTGGTTAGCCAGAGACGGGTAAGATTCCTCAAGGGAGGAACAACCTAAGACAGGCACAGTCGCAGAGAGGCCATCAGGTGAGAATTTGGGGATCAACAGAGGTGAGGCTCAGAACCTCACCCCCCCTGCTTTGAGAGAAATCTTCTGCATCCGTGGATGTCTTGCTGCCCTTGTCTAGCCTGGATTAATACTTAGTCCATAGGCACACACCTGATCATCTGATCATCTACATTTGCCCTCTTACAGCACTAAACTATGTTTTCTACCTTTATCTTGCATCTACCTACCACTTCAGCATTTTATTAAAAATAAAAATAATAATAATAATAGGAGAAATGTGGGATCAACATATAAATCAAGTACAAAAACCAAACGAATATTCATATTTGACCTGATTGTTTATAGGTCATAATGCATGATCAAAACCGAAAGTTTCTGTGATGAATGCCCTTGTACTGTTCACCATGTAAGAATTTATTCACTGTGCAAGAATTCGTTCACCATGTAAGAACTTGTTCGTTATGCTTCAGAAGATTGGAGACTGACGAGAATTAGGCTTGAGATGGATTAATGATTGTACATTGAGCATTGACCCCCCTATACTGAATTTTATTGTTGTTAACAACCATTTGATCAATAAATATGAGAGATGCCCTCTCAAAAAAAAAAAATAATAATAATCCCTATGTGCCAAGATCGCTTTATAGAATGATTGTAGTAATGCAGGAAAAATATTTAGCAAGTGTCTGGAACATATTAAGTGCTTAATAGAATTAGTGAGTATTGCTTCACAATGTAGCATGAGATCGGCCTTTATAACACTCATCTCTATGACTGGACCTCCTCCTGTCTTGCTGTCACGAGCTCCTTTATGTTCAAAAAACTGAAATATTTTCTTGTTCTTAAGACATCCCTATGTATCTATTCATTCAACCATTGCAAAGTGCCGGGCATTCTCCAAGGGACTGACAATGAATAACAGCATATGATCTGCGCCCTCAAATGACTCCCAGAGCACCCGAGCTAGGAGGCCACATACACAAGCAAGCGTGGGGCAGTATTAAAATCGTTGCACAGCAGGTGATCCATAAGGCAATTTCTTACACATCTTTCAAAATGCCAAAGTGTGGATGTCACCCCCTATCTGAAGTCTTTTGAGTTACCCATAAAAACCCACTTTTCCATCCTCAACTGTCAACACTGCCTCATTTACTGACTGCAACCACAATATTTTGAAAAGTTTCAATATCAAAGGTCTATTTGAGGACAGAGGCCCAGGATTTTTTGTTTGTTGGTTGGCTTTTACCCTTTTTTAGGACTTGAAGATTTTCGATGGTGCCAAGAATACAGGAAACACTCAGATGTTGGGTGATGGATGGAAGGACAGAGGGAGAGAAGAAAGGATGGAAGGAAGGAGGGATGAAGGGATGAAAGGAGGGAGAAAGGGAAAAAGGAGAAGGAGGGAGAAAGGCTGGATAGAAGGAAGGAAGGATGCACAGATGGGTACATAAGCTGCTGGAGAGTAAGACAGAGAAGGAGGACCTCACAGCAGAGGAGCTGTTTGAGCTCCTGTATATCTCAAGGGATGAGTGAGGTTTCAGCTCAAACACAGAAGTCTACATGTAATGGTAGAAGGCTGGTAGAGCTAAAGGCACACCAGACAGAGAGAAAAGTAATGATAAACGCACAGGTGTGGAATTTAATGATGTATTAATTGAGTGACGAGTAGATCCGAGGAAACAGAATTGAGATTGGAAGCTGGAGAGAAGGGCAGAGGGATAGAGATAAAATAGTTTTCAGACCGTGAAAGGCCTTGGAAACTATGCTAATGAATTTGGACCTTCAAACCATAATAGTTCCTCAGTAGATAAGCTTGCCTGTCTTGCTAAAAGGCTTCACCATGACTGAGGACATTATTTCCTCACTTTCAGCCAAGAACTAAGTATTTGATTAAAACTGAGAGCAGGCAGTCAGCTCCAGTGGTATTTCCTGGGGGCCTAAATTACAGGGTTTTGGCATTTCTGAATTTAAAGGGAAATTGAAATCGTTTCAGTATTCATTCAGGCTGAAACTACTTTTAGAATTGTTCCAAGAACAATTGAAAACACAAATCTTTCTTCTAACCATGCTTAGGCTTTGGGATTCTTCCTGCCTTTATTCTTTTGAATGAGGCAGAATGGGATGAATAATAGTATCTGAGATGTCCTTATATTACATGTTACCCTACATTACATTTGCAGAGTATTTGCACAAAATCATCTCATTTGATCTTCATAAAACCCTGTAAGCTAAACACTATTATCTTCATTCAGCAGCAAGCAAACAGGCTGAGAGGTCATAAAGCAAGTGAGACTTGATTCCCTTACCTCCCTCTTTCTCTGACTCTCCCAGCTGGGGAAGTTCTGAGGATCCTCACCTGCAGAGAAAGGCCCTTTCTGGTGCCCACATCAGTTACAAAAGAAACAGAAAAGATAGCAGGGTATGCAGTATGTTTTAAAAATCTGCTTTGACACTTGCCATGATTATCATCATAAAATCTCCATCATCAACCCTGGAGGCAAGTGTGTTTGTGTCTACTTTGTAGAAAAAGACACTGAAGCTCAGAGAGGTTAATGAACTTGTTCAAGTTGGCTCAGCTGCATAATGGCAAGGCCAGATTTGAACCTCCAGCAATGGCCTCCAATGGACACGCCCCTTCTCCCATCTCACATTGTAGTGTGTTAGAGTGTGGGCTCAGGGCTCAGTCTGCCATGTTTGACCTCTGGATGGCCTTATGACTTGGGGACTGGCTTCATGACCTTGAGAACCCACTTCAGGTTCTCATCCTGAAAATGGAGATGATATTAGCATTTACTGCTAGGAGTTGCTCTACAAATGAACTGTGACTATATGTGTTAAGTGCTTCAGCAAATCCCAGCATAGAATCAGCACCAGGTATTGTCTGTAATTATCAAGCATCTTATGGGTCTTAGAATTAAATCTCTTCCCCAGACCCATACCTGATCCACTGATCCTACAACAAATAGGACAACAACGGGACACAGCTGTCAACCAGACTTAACCTCAGACTGTATGGAATGAACTTGGCCTAGAAGCCTACCTTGTTCCCAACCAGGTTCCCCTGTAATTCTCATGGTGTCAGCCTAAAGGCCAAAAGTTACCACCTGCACTCTCCTTGCTTGTCCTTCAGTTCCCTGAACCCATCTCATTGGATTGGACCTCTCAAAATAAAACTAGCTGTTGCTAGACCCATTTTGCAGAATGACAAACTGTTGCCATATCCCCAGAATGCTGGCCAGGGTTCCTCTACCTGTGTCTGTATCCTTGGCACAGTAAGTCCTGCTCCGTGTAGCATTTACATTCGTGAAATTGACTTTGTCATCTCCTGGTTTGCTCTTTGTTCCTGTTAGAATTTTACACTGAACATCAAGGTCGTGGAGAAACAGCTCCAATCAACCAAGCATAGTTTCTGTCTACAGAGAGATTCGCCAGATTTTAAGCAATCAATTATATAAATTATCAAATTATAGATTACCTTATTATGGTTTAGATTATTATAGATTATAGAAGTTGAGAAAACTTCTTGAAACAGAAACAGTGCTTTGAACAAACATAACAGGAAGACTCCCACCTAGCCTGAGGATTCAGGGAAAGCTTCCTGAGGAGGTGAAGACTTAAGCGGTCAAGGTCAAGGACTCCCAAGGACACACCCTTCTAATTCCCACTTTCTTTACTCAGATGCCGCTATGTGACTTGGAAGGGATGAAGAAAAGAGTAATCATCCCAACAGTTTCACTAAACTGTGGCAGGCTTTTCAATTTATATAAATGATAATTAAAACATGATTTAAAAGACCTTTTTAAGTACATATGAGGTACTTTGTTGAAGGTATTGCATTAATCTTGCTTTGTCAGGCTGGTAAAGATCACGTGTCAGGCATTTTTCTAGGCTCTGGAGAAAGAAAGGCTTTAAAGAACCTTGAATTCAAAAAATTCACAATGGAATGGTCCTCCCCGCACATTGGAATTGTGCATCCATCTGGCTGAGATAGGTTGCAGCTCTGTAATGTAACAGTTTTCTATCATTGCATAACAACTACCAACTGTGCAGCTTGAAGCTCACCCATTTATGAGCTCAGAGTTCTGTAGGTCGGATATGCAAAGTTTACAGTTTTCTGCTTAGGGTCTCGCAGTCTGACACCAAGGTGTCAGCGAGGCAGAGCTCTTGTCTGGGAGCTCTGGGAAAGAATTCACTTCCAGGTTCATTTAAGGTGTTGGCAGAATCCAATTCCTTGCTGGCTGCTGGCTTGGAGTGACTCTCAGCACTAGAGGCTCTCCTCAGGTCCTTCCACACAGCCCCCTCCACCTCCTTCAATCTCCCTCATGCTTTGAATCTCTCTGACTTCTTCTGCCACCAGGCGGAGAAAGCGCTCTGCTTGTAAAGGATGCATGAGACTGGACCGGCCCAGGTACTCTCCCTGACAACCACTTGTTAATGTTAATTTCATCTGCAAAATCCATTTTGCTATGTAAGTTGCTATGATCATGGGAGTAACACTAGGGTGCAAAGTTTATGGAGACCTTCTAGAATTCTCTTTACCACATGTAACAAATGGACCCCCAGCTCCAGGGACTGGAAACAGTCAAGGCTTGTTTCTCACTTCTGAACAAGTCCATTGTGGGTTGGCTCTACCCTGCTCTGCAAGGCCCTCGCTTTGGAAACAGATTGGCAGAGTACCTGCTAGGTTTGGAACATTGCACAGCAGTGGGAGGCAGAAGGAGCTGGTGGACTGCACACTAGTTGTGAACACTAATGCCCAGAAGGCACCCACATTGCTTCTGATCACATTCCCTTGGCCGAAGCAAGTTACATGGCCAAGAAAGTGCAATCCTACCATTTACCAGGAAAAAGGGAGAGAAATATTTAGGTGGGGGCAGAACTAATAAATAACACAGCCCTCCAAGGGACACCACCCCAAAGTCCCACTTAGTTACACATTGCATCAAACTTCAGAGTTTGGGGATACATGGGAGTCTCCGTGCCAAGGATTAAGCATGAGACTTTTTGCAGTAGGTGTAATGCCTCCCTCAGAGTTGAAGCCGCACTTGAGCAAAAAGAAAACAGGCTTTAAAAAGTTAGGGCATGTATATAACTGTTGAATCACTACGTTGTATACTTGAAAACAACATAACGTTGTGTATCACTTTACTTCAATTAAAAATTGGTTGTTGTAAGTCAAACAACCAATGAGTCTCCGCAGGTAGATGCAGGATTGAAATCTACTTTCTCTCTTCATAACCCCTTTGCTACCTTGTTCCTAGTTGACAGAGTAGAAGGCAGTATGGGGGATGCTGCCTACCTTCTAAGATCATTCGCCCAGGTAGGGAGTCAGACATAAAACACAAAGTCACCCCCACTGTGATCAGGCTACAGGAGGTGTCAGCAGAGCATGGTAGGAGTGGTGGGTCGTTGGTCCCATATGTACATGCAGGGTAGGAGAGCATGGTTGAGAAAATTCTTGGATAATGAGGAATTTCCTTGGTAAGCAAGAGAAGAGAAGTAATTCCAGATATGAGAAACAGAATGGCATGTGCAAAGAACACAGGAGGAGGGAGAAGGTCCCAATCCGTGAGGTGTCTGGCTTCATGTGAGAAGGAATACAGCCTGAAATGGGCTGTGGGTGGTGATAAATCTTAAAGGGCTGTGTGTGCTCTGCTGAGGAATTTGGACTTCATCCTATAGCAGCCACAGAAGAATTTATGAAAGAGACTGTGTTCATTCAGATCTTCTGAGAAATAGATGCCAAAATGCAATTCAATGTGCAAGCATCTAATTAGGAGAAATGTCTGGAAGGAAATGGGGAGGGATCCCAGGAAGGCAGGGGGAGTCTGACACCCAGTGGAGGGAAGAGGGTTGGAAGTTGGGGTGGAAATGTCCTAGAGTCTGAAAGTTAACTGAATGTGTTTCAAATGATATTAACAGTATAGGTATATTCAAAGACAATAGACTATTAGAGAAAAATACAAAGCTATAGTAAGTAAAAGTGTTTATCTATGTGGAGTTGTTTGGGGGTAAAAAGTATGGGGCAAAGAGCCCTTAATTCACTGTTCTCAACCACATGTGTGTGCATTTAAACCTTACAAAGCATTCCTTTAATAAAAACAATATATGTGTGTGTGTGTGTGTGATAATTAAAAACTGTGCTCCCTGTCTAGCTTGTATAGAAGAAGGTCCCTTTCCTAATATGGCTTTGGGGTGCCTTCCACATGAGGCGAGCTCTGCATGAGATACCTGGCCATTCTTTCTTTTCTAGAATTGCCTGCAGCTTTATGAACTGTAGAAAAGCATGTGCTTCACATAACCTTTCCAGCTGTGCCTGTTAACCACTGACCTTTCTTCTTGATGAATCTTCACCCCCTTCAGCCTTTGTGTGCAGTTTTGGGAAGAAAAGAAGGTGCCTGAAATGGATTTCACAGGGAAGAATAGGAAACTGATAATGAAATCGGCATTGGGTGAGAGAATGTGGGTCCTGAAACGTGTACTGCAGCAGATGATCAGGCATCTAGGGAGAGAGATAAAGGGATCTCCGTGAGAAGGGCAGTGGAAACCACTCCTAAAGAGCACCGAGTGGCCATGGACAAAGAGAAGGGAGGTAGATTGTCTGAGGAAGCAAAGGACCAGAGAAGGTGAGTGAGAGCCCAGAGCAGCAGGGGCCTCCCAAAGGAAAACTAAGACCAAATAAATGTTCCACGTTTATCCCGACTGTGCTCTCACATTCACATGGGTGAATGCATGAGCGTGCATGTGCACACACACACTTCCTATATGCACCTGGTGCTGCAGAAACTGCTTCTAAACATATCATGGTGTTTCTGTCACTCCCCCTGACCAGGAGATGAAGACCTGGACCTCTGCCTGGTCACAGTCTCTGCCATCCATTCATCCAGTTCCCAGACTGGACATCAGAGCCTCCTTTACCATCTCCCATTTTCATTTTGAGAAAATGCACCTTCCTCCCTCAGCTTCCATGTCCTGCTCCTGGTGGTCCCTCAAACACAGGCTATGTGCAGATTTTCCTTTGTCTTTGTGGCTGTATTTATACTGCATTAAAGTGAAAAGCTATTTGCTCTATCCCCATCTCTACCTTCAGGACCCTGAAGGCAGGGCAGGAGTTGTGCCTACGTTCCCATTTTCCCTGGGCACCAAGCACAGGGGTGGGCACCTCATAGTTCCTAGTTCATCTTTCTCCAATGGACAGCTGGGCTTCATATGAGTGGTATGGGGTTCAGCTGGGTGTGAAATGGGAGGGAGGAGACCAAGCTTTTCCTCATCAGCTTCCTCCATAGTTTCTTTTCCTCTAACTCTTGTCCAATTCGCATTGCTAGATTTATTTCCTTTCATTCTGCTTATTAGAGAAAACAGAAACAAGAACCAGGGAAGGAGACTGGTGACATTTTAGTGTGCCAATGACCTACGTGGTGGGCCTCACCCCAGAGAGTTTGCCCGCTCCCTGCCTGATTCTTCTTGCTCTCACAAGCTTCTTGTTTTCAGGGAAATTCAAGGAAACTCAATGTATCGATCATCTTTTCCAAGAGATCCACTGGGCATTTTCAACCTCTTTTTTTTGTTTTCCATTACATTCACAGTAATTCACAGGTTAGCAATTCTTATTCCTACTTTAAAGGAGGGGAAATGAAGGTAGATGTGCTCATCTGCTGCCTGGGCTCACACAGCTAAAAGTGGCAGGGTTGGGATGTAGCCCAGGCACAGGTGACTACTTCCACTGACCTGGGTGTCTGTCAACCGCATTTCCTTGAGAAAGATCTTTGCAAAATTCTCATGACATCTCCCCATTTTACACACGAGAGGGCAGAGGTCCCTTGCTTGATGTAGATTTTTCTACACTCCTTGCCTTCTGTAGTTTATTCCTTGCCTCACCCAAGAATGCACTCAGTATGCTTTTAATAGTTAAACCAATAGATCAGAGGACTACAGAGAACAAACGTGTATGAATAATTGTTAGGTGATTGATTTAATCAGGCGTGTGCATGTTGAGTGCAGAACTTTGATACCAGGCAGGCTCAAGTTGAAATCCCAGCCCTACCATGTATTAGCTGGGGTATTAGCTGAGGAAGGAGTTAACTTCTCTGGCCATCAGTTTTCTGCTAGGGTTTATAAGTGTTAGATGAGATGAAGCTTGCAAAGCACTTGGCACAGCACTTTGTCTGGGTTCTGGACGCACATCATAACAAAGTGCTCTTATCTTGTGATTAAGCCTGCCAAGGGCACAAGTGTAAGTGTATCCTTGAGAGTAAGTACCATGGAGAATGTTTCTTGCTCTCTTCCTTCCACTCCCCACCCAGAAAAATGCGCACCTCCATTATAAATTCTCCCAATCCCTCTCTAATATTCTGGATGGGTTAGGCTTTATCCTTCTAACATTCTTGGTATTTTTAAAATGCCAGTTGTGTTTTTCAAAATTACACTTGGAAAAAGAAGTTGCTCTGTTCTAATATTCCACAGCTTCTGTCCAAGTGGATTCAATCTTTTTTCACTCACAAGATCTAGAACTGAAGGGAGTGTTGCTGTGGGAAAATCATGATATCATTAATAATAGAGATGCTTTGAGCTCACACACAGGGCTGGGGCATTGGCTTTAAGAGTTCTAAGTTGATAAAAGTACTTGCAGTTTCAGAAAGGAGAGCTTCCATCTTAGAAGACAATTTGCCTGTTGAAACAGATTACATGCCAGGGGAGAACAGCGGGGGAAAGTGCCTAGGGGAAAACCATACCTGCTTTCAAATCCTGGGAGCATCACTTGCAACTGTGACCTTGACAGATCTTGGTAAGCCCTCTGCATCTCAGATTTCTCCCCACAAAAGGGGGATTTCAATTTCTACTTTAAAGTGTCGTTATGAGCCTTAAATGTGAGTTAAATATCCAGAGTCTTTTACAGGAGAGAGCTCACATATAATGACTATTTCTTCTATTATTTGGAGCCATATTGCCCTGCATTTGAACCCAACTCCACTGCTCCATAGCTATGTGATCAGGTTACTCTTTGAAGCTGAGTATCTGTAAATAAAATGAAGATAATATCTATGTTATGGTCTGTCATGAATAGCAAATGAGCTAACTTACATAATAGTGTCTGCTGTGGAGTAGAGATTCAATAAATGTTCCCCTCTTTCCTCCCTCTTTCTCTTCCTTTTTCTGTTCCTCCTTGTCCTGTGGTGATGACTAATATGCCTGGGCATTGTCCTTTAGTACAAGGATGTCTCATTGCAATGATGCAGTTCTCTCCAGTTTCTTAGTTCCCAGAATCCAGGTTACCAGGAGCTTATTTTGTCTCCTTCATTTCCACGGTCAAAGGTCGTGCAGCCAATAAAGGAAACTGGTGATAAACCACCAATCTCTCCACGTCATGCTCCTCTGTCTGGGGCGTATGGTCAGCTCCCACATCACTAGTACACTCTTTTGGGGGGTGGTGGGCTGCACTCTTTCAGAACCCCTTGTTTTGCCTACACATGCACAGTAGTCAAACATGTCAGCTCTCCTGGCTCTGAACGGGGTTTGCCAACCTCTAATCCACTCTGACGCTGCAGCCTGGTTACATCAACGAGAAATGCTACTGAACATGATGGTCTGATTTGATTACGTCCTTGTGGTCCATACATTTATCCAAACCTTACTTATTGTACCACCTACTTACAATGATGCAGGCACTGTGCTATGCATGCATTGGGGTTACGCCTATCAATAACAGGGGTGTGGTTCCTAGTTTATGTTCGGGATTGGAGAGGAACAGACAATTCACAAGTCAATAAATAAGGCAAAATCATCACGAAATGTATTGGCCCTATTTGGATGTATGCCTTTTAAATAGCTTGGGAGTAGACACATCAATTTTTTAAATATTAACTCCTCTAATTATTTGCTGTGTGATTTGGGGCAAGTTATTTCACCTTTCTGAACCTCAATGACCTTGTCTCTAAAATGGTACTGATATGTACAGCATACCAATGAGAGTTGCTGTTAGGTTTAAACAAAATGCAGTGGTTAAGTGCCTAATATGTGTCTGATACATTCTTTTAATATCTTAGGAATCAAAGAGGACAAATTGTGAATATACACACACACATTTATGCATACATGTGCACACGTGCACACCCATGCATTCTTGCTCCGTTATACCATTAATTCATTCATTTCTAATCTCCCTGTTTCTTTGGTCTTAGCATACCTTATTCCACTTACCAGTTGCATAACTTTGCATGAGTTGCTTAACTGTTCTGAGCTTCAGTTACCCTATATATAAAATGTTGATACTAATACTTCACAGGACTGCAATAAGGATTTAATGACTAATCTATGTAAAGTACCTAATATTGGAAACTTAATGCTAATTTCTATAAACAGAATGCTCAGACCAGTTCAGGCAGAGAACTCAAATCTTCCTGTGCATTTGTCTTACAAGTGCAAGGTCAACTACCTTCCGCCCAGGCCTAAATGCTGCATAATGGTCACTTTAGTATCTCATTATAGAATCTGAGATACTTGTTGTAGTAGAATACTTGCATGTTTATTAGGCCCATGCTGAGGGCAGGGACTCCCAGGAGAGGGACTGAGCACTCCAAAATCCCCTCCAGCATGGAAATATTATGGTGGGCTTTTATGATGAAGGAACCGTTATCCACATCTGAGTAAGTTTATAGCACAATTTGGCTAAAAGAATTAGGCAAACAGGCATAAGAGTCATATTGCAATCTTGAAAATACTGCTATTTAAATTTAACAATTTTGATATTAATTAACTGGATTGACTTGATTTCTTACCACTAACATAAAGTTGATAGTTCCCAAATATTCTAGAAATAATATGAGCTTTCCCAGACTCTATCAGTTCCGTGAAATTTTCTATAATTGACATATGGTTTCAGGGTTAAAGTTGGAGGATATGTTCAAAGGAGGGGAATTGGTTACTGAACAAGATATTCATTCACCATTGAGTTATTGAGTTATTTCCAGTGGTTTGCTGGTAAATGCTTAACAACCAGATCTTTTATTTTGGTGGGAGAGGAGCCCAAATTCGTAGTATTTATCAATTTTTGTGGTGGAAATACTCCCACGATGCCAATTTCGAACTAATTGTAACAAGTGACTTGAAAAATTCCTGAGTTGGTTCCAACACATGACTGACTATGTGAAGGGCTCTAATAGGTACTAGGGGTATAACTACATAGTAAACACCAAATTCATATCATATTTAACAAACTTCACTGACCTGTCCAGAAGAACACAAAAGGCACTCAATTTACAATGGGAATTTCTAGATTTCTTTCCTAGTGTTTTTCCTAAATAACTGTAAGATTTGCAGAAAATGTGTGATGTAAATGTTAAAACTTTCAGGCATTGCAAGATAATGTAGAGTTGATTAAATAAGAATATATTGCATGAAACTATAGCTCAAGTGATAGAGTGTGAAATGATTGAATAAATAATACCCCTAATGCACTGCAGGATGTAGCATTTGGGGCACAGGATGTAGTGTTTCATCAGCTGATGAGGGAAGCTTCCAACAGGGAGCAGCTCTTCCTAGTGAAAGGAGAAATCTGCTTCCCAGTCTCCCAACCACAGTATACAGAGAAGAAGGCCCAGAAAGGCCACAAATTCAGAATGAAGCGTTTGGGTTAGAGATGATAATTACAACAGTTATTCAATTAATAATGGGTAATAGTTATCTGGTGCTTATTACATATATAGAAATTGTTTAATTTCAATTACCTCATGTAATCCTCCAACAATCCATCTAAATGGCAACTAAACATTCAATAAGAAAGTTATTTTCTATTTTGATCCATTTTCTAGATTCAGTGAATTTTCAATCAGGAAATGAAATTCAGTTTCAACAGCGATTTTCAGAAGCCAGATCTTTTGCATGGAGGAGAAGGATGGCCCCTCTCCTCTCTTCTAAATTTCAACATTTCTCCAAATAATTGGAATGCATTAACACCTTAGCAACAATTTCTCACAGTGTTTTCCACTTTATTTCTAAAACATCATTTGTTTGGAACAAAATATTCATGTTCCTGAGTTCTTCCATTTGACTCAGTGCTTGGTGCTGAGGCTTCGGGGAAGGAAGTAGATGCCCGAAATATCTGGCAAAACTAAGCCTTGCTAATGTCGGTAGTTTTCTGATGGAAAGCATTGATGTTTTCCATATTTTAAAACCAAATTTCATTTACTTAGTATTTGAATTTGTCCAATCCCTCCCTTGGCCTGACCACCCTCCACAGGGCTCCTAGATTTAGAGCCTGGCTCTTTCCTTGTCCCCCCGTCCTTAAAAATGTTAACTCCTCCAGTCTATAGACTCGATTAGAAAAGTTGTGAAGCAACAAATAATCCCCCACATTCAGACCCTAATTTCTTTTTCCAACCTTGTTTTGCACAATACACATACACATACATGTTCATGCAGAAACATACATGTGTTCATTTAAATACAAACACAACCACACACACACACACACCTATTAATTAAGATCCAGCTCCAAGCTACCTCTTCTAAGAAAACTTTCTAGAATCTCTCTTACAACATACAGATACTGTAATTCTTTCTCTTCTCCCCCCCTACACAAGCATTTTATCTATGGCTAAAGATAAAGAGCACAGATTACTTATCACTTGTATTAAGTTAAATAAAGTATGTAACTGATATCTAATCTGAATAGCCTTCAAGAGAATATTCCATATACAATTCATATACAGCTCTTGCCTTCACAGAGTACCTTATAGAATTATTGGGGGGAAAGAATAAAATACACCCAGCATGTGATATACATGCATTTAATTACTAAGAACAGATTTCTGACAAGGTGTAAGCTAGACATTTTCTGTCTTCACACTTTCTGTCCCTCCCAAGTCAAGAACTTCATTTTGGAACTTTGCAAGATATTTCTGCTCATTTTTATTTTTTAAAATCACAACTGATGCCTTGTATAAAATGTAAAGTCATAATACAACATGGTAAGTTCCCCAATGAATGGACAGTTGAAGGGCCAGAGACTCGGACAGGACAGAGGACATGCATGCAGCTTTTGCTGGGGGAGAAGGGGGAGGTAAGGAAGGCTCACAGGGACATGGAGTTTACTTTGGGACTTAAAGATTGAATTTGTTACACACTGAGCATAAAGAGGGTCAGGAAAAGCAGGTTGGAGAGGAAAGGGGCTTCCCAAGAAGAGGAAGAAATGAACTAAAGCCATGAAAAGTGGGTGCTGCAGAGACCAACTGGCATACATTTGTAGAATTACTTGCACACAGTGATAGAGGCTGTGGTTTTCATAGGCTTATGACAATGATGATTTCTTAATTCTGTAACTAATTCATTACTAAGTTGCAACTACCTAGGGAAGGTGAGCTACATGTCATTAAATATCATTCTGTTGGAGTCTCAGTTCCCCTTGGTAATTACTTATCCTTTACCAAGAGTTAGGGCTGGCATTTATTAGTATTGTGGTATACACTGAGCTAAACTCTTTGCATAAGTCATTAGAACAAGAATAAGAATTTCCAGCCTTATTAGAGTTTTCTGTATGTCTAGCAGCACTGGCCTATGCTCTCTCATTTAATTCTTGCACAAATTCTATGAGGTAGATAAACATGGCACTGACTAGGCATCTTCATTTTCTAGGTAAAGTAACTGATTATCGAGGATATAAATAACTTGTCACACAGACTATAATGGCAGAACTGAGATTCAACCTCCTGTCTCACTCCACTAGATAGGTTATCCCTTGTAGTAATAGCAATTTATGATTAAAGAACACTGCCAGCATTTTGAAAATCTGAACTACCTTATTTTACCTAATTTTATTTTTTATTCTATGTCTTGGAGGATGTACAGGTGACTGATTGCCCAGCCTACCTACGAAGTTAACCTGGCCCACAGAGCAGAAGCCAGGCAGGCTGAACAGTGGACAGGCAGGGAGATCTGTCTGTGAGTTACTTTCTTTCTCATTTACTTCTGTGTGTTGAGGGAAAGTCACTGAAGACAAGCTTTTGTTTCCTTTTCCTATCCAACTTCTCCTACTCTTAAGCTTTCATCTCCTTTGTGAAATATGACTGAGCAACATCTGTGACACAAGCTGACATGGACTGCAAGTGAGCAATGCTCCAGGATCAACCATCCGTCTGATGCATTCCCAAATATCTTGTTTAATTCTGCAAACAACTCTATAATGGTGACACAGTCAATATCCCCACTTCTTCCCCCGAAATTGAGAAGAAGAGAAAATTAAGGTTCAGAGTCAGTGGCGACAAGTGCCTGACCCTCACAGTCAGTGCATTACGGAGCCAGGCCACTTGTCTCCTAAAATTGCAACCTACACACAAGGCTAATTCAAAAGACATTAGTGAAGATCAAATAAAAGGAATAAAAAGTGGGAGTGAGCCACCTAATCTAAATTTTAAGCATCCAATCAGTGTTTGTTCCATGGCTGGGCTCTTACCACTACAGATAGCTGGGCAGAGGTGCAATTAGACTAGGAATTTGACCTTTGATCCCTGGTTAGCAGGCTCTGGAATCAGACATTTACGGACTGGAATACTGGCTCAGCCATCACTCCAGTCACTTGAATGAATGCACTGGGTCTCAGCTTCCTTGTAGGTATATTGGGGTTATGATGTTTCCCTTGCTGGTAGGAGAAGAATTAAAAAAACAATAGACACAAAATGCCTGATTCAGGAGCTCAGTATGTGGGTTTACTTTTTCCTATGTCCTGTTGTACCGTGAAAATATTTTAATATGCTCTCAAATTTCAGCTCCAAAGAAGTGCTTAGAAATGAATCTGAATGAGAACAAGCAGTTATGTGAGGGACCAGGAAAAGGGAGACAAAAATTATTCAAGACATGTGGCACAAGTCAAATGGGATAGATTTTTAGTCTAAGAAGTCAAAAGGGACTATAAGCCTACACTAAGAAGAAAACAGTTCATGCTGGCTTTCCCAGGAAATCAATGTACATAGTTTAAATTGGCTATTTATTAGTGGCTATGTTTGCTGGACCCTTGGTATGGAGCCTGGCCTTTTAACCACCAATCTGAGTTATAAAATAAAGTAATGTGGTTAGGAAAATTGAGTTGAATAAGTGACCTTTAGAAGGGAAGTTTTCTAGAGCCTATGTTTTTCTACCAACAATGCATGTTTTCTTTTACTTGCCTCCAATTCTACCCTTTTTATAACTACTTAATGAGTGAGACATTAATCAGGATAAGCTAGCTTAAGCTTCAGTTACAAGTAAACCTTGAAAAATCAGTGGTATAAACCAACATATGCTTATTTTCTGTACAAATTCATGTTCAGTGTAGACTGGTGGAGGGGACTCTACTCCACAGAGACACTCCAGATACCCTGGTTGGTGGAGATTCTAATATCTTTGCATTTGACCTGGCAATTCACTATGCATGGCAATGGAAGAAAAAGACTGGAGAACTGCTTGCTATTTTACACTGGTTCAACTTGGAAGAAATATACATCACTTTTGTTCACATTTCACAGGCAAGAAATAGCCCCATGGCCTTGCCTAACTGCAAGGGGCTGCCAAGTCTAGTATTCTGTTAGTCAAGGCAAGAGTAATGTGAAAGAGGATTTGCTGACTGCATGGAACTCTCCATATGCCAGTTAACAATTGTGTTGTGTATGTGAATGATTTAAACCATGATTACATTGTTTTCTTCATAGGTTGTAAGTTTTGTGTCTCATGAGACCCACTGATTCCCTTGTGCTTAATACGGCATCTGGTGCAGAGATGTCACAATGATCAGGATGGAGCTGTTAGATTCTAGCACTGAATACATATGCGTCATTTACCACCAACACATGTATAGTCCTCCAGCTCTGAGTCTGGTGACAGAGCTAAGCACTGAAGAAGGGGATTAAAAACAAGAAAAAAGCTTGTAATATAGTGAAAGTGTATTTATGTGTGCTTAGCCTGATAACTAACACGTCAAGCTCACTAGAGGTGCCAGAGGGACATTCAGGTGGACACGTTCATTAAATGTGTGGAGCTCTTGGGGAAGACATTTGGGGAAACCAAGGCCTGGCTTATATACTTGGAAGTAACCTTCAAAGAGGTGCTATCTTAAACATTTGAGTTGCATGACGTTGTTCTAGACTGTAAGATATCGCCTGATACTGTAGAAAGATTGTATGGGAGGAAGAGAAGAAGACAAAGGGAACAGCCAGCACCAATTGAACATTTGAACATGGACTGAATACCAGCCACTACGGCAGGAACAGTCTAGACACTTACCACTGAATTGTCCCACCAGCTCTGATTGTGTTAGTATTCCCATTTCAGAGAGAAAATGAGGATAAGAGATAAGAAACTGGGCCAAAATCACAGTTTATAAGCCATGAATCCCTTATTTAAACTCAAGAGGTCTTAACACCTAAGAGTCGGGCCCTCATTTCCCTGCCCATCACTGCCTAATGAGGATGGGTGTCAACAGCGAGCTCATTGTCAATGGAGAAACTCCAGCAGAGGCCAGAAGGATCTTGTTATGGACAGTGCAGGGCTGGGGCGGCATCAGGCTGGGATTTGCATGAGCTAATCCTCTAAGTGCCTTCAGTGTCCCGGACTTTGTGTCTGTGGGTTTGACCCTCAAGGATTCTCACCTCCAGAGGGAGGCAGGATCAATAGCGTCTGTGATAAAGGAGCCGCCCTCCCCAGCAAGGCCTGTCCCAACTGCCATTGCTGCTCTGCCTGCCCTTGGCTGCCCACAGCCCTTGAGCCTCGTAAGGGCCCAGAGGAGGGGGCCCCAGAGGAACATGACTGCTGAGCCTCTCAGATTTGGAGATCTAAATGTCTACTCACCCTCTACTTTCCTTGTTAAATCTGTTCAAGTGGAAATCTCTTGACAGGTGCAAATAAGGTCATTTCAAGAGCAAATAAACACTTGTTTATTTCAAAGTCACTTGCTCTGCAGTTTCCTTAGACAATCCCAAGGCTGCATCTCTCCTCCAGCTCAGAAGCTGCCCAAAGCTGTCAGCAGGTTAGCAGAGAATGCCGGTGCTCCCTAGGCCCTAATTTGTTGCCCTGGGCTCAGTGCTGTTGGAGAGTGTGGGTTGGGGATGGCTCAGAGATAAGCAACTGCCCTCTGCGTGTGCTGTCCCCAGGCCACCAATGTAGTGATTTACAGGGAAAATAAAACACTGGTGGAAAGGTCAACAGAGGCCATCTCAGACATTATGTGGCCAAGAGACTGTAGCTAAGGGACGTCCCCTCTGTAAACCTCAGTCTCTACATTTGTCACTCACCAGGTAGGTCCTTAAATTGTGTCGCTAATCATTTCCATGGCACGTGTTGTCTGGTGGGTGGAGGGGGTGGTCTGGGGCTCTGTTTGCTTACACGTGAGAAGGACAGCAGCCTGTGAGGAAGGTGGCATGGTGCCGGGAGCTCAGAATCAACGAAGATGTGGCTTTCAGCTCTGTGGCTTCGGTCAGGCTCTTTCTGGGAATCTGGCCCATTGCGGGAAACAGGAAGTGTCATCCACATCATCGTGTTATGGTGAGAATTCAATGGCAAATACAACCTCTGGCCCTGCATTTGGGCAGACACATGGTACATGTCCCTTTCCTCCTCCTTCGAACACAGGAAACAAGATGGCCCCACAGCAATCTCAGCAGGTTTTTACCTCAGGGGCCAAAAACTCATTCTGATAGGAAGGTTGTGTCCAGACTGTCCAGCACCCCCAGGGTGTGTAGGGCGGTGGTTGAAAGGGAGAGGCACTTTGGGGCACCTCCCAGTGAACATCACATAAACATTCCTCTGTCTCAACCAACTCTGACCCTTCCATGCCCCCACCAGACACATGGAAAGGCAGCTCCAACTGAGAAAAGAAGAAAGGAAACTTCAGCGCCCAGTGCTGGTCTCTGAGGTGAACGAGATTTGACATGAGTTTTACAGTGTTGGAAAGTGAAACAAGTGAACCATTTCAGAGGGCGCACATCAGCCAGGCAGCCCTTTAGTGGGTAATGAGGAATACCCATGCAGGTGAGGAATTCCCCCATCTTGACCTAGTGCAGAAGTTTCTGGGGGCCCAGCTGAGGAGCCCATGGCGGGAGGATGGGAAATACCTGTGCAGGAACTCCTCATCCCAAGCTGGGGCAGCAGAAGGAAAGGCTGCAGGGCTGCCACTGGGAGACATGAGAGATGCTCCAGGCGGGCTCGACTTCCAAGTTCACTCATGTGAGATCTGGAGAGTGGCTGGGGCTCAGCAGCTACCTGGGAATTGATTTGTCTTTTGTTGTTACTATGTTGTTTTATGGAAATCTCACTGTATACTTTCCTCCCTCCAACCCCAATGCCAGCAAGGCACCATAGCCTGGGCAACATTGAGCACTTATGAAGTGTCCAACATTTTCCTAGGACGTCAGTTATATTAATTCGTTTGTCATCAGCAGCTTAGAAATCAACATTTGAACAGAAACTAGATTAAAATGAGGGGTTGCATTGTGTGGGTATTGGGAGAAAAGAGTACCCCAAGAGAAGGCCATCAGTACAAAGGCCCTGGGGTCAGGTGGGCCTCTGAATATTTGAGAAGTCAGTGACCTGAGCAAGAGGGAGAAAGTCAGGATATCAGGTTGGACTGCACTGGGTTTCATGAAAAAGCAAAAGCTGAGAATCATTCTGTTCTGCTCCTCAGAAGTGATGGCATCCTCCTTCTGGTAGAAATAGAGTCCCTTGGGTCTCTTCCAATGTCTCATAGTGGTATCTTTAATTGAATTTACTTTTCTCTATCCCAACATGACACCTACAGCATCCAAAGAACGGTGAGACGTCCATAAAAATACAGAAAGTAAGAAATCATAATGTAAACATAGGTCACATAATTGGTGATAGCTACCACTTGATTCTCACTGTGGTTATTATAGTATTAGTAAACACTCAGGTTTTACAAGGCAGAAACCCAACTCAAACTGGCTTAAACAAAAGGACAATTTATTACAAGTCATCTTGGAAGTGAATGAGATAGGAATGGGCTTGCACCTTAGGGGAGGTCAGGACCAGAGACTTGAATGGTACTTAGGTCCTTGGCAATTATGTTTGTTCCTATTTCTGAATCTGATTTGTCTGCTGTTTTCTCTCTCTTTTTAAATTAGGTGCCCTCCACTCTCCTCCCTGCTTTATTTCCAGGTTCACTATGTTTGATAAATGGCAAATGACAGCTCTCAAACTTTATATATGCATTTATATAGTTAGTGTTTCTAGCACGAGTCCCTTCTTTCCGAGTCCCAAAATCCCAGGAAGGGTCTCATTGCCACACCCCCTGGGACAACCCACTGTATCCAGAGGAGCTGCCCCTGGGGCAGACATGTGAACAAACTGGGGGGAACCCAGCAGGAGAGCAATGTCCTCGTAAGAAGGCAGGTGGCCAAGCAGAGTACAATAGTTGCCCTCTAGAATCATCATATTTATTTTTACTTATCATCATTATTACATTTATGACAAACTTTTTAGCATTTATAAATTTCTGGGTTCTTAGAAGGATTAGATTGGAAGGGACTTTGTCACATTATTAATGGTACACAACCAGACACAGCCATATTGCTAGTTCTTTCCAAGAGTTTGATGAATGTACTTCTCCAAACAAGATTCTATCACCTCCTCATGGACTGTCCACCTTCTCTGCTATGCAAATAAGAAGCTCTGCTTTTTCTCCATTTCTGCCATTTAGTGTAGATTCCTCTGGTGCTATTCTTAGGGATGGTAAGGAACAGCTGGTCACCATCTTCTGCGTAATAGCATCTTAGGAGTCTGAAAACTGCTATTAAGTCAGTCCCTTTGTCTCTCTTCAGACTAAAAAAAACCCAATGACTTCAGCCTTGCCTCTGAGCCACATCACTGTGATTGCCCATCTCTTGACTGTTCTAGCTTCTCCTCTTCAGAATGTGGGGTTCTACTTTGGCCACTGGCCATTGGTATTGCAGTGCTTGGCCAAGGACAGGTCACCTGGAGTACTGTAGGGAGGAGTCAGTTACTGCACAAGGGGTCACGTCCTGATGTGGGTGAGCTGTGGGGAAGAAAGTCCCTGTGTGATTTTCCTAGTTGTTATTAGTGGGATGTCACTGTGCACTGAACAGAATTACACAGACATGCTTTCAAATCCTGGCTCTATCATTTTATTGATCATGGGCAAGCAATTCAGTTCTCTGCCTCATTTTTTTCATCTGTACTGTGAGATAAGAATACTAGTAGTATGTGGAGGATTAAATGGGATGATACATGTAAAGTGCAGAATGAGGTGCCAGATACATAAGAGTTGCCCCATAAATCTGATTTCCTTTTCTCCTTGTCTGAATGGGGAAACCAGCAGGCAACAACAGTTAGATTAACAAGCCCCCCAAAAATTCAGGTTCTGGTACCAGCTCTGCGAGGGTATGGGATCTTGGGAATGTCTTATTATTGTCTGACACATGTCCAAAATAGAAAGCTGGAAATAGAGATGAACTTGATTCCTAGGGTTGCTGACAACTCTATAAGTACAAAATATAAACACTAGGTTCCGTATATAGTTGGGCAATTTTCAAAGAGCTGGGAGGTATTTACCACACACGTATTTGCCATAAAAAGAACACTGAGTGTATTAGAATACTTTCAATTCACAGAGTAATATTTTCTGCATTTTTTAATTACATTTAATATCTCCACTGAAGCACTCCTATGCTTTTAAGAGTTTTGAGTGTTTCCTGTGACTTATTGAGGGGCGGAGCCAAGGAGGAGTGACATAAGGGTGGGAAAGTTAGAAGCTCAACGTGGTTGGGATCCATTCTGGAAAAGAGTCAGAACGGATCCTCATAGCGACCATCACTAATGAAGGAAAGTCTTAGACCAAGAGTCACACCTCAGGCAGGAGCAACACGAGAGAGGCAGAGAGCACAGGGGCTAAATAAAGGGACAAGTCTGAGAGTCACACACAACTGGAATCCTGTCTATGCCACTAGTTATAAAATGAGGATAATAATCCTCACCTAGAAGGGCTGTTGGCAGCATTAAGTGAGATAATGTATGCAAAGTACTTACTATTTGGTACATGCTCTATCATCTGGGGCTTGTATTGTTAACAGAGCTTGGTGGGACTGTACCGAACAGGGCTCAGACAGACATGCTGGCCACCCCTCTCATCTCCTCCTCCAGCTGGTGTGTGTTTACCCTCCATACACGATCCTTTCTTTTGTGGAGGTTCCTGATGCTAATAAACCAGGAGATCTGTGACACTGTTTTGAGTATAGATAAAAAAAACACTACATGTGCCTTTTAGAATTTTATTAGATGGTTAGTATGGCAGCACTCTTGGTTCTTAACTGGCACGTACTAACACTTTAAATTAACAGTATTAAATGAGCCTGCTTTCCTCAAACATATGCCAAGGGATGTAAGGGGGAGACAGTCTTGAAGTCTGGAGTCAAGGTTTTATCACAAACAATCTGTGAAGGAGAGAAAGCACATGAAGATAATTGCATTCATGAGATCAGCATATTTAATTATATAAAATTGAAAGCTTCCATAAGTGACAAAAAAGAAGCAAAACACTTAACTAAAATGATAAGATAAATGACAGGCTGAGGAAACTATAGTGAACAAAAAGTTGGGACTCTTCTGACTAACAATTTAAATAAGCAAAACAAAATGCTGGGAGCCTCATAGCTACAAAGGCAGAGAACATAAACAGATGTGTCCCAGCTAGAAAACAAACAGAGAAAAAATACTGTTGCGAAGAATCATGAGAAATAGGAAAATAAAACATCACAGTGCTCAATTTACCTATTAACAGTCACACATCCCAAAAAATTAGACTCAGTGGTAGTGACGGTGTGTGTGTGTGTGTGTGTGTGTGTGTGTGTGAACGAGGCATTCTGGATGGCCTTTCAAACTGGTACAAAAGTTTGCAAAAGCTTGTAGGCAATTAGTCTCAGGAAATACCCACAGGGACATTGACCTAAAGCAAACCATAGAAAAGACCTACACACGAAAGTATCCACTTCTGAGAGTGAAAAGGTAGAGGCGACACAAATGCTCAAATAATATACAAACTATGGCAAATTCATTCAATGAGACATTATATATCCATTAAAAATAATCTGGTACAGAACCTATAATAGCTTGGCAAGCTGATGCCATCATCACGTCAAGGGAAAAGTAACATACAAAATAGTTTATAAAAACTTGGACGTATTTAACACATGAGAAATAAATGTCCTAAAATGTGATTATTATGGATATGGTAGAATCTTCCACTGAAAACAAACACCGCCCCTATTTCCTTCCTCCCTGAGCAAGTACTGGCCTGTTTCTTTGTTCTTCTTCCCAAGACAACTCTCCACACCCAACGGCCACCATCCCCACAGGTCCTGTCAATTCCCCAGCCTATCTCATTTTGTGGCAGCTTTGCTTTTCTCATATTTCTTGACTTCTGATCAGCCTTTGACAGTTTGTCATCATCCTTTAGGAGAGCTCTTCCTTGGGCACTTCCTGACTACCCTCTGCCTCTCCTGACCACTCTTTCTCAAGTTCTTAGCTACATCTTCCTCTTTTCCTTGACCCCTAAATATCGGAGTGCTCCAGGCATCAATTTCTGGACCCATGAATGTCAGCTGCATAGCTCAGGGGCCTTATCTGTTCTGATCATCCGTTGCTATGTTCTCAACACGTAGACCAGTGCCTGACACAGAGTGGAATAGGTGCTCATTGAATACATGTTGCATGATTATGGGATTCCCTCCCCAAACTTTCATTACTTTTTCTGTCAATTTTGGAGTTAAAAACAAACTTCTATGTATAATGTATGTCTTTTCTTTGTGCCCTTTCTCCTAAAATTAGTCCATCCAGGATCATAGCTTTAGGTACCATCTGTGTGGTGACGATTCCCAAATGTGCATTTCTAGTCCAGTCCCGATCTCTCCCTGAGCTACAGGTTCACGCATCTGATCATTTATTCACCATTTGCACTTGGATATGTAGAATCTCAAACATGACCAAACCAAAATGCTGATTCTCACATTCCCCTGGCCCAATGCCCATCAATGCCAGTCTCTCCATGTCAGAGGATAGCATCACTGTCAACCTGGTTGCTCAAATTAAAGGTCTAAGAGTATTTGGAACCCATGCCTAAGTGGTTGGGATCCATTCTGGAGAAGAGAGTCAGAACTGATTCCCCAAGTTACCATCACGTCTTGTCAGTTTTACTTTCTGAATCATATAATTCTCTTCCTCTCTAAGGACATCACCTTAATCCCTACTATTGTAATATCTCTCCAGAATCACTGTTGTAACATCTAAGTATTCACCCTGCTTCTATTTTTCCCACACCTCGCATGGTTTATTCTTCACAAGCAGCCAAAGAAATCTTTTCAAATGTAAATCAGACCATATCATTCCCATTTAAGATTCTCCAGTGACCTTACATTAACCTTGGGATCAATTCCAAATCCCAGACAAGGATGTCTTTGTCTGTCTGAACTCACCTCTCACCTATCTTCCCCTTGAAATCACATTGTTTCAGACTCTCTAACTTCTTTTGGGCTAAACTCATTCAAACCTTAGAATCTTCACATTGCTCGTTTTCTACCTGGGATGATTTACTCCTAACTACAGATGATACCAAACTTTCTATCATCTTGATTTCAGCTTAATTGTCACTTCCACAATGCCTTTCCCGACCTCCCCCAACCATTTTTTCTTTTGCTTGCTCAACCTGCCTGTTATAATTCTATTCACGTCTCATTTCATACAGTTGTAGGTTTATTCGTTGAATAACATCTTTCATGAATGTCAGCTGCATAGCTCAGGGGCCTTATCTGTTCTGATAATCCGTTGCTATGTTCTCAACACATAGACCAGTGCCTGACACAGAGTGGAGTAGGTGCTCATTGAATACACGTTGCATGATTATGGGATTCCTTCCCCAAACTTTCATTAATTTTTCTGTCAATTTTGGAGTTAAAAACAAACTTCTATGTATAATAAGAAAAAACATGTGTAAGAACATGCCAATATATTTTAAAATCCTAGTAAGGGAGGCAGTGTCGATAGATTATTTAGGTGCTCCTTACTTTTCTGTGTCTAAATTATTTAACTTCTGCGAAACGCAGTTCATCAATCTGTAAAACAGGCCTAGTAATTATACTGGACTTGCCTTCCTTGATTGTTATTAGGATTCTAATGAGACAATGCACAGGAAAGTGCTTATTGAATTGCTAAAGGCAGCAGAAACATCCAGTGTTATTTGCTTCCTTTCTCTTTTTTGTCCTTTTCCAGCCTCCATTCCACAGGGTGAACAAGTTAGGAAAATCCCCAAGGGTCCTCAGAGCGGGAAGAGGCAGGTGGGGGAGGTGTACAGATTGGTTACAATTATAAAATCAGATGCTATTCAGTCTTCAAAAGCCTAATCTCCTTTATTTGCAAGCATGTTTTTCTTGATTTGAGTGAAATCCCATGCATGAAAAAAATGTCTTGATTTGAGCCCTATATGCATTATGTACATTACTTCCTATTCTTTCTCTTTGTTCCTAGATTTATTTCACTATACATGTGTTAAAAAATATAAACAGCAGTGTTTATAACCACCCAGAGAGATGTCAAGTGCTTGTGTCACCTGCTGGGTACTAACTTGTTATGATTTCAAATCCATGTTTTGAAAGCTTGTTTTAGGTGACATTGTTTGGGGTTTGGGCTTGTTTTGAATACCTTGTTTTGATGACATCGTTTTGAAGTTTAATATTAGGACTTTCTTATCAAACTCTTGCACCTGCAGTGGAGAGAATCATTATATCATTGACACCATGGTGACAACAATGGTGTCCATCACCCGACAGATTTCTAAACCTTAAAAACCAAGAGGCATGGCCAGCACCGAGAGAGTGTGTAGTCTGGACAAAGCTACTCCTCGCTGACCTAAACAGCTCTCTGAAGATCTTGAGACACATGCCCCTGCTGCCATGGCCAGGCCACGCCTGGTTGGCCATCGTGTTGCCAGGCAGCAGTGTCAGGAAGAGAAGGGACATCTAGTCCTGCCTTGGTGGGCTTCTGCCTGTAAGCAGTGGGCAGGCTGTATTAACAGCCCCTGGAGTAATAACCTTCAGAGCAGGCTATTTTGCCTGTCTACGCAGGTGCCATCACCTGCCAGCAACATGGCCCAGCAGCAAGGGACCTAAGCTGGCAGCTGATACCCAGCTTTTAGTTGGAGGGACTTGCTCTACCAAAAACCAACTCTGAGAGAGGCACACCTCAACTAAATTTGGACTGCATTTCTTCATATCCCTTTGCCTGGGACAATAGTATAATTAACCTATCATTGGTTTGGAGTACATTATTTCTTTATTGACTTAATAAGAGATATAATCCTGTATGCTACTGGCTTATGAAGTATTATTATTATAAGTTATAATTCCCACCATGAATCAGTGTTAAATGAATTATTGGCAAAGATCATCTCAGTCTCTGAGCACAACCTCAAACAAAACACCACCAGATTAGATATCTGACAACAGAACAATGAATCAAAATGGCTATAGGACAAATTACCACTGCATCTTGTCTTAGTTCCTTGGAGAGGATTCTGTGCAGACCCAAAAAAGAAAGGAGCTTAAAGGAAACAAGACTGCAGCCTACCATTGAAGGCAGAGTTTGGCATCTTGAGTTTGTTTCAGCTTTGTCTCTTACCAGCTGTGTGATCTAGGAGAATGACAATAGTCACTGAGTGAATAAGGTGCGATTGGAATAATGACTGTGAAAATGCTTTCTAAAGTATAGTATGCTAGGTAAATGTAAGATATTATCAGAAGCAATTACTCTAATCCACTGAGTTGGCATGTTGGGGGTCAAAGGAAATAAAATTCAGAGTAAATACACATCTTCCTCTCCAGCCAACCAATGGACTTCCAAGTTTAGAAAACACACATTTATTTAAACCAAACTCAGTAATCTCATCTATAAAATATGAAGAATGGGATCCATTCATTCCTAAGTTTCCCTCCAATTCTGATTTCCTCTTATTTGAAGACACAGTGGCAGGAATGCCAGCTTGGTGTGTCTTCTTCCAGTAGGTGGGGCAATTGAGCACCAAATTTTCTCAGAAGTGACATTTGAAATTTTTTTTTTTAATGAAAAGAGAAATTCAACAATCTTGATTTTTACTCACTGTGAATCATTTCCCAGTCTAGATCCACTAGGTTTGAAACTATCAGAAATATAAAAGTTGAGAAGTATAAAAATGCTTCTTATTATAGATCATGAAAAGAATGTTTGTAAATCAGATCTTACTTTCTGAAAGTAAGTAATTTGTGAGGGCTCAAGGACATATACCGACACTTGATTATAATTTCAGAAAAAAAGGGGGACTTCTTTTTTTCTCTACTGGTGCAGTTTTACAGCTATTCAAAAATAGGCATGATTCATAGTCTCCACGAGAATTTTCCCAAGGCTGACATGCAGGTGGATGAAATGATATGATAATTAGGAAAGAAGGAATATTGACACTTAAAAATATCTACTGTTTATTATTGGGCATCTTTTATTTATAGCTGCTGTAGCAGGTACTAGCATTAAGTATTCTCAATTATATTTTATTATGTGAAGAAAATGAGGCTGGGAGAGGTTAAGGGATTTGCCACTAAGAAAAGGAAAGTGAAAACTTGAATGTAAATCCAGTCTGGCTAGCTTCATCTCAGAGGATTTGTAAATGACAGCTTCCTGCTTGAGACTGATATGCGATAATGTGCATTTGGGACAATGGAGTATTGCTAAGCCTTCTAAAAGGTATATATTGAAGTTTTTCTGTTTTCCCAAAGATGAAAAAGATTTGGAGAGGGCATAGATTGAACTAAGTCAGGGTTTATTGCCCATTTTTACTAGGAAATAGTCACCAGAATTAAAAATAGCCAGGAACTTGGAAAATCTACCTTTGGCCATATTGCATATTACCTCCATGATCCCAAGCCCAGAAAAAAAGACAGGGACAAGAAAGAATCAATGTGCTCCGGGTTGGGACAAAGTAAAAAACCCCAAGGGAAAGCAAAGCAGTATCCTAGGTATATGCTCATTAAGACAAATAGTGGGGGATCTGTTGCCCATGACCAGTGAGCACACAGGTACGAAGGCTTACTCCAGGCATATGGGACACTGGGTTTTTGAAATAAAGTCTCACCCTCAAGTGTAATATTCAAGTGGTTATGTGCATGGGTTCCAATATGACACAGTTCTGATTTCAAAGCCTGACTCGAGATGCTCTAAATGTCCAGGCTCAGGATGAGAGGCTAAAAAAACATACTGAATTTTAGTTGCATCATCTGCAAAATGGGAATAATAACAGAACTCAACTCAAAGAGCTGTTATGGTAATTCAAGGAGATAATATGCTGTTGGGGAGAAAGAAATTTCCTCTACCCCTAGAGGTTCTTCTAGTTTGTTGGAGAATCAAATTGACATGAGACAGAGTAACAGAACAAAAAACAGAGTTTAATTGTGTACTTATGGAGAAAACTTAGGCATGGGTTCCAAAGACAGTCAGAGACAATGAGGTCTGTATGTCATCCTGCACCAAGGAGAAGGGGGTGGGGGGCTGAGACTTCACAGGAAAAGGGAAGCAATTCACAGGAATATGGAAAGAATGAATGTTTGGTGAACAAAATACTTGATGGGCCCCACAGAAACAATGGGACACAGAGGGGAATTTTAATGTAAATGGCTCTTACAAAAGGGTTACTTCTAACCCTTTTGCGAGCTTGTCCTTTGTCTGCTGTCACTTAAAAACAATCAGTCTGAGGTCATCCTTATACCAAAGACACATATTTTCGGGTGGAAAATTTTGCTCTCTTATCGTGGAAAGTATAAAAATGTATTAACTCGCAGAAATCCGTACAGAGCCTACAGCAGGACAGCATCTACTACTTAAGGCTGAGCACTTCCAACTGTAGGGGCCACGGGCAGGCCACCCCAAGATGTATCACTGTGACCTGCAGATGATGTCAAAGCTGAAAACAATCAAGGCCCAAAAGACTCAGAAAGAAAGTTTCACTTTCCCCCACTACATGCATACAAAGAATTTAGAAGGAGGACCCGCCCCGGGAGGAGAGTCACCACCGCAGCAGGGCCACTGTGTGGTGCGAACTAGAGGCGGGGTGGGGGGGTGGGACTACCTGTGCAACTTCCTCTCAGTGACCCACCATTTCTGTGCGGTCCAGCAAACATTTGTTTGTCGAACATTGACTCTTCCCATATTCCTGTGAATTGCTTTCCTTTTCCTGTGAAGTCTCAGCCCCTTACCCCCTTCTCCTTGGTGCAGGATGACCTATAGACCTTGTTGTCCCTGACACTCTTTGGAATCTATGTCTGTGGCTTCCCCATAGGTATGTAATTAAACTTTGTTTTTTTCTCTCCTGTTAATCTGTCTCATGTCCATCTGATTCTCAGGCCAGCTAGAAGAACCTCGAGAAGAGGAAATTTCTTCCTCCCCAGCAATTGTGTTTGTCTTGAAAACAGAGTCAGAAACAAGAGCGTGTGTGCAGGTACTTCATCTGGGGGGTGATCCCAGGAGGAGGACCAAGGAGAACGAGACAGGGACAAAGGAACAGCGAACATGAGGATGCATATGGAATTGGTCACTGCCAAAGGCCACTCGGGATTTCTCTCTGAAGGTCATATATAGGTCATTCTGAGGAGCTAATAAAATGCTTCTCAAAATTTTCTACCTGAACAAGAACAATAATAATTTTCTCCCCAGCAACTCAGTCCCCCTTGGTTGAGATCATCGCTAGTGGGTATCAAATCCCCCACTTTTCAGACTTGTGCATACTTGCCTCAAATAAAGCTCCTCACAGTTGTTCCATCCACACAGTGTCTGTAGCACCTTGGATTAAAAGTGAAAGGCATGGGGCTCATGCTTGAGGTGAGATGCTATGAGCAGAAAGTTAGTCAAAGTCAGCACAGGTCGATTAGGCATTGCCAGAATCAGAGGTGAGGATGAAAAGATGGGAGCGGAGCACAGGAGGGGTCTGAAAGATCATCCTGTGCTGCCAGTGTTAACCCTTCCATGGCATTGCCAGTTGGTGGAAGAGGGGGCGTGGGTGACATTACACACCTATCAACCATTAACAATTTAGCCAGAATAAATCTCAGTCTTAAGCTGTTGCAAGCAGTGCAAATGAATAGAAAGAATATGAATAGAAACATCTGGATTGGATCCTGTATTCTAGGTCATGACTCTAGACAGATGACTTAACCTTTGGAGCTTTGAAAAATTAGGGTTGATACTTACCACTTGGTTTTGAGGAAAGAGCTACATGAGATCGTGTTCTAAGAGTGAATGCTAGAAACTTTACAATTGCCATTTAGGATTGCTAAAAGTTATATTGCTTAAGAAGTATCAGTGACCTACAGCAGGTCTGTTGGCCACTTTTGCCCAGGATGGAAGCTGCAGGCAGCAATGGAAGGAAGACCTAAGTTCTTGGTTGGGGTGGAAAGAGTAAGGAGTAGACGAATGAAAAGTGAGAAGCAGATGTAAGGTGGGCAAAACCATCCTCCAGTCTCTGTTTTGTCTCTGGTCAGTCGGTATCCCAGCAGCCCTCGCTTCCCTGGTGAATGGAGGTCCAAGAGATGGTGCTGTTTGCTGCCAAGTGGTGTAGCCTTGACCGGGAAGGGGTTCCTCCTTTCCTCTGCTGAGACTGTTCACCTGCTTTAGGCAGTATAGTAGGGAAACTTCAGAGGAAGCCCTGTCTCTATGCCCCTCTGTACTTTTAGCTGAGCGTTGTGGCAAACGCAAGTAACTGCAAGCTATAAATTAGCAGCAAATTAGTGCGTGCCTGAGAAAATCCATTGCATTTAAACCATTATTAATTTTGGAGGTTTTGCTTTTGATAGATAACACTGACTTTACACTTTAAATCCCACTTAGGACACTTTCTTATGTAGCTAGATGCCTTGAGGGTACTGTAGGGGTTACAGGGCAGGCCACCCCAAGATGTGCCACAATGGCCTATTGATTACTTTGAATTAGGGCAACCAGAGAGGCAGCTGGTACAGGAGGGCTGTGCTGACCTTCAGCTCTGACACTAGGAAATCGGCCTTCCTTGTGAGAGGCGCCCTCCCTGCATGTGGAGGGCGGAAGCCGTCCTGTCAGCAGTGATGGGGATTTAGAGCTAAGGGGGCTGCATAAATAAATCTTGTTCTTTTTTTCACTAATCTCCTGCCTCAACCCAAATGTTGTTTAGAATTTCTTACTAATTTAAGGCCTCAAACATAAATTCTCTTTGCCTTGTCAATTTCTTACAGGTTTCTTGTCTCTGCCTAAAATGTTTCACTGCCTTTGTCACTTCCTTGGGTCTCAGTTTCATTACTGGGCCTCTGTGTGTCCATAGTAAAACTTCAGTTTTTTTCTCCTGTTAGTCTGTGTCATGCCAATTTGATTCTTAGATCAGTTCGAAGAACCCTGAAGGACAGAGGAGAAATGTTCATTCCCAACAGTAAAATGCCAACATGCTTAACCAGGCTCTGTCTCTTCAGTTTACTTTTAAAAAGATCCTGAAGATACGCTGTTCGGCCTCCTCCTGCCAGCTGTGGGGCCAGCGCCATGAGCTCTTCTCCGAGTGGGCATCAGTAGGTTATATGCGGGCTATGTCAGAGAGTGGGGGTGGGCATACATATAATTTGACCTTAGGGATTGAGAAACAACAAGGGTTGAGACTGAATTATAGAAGTGCACCTCATCTTCAGTAAATCCACTGCGTTGGGCAATGACTGCCACCTTTACTTTAAGCTAATTGCCTCTGGGGCAAATTACCTTTGAAACCAAAATCAGTCAGAGGGAGAAATAAAGTAGGAGAAACCCACTTACTGCGTACAAGCAGTCGACCACTTCTGCTCGCCCGTGTCTCTCACCACCTGGCTGCATAAAGGGACCCCACCAAACCTCTCCAGTCCAGATATACCCTCACTCCCCTGGCCCTTGTAATCACCTACTGATATGGAGAGAGACTACTTCTCTCCATCTCTTGGAACACCTACTGACACGGAGATGCGCTAAGGCCGGGTGAGAGATTCTGAAAATATTGCAATTTTACCCACATCTCTGAAGTCCTTAACATGTGTGCCCATTACTGTCAAACCTGAGGATCATCGCTGACTTAAATGGGATCTCAGCGCCGGAAGAGGAGACAGGCACTCAAGAACCCCTTTTATTCTCTGATAATGCAAAGAATTTGGCCGGGACTGAGGCAAAAGGAAGCAATTTCAATGCCTTCTTATGTTTGGGCAGTTAGGCAGTGTGGTTCTACTTTAGGGCTGAGACATGACTTGTCATTTTTTGTTCTTTGCCTCGTGTTAGCAGAATGGGCTGATTAACATAGAAGAAAGAAACCCTAAATTTCAGGGGCTGCTATAGAGTGAATGTGTTAAAATCATAAGTTGAAACCTAACTCCCAATGTGATGGTATTTGGAGGTGGGACCTTTGGTAGGTGGAGCGTAAAGCCCTCCTGAAGAGATTAGGGTCCTTTAAAAGAAGCCCCCGAGGGCTGCCTCCCTCCCCTGCCGCGGTGAGGACACAATGAAAAGACCTCCGTTTCTGAGCCAGAGGCTGGGCCCCACTACACGCTGAATATGCCTGTGCCTCGAACTTGGACTTCCCACACCTCCATGACTATAGCAGATAAATGTTTGTAAGTCACTCAGTCTGAATGGACTAAGACCTAAGACAGGGCATAACAGAATAACCTTTCTACCTCATTCACATGAAGTCTAGTGTGAGCGAGGTGGCCCTCTATTTACTCTTCCAGTTTGACCATCTATTACCCTGACCTCTAAGGGCAACGTGACAGCCGGGGGTGGGGGGCGATGGGATGGAGGAGGCATATGACTCTTCATCTTCTTGAACAGAAAGTGACACTTGTAGTCCATTAACCAGAACTAGTCACATGGCTCCAACTCCAGTTCAGTGGTTTGGGAAATAGAGGGGAGTACATAGAATATTTGCTGATTATTGTTTCTGCACTACCATTGCATCCTTTCTTTATGTGCATATATATTCCCAAAGGGATATGTTCCATCATGATAGAACATAATTAAGATTCTGCACCCAATTACAAAACGTGTTTTTACTTTTTTCCCTGTTGGTTCATGAACTTCTCCATTGACACAGAGGGTAAAGAGAAACCAAAGAAAGAAGCAGGCCAGTCCAGATGGGAGGTGGCAGCTCTAATGAGCCAGGGAACTTACATAGGAGGCTTGGCCTTGGGTGGCCGCAGACCAGTGGGTCTCTGTACCTGCCTGCCAGAATCTTGAGTTACTACAGAAGCCTTAAGTGGTTCAGTCACGTATATCATTCACATGGTCTCGATAATACGTTGAACTCTCAAGGCTGCATCCTTAGTAATGGATCCCACTGTGGGAATGGTAGGGAGAGTGTTTATTCCGAAGCACAGGAAAGTGGGTATGGAGCCTTCAATTGCCTGGGTCCAGCTCTCTGGTCAACCAGTGGTCATGTCCTCTTGATGACCTCCTGGAACATTCCTCCACACCAGCAATAAATTCTCAGACCCAGGTGGGTGTCCAACTATATGATTCAAACACAAAATAAATGACGGGGTTTTACATTCTCAATTCTACATGGTATGTTTAATCATGTGCAATGAGAATGTCTCACCTGACTTCCCAGTCAATGGTGTAGCCTTGGGAATGATACATACTGAACATGTACTTTGTGCCAGACCTTCCATGCTTTTCAAATGTAATCTCATCCAGTCTCTGTGACATAGACCCCATCGTCTCCATTTCTCGGAAACAAAAGAACTGAGGTTGATTAACTCAGTTCTGACACCATGTACCTGGAAACAGCATCAGATCTCACAGGTTAAGGACTCAGTCCTACAAGGCTCATCTCTCCATCTTCAAATGTCACTTGCAAGTCCACCTCCTTGTCATTTGTGCTTCTGATAAACCTGCTAAAGACCAGAGGTTCCAATGACCCCCTCCATGGGCTCAATTAATTTGCTAGAGCTTCTCACAGAACTTTTTACTAACTAGATTATCAATTTATAAAAGGATATGATTCAGGAACATCCAGATGGAAGGGATGCATAGGGCAGGGTATGAACGAAGAGACAGAGTGTCAATAACCTCTGAGTGGGCCATCTCCCAGCACCTCCATGTGCTCACCAACCTGGAGGCTTTTTGAACTTGTCCTTTCGGGTTTTTACAGAAGCTTCATTGCATAGGCATGGTTGGCTCTTTGGCCATTGGTGATTGAACTCGATCTCCAACCCTTCTTCCCTCCCTCAAGGGTTGGGAAGGTGGGAATGAAAGTTCTAGCCCTCTAATCACCTGGTTGACTCCACTGGCAACCAGCCCCCATTCTTAGATGTTTTGCAAAATTTGCCTTATTAACATAAAAGAAGACCCCTTTATCATTCTCACTGCAGGAAATTCTATGGGTTTTAGGACTCTTTGCCAGAAATGGAATGAAGACCAAATTATATTTCTTCTATAAATCACTGTAGCACAATGATATCCCTCTGTTCTGACACCACTACCTTCATCAACCTCAGTTCTTTTGTTTCTGAGAAATGGGGACGATGGGGTCTATGTCACAAAGACTGGATGAGATTACATTTGAAAAGCACTTAAGGTCTGGCACAAAGTACATGTTCAGTATGTATCATTCCCAGGGCTACACCCTTGACTGGGACGTCAGTTGAGACATTCTCATTGCACATGATTAAACATACCACGTAGAGTTGAGAAGAATGTAAAGCAGTCATTTATTTTGTGTTTGAGTCATATAGTGCAAACAAAAGTTGGCAAGGAGTCCAGTGTGGCTATTTAATCTTTGATTTACTTTCTTATTCTTAAAGGGCACTGCAGTCATTGTCCAATGACTGGGGCCATTGGATCTCAACGGGACTCTTTGAGATCTGGGGCTCTCAAACTTTAATTGATCCCAATGTGAAGCTAGGATTGAGAGCCACAACTCCTTGCTTCCCAGCCTTCCCACCCCATGTCTTGTTCTTCTGATTCTAGATATAGTGTCAATAGCACAAGTATGTTAATTACATCTGCTTTATGCTAGCCACCCCCATCACCCCCCATCATCCTAGTTCCATCATCACCACCACCACCATTATCATCATCAGTAGAATGTTGTTTATCACAGAGCAGTGTCTTTGTTGTTATTAATATCACTATAGTACTTCCCATACAGAAACTAATAGAGCATTTCATAAGCAAGGATTTTTATTCCTGCTTCGCAATGAAAAGGCTAAGGCTCAGAAAGGTCCTATGACTTAGTCATTCCACTAGTAAAGGGAAGAGTAGGTGCTTAACTTCGGGTTTTCTGGCACCAAGCCCAGTGCCCTGTAAGTAATATCATAAGTCCCCCAAGTTTGGAGATACCTAGCTTTGCAAAAATTAGCAGTGGATTGTAAAAGTTGATTAGCATCAGAAGAGCAACTAAGGCATTTTCTACCAGCAAACGGAAGCACACTTACAAGGATTGAAACTGCTTTTTCAATTGCCTTAATAGCGAGGTAACAATTAGATTTTTAAGTGGTTGCTAGAAGCATTAAATGAACAAAGTAATTGGGCTGACCATTTGTGCGCATGTAATTTTGGTCATTAAGTGTGGCCTGTCTGAAATAAATTTGCTTGTCTGCAAATAACTTCATACCCAAGCTCCCCAGATCCAGCCAGTCTCTAGAGCTGAGTAAAGCAGAGTTTGCAGAGCTACGCTGATTACATGTGTCTCCCAGAGCATCCTGATACCCAAAGGACCCAAAATAGATATTTGGATGGATCCCAGTCTGATTTGCTTCCTTTTCCCATGAGAGGATTCGTCTAGGACGATTCTGAATTGATGACATTTCTCCAGAAGTCAGCACAAATTAGAAATGCCAGCTCCTACTTAAACTGCTGATAGCCTACTTAACCCTGAGTACCTTAAATGGTGCTATCACATACATTTGGTTGGAGAGACCTAAAAATCAAGAGGCAATGTTCTATTAGAGTAATTGAAAAATACTAAAAACCCTATGGCAGATCAAAATAACAATAAATTATGTGAATCCTCAACCCTAAAGGAAGGGAAGCAGAACTCCCCTTCCTTTGAGTCATGGGAGGTATTTGTATGTATTTCTCTAGCAGCAGATCCAAATTAACCAGGACGACTACTCAGGAGGAAAATCAAGTTGCTGTTACCAGAAGCAGGGGTAGATTCTAGGCAGACAGGATGATCAGATAAACACTCAGGGAAAGTAATCAACAGAGAAGAGAAGTTCAGAAAAAAGTGCTTGGGCAGGCCCAGAGGACAGAAGACTTTATCCAATAAGGGAAAAATCATGGAAAAGTTCGTGAAGATTTTGTTCACCAAATGTACTCTCTTGACCCAAGAAAACAAAGTCTGCCTTCCCATTCTCTCCTCTTTAAGCATCCAATGTATATATTAGCTATGCTAGATTACCATAACCGCTGCATAATTTGAAGATAATTTATGTGAACTTAACAAATCATTAGTGCCTTGTGTTTGCTTAGACGCTGTTGATGCTATTTTGGGGTGAATAATTGCTAATTTAATTCATGCTGGGAGAATAATATTACACTTAAATTCCTATGTGGAAAAAGGTGCTAATGACTAGACAGCCTTAGGTTTCCATGGTAACATAGTGCTCTCAAGGATCAAGTGGAATATTAAAATAGTGGTTCATTAGGTGGCACAGGTTTATTTTTAATATATTACATATATAATATATAACACATCAGCAATATGGCCCATGAATTTGGGACTCTCATATACCCTCTAGAACATGAAATAGGTTTTTTTTAGTTATTTCACTTTGTAAAGAATTGCTTTATACATATTCTAGTACGAGTTGGCCTTTTCTTCCAAAAGAGCCTAGGTCAGTAGCATTTTCTAAGGACTTACAAAATATTTGATCCACCAGCATGGGAGACTGCATAACATCACATTAGACCAAAGAGCCCCTTTAAAACAAAGAAGGTGGACAGCAGGCACATGTTACTCCAATTTTCTCACATACTGCACCCCACTCGACAGCTGCTGGTCTGATAGAGTGACAGCGTCTCTGAGATGCTATTCTGGAGATGATCCTACCCGGTGATGAACACTGCTGTTCTCCAGGGAACAGTGTAAACTCTGAATCAATAACCATTATGTAGTACTATGTCCCCAAAGGGGACAAAAAATGTATATTTATAAAGTGAGGGGTAAAATAGAAGTAGCCTGGCACTTTGGCCAACACTGGGCACTTTGAGAATTTGTGCTCCCAGACCTGGCAACTCTAGGCTCTGCAAGGCCAGAAGTCGTCATCCTCATTGAGTGAATGCATCAACGAGGTGGTATGTAAGAGTCCCATTAGGCTTTACACAACGACTGCTGCTTAGTGACTATAAGCTCCTATGCCAGGAGACCGTTAGGTGAAGAGTCCCTATCCTGGCAGGCGTAATTGACCTTGAACACCAAGAGAAAGTAGTGGTATTGCTAGACAAAGGAGTAGGGAGAAATACGTGTCACCTAACAGACTCATAGGTCTAGCTCTGGCCCAAGTGTGAATGGAGAAGGGCAGCAGCCAAAGCTCAAGAGGAATAGATTGACTATGAGCTCAGACCCCTCATGCATGAAGGTCTGAGTCAATACAGCAGATGAGCCACTTAGACCAGTAGAAGTACTAGCTGAGGTACCAGTGAGTCCTAGTACAGAAAATCTGGAATGGGTAGTAGACGAACAGGATAAAAATGGCACTTTCTGCTCCTAGACTAGCTGCAGCAAGGGGATTTATAGTTCATAATTTATGTTAAGTTTTCCCAAGAGCTGAAATGAACCAAAATTCTCAAGAAGCAGATGAGTGACCTTACAGGAAGCAGGTGGATGTGAATGGTTGAGGGGTGGGTTGGAGCAGGTGCTGTTTTCTGCGCTCCCCAGAGTTCCTCAGTCAGGTCTGTCCAATCCTGCATCTCATTTCTCTTAGGAACTGCAAACAATTCACATGTAAATCCATGTATCAGACAATTTTTCCATAGAAACAAGAGGGCAATAACTGTAGATTATGTATATTTTCAGCAAATAATTACACCTTCCCCTTCCTTTCTTGAAAGGAGTAGACACCCTTACTCCATTGATATTGTACTTGGCCAAGTGACTTGCTTTGGCCAATGCACTATTAGTAAGCATGACATAAACAAAGGATTAAAATATACTTACATGTGTGGGCTTTGCCTCTTTTCTTCGGTTTGGAAATCTAAGGAGAATTGAAGGCATATGGAATAATCTGACACCCAACCTGGAACTTAACAACAAAACCTAGCAAAGCCTAGCTTAGATCAGCCAAGCCCCAGGCAGTCTACAGGTTCAAGAGCAAGAAAATAATCATTATAGCTCACTGAGTATTGTGATGATAAACAACAATATTTCATATATAGCTGATCAATATGCTCATGTTTCCAGCTCTTTTCCATGTCGGGCACACATTAGGATAGTGTCTGGCCTCATCAGGTTGGGTGAAACAATGATAGGAGTTTAGGCTATTTTATTGTGGTTCATGCAATGAAAGCTCATCTTGATTTTTTTTTAGAGAGACTATTGTAAATATTTTTATTACTTTTCAATTCATTTGGATGTCATAATTGTCTTTCCTTAATGGAACGTCACTCAGAAGTGCAAGGACCACAGAAGACTTGAGTTTTATTGGGGTTATATTTGAATCAGATCCAATTCAGATCAAGAGACAACATTAATTTGTTTTTATGAGGGAGTCACAGAGCTGGGGGCTGGGTATATACAGATAAAGAAAACTTGAATCTCAAATAGTTAGCTTGAGTCCTTAGAACAAAACCGACAACAAATGGACAATTGTGGTGTATGTAATAATGGAGGGAAGCAGGGAGACTGGGTGCTGGGAGGATGGAGGCACAGCTGGGACTGTGTGGCTGAGGCGAGTGTGGGTATTGCTGGAAAAATGCCTATTTCAGCTCATTGTCACAGTATTGCCTATGTCTAAATTGCATTTAGGATACGGGAAGGGGTGACTCAGTTCAGAGAGGGGTTGGCGGGGCTGCAGGGGGCGTTGTGGAGTTAACTTGCTATGTAGAGTATCTTCAGCAAAAGAGAAGGGCTGGTGCATTATTTGCTTATTCCAGCCCAGGAAATTAGGGCAAGTGTCTCCTCCAAAGTGATTCCCCAGTCCAGCCACAAAGAGAAGCCAGCTGGGCAGGTTCATAAGGTTATGCAGCACAGCAAGTATTAAAAAACCTGACCTGTGAACTTTCCCATGGTTAGTGTTTCTCCATTGTGCATCAAGGGGGGCACTCTGTGGCTAAGCATGTGTGTGAAGAGATTTGCTACCTGTGATATTTCTGGGGCACTGCTTTAAAATAGCTCAACTATATATTTAAACTCTGAAACGTGAAACCAGAGTCTCTTATTTATTGTTTGGGGATCACAATTCTTTTGTTGATTGTGAGCTTCTTGAAGAAGAGGCTAAAGTTTCATACCCGTTGTACCTCCAGAACTCTGCTGGACACTGGCATGTAGTACAGGCATGGAGGAAATGTGCCAGCCTGTGAAGCGCGTATTTTCTTCACCACTCTTTCTATTGTGTAAGTGAGAAAGAGAAGCCTTGGCAAGTCAAGCCCCTGAGCGACAGTGGAAGGGTTGGTATGGGGATTCAAACCCTGGGGTCCCATATTCCAAAGCCCATGATGTCATTTTCTCTCAATATGCTTCTTCATTTTGGCCAAAAAAAATCATAGGTCTTTTAAGATGTTTCTTTTAAATCAGTTGGACCTGTTAATTCACTTCTCAGGCATCTGATACAAAAAGAAACTTACATAATGAGCAGTGATGTGGACTCTGTTGTTATGACAGGGAATAACTCCATACATATGACATTTAAAATTACAGATGAAGTAGGTATGTTAAGCATGGTTGCATTTTACTAAAATCTGATATGTGTGTGTTTGCATGTATGCATGTGTCTGTGCATGCACATGTGTGTACATGTATGTGTATGTGCATGTGTGTGTGTCTGCCTGTCTCAATTCCCAAAGAAACATAGACAAATTCTAATAATGTTTAGCTGTGAATGGCAGAATCGCAGGTAACCTTTACCTGTCTTTTTATTTTTCTGTTCTGAATTGTCTATTTTTGGGAGCACTAACTCCTATGTTTCATTTTTACAGAGAGGTAAAAAAATTATTTTCTTGTTGGAAAGAAAAATCACTTGTATATATTTGGTCTTCTGTGTGCTGGGATTTCAGTGTTACAGGAAAAGCCTGGAATTAGGTAAATCTAGCAAAGGTGCTTAAGATGAAATGTGAATGAGGTTCCCACAGACCCTGCTCTAGTAGGTCAGTATTCACGTGCACCTGGTTCCAGGTGTGAAGTCTGATTGACCCAGGTCTCTGCTACAACAGTCTGTCTCATGTGTATAGGTTCTCACAGTTTACAAGGCCCTTTTCTCTGATCTTTTCTTTCAACCCAAATCATCTCTGTCTAAGGAAGAAGGCCAGGTGTTATTTTTTCCATATTTAGGTCAAGGAAGTGAGATTCAGATAGGCTGAGTGACTCACTCTGTCACACACAGAACTGAGAGATGGAAACATGGAGAGAGGGGCAATAAAGGTTACATGTCTTCATAACTACTGTCTTTGCAATTTGTTTTGATTTTCTCTAGCTCCTCCAAGCAGAATTAGCTATTCCATCCTCTAATAAATATTGGACATACTTCTCACTCTATTAAAGCATTTGTTCACTTGTGTCTTCTGGGGGAAGACAGCATTGCAGTTCCATCGTGCTTATCTCAGGATCTGCACACAGCAAGTTCTCAACAAAAGTCTATGGAATGAACACGTCTTGTATCCTGGAGGCCTTTAGTGCAAAAGCAATTATGAAAAGGCAACAAAGAAAGAGTAAGACCTCTTCATGAAGACGAGGGGGGGCCCGGGAGGTAGAGTGTGAAGCTGGGGCTCTTGACCCCCTGATAATTTCTAAGTTCCAGCAATTCCTACCTCTGTCCTGATGTGGAGGAACTGGCTCATCAGCTTATGAGATCTGATTGCTCAAACTTTGGAGAGTTTTGCGAGCTATTCCCACTCACATTAGCAGCTTGAAACTGGTCCTGGTGGAACGTATTTACACCATGGAAATGGGCAAGTGCTCTCAATCAGGATTTTCGTTTTGTAATTCCTGGCCTGAGGGCTTCAGTATTGTGCTTGCCTGTTCCTGCTGTAAACCTGTTTTCCACACTCGCCCCTTCCTCTGGCCCAACTTACAGGAGTAAGAGACTTTGAGTTCATCACGTCTCTATGTAGGATACAAAGCTGACACACAGGGAGTACTGGGGGCCACTGACGGTAAGTGACTTGTTTTGGTTTTATTCCGTGCCTTGGGAGAGAGTGAGGATTTGAACACTTTCTTTCAACTTCTGAGTCAATGCTTTTCCTGCACACAGCCACACCAGGAGGGCTTAGATATTCTCCTTGTAAAGGTGAACCCCTTCACCTGCTTGATGGGTGTCACCCTCTGGAGAGTGGAGAGATGTTTGTGTCCACCTTGACCTCTGCTTGGTTGCTGGGGTAGCTGCAAAAGAACTTATAGGACTATAAAGAAAATGACAATGGTGGGGCTGATGGCTAGTTTATTATGTGCCCAGCTCTGTGCTAAGCATATACAGTGTAATTCAATCAAGTGGCAGCTCTTCAGTAACAGAAACCAGCATTTGGTACGTGAGCACTCTGGGTACTAGACTTCATGCTCAGCTCTCAGGGTAAAGAGGTGAGCTAACCCCTGCCCTGGAGAAGCCCACAGTCTAGGAGCAGTGACAACTCATAACCAAATAATTTCAGCACCTTACGGTCCACACAACCTACAAATATATATATATACATATATATATATGTATATATATATATACATATATATATATACCTCAGCCACAATGACAGTAACAAATGGCTACTCATTGCTTACCAAGAGTCAGGCACTACTGTTCTAAGCATCTTAGGTGCAGTGCGTCATTTCATCCTCCCCTATGGATGAGCTACCATTGTGATCACATTGTAGAGATGAGACAGCTGAGGTTTGGAAAGAATAAGGCTAAAGAAAGACTCACTGCATCTTTCACCACCATACCATGCTATTGTGGTAAATGAAGGAACTGGGATAGAAATAGATAAAGCGGTGTGCAACCTCACACAGCTCTAAGTAACTGAGACAGGATTTAATCCAGGACTGCTTGGCTTCAGAGCAGGGCTTCTCTCAAATGGTATTGGTTGTAGAGCTGATGATGGTGATGACAGGGAAAACATGTCACCTCCCCGGTAAGAAGGCTGCTCGTGTAGACACTGTCTCAGAGAAAATGAGCTGCATATCATTAATTTCCTTCCATGGGAAGAAAGACAAGTTACAGAGTCATAAGTCATAACCAGCTAGGTCAGAGCTGCAGCAGAGCTCAGGTGCCCCCTCACCTCCTGGGACCCTCTTCCCCTGCTGCCCATAGACCGTCTGTCCTCTCGTTCTCTCAGGAAGACACTGAGCACAGCACTTGAATTACAGGTTGGCTCAATATCACTCCTTGAACATGAAGTGGCTAAGACTTAGGAGTCTGGAATGAGGGGCTAAGATTTCCAGGCCCTCACTGTTTGCTCTTAGGCCCGCCTCCTCCCTCCCTTCCTGGAGATGGTGTGCATTGGGGAATAGACTGAATGATCCCAGTGGTGCCTTTCTGAGCTAATAGCATATTCTAAGTTTAGCTGGGTAAATAGAGTTTGCTGAGGAAGAGTCACACTCTGCAGCTTTGGATGGGAAAGAGCTGTATGACACGAGATTTGGGGAATTAAGAAATCAGCTGAGCATCGCTGAGCTGGCCGTGAATGGAAGAATACTGGCAGATCCTTGGCGATGCAGTAATTAAGCCAGATGCAGATTCAAGTTCTTCTAAAAGAGATGTCTGCAAAAAGCAACGGGCATGCCCGTAGCCTGTAGGACACCTGCTCAAAGGTTTATAGGTGAAGGAACAGGGCCAGAGCCAAGGAGATTGAAAGCGGCTCTAGGGCAATCAGCGTGAAAGACAAAGACTCAGGACCCCATCAGTACGATGGAGTCATGCTGGAGAACACTAAGGCAGATGGGGACCTTCTTTCACCAGGAGTTATCAGGTGTGAGGAACAAATGAGACTCAGGGGAAAACCCTCATGGTCTTTGCTGAACTTCCACCCCAGTAATGGTAATCGAACTTCAGGGTTTGGAGGTACATATTTCAGTTTATAATAGATTGGATCTACCACCTTGCAACTTAGCCATCACTTGTTGGATCTCAATGAATCTAACAGAGAACAAATGAGCCTCACGGGAAAACCCTCATGGTCTTTGCTGAACTTCCATCCCAGTAACGGTAATAGAATTTCAGGGTTCGGAGGTGTTGGGCAGGAAGCCAGAGCTAAGCGGGAGGAGAAGTCGAGCTGACCGCAGAGAGGGTGGGAATACACATAGCTTCCACCAATGAGAAAATTCCTAGTGGGAGGAGTAAAACACAGGGAAATTTCACAAACTAGAGTCCAACTGGGCATGCTCCTGGGGTGTCCTGAAGTGACCTTTCCTCATTATAAAGTCATTAAAATAAGTCAGCATTGCAGTTTGGCTCCCCTTGGTGGGCAGAGAGAATTCTGGGAAAGAGCATGTGCAGTAAAAATTAGCTCACATAGTTGCCAGCCTGTCAATCAACACTTGTTTGCATAACACCACCTCTCCTAATAACCCCTTGCAAGCCCCATAAAAAGGAACTCTTCCCTAATATTTGGGGCCTGTCTGACATTAGGTCAGGCTGCCGTACGACAGAGTGGAATAAAGCTGCTTGCTTTCTTAACTTCCTTGACTTTAGTTTCACTCTGTTCAGCTTCCTTGCGTCATTGAACCAAACTCCTCCCTAACAGAGGTGTTGTATTTTTCATTTTTAATAGATTGGAACTGCCACCTTACAACCTTGCCATCACTTGTTGGACCTCAGAATGAATCCAACACAGAGGAAAGTCAGAGCTCAGAAATCAAGACCTATAGCATCATTTGAGGTCCTTGATCTCTCTAGTCATTCCCAAAGCCATACCCCCAGCTTCTTTCATGCCTTAAGCCTTTTGGGTTAGCTGCCTTTCGTTTACACTCAGAAGAGTCCTGGAGCCTACTATAAACTCATGATTTCATGTAAGTATGTATCCATACATGTGTAAAGTAAAAAGCCTCGAAAGAAGCTCCCACCCCCAACCCCCACTCCCGGCATAGTACTGAGCACTGCCTTGCTTAGATCTTGAAAGTACCATTACCCATTGAAGAGCCAGAATTCCTTGGAGAAGGGCTGATTCCAGGTCTGAGACAGGAAAGGGACAAGGTACGTACTCGATATCTTGTGCCAGAAGGCAGGAAAGAACTCAATGCCCAGTTGGCCATGTTCAAAGACAACAGGAGCAGAGGGAAGAGGTTCCCATTGGCCAGTTTTGGGAAGTTTAAGCATCAAAAGGAATAATAACCATGAATAGTTGTATCATTAGATTTTTAAAAATCCATAAATCTATAATGATGAGAAAGAGGGAGAAAAGCAAAGGAAAAAAGCCTTTTCTATACAGAACAGTATTGGATCGAATATGTAGAAGGAATTGCAGAAATAGAGAAAACTAGTTATTTTCATTAATTTATGCATTGATCATCAAGGGAAGAAAAAAACCAATAAGTGAAAAATTTGGGGTGAAAGAGACAGTCCATGATGCCAGAAGACTCCTGCCCCCAGCAACACCAAGATAACTTCCTAACAGCGGGAGAAAACATGCAGTATTTTAAATGTTGGCCATCATCTTAACCAAATAATCAGATTGCCTCATCAATAGCAGGAAAACCCAACATTATTTTTCCCCTTTTGCAGTATAATATGGCCTTGCCAAATATGTTTAACTTGAATCGAATCAAGCCTTGAATATGGGCTACCATAATCAAACTCTGAATATGGACTACCTATTAGATGAAGTCATGAAATAATAGTTTTTGTCTGTGTGGTTGAGGCATTGTGGCTTCATAGAAGAATGTCTTTTATTCTTAGCAGAGGCATGCTGAAATGTTTCAAGAACCAAGGTCATGATATCTGCAGGTTACTTTCATATGGATGAGGAAAACATGTACAAATATATATATATGTTTATGTATATGAATATACAGAAGTGAAACAACCATAGTGAAATCTTGACAATTGTTGACACTGGTTAGAAGAATTACAAGTGTTCATTGTTCTAGTTCAGGGGCAGGCAAGCATTTTCTGTAAAAGTAAATGCTCCTTTACAGGTACTATCCTTTAAATAAGAGAGTGCATTTAGTAAATAATAAGTATTTTCTGCTTTCTGGGCCATTGGTCTCTGCCTCAGCTCCTCAAAGCTGCCCTTAAATTGCCAAAGCAGCCATGCATAACTCCTATAGAAATGGGCATGGTCAGATTTGGCCCCCAGGCATAGTTAGCTAGCCCTGCACTGTTCTTCTAACAGGATGTGGTTGTAGGTTCCCATCACATAAAGTTCAGAGGAAAAAGGGGGTCCTGGTGTCTGTTGTCATAATGCTCATCAAAATTGAATATGCAGGGCTCTCAGGGGAACACGTGATGGACAAGTGCTGGTGGGAGGGTGCCCTGTGGTCTGGAATGAAGGCCTTGAACTTCATGTGGGGGTCATGGAGCCAGTGAAAACATTGTTTTCTCTCCTTTCAACTGCTTTCAGAGCTTGAGCTCCAAATTATGATGCATTTTCATATTTGATCCTTTTTGATTTTCCATGGCTTCTTTATATGTTAGTGTTGTTTCCTGTTTGCCTCCAATTGCTTCTTATGTATATTTAATATGATTCAGAAATATCTAGAGTTACTCAAGTCCGCCTATCCTGATTTCCCTAGTTACTGACTGTGTAAAACAGAAGGAAAGACTTTGACTTTATTCCAAATGATTGCAGGAGATTACTTCATTCCTAAAGACCTTATCTCAGTGCTCCCTCCTGTAGCAGGACTTATCTATTTTGACAGCTGGGGATTCTGGGACTTCCTTCTGTCTGATACGAACCACAAATAGACATGGAGTTATTAAGGGAGCTCACTGATTTAGAAAAGAGAGCACTTGAAGGTCTCAGGTAAATGGACAGGAAGGGCTAGAATGCTGTCCCTTTAGGATCAATCAGCTCTTAGCTTGCATTTTATCCAAATCAGCCCTACAGAGAGACTGGGGTTCTGTTTAGCAAAGGTGCTGTTCTCAAATATCTCCCTACAATCTTGCTTGCCCAGTGCCTCTACCTGTGCTTGCCTCTGGGGCAGAAACAATCTTATCAAATAGCCCTGTTGGCCTCATCTGACAGTTAGGCGGAAGATAAGCTATTGATCTCTTTTGCGCTTGCAGATAGTCATGCTTCTGTTTCAAAGGGTTCACTCTTGGGATAGGTGGCATTTCTGAAAACATGGCTTTGACTGACATTATTGGCACTAGCCTGGGAAATGAGAGATTGGAGTTCTACTCACAGCCAAGCATCTTAACATTCATTGACCTTGGTAAGTCACAACCCTTCCCTGAGCTGAGATTATTTAAGTAAGATCAGGAGAGTAGACCTGATGAATCCAGTTCATACCGTCTATCAAATACGAGTCTATTGACATGTCTATTTTTTGGTTTGGTTTTCTTTCCTAGTCTTGAAACTAATTTTGTACATCTCAAAGAATTAATTTCGGAGGAAGAATGTGTTAATTCAACTATGCAGTTTAACAGATGAAGAAAATGGTGATTAAAGTAACTATACACACAGAGATGCACACATATACCCTGGAAGGCTTGGGTAATAATACCTTTCTAGAATAAATAAGTCAGAACTTGAATTTTATTAAATTGCTACACTATTGCCATGCTCAACAGAGTAAAAAAGGGAGAAAGAAACCTAATATGATTTCTTATTCAATCTGAGGCACATCTATCAACATTCTTACCCTAATGTGTAATATATGCCTTTTATTGTGATTGATCATTTTGTGTTGCTTTTGTTGTTCTTGTTTCTCTCCTGCTCAACTTCAAGCTGAACCAAGGTGGGAATCTCTCAAACACCATTGTATCTCCAGCGCCTGCCAGTTTGCAGTGCATGTGCCCAATAAATGTGCTTAACCAAACGAAATTGAATTAAATCAACTTCTTCAATGATTCTTAAGAGTTTGCCATTTGCAGATAAAGAAAATGAGAGTCAATGGAATGAAATACTTTACCTAGAGTAGAAAGAGATGCAGTTAGGATTTGAAGCTAAATGTGCCTCAATTGTAGTTCACTTCCCTTCCACTAAATGATTCTCTCTTGTAAGGTTATTATCTAGCACAGCCAGGGTACTGAACTTGAGGGACATTAGACTGCACACAGAATACCCCTAATTTACCCCAGAACCCCAACAAGAAGCTAATTCAAACATTAGCTGATACCAACAGTTCTACACAGTATAATAATTTCATCAAGTTTAGGATTTTGTTCACCTTAATGCTAATAACCTTGAGGGATCTCATAAGCAAATTATCAGACCTTTATCCTGTAGAAACTCTTACTCCAGTAGCACATGGTTCTTTAAATACCACTCACTATGGAGAAGCAGGTGGAGGAGTGAAAATAGGGAATAAGGAGAAATTAAGAAATGTTAAAACTATCTGACACAGTTGTCACAGTTATGGCACTTTCATTTCCCTCTCAGCACCCCTCTCCTGGTGCCACTGGTATCCAAGTCATTAGCTGGTAAAGCTTAGCACCTCACTGAGGGTGTGCATTATTTCACTCTTCAAGATGGAAAACTTGTTAAGAGCTAAAGGAAATAAACATCTGAGGGGAACTAGAGGATTGCTATTTTGGGATTTGGGGTTCTGCTCAGTAACCACCAACTCACCTTTTTTTCTTTTTAACCACAGAAATGAGTAATTCAAGATACATGTACAAATGCTTATGTGAAATTAAATTATTTAGAACAAAGGAAATGTGTTTTTCAGAGGAAAACATTTATGTGAAGATATACATCTTATTAGTCTCATTTAATTGTTTAAAATTGTCCCTTTTAAGTGCACAGGAATGACAAATCCGCTATTATTCTATAACTGTAAAATCTTATGACTCAGTGATTCAATTTACACAGGATATATTGGTAGTCAAAATATGGAGACCTTTTTATTTTTTTAAAAAAAAGAGTTACCAAGAAATGGAATCACCGTGTGGGATAAAGAGTTTAGCATTCCTAAAGGTTTCAGTCGTAAACCAGCTCATTATTTGGGTTTGTAGAGGTTAATCATGCAAAGCATTCATTGGTTCTCAAAGTGTAGTCCATGGCTCACACTCTTGATAATCACTTGGGGTATTTGCTAAAAAGTAATAATTAAAATCTCTGGTGATCCAGTTCAGGAATGTGCATTTAAAATAATTTAAAAGGGAAATTCTGATATAGTCTAAACTCAAGAACTCTTAATGAGGAGAATTGGATAGCATGATAATTAAATCCTATTTTAGGCCACTTTTCTCCTCTTTATGTTTTTCCTTAAAAGAATTCTGTTTGAAAGAAGTAAGAATGGGATATCACTCCAATTAGGGTTCCTGGGTTGTGAGTAACAGATACAATTCTGTTAAAAATCCAATTAGGGTTCCTGGGTTGTGAGTAACAGATACAATTCTGTTAAAAATGATCACAGAACCAGAAAGAAAACAGTGCAAAATCCAGTTTCTGGAAGCACGTGACCTGAAGTCACTCCTGGGAACCTGAGCAGCAGGAGCCGTCTCCTGAGAGGGTGGCTTCTGGGATCACTCAGTTCCAGTTCATTTCAATTTCCCAGCTTAGGATTCCAAACTTCGAGAGAAAAGTCATCCAAATTAGAAAGGAGAAAGTTAAACTATACTTTACAAAGATGACATGATTTTATATAAAGAAAATCCCAAAGAACCCACAAGAAAGTTACCAGAACTAATACATTTGGTGAAGTTGCCGTGTACAAGATCAACACAAAAATATCAGCTTGCTATCTACCACCAAGAAACTATATACACCACCGAAGAATAATCCGAAAGGGGAATTAAGAAAGTAATTTCATTTACAATAGCACCTAAAAGAATTAAATATTAGGAATAAGTCTAAATAAAGGGGTAGAAGGCTTGTGCATGGGAAACTACAAAATGTTGCTGAAAGGAATTAAGGGAGACCTAAATAAATAGGAAGACACCATGTGTCAAGGATGGGAAGATTTAGTATTGTTAAGATATCAATACTACCCAAACAAACCTTAGGATTTGACACAATTCCTTTCAAAGTTCTATTAACTTTTTTTTTTTCAGATGTGGAAAAATGGATTCTCAAATTCACATGGAATTATAAGGGGCCCTGCATAGCCAAATTAATCTTGAAAAAGAAGAAGAATAAAGTTGGAGGATTTATAGGCCCAGCATTGAACCTTACTATAAAGCTACGGTAATTAGAGCAGTATGATACTGGCATAAGGAAAGCCAAATAGACTAGTGGAATAGAAAAGAGACCTAGAAATAAACTCTCTCCCATCTATGGTCAACTGATTTTCAAAAAGGCTACCAAGACCACAGGGGTGCTTAAACAACTAGACATCCATATGCAAAGAATGCAGTTGGACCCTTGCCTAACATTTATACAAATATTAACCCAAAATGATTAAAATCCTAAATTTAAGTGTTAAAACTATAAAGATCTTAGAAGACAACATTCACAAAATCCCATGCCATTGAATTTGGCAATGATTTCATAGATATAACACCAAAATCACAGGCAACAAAATAAAAAGATAGGTAAACTGTACTTCAGCAAAATAGAAACTTTATGTATCAAAGAACACTATTAAGACAGGAAAAAGGCAATTTACAGAAGGAGAAAGTATTTGTAAATCATGTATTTGATAAGAGATTGATAAACCGCCCAAAAAATCCAATTCAAAAGTGGGCAAAGGACTTGCACAGACATTTTTCCAGAGAAGACAGACAAATAGCACAAACATGAAAAGATGCTTAATGTCCTTAGGCATAGGGAAATGAGAATCAAAACAACAAGATACCGCTTTGCTTCACATCTGCTAGCATGGCTAATAGAAAAAAACAAAAACAAAGCGAAAAATCTCAAAATAAGTGTTGGTGAGGCTGTGAGAAATTTGATATCCTGACGTGTTGCTGACAGGTCCATAAAATGGTGCAGTCGTTGCGGAAAATAGTTTGGTTCCTTAAACATTAAACAACTACCATAGGAACCAACTCCCTCCCTCTCTCTTTCTCTCTCCCTCCCTCTGTCTCTGTATATATTTGTAAGTGTACAGTTGAATATTAAGTAGATATATATTTATATATTCTTCCAAAAGAATTGAGAGCAGGGACTCAAACAGATATCTATATACCAAAGTTCACAGCATCATTATCACAAAAGCCAAAGGTAGAAAAACCCAAGCAGCCATCAACAAATGAATAAACAAACTGTGGTATATACATTGATAACAATGAACGCAATTTTGACATGGGCTATAATATGGATGAACCTTGAAAACCTGCTAAGTAAAATAAGCCAGACACAAAGGACAACTACTGTTTGACTCCACTTCTATGAGGTACCTAGAGTGGGCACAGTGTAGAGGCGGAGTAGTACAGAGGTTAACAGGGGCTGGGACGAGGGAGGAATGTGGGCTGCTTTTAAGGAGAACGGAGTTTCAGTTTGGGATGGTGAAAAGTTTGGGTATAGATGATGGCGATGGTCGCACAGCATCGTGAATGTACTTAATACCACTAAGCTGCGCACTTACAAATGGTTAAAATGGTTGATATTAGGTTATGTATGTTTCACCACATTAGAAAAAAGAAGGGGAGAAGTACCTTTGAAGAAAGAATGCTCTTATTAGCCTTGAGTTGGGTCCCGTGTCCACGCCTGGGCTGAGGGCAGGGGTTGCAGGGTTGAAGTTAAGGTGAGGGGATCTCACAATCACGGGAAGACTGGTTTCCCCAAAGAAAAATAGAGGGAGTGCGGGAAGCTGAAGCACAAGATGTTCCCTGCCCAGATATCAGAAGGGAGATTAATTCTCTCTTTCCACAAACTATTAATCTCTCCAATTCTCATTTGCACAACAAAAACATGATTCAGCTAGCTCTGGCAAATGTAATTTGTATCTGGCCCTCTAAAGGTTTCATTCATTCTTGGCAACATATGGCACATCCCAATTAAGTCGCTTAGAGTCCAAGACTTCTTATAGAAGGGATAAAAAAAACTGCTGTCCCAGAAAGGAGTAACTTATGAATAACCATACTTGAATTTGTTTATTTGGAATAGATAATATCCAGCACACTTCAGGCCCTCAATGCCTCTAATGTCTTTTACTGGAACCAGTTCACTTACTTGTTATCCCCCTGGTCCATGTAGACATTTAAATTGAAACCCTGGGCTTATGGTGAGTGGGCAAGTGTGGGTGAGAAAGACTGTGTTGGTGGGGTTGACTTTCGTTCCAAGGGAAGAAGCGTAGTATGACCATGCTAGCTCCAGATGCGTAGTGGGGTTGCAGGTGGGGAGGGAGGCCTGCATCTTCAAAGCAAGGAAGGAAGGAGGGAGGTGGGCGGAAGGACGTCCCTGGGGCCGTCCGGTGTGCTGTCTCTCTAACACTGCCCATGTCTTCTCTTAGTCTTTTCCCTCCCCCATTTTTCCTTGTAGCCCTTATTACTACCTGATGTCTTATATTTACTTGTTTAGTATTTCCTCACTTAGAATGTGCTAGAACAAGGGAAGGAACTTTTTTGTTCACTGATGTACTCAAAGTACGCTACACAGCATGGGCATATTTTACCAAGTAGGGAAACCATAAATATTAGGTGAAAGAATAAATGCAAAGGTCAGTTTTCTTAAATTTCCTCCTTCACCTCCCTCTCCTACAAAATTAAAGATAAGTCTGAGTCAGAGGGTTTCTTACAGCACTATCTACTGCCTTCTATCATAGCAAATAAGCAGACTCTACAATAAAAATTACGATGGCTCCTTTATTTGTCTTCCCACTGGATTCCCAACTCTTCAAAAATAGGGACTGTGCAAACCGCTCAGTGAACATAATGGAATGAATGAAGTAAAGCATGATTTGGGAAGTGAACTTTAATTAAGAGTGAATGCTAACCAATGAACTTAAGGGGGAATGTCATGTGTCTCTTCTCTTACTGTCAGTCAGATTCAGGAAAGGGCATTGATTCTGATTTCTTGTCCTAGTTATTTAAGCTTCTTGCTTCTAGCAGAGAATATCAAGATTAAAAGATAAAGGTTGAGATAAGGATAGATTGTAGAATGTTAAAAATATCTATTATTGTCCTTTGAACAATGCCAGCATAGTAGGATCTAAATTAATCCTAGACTACTAATATTTTGTAATCAATCCTGTGAAAGATAAAACAAAGGCCATATTAAAATTTTTAATCTTTATAAACTAGCTCCCAAGTTTAAATAAGTTCAGGAATGTATGAATTAAAAAAAATCTAAGCACATTAAAAAAATACAGAATTTGAGAAAGTTAATTTTAACCTAATTGTCACAGGAATATATGAATTCAGTATTTAGAAATACAAGTTTAGAAAATATGGAGAACATGTGTATTCATACATATGTACATCTCACCATTTATTTATTTGTATGTATATTAATATTTAATACAGTATTTAATTTTACATATGGTATTTTCCCCCATTTCATTAAATATTCTTTAAAATTGCAATAGCTATTTATTATTTCAACATTTGGAACATTTATTTATTCAGTCTCTTATTGTGGTGCCTGTATATACTGATAGGTTGCAAAAAATGGCCATATATCTTCACCCTTCTCTATATTCCTGCAAGGCCAGCTTTGAAACTCCTGCTATAAAAAGGTGAAGTCTGTTTCCCCACAGGATTTTATGATTTGATTTGGCCAATAGAATGTGCTGGAAGTGACTATGTTGGCTCTAAGCCTGTACACCCAGAGGACTTGCCAGTTTCCACTCCCTTCCTTGGAACCCTGACATGTCTGGACTCCCCTTCTGGTGAAGGTTACATGGGAGTATATGAGAAACCCAGGGCCCAGTACCCTGAGTGCCCCAGCTGATAGCCAGCTACCTCCAGAACATGCCAGGTGACCACAGATGACTGAGAAAGCCCAGCCAATTACAGAAGAAACAAGCAACACACTTATCCATGAAGGTGGGTTTGTAAACATCATTTATTTATATACCTTAATTTTGCTTCATTCCAATTTTTCTAATGGGAATTGGACTATTTTTTCTTATTGTAAAATATAATGTAAACATCAGAGAAATATAAGTATTTTTATAATGTAAAAAAAGTAAGGTACATAGTATACAAATTTGCCATTCTAACTGTAAAATTCAGTGGTATTAAGAATATTCAGAGTGCATTAAGTACATATACAATGTTTACAATTATTTCCAGAATTTTCCACTATTATAGAGACTCTGTATCTATTAAATACTAACTTCCTATCTCTCCTGATCTAGCCTTGATAATATCTTTTCTACTTTCTGTTTCTAGAATTTCCCTGTTCTAGAAGCCTCATGTAAGTGTAATCACACAATATTTGGCCTTCTGTGTCTGGCTTATTTCATTTAGCATAATGTTTTCAAGATTCATCCATATTGTAGCATGTAGTAGAACTTCATTCCTTTATTAGCTGAATAATATTAGTTGATAGGTATATACCCCATTTCAATTATCCATTCATTTGTTGATGGACACTTGGGTTGTTTCCACCTTTTGGCTATTATGAATAATGCTGCTATGCACACTGGTATTCAAGTATCTGGCTGAGTGCCTGTGCTTAATTCTTTTGGGTATACATCTAAAAGTGGAATTGCTGAATCAAACGGTAATTTTGTGTTCAACATTTTAAGTAATTACCAAACTATTTTCCATAGTGGTTACAACATTTCATTTTCTTATCAGCAATTCACAAAGTTTCTGGTCACTCTACATCCTAGACAACATTTGTTATTATCTGTGTTGCTGTGTGCTTGTGTGTGTTTTTGTTTTGTTTTGATAATAGCCATCCTGCGAAAGTGAAGGGGTATCTCATTGCAGTTTTGATTTGCATTTCCTAAAGACTAATGATGTTTAACATCTTCTCATGCATTTATTGGCCATTTCTATATCTTCTTTGGAGAAAAGTACATTCAAGTCCTTTGCCCACATTTTAATTTGGTTGTTTATCTTTTTGTTATTGAGTTGTAGGAGTTCGTTATTCTGTATATTAAACTCTTTTCTGATTTAAGATTTACTATTTTTCTCCAATTCTGTAAATTGTCTTTTTCACTGCCTTGACTTTGTCCTTTCATGACTAACAGCTTTTTTTAAAAATTTTTTTTTGAGAGGGCATCTCTCATATTTATTGATCAAATGATTGTTAACAACAATAAAATTCTGTATAGGGGACTCAATGCAGAATCATTAATCAACTCCAAGCCTAATTCTCAACAGTCTCCAATTTCTGAAGCATAACAAACAAGTTCTTACATGGTGAACAAGGTCTTACATGGTGAACAGTACAAGGGCAGTCATCACAGAAACTTTTGGTTTTGATCACGCATCATGAACTATAAACAATCAAGTCAGTTATGATTATTCGTTTGATTTTTAGACTTGATTTACATGTGAATCCCACGTTTCTCCTTGTTATTATTATTATTTTTTTAAATAAAATGCTGAAGTGGTAGGTAGATGCAAGATAAAGGTAGAAAACATGTTAGTGCTGTAAGAGGGCAAATATAGATGATCAGGTCTGTGCCTATAGACTAAGTATTAATCCAAGCTAGACAAGGGCACAAAACATCCACGGATGCAGAAGATTTCTCTCAGAGCAGGGGGGGTGAGGTTCTGAGCCTCCCCTCTGTTGGTCCCCAATTTCTCACCTGATGGCCCCCCTGCGACTGTGCCTGTCTTAGGTTGTTCCTCCCTTGAGGAATCTTACCCGTCTCTGGCTAACCAGTCATCTTCCGGGGCCATACAGGGAAATGTAAAGTTGGTAAGTGAGAGAGAAGCGATACTCTTTGAAAAGGTTAGCTTTTTACTTCTTTGCAGATTTATGCCCTGTGGCTTCTATGCCCAGCATTTGTCTTGAGGTATCTTTACCACTTAGAAGAATTATGATACTTGGTAATTTTCGATACGAGGCATGAATTCTACTAAAGGGTTGTAATTAGGAAGGAAGAAGAAAAGCTATAGAAGTAGCAGACGGAAGAAAACATGGGAAGATTGATCATTTCTTTGACATATCTTCTTGTAGAGAAACATAAGCATGTATAGGTTTTAAACTACTAATTAAATTGCGCACATACATTAACATAATAGGAATACAGCTACATAACAAAAGCAGACCTACAATTACCAGCCATATCCAGTGAAACCAAGAAAACCAGTCAGGCACGCTAGGCATTTGTGAAAACTTATCAATGATATGATGGATATTGTCTAACTGAATTTGAATAGTTTGAGAAAAATCAGACAAATTAAAACAACACATTCCTGGGAACTATTCACATCCCATGTGTTCTTTTAACAGTAGACAGTCTATAGTTGCACAATTTTGGAGCACTGCAACTTACACTTCTCCTAATTCTTGGTTGAGTTCCGACAGTATAGATCCAGTCAAATTTGTTGTTTTACTGTATGCACAGGCCAGCTTAGATATCTCCTTCTTCATTCCAATGGCAAGTCCAGGAACCGGTGGGATGAATGCAGCTACAACTGCAGCAGCGCCAGGATCTTTGTTGAAGTTTTTTGATGTTCACCTTCTGGAATGACTTTTCCAGAGGATGTTGATGTTGGAAGTTCTTCTTCACATCGTATCTTAATTTGTTTTCTATGTAGCCAAATTAGGCTTTGATCCTCTGTATAAACACAAACAAACCCTTTGCCCACACTTTGATATGACCTTTATACCATTGTGGAGAACCTGTTGGAGATCACCACACAGGAACTGCTTTATTTTTAAGAGAAAGGAATATTATCAGAAAAATGTACTTCCATAGCTGATCATCTGACACCCTTTGAAAGATCAAAATTAAGGATATTTAAAGCATGCATTAATCGGTGATTTGCAGTTAGTTTTATCCTATCAGGGAGTAATCCCCGTTTACTTTCTCTCTCTTTTTTTTCTGTTATCATTAATCTACAATTACATGAAGAATATTATGTTTACTAGGCTCTCCCCTATACCAAGTCCACCCCACAAACCCCCTTACAGTCACTGTCCATCAGCATAGCAAAATGTTGTAGAATCATTACTTGTCTTCTCTGTGTTGCACAGCCCTCCCCTTTCTCCCACTCCCCACATTATACATGCTAATCATAATACCCCCTTTCTTCTTCCCCACCCCTTATCCCTCCCTACCCACCCATCCTCCCCAGTCCCTTTCCCTTTGGTACCTGTTAGTCCATTCTTGGGTTCTGTGATTCTGCTGCTGTTTTGTTCCTTCAGTTTTTCCTTTGTTCTTATACTCCACAGATGAGTGAAATCATTTGGTATTTCTCTTTCTCCGCTTGGCTTATTTCACTAAGCATAATACCCTCTAGCTCCATCCATGTTGTTGCAAATGGTAGGACTTGTTTTCCTCTTATGGCTGAATAATATTCCATTGTGTATTGTACCACATCTTCTTTATCCATTCATCTACTAATGGACATTTAGGTTGCTTCAATTTCTTGGCTATTGTAAATAGTGCAGTGATAAACATAGGGGTGCATCTATCTTTTTCAAACTGGGCTGCTGCATTCTTAAGGTAAATTCCTAGAAGTGGAATTCCTGGGTCAAATGGTATTTCTACTTTAAGCATTTTGAGGGACCTCCATATTGCTTTCCACAATGGTTGAACTAATATACATTCCCACCAGCAGCGTAGGAGGGTTCCCCTTTCTCCACAACCTCGCCAACATTTGTTGTTGTTTGTCTTTTGGATGGTAGCCATCCTTACTGGTGTGAGGTGATATCTCATTGTGGTTTTAATTTGCATTTCTCTGATGACAAGTGATGTGGAGCATCTTTTCATGTGTCTGTTGGCCAACTGAATTTCTTCTTTAGAGAACTGTCTATTCAGCAACTCTGCCCATTTTTTAATTGGATTATTTGCTTTTTGTTTGTTGAAGTGTGTTAGCTCTTTATATATTTTGGATGTCAACCCTTTATCGGATCTGTCAATTATGAATATATTCTCCCATACTGTAGGGTACCTTTTTGTTCTATTGATGGTGTCCTTTGCTCTACAGAAGCTTTTCAGCTTAATATAGTCCCACTTGTTCATTTTTGCTGTTGTTTTCCTTGCCCGGGGAGATATGTTCAAGAAGAGGTCACTCATGTTTATGTCTAAGAGATTTTTGCCTATGTTTTTTTCTAAGAGTTTTATGGTTTCATGACTTACATTCAGGTCTTTGATCCATTTCGAATTTACTTTTGTGTATGGGGTTAGACAATGGTCCAGTTTGATTCTCTTACATGTAGCTGTCCAGTTTTGCCATCAGCATCTGTTAAAGAGACTGTCATTTTGTCATTGTATGTCCATGGCTCCTTTATCAAATATTAATTGACCATATATGTTTGGGTTAATGTCTGGAGTCTCTAATCTGTTCCACTGGTCTGTGGCTCTGTTCTTGTGCTGGTACAAAATTGTCTTGATTACTATGGCTTTGTAATAGAGCTTGAAGTTGGGGAGTGAGGTCCCCCCCACTTTATTCTTCCTTCTCAGGATTGCTTTGGCTATTCGGGGTCTTTGGTGTTTCCATAGGAATTTTTGGAATATTTATTCCAGTTCATTGAAGAATGTTGCTGGTAATTTGATAGGGATTGCATCAAAGCTGTATATTGCTTTGGGCAGGATCCCATTTTGATAATATTAATTCTTCCTAGCCAAGAGCATGGAATGAGTTTCCATTTGTTAGTGTCCCCTTTAATTTCTCTTAAGAATGTCTTGTAGTTTTCAGGGTATAGGTCTTTCACTTCCTTGGTTAGGTTTATTCCTAGGTATTTTATTCTTTTTGATGCAATTGTGAATGGAGTTGTTTTCCTGATTTCTCTTTCTATTGGTTCATTGTTAGTGTATAGGAAAGCCTCAGATTTCTGTGCGTTAATTTTGTATCCTGCAACTTTGCTGTATTCTGATATCAGTTCTAGTAGTTTTGCAGTGGAGTCTTTAGGGTTTTTTTATGTACAATATCATGTCATCTGCAAATAGTGACAGTTTAACTTCTTCTTTACCAATCTGGATTCCTTGTATTTCTTTGTTTTGTCTGATTGCCGTGGCTGGGACCTCCAGTACTACATTAAATAACAGTGGGAAGAGTGGGCATCCCTGTCTTGGTCCCGATTGCAAAGGAAAAGCTTTCAGCTTCTCGCTGTTCAGTATGATGTTGGCTCTGGGTTTATCATATATGGCCTTTATTATGTTGAGGTACTTGCCCTCTATACCCATTTTGCTGAGAGTTTTTATCATGAATCGATGTTGAATTTTGTCAAATGCTTTTTCAGCATCTATGGAGATGATCATGTGGTTTCTGTCCTTCTTTTTGTTGATGTGGTAGATGATGTTGATGGATTTTTGAATGTTGTACCATCCTTGCATCCCTGGGATGAATCCCACTTGGTCATGGTGTATGATCCTTTTGATGTATTTTTGAATTCCGTTTGCTAATACTTTGTTGAGTATTTTTGCATCTACGTTCATCAGGGATATTGGTTTGTAGTTTTCTTTTTTGGTGGGGTCTTTGCCTGGTTTTGGTATTAGGGTGATGTTGGCTTCATAGAATGAGTTTGGGAGTATCCCCTCCTCTTCTATTTTTTGGAAAACTGTAAGGAGAATGGGCATTATGTCTTCCCTGTATGTCTGATAAAATTCCGAGGTGAATCCATCTGGCCCCGGGGTTTTGTTCTTTGGTAGTTTTTTGATTACCGCTTCAATTTCATTGCTGGTAATTGGTCTGTTTAGATTTTCTGTTTCTTTCTGGGTCAGTCTTGGAAGGTTGTATTTTTCTAGGAAGTTGTCCATTTTTCCTAGGTTTTCCAGCTTGTTAGCATAGAGGTTTTCATAGGAGTCTTTAATAATTCTTTGTATTTCTGTGGAGTCTGTCATGATTTTTCCATTCTCAATTCTGATTCTGTTGATGTGTGTTGATTCTCTTTTTCTCTTAATAAGTTTGGTTACAGGCTTATCTATTTTGTTTATTTTCTCGAAGAACCAGCTCTCTGTTTCATTGATTTTTTCTATTGTTTTATTCTTCTCAATTTTGATTATTTCTTCTCTCATCTTTATTATGTCCCTCCTTCTGCTGACTTTAGGCCTCATTTGTTCTTCTTTTTCCAGTTTTGATAATTGTGATGTTAGACTATTCATTTGGGACTGTTCTTCCTTCTTCAAGTGTGCCTGGATCACTATATACTTTCGTCTTAAGACTGCTTTTGCTGCATCCCACAGAAGTTGGGGCTTTGTGATTTTGTTGTCATTTGTTTCCATATATTCCTTGATCTCTATTTTAATTTGTTCATTGATCCATTGATTATTTAGAAGCATGTTGTTAAGCCTCCATGTCTTTGTGAGCCTTTTTGTTTTCTTTGTAGAATTTATTTCTAGTTTTATACCTTTGTGGCCTGAAAAGTTGGTTGGTAGAATTTCAATCTTTTGGAATTTACTGAGGCTCTTTTTGTGTGCTAGTATGTGGTCTATTCTGGAGAATGTTCCATGTGTACTTGAGAAGAATGTGTATCCTGTTTCTTTTGGATGTAGAGTTCTATAGATGTCTATTAGGTCCATCTGTTCTAGTGTGTTGTTCAGTGCCTCCGTGTCCTTACTTATTTTCTGCCCGGTGGATCTCTCCTTTGGGGTGGGTGAGTGGTGTGTTGAAGTCTCCTACAATGAATGCATTGCATTCTATTTCCTCTTTTAGTTCTGTTAGTATTTGTTTCACATGTGCTGGTGCTCCTGTGTTGGGTGCATATATATTTTAGAATGGTTATATCCTCTTGTTGGACTGAGCCCTCTATCATTATGTAATGTCCTTTATCCCTTGTTGCTTTCTTTGTTTTGAAGTCTATTTTGTCTGATACTAGCACTGCAACCCCTGCTTTCTTCTCTCTGTTGTTTGCCTGAAATATGTTTTTCCATTCCCTTGACTTTTAGTCTGCGCATGTCTTTGGGTTTGAGTTGAGTTTCTTTTAAGCAGCATATAGATGGGTCTTGCTTTTTTATCCATTCTATTACTCTGTGTCTTTTGATTGGTGCATTAAGTCCATTTACATTTAGGGTGACTATTGAAAGATATGTACTTATTGCCATTGCAGGCTTTAGATTCGTGGTTACCAAAGGTTCAAGGTTAGCTTCTTTACTATCTTACTGCCTAACTTAGCTCACTTATTGAGATGTTATATACACTGTCTGGAGATTCTTTTCTTCTCTCCCTTTTTATTCCTCCTCCTCCATTATTTATATGTTGGTTGTTTTATTCTGTGCTCTTTCGTGTTTCCTTTAACTGCTTTTAGTGGGTAGTTGATTTTATTTTTTGCCTTTAGTTAGTATTGGTTTGTCTGCTTTCTTTGCTGTGATTTTATTTTCTCTGGTGACATCTGTTTAGTCTTAGGAGTGCTCCCGTCTAGAACAGTCCTCTAAAATACCCTGTAGACGTGGTTTGTGGGAAGCAAATTCCCTCAACTTTTGATTGTCTGGGAATTGTTTAATCTCTCCTTCATATTTAAATGATAATCATGCTGGATACAGTATTCTTGGTTCAAGGCCCTTCTGTTTCATTGCATTAAATATATCATGCCATTCTCTTCTGGCCTGTAAGGTTTCTGTTGAGAAGTCTGATGATAGCCTGATGGGTTTTCTTTTATAGGTGACCTTTTTCTCTCTAGCTGCCTTTAAAACTCTTTCCTTGTCTTTGATCTTTGCCATTTTAATTATTATGTATCTTGGTGTTGTCCTCCTTGGGTCCTTTCTGTTGGGAGTTCTGTGTATTTCCGTGGTCTGTTCGATTATTTCCTCCCCCAGTTTGGGGAAGTTTTCACCAATTATTTCTTCAAAGACACTTTCTATCCCTTTTTCTCTCTCTTCTTCTTCTGGTACCCCTATAATATGGATATTGTTCCTTTTGGATTGGTCACACAGTTCTCTTAATATTGTTTCATTCCTGGAGATCCTTTTATCTCTCTCTGTGTCAGCTTCTATGCATTCCTGTTCTCTGGTTTCTATTCCATCAATGGCCTCTTGCATCTTGTCCATTCTGCTTATAAATCCTTCCAGAGTTTGTTTCACTTCTGTAATCTCCTTCCTGGCATCTGTAATCTCCCTTCGGACCTCATCTCTTATCTCTTGTATATTTCTCTGCATCTCTGTCAGCATGTTTATGATTTTTATTTTAAATTCTTTTTCAGGAAGACTGGTTAGGTTTGTCTCCTTCTCTGGTGGTGACTCTGTGATCTTGGTATGCCTGTAATTTTGCCTTTTCATGGTGATAGAGATAGTTTGCAGAGCTGGCACGAGTGACGGCTGGAGGAACTTCCCTTCTTGTTGGTTTGTGGCCTTCCTCTCCTGGGAGAACAGTGACCTCTAGTGACTTGTGCTGGGCTGCTGTGTGCAGAAAGGGCTTCTGATTCTTTCCCGGCTGCTATGTAGTTTATCTCTGCTGTTGCTGTGGGTGTGGCATGTCTCAGGCTGCTGCTCCGATATGGTGGAGCCACATTGGAGGGGGAACAGCCAGGAGGCTATTTATCTCCATGAGGAGCCTCCGTGCTCCCTGCTGCCCAGGGGGTTAGAGTGCCCAGAGTTCCCCAGTTTCCCTTCTGCTGGACTAAGTGTCCCAGGACTCTTCCATCTGGCACTGGGTCCCTGTCCCTTTAAGACTTCCAAAAAGCACTCGCTTTTCTTTGTCCCAGGTGCAACGTCTGCAGGCACCCACTCACAGGTGTTACTGTCCTGTTTCCCTAGTATCCAGCACCTCACGCATGCATTGTGTCTGTGCTCTGGTCCGGATGGCTGGGGCTGGGTGTTCAGCAGTCCTGGGCTCCCTCCACCTCCCACTCCGACTCCTCTCCTCCTGCCCAGAGCTGGGGGGAGGGGCGCTCGGGTCCTGCCGGGCCGCGGCTTCTATCTTACCCCTTTCACGAGGTGCTGGGTTCTTGCAGGTGTGGATGTGGTCTGGCTGTTGTCCTGTGTCTTCTGGTCTCTTTTAGGATGAGTTTTCTTTGTTGTATTTTCAAAAATATATGTGGTTTTGGGAGGAGATTTCCACTGCTCTACTCACGCCGCCATCTTGGCTCCCTAAAAGCTTTTTAAAAAATTTTTTTATTGCCTATGGTTTTGGTGTCATAGTTAGAGACCATTGTCAAATCTAAGCTTATGAAGTTTCTCCTCCCCCCATATTTTCTTCTATGAGTATTATAGTTTTAGCTCTAAATTTAGGTGTGTGACTTTTCCAAACTATTTTTGAAAAACATATATTCCTCATGTGTGGTCACTGAAATTTCTCTTCTGTTATCTCTGTGGTCAATCAGTAACCTGAAAAATACTTTCTCCAATCTCTGGCTCTAAAAAGGAGAAATAAAATAAAAAGGGGCCCTGTTTCCTCAAATGTTCTGGTGGACGCTCCTGGGGGAGCTCCAAGGGCCAAGGCAAGCATCTGCACAGGCACCCCAGGGAACTGCCAGGCCACCTTGAAGACACCATTCTAAACAACTAGAAGACAAGGTTTCATTACCTGCCACCCCAAAACATGAGATGCTGTCCCGCAGCTGAAGAATGAGAGGTGGTATTGGTTCATGCAGACCACTGACTCATAAGACATCAGCAGCCTCTCCCTTCACTGAGCACTGGCCTGGTTGTGATCCAGTCAGCTGAGGGTCCAGAGTTCTCTTAGAGTTGGGCCCAGTCACTGCTCCGGCTCAGTGATTGATGTGGTGGAAGGACCACCTCCTTCTTGCATAGTGGACATTCTTACGTTGCCCCTGTGTGACAACACTCCCCTCTCATTTTCTAAATTAAGCATGTTATTTTGAGAAAATTGTTGACTTACGTGCAGTTGAAAGAAATAAAACAGAGAAATCCTATGTATGGTTAACCTACTTTGCCTTTTCAAAACTTTTCTCTTTATGCCGAGTATGCTAGGATTTTTTATCCCCAAGCTCCTCTATTCCTGGAATGTTCAGGACTCACATCTACCTGTTGAAGCTCTGCCCTGCTTCATATTCTAACTCAAGATCCAACTGCAATAAAATATTTTCACCCTCATTATTCACATTTTTGTTTGTGTGTTTGTTTTAGCCTATCTACATTGGTATCTGTCAGCTCTGCGAAAATAATACTTATATGTAAACCTCTCATGCAAAACCATGACCCCAGGGAGTGTCAACCATTTGCTGCTAGTACCATGCAGAATTTTTCACATAGCAGGTTCTTACTATATTTGCCTAATTAAATTTATTACCATATCATGATTACTACACCTGAAGACCAGATATGTTGACATTTCCTTTTAAACTGGAGTTCATTCATCTCCATGATAGAAGATTTGGGCTTCTAACCTTTGTAAGCACTGCATAACACTGGGCCGTGCAATAAACATTTGTTTATCAATCTGCGGGCCTTAGAATATCCCATAAATTTTCATTCTTATCAAAAGAAAAAAAGAGAAAAAACTGAAAGATTGGAGAAAAAGAAAAGAAGGAAGAAAACAGTCACAATAAACAAAGAATCTTAGCCCTATCTAGCAGGCAAATATCTAGCATTTTCAGATATTTTTTGCAGCAGAGAAAGAGAATGCTACAGAATAGCCTGTTTTAAGAAAACGCTAACAATAAAAAAAAACCGTAGGTATGCTAGGATTGCACAGGAACAGGAAAGTGATGGAGAGAAATCATTGAAATAGCCCACTGGTGCCCTTGTTCTGCTCCTTATCTGATTATCTGAGGTCAAAGGAATCCAGGAACAACAAAGGGAATTAGGTCTTCCATGGTTCTCATTAAATGCTCAAGGAGTCTGGCTACTGCTGAGCTGAGCACTTCAAGGGCTTCCGAAAAGGAAAATGCGGTTCCTTACTTCACCACCTTCACTGTGCTGGAGGAAATAAGAAATAGCTCTGACACTAACAATAAGAGAAATGGCAGCCAAAGCAGCAGAGCCCCGTGGCACTTCCTAAAGGCAGTATAAATAATTAAGCATCGGTTCAGCCAAGCCACTAGGAATTAAGAGAAAAGAGCTGCAAAGTGTTGATGCCATTTCAACTCCGTTCTGCCCATATTCCTTAAAGGGAAAGGGAGCTGGATGCCAATGACAAAATCCTGGAGTCAGAAAGTGTGTTTGCCCATTGATTTAGTCATTTATTCAATGGTTATTAAGCACTTAGGATCATAGACCTGTCATTGTGCTACCGGCTAAGAGCTCTGATACGATTTACACCAAATTCTTCATTGTTTGGATGAAAACCCATCCAAACTGTGAACCCAGAAGTAAAAGGCTGTGCACAAGAGGACACCTGGCTTGTCCAAACCTGGAACTACAACCCAGTGACCTTCCCAGCTTCCCTGTGAACATGTCTTTAATTGCTCCACTTGAACTTTTAAAAATGTGGCTTGTGAATTACTTGATGAATGATTTTATTTGCTTAACTATGTTTAAAGCTAAACAATTTAACAATAAGAAAGGAAAGAAACACACATCAATATTAAAATTGTTAAGGGGAAATCTCCAAGGTGCTCCTTCTGAGAATGACTCCATGGCCCCATTGCCTATTTAAAACATTTGGCATCTTTGGCCTCCAGGTCCCATTTGCTTTAGATTCCCTTACCAGGTGATGTATCCTCTATCTTCCCGACTTCTAGACTTTCAATGCTGCAGGACTCAGCCTTCGAACCTCTTCATCATCTCTACACACACCCTCCATTAAACCTTCCAGTGCTGTAGCTTTAAATAATACCAATATTCTGATGCCCCCCAAATCATGGTCATGGCTAGTCATGGTTCTCCAGAGAAACAGAAGCAAAGGAGTTATTATAGGAAGCTACGTAAAGAGATCTATTATAAGGAACTTGTTCCCACCATTAGAGAGCCTGAGAAGTCACAAGCTGGTGACCCAGGGAGGCAGTAGCATAGTTGCAGTCTGAGTCGAGAGGCCTGGGAACAGGAGAATGGATGGTGTAAGTCCTAGTCCGAGGACAGGCGATGAGCAAGACCCTTGTCCAGCTCAGGTAGTCAGGCACAGAGGGCAAATTCTCCCTTCTCCACTTGTTTGTATGGCTAACAGATTGGGATGATGTCTACTCAAGTAACGGAGGGCAATAGGCTTCTCTCAGACTACTGATTCAGAAGTTAATCTCATCTGGAAACACCCTTGCAGGCATACCCAGGAACAATGCTACTGCTCAATCAAATACCTGGACACCCTGTGACCCAATCAAGCTGACTTAAAAAATTAACCATCATATATCCTCCGCTCTCACCTCTCCCTTTAATTCTATACTTACATCAGACTGTCTGATGCCCCTACTGGGATGTCCAAGTAGCATTATAAACTTAACATGCTTAATACGAACTCTGTGCATGTGACCCCCTGACCAGAGACTGTTAACACCCCAGGTCCGTTTGCTCCCCGCGCACTTGTGCTCCAATCAGTCAATCCCAAGGGGTTTTAAGTGAATGTTTCAAATGCTTGTGCATGACAGCGTGTTGAATTATTTGATGCAAATAGTTCTGTGTTCCTTACACAAAATACAAATGTGATTGTCTTAACAGATATCAAAAAAACAATTGGGAAAATTCAACAACTATTCCTAATGAAACAAATAAGTATGTAATTATTTAAGAATAGAAGAATATTTTGTAATTTGATAAAAAATAGTCTTATTTTGATATTCTTACCAAAAATCAGAAAAAAAGAAAACAAAAAGCTAGATTATCACTTTTGGGCAAAATATCCCTGAGAATATTCTGCCAAAGACACAAGGTGCACGTAGTCATACCTATTTGAAAGCATGATACAAAATTATTACTATCTTTTATAGGCAATGAAATGTGAAAACTCAAGAACCATCCAAAAACCATTAGAGCCAATGATCCATCAGAAGCAGTGGTTTTATTTATTTATTTATGTGTTTATTTATTTATTTTTTAAATTTTTGTCAATGGCTTTATAGAGAAGAAATACCCAGTTGTTCCCTATACCACATATCCTGTATAACTGGATAGAAAATTTTATGAGTAAAGCCCATTCTCATAACACTAATACTGATTTAAAGGAATATGTAGTAATACATTTAACAAAAAATGTTCAGGACTTCCATGAAGGTATTTCCAAAGAGGAAATATTGCTTCAGTAAATGCCATAAGAAACTATATTGTTGAAAAGAAAGACTGAATATTGGTGTAACATCAAATCTTTCTAAATTAGTATACCCACTGATGCATTTTCTATAGCCTATATAATTGCCCTGTAGTAAATTTGTATATTTTTATAAAGAGAAAAACATATTTAAATGTTTGAATTAATAAAGATGCCTGAAAGGTAGTTGACACAGAATGATATGACTTAAGGGAATAGCCAGCTTACAGAAAAACAATACAGGAAAAAAATTGTGTTATAGAACTACCCAGGATAAATAAGGACTGAATTTTAACTGCTTCAAACCAAGAAGTGCTACTTAGATAACACTTTTTGCTTTAGAAACAGATCATTTGTGACCATTGTTGAACGAAACGGTTTAAATTTCATCCATGTAGTAGTCATCTTTGCCAAGTAATAAACAATCCATAATTCCAGGGATTTATAATACGAGGCTTTATTTCTCCCTCAGATTATATGCCAGCAACTGCGTGGTGGCTGCTATTACTCTTAATTTTCTTTTCATTTGGGGTCCCATTTGGGGAACACCACTACCATGGAGGAGGGAAACAACAAGAGCCTAAGGAAAAATTAAACTACCTTCAGGTCAAACTAATGAAGGTTCCATCCGCTCCCACCCATTGTCCAGAGGAGGCCACAAGGCCAGGTCCAAGACCGGGAGGTCAGGGATACATCCCCTTCCGTGGTGAGGGTGGACGCCACAAGGCAGGTAGCAACAATAACAGATGTGCAATCCTCCGAGGAAGCGGGGTGAGGTAGGATAATTGGGGGCAGTAATATAACCTCAGTAAATATTTACTGTCTGAGTGATAAAATTCCAGAGATCAGTTTCTAGGCTGGTTGATAAACAAGCTTCTCTTTCTCTCAGTTCTCCTCCCACCTCCTTCATCTTTCTGGACAAAGAATAATTTGCCCTGGAAAAAGTGTCTTTATGAAGCTATGTTACTTTTTTTTCTTTACAATCTGAACCCTACAAGACATTTATTTATAAGTTAATGACTTATTAAATTCAGCATATATGTACTGAGGGCAAAACATGTGATGGGCATCATCATAAATAGCAAATAAACTGTTTTTCATCTTCTGCTCATTCAAAGCCACTCAACTAGAAGATAAAAGCAGTCACACACACACATACAATTACATAGATAATCATAGTGGGTTCCTTCATGCAACAGTTTTTCCCCTGAAAGCTAATTAGCTACAGGAAAATAACACTGCATAAAAAAGAAGGAAACAACAGTCTTAATAAGAACTTCATAAGGTATTTTCCAGACGAGCATGCATTATTGACCCTGATCTGTTATAAGTCCCTGTAGTGAAAGGAAATTGAGGTGAGCATTGATGAAGTGGTGAGCTATATCCATGGAACCTTAAAGAAAATGGATTTGGCAAAGGTATGCAATATGCCTTTGTAAAGATGAATCTTGGATGACTTCATGATTCGTGGCTTGGGTCACTGCCCAAGTAATTCTTCTAGAAACTGGCTGTATGACCTTGGGTATGTCTCTTTCCTCTCTGGGTCTCAGTTCATTAGTAAGATCAGAAGGTTGAATGATCATTAAGGTTTCTTCCAACTCCCCTATTCCTTACTTCCAAATCTTCTCCTTATATGTTTTAAATTTTTCTTTCAGCCTTCAGGGCTCCTGTCACTGCCTTGTCACTGCTCTGAGTCTAGACACCTGCAGCTCTGTGGTCAATGTGACATAGGTGTCACATGAGCATTGACCCCTTCCAGCTTTGTTGGTGGTACTGTGACATATCATTCATGTTGGCCATGGGAAATAATGAGCTGAAAGTGTTTTTATAATCAGATCCATTCGAAAGTGATTAAATCCAAGTTAAATGATCAGGCTTTGTATTACTTCTGTCAGGGTTGGGGCAGTACTTGAACATACCATGTTCAGTTGCCATAAAGAATGAATAATTGGAAGGGAGATGCTAGCTGGTAATGTGATATTTAGTCAACCAGAGTTGGAAAACAAGTGGCAGTGAATAAACATCATCAAACAGAAAAGTGCATTTGTCACAGGGTCACTCAGTTACACCTTTGGGGAAAGCCTTAGGCTGCAGACAATGAAGGGATGTCATACCACACCTGCCATGAGTGGTCTCTGGAAACATGGGAAAGTATCCATCATGGCAGGTGTCCAGGTCTCTGCTGACATGGACAAGTAGCTGCCTTCTTTGCCTGCATTATACACCTTCCAATCCATGAAGGCAGACCCTGCATATTTCCAGGTAGAGTTAAATGTTTCTTTAAGATGCTTCCCAAGGGCTCCATCCCAGGCCTTTTCGTGAAGCTCCTGTCGCTCAAGGATGCTGAGTGGGGTGACTTTGTCTGCGAGCTCTGAGGTCAGGCTGTCTGGGCTCACAGTTTGCATGTGACTGGACAGGGGACCCATCATGCTGTGTCTGTTTCTTGAATTACAAAATGAAGGTAATGATTTGGATCACCTATCCCTTATCTGATCATCTTCAGACAAGAAATGTTTCAGATTTCAATTTTTTGTGGATGTTTGAAAGTTAATATGATATATGTGGAATAGCTCATGTGACATAACAGTAGGCTGGTGTATGTGTAACAAAAAGCATCCTGCAATCAACCGCATTAATATTTCCACATTCATGATAGGTGGGGTAACCATAAATGATAAATGGCCTCATATAACTTCAAACCAGGTTTTTATGCCAAAAGAATTAGCAGCAAGCTTATATGTATATATTTTAAATTCTCTTTCTGAGTTTGTAAAATGCTTAAATTACAGGGAAAGCATTGCTGACCTATATTTCCTACTTCATAAGGGGGTTATAAGGTTTGAATGAGGTAAGTACAGAGCTCTTGACAAAAAGACTGTCTCATGTTAAGTACTTTATTAAAACATCTCTTCACTACTGTTGTTGTTTTATTATTATTATAGTAGCAGGGCTTAGAGAACTTAATCTGTTCCAGGTCATAGAGCTTGTAGGTGGCAGACTAGAATTCACACCCACATCTCTTGAACTCCAAAGTTCATTCCCTTCTCATTCTCCCACACTGCCTTTCCTGTGCCAATTAACTCACAAGGGATGGAATTCAAGTTCAAGTCAATATGGTGAGGATTTAGGTTTTCCTGTTTTGGAGAAGAGAAGAAATCTAAATCTGTAAAGTGAAAGAATACTTTTAAACCAGATACCTTTACTGATTAATTTAATTGAAAACCCTGGGTACCCAAAAATCAATCATATTTCTAATATTAATGATGAACATGTAGAATCTGAAATTACAGACATAACACCATTTATAACTACTCCAAAGAAAATCAGATAGTTAGCTTAAACTTAAAACACGTACAAAGTATATATGCCGAAGTCACACAAATCTTATGAGTGATATCAAAGAACACTCTGTCCATAGACAAAGAGACATATGTGTTCATGGACTGGGGAACTATACATAGTAAAGCTGTCAATACTCCCCAGATTCATCTGTAGAGTGAATGTAATTGTAGACAAATACCTACTCTAAAAATCATGTGGGAATGCACAAGATTTTGAATAGCTTAAACAGTCTTGACAAAGAATGAAGTGGGAACAACCACACCATTCAATACTAAGGCCTATTAGCTACAGTAATCAAGGCTGTGGATTTGGCAGAGTGATAGATACATAGATCAATAGAAGATAATAGAGAACCCAGAAATAGACAACTGGTTTTTGACAAAAGTGAAAAGCAATTCAATGAAGGAAATAAAGCCTTTTTAACAAGCCTACTGGAACAACTGGGTATCCAAAAGCAAAAAAAGAAAAAAAAAAAACCCTAGACCCAAATCTCCCACCTTATACAAAAATGAACTCAAAATATCCCATGGAACTAAATGTAAATTATATATGTAAAAAATTTATGTAAAAATACAAAGCTATCTAACTTTTAGAAAAAATATACAGGAAACTTTGGCATCTATGACTAAGCAAAGAGTTTTCAGACTTGACATCAAAAGCATGACCCATACAAACAAAGATGGATAAAATATTCTTTGTTAATATTAAAAAGAGTTGCTGAGTAAGAGCCCACATGCTGACAAAGGAAGCACAAGCTACAATTTGGGAAAAAGTATTTGTAAATCACAGAACTCACCAAGAAGTAGGGACTAGAAAATATGATGAATTCTCAAAACTCAACAATAAAGGAAAGCAAACATTCTAATTAAAAAAAACGGACACATGATATGAAAACATTCACTGAAGAGGATGTATAGATGGCAAATAAACACATTGAACTATGTTTGAGATCATTAAGAAAGTGCAAATTGAAACACAATGACATATCACTACATGCCTATTCAATGGATAAAGCAAGAAATAATACTGACAACATCAAATGATGTCAAAGATGTGGAGCAATTGGATCATTCATACATTGCTGGTGGGAATTTCAAGTGGCACAGCCACTCTGGAAAATACTTTTGCAATTTCTTTTAATACTAAACATGCAACCTAACACGTGAGTTTGTGGGCATTTATCCCAGGAAAAGAAAAACTTATGATCACACAAAAACCTGTACATGCATGTTTGTAGATGCTTTATTTTTAACAACTCCAAATTGGAAAAAACCCAGATGTCCTCCTGGAAGTGAATGGTTAAACAAGTAGTGGTATATCCATATTGTGGAACACTACTCAGCAATAAAAAAGAACAGACTATCAATCTAACAACTTTGATGAATTCTAGGTGATGGTGCTGATTGAAAAAAGCTAATGTCAAAAGATCACAACCTATAATTCCATTTATATAACATTCTTAAAATGACAAAAAGAGAAATGTGTTCATAAGAGGTCAGGGTAGGGGAAGCTAGAGTGAGAAGTACCAATAGCTATAGAAAGGCGGCACAACGATGCTTGTGAAAGAATGGTTCTGTGTAGTGACTGTGTAAATGTCAATACACTGGTGGTAATATTGAACTATAACTTTGCAAGATGTGTCATTTTTTAACAAGTGCATATGAACCTATGATAATCTCAACATTAAAAATTTAATTTAAAAATATTACATACTGCATATTATACCTTATTCCACACACTTAGCTTTAAAATTGCATACTCTAAATTTTTTATCAATCTATTTTTCTTTTTTAATTAAACTTGTCTTTTAGAAATGCAAACAAGTAATAAAATAGATCAGAAGAAAAGGACTTAAAGACTTTGTCTCATATTCTAGTGGTCACCCCAGTCACTTCCCTGTGTATCTTTCCAGAATAATACACATTCTCACACACACACACACACACACACACACATATAATGGAATCATGCATCTGTGCATCTCATGTTTTAATGGTTGTCTGATATTGGGTGCCATGTATGTACCGGTTTTGTTAGCCATTCTTTTTTTGATTGATATCCTTTTATTTTTATTCAGTTTTTTAAAATTTTATTTTACTTTTCGGTATTAGTATCCTAACTGTGATGGTGATTACATGAATCCATTAATGTGTCAAAACTTAAAGAATGCAACAAAGTCAATTTTACTGTATGTTGATTTGAAAAATAAAATAATAAAAGAAGGCATTGAATCACTTCATAGCCTCACTTTTTGTATACCTGTGAAACTAGGGTAATTCCTAGAAGTAGAATTTTTGGGAAAATTGGTTTTTGAGTTTTTAATCTTGATAGACTTCAACATCTAACCCTCCAAAGAAGGTACACCAACTTACTTTCCTACAAAAACTGTAAAAGAACTGGAATAAACATTTTCAAAAGCTTTATCTTCCTCTGCCTTTGATGCAGAGGGGTAAGGATCTTAGGGAAGAGCTGTATGGTATGCTCTTCCCTGCGTACCTCTGCGAGTGGGTACTATATTGGTAGACTAGAGATGTAAGAATCATCGTCAATGAGTAATGGGAGAGAGAAAAAGCTGACTGCGTCAGCCTATACATACATTGTACATTTGATCACCACAAAACTGAAAATGGAATAATTTATATTTCCATTTGTTAGGTTCCATGTTGTGTTCCCCCAGATTTCATTTGTTGAGGTCCTAACCCCCCATTATGACTGTATTTGGAGATGGGGCTTTTAAGGAGGTAATTAAGGTTCAATGAGGTCATCAGGGTGGACCCTCATCTGGTAGGATTGTTGTCCTTAATAGAAGCAAAAAAGTCACTAACAAGCTCTTTGTGTCTTCTCAAGGCACCAAGGAAAGGCTATGTGAGGACCTCGCGGGAAGGTGGCTGTCTATAAGCCAGGAAGTTGGCTCTCACCAGACACTGAATTTGCCAGCACTTTGATCATGAACATTTACCTTCCAGAACTGTGAGAAAACACATTTCTGTTGTTAAAGCCTTGCCCCTCCTCCCGTGCCTGTACTGTTTTGTTATGGCAGCCTTGGCACACTGATATATCTCCCTGACATTGAAGAAAGTAACTTAATTTAGGAATGTTGTAACTAAATTAAGCACAACCTTTTAGTTCGTTTTTAAAGAAATTCCGATCAAACTCAAGTTATTTAACTTTGTCCCCAGTGACCAACACTTCACCCTGATATTGCCATACTCTGACTTTACTAATAATGACATCAATAACTATAGCTGATGCTTAGTTGAACTCTTACTATGTGCCAGGCACACTTTTAAGTCTGTTATGTTCACTAATATTTTGAAGTAGGTACTACTATTATTCCCTTTTTATGGTTGAGAAACTTGAAGAATAGTGATCAGATAAGTTATCCCAAGTCATAAACCCAATGAGTAAAAAAGCTGGAATTTGAACTTTTGGTTTAATCTATGCTGTTAAAAGTGGAGTCCATAGACAAGCCAGCATCACCTGGGAGCTTGTTAGAAACAGACTGTCAAGCCCCACCCAGACCTACTGAACAGGAACCTGCATTTTAACAAGGTGCACATTACCTTCCAGGAAAGCACCATTCTAAGTCATGATCCCTGTTGGGTCTTTGTGTTTTTCCACCTAACAGGAAGGGCATTGGGCTCTGCAGTCACTGTGCTCAAGAAATACCATGATTTGGTGATGGAGGCTTGCTTGCCCTGACCACCCCACCTTGCGTTTGTGCTCCTGGACAAGATGTTCCACTGGGGTTTTCCCCCCACTTTCTAGGTGGAAAAAAAAAAGCATATCTAAGAGGCACCCTTAGTTACATTGGAGTAACACGCATTTGTGATAAAATACCCAATCATTCTCTCTCATTTCTACTTTTATGACTTCCTAGAAAGTCATTGATTGGCTCTGATCGGAGACTTTGGTGAGAGAAAATGCCAAAGTCTAAATTATAGACTGTCCCCTAGAAAAGGTTAGACCACAGGAGGCATAAAAAGGTCTAGTTTATATACTGAGTTCCCTAGAGAACTGGGTGTGTCCCTGAAATTTCAACAATTTGAGGGAAGCATTGTTTGACGGGGTCAGAGACATTAAGGAACTTGCTCAGAGTCACACAGCAGAGAAGCACGGAAAATGGAATTTGAATCCAAGACTGGATCAAAGGGCAAGGCTTCAGTGACTGAGGATTTTACCCCTGCTCTGCCTCTTCCTACTTGTGCAAGGTTAGTCACTGCATCTATTTCATTATCCATGGGATGAAAAAGAAAAATCCCTACCTCTTAAGGATGACAGTGTGGCTAAAGGGACTGCATACATTTTACCATTGTCTATAAATGTTAGGGAGTGAGCCTATTTTACCTAGAACCAAATGTGTGAGAACATTGTTGAATAAAATCCTCAACTGACTGAAACCAAGCTGACCAGTTTCCTTAATTAGCAGGAATGTGCTTCTAATTTGCAGAGAAGGAGGAAAATCACAAGAAAATAAGCTGACATCCAGCACTTACTATGAAACCAAAAGTCTGAGAAAAGATACCCTGGAGCAATAGTAATTCAATTGCCTCCAAAGTACCCTTTTTATTTCTTCCTGACCTTGATAATGCGAATGATCATCAACAATCCACAGGGCCCAAATGTTAAAAAATGTGTGTGTTGGTATGCGAGTTTCTGGGAGTGGTTATTGGCATCCAACTAAGATCATTGTTACAGGGTGCAGTTTTTTGGGGGAGGCTGGAGCACCGTAAAATATGGGGCCCTAGGAAAGGGCCAAAATACCTGCAAGGTACAGTAGCAGATTCTAATGTCTGCTTACCAGGTGCCACACACTGCTCTGAGTGCTTCCATATGTAAATTCACCTAATCCTCAGAACAATTCTAGGATTTAGGTACTCTTCTTACACCCATTTACAGATAACAAACGGAGGCACGGAGAAGTTAGATGACTTGCCTAAGACCATACAGCTAGAAAGTGCTACAGCGAGGATCTATCCATTTCGCATTTTTCAATTTTATTCAGCATATCCTCTGACTTGGTGATAAACCTTAGGGGAGAACTAATACTCATTTAATATCTACTTGTATCCCAGGTACTTCCTACTACCTACTAACACCCCCGTATTTCCTAATCGTTCTCCCTATTGACTGCTGATTTAGAACAACAGACAAAGATAACCCTTTTACTCCCATCCCCATTTGGGGAATTGTTTTGATGTTCAGAGATTCATTGTATTTCCCAGGGTCACACACACACACAAGGGGACAAAGAATTTGATGTCAGGTCTTTATGACTTTATTCCACTCCGTTCTGAGTGGAATATCTGAATATGAAACCAAATATTCTAGTTAAATATGAAACAGAAAGAATATTTACCCCAGTCTTGAGGTACCAATTGTGACTTTTGAATTACACACTTCATGTTGGTTTTAGGTGTCTGAGAAATAGACACCAAAATGGAGTCAGATGTGTTAAGAGGCATATTAAGGGAAATGCCTGTGGGGCACAAAGGGGAAAAGGAGCAGGAACAGCAAGGAGACCCTTCAGAATGTGATATAGGGCTGACGTCTGTGAAAAGAGACGGAAATAAGGATTACTTAGTAGAATCGACCTCAAACTGAAGAGCAGTTCTGAGAGTCTTGGCCAGGCCAATGGAAAGAAATTAAGCAAAAACTGAGCAGCAGAGGAGTCGTGTGTAGAGCAGGATTTGCCCAGGTCAGTAGCCCATTGCAGGCTTTGGTGTGAAGACTACAGCGGACTCGGAGGGGCAACAGAAGGACCCTGCCAACCACTTGCATTTCTCGCAGTAGTTCCTCCTGCAGGGAGAGCTCAGTGGCACCCCCAGTGGTCTCTCTGGCTATTTGCACAGGTGCGCACGAGGAGACAACGCATGGGGATTCACTGGGATACTTACAGTGACCGTGGATGTGACTTTCTTTCATCTAAGATTCGTGTTGAAACAGGTACAAGGACACAGATTTAGAAGAGCGAGGCAAGGGAGAGTTGCAGCCTGGTTTCTTTGGATTTCCCTTTGATGGATCCCATGTTACCTGAAAACACATCCGGGAGGGAGAGGGTAACAAAAGACAGAAAACAATCCTGTTTACACTGAAGCAGGCTGACTTGCAGAAGCAGCAGCTGGACCAGCTCTGTCTACACAGGGCTGGGGCACAGAGAGGAGCCCCGGAACCACAGCCCGGAACTCTATCTGTCATCCTTGCACTGCTCTGTCATCTGCTGGTGGTCAGTGATGTTCTCTCTGTGCGTGCGGGTTCCCCAGGCTGCACCAGGAGAGACAGCGGAAGGGACCTTGGTCATGCACTTTGAGGGGTAAACAGTGCCCTTCTGGAAACCTCCAAGGCAGAAGAGGCAGAGAGGGACACAGGGAAACCCAGGAACATGGGGCCACTCATATAACTCTTCCTTTTTATTCATTCATTCAGAAAAATGTCTTTTTGATTCACTGTATGTTCTAATTAGTGTGTGAGGCTCTGAAGATACAACCATAAGCAAGAAGTATTCCCTAGGAACTCAGTGTAATCAGGAGAGATTTGGGGTCTTCTACAAAGCATGGCAGGTTTCCATGACTTACTTTAACCAGGGAGTCTATTCTTACTGAGTTCTTCCTTGAGGACAGGCAGGGCCGTGAAGGAGAGGAACAGGTTTGTCAGAGCTACTTTATTTCCCTACAGTGTGTGTGAAAAATGACAGAGAAGCGGCCTCCAAACATCTCAACTCAGAATATATCCTTCTGCTTCAGAAAGAAAAGACAAAAACAAAAACAAAAACAAAAAAACACACAATCAAAATGATCCAGACAAGGGAAATTTAATTCTAGGATCCCTGATGGAGGTCCAGAATTGTCATTCTCTCTCTAGTTTGTTTCTTTTCTAACTAATTGTAAAACTGCCTTTGAGCTGTAAAAAGAAGGCCTAGAATTGTATCCCAGGGTCTTGTATCAGGTTATCTTCATGTTAAGTGTTAGGCACCTTGTAAACAATTTCAATATGTAAGGAGTTATTTTATAATGAATAGGCTTGGCAAAGCGCCTCACTCCCGTCACACCCCTCCCAGTGTCCTGGATATTGAGGGCTAGACCCAGCCAGATGGCGGGGGGAGGCATTCTCAACAGAAGGGGACTTCTATAACAAAATCAGAAAGAACAGCATGTTCATGGAAGCATAAGACAAGAATTAGCGGAGTGAAAAATGAGGTTCAAAGATAGCCAGATAAAAAGGGGCCAGAGCGTTCTATGCTTTCCAAGAGGTTGTCTTTATCCCACAAACTTTGAAAGCCACTGACAGCCTCCCAGCTACCCCAAGAGTAAATCAGCAAATCTGTGTTTTGGAGACATCTCTTCAGTGGCAACGAGGACAGATTTGTAAGAGGCGAGTTGGGAAGTGAGGAAATGAGTTAAGAAGTTACTGCAGATAATGGAGGCCTGAAGTGGCTTTTTGGCAATGAGAGTGGAGAGTCCTTAGGAAGATAGCCAGAGAGTCAAAATGAAAGGGAGTTAAGGAAAGGGGATTATTTGAGGACAAAGTCCACATCTCTTAAAGTCTCTGGGAAAGCTTCCTATACCAAGACAACATTTAGGTTTGTATGTCTTACAATGCTAGGACAAATTAAAATAACTGACATTTATTAGATACTCCGTATGAGTCAAACAGTATCCTCACATGTACTACATGAACTTAGATATTAGTAAATGTAATTACAATTATGATGAAGATATAAAAAGAGGCAGAAAGTAGAACAAGTACTTATAGCAAAGATATTTAATTTCAGGAAACTTTATAGGGAATTATGGTAGTCATCTTTAGTTAATTTACTCAGTTCCCATAATAATTTATTGGGCTCCCATTACTAGCAGAATCTCCTGTGTACAAGGAAAAGACTCCCCAAAATTAAGCAATACACCCTTCCACTTATCAAGTCTCCCACATTCAGGTTGGGATGTTAAGTCATACCAAGAATATTCTTAGTATTTTACGTTTGGTGTCAAGTGACCACTGGTATTTCCATGTAGTGAAGAGAGCAAACGAAATAGTCAGGAGGGTCCAATTTATCACAACCAGAATCAGCCGACCCTGAGAGGAGCTTGGAGGAAGGCTGGTAGGTACCACGGATTGACTCAGGAGCTCTGTTTCCAAGCACACCACTGTGTGTATTTCTTAAGCATCTGCTGTATGCCTGAGACTGCATGAAGAGCTTTATATGATCCCACAATAAACCTTTAAAGTAAAGAATAAATGTTCCATCTTTACAGGTGAAGAAACTAAGGCAGAGAGATGAAGTGACTTTACCAATATCACACTGGGAGTTCATGAAGGCTAGAGGTCACATCACTGTCTGCTTCCAAACTCTATGCACTTTCTACTACACCATATTAGCTCTGTCAGCGTTCAGAATAGAAACAGTGAATATGGATCGAACATCCTCAATGTGCCAGGCCCCGTGAGGGTTTCTGGGATTCTGTAGGTAAGTAAAGCCCACACCTGCCCTTGAGTGGCAAACAGATAAAAAGAGCAATGGGCATAAGCAGAATTTCAGTGCAAGGAAGTCAGCAGAATGTAGAATGATGAAGAGAATACTTTGGAAACATGAACTTAAGCTGGGGCCCAAGGAAGACTTTCTGGAGAGAGTGATGCCTTTGCTTGAGGAGAATCAGTGAGATTTGGTGAGAAAAGGAAGGTGGGTGAGGCAGGAAGCCGGAAGTAAGTGACAAGAAATGAGATGAAACTTGAGAGAGAGCCTAAGGCCGGCCCATGGAGAGGCCAGGTGAGCTTTCACGGGCATGAGGAGCCTGGAATATTTTGTTAACTTGACCTTTATCTCCGGCACAATGGGCAGCCCTTGATGGGTTTTGAAAGGGTCCAGAATACACCACTGAGGCATAAAAATTATTTTAAGCAGGAAGCATTTGAGTTCCTGAAATCACTTATCATCCTAAAAGGAGAGCCTCTCTAAAGATCTCAATCTCACATATCACCTTCCCCAGAGCAACCAGGGAATTCTGAATGTTATCACTGGAGATGAGAAGCCTCCACACCACCCTTAAATAGGCACTGTCCAAAACTGTTTCCCATCTATTCTCTTAAAGGCCCATTTATCTTTTCAAAAGTTATTTGCATTCCCATAAGTGCCCTTTCTCCCAATCCTTTTACTAAGAAGTTACTTGTTTTCCTTTAAATGCCTTCCCACCCTCCCCTATTAGGATATTGTATAAGCCCCAAATTCTAACCACCCCTCCAAGTCACACTTCTCTGTGAACTCCTGTGTGCGTGAGATTAAATCTTTCTTTTGCTACTCCTTTTTCAGTTTAATTTGCAGACCCCAAAAGCTAAGCCTAAGAGGGTAGATGAGAAGTTTTCCCTCCCTGACAGTTTCAAGCCAGATTTCCATGCTAGAGAGGTCATTTTGGTTGCATTTGGAGTAGCAGCTTTCAGGAACAGAGTGGGTGGAGTCCATGTGACAAGAATGAAGACAGGAAAACTGGCTGTCAACTGTCATAGGCAGCACTTACCCTCCTGCATCCACTCACTCTCATTTGGGTAGGTAGACCTATCCCAGTTCCGTTCTGAAGAACCACCTCGTCTTCCACTCCCAGTCTAGTGGGGAGTTGCTTTCAGTTGGAGTAGATTTCACATCCAGCTTTAATGGTGGGCATGCGATACAGGCCTGGCCAGTGAGAATAATACATCTCTTGACCCCAGTGATTGTTTCACAGGTGGACATAGAAACCACTTAACATCTATGAGGTGCATGAGACTTCTACCAAGCCAGGTGAGTGAGGTGGGTGCCCTTCTTCTTTTTCTACTGGGCTTGAGTCTAGGAGCATAGAGGCTTGGTTTTGTAGGCAGCCTTCTTATCACCATGCAGAGTCTGAAAATGAGAACAATACAGCTGACAGCAGGTCCAAGAGAGATGTGTGCCAATGTTCAGCACCTGGATCAGATCATGCCTGAGAACGATTCAGGACATTTATTCAGCTAATACAGTTCACATTTTGCTTAAACTCAAGTTAAAGTTGGAATTTCTGCCATTTGGGAAAAAAAATAAGAAAAATATGCATGTCTGCAGAAGCCATTTGCAATACTCTGGGTCAGAGGAAATCATGAAATTTTGAATCAAATCGAAAAATTTCTTGCCAAAAAGAATTGTACGTATCTTGCCATATCACCTCTCTGCACCTCAGTTTCCTTATTTGTAAAATGGATTTGTTTCTGTCGCTTTTCAGGTGTCTCTCTGTCTAACACTGTGAGCTGTGCTGAGTTTCATGCTAATGCATTGCGTTTGTTGCAGTCACGGTTAGGCTAAAGATGTATCCTCACCACCCGGTTGCACTTCCCTACAGTTTCCTGGTTCGTCCATGAGCAGGGAACTTTAAATTTAACGGAGATCTGGTAGAGAGATTCATAGCTAAAGAAACAGTTTAAATGGCTCCCCAATTATCCTCTTTTCTGCAGAAGCTCGTGAGAAACCTGAGTTGGCTGTATACACATCCTCTACTCTTCATGGTAAGGAAGATTATTCCATGAAAAATTCACTAGTGCTTTGGGTCTCAAGTGCTCAGTTCCCCTGCCCCAGAGGGTTCATAACTCCCCCTGAAAAGACAATGAATTTAATCTGCAGGGCAGAATTCATCTGAATACTCAGTCTTGCTGAGACAGGAGGTAAGACACGTGTTTGCTTCCCTGTGACATTCTGCAGAGCAGTACCTCTTTCCCTTTGTTTACATCCAGAAGATCGTGGAAAGGTTGTCAACAGATGGTGCAAAATGTGGATTCATTTGAATTATATGGCAACGTCCACAGAGCGGAATTGAAAGTCTTGCACTTGTGTTTTCATGCAGAGCAATAATTTGGTGGGTTATGGCTCTAGTGCACTTGGAAGCAAGAAGAGTTCTCTCCTTTATGATACAGGCTTGATGGAAACCCACCCCATACTGGCTAAATGAAGTCGTGCCTCATACTTTTCAGACAACACATTCCATTTGATTCAATCCCTCAAGTGTTATTGAGCTCTGTGATAGATGCTGGAAGTATAAACATAAAAAAAGACACGATTCCTGTCCTCACAGAGCTCAAACTTTGATAGCGGAGGGAGGCAAGTAAACAAATTTAGAGGCCAGCACAGTAAGGGCAAAGGAATGGCCTGAGAAAGAGGGGGGATTGTGCACAGAGGAGGGAATGACGGACTGTGCAGCAGGAGAAACTGGAAGGAGCAATTACCTGGAATGGATTTCGAAAAAGGAAGTAGAATGAGTGGATATGGCGTGGCTGTTACTGCACTGCGGGGAGAGCAAGCAGCAGGCCAAGATACAGCCTCAGGAAGCCGTTGGGCGTGGCGCGGATGGTTTACCATGGCTGTGCGGTGAGTGCCCAGAGAGAGAGGCCACAACGGGGAGGGTTCTGGGAGATCACGTTGGGCTGGAGGAGCAGGGGGAGGGGCCCCTGAGGTGATAGGCCAGATAAAGAGCAGAACAGTTGTAGTAGTAATGGAAATGGGGGACTGGGGACAGTCTAGGGGGCAGGACAGGAAGGACAGGGTGACTGATTGGTCTGTGGAGGGTGGTTGGGGGAGTTAAGACTGCCTCAGGTAATGGAGAGCTTGCACAGCCACACATGCACTGTTTTTCTTGGGCAGCAAACTTAGCCTGGAGCTTCTTTCCCTGCAGACCTGGCGATAGTGTCAGGAACTAAGTTTCATGTAGGTGAAGTATTCAGAACCTCTCTTAACGTCACACCTAAGACAAATTTTCCAATCTTGTTAATCTAGGTGAGGCTTTCATTTCCACCTGCCCCACCCCAGCATCTGGGTTTCATTTTGTTTGGAACTTGGGTGAGAAAGAGGAGTGCAATTCATCAGCCCCTTCAAACACCAAAACGTGAGTTCAGTTGGCTTTTTCAACCACACTCAGCTTTGTCCTCATTCATTTGTTTGAAGTATGAATATGTGTAGGGTCAGTGGCAGAATTTCCAGAATCTCTCACCTGGCCTTAGTTCATTTACGTGTCAGCAGGTGTTTACCACTGCAGCCTCCAGGGATCCAGGCAAGTGGTGGAGAGGAAATGGCCCTTCTCTCCTCCCCTCAGTTACGGTGTCTGCCCGTCACCAAGGACCGATCCGCAGAGTTCCTCCTGGAAGGGGTGGGGAGGGGAGGGAGCATGCTCTGTGGCTGCAGAGACACAGGGCACCACGTGGGCTTGGCTGCCGGGGACCCGTGGCCAGAGGGGATGGAGAAGCCGGGCCTCGCTGTGAACAACAAAAAGGTCTCTCGCAGCCTGCCCTTCCCCTTGCCTTACTTCAGCTTCATTGGATTATTTCCTCTTGGAAGGGGACCCCTTTTCCCCCAAGAGCTACAATACGTTATTCACACAAAGAAGGTGCTATGCAGTGCGCCGTGTCTCCCGGCCACCAGGCTTCCTCCCGCGCTCCCATTTCTGTGCCAGTTCTTTCTCCAGCCTCTGACTGGGCAGAGACTGAAGCTTCCTGCAGTGCCACTGACTCTGTGGACCCTCCTCTGATGAGCCATTTTGCTGGCGTTTCCCACCTCACAGCCAACCATACCCTGGATATCTGCTCTGAGGGCTTCTAAGGGACCTTTTCTCAATTTTACACAGCTAATAAGGTTTGACCATCTAGTGGGTGTCACAGTAAAAATTCCAGTTTATTCTGTTATTGTCTAGAAAAGTTAAAATTACTTTCCAACTGGGTGAAATTACTTCCTGTGGTTTTGTAGAAGGACCTAGTAATTATGCCTTGAAACTGATGATAAACCTACTAGGCTTAATAATCAGCCAATACTTCTTAAAACAATGAGTTTTTAAAACAGCTCTCCAATGGTGCCTAAATATTGTAGAGCTAGACTATTCTGGCAAAACCCAAAGATCCCTGCCAACAGAATTTTGTCTATTTAGGCTTCTTTGGCTATATTTTACTTTATGTCCCTAAGTCATAAAACTTGGAAATTTTATTATTGAAAGTTTATTTTTCCCAGTGCCCACAGGGTAGGGGATTAAGTGAGTACTTATGGAGTTTCTAAAACATACCTATTCTTCATTTGAACTATGTTATCTTATTCAATTCCCCATAGCTCTTTTAAGCTAATACAACCAAGGCCCTGAGAGGTTAGGTGAGTCCCCTGATATAACACAGGTAAAAAGTCATGAAGTGGCAACTTGAAACCAGGGCCTCAAAATTCATGTTCTCTTTTTTGAGTAATAAAATACGGATCCTAGTGAAATGTTTTTCTAGTTTAAAATCTGAAATGTGAAGCAATTTAGTAATGAGTGTGAATTCCTATAATGCCCCCATTGTTACCTTTGTGCTTTCTGAAATTAAGTGTGGACAAATTAATAGACAGCTCTTTTATAGAAGAAATACATACACTGAAGAAATGTAAAACAAATCAAATCACATTCAGTACTAAGTATGGGGATAAAAATGTCCATTTCATAGCTATGAAAATGACACCCTTTTAGACAATTCAGGAAAAGTACTTCTCTTGTATCCAAAAACAGGAATAATTCTATTATAATGAATCAGTTTATGGAGCTTGAGGTACACCAGGGAAATGTGCATATTTTATGTGGGTCTGCTCAGGGAAAGAGAATTTAATCATTGCATTTAGGCCAATAATGATTATGAAATTCTGTAGCATTGTTCTGTTTCAATAATAATGATGGTTCCCTTGAACATATAAGCTGCTGTTCATTTAACAAAGTGCTCTCAGTAATGTAAGTCCGTTTGATTTATTTGATGCTCACAACAGGGCTAATAGGAATTAACATCCCGATTTTAGCAATAGTGAAACCAAGGTCAAGTGCTATGTCTGGACCACATGGTGGGCTAAGTGGTGGAAGTGGAGATGGGGCCAGGATTTTAATTCCCAGGCTTTCTCATGATCACATGCTGCTTCCAGAAAATTAGTTCTCCACTTTTTGGATTCTTTAAAGAGCATTTGGACTCTTAGATTATTTTAGAATCCTGGAATGCTGGGGGTTTCTGAAGGTGCCTGATAAATAGCACCTTGCTTTCCAACTCAGGTTCTAGATAAATTAATAGGAAAAAACCAAAACAACCTTGCTGATAGAGTACAAACCTCTCCCTTTCATTACTACAAAGGCCGAGCTGGAGTACATAGCTTGGAGTGAGGGCCTGCGATCCACACTCTAGTATTAAGCTTATTCCCCATAGGGTGGCAGGCAGCTCTGCATGGGGCAGACAGCCCCAGGCTGCCCCTGGAGGAGGAGCAGGGGGACACAGTGTCAGACCCCAGGCTCGCAAGGAGGAAAAGGAAGGGTCTGGGCTGATCCTGTCTGGTTTATGCTTCCCAAATTTAACAAATCCTCTGTCTCCTTTGGGAATGAATGAGTAAAACAATGAGGTGCATTACAGTCAGTGGACATTCAAGTCTGTAGAAGAAACATCAGGCATTGGAGGGAAGATATAAAATCTGACATTCCTGTGTGTTATTCATTCACTCATTCATTGGTTCATCCCATGTATTTATTGCTTTCTCTGTGCCAGGCACCATTGACACAGGTGAACAATTCTGTGACAGTCCTTGTCTTCATGGAGATTAATTTCCAGTCAATTAGGGTGACTATTATCAAAAGAACAAAAGATAACAAAGGTTAGTCGGGATGTACAGAAATTATAACCCCGTACACTATTGATGGGAATGTAAAAGAGCATAGCCACCATGGAAACCAGTAGAGAGGTTCCTCCAAAAATGAAAAATAGGATTACCATGTGATCCAGCAATCCCCCTACAGGTTATATGTCCAAAGAAGATGAAATCAGGATCTCAAAGAGACATCTGCACACCCTTCTTCATAGTAACATTATTCACAATGGCCATAATGTGGAAACAACCTAAACAGACATTAATGATAATTAGATAAAGAAAAGTGGTACATACATACAATGGAATATTATTCTAAAAGAAGAGGAAATCCTACCATATTGAAACAACATGATGAACCTGGAGCACACAAAACAATCCAGTCACAGAACAAATATCACATGATCCCCATTACATGAAGTATCTTAAGTAGTTAAAACTACAGAAGCAGAAAGTATATTGGTGGTTACCAGGGGTTGGGAGGAAGGGAAAATGGAGTTGTTCTGTATGTACAAAGTTTTAGTTTTGCAAGATGAGTAAGTTCTAGAGATCTGTGGAACATAGTGCCTGTAATTAACAATACTGTGCCATGCACTGAAAAATCTGTTAAGAGAGTAGATTTCAAGTTAAATGTTTTTACCACACCAAAAAAAGGAGGTAGGAGGAAACTTTTGGAGGTGGTGGACAGGGTGCTGGTTTCATGGTTATATGCATATGTTCATACCCATCAAATTGAATACATTAAATATGGACAGTTTTTTCTATATCCATTACACCTCAATAAAGCTGTTAAAATTATATAAACAATACAAACAAGTAAACAGCCAACCAGATGATCTCTCCAAATAATAAAGGCAACAAAGTAAATGATGCAGGGTATTGTGGTCTAGTGACTGGGAAGGTGTCTGCCTTATCATCCTTTCTTGTCCCTCAATGTCAGGGGCACAGAGCAGCAGAACTGGCCCACGTGGCTGCATGCCCTTGTTGCAATCACTTAGTTTCTCCCAGCCTTGATTTTGCCTGGTCTTGGCCACCTCTGTCCTCAAACTCCTAAATTAGGTTCATCTGGGTTCCCAGATTGATAGACATACAGATTCCCAGCACCCTTGTCCTATGTCATCCCCACCAGAGTGTCTGAGAGCATGGTCTTCAGAATCTGCATTCTTGCTAAGCCCACTGCTAACACAGGTGATTCTTGGATTGCATGTGGTACAAAGTTGCTCCAGGGATATAAGTGGCTCCAGCCCCAAATGGGCATCAAGCCACATTAACTAAAAGTCTCACTTTTTCATGATTCAGATTTTTGTGAAATCCTGACTCTATACCTGTGTAGCCTTAAGCATGTTGCTCAAGTTTTCTTTTCCTTTATTTTCACATCTGTAAAATGGGAAGACTGGTTAATCTATTAAAAGAGATGTTATGCACGAACGGGCATAATGGAGTGACTAGAGTAGCAGGTGCCTATAAATCTCCAACAAGTAAAAATAATGAATGAATATATCTACGGCATGTTTTCCAAACCTAGTTCAATTTCATTCCCTGTTCCATTTAGGGGAGATTTCTTTTTTTCCATAATTGAGCATCTTCTTTAGTAATAGCCAAATACCCCCAAACCTCAAAGACCAAGGGCTCTTTTCTTTTTTAATTTTTAATTAACTATCAATTAATCCTCCCAAGCCAGAGTTCTCATTATGACATTACATTCATCACCAGCTCTGTTATCTGTTTAGAGACTTCTCTTCCACCTGTACTACCAAGCAGTCAGTCTACAATCTCTCACCTGGTCAGTGTTGACATTGTTTTAGGGGAATAGTGCACATGGTGAATCTATGCCCATTTTCATGATTTACATGCTACAGTTTGAAAACTTGTATGTTCACTGCAGTACTCTACACCCCATGAGGCACAACGCTCAGCACACATTTGTTACTTGGCTCAAAAACATAAGAGTAGCTCTCGTGACCCATGCCTGTTCCCAGGGGCATCTGTCTTCACTGTGTTGAAACTTATGCCTGCTAAGGTGTTTGATCTGTGAGCTAATGCAGAGCAGAAAGTATTTGCTTAGTCTGTTATGAAAATGTTGGAAAGTGAAAAAAAAATCTTGGCTGCTGCCACAAAAAATAAAAAGATTAAGAAATGCTTCAGAAAAGCACAGAGAAAGAGGAGCTAAAATACCTGTGTTATTAGAGTTACAGAAAAGGATTTTAGGAGAGAATTTTAGAAGGTGAAACAATATAGTCCCTTTAGTAAGAATGTTTCCTCATCTAGATTATGATATTTTTACTTATTAACTGTGCCTTTTGTGCTTCACCTTTACCATTTATTATTTACTATCTATTTATTATGGGATGTGGGCCTTAGAGTGGTTCAGGGAGTAGATTCTCAGGAGAGAATCTGGGTCAATTATAGGACAACCTTGGACAAGCTACTTAGCCTGTATCAATGTCAATTCCTCCAGCTATAAAATGGGAACAAATCAAATGTTGCACAGGTTTGGTGTTTAAAGGCGGAGATGCCGGGCACTTGGCAGGGTGGCATGTTTTGAGTGAACACTCAGTGTGTGTTCACCACATCATAATCACCAGCTCTTCAAGTCTATAATGCTGGGCTATACCCACTACTCAGAACCTCTTTGAGAAAGTAGGCAGTGACCTATCTCTTGCCCCAAATAATGCAAGATTTGATGCTCAGTTCTTGAGGTGTCTGATTACATGTCATGTATCAGAAAGACCTTTCTCGAATGCTGCATCTAAAGAGCACCTTCCACTTCCTCTGGCCATTCTTTGCCCCTTACCTTCATTAATTTTTCTCCATGGCACCTATCACTACTGGTCACCTTCTGGATTTATTCGGTTTTCATCTGTGCCCCCTTTTCTTACCCACTCATAGAATTGTGTCATGAGGGTAGGACTCTGTTTTGCTCACTGGCCTATTGAAGGGCCAATATTATGTGTTTTTTAATGAGTTGTCAACCCAGGTGAATAAAAGCTCAAATAGAAGTGATGCAAATCATGGCTTGTTTTTAATCTGGTCACCCTCTGACTCAAGAGTGAATCATGGCTTCCTGTTGCTGGTACGCTCTGCCTACCTTTTTTTTAAAGGATTCCATGACTCACGTCTCTGAACCTATCCATCCTTTTTCCTGGACCTTCTCAGTTATATGTTTTCTCTAGGGTGACCCCGTAATTTATCACCCAAATGTGGCATATATTTAAGAATGAAATGGGGAGCCACTAAAACTGGAGAGCTATTAAAATGACAAAGAACAAATGGGAAGTTCTAAAAGCTATTTTCAAAAATACTGTTGGGTCAACACATATCACTGGGGACGTCTGTTCACCCATATTTATTTGCTCCAGTCTGAACAATGTCTTCAGTGAACTACACAAACATCATAAATGTCATACCCAGGCCCCACTGGTAACTTCTCTTAGGCTAAGTTTCCTCCTTTCCTCACTAGGTGTCGATTTTCCACTCCATAGTTTTAGATATTCAAACTGTGACAATTTGACCTGAAAATAAGAATTTCCCTGATTACTCGTTCTTTCTCAGTGGGATTCTCCCATTTAGGACTGGGGGTGAGGGTAGCTTAGGGGAGGAAAGTGTCTTTTTTTCCTGGGCTTCATTCCAGGGTATTGATTTTTATCTCATTTTTTTCTCACTTTGAAAAATAGTTTTCTAATTCCCATGTCAGGATTCAGTCACTCACATTAACACAGTTCATCAGTGGCCGGACTGGGGTTCAAATTATGGACTGTCTAACTCCAAAGTCAAGTATCTTTCCAATATTGCCTCTTCTGCAATGAAGTGTTTCTGAGTCACTTTTTATTTTACCATGTTTTGTCTATACAACTAGATGGTAAATATTTGAAGCAAACCATTAAAACATTTTTGTCAACAACATTTATCCTAATGGTGAATAGGCAGTATGCAGATATAGAATTTACATTACTGTGAATTTAAGTATAAGTTAAAACATAATTATATCAATTTTTGCAGTTCATTGAGATTAGAAGCAGGATTTAAAATAAACAAATATGGTGATTATTTCCATAATGTAATCCCTTGGGAATAGGATCATTTCTCATATGTAAAATGCCTTTATTTTTACTACCTTATTTATTTCTCCCAATTATGAAGGTACTATTACCCCAATTTGACAGATAAAGAAACTGAGTCTGGTGAGGTTAACCAATATAATAATAAGATACTATAAAATAATGGAACACAGATAAATTTTCACCAGAAATACTATTTGTTAAGTATTGCTTTGGATGCTGCTAGTCTCTAAAAGCTCTAAATGTAGAATCATGCAAAATGGCATTTTTGAGGAAAAATGTCAACTTCTATAAAAACAGTGTTTAAAGTTTAGTTGTGGCTTATATATAACCTAGAACTTTCCATCAGTTTTCTTTAAAAGAAATTAGTTTTTATTTTAATAAGCTAGTTTCTACTATAAAGTAAGTACAAGCAGATTTTGTTTATGAAGCACTTGTAATAAATGCAGTAGTAATCATTTGTTGCTTTTGAAACAATACATTTTTAGAAAATAAAAATAAATTTTCACATAGTCCTAAAGCTTAGATATCCTATAGAATGATATATTTCATCAAAATTTTAGCTTAGAATATCAATAAAATACAGAAATGCCATGAAATTATAAGCAATGAACAACAGCATTTACTAATGGGCACTGATGTCTGCCCATTTTGGAGAATGGACATAAAGTGTCAATAAAAGAAAAATAGAGAAAATATGAACATAAATAAATGTGAAAGGATTTATATTTCTAGTTCCACATGTAAGGAGCTTGGACGTAGCCACTCTGTCCTCATAAGTAAAAAGCTGAACACACTGAAAAATCAGTAACTCTTTTAAGATCCCTAAAAGAGGTGAAGATGGGATGAACTGCTGCACCCATGATTATAGAGTCTGCAGAGCTATAGAGAGAATAAGATCAGTGATTGCCAGGGTATGGTCAGGAAGGGGTGAATAGCCACAGCACGGAGGACTTCTGGGTATTAAAAATACTCTGTAAGATACTATAATGACAGATACATGTCATGTGTTTGTCCAAACCCATAAAATGTGTACACCACCAAGGGTGAACCCTAATGTAAGCTCCACACTGTTAATTAAGATGTGTCAATGTAAGTTCATCAGTTGTAAAACGTGTACCACTGTGGTGGGGAATGCTGATATTGGGGGGGACTATGCATATGTAGGGGTAGGGGGGTAGATGAGCAATCTCTGTACCTTCCTCTTAATTTGGTTCTGAACCTAAATTGATGTAAAATATAATGTCTTTTAAAAATTTTTGGAAAAGAATTAGTTTTGAGAAGAGCCAAAGGGTGACGTGACAGGGATCTAAGTTAATGACATGTCAACACCAGCCATCTGGAGTGGGTCAGAATCTGTAAGAAAGAGTGCCCTGTGCCTAGACCATGGGAGTGCTGGTAGCCAAGCGGGCACACATAGAGGAGTGACGGGACCACAGGCGTGGGAAAGTGATTACCGCGGCAGAGGCGGCCAACGTCCTTGAGTCATGGCTCTTGCTCTGTCCCCCTGCTTCCTTTTGACCTTGCCTTAGCCACAGCTAGCATCTTGCTTCCCAAACTGCGGGTGCCACCAGAAATCTGGATGCTGCTATGGCAGAATACCAGTTGCCATCCAGCTGGGGGAAATACAATCCCCAACACCTGTAAGCCTATACCTGACCGAGGAACAGTCCCTTGCGCAGGCCCTTCATATCTCCGAGGACTAATTCTATCCTCTATAGTCTCTTAATCCACAGTATCTTAAAAGTGAGGACAGTTTCTTGTCAATACTCCAAAGGCTCTGACCACTGCCACACTCCTGTCTGAGCTTACCAAATAAGAATCTCTTTCTAATTCCTACTTGGAAGAAAAAGCAAGCACCACCGACTCCAGAAACTCGGGAGGTTCCCTGAATTTAGTTCCCAAGCAGATCTTGGTCTGGGTTGGTCTGTAACCACCACCGCCTCGCCCTTGTGCATAGCTGATACTGTGTGTGTGAATGTTTGGGTTACTCTGTTGTGCTCTGTGAAGACCTTTAGGATAAGTATGGAGTCTGCTGAAAGGTAAATTTCCACCAGTTAATGTAAAAGTTAGGTTCTTGAAAAGGTAAAACCAGAACTCAGGAGACAAATCCTCCTGATGGAGAAATGGGACTTCCCTCTTTCCTCTGTATTTCAATCACTTTTTAGGGTGAATTCTCAAGGTGTGATTCTGGCTAAACATCTACGATGGTGTCCTTCCCCTGGCATAAGGCAGGGAGCAAGGAAAGGATAGTCCCTAGAGTATCCAAGAGTCAGTTGCCCTGTGAGCTAACTTCACATGCTTTTCTGGTTATTGTCTTACTATTATCTGCCGAATCATAAAGAACATTTTGCTACTTGCTAGAATATTGTCTCAGCTAAGCTTCAAAGCATACTATTAAAAGATAAAGTCAATAATGAGCATGAAAATGACCCCTTCTCTTTCTTCCTACTCTTTAATTCCAGAGACAAAATAGTCATGACAGCAGCAATCAGTAAGAAATTGCAATAGGAACTAAAGGTGAATAGGTGCCTCTCATTTGGAGAAATTTCTTTAGCACCAATCCTGAAAGATCTGGGTCTTCTCTTCCTTGAGATAGATTTAATTTTCATTTCATTTGATTTACCTGAACTTAAGTTAATAAATTACAAAAGTATTTTAAAGGACTAAAGCTTATTGATGGCTCTTTATTGTTTTGGTGAAGATCTAAAATATATGTAAGTCTTTATGGAATAATAAAGACTGATAACAATAAAAAAATTAAAAACACAAATTTTTATTTGGCTCTCCATCGTAACAATGCCACTAACAAGTTGTTCAAATAGAGCAAGAATTTATATTTGCTCATGTTGGGTTTTTTGTATGCTTATATAAGTTTTCCATAATGGAAACTATTGTTCAGATCGAATTTGGCATTCTTGATTTTGACATTAAATTAAGTCTCCACTTTGGTATTGCTTCTATACTTACTCTTTTTGAAGTCTGATCATTAACCCTTCCAACTGACAATAAGCTGACACACCAATTAATAATATACATAACATCTGCCTTCAGCTCTTTGTTTCATCCTTGTATACATTTTTAACTCTCAGAAAGTAGGATCCAGACACCATCTGAAAGCCTTTAGCAAGAATGGCTTTTAATTTGTTCACAAAGAAAATGATGTTTAGAAAAATGGAATGGCGATAGAAGTCACACTGCATACGGAACAGGGTGCTAAAAAGAGCACAGAACAGCTTGGTTTGGAAACCTCAGGCCCAGAACCTGAGATAGGAGGTAAAACACCTCGCTCTTCAGTCTCAGGAGAAAAAGAGAGTAAGCTTTCTCTTCAGACTCACAGGCAAGAAGCAGCCGGTGTTGGCCAGTGTAGCATGTCAGACACAGCGTGATGGACAGGATGGCCTCAGCAGGTTCATTTTAGTAGTTGCACATTTATTGTAAAGGGCGTTAGGAAAATATTAACAATATGTATAATTTTCACGCATGTATAGTTTAAGGGATGTTTTTGCTCAATACCAGACTAAAATTTTAAAGTGCATAGATTTAAAGTCCATTTAAAATGACTTTAAGATATGAATCATTGCTCTGTTTGTACAGAGATATGGTAAAAATAAAAATGATGGCATGTGAACGACTTGAGATTGGAGACATTGGTGTAAAGGAGTCAGGAAATTAGAACTGATTTTCAGCTCTGTTGCTGATCACCTGCTCTGACCTGGCTGCTTAGTTATCTGGACCTCAGCTTTGTTATCAATATGACATGAGGAATTTTGTTAGATGATCTTTAAACTTCCTTTATACCATTATGATATTGGTGAAAATATGAAAATCATTTTCTGTAAGAAACCTGGAATCTTTTATTCCTTGAAAAGCAATGATCTGAATGAGGTCTATATTATCATGCTCCATCCATCAGAATATTTGATTGGCTAGAAACCCCTCTTTTCCCCCAGTTAAACTTCTGACATGCTGGATATGACAGAATCTGTCATTTCACAGTTCTCATTGCCTCGAATAGATAATACTTCCAGGCTTTGACCACACTCTCAAGTGACGGCACACCATGTAATAAAATTGTTGAAAAACAATAGGAAGAGAAAACTAAAACAGTTAAAGAAAAGAAGATGTTACACACAAGGGGGACAGAATTAAGCCAAGCCAGAAAATGATGGAAGTGACTGATATTTTTTGAGTGATAAAATAAAATTGATGAAATTATCATTCTAGAACTTATATCCAGATAAAATATCCTTCCAAACTAAAGGCTAAATAAAAATATTTAAATAGAGGCTGAAAGAATTTGTCACCAGTAGACTTTTACTGCAAGAAATATGAAAGGAAGTTCTTTGAGCTGAAGGAAAATGAAATGAGATGAAAAATCAGGTCTAGCAAAGGATTGAGGAACACTGGGCGTGGCAAATATGTGGGTAAAGTAAATGGAGAAGGGATTGATTGTTGCTTATTTAGAAAAATTTGGTATTCAACATTCATTTTGAGGGATGAATAACTTCGGATGTGGCTGTTTTTCAGTGAAGAAATTGTGTCTGAAGTTCACAGCCTACTGGTTGTCATCTAATTGGGGGTATTACGTATTTGCAATATTCCCTGTGAATTCACTTTTGCATAATTACAGCCATTAGAAATAATCTGATGAGTATGGGGAAGAAGAAGATGGAGACTTGGCAGTGTATCAAGTTGTTGATCTCTTTACTTTATTCTCATGTAATTTTCCCTGCAAATTAGGTAGGCCTCATAACCCCATGACAGAGATAAGGAACTGGGCCCTGATAAGTTAAGCAATGTGACCAAGGTATATGGTTAATTTGCTTCTCATTTGGTTCTCAAGTCCCAGATCAGTATAACTCTAGCCTCTTCATTGGTTTGATGGAGACATTGTGTTTTATGGTGTTTTGAAAGTCCATGCCAGGAAAGGTGCTCAAAGAGTAAATAGCACCTCTTAACTGAGTGGTCACTATACTCCTCTGGTTCTCAGTGTTTTCATCTATCACAAGGGGAGACGGGGGCTGAGAATGGTACCTTTTCCCTTCCCATCTCTGTGACCTTTCATTCTAAGTCCAAAGCACTTCTCAGTGTACCCCATTCACCCAGTGCTGGCACCGGCATCCTGGTGTACCTGTATCATTCTACCTAAACATCTCCCCATGACCAATCGCTAAGCCCCACTGATTCTATTCCCTACGTGTTTCTGAGTCCTTCATTGCTTTTTATCACTATTGCTTTTGCCCTAGCCAAGGGCATCTGCATTTCTTGTCTGAAACATTGCAATAGCTTCCTAATTAGTTTCCCTATATTCAGTCCATGCAGCAGTTTAAACCCTTTAAAAAACCAAGGTATTTCAAATATGTAGAAAAATCAGAAAATAATAGAAAATATATGCAACTAGATTCAGAATTAACAAATGTGAATTTTGCCATTTGCCTTAGGTTGCTTTGAAAGAAATTAAGTATATTTTTTATTGAAGCCCCAATTTGTATATCTCATAGTTTTCATTTCCTTCCCTCATCTCACAAAGGTACACAGTACTCTAAAGATGGTGTGCAGCCCTATGAGCTATTATTTCCAAAAATGAGACCATGAGAAGATCTACATATTGCAGAGCCTAAAGTTTTACAATCTGGGCAAGGGCGAGCTATTAAAGAAAAAAATTACTAAATTCAAAATTATGCACGTAAGTTTATGTTTATTTAGAAAATGAAACTCATAACAATTGAAAAAAGTTCAAACTGAAAAATATTCCATAAATGACAAAGTTCAGAAAAATAATATTTTGTTAACTAAAGGCTCTACTCACCTCTGTAACACTTTTTCCCTACAGTTTTGGCTGCATATTGTTTGACTGACATTTCATAAGAATGCCTTTATAATACCATTTTCTATAAAGAGAATAGAAAGGTAATTAAATTTTTTCTCCAACACAGTAGATTAAAACTTGTTTCCTTGTTTTGGATGGTTTAGAATAATTTATTTAAGTTTTACTTCATCTTGGTAATGTCTTGTAAACTTGGGGGATTGTTGTCCAATTTGGGAAAAAGTTTGATTACATTTCCTTCATACATAAGCTGTAATATTTCAGGGTAAATCAAATTTTCTTGTGCAATGACTAGTCTTAAATACCCTTTGAATTGGAGACACTGATTAATCACTACCCGCATCTTCTGGTGCTGGATACCTTAGGAAATATTCATAATCACATATGATCTCTGGCCCTCCACTTGCATGTCCTGATGACAGGTGAATTAGCACAGAGGACAGGGAGAGTGTTTCTGGAAGCCATTCCTACATGGGGATCTGTATACAAGGGAGCGACTGAGTCACACAAATACACTCCCCTAAACCCAGACTAAATGCATCTTCAAATCCACTTTCCCCTAGTAGATCTTAAAGCTTCTCATGACTATTCCAAAGACCCTGGCACCAGAGGAAATTCAACAAAGGGAAAATTGAAGTGGAAAGAGATCATAGTCTTAACTGCTTAAGGTTAAAAGATCAGAATTCTGCAAAATTTACAAAAGCATAGGACCATGAGAACAGCATGCCAGTGTTCCTCCCAGGACTTTGGAAAGGGCTTATAAGGGAGAAGCCTGAAGCTGATTATTTCCACTAGTGTCATAGCAAATGCCTGTCTGATGACCACATGTACAGTGCTGTTTGCAGAACCTACTCATCTGTCATGGTGCCTTTGAGTAAATTGGTACAAAGGTGCTCCACTAGGTGGACACATCTCCAAGAGTGATGGCTTTTTAAGTAGCAGCATCTTCATGTAAATAGCATGGTGCTGCATTCTCCAGGCCCATGAAGCTCTGAGAGGAGCGAGGCTTGGCTAGCAGGTTGCAGGCCAGATTTTTTTTCTCTGTGTGGTTCGAGGTAGAAATCTATTTATATTTGTTTTTATGTAAAAGTGACCAGTTTTCCCCAATACCGTTTATTGAATTGCTCATCTTTCATCTCTGACCTGCAGTGCTAATTCTGCCACATGCCAAATTTCCTTGTGTGAGAGGGTTCTTGATTCTAGCCCATGTATTAATTTGCTTATTCCTACAACAGGCTGAAATCTTTTAATTTCAATTTTTAAAAAATGCCTTGATATCCATTAAATAGTTCTCCTTCTTCCTTCCTTGTCTCCTTCTCCATCTGCAAAACTGCTTGGCTCTTCTCGGCTCACACATCATACGTCCACACACATCAACTCTACTGTGATTTTGTTTGAAATTTCATAGTTTATTGATGACCTTGGGGAAAAAAAATGACATCTTTTTAATAGTTTATTCTTCTATTGAAAAACGCAGTCTGGATCTCTGTTAATTTAGGTCCTTGGACCAAAATAGTAGCAGAAGAATGAAGGATTAGATTGATTAAATCAGTCTAAAATGGAGTCATTAGCCCATAAGTGGAAATATTCTGGAGGCAGAATGACTTTTAAGTAATATCTGACACTGACTCAGTTTTCTTTGCCTGGGTACAGGATGCAGCTAGGGAGAGTTTAATGTTTGTAAACACTTAACGCAAGGGCAGAGATTGTTATTATGTGTTATAATTCTAACACTCACTTGTGGTGTGAGAATGAGAGTGTAAATATACAAACGAGTACCAAGTTTTCCTTCTTTCTCCAATCCAACAAGACTTTCTCCATGTAAGAGCTACCACAATATCCTTCAGGTAACCAAGTGCCAAGGGGAAAGCTGAATTCATACAACTCTGCAGAACCACCTCAGTTCCACTAAATGCTGAATTCTGGCTAGATACAATTAGAACTTACATTAGAAATAATGTCATTCACTTCCATGATTGCATCTGTAGTCAGCAATTTCAGAAATGAGTCATTTGAAAAAAAAATCTTTCTCAGGCTTGCTGAAATCATGGCACAAAAGACTCGTGTGTATAGAAATTCTCAAGCGTTATGTCTTTGAATATCATCGCTTCCCCATTCTTTCATTGATTAAACCTAGAACTCCTTTTATATGTATTTGTATCTCCTCAATTGTTCTTCATACTGTGTATTTGTATTTTTTTCTGTAGCTTTCCTTTGTTTTTTTTTTTTGTTTTTTTTTCTGAGCTATGTTGTTCTGCATGATGTCCTGGGGTTGCTACTTGAAGGACTGTGAAGGGTCAGAGATTTTACACTCCTTACCATCATTAGATTGACACAGTTTTATATATACACTGACAAGAAAACAGAAGACCTCTAGGTCAAAGACAAAGACAGCTTTTACTCACAGAAAAGCCACAGCCAGGGTAACATGGTAGCTTAGGATCCAGAAGCCCTGACACCCATTGGGTGACATGGTGAGGGCCAGGCAACACCTTATATGCAGGGTGCATGCAGTGTAGGAGAAAAACCTTGAGTTTTGGCAACTCTGATCTCATACGGAAGCTGCTGGTAAACCTGCCCATCCTCTCCTCCAAAGAGAGATGTGGTTTTTATTATCCTGGCATAAAAGCAAACATTTCTGGGGAGGGAAATATATGTTTCTAGGTTTATTACCTTAGAATATCTCCAGGGAGAGACATCTCAAAATCTCTCCAGGAGTCACTGTCTTTATCTTTACTTACTGATAATGTAAATACATTTTCTCCAGAGGGAGGTCCTGCATCTATTTCCAGGGCTACCTGCTTGGATACACATTCCTGAAAAGATGGCCCTGGAACACATGCACTGTGAATGCATGGATGTGGAGGTATGTGATAAATTCATGGAAAATTGTCTCCCAACACAGATTATCTTCACTATATATATTCTTTCTTGAGATGTTCTAATCTTTTAACCCATGAACTAAATAAATATCTATGTAACTCTTTCAAAATTTCATTTGTTTCTTTTAAAATCTTCCTTTTCATGTCCTCTGTTCTTGAATTAAAATTATTTTTAAAAAGCTCTCTTTAAATATGACTATTTTTAAATCCTTTTTAAATTGTTCTTGCTTTGCTAATTTCCTTTTGGTTGGACTGAGTCTCTTATTTTTCCTTTTAGATTTTTTATTTCTTTCTGTGTGGTTTTCGTTTGTTTGTTTTGGTAGAAGAATCTTGTGGTCTGAGTTATGGAGATACTTCAGTGGCCTCATGCTTGCCTCTGACAATGTCCAGGGTTTCTGCAATTCTGACTCAATTATTTCACCAACTGTTTTGGTCTGGGATTTGTATTCCAAAAGTGTATTTGGACCACACATTTGTACCCACAGTTCTAGCTAAAGTTTCTGCTTTCCTCTGGTTTTTTAATGCCTGTATAGAGCTAAAATGCATTGAGCACTTATTATGTGGCACATACAGTGCTAAGTGCTTTACATATATTATCTCACTTTACCCCTGCTATAATCTTGAGATATATACATTATTAATCCCATTTTATGAATGGGAGAGTGAAGCTTGCAAAGATTAAATTATTTTCCCATAATCACAAAGCTATTAGTTGGCAGAACTAAGTTTCAAGCCCCAGGCCCCCACTCTTAATCTCTATATTGAGTGTCTTTTGAAGAGCACAAAAGGAATATATACTAAGTGAATGAATGAATGATCTAGTAAAAAATCATAAATATATAAAAGCTTCCAATATCTCTCCTCCTTACCATCTCCCAAATGCTCCCAAGGTCAGTGTCAGGATGTCCACAGCTCATCAACTCAACCATAACAACTGTGATGCTATAAAACCTGCAGGGGAGTCAGAACTGCTGCTGTCCTCCCCCAAATACTTGAAGGCATTTCACAGTCTTCCCACCTGCATGCAAAATGCTATTTAAAGATTGTGCTGAGAAGCGCCACAGAGGCCAGCGCTCTCACAGTCTGAACAGCTGCCTTCCCGCCGACATCTGCAGCCTTTATTTGTCTGGTGATGTGGCACTTTTGAAGAGATCTGGGCTTGCCGGAAGTGACAGGCGTTGAGTGATGAGAAACATGAAATAGACCCTCATTTGAGAGCCATTAACGAGTGGGTACGATGTGACAGAATGCCTGTCCAAAAAAGGTAGTCCAGTGTCCCGGCTCTACAAATGCTGGGCAGAGCCTTCATTGCTGCGAAATTTAATTCAGTCCTTGGTGGATTCATTGGTGACTGTCTTCTAAATTAGGAATCACCCAGGCTGTAGGATTCTAATTTTCCCGTTTACAGGCCAGGAAGTGAGGATGGCAGATGGGGGGGTGGTCCTTTTCCAGAGTCACAGGGGACCAGACAGGAGGCTGTTCTGGCTCGAGATGCTGTCACAATAGATAAAGGCATTGATGATAGACTAATTCCTATGCATAAAGAGCCCTCTTTAAATGTATTTTATTAGATTTTTAAAAAGTATAAGGGTAATACATGCTTGTGGTAACCTAACAAACCACTCAGATCTATCTACCTGAGATCATGCAAGTTATTTTGATTTATGTCCTTCCATACTTTTCTTTATGCCTTTAAAACTCTGAACATACCTTACAGAAAATATGAGATCTTTGAAGGCAGAATTTTTGTTGGTTTTGTTCACTATTGTATCTCGAGTTTCCCAAACAGTGCCTGATATAACTGGTATACAACAGACATGCAACAAGTAAATATTTGCTGAATATACCATTTTCATTGGTTCTAAGATGCACTTTTTTAAAAAAAGCATTTGAACATCACTGAAATTGGAATGTGTTATATGGTATCACACAACTTAAAAAGACGGTGCATTTGTTCTTTCTTAGTAGTATAAGTGAATAATGTGTCATAAGGATTATACACTGGGCTTACTGAAATAGATACAGGGTTTATTACTTTTCTTTTCCCTTTTTAAAATAGAGTCATTATATATTATTATGAGGCTTGTTATTTTGCTTAACAATATTTCACAGAGATCCTTCCATATGCATGTGTCTAGATCTCACTCAGTCTTTTCCATACAGGTATACTATTTTATGGGGAAATGTAGCAAAACTTACACATCCACTTTCCTCCTTATTCACTTTTGGGTTGTTTGTACTTTGGCTTTTCATTCTAAACAATATCGTACTATCTGTGTCTTATATCTTTATGAATTGTAGCTTTTATATCTGTAAGAAAGATTGCCCAAAGTTACTGATGATTGACAGAATCATCATTATAACTTGAAAAGATACTAACAGGTTGCTTTCCAAGTAGTTTCTAGCAATTCTTACTTTTATTAGCAACTTAGAATGTGTGGATTTCCTTACCTTCTTACCAGCATTGTCTACTATTTTCTTTTAATTGTTTAAATTTTTTTTGAAGAAGTTACAGGTTTATAACAAAATTTAGAGGAAGGTACAGAGATTCCCCATATACCCTCTGCCTCCAGATGTGCATAACCTTCCCTATTATAAACATCACTCCCTGAAATGCAACAGTTTTTACCAACCTACATTGGGTTTCTCGTTCAAAATATTTGGGTCATATTTTTTATTTACTCTGTCAATCTTTGTGTTTTAATTGCTGCATTTAAACTATTAACATTCAAAGTGTTTATTGACTGAGTTGGATTGATACCTATGATATTCAGTACTGTTTCCTACTTGTTCCTTGTTCTTGTTCCTATTTTAATTTTTCACATTTTTTTCTGGCTTTTGTGGTTTTATTTGAGCATTTTGTATGATTCTACTTTTCCTCCTTTCTTAGGATATCAGTTATAATTTCTTTTTTTTTACTTTTATTAGTGGTTGCCCTACAGTTTGCATGAATACATTGTTGCTATTATTATATTTAACATATTGTTACCTGTTAGATCAATTAAGAATAAGACAAATAGGTTTTATTTTCCTTTAACATAGTTCTTTGATGCTCTTCCTTTCTTTATATAAATCTGAGTTTCTGGCCTATATTGTTTTTATTCCCTATAAAGAACTTCTCTTAACATTTCTTGTAAGGCAGCTTTACTGGTAACAAATTCTCTCAATTTTCATTTGTCTGAGAAAGTCATTATTTCTCCTTTACATTAAAAGGATAGTTTTTGCAGGGCATAGAATTCTATGTTGGTGAGTGTTTTTCCCCTAAACACATTAAATATTTCACTCCACTCTCTCCTTGCTTGCATGGTTTCAATGAAAAATTGGATAAAAATCTTATCCTTGTCCTCCACAGATAAAGCTTTTTTCTTTTCTTTTTCTTCTTTTTTTTTTTTTTTTTGGTCTTGCATCTTTCAGGCTTTTCTCTTGATCTTTGATTTTCTGTAATTTGCAAATGATATGCCGAGGTGTCATTTTTTGGTTTTGTTCGTTTGTTTTGTTTTGACATTTATCCTGCTTGGAATTCTTTGAAACTGAGAAATTTGTGGTTTAGTGTCTGACAAAAATTTGGGGAAATTCTCAGGGTTTTTTTTCAATTATTTCTTTTGATCCTTTTCCTTTCTCTTCTTGTTCTGCTCTTCTGATTACATGTATGTTAAAACTTTTGTGGTTGTTGCACAATCTTTTTTTTTTCACTTTGTTCACTTTATTTTTCAGTTTTTAAGGCTAATATTTACATATCCTCTAGCTCAGAAATTCTTCCCTTAGCTATGTGCAGTCTACTAAGAAGCCCATCGAAGGCGTTGTTCATCTCCGTAACAATGTTTTTGATCTCTAGTTTTTATTTTTTGTTCTTTCTTAGAATTCCTATTTCTCTGCTGATATTGTCCATCTGTTCTTGCATGCTGTCTGCTTTGTCCATTAGAGCTCTCAGTCTATTCATCATAGTTGTTTTAAATTCTAGTCTATTAATTCTAACATCTGGTTCTGATATTTATTCTTTCTCTTCAAATTCTGATTTTTGCCTTTTGGTGTGTCTTATTATTTTTTACTTGTTTTTAGGATGGACGGATGACTTGTAAGTTCTTTACTTGTGGAACCAGAAAATTTGTTATCTTTTAAAAATTACCCAACCTGACAGTTTTAAAAAGATAGTTCACACATATCAAAATAACTATCATACTTCAGGGTATTTTCTAGATCTAGTAAACCTTGATTTTAATTTCCCAGAATATTATTTTGCCTCAACCATTAAATATAATGTAAAAGTAAATAATTCTCCATGTTATGGGAATTGCAAACAGCTTATCCTTAACGTTCTGGATATTAAACACAGACTAGTGAAAATACTTTAATCTTGAAGTTAGAGATCTTGGATTAAATATTTGTTTCCTCTTATAAGACGTCATCTGACCTTGGCCAATATGTTTAAATTCCCTGTGCATTAATTTCCTTATCCTAATAGTCAGTATAGCCATTCATCCATTCATTCATTCAACTGACATTTATAAGTTCCTGTGACACCACTCCTTGAGATAAGTACTGATAATACTAGGATTATTAGACGTGGAGGCCCACTTTGTAAATTGAGATGGATAAATGGGGGTTGTTTTTCAAGATAGAGTGGAAGGTTGAATATATAGCCTGGAGGGATAGTGTAACATGTAGTTTTAGAAGTATTGTCTCCAGGACAAATCTCCAAAGTGTCTGGCTTTCCACTGTCTCTTACATTTTTGTTCTTCTCTTTCATTTCCGTTTCTCTTTATACTCTATAAAGTATAAGTACTTTGAAGGTAAGCCAATATCTTATTTCTCTTAGTATTACCAGTGTCTGTCATAGGACCTGGCTGTAATAGTGACTCATACATATTTACTGAATGAATGAATTCACAATCTGACGCAAGCTGATTCCAGAGTATGTTGATTATATTCTCATCTTTGGAAGGATTAAATAATACACCTTCTGTAAGATCAGAGTGATGTATCATATTATTTGTGAAGACATGATTCTTTTACCCTTCTTCTGTCTCTTTTTATCTTTCATTCTCTAACTCCCTTTGTACACATTTAAATATGGTTATTAGATTAGATTTTTATAGATAATGCAAAATACATTTTTTCAGAGAATAGTGATTGATAAGGGTATTCATATCGGCCTTTCCGCAGAATCCTTTCTACCCTTGTACACAATGGCTTCTTGACCTTACGCTCTGCATGGTCCAAACAGTAGGGTCAGGTGAGTTAAAAGAGCATCCTTGTGAGAGATTTATCTGAGGGAGGAAGATAACAAAAAGATACCCACTGGATCCATGCTATGCAGCCCTAAGAGGCTCCTTTTTGTGCAGACATAAGCAGGTTGGACTGTGGTAGACATGATAACCTCTTTAATAATGTCTAAAAGCAATGTCCTAAGGAGAGAAATGTCCTCAAGTGGGGGAATTACACCAAAATGGATTAAATCAGGGGAAAACATGCCATGATGAAGAAGTGGGAAGGGGTGTGAGACAGGAAATTCGTGGCATATGCCTAATGGTTAACGTTTTATGTACAGCCGGTATGTGTTCAGTTGTTCAGTCTTTCAAAGTGTATAGAGCGCTGTCATAGGTCACTCAGTTATTTATTCACTAAGCACATTTTGTTAGATAGCTTCACGAGTTCAGGAAAAAGAAAGAACATGGACCTCGAGGGTCCTGACATTTGAAGAGCAGCCCCCCACTAGTTAGCCACTTTTGTCAAACATGGCCCAGTACAGGCCCTGGCTCTGAGTAGCAACTCTCCCTCTCTAGGAAGAGTCAGTAAAGGGAATGAGCTAAAGGGCGGCAGCATGAGCAGAAAGGTTTTCTTCCTCAATGAGCTGAAGCAAAGTGTGGAATCCCCTCTACCTGCTGCTTATAAGGTCTGATGGTCAAGGCACTGAAAGTCAAGAAAAGGACTACTTCAAAACTGCATGATAAATACTACCAGGCAGAGACAAAGGGATGATCTGGAAGCTCAGAGGAGACAAATCCAGGTTGGAGTGAAACCTAGTCCAGGGGAAAAGCAGGGTATGTAAGCAGAGGTGGGGCCCCCTGTGCAGGAAGCCCGCTGCGGAAGACGGGGCGACTGGGAGTCCAAGAGCCAAATGCCCAGGCAGAGACAGGGTGCAAATGCCCTTTTTAAAATTTCAAGTCCTACTCTTTCTGCTTATAATAACCAAGTGATGGTTTACTGTTTATTGAATAATCATTCTGCAGAAATCCTTTAGAAATATGAGATGTTTGATTTGTACTAGAAACTGTTATAAGCATTTTATATGTGTAACATAGTTAATTCTCCCAAACACTCTAAGAGACAGATATTAATGTCCTCATACAAATAACGAAACTTAGGCACAGGGAAGTTCAAAATTTGGTAACAGCAAAAATGAACTTTGAATCCAGTTTTCCTCCTGCATCTGCAATCAGTGTGTGGTGCTGTCTGAGTTTACCGGCAACAAAACCTCACTTAAAGCACTTATTCTAAAAAATGAATTTCAAATAGGAGGGAACTGAACTCAGAGGCAAGGACTAAGTTTCATCAAGAATGGGATGTAGAGGAATAAACAGGAGCATCCATCAAGACAAACAACTTCTTGTAAAACAGTCATCGAACAATGATTGCTTTTGTGGCAGAAAATTAGGAGAAATTAAAATACTGACAATAGTGACATGTAGAAGAGGAGGAGAATGCTAGAAATTTAAGTGTCTTGGTTTCTCATAATTTTGAAGAGACAGGTAGAACAATTCATTTAGATTAGAATCTCCTTAGTGTGAATATTAACACATTAAGCTTAATCTAAGAGAAAGCATAGAGTCTATAATCTTGAGCAAATAGAATGATAAGAAATGAAGGAAAAAAATCTGGTCACTCAAAAGAAGACAGGAAGGGAGAGAAAAACTTAGAGAAGCAGCATATATAGAAAGCACAAAATAAGATGGTAAAGTAAATCAAAACACGTCTGCAGTTACCAGTATAGATTGTGAGAATGAGTCTTGCCTCACAGGAAAAATCTTGGACTACTTAACCACCTGCAGTCACAAGAATAATAAGGCTAAAAAACTAAAATTCAAAGAATAGAGAAATATGTGTTAGGCAAGTGCTAAGCCATAAAAAATTGATGGAACAATATTAAGATCAAGCAAATAGATTTTAAGGAAAAACTCATTTTTAGAAATACAACCTCACTCTATGTGATTATAAATCACACTTCATTAGAAAGATATGTTTCTAAGGTCAATAGAGTTCAAAGTGGAAATGGGCAAATCCACAAATACCACGAAAGTTAGAATATGCTTCTCTCAGTAACTGATAGAACAATCAATGCAATATTAAGAAACAAATGGATATTGTGAAGAATGGATCAACAAATACAGAACCCTGTGCCCATCATTAGAAAACATGTGTTCCTCTGAAGCACAAATGGAACATGCATAATAACAGACCAGATATCAGGCCATAAAGTGGCAGCAAACTGATGTCACTGAAAAAAAATCCTGACTTATTATAAGCTGTAAGACACAGCGTTAGGGTAGACAGTAGGTTGTACACAGCCATTCATCGTTTCAAAGGATAACAACACCAATTCTGGAAAGGAGTTTGAACCTGTGAGCCCCCAAGTGAAGCCAGGGCAAAAACTGGAAGAGAAAAATCAAGAAAAAAAGGGATCACTTATATAGAGAGTATAAAATAGCCTAACAGAGAGAAACAGAGTAGAGTGGTGGTTACCAGGAGCTGGGGGCGAGGGAAATGGGGAGATATTCATTTAAGAGTATAAACTTACAGATTAACAAGCTCTGGGAATTTAATGTACAGCATAGTGACTGTAGCCAAAACCTGAATTACATGTTTAAAAGTTGGGAAGAGAGTAGACCCTAAATGTTTTCACCCCAAAAAGAAATAGAAATTATGTAACAGGATGGAGGTGTTAGCTGATGCTATGGTGGTAATCATTTGCAATATATAAATGTATCTAGTCAAGACTTTGTACACCTTAAACTTACAGAATGTTATGTGTCAACTGTATCTCAATAAATCTGGGAAAAAAGAGAAGGATTTTATCTCAGTGTTGTTGCTTAGATACATTTTGTAGGAAACATGCACTAGTTCTCTCCCAAGGCATCTGTGAATATGGAGTTTTCTTTAGAGACAGATTCACCAACATAAAATAAAGGGTCAAGAATGGAATTCTGTTTCCCACCAACACTTTGCTGTCGAACTGGGATCTCCTCTCTTGTCTCAAAATGTTAGTCACATTCACCAATCCAGTGGAAATCAGAAGGTGCTTTATTCCCCAGCTATGCCAAAGGACCTACTCTATGTGTATGAGTATTTGTGGAGTATTTTGTAAGAGTATTTCCTTTCTCTGGGCCAATTTTGAAACAGGCTAACATATTCCAATCTCTCTTTGAATTGAGATGGTTATTACTTTCCTTTCTAAGCCACATGTTTTAAAAGAAAATCAATATAGATTGCATTTGGGGCTAGTAAGAACCTAGTCCTACAGTAATTTTAAGTATATTGCTTTTCATTTCACTGTTTTTCCAGCCAATGGAGCATTGTTCTATCATAATCAAATCACCATAAAACATCAGAAGAATCTTTCAGGAGCAAACAGTAGTTTTACACAATAGTTTGTGGAGTATTCCTAAGAAATTTCCACTGTTTGAAACCTGTCAATCTAGCAGACTTCATGGCTTTCACAGTCTACAAAATCAAATTAATATAGCTTTTAAATGTAAGGTGGATGGGTCTTAAGTAGACTGGAGAAAGGATGGATGAATCACATTAAAAAATGGAAGGAGGGTCAAATAAATGAAGAGAAAGCACGTTCTGGGGATGAATCAGAATCAAATCTACAAACCTAGGACCTCTTTTAAAATACATTCATTTCAAAGAGATTTAATACTAGCCTTCAAATCTCATGAACAGTAGATTATAATTACAATCATCAAGGGAGACTAGTTTATTTTCCTCCTGCAAGAGAGCCAGGGATGAAACAATTAAATTTTCTTATTACCTCTTTTATCTGGATGTTTATTTTTTTCATGAATTTTTTTCTAAGGGTGTTGCATTTCAGGAGTTCTGATGTTACATGGGGGAAGGGAGACTCGAATCCATGTCTTCCATCGAATCAGTCTGTTTTACCTCCTGTCCCCTGTGCATTTCCTTAAAGCTGATGCTTTGGGCCACCCCAAGCTGGCAGACACCCCAGGCTAGCCCCCAACCTAGCTGTTTGCTCCTTTCTCTGAATCTGTGTCTTCTCCGTGGTTCGGCCTATGAACATTTTCCTTACTTTATGTCATGTTACATGTCTACTTAAAAGGATTGCAAAATGTTGTTTTACATGTTGTCTTAGCTTGGTTTCTCACAAAACAGGGCTTGTGTTTTAGGACACTTAACTTAGGTAGTGACTCAGGATAAGAATGCAGGGATAGAAAGAGTACCAGCAAAGGCCAGGAAGCCAGTGTCACAGTGCGTTATTAAAGCTGGTTCCTGCTCTAGTTGTCTGGGCTCAGTCGCACTGGGGAACTCTGAAGAACTATGTAGAAAAGCCTTAGGCTTGTTCCCCCAAATATGGGGAGGGGAGTAGTTACTGAGCAATTTTGGACCCATAACCTCAGGAAGGGTTAACTCTGTAGAAATCTTGGAGTGTGCACACCTGGGAATGGCTAAGCAGATATATGCCAGGCGTCCCACACAGCTGAGGAAGAGTGTGGTAAGGATACAAAAATAGAGAAGTGATTGCTACAGTACCAGAGCAATAAGTGTGAGCAGAAGACATGACAGGGGCCGGAAAAGACGCCCCCTGTAAGGAGGGCAAATAGGCACTGGGTAGAGTATACTGCCGGAAACCTAACTAAAGGCTGACTTTCCAGACCAGCGGCTCTGGGAAGCTCAGCCTAGGGAAGACCAGCCGGTACCACTGTGCCCCACACTCCTCATGGAGGTTGGCTACTATGCCCCTGCCTGCTTTACCTTGGCCCTTTGACATACCCACCACCATCGTATCCCAGAAGGAAAAAAGGAGAAGTTCGTAGTTTATCTTATTACTGTTGTCCAAACAGGGACACCTAACCCCCAAGGACATCAGGATTCAGATAAGGGGTAGTTGCCAGAAGTTATGAGAGGAGGGAACTAATTAGTAGGTGCTGTGATCTGGAATATTTGGGTCCCCCACCACCACCTAATTCAAATGTTGGAATCCTAATACCCAATGTGCTGGTGTCAGAAGGTGGACCTTGGTGAGGTGATTGGGTCATGGGGTGGAGTCTCTCACGCAGAAGGCCCTACAGAGGTCCCGAGGCCCTGTTGCGGTAGGAGGATACAGTAAGTCTATGACTCGTAGGTGGGCCCTCATCCAACCATTCTCGCCCCTTGATCTTGGACCTCTAGTCTCCAGAACTCTGAGAAATGCTGGTATTTTATGACAGCAGCCCCAAAGGACCAAGACAACTTGGGTGAACAAAGTCAGGGTAGAGAAATCTGAAGAACCTAAAAGACACAGGGATGGCTTTTGCACACGTGGAAGTGCAAGCTTGTCAAAGGAGTGCCACCCACTGAGGGCACTGAGGGGGTCAGTTCAGAATACAAGACCTCAGCCAAGTGACAGCACTTGAGAACAAGAACCCCGTGTCCCTTCTGTATCTCATGCTGTTTAATACATGAGAAGTGTCTAATAAATAGAAGTATCTGGTAACTTGAAAGATGACTATCACTGTCATATTTATCGTGCACTGCATAGAGGAAAAATGTTGTGTGTTGACTTGAGTAGTGTAGTGGAAATGGTGCAGTGTAAACAGGGTGATGAGCCTGAATTCTCATTCATTCCCCCTTCCCCTTGTTATATCATACTGGGCAATTCAGTCAAGTCTTCCTGAGCACCTCCTAGATGCTGCACAGTAAAGAGGCTGTGGTATGTACACAAGAGAACGCGCATGTCCCCTCATCCGGTTTGCTCCTTGTTCTTTGAACAAACTCCTGGGTGGGTGAACCAGCCAATCAGCCACAGGCAGGCAGAAGTGGACATGTATGTAGATTCTTAATGTACATTTGTGGACTTAATTAAAGAAAGAATGAATGAGTTTTGAGTTCCTTGAGGGCAGGAGCGATCACATTTACATTCCCAGCCCCTAGAGTAGAAACAAAGAAGAGGCGAGTACCTCTTTTATTTCAGGCGTCACTCTAGGGCCTGCCCAATGTTTAGTGCCTGTGCAAAAGCTAGAGGTATTTTTTGAATAAATGCATTGGATGAACAAGTAGATGCTTGCTGATTTGTTGAATGGGCAATCGAATGATGAGTGAGTGTGTAAAAGGAACTACTTTCTAAAGACCAAAGAGAAAATGCTCATGAAACCCAATTATTTTTCTTAGTGGTGATTCCATAGCATCTGTGAAACCCCAAATTACACTTGAAATGTGCATTTTATATCCTTCACTTTATGCCACAGATAATGGCCTCACCAATTCAGAAGTGCTAGAAAAGGAAGCAATCGCCCTTTAGTAATTTATTGCCCCAAAATTGACTTTGAATGGAGTCAAACAAGACTCAGAGGGCCTGTTCACGTGCGAACGGGCCCCAGCTTTTCTGAGCATCTTCAGTACATTCCTCCCATTTATTCCACTTGGATAAGGTCAGGAGGCTTTTAAAATATGTTGCCAAAATGTAATTTCTCTCAACTACTCCCCTTTGGCTTCTCTATAACAGTAACTTCCCCATTAATGATATGTGGATTCATATTCTCCATTTATTTCAGCATGAGTTTTTAAAAATGTGTGCATGGGAGACAGATTCATGATTAAGTGAACAGAGCCAGGGAATGATCAGAGGTCTGGGAGTCATGCAAGCAAGGTTCAAGCCCTGGGTCTTCCCCTCGCCTCGTCTATTTTCTCATCGGTAAATGCACAAAGGTGTGTTTACTAAACAGTCAGCAAGTGCTAGGTCTTGAGATTGGAGAGAGAAAGCAGACCTGATTCACGCCCTCCAAGTACTGCTGGATTAATGGGAGACAGACAGACAAATAGGACACTTTCTAAAAGGCAAGTTGAGTATTAGAGAATGAAAGTGAAGCATTTGAAGAAAATAACTACAATCTGACAAGATACTGAAACACATCTTAGTCAAGTGTGATGACTGTAAACTAGGAGTTGGTGGGGTCATGTGAAGGTGGTCCTGAATGAGAAAATGTCTGGAGACTTGCATAAGGTTTCAGTGGATCAAAAACAAGGATTTCCACCAATCTGAGGCTTCTGAAGAGGATTTTCAGGAAATTCCACTTAAGCTGAGAGCTGAGGATTGAGTAGGGTTTTGACAAGTGAGGGTAAAATTGCAGTATTTCTGGAATCTCTTGCCTGGTCTTAGTGCATCTCCATATCAATAAGTGTTTCCAAGAGGTGGAGAGAAGTAGTCATCTCCATATCAGTATGTAGCTACAAGGGGGAGCGAGGGCTTATCTGTATCTGGACCAGAGAGCTTGGGTGGGGTCCCTTTCTGCAGCAGGGTGATGAGAGACATGGGCGAGCAGAAAGGGACAGCTGGTTGTAAGCAATAAACGGGTTTCTCCCATTTTATTTCTCCCTGTAACTGATTTCAGTTCAAAGGTATTTTGCCCCTGGGCTGGGAAAATAAATTCCCCCAAGAGTTGCAACAGGCAAGGCGAAAGGTTCTATGAAACAGTGTCATGGCAGAACTTTCCCATAGAATTTGAACTTTATTTTCCTGATGTGCACGTTAGGGGTGTGGACTTTGGACTCAGATCATTCAGATTTAAATCTTGACTTCCCACTTCTTAAATGTGCAGCCTTGAGCAAGTTGATTAATAACAGCAACTAATAATAATATATATTTCAGTTTCTTTGTAAAGAGTGGAGCAAGTCACACAGTAAAATGCCTAAAACATTGCATTGTGCATTGCAAATACTTACTAAATGATTGCTAACATCATCATCATTATAAATTCAATGGCATCTCTCTCCATTCAGTTTGAGATCAAGGGAGATTCTGAAACGCAGCTGGGGTGAGTTACCAGAAAGACATAAATAGATCTAAATATTTTCCCTGCCATTAAGAGATTAGAACATCCCTGGCTAGTTAGGAAATTGTCCACTGTTAATGAGGAGACACAGCTTCCCTGAAAAATGATGAGATCAATGCCTGTAGACAATTACCTCTAATTAGGAACAAAGTTTAAGTCACAGATTTGTTAAGGTCATTTCTCCTCATAACGACCCTGCTATTTATTGGGTAATGTCAATTGTGGTAATAAGAAAATGGCTCAGCTGGGAAAACATTGAGAAAGATATTATAATGAGGACGAAGCGATAATTTATGCCAACCTTTGTTCCTGTTCGATTCCTTGATGTGGGTTTGAAGCGCAGCACAGCGTATTTCCGTGATGCTGATGGGCGTCATACAAATTACAAAATATCCCATGAATCTGTGTGAGAGACGGTCTGCGCATTCTCTCTGTCTTGGAACATTCAACGTTAGTCCACAGACCGCCAGCATCAGCATCACGTGGGAGCTTGTTAGGGATGCAGAACCATAGGAACCACCCCAAATTGTATGAACCACAACCTAAGTTTCAACCCAGACCTCAGGTCATTGGACTGCACATTCCAGCTTAGGAAGCAGTGTTGTGGTCAAGTCTGAATCCCAGATATGGCCAGATAACAAGGAAATAACACTCACATGGCAACCAATTAAGGTTTTGATGAAGCCATTTTAGGTCAAATGGACAAAAAAGGAACAGGAATGCTTGTCCTATACTTTTTAAATGATATGGTTTGAATGAAACCTAGATATAAATATTTTACTGAGATCATACTTTTAACAGTAGCAAAGTCTGGACTCACATCAAAGTCTTTTGAATTTAGGTTCCTTATTCTTTTGGGGGCCACATTCTGGAAACATGAGTTCTAAGCCTGGTTTCACTTCTTACTAGTTTGTTGACCTAGAACATTTGCTTCACGCCTGATCTCCAGTTTCCCCTCCTGCACGATGATTGACTGGATGTCCTCTGATGACCTCCCAACAGTGTTTACTTGCTCTGAATCTGCTCACACTTGGATCTTCCCATGCATGAGGAGGTGACCATTGTCACATTCACAAATGAAGTCTGTGTCAATATCAGTTTCCAAATCAGCATGACCAACATATCTGCTTAATTATTTCAGTCATTTTGTTTTTCCATTCATGGGGGGCAATGTCCCTTAGAGAATGACTTCCCAGTAATTCATGGCTTTGCTTGGCTGTCAAATTAATTGCAGCTATTCTCCTTGCTCATCAGAAAGACACACATGCTTTGGATACAGTCTGATGCTGATAAAAGTTATTATCGGTTTGGAAATCTGCCTGCCTTTCCCATCCTGCCTGCTGTCAAATTTTAATAGCATTGAATCAGACCTTTAATAAGAATTGTAATGACAACCTACATTTTATAGTGTTTTATACTCTCCAAAGTGCTTTCAAAGGGGTTGTACCCAGGCATTATCTCACTGGCCCTCTGTGGCAGGTAGGGAAGGGGGGATGCAATGGATGGCTGCCTGATACCAGGATTAGCTTCTCTGATTGAACAATTTCACCCTGTAGAGAGCAGAGATTTAGCGTCAGCTATGGCTATTATGTATTTTGGGTCTTGATACTTTTGTCCAGACATTATCTCATTTACTCCTCACCACTGTGCTCAGCTGTGCTCATCTTATTCCGTGTGTCAGGTGGAGTGGAAAAAAGCACATACAGGTGAAGTAAATACAAGGTCAGCTGCTCAGAATAAGAGGATTCAGGATGTACATCTTGGACTCCCGACTCCCAGCCAGTGTCCTCCCTCATTCCGATGCGGATGAAAATGCAGTGCTGTTATTTTCTGAGGATTGGGGGGTGGGGGTGGGGAGGTGTTAAAGGACAGTGCCTCATAAGCTTTTCTAGCACCCAACTTGTTAAAACTGGAATAATCGCACTATATATTACAGGGGTTGTGGGGGAATGCTTTTGAGAGCATCTTTATTGACATTTTTTGCTCGTCAAAATAACATTGTATGCTTGACATCATTAAACCCATTTTGCAGATGGGGAAAGATGAGACTTGTGTTTTCAGCTGGGTTGTTTAGCTGTTAAATGGAAGGACTGGAAATTTAACCTGAAAGTCTGTGCTTTTAACAAGGTACATTTATTTTATCAACCTACCTCTTGGTTCTTTATTATCTAGGTTCACAGTAGATTCTGCTTACATTTTCATTCATTTGCAAGTATTTATAAAACCACACTTATTATGATGGCTATTGTCAAAACAATAAAAATAAGTGTTGGTGAGAATGGGAGAAACTGGAACCCTTGTACCTTTCTGGTGGGGATGTTAAATGGGGCAGCAACTATGGAAGATGGTAGGAAGGGCCTCCAAACTTTAAAGATAAAATTACCATATGATCCAGAATGTCCACCTCTGGGTATTCAGAAGAGTTTAAAGCAAAATACCCAAACAAGTATTTGTACACACATGTTCATAGCAACATTTTTCACAATATCCACAAGGTGGAGACCACCTAAATGTCCACTCAGCTGAATGAAAAACAAAAACGGCATATACATACAATGGAATATTACTCTGCCTTAAAAAGGAATGTAATTCTGATATATACAACATGGATCAGCCTTAAAGACAATATGCTAAGTGAAGTAAGTTAGTCACAAAAGGACAAATATTATGTGATTCCACTAAAATGAAGTCCTAGAATAGTCACATTCATGAGACACAAAGTAGAATATTGACCACTATTCTACTTACCAGGTAACCAGAGGCTGGGAAAAGGAGATAAGAGCAGCTATTATTTAATGGGCACAGAGTTTCCATTTGGGATGATGGAAAAGTGCTTGAGATGGTTGTATACTAATGTGAATGCCACTGGATTGTACACTTAGAAATGGTAGAAATGACAAATTTCATGTTATGTATATTTTCCACAATTTAAAAAGCCTTTATAAAGGTATTTATAAAGCATATTTATCTTTATTGATGGTGAGTGATACAGTGATGGAGAAAGCATGGCAAGAAGCCAGCCATCTCTCTACCTGGAGCAATAAGTCTATTAACAGCCAGCAATAGTACAAAACCCTAACTGATCTGATTAGAGATATTCTGAATCAATGAATCCATCCAAATACTGATAATTCTCTATTAAAACAACCAAAATATTTTTAAGAGGCTATAACACTTTGAGCTAGAAACCTTCCTAAACCATTACCCATTTCTCTAATTGCACTGTGGAAATTGGGCATTTATTCATTATTCATCGATTTATTCTGTATTTTCATGCAACCACACAAATTTACTGGACAAATACTATTCAGCAGGCACAGTTCAAGTTATAGAGACATAAAGATGAATAAGACCTGGCTCTGGCTCTAATACGCCCAGCATCTGGGGCTACATAGAACAGACATGCCAGAAATGAACACTCTAAACAGTAATTTTGATGAAATCTGCACAGAGTATGGAGATGGAGGGGGCACAAAGCTGAAGTGATCAATAGATTCGGGCAAGGGGTAGTCCGAGAAGGCAGGTGCATGGAATCTTGAAAAGTGCGTGTGTTTTTGCCAGATGAATGGTGGAAGGAAGGAATCTCAGGCATTGGGAAGAGTGAGCTAAGGCCTGGGGTTCTAAAGCACAGGTTGCTCCATATAAGTTAAGAGGAATGAATGGTGCTCTGTCTTGAGATGGGACTGGACAGGGCTGCAGGGGCCAGATCATGAAGAACTTTGTATGCTAGTTTGAAATACTCACCCTTGGCAGTAAGGAGATGCAAAGGTGCTCAGTGGCAGTTTCTTCTATGAGAGATCAGATTGGCAGCTTTGAGGGGGATAGATTGGGACCATGAGCTGCTGGAAAGAGATACAACAGTTAGGGAATTAGTGCAATAATCCAGACAAAAGATGATATAGGTATGATCCAAGATAGTAGCAAGAAAAATGGAGAGGAAGGTATTAATACAAAATGATGAAGAGGTATAACAGATAGAACTTGGTCATAAATTAAATGGGGAAAAGAGTAAGCAAAAAAAATGAGCCTTTTTGCAAAACATCCATCACCTTTATGGATATCAATAAATTATGCTAGTTGTATGATGACGATATCTCCAGAGGTTATAAGTTAGACATATGGTTTCCTGGTTGAAGATTTGTCTGTCTCTTCACTGTTGTCAATCATCATGTTCTTTTTACTTGTAGCAGGCATTTCCCTTCTAATCTGAACTCTGTTATGACCTAGAAAAAAAATGAGGTGGGTGAGGGTGGTGACATGTTGAGACTATTATTTAGGAGCCTGCGGATGTAATGCTAGAAGGAAGTTCTAAGGACACAGCATTGTTCATGTCTGCATCCCCCAGGAAAGAGCTTGGCATATCATAGCTCTTCAAAAAAGTGTTTGTTCCACAAATAAATGAACAATCGAGAGGATAAAATACTGTTTTTCTATCAGCCATTTTTTGAGGTTTGATGCTTTTTGCATAGAAAGTGCTTGGGTATGAGAGAAAGAGGGACAATTGGAATGATACTTAGGGCTGAATGAAGTAGATAGAGCAGTACATGCCCGTGAAACTAGTTCATGATTTCGCATTGTCCTATAGTCTATGCAATGCTTTATAACATGTTCTCTGTAAGCGTGCTGTGTGTGTTAGTAGCCTGGGCAAAGATTGATTGACAGTTCTGAGTTTGGTTGAGATGCTGGTCCACTAATACCCCTGCCAATGCTCCCCATAGCCTCGGGCAGCTCCAGGGTCAGCCGCTCTGGAGCAGCAGGGGTTTAAAGCAGCATGCATCCGCATCTCTAACATCAGGACAAAACTCTAGGTTAGTTTGTTCTTACAATCTCCCTTCCTCTTCTACAGGCAAACAACATCCCAGGGCCTGAGGGTGCAGGGAAGCTGGGAGGAAAAGATGGAGTTAGGAAGGCAGCCCAGGGTGGGAAGCCCACTGCAAGGTTTTGAAAAGGATCAGACACATCCTCTCATCCTTTTCAGGCGAAGAAACATTACAGACAACACTATAAAGAGTACTCAAAAAGGAATTCTGGACTGAATTCCATGTCTAGGAGGAAAAACGGAGACTGTGAATAGAAATAGTGCCAGCAGAAAATGAAGGCAATGGTAAATTTGTCAGGTAGGTCAAATCCCTCCCAGGGGGGGGTTTCTTGCCAATTCGAACGCTGGCTTTTCAGGTAGACCCTCAGGACGGAGAAGCCGGGTCCCTGCCTTCGGTTATTCCTCCACAGGCTTCCTCACAGGCTGCGCTCCAGCTTCAGATCTCCAAAGGCTCATCAGTCCACTCCAAAGGCCGAAGTCCACACTCAAACTCCTTCGCTGCCATCTGAGATTCTCTGTGGGGCTCTTGCTTCCCCTTCCACCCAGTCTCCCTGCATTTTAGGTTCCAACCAAGCCAGCGTGGTGGGGTTCACCAAATGAGTCATGTTCTTTATTCTTTCAAAGACTTTTCCCATCCTAAAATAGTGCCCTCTTCTCTCCCTAACCCTTACCTCTCCACAACACAAGGCCTCTGTTCAGAATTTTTAATCACGCATGTATCACCTATGTTCTTTCAGAGCATTGGCCCCGATGATAGTTGCTTGCTTTTTGGTTGCTCTGTTTTTTGCTTCATATGTTAGACTTTACAAGGGTGAGGGTTTTTCCTTTTAACTTTGAATCCAGCACAAGAAGAACACCTGAGACTTGGGTCGTGTCGAATAAAATGTGTCATGCATTGATATTTTGGGGAGCTAACTTTCATAATTTAGAATATATTTTAACTCTTTCAAGTGTATCCACCTCATTCCATTGACTCAGATACTCATTTACACAGGGCACTTAGAAAAGTCTGATGACTGTATGTTTGATTCAAAAGGAAAAGATAGAAAGGGCAGCCACCACATGGTCCCATTCTCCTAGCCACGGGCAGAGGGGTGGAAGTTGCTATGGACGGAACTGTGTTTCTCCCAAGTTCATAGGTTGAGGTCTTAGTCCCCAGATCTTAGAATGTGACTGTATTTGGAGACAGGTTCTTTAAAGAGGTAATTTAGTTAGAATGAGGTTGCTAGGATAGGCCTTAATCCAATATGACTGGTGTCCGTACACAAACAGGAAGTTTGGACGCAGATGCAGAGAAAGACCGCGTGAATGCACACAGGGAGAAAGCATTGACAAGCTGAGGAGAGACGCAGCAGAAGACACCTGCTCTGCTGACACCTTGATCTTGTACTTCCAGCTTGTGGAGATGAGAAAGAATAAATAAACAAATAATTTAGTCACCTAGTCTACAGGACTGTTACAGGAGGCCTAGCAGACTAGCACAGAGATGTTGAGATGTCACACAATGCCCCAAGATGAACCTGGCCCGCTGCAGACCCAGGGAACCGGTTCCTCCAGGGCCACAGCCCCTCGGTGTCAGACCCCATCTCTGTTATCTAGGAGGAGGGCTGAGTTGCAAGGATGCTCCTCGTCTGTGCCCAGGGATCTGTTCTCTGTTATTTCCACTGGCAAGCCCTCCAGTCCAAGCAGCTTTTGGTTTGGGTTTTCATTATTCTTACCCCCTCATGCTGGTTACATTGGGAGATGTGGGGTAGTGATATCTTTCTCTCTTGGGCTTGTTTCCTCATAAATTCATACACAGAATTTGGGACATCATTTATTTTGCCTTGGCAATTAATACTGTATGATACCAAGGGTGAGAATTTTAATAAATCAAAACTCTCCTCTCCCTGAGTCCTGTTGACTATTACAAGGATATGTTTTACTTAAAAAACAATTTAAACAAAAATACATACACACTGTGAATCTTGAAGAGCAAGATAGATTTGCTCTGGTTTTACTTTTTCTGATAAAGAAAAAGAAAAAAAAACACTAGCAGAAGAGGTTGATACCAGCTTCCCTGTCTTCATCCCAACTTTCAGGTGTTGATAATCACAATTAATAATAATAATAATAATAATAAAAAACAACTCTGTAGAGTAATTGCTCTCATTGTACAGATGATGGAGGATTGTTTCAGGGCTACAACCACGCAAAATGATAACTGACAGAATTGGGATTTGATCTCAGTTCTCTCTGATCCCCAAGACTGAAGTGCATGCGAAGATATGCTATCCTGGTCTTCTTTATCTACCAGTTGGCAGTTTGTTATTTGTCAAATATATTTAAATAAAAAGTGTTTTAATAAAAACTTTTATAAAAAGAACACTAAAAAGATAATGGTACCCTGTCTTGCAAAGGAGAAGATAGATTAAGGGACATTTGCAAACTCTCTATCATATGCAAACTTTTGTTGTCATTTTGTTTTAAAATACCTATGAAGATTACATTTTAATTGATGATAGAAACAGGGAGGAATTTTCACCATATCTTTAGTAATGTTTGTGGTTTCAAGATGGAAGAGATGGAATTGTAACTTTCAGAACAGTGTCAGAGCATAACAGGAATTGGTTTATCCTGTTGCAGAGAGCAGTTCAAACAACAAATGAGGGTTTCACTAAATGACTTCCAGGGCTCTTCCAAATTTTCATAGCCTTTGACTTTCTGACCAAAACATATCAATTAAACCTCTTACTTTACAATAAGAGGGAACCAGGCTTTTTGATGCTCTGTGGTGAAGAAGTGGCTGAGATAAGAACCAGGTGTTCAGTGTCTTTCCCTCAGACAGTCTACTTCGTTGATCTCACTCACCTAATGATTGGCAGGCCCAGCCCCTGGACCCTGTTCTGCAGCCCAGGAGGCTGAAGGTCCATAGCGCTGATTTCCCTGGGCCAGGTTGACAAGAACACTTGCACAAGAGACAAAAGCATGGAGTTGAGCTAGTTTCTGCGCAATGTCCAACCTTAGCCATCTTTTAGAAAGAATGGAATCATTGGCCTCCATCTTCCCTCAGCTTTGGTGGAAGATAACCAAGAGCTACAAAAACAAGTAGACACATTTTAACTTTTGAGCCCTTATTGTGAGTGCTGAAAAATAAACTTTCAGTCAGCCTTGAAAATCAGTTTCCTGCTGTCTTCCCATGCTGGTTCGTAAACTCACCACTTGAGCTTTTGGGGTACAGGAGTGCTGACTAAGCAGAAGTTGATCAAACACTAGGCTCAGAGCCTGAATGTGAAGAAATAAGAATGTTAAAGTGTTATGCAGCTCGCCCACACCGTGTGCCTGCAGCCCTGTGCTGAGTGTTGGAGGCAAAGCTCTGCCCCCCTTGATGGTACACCCAGGCATGGAGCAAACAGAAGCCAGTAAGCCAAAGGGTGAAAGTGAACCACCGATGCCATCCAGGCTGCACTGCAATGCTTGCCGAGGTGAGTGTCCACAGCAAGAGAGTTGATTCATCTGGGGGTGAAGGGCTTCCTCAGGGTATTAAAAATTGAGCTGAGATAATCTCAACAAAAGCCCTCTGAAGCTGGCTTTAAACCCCTATAAAACCCCCTTTAAAATGAGACCACTGAGGCTCAGTGAAATAAAATGGATTTCCGAGGCCCCTCGAGTTAAGAGTAGAGCTTGTTTTCAAAGCCAGGAATGTCTCCTACTCTGCACCCTCCCCAAGACACCAGGGTTGATGCCCTAGGACCCGTTTTGTCCAGACTTCTAGTTCCCATTCTGTCATCCCTGGGTGTGTCTGTGTTCTCTGAGACACAACCAGAATCCTCAGCACAGCGTAAACTTTAGACTCTGATGAGCTTGGATTCAAATTCTATTTCTTTTACCTGCTGTGTGAGGCTGTGAAAGTCATTTTAACTCTGTGGACCTCCCTTTTCTCAACAATAAAGAAGAAATAACGCTGTGTACCTCACTGAGTTGTTTCCAAGATTAGAAATAAAGAAATACAAGGTGCCCCATAAAATAATAGCCATGAAATCATCAAATGAAAAAGCTACCATTTGTTGAACATCTACCAGGTGCTAGACACATGAATTATCATGTTTCTTCCTTACAATAATCCTTGGAGGTAGGCACAGTTATTATCCTCGTGTTAAAGAAGAGAAAACTGGTACCAAGTATGAAAGTAAGTGGCCCAAAGTCATAAAGCCAGGAAGTGGCAGAACTAAGATAAACTCCCAGGCAGCCTGTGTCCAGAGCCCTTATCTTATGCTACCACACAGTGCCATCTTCCCAGTCACTTCCTATGATGTGGAGAGAGGACGTGGGAAGTTGGACTGGCTATTCCTTCCTGCAGAGACTTTCTGATCTTTTTTCCTTGCGGGTGAGTTTGAAAGCTTTGTGGACACACACACACACACACACACACACACACACACACACGGATGACAAAGCTTCCATTATGGGGCTCTTGGGGCTGGCCCTTTCATTACTGTTTCAAGGTGTTCTATAAAGGCTCTTCTTGGCTTCATTGCCATCTGCTTGGTTCCCTCCAGCTGCAGAACTGTACACAGAGACAAGTTTATTTTTGGTAGTATGTACTTTCTGAGCTGAAACCATTGCAGGCTGCTGTCCAGATCCTCTGAAAAATCATCTCAACCAGCCTAGAGAATGGTAGACTCATTTTTCTTTCAACTCTCAATTCAAAGGAATAAATTGGAAGGAGAAGGGAAGAGGCATGAACAAAGTAACTCAAGTGGCCAGGGAGAGGGGAAAGGAGGAAAGTAACACGTGGACCTGGCCAACAAGGGGAAGTGTGGCATAAAACAAGAACTGCACAACACACAGTAAAGGCCCACTTATTTCATGACATTCCGACTCCCCCAAGGGGCCATGCTACTTCCTGCTTCCATGTCACTTCCTGCTTTACCTTTACTGACCCCTTTATGTTAAAAAGGGCTCCCCAAATCTCCTGTGCCCTGGAGAGCAGCTTCAGCAGGATTTCGTCTCTCCCCTCCACCCCTTGGAGGCTTCCTGAAGGCTTCTCATTTCTCAAACCATTTTTCAGATATTTATTGTGATGATTACATGCACTTGAAGTGGTTGGCCTTCGTATTGTCACTTTACATGCAAAAACACCTGAATCTTGGAGAATAAAAACACTTCCTTTAGTTCAAGCTGATAAAAACTAGAATAGAACTTGGACTCCACCCTCTGCCTATACAGTGAATACTGTCTGCTTCCCCATGAGGAGAAATAACCCTACTTTGGTCGCAAGACTTACGCATCGCCTACTCTAACTGTCCTTGTTTTGGGTATGGTGCCCAGAAGAAGGCGCCTGCCCAAGCTCACCTGGCCAATTTGCAGGTGACTGATTTTTGGGAATACTCCAAGAGCTCAGAGATTAGAGGCAAGTTTATTTTGACAAGTAAATCAAATAGTTGTTACTCACCAGTCTAAATGGGTTGTATTCAGAAATGCAAAATATTTATGGTCCACAAGGAAAAACTGAATTCATTTATGTCTCTTTTGAAAAATTGGGTACCTCATGCAGAATAAATTGCTGCTTTTACTCATAGTACTTGAGTTCTACTCTGCACATTACTGAGTCATGGCTTAGTTAATGCCTGATTTCAGTTGGCAACGTGCTATTTATGGAAGAAAATAAAAGGCTGTAATGTTTTGGAGTTGAACTAGTCTTTTTATCTCTGAACTGTGCATGTGCATCAGCGAGATGTTAATGCCTCTAACCTAATTTCAAGCAACAGAAAACGGATTCATTAAAAAGAGCAGAGCGTCTGTCTAGTTGTATGTTTATCCTTGATAATGGTGTCCCCATTCAGTAACCCATTGCAGAAAGGCTCGCCTGGATAAGAGACTGTGTCTTTTCAAAAACTCTTGCTCACAACAGCTAACATTTGTCACTCCATGTAGTGTAGCCTGTCCTGACTGACAGAGCATCTTCACACTCCCAATCACAGTTACAGGAACATGGTAGTTGTTCAAGACATTTCTGATCCTCCTCCCCCAGCAGGTGAGCACCTGAGCACCTAGGAGCTGGGCAAGCAGATTGTAGAGGTGGAGGACTGGCAGGTCTGGGGCCGGACCTTGATCCTGCCACTCTGCAACCAGTCTGAATTTATTTACTTACAAAATCCATTTAGTTTCTCTACTTTGGAGAATCAAATTTTAAGTTAACATACAAAAGTACTTAGCATAAAATCTGGGATGTAGTAAATTCCCAATGTCAAAAATTAAATAATAATTATTAAATAAGTAAAATAATGTGTTATGTTTCTTCAGGTTTATAATTATAATAATTATGATAATTCAACCCCCTTTTTTTGCACTTTGAATTTGTCAGAAAAATTCACAACAGCCAGTGGCCTTAAACTCTCCGTGGCCTGCCAGCACCCAGTTTCGTTTCTCCCTTGTGTCATGGTCCTATAAACGTCTGGGGGCTCTCCCGGCGGTCGTCTCCCAGGAGAGCAACGGCTGAGGGATCTGGATCCCCTCCCTCTGGTTCTCTGCCTACTTGGAATCCTCTACTTCCAGCTGCAAGGAAAGAACAGAGGCAAAGAACGATCTTTTGTCTACATTTCTCTGAGCATGATTCAGTCCCAAGGCCCAACCTTACTGTGATGGAGATAGAAAACACAGTCTTCCTCAGATGTGGCCAGGAAGAAGAAACAAGACTGGCACATTCAGTTGCTACACAATTTGACGTATAACTTCAATTTCAAATTGTACAGAGGCTTACTCCACAATATGGACCAAAGGACATTGCCGTCATTGACACATTATAGTTCTGTATGGCCTCTAGGTACTGGATACACAGAAGGGAGCAGGAAGACGCCACGGGCAAAGCAGATTAAAAAAAAACACAAAGCAAAACTAATGAATGAGGGAGAAGTGAGGGATTTCTAAGACAGAAGCAATCCAAGAAGATGCAGAACTCATGCTTGGCCTTAATGGACGGGTTAGACAGTAAAAAAGGGATAGCGATGACACCGAGGTCATGGACTGTTAGGAGAGGGGCCAGGGCTAGGAAAGAAACTGCAGAGTGGAGAGCTTATGTGGGGGCACAGGGAGTCCTGAGCAGAGAGGCAGGGTTGTGGAGATCCCTGAAAGCAGGCGTAGTAGTTTAGTCTTTACTCCTAGAGATATTTAGGCCATTATGCATGCTTTATTTGTGGTACAAGTCTCAAAGTTTTGAATTTTTGTCCATTTAAACTCTCAATAAAACGAGGTATTTTTATTATGTGGCCCCAAAAATTACCACTTATTTATTGTTATTATTTATTATAGAGACATTTAAAACAGGAGGAAAACATGTATAGCTCTCCATTTATCTTATATTATGAGAAGTAAGACTTTCCACATAAATAAATATTCCAGGGAACTGAAACCTACCTATTTTATTTTCATAAACTTTCTTATAATCTAAACTATAGTTAATATTAATTTTGAAATATATATCTTCTGCTTTCTTAAAACCAAGAGTTTTTTTTCAGCTTCTAAGGCATCATTTATTGATAAACCAAGAGTTTTTTTAAACACAATATATCTTCTGTATAAATGTAATTCAAGGGGTATTTATTGACCCTCTGCTGTGTAGAAAGAAACGTACCTATCTTCAGGGGTTGCTTTTGGAACCTGCTGTAGAAGAGACATGCAAGCAAGCACATTTTCATTTTGAAGTCTCATCATCTGCACTGATTTTTGTGATGGTATTTTATTGTCGGTGTTCCCTTCATACATTGTTAGCCCTATGAGGCCAGGGACCATGACTGTTTCAATGGCTGATCACCAACATATTCTCAGTACTTACAGAGTGCTAGGCACAGAGTTAATTCCCAGTAAATATTCTGAATGAATAAATTAATTAGGTGACGAATTTTAAATTCTGTAGCTGATGGAAACTACCTTTTTTCACGAATCACATTTATGTCTAGTATAACCTGGTAGTTAAAAACACATACTTGGAGCCAGAATATCTAGGATTGAGTCCTGACTTTGGCAATTCCTAGCTCTCGGGAAAGTTAAATAATCTCTTTGTGCCTGTTTTCTGACCTGTAGAGTAATACAGTGCTTGCTTCATAAATTTATTATGTGTATTAAATGAGTTGCTGCTTGCAAAGTGTTTATTACATTGTTAAGTACCATATAAAAATTAGAATATTTGCCAAGGAAGACCCGATTGGATTAGATAATCACTATCACCCCACTGGTTTAATCATCTGTGGGTCTAAATGGTAGGCTACATGAAGCAAAACATACCAGCTTGTGTCAAACGACTTCTTGAAAAATGGTGTGTAAGGAAAAACCATGAAAGGGACCCATAAATGGCACAATAACCATGCCTCACTGGTATTATCCTAAGAAAACTAAACTGAGACAATCAATTACAAACACACACACATCAGTGTCAGAACTGGAATCTGAACTCAGGTTTCCTGTCTCCAAATATTATTCTCTTTGCAGAACACCCAGCCAAACACATGTATTAAAACACCACTAAGTGTGTTATTGATAGAATACTCATGTTACAGATAATCAGCCAGGCATTAGTGAATTTAAATGATTTGCATAGGTTACAAAACAATAAATTTGTGAAGGTGAGGTCTCTTCTATCTCACCAATTTCTGTTCTTCATTTTCAGGAAAACTACTACCACAAACAATCTACTGTCTTCTGTTTCCCATAATGTTATGGCCCCAACTTACCCAGACTACATCAAGGCCATAATTGTATTTCAGAGCTAAGTGGATCTTCCACTCAAAATTTATTGAGATTTGTGGCAAGAGTTTGAAGGTTGTAAAAGTATAGTGATAAAACACCATGAAACTGGCAGCTTGAGTGAAAATTGCTGAAATTAACATTGTTAGGGCTGTAATTCATCTTCCAGATTTTCCATATGCTGTGTGGCCATCACATAGGTTTTTTGTATTGTTGTTTTTTTTTAATACTGAGTGGTAAAGATAGATGCATGACATATTGTTAATGAGTTCTATATATGTCTGGCATTGAACACAATGAAAGATAATTGTGAGATATCACATTTTCCATGGATGTGACATTCAACTTCTTATTATAGACCACTGTTTCTATTTATCTAATTGTCATGTTTGAAATAATTCATTCATTAATTCAACCAGCTTTTATTGGGCATATAATACATATCAGATATTTTCTAGGCATGGGGAACATAATCATGAATAAAAATATTTCTTTAATCAAATGAGCATACTCTAGGGAAAGAAACATCAGTGCCAAAAGTTTCATGCATTATTAAAGAAAATAAATTGTTCCTTAGAGCCTAAGACTACACTCTGTACTATAGCGTATATGCTCTAAGTATATGGTATAAGCTTTAATGTCACTGACATTTTATGTGTTCACTTAAAAAGTTTAAGGCTTTATGTTTTCTCCAAAGGTAGGCAAAGAGAGTCATCACTAGGAGATTAAAATGTTTTGAACTGATACAGGTTATGGATCTGGTTCTAAAATTAAATCTGCTAAAGTGTAAACTCCATAAGAGTAGACTTTTGGGGGATTTATTTATTCACAGGTGCTGAAAATACATTGTCTGACTCATAATGGAGGTGCACTAAGTATTTGTTGAATGAAGGAACTCAGCGTGTGATTTTGGCTTAGTTGTTTAACTTCACTGAGCAGAGAACCTGCGTGCCTGCTCTCTGCACCTGGGCTCCCGGATGATGCCAGAGACAGCGATACAGCCTCACAGACTGGTGTCTCTGACATCCGCGGCGTGTGGACGCCGCCTGAGCCATCTCATCCCTCGTCCCTGACACCATCCCTTCTCCCATGGTTGCAGGCTCATTCCTCATCCCTCGTCGGCATATGGTACACCATGGCCCATACCCCCCTCCCTCTGCCAGGGATGCACTCCATTATTCCCTCTTCGCTTTATAAACTGGCTCCTTCTAATAGCATTTAAACGTCTTAAAATCCTCTCGCTCTGTTAAAGTTGCTAGGACTACAACCCCTAGCAACTTCTCACTCCCCTTCGGCTACCTCTTTACCTCTTTCCCTGTGCGAGCAAACTGGAAAAAGTCGTCCACATTTGCTGGTCCCTCTTCTTGACCTGATGCTTCTGAGCCCACTCTGATCTGGCCTCCCCTTCATATTCCCGAGAATGCCCTCAGCCAGGTCCTCTGTAGTCTCTCATGGTTAGGAATACTGCATGTGTTTCAGTCCTCAATTTATCTGACCTCTCTGTAGGCCCCGCTCTTCTGACTTGGAGAAGCCCCTCTCCTCAGGGCCAAATTTGTCCCTTCTTTGTCCATCGCTGGTTGGTGCCATTCAGTTGGCTTTGCGGGCTGTTGGTCTGGTGTCCATCTCTTGGATATGAAGTGGGCTTCCCCACTCTACCCGCTTCATATGTGATCTCATCCATGTTCATGGCTTCATTTTGCCACTTATTTCTGTACCCCAACTCTCTCCTGAGTTCTAGGCCTTTGTAGCAAAGCTTTCAGAGGCTATCTCCATTTGAAAGACCTACAGCCCCCTAAAAGAAACATGTCACATGAGTTATTGTCACTATGATTTATTTCCTCAGTGGTGGGGTCCCTTCTGGCCTCAGGTTGTCTTAATATATGGAGACCATATATTAATTTGGAGACCAACCAGCAGAATCCTAAGAGGAGTTTCATGGCACATGGTAGTAAACATGTAAAGGCAGTTAAACAACACCCTAGTTCAAGAGCGATCTAGGAAAAAGGTTGCATGTGCAAAGATTTTATAAGTCAAATTCCCATAATCTCCATTTAATTTCATTCTCTCACAAAACAACTCAGAGGAGACATGTCAGTAAATAGATTTCACTTACGGCTCCATGGTATACCCTTGTGGACACTGTAATACATTTAGCTAATCTTCATTTTTAAAATATATGTAAGTTCCAAAAGGCTCAAATTAAAAAAATTTATTATCACAATAACATCTTGGGTGTGCTAAGACAATACTTTTCTTGGACTGCATGAAAATGCAACTCTTTTCTAGGGGAGTGAGAGCTGTGTTCCAGGGCACATGCCTGTGGGTATCACCAAGGTGTCTGTTGGAAACACGGAAAAGTCCACACTCTGTTCAACAGTACTCTAGAGGGACCGTTGTCTGCAATCATGCAGACACTGGGTATTAGCATTTGATCTTTGGAAACAGCTCACTGCCTATAACCTACTTGTTCTGAGGAGCCATTGCAGTCTGCCAGGGCTCCACACAATGTCAGCTATTAGTAACTAATCATAGTATTTTAAGTGTGCTATGACCATTGCTGAGAACAGCACAACTAGTCTCCTTGTTTTATATCCAATTTCCCTGTCTCAAGGGAGATGGGGTAGGGAAGGGGGAGCAGTGGTTGGCATGAGGCTGGCCCCCAGGGAAACCTAGACTAGGGTCCCAGCACAGCCCAGAAACCTTTGGTCACAAAGAGTAAAGTCAATCTGGGCTGGGGCAGGGGGTCACTGCAGGGTGAGATAGTTGAATGTCCTACTTTTTAAAATAATAAGATATCTTTAAATAAAAAAACAAAAAACAATATTGTTGCAAAGATAGGTTTTGGCTACTCCATCAAACTGGTTTATCACAAAAGAACTGGGCCCCCCACAACCATTCACGCTCCCCCTTTCTTCTATCCTATACCTTCCATTGTCTACTTCATCAACCCACTTTTTGAAAGCACTGTGTTCTAGTTAAACAAATAAACTCCATAAGTCAGAATCAGAGAAATCTTGATTCCTATGTAGTGAAAATGAGTATCTGAGTTGTAATTCAAGTAACTTGAAAAACTAGCTGGGATGAAACATCCAAAAGGGAACTTCAGATGGAAAAAACTGGCTTTGCGCCTCCAGCACACAAAAGAATATTGTGGCTTCAATTTTTTCCTTTGATTCTATTTAATTCCATTTCATGGGCAATTATCCTATTAAACTGGCTCTTTTGTTTTGACTTAAGTAACTAAACCCTGAGAGCTCAAGACTCCCTCCTTCAACGGCAAAATTTAGCCCTGTGCGTTTTTTCCAGAATTGTGGAGGCTGCAGAGCTCTTGTAAAAGTGCCTCCCATCCTCCAGGCTTCCTCTAAGACCAGGAAACCCCGGGAGGTGAACTGAGGTTTTATTCCAGGACAGCCGGGACCTGTGTCCATGCTGTTCTTCACTAGCAGAGCCTGGATAAGAAACCGGAGTCTTCATTCTCAACACAAACTCATTCCACCAACATTTATTGGACACTTACTACGTGACCAAAACTAAGCATTGAGAGAATCATTCCTTACCCTAAAGGAAAACCACAGTTGGGGTGATGCACCAAGGAGTGTGAAGAAAAAAGCTCTGGGGTCTGTGGAATCAGACAAATCTGGGTTCAATTCGCAGCTCTGCTACTGCCTGACTGTGTGGCCTCGGAAAAGCCTCTTGGCCTTCAGAGTCTCAGTTTCTTGATCTAAATTCTAGACCAGGAACTGGTTAACATGAAGAATGAAATAGAAGAACTAGTTAAGGGCCTGGTACATACCGCATGGCTATGATGATCGGTGTGGTGTCTATTAGTAGTCATATAGAAAAGCCCCACCACAATGCCTAATACAGATTTCAAAATGTAAATATGATGCACGGCTCGGGGGTGAAGAATTTACAGAAAGAAGTAGGACAGGACCATGCAACTCGCGGGTCAGAGTTCTGCATGGCCTCTATGCTCTCCAAATTCTTTGTTTTCACTGTGGTTTAGTGCCACCAGGATGTGTTTCCCTGCATCAGCTTGACTATTGGTGGGGACAATTGAGGTTATGTGGTTGGGGACTATAGAATGGCTGGGGCTCTTAGGATGGCTTGTAGGGCTTGTAGGATGGCTACAGCTCTTCCAGAAACCTCCTGGAATCTGGAATCCTCCTCACTGGCCCAATCTAGGGAAACATGAACCAAGGGATGACTGGGAATATGAGGACGTTCCTTGTCCTTTGCTGCCTTCCCCCTGGCTTTTCCTTGCCCGGACTGGTTCTCCTTTCCATTTCCTCCCTCCCCTGTGGAGAGTGAGAATTTAGTTCACCCCTTTTTTGTGGCGACTGAGCCTAAGCAGGAGCCATTTGCATTATAGCTGAGTAATTTGTGTTTTTGTGGGAAACTTTACTAAGGGGGTCGGAAGCTGATGTTACTGTACTTATGGTATATAGGTCTCTCTGGGATATTTGGCACAGAAACTACACACACACACACATATATAACATACACAGACACACAAGATATTCATTCCAGCAAGGGGGCCTTGAGGGTTTCAGGCGACAGAGCCCTGGGAGCAAGACCTCAAATAGCAACTAAGTGACATCCTTAGGGAAGACAGATGGCTTGGGGACCCCAGTGTCCTTGAAAAGGTCCTTTCCAGTATGGAGCTGGATAGCTGATGTGAAGATTGTAGGATTGTTTTAAATCAAAGTACTTGATCTGAGTCCACAGGTGTTAAGAATATCATGGTTGGGCCTCAGAGACCTGTGAATCCATATATAGCAACACAAAAAGCAGTTTTTCTAGCAAAGAGTTTACTACTCATATGCTATTTTCAAAGGAATTCATTGCCCCCAGCAAGGGACCGAAAGCTTGAACCGGAGGATATTCTTCATGCATTTCGACAGGACCTGGCACAGAGGCAGATTCATGGCACATTGTGAAATTCCACACTGCATGTAGTGAGCTGATATCACAGGCTGCAAACAAGCAGAGGGAATTTAAGGAACTGCTGAAAGGCACTCAGAATCCTTCAAAAGGGACAGTTACTTGACCTAATTACTAAAATGGGGTGCCTATAGCTCTCAAAGCATTTGTGACTGCCCATCTCCTTGGATACACCACCTTCAACACTCAGAACATAATCGCTATTAAATGAATGAAAGGCTTCATGAGTGATGACAGGGCATAATTAATAGGATGTTAGGATGGAAAAGCAGCTTTTAAAAGTTAAAATGTGCCACCCAGTGCCAGCTGCCTCTCCATTTCCAGTGACCAACATCCTTAAAGCCTGTTGATTCTTACTTTGTTTATTGGGGTTATTTTGCAAATAGGTCACTGCAGGTTAGAGACAGTGAAGTAGGTGAGGAACTTGACCCAGAGGAGCACACTGAAGTAGGGGAACAGGGAAATTCCAAAGAAGGAAAGAAACGGATAAACTGATTCAAACAAAACCTCATGAAGAGTTGTGATCTGAGATCATTTAATGTAGGAGAGATTCATGTCTAATTCAGTAGATCTTTAGGGCATAATTGTAGAATTATATTATGAAATTTTCGATGATTTGCGTCTTTTTAAAAATGCAGGTATTGGTTGTTCCACACCTTTGGACATTTTGTGCATGCTTGTGCATGTCTTTTAACCTTCCCAGGTATGACTGCCTTTTTCATGCTTAATTTAAAACATATAAATTGATACTTGAGGAAGGAGGGATAGAAACTTACTGTTTTGCTTAAGAAGTAAGCGATAGGCTGCATATTATCAGAAAGCAGATTTTGTTTGAATATAAGCAAGTAGTTTTTACTCATTAAAACTTGCTGGGAAGCAAGCTACTTTCGAGGTGGTGAGCTCGTAGCTGGTAGAGGTGTTCAAGCAAGTCATGCTGACCCATCGGGATGGTTGTGAACGTGATTAGTGCATAGAATTGGGATGTAAAGTAGCAAACAGATCCAGATTCTGTGATCCAAAGAGGTTTGTTCAAACAAGTTCAAGAAAATCCCCCTTGTAAAATTCTAGGTTTTAATACCTACACGCTCCTCCTGGTGGGTGATTCTTGTCAGCTGAGAGGGTGATGAGGAAGGGGAATGCTTCTGAAGGTCATCAGCAGGATATCCGCCTCCTAATGAGGGTTTCTACTTCCGGACGTCACCGTGATAGATCTTCAGGGGCCAGTAGAGGTGGGATGGGATATAACATGGTAACACTTGTCTCAAAATCTCGAAGAAGTAAGTGTGCTGAGGACTGTTTAGATCCCAGGTTTCTAGCTGATGAGAAAAGCAAAACAAATAAAAAGAAATTGCTCATGGTTTAGAATAGCCCAGGAACTCCAAGAGGTTACCTGTTTCCATTCCATGCAGGTTCTGCCTCAAATTAGATGTGTGGCGCCCCTCCTGGTATTGCCAGACCATATTGGAGGAATAGAAATTGAATGTTCTAGTCTGTCTTGTTTGTACCTGCAAAGTCTTACCTTCATGGTCAATATTCTCCAACTTTAGACAACTCTAGCATTATGCAATTAAAATTCTACATCTATCCAGATATCACTTTATGTTCTATCATATATACACCAGCTAATGTTAAACTGACCCATCTAATTTATTCTTTCCCATATATTTTTTGTGTGTGTGTGTGTGTGCAAGGCAAATTGGTTAAGTGAACATTTTTCTAAAACACTATTTGATTGTTCTAATATATTTGCCCATTTTACTTCTACTGGTTTTATTCCCCAGAAGTTCACAAATGCTAGTACATGATAAAATTCTTACTAGACCATGAAAGATGAGAAGACTATGGACAATTGTGTGTATGCATGTATGTGCATATACAGTAGAGCTGCTATAAAATGGTGACAGATCTTTTCTTTATTAGAGATTGTATTTCCTACTTCTTAAGTTTTGGTCCTCAATCATCTTTTCTTTTATATAATATTATTATGGCTTTTGTAATGGGGAGTATTTTTAAAAATTATCTTTACTTGGAAGAAACAAAATTTGGTAATTGGATATCAGCCTTCCTATTTGTTCGTTTAAATGGTATTGGTTTAGAAATCCCAAATTGGAAAGCCCTAATAATATTACTGTTTAATTCCAAGAACTATAGAACCATTAAATCGTAGTGCTAAGGGAATGCTGCGCATCACCTAGTGGTGCTAGCTCACCATTAATGGAGAAGAAACAGGCCCAGAGACAGGGAGCCCCATAAACAAGGAACCCCATGCTCAGAGTTTACTGGTGATAAACAGAATTAGGGCAAGGATTGGAACCCAGGTATCCTGGGTCAGTCACTTTTCTCCACTCCATTTTTAAAGTGACATCAATGTTAGCTTAGCAGGGAGTCATTCCAACTTGTTTATTCATGTTTGGAAGGGCATTTTCCAGGAATCTCAGAAGGCTCATATTCAACATTTCTAGGGTGGGAAAAATCACAAGTATCTGGCAAAGAGGCATCTCTTTCCTTTGGAACTGAATGCATAATTGAGGATTTCACACTTTGGCATTATTCAATCTTAATCTTCAGTGAACTTGGTAAGATACCGTTTTGATCAGAACAGGTTCCCACATTGTATTACAACTTCCCAACTGTAATTGGATTCCTTGGGCACCACAGGAGTTCTAATTGCAAATGCAGAACAATTTCAACCTCAGCCCCTCATGTTGTCCCTGTTGAAAGCCTTCAAGAGGAAAAAATAAAAAGGAGACATTTCGTTTCTGGGTGAATTTCAAAAGCTAATGTAATGTCATTACTTTTTCCTCCCATGATTTCCAGAAGGCCTGAGCAACCCATGCAATTTTCAATCCTTCCCCTTTTAATGAGTTTAGGAATAATGTGGTATAGACACATTCCATAGAGCCTGAGAAAGTGGATTGATTTTCAAAGAAATGATGACAAGGCACACATCTATCCATCCTGACCCTGCCTGGAATGCTCTCGGCTCAAGGTGTGAATGGACTTATGTGCTTCCTTCCTGTCATGATCAATCGAAAGGTTTTGTGTGGAACTGAAACATTTACATTTGATCTGCTCAGCCATGCAGACTGGTGTCAAAGAAAAACAACAGGGCTGTGTATCTGACCCCCTGGGTCTAGTACTGTTTTACCATGACCTACTTGGTTTTCTTGAGCAGGGACTTTGTTTCTCTGCACCGCTGTATTTTTGTGCATTGGGAGTGAGGATTAAAACTACTGACCTAAGTCAGGATTCTGTGTTGATAGAATGATAGTAGATATAGAAACATGCTGTGTAAATGAAAACCCTGCCTAAATGCAAGGTGGTGAAATTAGAGTAATAAGAAAAACTTACCTGAGTTCACTGTATGGCAGGTCATTAAATGCTTCGTGCGTCCTAACTCCTCTTATTCTTCACAAGAATCCAGAGAAATTATTGTCCCAAGCATATAAAGGAGAAAGTGGAGAATAAAGGGAAAGTAGCTTGCCTAAAATTATGCAGCTGGTAAATGGAGTTTGGTTTTGAACCCAGGCAGTCTGGATCCAGAGCCCAGCACCTTAGTTGTTGGTTACATGGCTTCCAATGCTGACATAACGGATCAAAAGAAAGGAAGGGATGCTTAAATAAGAACGAGACTTTAGACAAAGGAGGAAGAACATATATGATATTATGGATTAAAATGTGTTCCCCTAAGAGTCACATGTTGAAGTCCTAACCACCAGTGCCTCAAAATGTGACCTTATTTTGAAATAGGGTCATTGCGGGTATGACTGGTAAAGATGAGGTCACACTGAAGTAGCTCAGATGTTTAATTCAATATGACCAGCATCCTTATAAATAGGGGAAATCTGGAGGTAGACACGTGTCCAGAGACGATGCCGTGGGAAGATGGAGGCATGCTGCTCCAGGCCACGGGAGCACCGGAAGCTGGGAGAAAGGCCTGGGACACACCTCTCCCCAGAAACTTCTCCAGATGCATGGCCCTTCAGAGAGCCAGACCTCGGCCTGCTAGCCTTCAAAACTGCAGAGAATAAATTTGTTGTTTGGGTCACGCAGCCTGCGGTACTTTCTAATGGCAGCCCTAGAAAACTAATACATATCTGCATATGGTTTATGACAATCAGCTCTGACTTATTTATTCACCCTTCGAAAATCCACAGAGGGAGGGACCTTGTAGGGTGTGCATGGCTCTAATTGCAGTTCAGACCCAGTTGTGTGGACAGGAAGCCGTCAGCTTCCAGTGACAGTGGCTGGGCCCTCCTTGGCCCGTTGGTGAAAGCAGCAGCTAGTGTTGTCTGTGGGAGTCACAAAGAGGGTGCTCAGCATTAGCCCAGGGAAAGCTAAGGGGGCCAGGACTTTGGTTCTGTTCTTAATCATTGATAGGAAACACACTCTTATCGAACTTCTGCGACGCAAATACTGTTTTCCTCCTATGTCCGATGCCATTACTTCTCAGTGACCACAGCTACCTTACCGGGCTCACCTCTGCAATGTTGGAGTTTCTCAAGCTTAGTCCCACACTGGGTAAATTCTCATTTTATGCACCTTCCTGGTGACTTCATCCTTTGCTATGGCTTAAATGACCACTTACAATCTATTCTTGTATGGAATCGTGGTTAAAAATCTTCCGTGTACTGTTACCTAGCTATGTGAACGTGAGAGTCCTTGAGGGTACATTTCATGACTCTTTGGTGCCTCCGTTTCCTCATTTGTAAAATAGAGGTAAAAAATAATGCAGTCTTTAAAATTTATTGGGAGGATTAAATGGAGTATTACATGTATACACATACAAAAGAGAATAGTCGTGAACTCATGAAGTTTAACAACTGAGAGTAAGCCTAGACAAATATATAAATAACATAAATATGCAAATATGTATTAAGAAATAGGAAAAAATTAAAGCAAGAGAAAGAGAGTGTGGGAAGCATCAGGTATGGGAAGCTCGAGGGCTCATGGAGGGTCTCTCTATAAGGATCCAGGTGAGAAAAATCCCTGGGCAGTGACGATACATCCCTCCATGGGCCAGGAGATACATCCCTTCTCTAGGGCCAGAGAGGGGCCTTCTAAACTGTGGGTACCAATGTCTGCATAGTTTTCCACACAATTGAACTGATTGCTCAGCACCTATTAAACACCTGCTGTTTAGCCTGGCTGTTCAATGAACAGCGGAGCTGGGCACAGCTTCCTGACGAGTTGCTTGCTGTTTTCCCAAGACAAATTCAGAAGGTAGACAGCTTCAGTTCACTGGGACAGTCTTGCCTTGAGGGGGCAGGAGAGATGGAGAGGGACATTTTCAGACCACTTGTCCTGTCTCCTGAGCCAACATTCATCCAAGAGGCCTTGATGCCCTTGCACTTCCAGACTATCACCTGGCCCCTTTGGCAGCTGCTGGACATGTCCAGAAAGTCATCCTTACTCAGGTCCTGCCATGGATGCAGAGGCCCCAGGCAGCAGCTGCAGGGAGAGGCCAGGCCAGCCCATGACATGAGGCTGACGATGTGCCGGCTCTTTGGAACCCATGGAGTTTGAGAACTGGAAGCACATTTGGAGCCTGCACCCCCCAGAGGGGTGTGATGGGGAACAAGTAGCCCCAGGGTCCTGGACACAGGTGAAGCTGGATGACCTGTGCTTGTGCCTAGATAAGAGCTGTCTGATATACCTACCCTTACACTAGGGGGCCCTATGGCGGGACCCTGGTCTCATAATGTTTTATTTCAAGGAAAACTTCCCTGAGGAAGGGATGTTTGAGGATGAAGAGGTTAGCTGGGCGGAAAAGGAAGTGGAAATTTTCAGAAAGAGGGGACCTTTGTGCCAAAGTACTTAGGCAAGAAAGCAGCCAGTCAGGGGAGGGACAGGAGTCGCTTCCACCGGCTGGAATGAAGAGCATCATGGGGCAAATGGTGGAAGGTAAGTGGGAGGGAGACCAGAGTTAGACCCACAGACCCTTGTAGAGATGTTACAGGCTGGGCCAAAGGACGAGGAGTTAATTAATTTGTACATACTTTAAAATCCTTATTTCTGCATTTCCTGGCTGACAAGCAAGAAGGCATTGTACTTGGGATGTTTGAGTCCTGGGAGGGGCCGGTAGTGAGCTTGGAAATCCATCTCTTACTCTCCAGATATTACTGTCCCAGTTCAACCTCTAAGAGACATGGCCCAGCCTTTGAAAGCTCCTTCCTCAAAGCTTCTCCCATCCCTTTGCAGCCTGCAATCCGCTCTCCATCACCTGGTCTGACGCAGTACAGACAGAGGCCTGCTATGCTGCATTTCCTCTATTTTGATTTCTAATATTGTTTTTACTTCTCTCCTTTTTCTTATTGCTTGTCTAATCTTGCAAAAATGTCTATTTGAGTAATCCTGAAAGGTCTAGTTTTTGGGTTAATCGATCACCTCTTATGTTTATGTTCTTTACAGTTAGTTTCTGTTTTATGATTTCCTTTTTTGTTTTTTCATTGGTCTTACGTTCTACTGTTGTTCCTTTTCATTTTAACACTTTGTGCAATGCTTAGCTTCCTAATAATCTTTTTGTTTTCTAATATATGCATTTATATTATACCTTTCCCTATACTTCAACTTATCCTATAAGTTTCGATATTTAATTATTTCATTTCACTTATTTCTAATTATTTATAAATATTTGTATTTTCTAGTGCTGTTATATTAGTAGTAACTACCAAGAAGTTATTTTCAGGTGGTTTTGTTGTTTGGTTCTAAATGCAGCTTCTGTCGCTCTCTGGCAACATATTTCATGATAGTTAGAGAATGCTGCCCAAAAGACACTATTTATTTGATATTTGTTGAAACTTTGTGGCCAATTTCTTTTTCTTTTACTCTTTAAAAAAACAAAACAAAACAAGTCATTCGTCATTTCCAAAAGCAGCTGCTGAATCTAAAATCATTCAGTTGATTTTGTGTGTGTTGTGGTGTCTTTTTCGTCTTTTTCAAACTACAAAGAAGTATTCTCAGTTCAGGCAGGGAAGTCTGACACTGCCTGGCCCAACTTACCCATTCCTACAGCTTTCAAGATGTGTTTCTTGACTTCACCTGAAGACTGTAGGCTGACAAGTTGCAAAACCTGTTAATTGGTTTATTATGAGCACCAGCCTTTGGCTACCATTTGCATATTGCTGTGCATTTTTGCTAGTGTTCAAATTGAAATGTAATCTTGGCCATAGATTGTTGTCTCCTCATCCCCATATGTTTAATTGGATGAGACTGCAAAGAGAAAAATAAAAATATGAAATAATTCTTGAAAAATAAACAGTCAGGAAAGGTTAACTTGGCACTTCTGTGGAGGCTTTTAGCTAAATTTGTTGCTGTGTGGGTAATGCTAGAAGTTCCAAGTCGATTCTGAGCTGCCTCGGAAAATGGCCTGTTCACTTCTGCTGTCTCCTGGAGAGTCCATATTCCCAGTCAGTTTAAATGCAGCTGCAGAAGCGATATCCTCTCAGAGACTTGCAGAAAAGAGCCCAAACTTGGACAAAGAGAATAGTGGTCTGAGTGAGTCAGAGGCACAACTTTAAGAACATTTAGCTCCAGTGACAAAACAGTGCACATTTTAGTTCACTTTCAGGCCACGTTCTGGAGGCTGGGATTGGTACCTGGCCAAGAGACAAATGTGTCAGGTGGAAATAAGTGCTCAGATGAAAAATGAAGAGGACAGAAAGGGCAGAAACTGATTAGGGGTTGTTTTAAATAGATTGGTCAAGTATGTCCTTATTATAAAGATGTCATTTGAGCAAAAGTCTAAATAAAATTAGAAAACCCAATGTACTGTGAAATTCTAGGAAGTTGAGTGTGAACACATGAAAGCTCTCTGCATTAATTGTGGGCAGAGAACCAGCTCATGGGGCAAGTCCATATTGTGCCAGCCGGATCCACAAGGGAGGAGCAGACATCTGGCCACAGATGACCATCCAGCCATTCCTTCCTGTGCACATGCTGTTGGCACGTTCCCTATCCCACTTTCTCAATATTAGTACCAAGTTAAGTTCATTTGTACAGATAACTTTTGCAACACTTTAAAAAGCTCCTGCAGATGCATCATGCTTTCTATGTCTCATGACCACTTTCTAGATCATGTCTTACTTGCTTATTACACTAAAGCTAAAGTTGCCTTTCCTTCTTGTCTTAGTCTGTTCAAGCTGCCATAACAAAATGCCATAGACGGAGTGGCTTTTAAACAAAAGGAATTTCTCTCTCACAGTTCTGGAGGCTGAGAAGTCTAAAATCAAGGTATCAGCAGATCCAGTGTCTGGTGAGAGCCCACTTCCTGGTTGGCCATCTTCTTATCTTCCTGCTGTGTCTTCACGTGGCAAAAGGGGCGAGGAAGTTCTATGGGGTCTCTTTTATTAAGTGCACCAACCCCATTCGGGAGAGCTCCACCTAATCGCCTCCCAAAAGCCCCAGCTCACTGGGGATTAGGTTTCAATTTAAGAATTTGGGAGTGTACAGGTATTCAATCAATAGCAATTATATTCCTCCAAGCCCTTCTTACCCACTTCCTTATCAAAGCAGCTACAAGATTGTGCAGAAGCAAAATCTAATCATGAAATATTGTATTAAGGGACTGGGGGTGGGGAGTCTTTTTGAACACTGGATGGGTGGGTGTACTCAGGACAATGGGAAATTATGGGCTCTATTCCAGTCAGATGGCAAGGACTCTTTCTGACTTGTGCCTGAGAACACCAGAACCATGCCTGGCATCTATCTGACGCCAAATGAAGACTTTGAGCAGAATTTCTAAATGATGAAAACAAAAATTGGCAACCTATAGAAAAGAAATCACAAATGGCTTGTAAATATATATAAATAGACAGCTTTACTTCACAACTTCACTGGGTATCAGGAAAATGAAAATGAAAACTACCGAGGGAGATCATCTCATACCCAACAGATTTGCAACACTTCGATGACCATACCAAGATCTGGCCAAGATATGGAACAAAAGCAACTATTATCCACAGCTTGGCTTGTGGGAATATAAATTGCTACAACTCATTTGAGGAACACTTTGGCAAAATCTAGTAAATTTGTATATTTATTCAAGAGAAAATAGTCTGGAAATATTTTAAATGTCCAGCAGTAGAAGTCCAATAAATTGTTACACATTCTCTTAAAAGCCCATTATGCAGGAGTGAAAATGAAGGAGCCCAGGTTTACATATCAGTCTGGAAGAACCACAGAATCAGCAGCAAGAAAAGTTATAGATGCACTTGTATGATACAATTTATATAGTTTAAGAGTACACAAAGCAGTAGTAAGTTATGGAGAAATCTAAGAGAGAGTAACACCAAAGTCCAAATGATTATTACCTTTGTTGAGGGAATGAGAAAGATGCAAGTGGCATGACAAATACAGGGGCTAAGGTGTAATGAAAGATTCTCCCATTTGAAATGTATGGTAGATTTATAGATGTTCACTTTAGCATTCTTTATACCTCCTTGGTTATCTTCTTAAATCACTTTATATCTTCTTATTATCTTAAATCATGTTTAACATTTTAAATAAAAATAATACTTAAATACTATTTTTAAAAAACAAGTAGACATAAAGTGTGTCGCATGCATTTGCCTGTGTATACATGTGTTAACACCAACAGTTGGAGTGTGCCTTCATTTCCTATTATCCTTCACAGCTTATTAGAAAAATCATCTCTGTCACCATTGGTTAGATGGCGGGACTTGGGCCCAGGGTAGATGAGTGACTCTCCAAAGTCATATGGTGGTGAGCTGATCTTTCTCTAGCCAAGGACCTCTTCCTTGGCCACGTGGTCACTAACCATACACCGCAATTCCCAAGTCCCCTAGTGCACACGTAACTATTCTGGAGCTGGGAATCCGGTTGTTAGTGTCTCCTTTGGCATTTGCAGGACACCGATGATGCTTTCAGTCTAAATAATGGGCCACCTACAGACCGACTGGTGCAAAGCACTTCTGGGCTTTGAAAGATTGGCCATCTGGTATTTGCCCCTCGCTGAATCTGAGAGCTGCTTGCTGGGCATTCATTGTGTCCAGGCAGTGCTGTCATTAAACCCACCGTAGTCATTCATTACATGAGCTCTGAAGTCAGCCCCCAAATGCAAGAGTGAATTAGTCACAGCTGGTGCTGTTACACAACTAGTGATCAGAAGAGACTTCTCAGTGCCCCTGAGCCCTGATGAGCAGCTTTTGGAAAGAACCTCTCCCCTCCAAACAGAGCTTTTCCCCAGTTTTGAAAGAGAAAGCCATTTACTCATTTGCTCACATTTTAAAATTCATTTATCCTTATATCCATTTCTTCCATAAACATTTATGGAGTGTTTCTGTGCTGGGACCTGCATTGACCCCAGGTACACCTGGTGAATACGAGGAAGTGGTCCCTGCTCTCACACAGCTTACAGGACAGGAAGAATGTTAAACAAACCAGTATAAATATCTATCCTTATATTAATACAAACCGTGGGACAGAGGTGTCTGGCGAGAGGTGAAGGAGCGAATAATGAGGAGGACGTGCTTAGATGATGTTCTTCAGGGAGTCACTCTGAGGATGAGGCATCAAGGTCAGGCTGAGGGAATATTTTAGGTCTTCTGAAATTCTTGGGTTTTGTTTCTATTTCATCTTTGCCTCCCTAGAAATTGCTGCTTATTATGAGACAGTTAAGGTTCTATTGAAGAACACTCTGGTTATTGTGGCACCAAAGGCAGGCTTTGCCAGACCAGATAATCTGACTCCATTGTTGCCTCAGGGGACCCCAGGCTCAAGCCTTCCTCTCTTCCCACACAGTCACCTCTAATTCGGAGCAGCCCTTCTCTACCTGTATTGTGTTGCAGCCACATGACAGAAGCTACTCTGTGGACCACACACTGGAGTACATGTAGACCCAAAGTATGCATCAATATTAACCCCAACTTTTTTGATCCACTCAAGAAAATATATCAGAAAGCAAGTGAGAGCAGCTTTATTGCTGAATTAATCTTGAATCCAGTTTACTGTAAAAATCCAAATCATTCATTTATTCTGTATAATCATGAATGAAAAACTACTCGTAGAGCATGTGACAATGGATTGTACACACCAGGTTTCTTTATTACCACAGTTCAGATCACCGCTCTGAAGCTTGTAGATCTTAACCCTACTTACATGAATGAGCTTCAAGCTCTATCCCCTCATGGATGATCTCCTTGAACCCAGTACCTCACTGAAGAGTTAGTTACTCCAGGTCCCCAGTTCCCTAAGACGATCTTCATCCCATCCATGCAGACTGAGTCATTGTCTCAGGCACACCTCCGGTGTACTCTTTCTTTAAAATCAGGGCTCCTAATACCATCTTGTACCTCCATCCCTCAGTTTTGGATCCCTGTGTTGAGGTTTTTAAAGGGCCTCCACCATAGTTCCGGTGGTCATTATGTTAGCCATCATGAATAGTTTCCTGATACATCGTTTATTCAACAAATATGCTACCACCAGCACCAGCATTGTCATCACAGGAGGCACTAAAGGACCAGCCATGAACATAATAGGTACAGTCCCAACCTTCATGTGATCAAGAATCTAGAGATTTAAAATTGGATGAACAAAAGATAGGTATCGAAGATGTGTTTTTGTGAAGGAATAGATAGCTTGAGCAAGGCACCAAAGGTAGGAAATATCAAGACAAGCCGTGAAAAAGAAGAGGTGATGTGCGGTTTAGCATTCATCCGAATACTTGGGCAGCGAAGGGGCGCACCCTCTTTGAGGTTCCTTGCTTATAGGGAACCCACCTGATTTTCAGCTGTTCTGCTGGGTTAAGGACTTTGCCCTCTGACACGTCAACCTGTGAAGCTTTAGTTTTTTGTCACCTGAGCTATTCAGAGTTGAGGAATGTCTCAATTAAACCAAAACCTAACAAACTGACAGTCTGGACCCTAGATAGCTCTATCTTTTCAGATTAAATTTCTTTTTGGTTTTGGTCTGCATTTTATATCAGTTCCCTGGGGTTTTCTCCAAACACCAATCATAATTTAAGTGACATCCAGAGATTTAGCCTAAATATGTAGTCAGATTTTTGCTCTTATTCCTTCTGATTTTCTCACTCTGCAAGGATGCAAGGATTCCAGGATCCCCCCTTTAAATTTCCAGCTGCTGTTTATAGCCCTCAAATTTTCTCTCTCATACCTTTAGGCAAAAAGGTTGTGTTTCTGGAGCTGTGATCACAGTGGTTGGACAGTTCTCTCATGCTAGAGAGCCACAGGCTCACAATTTTTATCCCTTCCCTTCAAATTTTTCCAAAATTAAACTCTCCAGAGACTTCTGGAGATTTGGATTCTTCCTAGTGTTATTAGCTAGTTTTTTTTTTAAGTTTTTATACAATTTTAATTTATACCATCTGTTAAAGTTTCATGTCACCACTTCACTACTCTGCCATTAATTTAAAAGGTTTTTCTTTCAGTGATCACTTTAAAAACAAATGCTGCTACTTAACATATTTCCCCCTAAGCAATACAGACAGACAAGTATGTAAGTACTGAGGTAACAGTGAGCAAAACAGACATGATTCCTATCCTCATAGATCTGCCACTCTAGTAGAGAAGACAGAAAACAGGTCAACATGTGACAAAACATAATTATTAGTGGTATGAACAATGCTAAGGCAGGTAAAGGAATACAGAGTGCTGAGAATGTTATTTTAGCTGTGACATTAAGAGAAGTGCTTCTTAGGGAGGTGACATTTAAATAACAATGCTAAATATTATAGCACATGTGTTCCTAAATCTGTTACTTTCCTTTGATAATGGTTACTTTAAATGAACCGTACTTACCATTCTGAGAAACTGGTGTTGCCAACGTAAAACACACCCACTTACTTACATGCAAATAAATATGAGTGGGCACCTGCGATCTGCCAGTCCCTGGTTCTACGTGATGAAATAGACAAGTTCCCTGCTTTCACAGGATTTACGTTCTTGAAGGAAGAAACAAAAAGAGAAGTCAAGGAGCAAGTCATATAGAATGCCATGCAGCTGGAAGAATCCGTTCTAAATAAGGATTCAGGAAAGACGTCCTGGGAACAAACCCTTGCAGTGGATATATTCTGCGCTGAAAGAGTAGGAGATGCAGATTTCCATGATGGAAAATGCCTACAGTGTTTGCGAAATAGCAAGAAGGTCCATGTGGCTCCTCAGAGTGAGTAAAAGATAGAGTACAAAAGGCGACGATGGAGAAAGAAGAAGGGGCCAAAATCCACCAAGTCTCATAGCCCATTGTAAGAACTACTTTTACACTCATTGGAATGGGGAACCCGTGGAGGGCTTGAGCAAGGAGGGCCATTTGAAAGCGAGTGACTTCGTGCATTTTATCCAGCAAGAGGCCTTGCTCAGTATCGGGCCTTGCTTCCACCCTAGCTAGAAGTGAAATCGCCACCTTATGTTGTAGCAAGATCCCTTTCACTGCCGTATGGAGAGCAGATTGTTTGGGCAAAACTTTGAGAACGCAAGCTACCTCGATAATCCAGGCGGTACTATTGAAGTGTCTTAGACCAGAGTGGTAACAATGGAGATGAGAAAAGAGTTGGATTCTGGAAATCCACAGTACCCATAGAATTTTGAAGGCAGGGTAAACAGTATTTGGGGTTATAATTATTCTTATGGTGCACAGGGCCTTTATAGGACATAATAGTATTGAAAATCATCGTGGTATTTTGTAGGTATTTGTTTCCATGTTCATTTCTTCAACTCTAAGTGCCTAGAGAACAGAGAGTATGCTACTGCAATCTTTGTAACCCACAGCGTACTCCAAAATTGATCTGAACTTGTCTCTTTAAACTTTCATCCATCAATTCTTTTCCAGCCTTTGAGGGCTACACAAAACAAGCTGATTTCTCCTCCACATGAGAGTCCCCTGCATATCTGAAGCCATTTCTTCCCTGCCATCGTGCACACATCTGAAATACCTGGGGTGAATGGAGGTGTGTATCTGATAGGTTTGACTTTAACTGAATTAGATTGTGTTTTGAGGGCCATTTTCCAGCCACACCACGGAGACCACACATGTGTCTTGCACACTGCCTGATAAACACGAACATCTCAGAAGGCAGGGTTAGACGGGAATGAAAATGAAGAGAGGAACACCGAAAGAAGACAGCTTCCTTCCCAAGAGCCTTGACCCTTCTTCCCAGTCAGGGCTCCCTTTTTCCAGTGAGTAAATAAGAAGCTTCTATATTCTTCCAGGAAGGTGACACCTCAGCTGCAGCCCTGGGTCCGCGGTTCTACAGCAAAGTGGCCAGGAGCTAGAAGAGCCTCATCTCAGAGCCACAGTAGCGTGGACCCCAACGGCTGCTTTTCTTCCTCACCTGGTCCTTCCTCACTTCCTCAAGCAGGAGAAGGTGATGATCCCAGGATTAACAACTACAACTTTACTGTAGTCCCGATCTCTATAACTCTGGGCATTTATGAAGCACTTACACCAGACTTAACTCACTGAATACACACAGCACATATGCAAGACAGATTCTACCATCTCATTCATTTTGTTAGAAACACAAAGAATTCCAAAGGTAATAAGGAGTTACTTGGAATTTTTTCTTGTTACCTGGCTCTGGGAAGAAAGGCCTTAGTTCAGAAAAATCAGAGCCAAGATTTAGAACAAAATGATATTGAAATGAAAGAAAAGAAAGGGGGGGCATAATTATTTGTTATTGGTGGTCTGGTCATTGCCCATGATCATTTGAAATTCAAACCCATACACTGATATTGAATAGTCCTCTCTTAGGGGCACATATGTTCTGCATTAGAGGTATTCCATTTTTGTTATTTGAATTTCAGAATTAATTGCGTTTATTTCAACAGGAAACATTTTACAAATCTCACAATTCTTCCCAATCTTTTTCCTCCAGGCATCTGCTTCTCCTTGTCAGAGACAGTCAACCTTCTGTATCTCTTGGGTGTCTTTCAGGAGGTCTTTGGAAGTTCTCTAAGTCTTCTACACTCAGGCAAGCATAGCATCTGTGGATAGAATAGAATTAATAACTATTAGGATTTGATTGGTGAGTGTCCTTCTATAAAGCAGCGGAAATACACAATTAAATCATGTCCTTCAAGCCCTGATCAGCTGTTTTCTTCTAAATGTAGCCACCCAAACCATGCTTTTTTAATGTATAAACTTGCAATCACCTACATTTTTCAGTACCTACATTCACAAACCCTACAGTTCTTTTTATCTTCTCATACATTTACCACCCTATGAATACTAAATATAGAAATAATATACTCTCTTGATCATTGTCTATTATCTGAAAAATGCAAAATCTTGAGATTAAGTCTATTGTTTCTTTTGTTGCCTGATATATTCCAAGCACTTAAAGCTGTATCTGGTGCATGGTCGGAACTCAGTGTTTTGTCAAATTGAATTAAGAGATTCTTATTCTCTAGTAGGTGTTAGACACTGTGACAGCGATGGGGAGGATAAAAAGATGAAGACATGCAGAAGGCTGTGTTCACTGAAGGAGGACACTGAGAATGGAGTTTGTGCTCAGGATGTTTACTGAAAATCCACACCTGTCGTGGAAAGCAGGAGGAAAGAGGATTGAACAGTAGGAGAAGGCGCTCCGCAGTGTAGATTCAGCAAAACCTCAGCCGGCCAGGCACGGTGCTCCTGATTCTGCCCATCAGGGTTGTGCCACTTCAAGCCAAATTGGCCAAGACATTTAGCCTGCCTCGCTCAGTCTCCAGGTGCATTCCACACAAGGCAACCTCCTTCTTTGAAGGGAGATCTTGGAGATTCATCTTCTTGTCAACACAAGAAGGTGTAGTCATGGTCCTCAGATTAATAACAATCCCTTATTTATTTTTTGGCTTCTTGAATATCCCTTGTCAATCATTCATTCAACAAATATTTATTGAGATATCACCTTGTGGTGGCAGGTACCATGTCAGGCACCAGGGATACAAAGGTTAATCAGAATGACAAATCTAGACACTGCCCTAGCTGCCAGATAGCTTGAAATTGGGTGGGTGGGGAAGTGCTCATAAATGTAAACAGGCAATTATGGTACAGTATGATATGGAAGAGAGAGTTGGCCAGATTTCTACAAAGCACAAGGAAAGGCCATGTAGTCTATACAGAGTGGAGGTCACATTGTCTTGCTACTCAAAGTGTGCTTCACAGCATCAGCATCCCTTGGGAGCTTGTTAGAAATGCAGAATATTGATCTTACTCAGACCTATTGCATCAAAACCTGAACTGACAAGATTCCTAGGTCATCTGTATGCACCTCAACATTTCAGAGGCATTGATGTAAGTGACATTTAAGCTAAACTAAAGAGAAGTCAGTTAGCCAAGCACACTTGAGGAGGGAGAGGAAGAGAAGGGCCCTAGAGCACAGAAGAACAGAGTTGTAGGCAGGAGAGTTGAAATGAAGAGTCTAAGTAGATCCAAGCCATTGCAAGTAGTTGCATAAGGCTGGGCACAGAGCTGAGAGAAGATGAAATGGGAAGGAGAAGACACAAAGAACCCAACTATATTCCGAAGACTGGACTTTATCCTGAGGGCAAGAGAGAAATAACATGATCAGTTTTACATTGCAGATTTGGAATGTCTTAGATCGAAAAGACTGGAGAAAAGAGAAAGAGACTGAGGTTATTTGGCCTGATAAATGGCCTGAACAAGATGTTTCTAATTCATAGTCACTTGTTCATTAATCAGGTTCAACTCCTAATTCAGTTTTCATCTGCTCACTATCTCAGGAAGCATTAGTGTTTCTGGCTCAGTTGTTTTATGTACACCTCCAAAAAGATAACTTCAGAAGTCAAAGTAGCGATCTATGTACATTTACAGTAATAACAATAATAATGATGAAGCCCTGCTTGTCTCCTGCACAGTTTTGTTCCCTGCAGTTACAGAAGCGTATAAAATCAAACTGCAGCACCTGTCCCGGGATTAGCCTATAGGTCCTAGCGGTAGGCTTACTCTCCTGGGAATTTTCAGTGTCTGTAGAGATAGAAAAGCCAGGCACACAGTTAACTGCAAGAGAAAGAGAGACTTGCATTTCATTTAGAACTTGTATTCATTGGATGAGAAATAATAATAAAACAGCAACAATAAATATCAGTTTTTAATCACTTAACTACACATCAGGCTAAATGTTTTATGTCTATCATTTCATTTGACTCCCCCACCTCAACCCTGACAGGTAAAAACTGTGAATATCTCTATTTTTCAGTTGAGGAAACTGGGATTGGGAGAGTTAGGTCAATTGGTCAATTGTCCAAGGTCACAAAGTGAATAAATAGCAAAGCCAGGATTTAAACCTTTGATGACCTAACTCTGAAATGAGATCCTTCAAAACGTGGCTAACTTGAGGACCAAGGGAAAAATGCAGCCTCTTCAGAACCTGAGGGGTGACACTGGCCATGGCTGCAGACCCATCAACTCAGGCTTCTCATGTAAATAAAAATGGTCCAATTATGCCACTGTCAAATGGCACCTTAGTTTAGTAGGACAGATTATATGGAGTCCTTTCCTCAAACCAAGACCTGACAGCTACCAAACATATTAAGATAAGCTAGTCTATGTTTAAATAAGCACCGTAAAAATTTCAATGGTTTAAACCAATAGAAATGTATTTCTTTCTCATGAAAAGTCCCCTTCAGATCTAGGAAAACCTCCTGGACAATTCAAGCCTATAAAGACCACAGCTCCTCTAGTTGTATCATCTGGAAATGAAGGCATCTCCAATATTCAAGGCAGAGGACAGACTGCTGAAGACTTCTCAGTAATAACATACATAATTCCACCCATAATTCACAACTTACTTCTGATCACACCCCATTGGACAGAGCTGGTCACATGGTCTGGCCTAACTGCATGTGGGTGGAGAAGTGTAGTCTTCCCATTGGCCAGGAAGGATTGGAGAACCAAGAATGAGTGATACTAGAAAACTCTATCATGACAAGTTTTAGAGCAACCCCAAGAAATTTAAGCTTGTCATTAAATGTAACCCTACTGATTTGTAAAATCAGCATTTTCAAGAGCCGTAGCATCAGCTGATATTTATTGACTATTTCAGGCTTTTAAGCCCTTTCATGTATGTCATCTCATCAAATTCCCTCAGCAACCCTGGGAGGAAGGTCATGTCCACTGTAGACTCTACCCCCTCACTAAACTATGAGCTCCTCCGAGGCAGGGACTGCATCTTATCTTTTGTGGCCTTCCTCCTAGCACAGCTTCTCGCTCTTAGTAGGTTTCGTTAAGTGAATCTGGGTCATTCACCATATAAGAAACAGACTCATATGTGACTTAGCCAGGTTCACACGTTTATGTAGGTGAATAAACTAGGATTTGAGCTCAAGTCACCTAACTCCAAGTTCTCTATACTCACTGCCTCCATGACATTGTGCAGGGAGGATTTCTGGCCACGTCTAAATTGAAATGTATGCTGCTCTTCACCAAGGCCAAGATTAAAGCGTCCATCAAGCATTCAGACCAGCCTGAGATGTGGGAGGCCTGGCCACTCAGGCATGAAAATGATTGCCATCTTTAGTGAGGCAGCTGGAAGCAAAGTCACGGAGCAGGACCCCAAGGGTGCTTGGCCCCTTCAGTCATGCACTGATGGATGCCTCCTTCCGAGCAGCAGCAGATGTGCCGAGATACTGGGACCACTGGCTTCATCTGTCAGTTGCCCAGCTCTGCTGGGTAGCTTTCCTCCTCTGATGTTGTTTGTGCATTTGTTGCTCCTAAAAAGCAATTTTATCTGAAATAACAACTTGGGAACTAGGTCCTGAAGAACAGAAGCTTCTGCTTAATTACCTATTTAACATAATAATTCTTCCCTAGGAACACTAATGATAAAAGCAGGGTGACTGACATTAAAGGTAGGAGAGAATGAATCTTCTTTTAAATTTGCTAAACCAAATGGAAACCAAAGCAATTTCTTGAGTGGCTTGGGGTAGCAGGGTCATTTTGTGAAGGCCAAAATGTACCACTTCCTTTGAGAAATTTTCTGCACCAAGTCTTTCTATGGAAGGAATTCTAAGTTCTTGGGACTAAGATTAAGGTAAACTAGTTCTGGATCCATGAATCATTTTATGAGAATTCATCTCGCTGTCAGAGCTCAGTGTGGGTGACACACTATAGCCTCATAGATTAAATTCTAATTTCTAACGTCAGAGTGCAGCACAGAAAGCAAACTGTATCAAGTACAATTTGTTTTGGTTGCATGTAATAGGAAAGCCTCCAAAATCAAAGGGTTTATCTCTTACAGAGAAAGTGCAGAGTATCTTTTCATTTGTTTATGGACCGTTCATGAATGTTCTTTTTGAAGTGCCTGTTTTGCAAGAGGTTTTATGTATGTTGGACAAAATTCCTCTTTAAGGTCCATACATTATAAATACTTTCCCCATTCTATCCTTATTATCTTATTTCTCTCTCTTTTGAAAAACAAGTCTATTGAGGTATAATTGACATAAAACAATCTGTCTGTAATTAAAGTATACAATTATAAATTTTGACATATATATATATATATACACACACCCATGACATGATCATTACAATCAAGCTGGTGGGTATACCCATCAGCCCCAGAGGATCCTCACGCGCTCTCGCAATCACGCCCTATTACTTCTTCCCATTTGCTAGCTACCTACCCCCCCGGGCTCCACACACTGAGTTGCTTTCTATTGTTACAGATTGGTTCACATTTTCTAGACTTCTGTAAGAATCGAATCAAACGAGTTCTTTTTTGTCTGGCTTCTTTTGCTCAGCACGATTATTTTCAGATTCATCCACATGGTAGCATCAACATGGATGTACCAACAGTCTGCTAATTTTTATTGCCTTTTATACTCTCGTATATGTTCATGAGGGATGTTGGCTTGTAGATTTCTTTGTCTGGTTTGGTATCAGGAATTAATTGGGAAGTATTCCCTTCTCTTCAATTTTCTGGAAGAGTTTGTGTCTACCTGACAACGCTTCTTTCTCAAATTTATGGTAGAAATCACCCCGAAGCCATGTGGGTCTGGAGTTTTCTTTGTATGGAGTTGGGTTCTTATTTTTATTTTTAATGAAAATTGAATTTCCTTATTAAAACTGATAAGGATTTATTTTCTTAATAACAGGGTGTTCTTTTTTTAAAACATTTTATTGTGAGATAATCATAGATTTACATCCAGTTGTAAAATGTCCTACAGAAATCCTGTGCGCTCTTTATCCAGTTCCCCCAATGTAAACATCCTGTAAAATAAGATTAAACCAGATATTGACATTGATGTAGTGAAGATACAGAACATTTCCACCTGGACGTCCAGGTTCCCCATTGTTCCCACGCTCTTCATCGATGCCTTGGAGGGGTGAGGGCCTCATTACTGCCCGGTGGGGGAAGTGTCAGCGCTGCACCCCGCATTCCCTGGCACCACTCTAACGGGCATCTGTTACAGGAGGGTGAGAGTAGAAGTCTAGGCTCCACTCTACTGTCTTGCTGGGCTGCCCTTTCCTGGTCCTTTATAGAGAGAGAAGACTCTTGGTGGGGCTTTTTGCTCTGTTCCCATTGGCTTTTTGGGGTGGCCAGCTTCCACAGCTGCAAGTCAAAAGAAATACAGGGAACTCACCTGTTTCCTTGGGTCCATAGCTATTGGTCTCTAGATACGTTTCTCTGTATGTATATATAGTCCAGATTTTTAGTTGTAATTACCTGATATTAGTAATTTGTATCTCCTCTCTTTTTTTCCTGATAAATATATCTAGAAATTTGTTAATTTTATTAATCTTCTCAAAGAATCAGCTTATAGTTTCATTGACCTTCTCTGCTGTTTCTCTGAATTTTATTTCATTGAGTTCCATTCTGGTCTTTATTACTTCCTCTCTCCTATTTGTTTGCATTTAATTTTCTCTTCTTTTCCTGTTTTCTTAAAGTGGGAGTAGACATCATTGATTTAAGGTAGGAATATAGCACTATATATTTCTAAGTACTGCTTTAGCAGATCTCACAAAGTTTGATATGTTGTGTTTTCATTCTCATTAAGTTCAAGAAACGCTTTGTAATTTCTCTCATATTTTGTCTTTGGTCCACCAACTATTTAGAAACATTCTTTGGTTTTCAGATGTTTTGGATTTGTTCTCCCCCAGTGATCTTTTATCGACTCCTTTTCTTCCTCAGTTTTACTGAGATGTAATTGACATATAACATTGCATAAGTTTAAAGTATACAATGTAATGATTTTATATGTATATATATATATATGTATGTGTGTGTATATATATATATATGTATATATATATATATAGTTACATTTTTTTCCTTGTAATGAAAACTTTATTATTAATTTCTAATTTAATTCCATTGTGGTCAGAGAATATACCTTGTATAAATTGAGTTCTTTCAAATTTATTGAGACTTTTGTTGTAGCACAGAATAGGATCTATTGCAATAAATGTTTCATGTGTACTTGAAAAGAATGTGTATCCTGCTGTTGTTGGATGGTGTATTCTATAACATAAATTAGGTCAAGTTTGTTGACATAGATGGCCAGTTTCCTATGTCTTTGCTGATTTTCAATCTATTCACTCTCTCAATTATTGTGAAAGGGTATTGATATCACTGACCATGGTTATGGATTTGTCTATTTTTAATTTTAGTTCTATTAGGCTTTTTGATTCCTGTATTTAAAAACTGTGTTATTATTGGGTTCACAAATATTTAGGATTGTTATTTCCCCTCGATGAATTGAGTCCTTTATTGTAATGAAATGATGTTTGTTTTATCTCTGGCAATATTCTTTCTTCTAAAATCATGGCAGGCACTGCAGATTTCTTATGACTAATATTGGCATGTTTTTAAAATTTTTTATCTTTTTTATTTATATGCTTTTAACCTATGTGTGTCTTTATGTGTAAAGTATATTTCATGTAGACACACATACATATACATATATACATACGTAATTGTATATGTCTTGTCTGGCTTTTAGTTGTTTCAGGCTGAAAAGTAACCCCATAATCTAATTTGCTTAGGACTGACAGATAATTTTGAACAGCAGTATTGAGAGTGGCCATCCTTGCCTGATTTGGGGATAATATTAAATATGATATTAGTTACAGGCTTTTCTCAAATACCCCTCATCAGATTAAAGAAGACTTAACTTTGTGAACCATTGCTCCAAGTTTATAACATGCATCTTCAAGTTATCACAATCTAATTTCATATAAATCCTATTACTTCATGCATAATGTAAGAATCTATTCTGTAAGCTTACATTTACCCCCTTCTGTCCTTTGTGCTATTTACTTCTACATATTTTATAAATCCCACAATATGTTGTTATTTTTACTTTTTATTAACTTGTTTTAATAAATGTCTTCTAATTTGCCACATATTTGGTATTTCCAGCATACTCTATTATTTATGTCTGGCAATTTTCTTCTATTGTCTTTTTCCTTCAGCTTGAAGAACTTTCACTTTTTCACTTCTCTTTTTTATAAAACAACCCAGATCCAACCCATCAGGAAATCCTTTTTTCTCTTTCTTCTAAATATATATAGAACCCTAGCTCTTCTCATATTTTCCAATGTAAATACACTTACTCAACCCACTATCTATTTATGTCCTAATTAGTGTAACAGTCTCCTAATGGTCTCTCTGTTTACACTACTATCTCCCAACTGTCCAGTCTCAACACAGAAGCTATAGTCATCCTCTTAAAATAGAAGTTAATTCACATCTTCCTTATGCTCAAACAACTGAAACCAAAATGGTTTCAATTCCATTCAGATTAAATTCCAATGGCTGACAATACCCTGCACACCATTCCCTATTACTTCTCTGACCACATTTTTCTATTCCGCTTCCTCTCTCATTTTAGTCCAGCCACATGGTAAGTGTGCAAAATAGTTTGCTCTTTTGGGAAAAGTTAGGCAGTTTCTTATATAGTTAAATATGCATGGACCCTACAACTCCATTCCACTCTGGGGTGTTTAAAGGAGAGACATGAAAACTTTCATTCACACAAAAAAGTGTCATGTCAGTATTTGTAATGACTTTGTTATTGATGGCTAAAAATTAGAAACCCTCAAATGCCCTTCCACTGATGAATGGAGCAAAAACAGTGGTACATCCATACAATGGAATACTACTCACCAAGTAGAAGGAAAGAACAACATGCAACAACTGGAGGTGTCTTAAGTGCATTAGTCTAAGTGAAAGAACCTGGTCTCAAAAGTTTACATACTGCATGTTCCATTTATGTGACCACTGGGTGAGAGGGAGGTGTGATTCAGAGCAGGGAGACTGCATGAGGTGACCACACAGGGGTGCAGGGTAGATCTAATGGAGGCGACAGACACATTCTATATCTTTATATCTAGATTTTAGTTGTGCTTACAAGACGGTATGCACTTCTCAAAACTTGCTTAACACTACAAAGAAGAAATTTTACTGCATGAAAATCATACCTTGGCTTCAAAATGGGATAAAATCATATTCAAATATATTCCATAAGATGTTTATAGGATAAATCATAGAAATATGAATATACATAATTATAGCCTTTGAACTAGTGGAGAACTCGACTGTGTGGATTTAGCAGTGCGTAGGTTGCAGATGCTAACATTAGCCTGTCCTAACCATTACAGTGCATTGTTAATTAACACTAGAATCATGTGGCCATTATATTTCCATTTTTTTGTTGTTGTGTTGAGTTCACATATGTTCATGTAAAAAATTCTAAGAATCTGTCTGCCCCAAGAATGTTTATTGTTACGTAAATATTTCATTTCATTTCATTTCATAGAATCTTAAATTGTGGACCTTCTCAATTATTTCAAGCATTGAAAAGGTTAATGAGACTTTCGAATCAGCTGGACTGAACTTGAATTTTTAGTCACTGCCTATCTTCCACAGTGATCCAACTAGGTTAACTAGTTCTGATGAAATGACAATGATACAGGGCTTATTTTTGTTAAGGGAGTCAGGAACTTTTAAGCTACAGCCTGAAGCTGTCTTCCTTTTATCCATTCTGCAGTGACAGAAGCCAGCTCTGTCTTACCTTCTAAGAAATAATTTTTTCCCCCTAACCTTTTTTCTCTGGGACAGCATCAGAACATTCCACCCTCTGTACATATGATATGTAGAACACCTAGCCTCAAAAAATGCTCCTGTTATGAAACCATTCTCTCTAGGGGGCTGCTTATTGATGTGAGGCCCTAACTGTGGGTGGGGCTGTCCGTTCTAAGTGTCCCTACACATGAACATTTGAAGGATTCTTCAATTGAAGACATTATGATGCCGGCAGAGGATTTGTGGAGAATGACTGAGATCACAATCGGAAAATAAATATGTTACATTGATCAATTATAGCAATCCTTAAAGGTACATTTCATATATGATAGGGAATGGAGAAAGTGGACAACTGATAAGGTCCCAGATTTAGGGTCCCTTCAGTCCCCTCACTCTCATTAACGTTGAGCAAATTACTTTACCTCTCAGCACCTTGATTTCCTCATTTGTCTCATAGGAATCACTACAATAACGATCTATTTTCTTTGTTGGTATGTAGAACATGAAAAGCATCATGAAACAATGCCTGGTACAGAATAAATCCTCAAAAATTACTCACTATTATAAAGAGTAAAGAGCATCTGATCAGGGTCGACTGACCCAAGGTCATTTCTCTATTTACCACTAATAAGCTGCGTGTCACTGAATAACTTATTAAAACTTCTGTCCTTTGGTTTTCTCATTGGTTAAGTGGGTATGTCATGTACCCTCCCAAAGACATTATCATGAAGATTAAACTTAATTGTGCATTTAAAGTGATAAGTGGAGTGCCTGTAAAAAGTAGGTGTTCAATACATTTAACTAGTCATTACTACCACTACTATGAATATTGTTAGCTAAACTCCAGATCCCTCTATATTGTATGCTTAACAAATGCTATTCAGCAGCCTTTAAAGAAGGGGATAAACTTGTAAAGGTGTCTTAAATACTCATGCTGGACAACTGCAAAGGACCAGGAACCACTCTCTGGCCAAGACCAAAGCCAGAGGCTAGTATCACCACCTCATCTTGCAGGATGAAAGATTAAATATTAAATTTAATTTTTAAAGTTATTATTTCATTGTTAAAATTTGGTAGTCTTTAAAAATTGTGTTATTTTTATTTGTCAATGTTCATGAAAAATAATGCCCGGGCACTGTCAGACGTCAGATTGCTTCTTATGTCCTTATACCCTATGAAACTGAATGAATTATTGCTTTCTTTTAGGACATTTTTGGAGCCAGGTTTTTTGTTGATTTGATATCTCTGAAGACATAGGTCAAACGCTCCCTCCAAGCCTTTAATCTTGCTATCTGCTATGATTTTAAGGGATTTAACTACATGCTTACGTGCTCTTTGAGTCATGAACATAAAGACTTTGTTGGCAATGGGGAAACATTTTATTGAATAAACTCTTAGTGTGAGGCTTTGTGCACTCATTAAGGAAGGAACTGACCCAGTCTAGGTTCCCTAGAAAACAGAGCCTATGGGAAACTTCACGTACTAATGCTTTACTGGGACGTATGAATCAGAGCAGTGAGACTGAGGGAATAGTTAAGTGATCAGAGAAAAAGATACAAAGCAAATATAAGCGGTACAGAGAAAAAGGTACAAAGCAAATATGAGCTAGTCACAGCTCAGCAAAAATACGTCTTCGGTTATTTGGTCATACAGGACACTTCAATCAGGTCCAATCAACACATGCCTCCTTTTAACTAGTCCTTTCAAAGAAAGAAGGGAAAGAAGTTCATTTGGTGGTTCTCTCTTGTCTGTCTATCATTTATCAATGGTCATGTAAAGGGTATTTATTAACCTCCTTGAATTTCCATATATGGAATATGTATACCTTTTGGTAAAGAAAATTAACACTCCATTGTGGAAGGGATCAAATATAATCACATGCCATCAGTTGGCTGGCTGATCTCCAGGAAGAATGGTCCTATAATTAGTGCATCAGTGTCTGCTCCTGGCAGTACATGAATCAGGCTGGATGGGCAGGAACCCACCCTGTTGGACCTGTATGTATCCTCCACAGTTTGAGGCAAGAAAGTGAGCATATACGGCTCTTCTTGCTGCGTAAAGTCTGTCTGCCGTCCATGCTCACTCTTAATCGGCATAGAGGGGAATCAGTGTTTGCCTAATCAGTAGCTGCAGAGGAAGAGCTGGAGGCTGTGCTGCCTGTGTCTGGTCAGGAGAGTGCTTCCAGCACCGCCACTACACCAAAGACCACCTGATTCTCTTACAATAGACCACTGACATCTACCATGGTAGAGCAGGCCTCGTTTAAGGTGAACTGAACGGGCATGGGGAGACCACGACCTCATGGGCCATTCATCTTTGATGGCAGCAGTGTCTTAGCTTCTATCTCACCAAAAGCAGAGCATGAGACAAGGGGCTGGGATCAAATACTTTATTTGGGAAATGATCTTGGGAATTAAAAGTGAGGTAGTGGAGGAAGTGGGTGTGAAAGGAGGGAAAGCCAGTAAATTTTGTGTTATTGAGCTACTGTGGGATACTGGTGGTTAATCTTTCTAGGAACTGACTAATGAACTCTGTAGAATAAGCTTCAGAATTTTCCCACCAAAGAATGTGAGAGGCCAGGCTGTTTGCCCGCTTATACCCATGCTCACAGGTTGATGGCGATTGTGGTGTGCTGACTCCTTGTGCTCCCCATTTCCAGGCTTCATCTGTGCAAGGAATGAGCATGAGAGTTGTTTGAAGTGGGATGATGTCCTTGTACCTAGAAGCTCTCCTCCACAGCTAAAGCTGCAGGTAATGGATGGCTGGGGGATGTGATACCCATAGGCACTGATCCCTATATCAGCCAAACAGGAATTAGATATTGCTTCTGATTTGCTATTTTGGTATGTGTGCAGGGGCAATTTCAAGGGCTCCACTTGGTGTCCCTATCACAATGTCAATATCTTATCAATTAGATAACCAGTGGAAGAGTATTGATTGCTGCTGTGTGTGTGTGTGTGTGTGTGTGTGTGTGTGTGTGTGTGCATGTGCACACTCCTAATTATTCATTTGGAGAGCAGGCAAACAAGTACAGGGTGATGAGTGGACATACATGGTATGAGCATGAGGACCCATTAGATCTACTTTGAGAAAGACAATAGGCAAGATAATTCACCACTTAGCTTGTATAAGTCCTAAGTCCTACTCTAACTGGAGGACTAATATGGCTTTTTAGTTTCCCTGCTATGTGTATCAATTTAGACCTCATATCTGTTTTCAAAAGTCTGATTGCTCACTTCCCCACTGCATACTCACTCTGGGACAGGCACAGGTTTCTCTGGGGAAGGATTCGAAGAATACTCATTATAGATAAGTTTGGTGACACCACAGGATCCTTTTTCAAGTGGACTGGCCTCCCGTTTGATCAGTGGGCTATAGGTCTGTAAACTAAGTTAGGCCTGGGACCTGGATAAGATTCGGTGATTTTTCCATTTTGGTGGCTGATGTCAGCCTTTGCTCACTAGATCTAATTTCTTCTGGTTTTGGAACACAAGCAATACCTTATTAGGTAACTACCTATCTCCCTCCAGGAATTCTGTTTTGTGTCAGCCATAGCCGTACATTCCTGTGGGTCAGCACACTGTTATTGTTACTCTAACTTTAGATCCTTTGATCTACATTGCTTATGATGCTTAAGTCTTAAAGCTGGATCTCTGCTTGTCCAGAATCCTATTATCTGTAAGATATTGGGGTTCAATTCATGGCCTGTAGAGGTGAGCCACTGCCCAGGGTCTCAAAGATGCTAACAGCCCCTTCACCAGCGCATTCCTTGCCCTAATGAGAAAGGTGTGCTCTGGCCTTCTAGGGAATATACTCAAATGATGGATTCTCAGCTTGTGTAGTAAATCCATTCTATCACTCCTAACTCTCTAAGCCTTTTGAATCCTTCTCCAGAAGCACAAGGAGACAGTTGTAGAAACTCTACTTTGACTACTGTCAGCTATTAATCAGTCCACAGTCCTTCTGAGCTATGCACAGTACTATTGGAGATAATTTGAGATGCCCTTCCCAGAACACCAAATCCCAAACAACACCTTAGTGCCCTCATGCCAGTGAATTATTGCTTTTGCAACATTACATTCCATGTTCTTGTGTATGGTACTCTCGATATTCATTCCCACATGTTTTCCTATTGGCATCTATTAACCATGTCCTGCAGTTCTTTTTGAGATGTGGACTATTTATTACTGGAGAAGTGAGTATAATTTCCTCGTTGGTTTGTGCTGAGACTTAGCTCTGATCGCTGTCTTGAAGACAATAAAGGATGGTTGTACTGAGTGTTCGAAAGAAGACGTATTATCTTTGAACACATTGCCCTGAGGCTGCAGACAAAACTGCCATGATGGCCTTCTGATTTTCATATCAGACATTGTCCTGATAACTAATTACATTAAGCCTGCTTTCTGCTTGTAAGGCCTCCAGTGACGGCCAAAGGAACTACCACCCTGTATAATGTTTATTATAATTTACTTTATATGGATTAATACAGCAGCTATTTGACTCTGCAGTGACTTGATTTCATCCTGTACCTCATCACATTATCTACAAATGAAAATTTTAGTAATTATGATGCCATCACATGCCAGTTGTTCTTAACACTGCAAGTACCTGTACCAGTGGTGTACCTATTATTTCTAGACAGAGAGTCAATCTTAATATAAATCTTGACCTTTAGGTCTGCTCTCTAGGAGCACCCCTGGAACCAATCGTCTTATCCCAGTTTCCCTAGAAAACAGCCTAAGTCAAAGCTTGGATGTTGATTAGAGAGAGATGTGATTCCAACCAAACAAGAGTAGGAGTAAAGGAAGTGAAGGAGGGAAGCAGGGAAGAAATCCAAGCTGGTGAATTATGAAGCCATCCCATCTCTACCAGGAAACACAGCCGGTTGCTCTGACATGGGAGATACCTAGTTAGGCTCTTGGGAAGGAATGGAATACTTGATACGTTGACTGCCTCTTGTCTTCTTCCAACTGGCCAAATTTCACTGAGTGAGACAACAGGCCCTCTGCACTCTCTGCATTTAATCACCTTGCTCTTTCTGGCACCTGCTTGGAAAATCCAATCTCACGCTCTGTGGCACAACTTTTCACCCAAGACCAGAGGAGTCAGAGGTCAAGAGTGTCCATGGTCAGATCCAAAGCTCCTCATTGCTGTGGCTGCTATGGTTCCCACCATGTGTGATGAAGGTCACGCAGGAGCCTGGGGCATATCCTGGGCAGAAGCTCATCTAAGCAGATTGTCCCTTACTTACATTTTTATTTCTAATGCTTTTTCATGGAGTTGTTTTATTTCATACATTCACAATAAGTTCAGGGATTGAAGAAATAGAGTGGAAATTGTTGTATAGCCTTCTAAAGGCTAAATCTGAAGTTGAAGAGCAGATTTTGACTGAATCACACAGACAAGGCTGACCCTAGGCAAATCCCTGGTTTTGATGTGATGTTTAGTAGAATTTCTGTTCAAACAAGTGCCCTTTTAGTTAAAGTAATATACCTCTTACTTAAGTGGCAGACGTGTGGGACTGTTACTTGGTTTTTGTCAACCTACAGAAATTACATCACATGATCTGGAGGTTAACTATTAAGACAAGTCCAAATTTTTTACTAGCTAGACAGGAGTTGGCAGAGGAAGTTTATGCCTTTGCATAGAGTCCTAGATGTAAAAAGAAGACATAAACTTAAAAAGACTAGGGTTTTATGGCATTATAATTTTGTGTTCTGGATAATTAAATATGAGCCTCCATGTCTATCATCTTTCTATCTGCTCATCATCTCTCTTTATACATAGCTATCTTTATACACACATATATACTTACATACAGTTTTTCTTTCAGTTAACCTTTCATTTTCAAGGTCAGACACTTAGATGGTAAAAAGGGGAATGAAATTAAGAGTGCTTACAGTATCTAAAAGGAACTGCAGCTTTAGAATACAAGCAGTTAGCCATCGTTAATAGAAAGAGTGCCGTAAGGATTAGCATCTATTATTAAGTATTTTTGTGACACATACAGAAAAACAACCTGCCACCTTTTCAGGAACCTACTCTGAAAAGAACAGTCGATCAAGGTGGCACACAGTATTCAGTTTTTGACAAGCAGCTAGGGTTTGGAAACACATTGGGGTACGTATTAATATCTGGATTGAAAAAGAACTCTCTGACTACATTCTAAGTACTTGGCAAAAGCAAAGTGGGGGAAAATATGATGATACAGATCAACTACCATTTGGTTAACATACATGTATGTCAAGCACTGGGGTAAATGTGACACATACCTTATCTCCTCTGATCTTTCACTGCATCTTTAAGTGTAGGAATCATTATTTCACCAAATGAAACTGAATCCCAGAGAGTTAAAAAATTAACCCAATGGAGATAGCATTTGAATTCAGATCTGTGTGCTTAAAATATGTGCTTTTAAGCCACTACACTGTATGACTCCTCCTACCCCCACCACTGACTGTGTTTCTCCAATGTGCCAGGTACTTTATATTCATTAGTTCAGGAATCTTCTCAGACACACTGTGCTAAGTGATGAGAACACTGGGACTCAAGAAAGAAAAGAAATGTTTCTAAAGCCACAGAGGTAGTCAATGATGGAGGCTAAGACAACTTCATTCCCAATCCCCAATCTTCCCACTACTCCATGTTATTGCCTAAATTCCTAAACAATGAAGCTAGTCCAGCCTTGTACATTCTCTCCAAGGCTTTTTTCCATTTCATAGCTCATTTCATCTGGAAAAACACATGTGTATGAGTGATTAGGATAAGGCCAATACTAGCTACTAATAATGATTCAAAATCATTTAAAGACACCACGCTTTTTGTCCAACCCTAAAGACTATTTGCACTATCCCCAATTTATAGGCAAGGAAAATTTTAACCTCTCAGGCATTTATGAATTCATATGTAATAGTAAAAAGTCAAGATGTTATTTTGCCTTGAAAATCAACTCCGATGCTTAAAAGAAAAACCTGGCCATCTAAAAATCCAAAAGCAAAATACAAAGGCAAGCTGTTCTTCCTTGATTCCGAGCAAGTGCTTGTCCCCAAATTTTAGCCCTCAGCAAAGTGAAGACTGTGAAAGGGAGGGTAGGCAAAATGGAATTACCATTTCTGAGTGAATGATTTGATGAAGGGGGGAAGCCATCAAGTCTTCAAAGTAGGTCACCAAGAGAACTAACAGACACTTTCAGTTTTTAATGATCCACTTAATCCTAGTGATAATGTGGTGAAATGAGCTCTTTGATCAACGTTGGTAGGTATAACACAGGTAATGTCCTTTTGGAAATCAACTTGGTCACACATAGAAAAAGCCTTCAAAATGTTTTTGTCTGTTAGCACAGAAATTCCTCTCAGAAATCCGTCTTAAGGAACCAGTTCCAAATGGCAATAGCTTGATGTACCAACTGGCCAGTTGTCATAGGGTGTTAGTGTTGCGCTGGCCAGATAGATGCTAACAGATGAAGACAAAAGCTACAGGTAAAAAGATACAACTTATGACAAACTTGGCACAGATGCAGCAACATCTGAGTCAGATGCTTCTAATTTGTCCTCTGGCCTTGCCAAGGCCCCCTCAAAGGTGCTCATCCACAAACTGTGATGAGGACAGTGTTGGGCTTTTTGAAACCACCCTCCATCATTCTTCCAAGGCCTGGGCAGAGGGCAGGGAGTCTTACTGATCCCTACCACCCATCCTGGAGACCCAGGCTACAAGGCTTTCTGCTCCCTGGGCAAGGAACTGGTAAGAGTCTAGCAGGAGTGATGCTGGCAGCAAAACAAAGTGGATCAAATGTAAATTTCCCTCAGCATATCCATTTCAGCTAATTTATAAACAGATCTTGTAACATGACGTGGATAGTTAAAGGTTGAAAGAAATGAATGTGCTAATTTTGATTATATTTAAGCTACAGAAATGGCTATGTGGTATGACTCAATCCATAAATAATGGCACATACATGTAACAGAACAGAACGTAACCACTAAAAATGACGTGTATGAGTATTTTAAAAGCAATATTAAAAGTGTTTTTATTATCATATTATGTTAAAAAGTGGGCTGAAATATTACAAGTAAAATATGGTGCCAAGTGTGTAAATAAGGATGCAAAGGAAAAACCCTAAAAACAAATTGATCTTTTCAGTCTTCTTTTCTTCCCTCCCTTCTTTTCTCTACATCCTCAAAAGCGAAAACAGAGGCAAATAAACTAAAACGTACTGGACTGGGAAATGGCCCAACTGGGTTTTGGTCTCAGCTGTGTCATCAGCTGCCTGGAGCTTTCTGCAGCGATCTGGAGGAAGCCCCCCCTCAGACCTGAACACGAGAGCAGTCCTGGGTGACATCGTGGGCTCCAGGGCAATTTGATTTCATTCAAAAAGTCAACATGATTTGAACACGAGATACTCTATTTTGGTAAACTGTGGCTTTGTTAAGCAGAGAAAGATAAAACCAGGCCCTGTGAAACCTCACAGAATTCATTGAAAATAGAGACTGGTGCACTGTTATCCTCTCAACTCAATTTTCAAACCTATTCAGGTTTATCAGCCTATTTTGTAACTCAATTAAAAAAATGTTCTTTAATTAAGTCATTTGAAATTGCTTAGTTTAATTGGATTCTTGATTCTCAGTGAGGCAAAAAGCCAGTGGATTCTCTTGCTGTCAAGATAGCAGGAGTTTTTCTTTTTCTTTTTCTTTTTCTTCTTCTTCTTCTTTTTTTTTGGCATGGAAGCAGTTTCTTTTTAATTCTTCTTATTTCTCGAGATTTTGGTGTTACAAACAGGACTTGAGAAATAAGTGGATGTGCTCCAAACAGAGTTCAATATTTCTATCAGAAGAATGTTACCCAAAATATGTCACACACTTTAAAATAAACATGTTAGTATTTTAAAGTAACACATTTGTTTAAATTGTGAAATAGAAAGGCTTTGTTAGCTATGGCCAATTTAAGTGCTCAGTTTGAAATATGTTTAAATGTACAATTTCCCCTTGACATGCTCAAACAGCATGAGAATTTGTACTACCTTCCTTTTGAGTCTGTATTCCAAGATTGGAGGGGAAATCGACCAATTTGTGCTTTTCTATCTAACTTGCTTCTGGTGGAATCCTGTTCCACTGTAGCACAGTGCCTGACACATGCAAAGCATAAAACAAGTCGAGCTGGAGGTAATGGTAGAATGAAGGAAGGAGCAGACGGAAAATACGATAGCCGTAGGGAAGGGGAGAGTAAATGGGCATTCCAGTGTCGACTCTGACAGAATTATCCTGGATGCTTTTCATATGTATTCTCAGTTAATCTCCCCTTCATCTCCATAGAACAGATACTATAATTATCCCCATTTTTCAGAAGAGGAAATGGAAGTTGTAGATGTAGTTACTTCCCCAAGCCTCACAGCAGTAAAGCTAAACTGTAAACCCAGATTTGTGTTTGCAAAGCCTATGCTCCTTCTACCCCATATCTGCTTTATGGGAAACTTATGAAACAGGGTCTTAAACACTTATGTAAAAATTTCACTTCCAGTCAAGATGATATAACTAGGATGGTAATTACCTTCCTGCATTGAGACAACCAAAGATACAGATAGTAATGTATGGAAAAAAAAAACAGTTTTCAAGACATCTAGCAGAAGGAAAGTGATTCTGAGAGAAGATAAAGATGGGTAAGCCCTTTGATTAGCCCAGGCCACTACCCTGAAAGAGTGTCCAGGTCACAGAAGGACAGGGAGACCCTAGAACCATGAAGGCCTTGTTGGGTTGGGGAAGCAGCACTGGGAGTCAGGGGAGATGAAGGTGGCTTGAATTTTTAGGAGCGAGTACCAGAGAAGAGAGAGGCTGATCAGAGGGAAAACTCCAGAGGAGTCCCCTCAAGTGTGCACCTAGGTACTGGCCAGTGCCTGTGTGTGAAGAAATTACCAGAGGCCAAGAAAAGAATCCCCTGAAAGGATAAAAGGTAACAGTGACTTCGTGCACACAGGGCTGGGAATAGTGCATGGAACACCCAGCCAGCCTGGAAGATCTCAGGACTGACAGGCATTGGATAGAGTACACAGAGTGTGCTTGCTTGAGCAGCAGGGAATGCTTAGCACCAGACGACAAACAACCAGTCCCATTCCATGCGACAATTCTTAAAAACCACAAGAATTCATCTGTTTCCAATAACTTTATTGGTTCCAGAACAAAACTCAAGAATTTATAGCAATACAAAAATGTGCTGTATTCAGCAAGGTGAAATCAGAATGCTAGGGCTTTAATAAAATATTACCAACCATACAAAAAAAAATGTAAGAAAATATAACCCATAATGAAGAGAAAAAGCAATCAATCTAAATTGACCCAGACCTGACAAAGATATTATAATAAGCACAAAAAGGCATCAAAACAGTCATTATGTCTATATTCCATATATTTCAGAAAGCTAAGTGGAGATATGAAAGATATTTCTAAAAACTCAAAATCGAATTTTTAGAAGGGAACGTTTCAGTGCATGAGCAGAAAATACATTGGTTGGGTCAATGACAGATTAGACACTGCACAGGAAAAGATGAGTGAACTCAAAGACATGGCCCTAGACACTATTTTAAAATCTAACAGAGGTAAAGAGGAAAACAGATGAGCACAGCATCTCTGAGCAGTAGGACAACTTCAAGCATCCTAACAGGGGCAAGAGGGGCCGAGGAGACAGAAAAACAATAATGACACTTTATAAGGGTTGAAATTTTTCCAAATTTGATCAAAACTCTAAAATCACAGATACAAGAGTCTCAATGAACCATAAGCACAGGAAACATGAAGAAAATTATAATCTAATTATGCCTCAACAAAGTTTTGTAATGATTTAAGAAATAAAAATCTTTCATGGAACTCACAGCACCCCTCAGGCTTCTGCTTCTGAAAATGTGCACAGCAGTGATTGCACTAGTCATCTCTGAGGAGGTGAGCGTTGTGGAATTGTCAGTCCTGTGGAACTGTCAGGAGCAGACTGTGACAGTTCTATCTCTGCGTTGTGCAGAAAATGCCAGAGATGAAGTCCCCTGGCTCCCTCCAGTCACTGTGGCCTTGCCAAAAGGTCCACTGACTAAGATCCCTCAACCACTGTGGCAGAGCGTTTAAGAAATAAGCCAGGGTTTAAGAAATAAGTAACGATGATAATGGTCACAGGGTCTAAATACCTTTCCAAACATCTGCTGGTCTCTTTGGATCCCTGTATAAAAAATCTTTGGATGACATCTTTTCTCCTCCCCATATTGGCCCTAGAGGTCAGGCACTTTCTATCTTAAACCCTCCCTGTTGCAAAATCAGTGAAATCTTTATCTGTAAACATGATAATGACAGTGCCCATCGCAGTATACTTCAACTAACATAATTTTTAGTTTCTTGTGATTATCATATAGAGTCTTGAGGATGATTAAATAAAAGATAAATATCTATAAGAATTTCCTAGACTCTAGGCAGCTTTCTAAGTACCTTATATGACATAGTATCTTATTTTACTTTCACAAGAAACTTACCAGGTAAGTGCACTCAATTCTTATTGGAGGTCAATTCTCATTATTCACAGTAAATGTTACTGAATTAGTGAATACTCAACTGGTGTTTCTGGAAGAAATACAATTAGGTTCCTGTAGGCCTCCGATTATAACACTTTTTGTCAACTGATCAATACCTAACCTAGTTTCGTGTGTGTTTCTGTTTAAAGATTTAGTGCATATTGTGATTCATTAACACCAAACTCACAGTCAACAGCACTATAACTTCAGCTTCGAGCAAAGCTTATCTAACATACTTAATTTCCCCAGAAGGCACATAGTAGCATTCTTGAGCTCAGAAATAACAGTGAGCTTTTCAGCACCTCACACAGGGGTCAAGTTAAGTACCAACAAAAAGCACAAAAAATGAAAAAAACATGGCACTACATAACCACAGATAGGACACCTGTTTGCAGTCTGAGAGCTGCATCAAGAAGACAGAGAGCATCGTCCCATTCAGCCTCAGCAGGAAACACACACGTCAGGTGACTCAAATTTTTTTTCACTGCCATGTCTATGGATGATGTGACAAGCACCACAAATCTGGATTTGGGGGTTACAAATAAATTTTAGCAGTTAGGTGAATTTGAAAATATGGAATCTAGTAATAATGAGGACCAATTGATTATAATGCTCATCATGTCCCTTTTTTAGTGAAAGAAACACTCAGGGTAGTTTCCTGATTTTCTCAAGTTTGTATTGCTCATAAATAACAGGATCCAATTCCAACATGCTGACTCCAGATCTAAGCTCTGCACCACTGTACTGTCTTCCATGACACAGTGCCTCCAACTGAATTCGTACCCACATCGATCAGCAATAATGAGGTACAACAAAGAAACATGCAATCCCAGGGGCTTACAACAACAGACATTGATTATCTTGCTGCCAGATCTGTGGGTTGGGTGGGCTTCTGCTGATCTCATTTAGGCTTAGCTGGGCTTGCATCAGGCTGCTATATGGGTTCAGGTTCAGCTTCATTCTCCTTTCTCTTGAACAAGTGCCTACTCAGAACTTGTTCTTATCACAAATAGCAGAAATACAATAGGCCGAGGTGTTTAACACAATGCAAACACAAATCCATTAACATTCAAACTAAGTCCCATGGCCAAGTCTAATGTCCACAGTTTTATTTACTAGTAATGGATACTGCAAGGTCACATGTTACAGGAAGCAGATGTATAATTCCAATACAGAATAGAGGGAAGAATGGAACCACTGACCTGCTCTTTGACAATGTCTAAGGTCAGATAACAAAGCATTGCACTTTACTGAGACCCTCACTGCTCTTTTAAGGAAACAAAACAACTGTTCTCCCTAAACTCCTTATCTCAAGCTGAAGAAAGACACTCACTGTCCTGATTCATTTTAGTCCTGCACTGAGATGAAGTACCTCTTGCCCTGAGGATGATCTAGGCAGTGGTATTTTGAAGTTCAATTAAAAAAAGCCAAGAACCCTACAAATATGGTATCAGTTGTATGGGACTGGACAGAAGTGGGAAATCTAAGTATGTCCCAAAGTTAAGAATAACAGGCTGTGCAGATGAGAGGGGCAGCTCAACATGAGAGACGATGCCTCCAAGAAATTGGTGAACTGAACAGTTCCCAGCTGCAGAGATTGTTTAGAAGGTTTCTGGCATAAGTTGCTGTGTGCCCAGAAGCGTAAGGAAAATGGGCAAAAGCTGATCACTCAGGGAGGGACTCAGCCCTTTGGCTTTCAGCTGTCACCTTTACAATCCCTCCTGACTCTTACCTGACCCCTACTGTGTCCTTGTATCCTAACCCTGCGTCCCACCTACTCCTTTGCGTCAGACACACCCCGTTCCTAACTCCTTTGTCGTCTGATGCCTTCCAGGTTGAGTCTGAGTCTTCTTTTCTTCTTCAAATTGTTTTGCTTTTCCGTCTCCATGAGTTGAGGAAAACCTATCTCTAGAGTTTTCACTTAAATCCATTCTTGAAGGAGCTGTTTAAAATATGGTTTCTTTCATTTGATTGGCATTCCTGACTTTCTTGCACCTGGCACCAGGCCAGAGAGGGCAAGCCCCGAGAGGCAGGGCTTACATGCCTTCCCCTCCTCCTCCAAAGCTCTCATTAAGTGACTCCCCTGCAGCAGTCTGATTAAGTGAAAATCCACTGGGTGAGATGTTCAGAGAACTGAGATCGTGTTCATGCTCTACCATTCACTCAATTAATGACTCTGAGAAAATTACTTCATTTCTGCTCATCTGAAAATGGACTGGCAGAACTCAATCAGCTCTTCTTAATGTTCTTCAGTTGCTAAATGCAATTCTAAAAACAAATCACTCAAGTTCTGTGTTTTCATCTGTAAAATGAGGGTCTCAGGTTAGAGTGTTGCTAAGGCCCTTCCACATTCTTCATTCTAGAATTCAAGCCTTTTCAACCAATCCTACCCCATCAATTAGCAGCTCATTTTGTAATACTCTTACGAAAGGACAATTTGCCAGGACAAATGACATTGTAATGAGTAGGCGGGAAGTGGATGCTTTCACAGCCGGAACATATACAGGCCTGTTTGTAAATATGCAAAACTCCACATTCATTTTTATGATGCTCCGTTTGTCTATTGGCATTTCTGATGAATAAACCAACTCCAAAACAATCTGGAACAAGCAATGTGTTATCATGAGATATTTGTTCTCTCGAATGATGGTACTCACAAAATCTCTCTCTCTCCCTTCCTCTCTCTCTGTTGTTCTCTTGCTTCTGAATAATCACCAGAAAGTTATATCTCAGGGAAACCCAAATTCCAAACCCTTGGAGACAGGAAGTTAATGCATGTGGACCAAGTTAGAGGGGAAAGGAGTGAGTGGGGAGGAATTTCAGGAGGACAAGAAAGATACTGGCTGGCAGAAATCAAATTCCCCTTCTTTTTCTCCTTCATTGAATTTTCAAGCCAAAAATATCCTTAGTGCCAGCTCCAGATGGAGAGAGAATGGTCTGTTTGCCATCTGCAGAGACAAAACAGCACAGTGAAACTGCAATTTAAAGGTGAAAGTCATCAGGAATAGAGTTAAATAATGTATGTCAGAATTAAGGGATTTGGTACAAAACCCTTTGCTAAGACCCTGGGGTGCCTCCCTGTGGGTGGGTGTGGTTCAGAGAGTGAAAGCTAAATGTGTTGACAGTCAGAAAGCAAACGTGGGGGACACTTAAGGGCAGTAACTAGAAGACTTTGAGCACAAATCCCACATTACTGAAGAGGTAGAGGAGAATCAGCAACACTTGCCCTGAAGCTTTAGAGATTTCATGAGGCTAAACATAGACATTTTCCGCCGAAACCTACGTCTGCATTCAGAGGATGCAAATGTGGCATAATTAAAGATCAGAGCCAATTCAAAAAACCAGCTTAGAAAAATGCTTCTGAGCAATTGTCGTTCTTGATTCCATAATCCGGGTCATAGCCCAAGGAGACGGAGCAAGACGTAAATGCTCCCGGCTGATACCTCACTGCCAGTCAGCCCACTCTGCAGGCAGTGTACCTAGGAAAGGACATGGACTTGGCAATCAGCAGACCTGACTTCGTACCTCTTTGCCACTGTTCACTGTCTGGGTTGCCTTGGACAAGTTTCTTAACCATTTATTCTCAGGTACCTTCATCTGTAAGAAAATGACTGCAAAAACATGTTGAGATGCACACACATGCCAGGCACTCTTGTGAGGGCTTCACAGTCATCGTCTCGTTTAATTCTTACAGCAGCTCTGGGAAGAATGCATTGTTATTAGCCCTATTTTACAACTGAGTAAACTGAGTCACAGAGACATTAAGGAAATCATTCAAGATCACACATAATGAGCAGTGGAGCCATGAGCTCTGGCATTGGGCTCTGGGGTACTTAACCATAGCATTCAGCAGTTCCGATCCTGTAGAGATGTTGGAAAGCACCCAACACAGTAGTTCAGATCAGAAACTCAGCAAATATTGGCATGTTAGTTTTCTTCCTAATCAATCATATGTTTATCTAATAAACATTTATAAAGATGCCATTATGTGCCTGAAATCATGCCAGATAATAACAGCCAACATTTTTATTCTGCCTTAACTCATTTAATTCTCATAATTCTCAGTACCTTGATATGAGTGCTAATATCATCGGGCCTTTGTCCTGTCATTCTCTTTGCTGGAAGTGCTTTCCCCTAGACATCCACATTGCTCACTTCCATGTTGTCAGGTCTCTGGGAGGCTTTCCCTAAACACCACAGCTGAAACAGCCAACTTCATCACCCCCTCCCCCCTTACCTTGCTTTGTTCCTTTAGGACATATGAAAACCCCCCTCCATTGTCTCACTCTCTCCAAATTGTGGAAGCTTCCTTAGGGCAGGAATGTTGCTTATCTTGTCTACCTCTGCTCCATATCACCAGCTCCTAGTAAACAGGTATTTGTTGAATAAATGGACTCCATTTTGCAGTTGCATAAATTGAGACACAGAGAAATTCATGATATGCTCTAAGGTGCAAAGATAGAAAGTGGTAGACTCAGGATCCAGAGGCAGGCAGGCTCACGGAAGCCACTGTCCTTAGCCACCTGGCCATCTTGGGGGATGCAAAGATAAGCAACCCAGCTCCTCCCCTAAGGAGTCCATATACAGCAGCAGGAGGCCTCATACACAAAAGCTCTGGTTTATCATGCTGTGTCCGTCCATCCAGCATGGGCTGGGCACCTGTCAGGTACAAGGGCCCATGAATATCACTGTAGGGACACAGAGCCATCTGAGACTGTGTCTGCCCTCAGAGAACTTACAGTTAAATAGGGTAAATAGGATATAATTAGTCCAGAAACATATAGAACAAGTGGAAAAGATAAAGATTAATTGAAGGCAAAAGTTGTACGTTGTAGAATGCTGAAAAAGAAGAACTTATTATTTTAAAGACTTGGGGGTCATGGAAAAGTCAACAGAGAAGACAGCATTTTATTTACACTTTTACATGAAAAGAACCTTCATTCTGTGGGAAGACGGGTAGGGGAATAAGCAGAGAGTGTAGCCAGAGAAAAGCAGCTGAAGGATGAAAAGAACAGCAACCTTCTTAGAATTCCACGGAAGGAAAAGAGGCCTCAAAATGGGATGAGACAAGATTATGAAGGGTCCTGATGACTGTGCCAGGGACTCTGGACTTCATTCTGTGAGTTAGGTAGGGTCTGGAGATGTCTTTATGGAAGGAAGTGTTATCTTTGAGGGAGAATATTGAAGGTGAATGGGAGAGGTGAGGAAGTGTCCGTGCAGGGGTTCCAGTTATCTAGGGAACAGGTGAGGACTTGAACTAGGGAAGAGGCAGAGGGGAGAGGAGGAGGAGGAAGGTAGGTCAGACTCAAGGGCTCCAATCCCTCCCCTGGGCTTTAGAGGTTGAGGAACAGGAATGAGTCTGAGTTTGAAATTTGAAAACAGGTTCTGTGAGATGGTAACTCCTTTAGGTGGAGGTGAAAGCACAGAAAGAAAGCAGGTCTTTGGAATGCACCAGGAAGGGCTGTGTCTGAACTGAGAGCTGGAGCCCTGGGCAGCGCAGCCCCGGAGGAGGGCGGGACTTGGGCAGGAAAGCCAGCCCCCTGCCCGCTACTTGGTTTCGCAGGTGAATCCTCCGGTGTGCCCCGTCTCTCGCACCATGGCTCATGCTGTGAGAACAAGTGCTACTATTTGCACGGCACACCGCGTAAACAGGTGAAGCGATTGCGCCCTCAAAGGCTCCAGCTGGCAGACCCCTCGCCCAAAGCTCTGTCCCTGCTTATTCGGCTGCCCTGCCTGTAAACCATCCATGGCACATGCCTGGACCACAGGACACCCGCTGGGAAGCGCTGTCATGCAGGACTTAGAGTCAAGGGAGTTTTATTTGTAGTTAGCAGGTAGTTCTCCATTTACAGCATGCGCTACTCCCTTTCTTAGACTCTGCAGGGGGCCTTGGTTTTCCGCGGGCTGCCACAGAGACTCCTAGGGGAAAGGAAGTCTTGAATTAAAATGGCAGACTGATATGCTGCTGAGGAGTCCGGGAATCACTGAAAGGCTGCCTGCCCCTGAAAGCTACTGAGTGCAGCATTCCAGAGACTCCGGGTCACAACCCCCATCGTGGGCTCGAAAGCTGACCGGTGTCTAGGAGTTAAAAAAAAAAAAAAAAAGAATGAGGGACAATTGCTAATTTTCTTAATGAACTCTTACTAAGCTCTGGAGAGCCCTCCTCAGATAATACTCAAATTATAAATTATGCATATTTCAACAAGGGATTAAAACATAATAGCATTTGAAACATTTGGGGTAGAATTTTTTCTCTCTCTCTAAAATTTATATTTGTTTACTGTATGGTGGGCAGAAAGGAGCTAGCTCACTGACCACGCCCCGGTGAGCCCACAGACGGGGGGACACCGCCTCGGCTCAGCAGCTTTGCCCTGGGGTGACCATGAAGGGGGCCAGACCGTCTTCCCCTTGTAAAGTCGCGGGTTTCGGGAGGACCGCAGGGTGACCGCCTTAAGCTGAGTGAGTGCTGTCAGCATGGGCTCCACAAAACCAATGGGGGTGTGAAACGAACAGTCCTACCTCCGGTGGAAGGCCCAAAGCAACACAGAGAGTCTCTGAATGTCACTTAGCACCGTCTTGGATAACGAACACGGAGACGTTATTGCTCTCAAAGTCTTCAAAGAAAAGCACGGCAGAGAAAAGGAAGCCAGTCCTAAATTCTGGAAACTTCTAAAACACTTGAGGAGGTGACTGCACTTCTCTATCACCTTTGTCATGAAAATGATGAGACTGGGCCAGCCGGGTGCTGATTCCAGGGATGCGGGGAAGCAGGCCCAGCAGGACCGGAGGGCTGCAGGCAGTCTGTCCCTCTTCCTCAGGGCAGCCCTGCTCTCCTTTGACTGTGCAATGGGCTTCCCGGTAAGATCTCCTGTGAATAAAAGGACCGGCTATTTTAAAAATCCTTGGAACCAGTCATACTCAACGATAGCTAAGGACCATTTTCCAATGGCACACGTGTGTGATTTGAGGTCCCCCCTACCCCCAGAAGCCTGAACTGAGTTTAGCCTGTCAGTGTTCAACACATCATAATTGAAAATGTTGAAGTTCTTTAAGGTTTCCACACAAAATTTCTGAATTACTCTGAAATTTAGCCTCTGATTGTTTCACGGCGTATCCCACCAACTCTCGCGTTTTGGTAAACATAATAGGGCCAATATGTAACTTAAGGAATTGTATCTCCTGAGGATATTCAAGCCCACTGCTGAATTCCCCAGCAGAGAACATGCTCACACATCATGGATACAAATCTAAAAACATGTTTACCCTGTGACTGGGTAATTGCAGGGCTATTCCTCGTAGCATTGTTTGTAATGAGAAAAACTGAAAACATCCCAAATGTTTAACAAAAGTGAATGTTAAAAGTACTGGGGACCTTTGATGGAATAAAGGGCCAAAGAAGTGAACTCTGGTTACATATAACAGCGAGAAAAGATCTCAAAATAGTACTTCTAAATTTTAAAAAAAAAGTGGCAGGACCTTGCATGCATTACAAAGCATATATGTGAACTGAAAAATCATTCTATACATGTTCTGTGGTTTTGCATGTCTGATAGAGAAAGATAATGCTCTAATTCAAGGAAGTGTCTGGATTTGGAGTGGAGCAGTGTTTGGGAGAGGATTGTGTATAGGGATAGAGGATCAATTAGAGCTTCAAGCTTTAAAAAATTGCTCTAGATGTTTTTGTAAAGGGTAAATACAATCTTCACATGTATTGCTTGCATAATTTAAAAAGTAAAAATATGCATAGAAAAAATGACTGGGAGCCAGTGAGCCAAATGTGAGTGTTAGTTCATTCTGGCTGGTGAGAATATACAGTAGTGTTCCCCTACATCCTTTTCTCTTTTTTTAAAATTTCACAGTCTAGCATCCAAGCTTATATACTTTAAAACTAAACATTCATTAAGGCAGGGTGGTGATATGTGGTGATCGTTTTCAATCAGGTTGTTCTTCACTGATCAGCTTCCAATGAAGTACCCTGGGATCATTCGGCCACTAGCAGCATCTACATTTGTCGCAAGTCACAACCTGATGTGACAAGGCCGTGAAACAGGTATGTGTGACAAGGGATTGGGTTGGGAGGGGCTTAGAAACTTGTCCCTCTCTGCACAAAATGCCTCTCCAGTAGAGGGCAACCGATGTTGGGGGGGCGCAAAGTAACAATCACATTTTCTCCAGGAAGCAGGGCTTGGAGACCACGCCTGACTGACAGAGAAGAAAGATTTTTTTCTTTACTGAAATTGAGTGGGAATGAATTTACAGCTCATGTCAAAGATTTTGTGCATTCGGTGGAAGTCTGGGATGCTGGGGAGCTGCATAGCAAGGCAACATGTCCCGAATCTCTTAGGAACTCCCTGGAGAAGGGGTAAAGTACTGATGTGCACACACTGAAGTCACTCCCAAATTCTGGGCCTACAGAGTACCTCAAGCAGTCTTATGACTAGTGCTTACCAGGTTATCCCAGAGCATTTTCTACCTGCTCAATTGCTTAAAATAGCTTTGTATCAAGAGAGCTTGTCCTCAATTTCAGGAACTTTCAGGAGGCCTGGAAGGGATATTATACCACCTGACAGTTTCCCTTGAAGACAATGACTAGAGGGACTTGGTGAAAATCTGTACTGAGTATGATAGAATGATTCTAGATCTGCTCTGGGGCAAAATCAGCCTCTCGACTGGACAGCTGCTAGGATGGGGTTTCCCACATTGTGTTATAAGTGTTGGTCTCTCTGACAAGCTGGCCTACAGGGCTGTGATCTCCATGAAGGCCAGAACATGATATCATTCATCAGTGTTCCCACAGTACCTGGTAGAGTGCTTGACATGTAGAATATTTATAATATAGTTCTCACTGATGAATGAGTTATGGCATTCTAAACTGGAGTTGAATGCTTATATCACTTCAAATCTATTCTTCCTCAAAGCTTTGTGGCTTTTCAAAAGCCTCACTCCTTCTTATCTATGTATTTGCAAAATGCAGATAATGCATCAATCATTTCTTGACAAGAGTCATTTCAGCTGACGTATGTCAGAAAGGCCCATCTTCCAAACATGAACTGTGACTGAGAGGCACTGGTAGGATGGCCGGTAATAAGTTAACTGTCCAAAGCCCAGGACCAACTGAAAAGTCAAATCTTTCCTCTGGTTGGATTTTCTAGCTGTTTTCAGAGAAGACACTCCTAAGAAAGGCTTAAAAAGAGCATCCGTAAGCTTCCAGACCCCAAGTCAGCAAATGAGTGAGCCAAAGACTTCAGCCTATAAGAAGCATAAGGAAAAATTCACCCTGTCAGGGTGGGGACTCAATGCTAACCTAGCTGATTAGAAAGAGAAAAAGCTGGTGCAAAGCCAGTGGGACAGGGGGAAGAGAAAAGGCTTGGCTTGCCAGGAAGTGGTGGTAGAGATGAGCGGTACAGTAGCAAACAGAGAGAGGCTCACAAAGAGACACATAAATAGAAGAGATCAAGCCCATTCTCCAACATTCATTTAACAGCTACTATCCCAGGCACGTGTTAAGCACTCTAAGAGGGAGACACGAGAAGATTCGGCCCTGGCTTTGGAGACAGGCAAATGAACTCCAGAGGAAGAAGCTCAGGGGCCGTGACAGGTGCTGAGAATGGGAGTCACTACAGAGAATTCTGAAAAGTTGAGGTCAGAGGGCATGTGTTCTGAACAGAGGGAAAAAGGTTTATAGCCACAAAACCATGAAACTGTGTGCCACCGGTGGGGACAGCCAAGTCATCTGAGAAGAAGGCGGGCAGGTGGAATGAGAACTGAAACTGGGGTCACATTACAGTTAAGACACTCCTTGAATTTTATATGAAGGGGTTTAAATATGTATCTGATGGATTAGTGAAGGTTTTTAATGAAATGATCATGTCTGTTTTAAAAGAAGGAAGACATTTTGAGAGCTAGAAATGCATGTGCAGAGGGAGAGACAGAAACACACACATTTACTTTCTATGAGTACAATTTGTATAGTGCAATATCAGCTCTCTCAGGGTCCTAATTCCAAGCACCTGAATAGCCAATGTGCTCACACTCATGAAATTCCAGTCTGTTGTACTTTATTCTAATTCCCTGGAAGACTGGGGATAGAGTCACACACTATCAATTTCATGTTCAAGCAGACCTCATGCCAGGCTGGCCTCTGGGCAGCAGAGAGAAGACAGTGACCCAGCCAGAAAACAATACTGCCCAGCTTTGAACATCAGGACCCAGACTTCATGCCTGGCAGATATCAGCTACCAGCCTGTCTAGCCACCCTTGCTGGCAGCCGCAGGGCAATGTCTTAATGAACTACCAATCCAACTGACCCGGTGTAAGGAGATCTTTTACTGGTTCCTATCTTCTGGAGGCAGATTCAGAAACAACTACAGGACTTTCTGTAGCAGAGAAGCATGACCTCTGCTTTGGGACCCAGAAAGAAGCCAAATTTCTCAAGTCTTCCAGGAGAGAAAGCCAGCAGAATTTAGGAATTCGCTTAACAACATACCAAGGAGATACTGGGAACCCTTTGAGTTGGGAAGCATCTAGACAAGCTGGAGTCCCTGTCCCAGCTCCCCACTTACTGGCTGGGTGACCTTGGTCAAGTTACAGTCTCTAAGTCTTGTTTCCTCATTGGTGACATAAAGATAAGATAGTGCGTGCTCTATAATGCTATTAAGAAGATTAAATGAAATAATAAAGGTAAAGTGGTTGACATAGTTCTTGGCACATAAATGTTGGATTTTAATAAGAATTATTCTCATTATTACTTGAGAATGGTGACCACATATTTATTTTCATATCCGAGAATCTACCATGTCACCCAATACAGAGTTGGCACTTGACACTTTGTTATCTGAAGCTTCTGACAGGTATCAGATTACAAAGAAGGCTTTAGTTTCCTTATGAATAAAACGAAGCTACCTACCCTTATCTCACATGCTAGGATCTTTAAAAAGAAAAATCCTAACTCAGACTTCATAAACAAGGAAAGCCACCAGAGACTGTACTGGTTGCTCTAGAACACGTGGGCATTTTGTGGTCCTGTAAAAAATGAGTGTGACTCATCAGCATCAAGAACTGTACCTGGAATCCAGTGCCAATGGCCAGTGATTTATTCAATCATGCCTAGGTAAAGAAGGCTCCATAAATACCCCAAGTGACCAGGTTCAGAGAGCTTCCATGTGAGTGGACACATGGAGATTCCGGGAGAGCAGTGTGCCTGGGAGGCCATGGAAACTCTGTGACCTTGCCCCACACCTTGTCCCATGCATCTCTTCTGCCTGGCTGATCCTGAGTTGTCCACACAATAAACTGTTGATCGTGTGAGTAAATGGGTTTCCTGAGTTCCATGAACAGCTTTAGCAAATGAATCAAAGCCAAAGAGCAGGCCATGGGAACCTTTGATTTATAGCCAGTCTGTCGGATGTACAGGTAACAACCTCCAATTCTAGTTGGCATCTTGAGTTGGAGGACGTCATTGGAACTCCCAAATCTGTAGCCCATGGATCAGAAGCACACCTAGTAACCTGAGCTTTTGACTGGCATCTGACATGGTTGGGGAGGGGAGGCAGTCTTGTAGGACTGAACCCTTAGCTTGGGGAAGTGATACTATCTCTGGGTAGATAATATCAGAATTGCCTGGAATTCTGCAGGTATCTGAGAATTGCTTGATAGTGTATAGGAAGCCCCCCCCCACACAAACACACCTGGAAGCAAGTCCAGGAACCTGATTTACATATCCATCACAGTCAGCTGTGGGCTCTGCTCATGTTTCCACATTCCCGGAACCAGGCTGGCAGATCACCCACCATTTAAACATCACTAGGAAACAACCACTATTTAAATGTCACTGCAGCAGGGAGACAGGAACATAGCAAATCAAGCTGCAGCTCTTCAAGCTTCCATCCAGAAGCAATGCCTGTCATTACTGCTCACATTTAATTGGTCAAAGGGCATCATACTAGGCATACAGACAGTTAGAGGGCAGGAAGATACCATTCTACCATATGCCCAGAGGGAGGACCGGAAGTGCTCAGTAAACAGCATTAGTGACTACCACAACCTGCTTCATTCTTCTTGGTAGCACTTACTGGTACCTGAAATCATATTTATTCATTTTTAACACAGTTATTGTCTGATTCCCTGCTGGAACCCAAGTCTCTGAGAGGCAAGGACCCTTGTAAATTCACTGTTGTACTCTTAGCTCCTTGAAAAGCACCTGCAAAAGAGTAGATGCTCAATACCTATTTGTTGATTATTAAAGAGCTATTAAAAATTGCAGAAGGGTTCCTATGGAAAAATCAGGCTTTATGATAGGGAAAAGATTGGATGGCCTCTTGGAAAACTTTGTAGAACTGTAATCAATCAAGTCTTTAGCCACTGATTTATTAAGTTCATTCACTCATTATTCAGCAAACATAACCAAGTATCGGTTGTGTGACAAGCACCGTGCTTAGTGCCATGAAGGATGTGATGAATAAGACACGGTTCCTGGCCTCAAGGCACGGACAGTCTAGTCAGCAGGGAGCCAAGGAAACAAACAAATGGAGTGCAGAGTGATCAGCACGGAGAGAGAAATGACAGATTCTCTCTGCATTATTGAGGAGGCGCTCTGCCAATCCCCGTATGCACTGCATACTAAAAGTACAGATTTAGACCAACTAAATTAGCCCGTCAATCTGGATATTTCTCTTCAGCTTCAATTCTAACAGTGTTGTCTGGATCATCCATCAAGAGAAAATTGCTAAATTTTCCAGACATGAGCTTATAAGCTGTCTCTTTCGGAGAAGAGGGGCAGTGGCAATATAAAGAACAGGGTTGTGGGGTGGGAGGGTGAACAAATTTTCTTATATTGCATGAAGCAGATTTTTTTTAAAATCCAACATCTGCAGCCTATCATTGGCTGAAAATAAGTGCTGCTTTGCAGTATGCCAGATGTTGCTCCTCACTGGAACTACTATGTAAGAAATACAGTGTGGTCAAAGCAGAGAATAGAAGCAATCAGTGAGAAAAAGAGCTTCCCCTTACAGTAAGCGAGTCTTAACTGGCAGCCCAGGCCATTCGGTGTGGGAGGGATCTAAGAGATTATACATAATCCCCTTTTTCTTCTCACTGACAGTGTCAGAATAGGAAGGTTCAGAGGTTCAGGACAAGAAGCTGCTTAGTGATGGAATATTTATCCTCTTTGTTTTCTCAACCTGAAGGAGCTGCAGTTTCTCTCTTTTCTTTTAATCGAGAGCAGTCACTTTTCCCCTCCAGTTTCTGAAAGAGACACCCTCAGCTATAAGAGCAGTAAGTCAGTCCCACAGACTCATTCTACAGACATTGGGAGCATTTGTTAAGGGGATGTATGTACACAGGTCAGTACTGGGCCTTACTCTTATAAAGGAAATAGTGTCAAGTGAGATAAGACAAAATCAGAAAAGAGAGAAAACAAAGTGGTTCTCATTGTCTTTATTAGTCAGGGCCTAAGGGCTGAATATTTTATGGAGGTCACCCCAATTTAAATAGTTTTTTTTAAAAAAACCACCAAGCTATAGAACAAATGTAAGACAAAATATTCTGGATTTTTTCATGACAACTGTTTAAAATTTTACATGACAAATCCAATACCTTCTAAAAATTATTATGGCAAGTGGTCATGAAAATGTGCTCCTCAGATCTTCTGCCATAGGGAACAAACTGGATGACAATCCCAGCTCTCATCCCCACTTTATCTATATTCATTAATTAGTACAGCTCCACCACTGTGTCTGCATTAAGGCCAAGGTTAGCCAATGATGGAGCAATAAAAGATACCAACATGGGCCCATCAGGACTCCTAGTAGGTAACTTTGGTTTAAGGACTCACATCAACTTGGCTTTGTAACCATATCACTGTCTGAGACTCTTCATGCCCCTTCCTTCCCCCTCTCCTTCAAAGGTAGCAGACCTACCTTGCAGTCTGAAATACCTCTCCCTTTCTCTGGCTCTCACCTCTTTAACGTTTACAGGTGTTTCCCTTAACAAAGCTCTTGCACATCTAATCACATCTGCTTCCCAAAGGACCCACATTAACACATGCATACATATGTGTTTGTATACTCCAGCTTTCCTGGTGCCCTGAGCACCTATTTTGTTTGCCTACTGGGGAATCCAGACCTGTATATAACAGAAAGTGCAGATAGTTACCTTTAATCATACCTGATTCTGCATCTTCCATACACGAGCTTGACTGTAATTTAATCTTCAGAGTTATCCCAGAAGAAAAATGTAGTTATTGAAAAAAATCTCTATAACTTTTATCACCTCATATGTAGGGATATTCGTCTGTGAGGATGCTACAAGAACTGTCACATGCAAACACATTATTTGAGAATGATTTATGAATCATAAAATATAAATTTTTTCTTTAAATCTTTGATACTGTTAGGATAAGGTGATATTCCGGATCATTTAAGAAAATTATAGCCTTCCAGTTCAACATGCAAGACTAACCACACAAATTTATTTCCTTTTCCCCTCAGTGTTTCCTAAAATTATAGTTTTTTTTTAAATGTAAAAACCCAAAAAGACGGAGAAGATGGGGAAACAGCAGAAGAGAAATCCTGAATGTTTTGGAAAAATAGGGATTAGAGAAGTGGTGACTGCAAGAGCAGAGCACAGCAGGCTACACCTTGGTGCCCCCCTGGGGGTACTGAGTAAGGACACCCCATTTCTTCTCCAGAAGCTTCATCAGGATGAGGATCTGGAGGCAGACAAACCAACCAACCCAAAGGCAGAGGCGAGGTGGTTATGCAAAGGGACTGGTTGAAAGTCTGTCTATGCAGAGCCGGTTAGATCCCACCTCCCACCCCCACTGGACCCGGACTTGTTTTCTGGGGAAACAACATGAGACGCTTACAGCTCAGGGATGGCAGGCAGAATTAAGTGAGAGGGGAGAACTGAAAGGAGTGGGATTTGGGGAAGGTCTGCACCACCCCAAAATGATGGAAATAGCTTACTTCCTCACGCCTCTAAAGCAGAATATTGGTGAATTACTTTCTGGAGAAACCTACAAGCCTTAGAGAGAAAAAATCTAGCGATCACCGCAAGTGGGTATAGTCTCAGTGATTTGGGCACTAAGAAGGATCCTGCTGCAACAAATGCTTGAGAAGGTTCAAGTGCTTTTGGGATTGTTGAAGATGCAAACTGGCTTCTCCTTGCTGCTTGTAGTAAAATGTGAGAGGAAAGGGAGAAACTGAAGAAGAAACTGTTAAGCAAAAAGCACTGGATGATTTGGCTTCCCTGCCCATCTGGATTGGAAAGAATGCTAAAGTTAGGAAATTCACTGTTGGAAAAGATTATTCTGCAGAGATGACCAATGGTGTGTTTTGATAACCTTGCACTGAAGAGAATAATGGTGTGACTGAAGAATCCAGTCAATCATCTCAGCAGAAGTCAGGAATAGAAATAAGAATAGGGACAGGAGTTACAGGGGAAGGATCTTTGGAGGATCCTCCTATCTAATGGTGTGAATCTGGGTGACATACACAGGAGATTCATAAGGTTTTTGAGAATGTTATACCAGCAGACAGCAGAAATGCTACCTGCCTGGACTCAAAGGGACAAAAATGGGAAAAACTAAAAGAAGGTAGTCAGACACCCAAAATTCTATAGGCAAGAAACTAATACTGACTTTGATTGATCTACAGTGATGCCAAGCAGTGAACAAGGCCGTCTTGTAGACACAGAAATTCCAATCATCTTTCCAGTCCTTTCTCTTCATTATAAAACAACAGAATACCAGATTTTTTTTTTGAGAGGGCATCTCTCATATTTATTGATCAAATGGTTGTTAACAACAATAAAATTCTGTATAGGGGGGTCAATGCTCAATGCACAATCATTAATCCATCTCAAGCCTAATTCTCGTCAGTCTCCAATCTTCTGAAGCATAACGAACAAGTTCTTACATGGTGAATGAATTCTTACATAGTGAATAAGTTCTTACATAGTGAACTGTACAAGGGCAGAATACCAGATATTTTTAAGGAAAACTTCCAACATAAACGGAAAGCCAAAATAATCAAGTGAAAATGAAACTGAAAGAAATTGCAATAATATCCCAACTAGATCAAAGTAAACTATCCCTAACCTCCATGCAAAATAACCCCAATTAGAACTAATATCCTGAGAGAGCTAAAAAATGATGCTGTACTCATGAAATAAGAATAGGATATTAGAAAAAAAGAAACAGACAATTTTTTTAAAAACACTTGAAATACAAAAAATATGATAGCTGAAATGTTAAAAACATTACAAAAGTCGGAAAATAAGATTGAGAAAATCTCCCCACAAAACAAGCCAAGAGACAAGAAATAGGAAGTACATGAAAATTAGAGCATCATTCTGTGAGGTACAATGCCCAATGAATAAGAATTTTTTTAAAAATGAGACACAGGGAATAGAGAAAACAAAAAAGAGGAAATTAAAGACAGTAACAAATAATACAGTATGAATTTCCAGTATTGAAAAACCAAGTCTCTGGTAGAGTGTTTCTAGCACTAAATGGAAAAAAAGAAGCACATACCAAGAATATCATTAAGGAATTTTGGCAGAGCAAGGATAAAGAGATGTTTAAATCTTCCAAAGAGAAAGACAAGTCACATATGAAGGGTAGAAAATCCCCAAAGCAGCCGTCTTCCCAACAATACAACTGAAAACTGGGAGACAGAATAGCGATGTTCTCAATATAATGAATAAAAATAATTTCAATCTAGAATTCTACCGAGTCAACCCATCAACCAACTGTGAAAGGATCAAAAAGAAATTTTCAAGCATGCATAGTAGTATATAAAATGTATTGACTATAACCTGTCCTTAGGAAGATATTAAGGAAAATAATAAGCAATGCAAGAAAGATGAAGGCATATGATTTTGGCTCTAGGAGGTTCAACATCAGAAGGTAGTGTCGGGAAGTCCAAAGATGATGATCCCGAGAAACTGAGGGATAACAGACGCAGCAGAGTAACTAGGCCAGGTGATAATGATGGCTCAGAGGGAAAGAGGGGGCTAATGTTTTAGCCTGTGGAAAATATTCATAGGCGTGTGGAAGACATGACGGAGCAGAGATATGATGCCATAAAATCATGTGGCACCACTCAGTTCTGCAAAGAACAGCAATGTGTAGTCATTTTCATGCAATTTATGATTATTAGTTTAACAAAGAATTGTGTTACAGCTACTGGGAGACATGGAAGACAGGAAATAGTAGGTTATAGAAAAGCTTAGTTTTCCCATTATCATTTCAAAAAACCACACTATTTTCTAATAGAAAAATAATAGTCATCAAATTTGAGTTTATTGTTTCGAGGAATGGAGATAAATACTAGGAATCAAATCTAGAATTGTTGAAGTTGTAGCCTTGAAAAAAATGAACCAGGGCTGACAGATAGCAGGGAAATTTCAGGACTATTGTCCATTTTAACCATGGATATATATGGCTTCTTGAAATTAGAAATTAATTAAAGCAAAATACCTTGTCCAAATATAAAATATCTCCCCTTCACATGGACACAAGAAGCCATGTCACAAGTACATCTTTTATGATCTGGCATCTTTAGAAACTAGAGCTGATGTAGGTAGGTATTTTAAGTAAGACCAATTGATAGACATTAATTTCTATCTTTAAGTAACTAGTTTTTGTGTGTACATTTACATGCACATGTAATATCTGGCAAATCAAGCTGCAATACCATTAGATCCCTTAGAATGTGCAAAAAAAAGCAAAACTTCTCAGGCATTCTCCTGGTACTGCATCACGAATCAACATTTTCATTCAAAGGATAGACTTTTATTGCTATTGATCCCAGCTATGAAAATCATAAACATCAATATGCTGTATTCACTCCTCTCTCAGACTTGACACAATGGAAGAAACTCATTCTGGTATTTAAATCAAAATGTAATCATGATGGTGCGTTCAGCAAAGCAAACCCAACAGGAAATAAAAATGAATTAGTAGAAAAATAAATTGCAGGAAAAATGCACCAGGTAGCATTTTTCAATGCTTACCTTTTCTTTAAACATATTAAGTCTTACTTTTGCAAACTCAATCAACTATGGAAATAATTGTATTCATTTATCTGGATAATTTTACAATTTGCAGATGCTAGAGACAACTTCATTTTTAGCTTTTTTTTCCTAACTGCTGGGACAAAAACAGTGTGTATATTGTATATTTATTAACAAAAACTGATGATCATTAAACGTTTAAAACTAGTTCTTCTTTGTAAACAGATCTTGGCTCTCGATAAAGGGATATAAATTGATTTATTCATTCAACAAACATTGATTAAGTATTTTCTATGTGGCAGGCATGGCGGGACTGGGGGTACTGGGGTCACACATGCTTCTTTTGGATGCCCAGCTGTTATTGTCCAAACTTTTCTGCAAACTGTCCCTTGATTTGGCTTGTCAGCCTTTGAATTTTACTGACTTTACAAACCTATGGGTTCACTGGGATAATAATTCCAGATTTATCTGTAACAGCATGAGCACAGGCAATGGAGTGGGATTTACCCTCCCAGGCACCGAGCAGTTTGCTTGCACTCAGGTGGGCTTCAGGATAGGCAATTTACATTATGAAATTTAATCATAACAATGGGATTCCAAGATAGTTCTGTTATCCCTATTTTATAGACATAGAAACTGAGGTTACAGAGTTTGATCCTCTGTGTGAGCCCAGGGTTTACATCTCTCCATTTTCCTGTACAAATGTGGCTCACTTCCACTTCTTCTATTGGAATTCTCATTCCCGTGGATGTCTCTGTATGCTTTAAATACTCACTTGTGCAGCATACACGGGCTTTGTGACAACTGCAGGCTTGACCTGTGCTGCTTTCCTCTGCTCAGGAACTGTAAATCTTTTGCTCACTCTAGTAGTTCTTGTGCCTGGCACATATTATTGAACAACAAACACTGAATAAACACAGGAATGGGCAAATGGACTCAGACCTCTGCAACTCCAAACCGATGATGACCAGCAAACCCCTTCCATATGCTTCTGCCTTGAGTAATGATTACAGTGTGTGGACTGTTTCTTGTAGAGGTGGACTCAAGTTTGCTAATTTTCCCACGTGTTTGCACGTATGTGTGTGTGTGTGCGTGGGGCGGGGGCTGGGGGGAGCCGTGGGCTGTGCATATGTGTGTGTAAACGGTTCTGGAAGTTATTATTGGGAACAAATCATTCCTGTTTAGTATCATAGAGGCAACATCACGGTGGGATCCAAGAGGAAACCCCCTTTCCCCTAAACACTGGCTTTACTCTAACAGTTGAAGGAATATAAGTAACATGGCTTTGTAAGCATTTAGAAAAACAACTACAGCAAATAATATTTATCTGTAGTTATGAACTGAAACAAATGTCTGCAAACCTGCCATTCCCTCTTCCTTTTACCCCTTCTTTCTCCCTTGTTTTCTTTCCCTCACTCTTTCCTTTTGTTTTTTCTATCCGGTTCTACCACTGAGGAATTTTATGAATTGGAAAATGTCACATCTCTGAGATTTCTTCATCTATAGAATGGGGATAATGCTATCCAGGCTTGAGGTAAGGATTCAATGACCTCATGTATGCAAAATACCCAGCTTGTGGCACCGTAGTCATTTTCCCCGTCCATAATCAAACACTGATTGATAATTTATACACACTAGGTACAGTCCTAGGACCTTTTATCCCCATAAATGAATATAAGATGTAACTTTTGTCCCTGAGGAACAGCAAGTTAATACAGAAACAGAGATATGGTTGTTTTTTGTTTGTTTTCTTTGAACTTGTTACAAAAACAAGAATTACACAGCAATTCTGATTGTAGATAGGCAGGACTCTCTGAAAGAGCGCTCCAGCCTTTAACATCAGGATGTTTCCTTAGCTAAATTCCCTTCTCCTTGAAGAACAGCATGAAGTCATTTTCTCTTACCTTGCCAAGATGGGGGTCCTTGTTTGTGGTGGGGGGAAGCAGAAGAAGCAAAATAGAGATGCTTCATGAAGCTGTCATGATGAAAACCGTTCAATGGCTCCCCAGTGCTGTCAGAAGCCAAGGCCAAGGTTCATCCGAGACGAGCACTACGAACAGAGCAAGTGGTGTACTGTTTGTGTTTAACAAACACGCTTACTGATTCCAATGAAGGCCACAGCGTGACAGACACAGGTTAAGTGGATATCCTAAAAAGAAAGCATAGTAACCAAGAAATCAAAGACTGGACTATGGATTTCTTGGCTCAAATTGCTTACTTTTTGCATAGTAATGCAGTATGTAAGTCACTTTATCCCCCCAGGGCACTCATCTCTCCCTAAAGAGGTGGAGGAGGCAGATGCCCTAGTCAGCCAAGTGAGCTGCTTCCTGTCCAGGAGAATGGAGGTAACCCCTTCAGCTAGTAAGGCTATGGTTTCCTTTCCGCTTAATAGTGTTAATAATATAGGCCCCAAAGTCAGACTGGATGAATTTGAGTCCCATCTGCCAGTTATTAACTAGGTGGCTATGGTAAGCTATTTAACATTGGTACATCTGATTTTCTCCATCTTTAAAAATAAGATTATCAATAGTGCTTAACTCATAGGATTGTTGTGAGGATTAAATGAACTGATCCATGTGGAGTTGCTAGGAAAGTGCCTTGCATATAGTAAACATCCAATAATGAGAGCTGTTGTTGTTATTATCAGAAAAATGAAAGTAATAATACAATTTCACATGGACATTAGGATTCGATAAAATTGTAGATACAGAATTCCTTTTTAAACTTCAAAGCACTAAGGGAATATAAGGCATTATCACTTCCCTTAGTATTATTTTTACACATCTGACTGATTAAAGCATCTCTAAAGCTATTATTTTCATTATTTGTAACTTCTATAAAATGAGTGGATTGGCCCACACTATTTCTAATTTCCATTTTAGTTTAGATCTTCTCTCCTAGTCCAGTAGTCAAACAGCAGCTGACTTAAAGAGCACATTTAAGCATACTCTCAGATACGGTCCATTACTTCCTATTTTGCTTTTTTCACAAAATCTGCCCAACTAAATTACTACCACTGTTTTTGGAGAGAAACATGTTGAGATTTATTTAGCTAACACCATCAGAAAAAGTAGCATTTTGATACGCTGACAAAATTAACACGGCAATAAATCTTTCATTTCATTATTAATCACCATTTTATTTCATTCAGTAAGTTTTTGCTGGATAATCTCTATGTGTATCATGTCTTGACCAAATAGAGGTCCCAGAGAAAGAGAGCAGCCAAAAGGGAACGGAAGGGTTAACTGCTCTAGCTCAACACTACACAGGCGATAAAATATTTACGGTCCATTTCTCAGTATTCTCTTCTGCCCTTTCAATTTCTTTACACTTGCTTTTTTTCCCCTTTGTAATACTTTCCTATGGTATTTCAATATAGAAACTGTGAGAAGTATTTGGAGGTTTATAAGGAGGCACTATCTCCTCTTTCTCTATAGTTATAGAAAAAAAGAAGATATTACTCTGCACTAGTTCTGAAAAAGCAGTGGTTTGATATCCTTACAACATATAACATTTTACAGTTCAGTTCACTGGGAAGACTTTTAAGAAAATGGAAAATCTTGTTCTCTCTTTCTGTTATTAAAAATATCCTCACAACGTGGCACTGGTAAAGGGGTGGATAATTAGGCAAATGAACAGTGTGATTCCAGATGGAGACCAGACATATATGGCCAACTGACTGGGGATAGATTTTCCATGGGAATTCTTTGGAGAGAAGATAGTCAAATTAAAAATGACACTAGAATAACTTGACACCCATTTTCAAAAACAAACTGAACCTTGACCCCTACCTCACATCACACACAAAAATTAATTCAAAATAGATCCATAGATCTAGATGTGAAAGTTGAAACTATATACAAGTTCTACGAGAAAACATGGGGCATCATATCTTTGTAACTTTGGATTAAGCAAAAATTTCTTAAGACAGAAAAAGCATGAACCATGAAAGAACAATTAGAACAATTTGATAAATTGAATTCCATAAAAGTGAAATATGTTTGCTCTTCAAAAGAAAATGGTAATATAATGAAAAGACCAGTCACTGACTGGAGAACATACTTGCCAAACATATATCTGATACAAAATTATATCCAAAACACACAAAGATCTCTCAAAATTCAGCAATGAGGGAACAAATGAACCAATAAAGATATATGGGTGGCAAATAAGACATGATAAAATGGTCAGCATCATCTATCCTTAGAGATATGCAAATTAAGATTACAATGAGGTACATACCTGCTGCAATGGCTACAATTTTAAAAAAGAACAAAAACAGCAATTTCAAGTATCATTGAAGAGGTGGAACATTTGGAAGTTTCACATATAGCTATTAGAAATGAAAAATGGTGCAGCCACTTTTTGAAAATAACTTGGTAATTTCCTATAAAATTGAGCACACATTTATCATAAAACCAGCAATCCCATAACTCCATTTCCCCAAAGAAATGAAAACACGTTCATACATAGATTTTTTTTACTCAAATGCTGATAGTAACTTTATTCAAAATAGTACAAATCTGGAAACAACCCAAATGGTGATCAAGTAGTGAATAGATAAACTGTGATATATCATAAAATGGAACACCACTCAGCAACAAAAAGTAACAAGCTAGTAATATGCTCAGTGACACAAATTAACCTAAAAGTATAGTATTAAGTGAAAGCAGCAAGACACAACCTACTATATGTTGTGTAATTTCACACTTATATGAAATTCTAGAAAAGGTAAAACTCTACCAATAGAAAGTCAATTAGTGTTTGCTAGGGGTCAAGGGTGAGGCAAAGGGAATCGACTGCAAAGGACCAAGAATATTTTACTGGTGATGGGAATATTCCATATCACGACTGTGGTTGTTACATTCATATCTACATTTTTCAGACTCACCCATTGGAGTATTTTAAATTGGTGAATTTTATTGTATGTAAATTATGCCTCAATAAGTGAATTAACAGTTTAAAAATCAGTTTTTTAAGGGTCACTTGCACAAAGGATTTGGGTAAGACTTCAAACTTCATAAAGTATTGTTATTTCCCATCAAACACAACCTATAGCCAATGAAAGCCTGCAATTTCAATTGGTTGTCTTAACTCCTTAACATGGAATATATGTTTTCTGATAAGAAAAAGTACTTGGGGAATCACTTTTTTAAATAAAGGGTAGAGTTGAGAAATTTCCTTCTTTGTCTGGACCTCAGGCACCTAGTCCTGGACTAATCATAATCTTTTATTCATGGTGCCCTCTCAATATTTGTCCATGCATTGTCCTCTTTCATTTACGTATGTGTCTGCTTATTTGTTTTACCATGGGCCCACCGTGGACACAGAGACTAGTACACTGATTATAACTTATATCTACTCATTCGGTCCTCTGCTATTCCAAACCCCTGCCTCAACCTGTCTAGTGTGAACAGCACTATCCTAAATGTTATATTGATTACTACCTTGTTTTTGGAAAAAGTCGTTGTACTGCAATATTTGCATTTCTGTAAGTGTATTGTTTTACTTTATTAGATTCATAATAAAGTGTATTATACCATTTGCTACTTTTGCAATTTATTTTGTACTCCGTACTGTACTACTAAGTATAATATGCTTTTACTCAATATCATACTGCTAGGGGTCCTTCATATTGCATACATCTATGGTTCATTCATTTAGACTTCATAATATTTCATTTTGTTATTGTTACCAAAATGGCCATAGAGAACCTTATCTGTTTGACTGTTCTTATAAACATCTGAAGAAATGCATGAATTCCTCTTAAATATATACCTATGAAGGAACTAATTCAACCCTAGAGTATGTGAATGTCTGCAGTTTACACAATAATGTCAACTGTTTTTCAAAATGGATGTGGCAGTTGACACTCTTCCCCGCAGTTAATGAGATATCCTGCCGTAGTATTTCCTCTCTACCACTTGGCATTATCAGACCTATTTATTTTTGCATTCAGAATTAAGCATCAAATATTACCATGTTGTGGTCTTGATTGCAAAATGATTGAAAATTATTGGAGTGACTTTTTTGCAGATGGTAGGATCATCCATACTGAAACCACCCAAGAATTTATATGAATAAATTACTAAAATAGAAAGAGTTAAACAGGTGACTGGATTTGAGGTCAAAATACACATGTCAATTTCATATACATCAGAAACAAGACAAATAACTAGAAAATTTAATTTTGAAAACTCATTTGCCATAGTTCATATGAAGCACCACTGAGAATCAAACCCAGATAGTCTGATTCCAAAACCCACTTTGCAAGAGTACCTCCCCCGTCTGCAACTGATTCCCTCCATTCAAATAACATTCAGGAGGAATGAAAAAGTAAAGATGTTTTCAGAGAAAATAAAAATTTCAGAAACAAAAATTGAGGGAATGGATGATTCATAGCTTATTCCTGAGCAATTAAACAAGTCTCAGATAGATACACTGATAAAAAGGAAGTAATGAGCTTAAGGTAAAAGAGAAAAAAATGTAAGATTCTGTGTTTAGGAAAAACAAAAAACAAAAAAACAAAAGCCCCAAAAACCCAACACCAGAAATATTGGTTAATTATACCAACACGCAACATATAATAATAACTTTATTGTATGGTATAACTAAAATAATAGACAATATTCTCAAGGAAGATGAGGACATTGGAATGGAGCAGCCTCAAATTTTTGTAGGACTCGATGAAGATTAGAGCTATCGTTTTAAGTTTTAGCTTTACTAAATCAAATATGTATGTTAAAATTTAAGGATAATTCATAATAAAAACAAACTTAGACATAGCTACTAAATCAGCAGAGGAGAGAAAGAGAAGAAATAATCCAAATGAAGACAAGAAAAGAGAAAAACTGAATTTAGAAAATGACGGTGTGTGTCACGGGTCTCCGATGCCATGAGGCATTCTTGTCTTGGGTCCCCACCTACTGTCAGACGCCAGACCACCCCCAGGCCCCCTGGGTGCTGCCATCCAAGACAACAAGCTGCAGCTGAAGTGGCTGGCTCCTGTCACACACCCACAACGCAGGTGCGGGACCTGCTTCTCCAGCCAAAGGGCTGGATGGCACATCCCAGGAGTGAGGGGGACTCGGCTTCCTTTTGTGTGAGCACTGACTGGTGGGGGAGAGGAGACACGAGGGAGGATGTAGATAAATTCTATTCTAAGTACTGTTCTTTCCAAACAGCCTGTATGGAGCATCTTGGAGCCCTGCGGTGGCACCTGCTGAGCTCCTGACTATGTCTTTGTGCAGCTCCTGGCAGTGATGCGGAGGCCAGTGTGGGAAGGCATCACCTTCGCTCATTCTCACCACCTTGGGAGGGCACCGCCCAGGGAGAGCTGGGCTGTTTATTCCTTGCCTCAGGCTCTGTTCGCAGAGGACCTGAACTATGCTAAATAGAAAACTGAAAGTACAATGGTTTAACTCTGCCCAAATATAGCAATAATCAGAATAAACACCAAAGGACTTGATGCTCTATTTAGAAGATAGGTATTTCAAGAAAGACTTGTAAAACTTCTAGTTAGTTGCCATTTTAAAAGACAGTTAAAACATAACATGAAAAATCTTTTAGAGCTAAAAATAGATGTAACAAATCAGTACAAAGCACAGTAAACTATTGTAGTCAAATCGATATTAAATAGAGCAATATTATTTTTTAAGAGGGGTCTTTACTCTCTGGGATATGATGAGAAAGTCTGTTAAAAGTTCCTACTGATTTGGTCTTCTAAAAGTCAAATCTGAATCTGCTTTCTTCTCCCTGCTCGGGTCAGAATGATCTTTCCAAATTATAAATTGTATTCCTTCTCAAAATTATTCAATGGGTCCTCATTGCCCGTAAGACCAAGACCGACAAGGTCTCCAAACACCCCTAGGGGCAGACTACCGTGATGTAAATGAGAAGGGGTTTTAAACTTGCTGGATGGGTGACAACTCCCCTCAGTCTAATTCTTAATGAAACTTGCTGCCAGGCGGGTGCTCCTGAGAACCAGCCAATCAGTGACAGCCTCGCTTTGCTGGTCAGCCAATCCGTAGTGGACTCCTGCTAAGGCACAGCCCGGATAATGATGCTTCCAGCACTGATGACCATCCACTCCAACTCTATGTAAAGCACGTATTTCCCCAAACATTGCTGACCCAGACACGCTGTATGAAATCAGCAGCCAACGTTACTTGAAGAGCTGGGCCTGACCAGCCTTGCCCTTACTCACTTAAATAACTTCTCTTTGGCTTCACATGCTGAGTGGTGGTCTCTCCCTTCTACAGACCCTCTGTGATCTGCCCCTGCCTTCCTCGCCACCCTCCTCCCCTACCACTCCTTGATCTCCACTTTCTCTCCAGCTATAATGTATATATAATATAATAGCTTAAAAAAAACCTGCCACCAGCAGTTTTTCAAATGTTTGATAATATTTCACATCCCAACAACTTTGCTCCAGCTGCATCCTCTGCTGAAAACACCCTTCTGTAATTTTCTGCCTGGCCAATTTCTACTCATATTGTGGAGATGAGCCCAAGCACATTACCATTCCAGGTCGTCTTCCCTGATTTTCCACATCCATAGATTTGAACTTTCACCTGTGATGCTACTCCAGCCCTTGAGCACATCTCTAAGCAATATGTATATGACGGGATATTTGTAGGGTTTTTTCTATATACCTTCCCAAAACTGTGAAACTCTACTGGCAAAGACTAATGTCTTTTTTGTCTTTGAACTACCATCCCCTCTCAAAGTATTAAAGTAATGTTTTGATGGAATTCTATACTGGCCTAATGATTTCTTAAGTAAACACATTTAGTGACTACCACAGTATTCTAGAAAATGCCCTGTGAAAAAAAATTTAACAGCAATGGCAGGTCAAGATTTTCTGCAAAGGATGAATGACCATTAGAAATGAGGCAATCTGGTTGTAAGGAGTACTAGGGAATTTATCCTGACATCTAAAAAGTTCATGACTTATATTTAGAATTATTATTATTATTACAGTAAAAAATATTTTATTGCATTATTATATTGAAATTTTTCATTGTATTATTGTAAAAAAATTACAATTCCTTGAGGTAGGAAAGAGGTTCTGATAGAGATTATGCAAAGGGATTCATCACCATTCCACACACACCCAAGGCACCTCTTGGCACTGCCAGTGGTGAACAAGATGGCAGCAAATGGGAGCTTGGAATAAAAGAGGCTTGAGCAGTCAGCATTTCTGTTTCTGTCCCCAGTGAGGTGAGTTTTGAATCAAGACTCGATTTGGAATAGAGGAGAGAGTGCCCCTTGCTGTGTTCTTGGGATGCCAGATGGCTGGACTATTTATAACAACTGGCCCGAGTCCTCCTGTCGGGCTGGCATTGCTTGAATAACTGTTGGCACACGGTGGAGGAAGATGTTCTCTGCTTAACATCACTGAGGGCCTCCTGCTTATCTCCCAGCTTCTAAGCTGCAGCTTAGGTTGGAATGAAAGCGAACACAGGCAAAGGACAATGCTACCTTTTAGTTACCGTAGGAAAAATCGTAATTGCCAGTCCCCATCCATCCAGAAAGCAACTGGCTTTTGTATGGTAGAATAAGCTCTGCTTTCTTGTTCTTTCTTTCTCTCTTGGTTTCTTTCAGTATTTCTGTCTTTCTTCTCGTTTGCTGTTTTTAAAATTATTTTTCAAGAAACATTGTCATACATCTGTTTAAATAAATTAATCTACATCCCCATTCCAAGTGAGTCAATTCTCAGAAACAGTAAGTCTGCATTTCACCTTGAATAGAGTAAGGGTTGGTGGCAGCAGATCCTTCTGCTTGTTGGGGGGAAAAGGGATTTAAAAACATATATACATATGTACATATATAGTGATAAATACACATACCTATAATATAGATACATATGTACATATATACATACATAATGACAGCTGCTCTAAAAGAAGCAAGATGTGAGCTCTTTGAGGTATACATATTAGGAAGCAACTGATTCTACTAGAAAGGAATACATCTTTCAAGAAGGAAGTTGATACTTGAGTTTAGCATTGAGGGATTGTCAGGAGTATGCTTGGACACCAGGAGAGGAATTTCCCAGTGGAGAGAGTGCATAGAAAGGTAGGATTAGTTGAGTAATTCGTGATTCTTTACATAGGTCTAGGGACTGGGGTCTATAGTGAGCAGTGGAGAGACATAGATTCCAGAGATATGCAAAATCTGGGTCAAGGTCAACTTGCATCTCATAAGGAATACTACAGAAACTCCTGAAAGTTGTAAGCAGCAAAGAAGACTGTTCAAATTTGGCTTTTAGAAGACTACTCTGGCTTTCCAAATCAGCATGACCCTTACACAGACTTTCCCATCATATTCAAGGGAGTAAAGACTCCTCCCTACCCCCATCCGACACACACATCCTTTAAAAAAACAATTGCTACTCTCTAACACTTCAGATAATCTTGTCCACCCCCTTCTTCCCCTTACCTTTGTCCTGTCCTGGAGTCTCAGGTAACTGGTTAACTGTCCATTGTCTCTCCTTTCTGACTAATGTTATTAGGCTGTTATTACACTGACTAGTTGTCCCTATTTGATTTAGACTTTCAGTATTGTAACTCTCTTTGCCAGCTATGTAATCTGTGACTCTGTCCTGTCCCACCTCAGGGCTGCATTCAGGGCAATAAGCTTGCCCAAGAGTTACAAATAGACATCGGCAGTGAAATGGATTGAAGCAGGGTGAGACTGAAGGCAAGTAGAGGAGCTTCCATATCTGAGTAACTGAACTACTGAATATATTGAGTATTGAACTGTTGTTACCTCTATTTCTTAGAAACACATTCAAAGTCAATATTATTATCATTTCCATTTTACAGAATGAGGAAACTGAGAAAGGTTAACTTTCCAGAGTTAACCAGAATTAACTCCGAAAGGTTAAATAACTTGTCCAAGTTTACACAGTGAGTAAAGGTCTACCTGGGACTTGAACATGGACTCCTCAGTGGTCTTTCAGCTACAACACTGCATTTGCAGAAGATTTTAACAGAGGTCTAAGGAAGAGGGGATGTCTTGACTGAGACAGTGAGCAGAAATGGGAAGAAGAGGCTTTGACAGGAAATCATTTTTGGTTGAATCTGTAAGAGCTAGTGTCCTGCCTCCTGAAGGTAGGACCACTGTGGGAATGATCACAGGGAAAAGGTGTCTCTGAATCCCAACAAGCCATAGACATAACAGGAGTGGCCAACTCAGCTGTGATTCAAAGAACAGCCTGCAGCAAGTTTTCCAGTGAGTGGAGGAGGCAAATGGTGGCAGAGTCAGACAACTGGTAGACCTCACTCATGCAGCATGTCCTTTTCCCCCCAGGAAACAGAAAGCAGCTTTCCAAAGCATAACACCCATCACGCTGCAAGTCTGTTTTGAAATTTTCAGCATCATCTCCAAGGGCCTTAAGGCCTACTTCAAACTTCTGAGTATGGTCTAGACTCAGTTTCTCGAATTCTAATGTGCATATGAGTCACCTGGGGACCTTGTTAAAGTGTAACTTCTGATTCAGGGGGTCTAAGGTGGGGTCTGAAATCCTGCATTTCTAATTAGCACCCAGACAGGACCCATGCTGGTGGTCCACAGAACACACTTTGATTATGAAGGATCACATAGCTTCAAGGCCTAATTCCTTCATCCCTCCGGAGCTTTGTCCATGGACACTGCCCCTTACACTCTAACCGTGCTAAACTTCCCTCCATCTGACGGACATGCTGAGCTCTTCCCTGACTTCATGTCTTTGCCTGTACATGCTGTTCCCTTCACCCAGAACCTTCTTTATCTAGCTCATTCCTCACATCTTTAGGTCTCAGGTCAGATGCTAGTTCTCCAGGAAGCCTTCCTTGTTTCTCTCAGATGGAATTGATACCCTGTGCTATACCACTTAATGACCCTGAATTATAATTACCTCTTCACTGAAATAAATAGGGATAGAGATCTCTCCATATATATGCATATATCTATATATCTCTATCTTCTGTGATACCTATGATGTGTCATCTAGATGATATTCTTGTTTCATCCTCAGAGTCTAGAAAATAACTGACCCTTGGATGGAAATCCTACAAGAGACTCCTTTTATTTCTCTGTTGAGTAATCACTGAAGTAGAAGAGAATCTTGGAATTCTCTCAGGAAAAAAACCCAACAACCTCCTTCTTCTTCAGAATTAAATAATTCTTATTTCCACAATGTGTATTAGCCTCTGTAACTATTATCCCATTTCGACTTTCATAATAGATGTAGAAAGTAGCTTGACTTGGCCGTAGGCCCAGTTCTAGATTTTGATGGGTTAATTGTTTTTCCTAGATTCACATAGCCAATTAAAGGCACAAATATGATTAAAGCACAAGAATACCAGGCCCAAGACCAGCACTGCCTCACTGCATCATGCCACTCTTTGCTTCCTTTATCTACAAACAGTTTATAGCTGGAGTATACTATTTCAGTACACTGGGCAAATGCTGTGACCTATATTGAAAGATATTCTATGATACAGCTTTATGAAATTCTTTATTGTATCTTCTCCATTGCATTTTACTGCACATTTCTGCCTGAGTCAATTACTCTTTTCTGAGCATTTTGCCTGTTTTGACCACTAGGATTTAGGAGAAGTCTTTTCTTATGCTGCTTCTAGAAATCTCAGAACTGCATACATGTCTCTTCTCCATTCTTACAGTAGATTTCAGATGTTTATGGAGGCCACATTTCCATTGACTTGATTGCTATTCTAAGTCATAGTTGCACTCTTTTTCACTCTTGTTTCTCACTCATGCAATTTAATCTCATCTATTTTCATCTTCTGGTATTTTATATAATCTTGTAACCTACTCAGATTTTTTTCAGTAACAAGGCAAATTATAACCAATGCATCATTTATAAACATTAGTTATGAATCTCTAAATGTTCACCAAACACTTCTTGTCAGGTGAATTCATTGCTCTTTAATATTCTACAAACTCTCTTACCTAAAAGAATTGGATCCCTGGGATTGGAGAACCTTGTTTGCTAAAATCCAGTTCTCTGTTCTATGTGTGCAGGAAGTATAGAATATTTCAACACATTTCACTGAGACATGGAGCCTCTTTTCAGAACTTTAATTAATAAAGGGCTTATGAATAATTATACACAAAAATTAATTGTTTCTATTAAAGGAACAATTCTAAGTTCTAACATTTTGACAAATGTTAACCACCCTTTTCTTACTGGATCAAATATATAACTACTATTAATTCTGCTGAACCCAGAATGACAATGTGCTCACTAATTGAGTTATCACCCACCACCCACATGCTTCAACTGCTACAATTAAAATGATGCCAATTTAGTGTTTGTTCTTGGCACACTTTAACCTGAGTCATGTATTTTATGTACGTTACTTATGTCAAGTCATCATTGGAGTGAATTAGATTTCATTATGTATTTTATGGACATAACCTATGTATTCAGATTAACTAGTTCAAGTCATCATTGGAGAGAATTAGATTTCATGATGATACATTTGAATGAATATGTAACATTAATTAATAAAGTCTGTCTGCAGCAGGGAATGCTGCTACATGTTGAAATATCACTCTTGGTACTTCAGGTATCTCATTCATCGTTGAGAATTTCTTTCATTCTGTGATATAACCTTCATTGGATTCAGTTCACATTCATTAATTGTTTATTCATTGATTCAATAAACTTTTATTGCATATGGTGGGCAAGATATTGTGCTAAGACTTTTTAGTCAAGAAAAGTTAGAAGACAGTAACTTCCTTTATAACGTAAGGGGAAACTAGCACAATAAACAGATGACTTCAGTAAATTTATTAACTGGTAACTCTAAGAGAGGTATGAGCAAATCATTGGGAGAGGAAAAATGAGAAGTTATTGATTCCAATTTATATAATCAAGGAAGGATTCCTAGAAGAGATGCCTTTATAGTGAATGCTGAAAACTATTTAGAACTTCAATAGCTTTAGAAGAAAAAGGAGTGGGGGAACATCATGAGTAAAAACAGGAAGGTGGGAGCTGTGTTTGTGGAATGGCAAGGGAGAGAACCACTATTATTACTACCATTCCAGTACTAACTTCTACTACTACTACTGTTACCATTGCCATTACTATTATTACTATGAGCACTACTACCACTTTCAGTGGTGCTATTATGACTATGTCTACTAGTTCTGCTATTAGACACACTTATTCAGAGACAGCTATTACTATCGTTACTATCAGTACTAGTTATTGATACCTTTTATTGAGAGCCAGGAACTGTTCCCTTTATAAATATTAGGATCCGCATAGGACTTTCTCCTGCTAAAGTAAGCATGCTGCCTCAAAATCATGAGTAGACCTGTCAGACTCAGTCCAGGGACCCCTTTAAACCTTGTGCAAGCTTTAAATTTCCAGATCAGGTGGCATTCATGATGCTGGCCTCTTCTTTGCAAAGGATTTAGTTTTTTACATTTTGGTGTATGAATTCAATTAATCTCAGTGCAAACTGGAATACCATTAAGTGTTGATATCAATGGATAAATCATGTAGGATAGACATAAACACACAACAGTGGAGAAAAAAAAGCCAGTGCTTCCTGATCATATCTGCATGGTCAAGAGGACAGTGGGGATGAAAAACTGATTCAGAGCAGAGGGAACCATAAACACCATTCCGGCCCCCCTGGCCGTCTTTGCTATTCTCACATAAAACACAGTTCTTGCCAATATTTTTAGATGGAGAAGAACAAAGTTACTTCAGTTCTATAGGCGGGAAAGAGACAGAAAGTGAAAGCTCTGCAGCCCAAACCCAGGGCTCACCAACCTGGTGCTCTTGAAGTCACCTCCTAGGAAACAGGAGGAAAGGAGTTCGAGGAACTCGGGTGTCATTCTAGGTCGCGCATGTGGTGACCTCTCAGGGGAGCCCAAGTCTACTCTTTACCCTCCTCATTCCCTTTGTGCCCACGAGGATGGGTTCAGTGCAAGGAAGTCAGAGTGTCCAGGTGATGAAAGGGTGGTGGTACTGCCTCCTGAAAGGGCCTCACGTCCGTGAAGCAGGTGAAGTGAGTAGGGTGTGGGGCTGTTCTTGGAATCTGTCCCTTTTCTAGAAGGCTCAGGGTAGAGGGCCAAGGCTACAAACCTGAGAGATGGTCTCTGTGGGGACGAGCACTGCCTGCTTCTAGCCTTTTGTTCCAGAATAGCCACATGTCCACATGGTCTCTTCCTTTGGTGGCATGCTAGGTACACAGTATGTTGGCAGCCTGGGGCTGGCCAAATCCAAGCCCCTCTTATCAATGGAAACATCTTGTTGGGAAGCAGCCCCCTCTGACCAAGGTTTTGTTCCTTGGGGCACTAGTGGCACAAGAATGATCACTTCCTGCAGAGCACACAGTCTCTGTCCCCTCGACCCTGGTACACACGTGGTCTTTGTCTCCTCACCCCATCGTAGCAGTTCTCTCCATCTACAACAGCAGTGTGCAACCTTGTTAAGCCAGCCACTCCTAGACTCCCTGTATGTAAGTCCCAATAAACCCTCAGGTCGCCTATGGGTATCCAGGTCATTCTTTAGTCTCTCTAGTTGTGATTTCCCATTGCAACTCACCCAGTTGGGTGTGCAGCAGGACTTGGGATCACACAGTCTTGTCTTCTTTGATTCTCCTTTCCTCATCATTGCAGAAGGTATTCAGTGTAGGCCTAGGAGAGAGGGGAAGGCAGCTGCTTGGCCCTTGTCTCTCACCTGCATAAAAGATCCCTCCCTTGGGTCTGGCACTGCTTCCTGGGGGACGTCAAAGCTTATTTTCCTTTTTTAAGCAGAAGCCTTAGATTTAAAAAATACATTCTGCCTAGTCTTATCCTCAGAACACATGTTCTTTTCAGGACCCTGATAGGAGGGATAGGATTTGAGGATTTTGGAGATCCAGGATTTTGGCCAAATTATAATTCATTGTCAATGTGACTTTCTGGAAGTAACTCAGACCAATTAATATACCTTTGGCTACAGTGTGAAGCAGAGAGACCTGCAGGTGCTTGATGCTGGTCATAGGCTCTCCCTGAAGGGAGAAAAGAGGCAGTCTCCTGACCTACTCTACCCATCAGAAAAATCTGAATAATGATGGCCAACTAATCAAGCACAGACGCAGTCACTATGCAACTCTATCAATGGTCACATTGGACCAAATTGTTTTTTTAAATTAGCTGAGAAAGTTCTAGTTACATCATGAAAATGGGCATAGAAAATGGTAGAAAAGAGGTGAGTCAACTCATCAGAAGTCTCTAGGGCCTCTGCAGCTTTTCAGCAGTAACTCTATAAACTTTCATTTGGAACCAATTGTTTAGCAGTTAATAAAGAACACTGATGACTAAGCCAGCGGAGTAGTGTTAGCGACAAGCCCAGCTGCTCAAGAGGGGGAGTTAACAGCTCCCTGGGCAGTTGTGACTTAAAGGTTAATGCATTCAACATCCAACTTTGAAGTTTCAGACATGTAACCATAACTTTCTCATTTTCAAATTATGGAGCATCACAAAAATGCATGGAATACACTTGATGATTCATTTGGGAAAGATTCTGGAGCTAAAATAATAGCAACAAAAGAATTACTAAAGCATAGAAGAAACATGATGGAAGAGAGAGAATGTAAACTCAGGAATCCCAACATCGCACATTTACTGTCAGACCTCGGGCGAGTCAATTAACCTCTTCAAAGCCTTGTGTCATCATCTGTAAAGATGGTTATAATAAGCATTGTTTTACATGGTGGATTGCAAAAATAACTGCAACTTTTCATCCCTCCCTGCATTCCCACTTACTTGGCAATGTGACTTTGCAGCACCTCCTCTTAGGAGCTAGGATCTATCTCTCTGCCTCGGCATCCAGAGTGGCCTCAGGACTGTCTTTGGCTGAAAGAATGCAGGGAAAGACACTTTGTGCCAAGTCTGAGTCCAAACCTCAAGAGGACTTACACTACTTGTACCTATTCTCTTGGAACCCTGCTGCCACTATGAGAACAGACCTGGCGACCCCACTCAGTGAGGAGAGACATGTGCCCCCAGACACCCCTGTGACCCCACTAGCTGAAAGGCAGCTATATATGAGTGAGGCCATCTGGTTTGGTTATCTATTGCTGTGAACAAACAACCCTAAAACGTGATGATTTTAAAAAATTAACTAGCTCCTATATCTGTGTGTTGATGGGGTTCAGCCGGGTTCTCCTTCTGTTTCACTGGTCGTCTGGAACTGCAGTTATTTGGGACTCAGCTGGACTGGAACATCCGGATGGCTTGCTGGTGTGTCTGGGTGTAGAGAAGGCTGAGGTGCTGGGACGGATGGGTCTCTCTCACCTCTCCCCCCCTCCCCTAGCTTTGTCCCCCCGAAATCCTGCCCACCTCCCCTCCTCTCCTTGCTGCCTCTTCCTCTCTTCTCTCTCCCATCTCAAGGCCTCTCCGTGTTACTTTTCTGCTTCATCTCCATGCAGTCTTTCCAGCATGACAGCTGGACTTACATGACAGCTCAAGGCTCTCAGAAGGGCAAAAGTGGAAGCTATCAGGCTTTCTTAGGCTTAGACCTCAATTAGCAGTGTCACTTCCTCTGCATTCTCTTGGTAGAGGGGGCCACAAGACTAGCCCAAATTTGAGAGGGAACTCTTGGAGGGCATGCATACCAAGAGGCATAATTCACTGGGGACCATCTTTGAAGACCAGTGGCCACCTCATTTCAGACTAGTCAGCTCCGACCTACTCTTTACTAACCTGAGACAAGTGAGTAAATCCAACCAAGATGAGCCAAAACTTTTAGGATTAGAAAAGATGTCCATTTAAGCCCAGCCAAATGTGCTGACCAGAAGAACCATGAGCTCAGTATGGGGTGATTGTTATGCAGCAGTTGCTAACTGACACACTCTTCCTGCTGTATCAAAATATATAGCACAAAAATTAAAGGAAATATAAGCAACAAAAGCCCCTGGAGCCAGCATTACCCATAATAAGCACTTATTTTTTAATACTACTAATAATATCGTGTATGTGAGCAGTAGTCATTGAAGACAGTAATTCTTTAGCATAATGATTCATAATTTGGAAAAACATTTCTACAGGAAAGTTAATGTGAAAGAACCTCATTTAGCATCAGGACACAATAGCAATGACCCTAATAGATAACTCTGCACCACTGGAAACACCTAACTCATCAAGAATTTACAGATGGCTTATTATATGAAGGAGCTATGAATAGATCCCGAATAACCCAGGTTGTAGCTGCACTACGAAAATACCTCCTTTTTTATAGATGAGGAAACTGTGGCTTCCTGAGGTTTACCAAAATTATGCAAAGGTACACAGAGGAAAAACTGGTGGAACCAAGATTCGAGCCTAGATATACGTAATTCTCAAACCTCGCTTTCACCATTATCCTGTGATACTACTCAGGCTTCCACTTTACCTTCCAAAGCCCCAAGATGAAATAATACAATGAGGAAAGAATCAAGGGAGAAGGAAGAGACAACCACTCAGGACAGATCGGTGGAGAACAGCCAGCACATGAATGATCCTTTCTCCCAAACTCTTTATTCTCCTGAGTTTCGTATTTCTGTCTATGACCTCACTGCCCTTGTAAACAGCCAGGACTGGCAATCAGAGAATGTCCTCTGACAGCGTGTTCTCCCTTGCTTGAACAGGTCTGGCTTCTCCCTTGTCAGCAAGGTCACTATCATCACTCCCACCCTAGTCCCTTCCCTGTGGGGTCAGTTGCCTCACACTTTGGGCCCATTATCCCCAATGACAATGACTGCAACGGCCACCTAGTTGGTCTCTCCATCTCTGCTTGTTCCTCATGTGATCCAACATGCATGTAGCTCCCAGGAGAATCTCTCAGCAGCAGAGCCACAATGCTGTTCACCTGATCTAAATCACAGGTGCCTCCCAAAGTCCATCAACCAAAGCCCCAAAATCTTCAGCCAGTATCTTCTACCTTTTATGTCTGGTCACCATTTAAGTTCCCAACTCTTTCTTTTGGCATCCTTTGCATTCCCTGTGCCCAAACGAAATTCTACCCACTGGTGGGGCAGCTTCAGTCCTCAGGCAGCCTGTGCACAGATTTATTGAGCACTTACTCTGTACCTGGCACTGTACCATAGACTGAGGAGACCTAGGTGAACAAACAAGTCATGGTTCTTTCCTCTGAAGATGCTTTTAATTTAGTACAGAAAACAAATGCTAACAAAATGTAAACCATCAAGAGTAATAATTAAGTTTATGGCTATTACACAAAGTGAAAAATACAGTGCTATGAGCATATAATATAGAAAATTGATCTGGACTTAGAGGGTCAGAGAAGCCTTTGAGCTGGTTACTAGATGGGTATGAGTCAATCAAAGAGTGATGGTGTCAGCCATCAAAGAAAGGTCCCAGCAAGAAAAGGCAGATGACATGAAGGCCCAGAAATAAAAGAGAGTTGGCAAATTTGGGGAAATATTTGACCTTGGGGTTTTAATTTCTTTATTTATAAACTGAATTGTCTGGTTTCAGTTTCTTTGTCTATAAAATGAATATATGAACATCCACCTTTAATTGTTGCGGAGACAGTTGAGCAGAATAATGCACGCTCTACACAATTAGCCAGCAAAGTAATTATATATAATAGTGCTCGGTATTTAAAACTTCCCCCTAAAAGAAAAGAAAGAGAGTCTTCAATATTACTTTTTCCCCAATGTGTTGTCAATCCTCTGTGACACATGACTATATCTTTAACTTAAATCAAAGATCCCAGGTTCCAGACCTTGAACTTCAGTACCATCCTGTTACCATCCTTGTTCAGACTATTATGGTTTCCAGTGCTGCTGGCCTAACCATCTCTTCTCAAAGTGGTTTTTATTTACCTCTGAAATGTCTCGAGTGCCTCAGGGGCTGAGGGATAAGGCCCCTCAGTTTTCTGCTTCAGCTCCTGCTGAGGGCCCCCCGACTGCTACGATGGTCTGTCACCAGAGCTGTTGGGAGGACGCTGCTCCTCTGAGCGTACGAGTCTTGCTGGTGATGTTTTGTGCCCTCACGGTGGCCAAGCGGAACGGCGCTCTGGGGCAGGGCGCGGGGAGGAAGCTCACCTTCTCCTGCTCAGGGCCGCACTCGAACTCTCTCAGCAGCAAAGCAAACTGCCTGTGCTCTGAGTGTCGCCAGACTTTCTAGGTGCTCAGAACCTCCTGCTGCCCAGAAGGAAGTCACCACGTCACTGCCTCCTATCTGTCTCTTTCCTGCCTTTTCTTGAAGCTCCTGGAAGATAAAAGCCAAACAATATTGTCTTACTACAACAGTGCAATCATCTTACTGAACTGGAGCTCAGAGAACCACATGGGTTCACTTGTACTCTCTCTGCAATCAGCTAAACTCAGAAAGGCCCTTTGCACTTATGAGAACACCAAGTATACATGTGTAATTCCCAGTGATTAGAAAAGCCGTTTCCAACAAATACTGGATAACTGAGTGAAAGAATAAAGCAAATCCCTGCACACACATAACAGAAGTTCAGTAATATATTTATTAAATGCTGGCAATAAGTCTCAACAATCTTTAAGATCATTTCTGGCACTAAAAGTTTGTAAGCTGTAATCTTTGCTCTCAGGAACCCTTATAGTATAGCGTAGGGCTTCTCAGTCCCAGCACTATTGATAATTTTTGTTGTTCATTGCTTTCTTTGATACTGCAGGATTTTAGCAGCAACCCCTTCAGACACTGACAAATGTTCAGGTTCCCTAAAATTAGGAGCTGGAAAGATCTAGATTCAAAATGTACCTGAATTGCCAACCTAAGTGATTTGGAGGATGTTACTTTCCTTTTATAAATTGAGTGTTGAAGAGTTGTTCAAAGATTAAATAAAATAATATGTGAAAATTTCAGAAACACAGTAGCTTATAAATACATGATAAGGCTTTTAACTTAAATTAATGTAGATGAAATATTTAGAAGAGAAGACAAGATGACATAAAGTTTACCTAAGAGACAAGATAGTGTCTACCTTCATTTCTTATGCTCAGAAGACCCAACATGTGTTTTACATGTAGCAAATGCTTGATAAATACTTGTTGAATTGAATAGAAAGGTTGGGTTTCTTAGCATAGTAGGTTTCAAAGGTATAGGAATGAACTAATGAGATGCAGAGATAACAAAAATAGTGAAACTAAGTGCTAACAAAATATCTGTTTATGAAAAGACCATAGGATTCATGTCTTCAAAACTAGTTTTAACTTTAGCTATGCCTTTCTGTAGCCTTAGCTGGTAGTAACTTCTTTGAGTCTGTTTTGTCATCTATAAATGGAAATAATAGTGTCTATTAATGGTATTATTATTATTAAGGGTTAATAATATTATATGTAACTTAATTAATATAACTTAATTAATAGTATTATTATTAAGGATTATTGAGAATACATATATATTTTAAAAATCAGTATAGGGCAGATATGCTATAAATACTAATGGCCATTGCTATTAATATGCACAGCTATATACACTATTATTTTAAAAATAGTGTTCAATATTCATGAGCCCCTGGACTCTGTTTTTAAGTGCACTTGAAAATTAGAGCTCACTCAAGAAATCCACCCCGTGATCTTCATTTATGAAAACTCTTGGCCTTGGTTAATCATTTAGAACCTATTCAACATTTATAGCACTGAGAGCCAGGCACATCCGTCAAGGGAAAGGGCAGGAAGTGACAAGCTTTCAAGGAAGGGCGGTGAAAGATTTATGATTCATGGAGCAACTTTTGCATCAGTCTCAGCAACAGGTAGCCTGTATGAGGTCATGGCCTGCCTCCCAGTGGGTGACAGGACATTCTTTCAGAGGTCAATCCAATGACCTCCTTTGCCTTGCTTGAAAAGTATGAAGGAGTTATTCCTAGGTTTCGTCAGGACAAGCCTTCATCCATCAGGTTATTTTGGTGGGCCTGTGGGTAGACAGCCATGACTAGAAATCTACAGCATTTTGGAAAATGAATAGCAAAGGGCCCCACAAGGATGGATGAAGCTGGAATACAAAGCTTTCCCCATTGACTTTTGGGTCCAAAGAAGCTAGCGACTACTGGAATTGTGGGGGAAGGGATGTGAGCCCTGGATCCCAGGTCACAGACAGGGTTGATCTTTATCAGTGAGGTGCATAGAGGAATACCATACTTAGGCCTTTCAGTGATGCCAAATTCTTAAAGTTGTTATTTGGAAGGTGCGTGTGTGTGTGTGTGTAGGAGAGAGAGAGAGAAGAGATGGGGGAGGAAGGAATGTCCTCTCAGCTCTTGTGTTCCACCTTGAAAGGAAATACCGATGTGGCCGCCCTGAGGCCCCAAGACGACTGTGAGCACCACAGAGACGCCAGAGGCCTAGTGCCAGGTCTGCCTGAACTAGGTCCCATTTCTCCTGATCACTAGCCATGTGGCTCAGTGGTGGGTGACCTCTCTGAACTTATCATACATAAAATGAAGATAACAATACTACCGAGGATTGCTTAGGCTTAAATCTGGTGCTGGCGGGGATGCTGATGAGACAGCGCTCACAAGGCATTGCAGAGAAGCTTCAAGTTGCTTTCTGGCCTGAAAGGAAAAATGAGCTTGAACCTTCAGCTACTGCATCTCTTTTTTAAGCAAATGTTAAGATGAAACTGTCCCCATGGCCCCAGGAAAGTATATACATGAATGATTCATGCTTGATGAAACCTGTGCCTTCCTAATAACATTTTCACACACTCAGCCATTCTCTGCAGTAAATATGGGACCTGGGAATTGCACAATATCCAGGGAGAAAGAATACTGAGAGTCTATCTCCATTCCTTTTTAAGAATTAATATGATAAAAATGTCTCTGTTGTATTATAGTGGCTTGAGTATGGTCTACCAGCAGGAGAGAACTCTATGGTCCCCACTGATTCATGCAGGGCAGTGTATCTGAATTGCTCATGTGTGCTCAGTGCCAAGGCATTGAGTTTCGCATCATGATGAGGGCGGGAAGCTCTTCTGGACCGGGCTGGGCATCATGCTTTGGGGATAATTACTAAACATTCAAGCAAGAGCTAAAAAGGCTGCAATTTGACTCAACTGAGATGCTTCACTGTGAGAATCAGAAGGAATGAGACGAACTCAGGCACTGACACAGCAGCAGCCCAGGTGAATCAGGACCCACATGGCTACAAACCAAGTCACAGAGTTAGAGGACCCATAACATTCTGTTTTCCTCCCTGCCTTGCATTTGAAACAAATCTGGCATTTTGAGACTGAGCAGGTTCCCAGAATACTTGGAAATTTCAGGGCACAGAGGATGGTCAATTGATGGATACTGGATTTTCTGCTAATAAGGGCAAATTTCTGCTCATAGAGGTAGAGGCTCAAGTGCCTGAGTGGAAAAACTAAAATGGGTACATTAATATTTACATGCTTAGCAATAAATGGATCAACTAACCGCACAGGTTTTGGTGTAAAGGACTTGTATGTGTGCGATCAATTTCAGGCATCATTCTCACTATCCCTGCTCTTACAGTTACGGGTATCCTTGGATATAATTTGATTCTTTAGCTCAGTCTTAGAACAAGCTAAGAGTGAGGCAGAGACTTCACAGCAGAGATGCCAGTATTTCTTAGAGTTAGTAATGGATTGAAGATAAAGTTTTCCAAGGATATTGAAATGTCTTCTCTTTACTCTTGGATAGTGCCAAAAGTTAGAAGAAGCAAGGAATAAGGGTGGATTTGTGGAGAACAGGAAATGGTGACTGGACTAAGGTCAAAGCCACCAAGTTCTGACCACCTGTCACAGGACCGTGGGAGTGGTGGGTGTTCCCACTGTCCCTGTTACGTGGAATCGGTCACAAACACTTGCTTGATGCCTCACTCTTCAGTGACGGCACAGCAGGAAATAATCATAAAACAGAATTTGACTGTACTACACTTCACATTTTAAAAGGATAATTTTACCAATAGCATCACAAAATCCCATGAGATAGTCATTATTTTCTCCAGTTTCAGGTGAGGAAACTATAGAGCGATTTAGATACCCTCTATGACACAGACAGTGAGTGCTCAAGCCAAGGACCCAGAGTATCTGACGGCATATTGAAATATCCTGTAAGAGCTGGAATGCCCAAGTTTCGCACCCAGGTGGTATGGCCTCCCCTACATTGAAAGTACATTGGGTTTATTGTAAAGAGTTCCAGGTTTGTGTTTTAACTCAGAGCTTTAACCCTCGTGAGACAGCCCATGATTCCTCAGGGCCTCCCAGCCACAGGGTCTGCCTCCTGCATATCAGAAAATCACGTTTAACATTCCAATAGAGAGAGAGAGAGAAAGAGAGAATAATTTATCTGTTAGGTTCTTTCTGTATTTTTTCTTCCTTTAATCAAAATGAGCCCCACAGTTGATGAGCTTTCCTATACTACTGGCCTCTTTGTCAACTGCTATGAACCAGAGAGAATGGGGGTGGGGGGTAAGGGGGTGTTTTAAGCAATATGAAAAGGTGATTGTGATGATAATAATTCTTTAGATGTACTGGTATGCCAGACACATCTGGGGACTGGTGAGGAGTCCAGAATATCTAGAGATAAAGCCACATCAGAGGTGGGTGTAGAAGAATGGCTGGCATCAGCTATGAAGGGACCTGAATGGCGTGTCAAGGAGCTGCAAACGAACACACTGCCAGGGGGCCTCCAGCGACGTGGTCATAATGGGAGCAGACCCTTGCATAGTTCTCACCATGTGCCAGACATGGGTAATGCCAGAGTTTGAATGTGAGTGGACCAACCCAAAAAAAACATACCCTTAAACCCTACATAAACTACGTTATTCACAGAGTGTATTGAAACCTGGCAAATGCAAGCTAATGGGAGGGTCAGGTGTGGAGCTCTTCTCAGAGCCTTTGTTTCAACATTTAATCTATTTACCTAGATGCCAGTGTTTTCTCCAGGAACTGTTGGGGGAAATGGTGCAGCCAAAACTTGCCACCTGTTAATTACTGCACAAAAACAGCAGGTCCAAAGTCATTATTGTGTGCTACAGATAATTACAGCCACCCAATTATGAGGCGCTCTCCTGGCTCCTTTTCTACACCAATGTGCAGGCCTGGATGCTGAGCAGGTGATGACAATTTACAAGAATAATAACAAACACCAGTGGGGTACAGGTAATTAAGAGATGTAGGCTGCAGACAATGTACTCTGAGCAAATCTGGAAACAGATTAGGAGAAATGATGGAGGCTTCCATCCAGTCTAGATTGCATCTGAAAAACTTTACAGAACACCCAGTGAATGCAATCTGCTTTAGCATAAAAAAGGGGTAGCCGTTAATCAAGATGGGTAAATCAATAAATGCCATTCCCAATACAGGAAGCAGGCTTTCTGTCCATTTCTGGCTGGCATGCAGACACGAAATGAGAATGACTTGGAACAAGAGATCAAGGTAAATGGAATGCTGTGAACCAGCAGCTGATAGACACAACGAGGAAGCTAGAGACATCTGCCTGGCTGGAATCAAAGCTAAACACCAAAATTCAAAAATATTCCAAATTTCCTTTAGGAATTTGGCATGTTAGCGATCTGTGAAGAGAAGGAACTATTCAGAATTTCATGTTCAAATTCAGGCCTGATGGCTGCCAATATTTTGGGCTTATGCGCTTTGAAGTCAAGCATATGCAATGACACCAGACTCCATTTTACCTCCTGACAGATGTGCCCCATATCTGCAACCCTAAATTCATTGTAAGAAATCTGTGGGACAACCTCAAATTTCCTTTCTAATTTATTAGTTTTAAAAGAATTTATAAAGCAAAATTTTAAAAACTTTATTATTATGCATCTGTTATGATCTGATATTAAGCCAAAAGCCTTGCCTATAGCATTTAATGTAATCTTCAGCATAACCTTTTGGACCATAAATCATCTTCTATTGGCAGTAAAAAGTCAGAAAACAGAGGCTCAAAGAAATTTAAAACTTCAAGTTAGCAACAGAGTTGACTTTCAAATAACTTGAATTTAATGCTATTTCTACCACATTGTACTCAAGTCCCAAATTCTTTTCCTTGGAAGATAACTACTAAGCTTGGAAAATATTCACTATCAGACCTTCAAACTTCTCTGGATCATTCTTCACCCTATTTATACCTTTTTCCCTAAATAAAGTTTCCACCAACTCCTGTGCTCCAATTGTTGCTCATTTTTCTTATTTCACTTCTCTTTTTTTCTTAACAGAGGTCTTCGATATACAAAACTATTTTAAAGATAGTACAAAGGGTTCCCATATACTCCATACCCAGTTGCCCCTCTTATTCATATTTTAGATTAGTATGAGACATTTGTCACAGTTAATGAACCAATGTGGATACATAATTATTAACAGAAGTCCACACTTCATTCAGACTTCCTCAGTTTTTCCCCAGTGTCAGTTTCCAGTTCTGAGATACATCCAGGTTCGTGAAACAGTGAGATGCCATGTCTCCTTAGGGTCATCCTTTTTTTGTGACAGTTCCTCAGGGTTGACTTATTTGGGGTACTTTAACAGTTTGGGGGACTACTGCTCACCTATTATAGTATGTACCTCAGTGGAGATTTTTGTTGTTGTTATTGAGATATAATTCACATGCCATAAAATTCAACCTTTTAAACTACACAATTCTGTGGTGTTCAGGATATTCATGGAATTGTGCACCCATCAGCACTATGTAATTTCAGAACGTTTCATCATTGCAAAAGAAACCCTCTGCCACTAGATAAAGATCCCTTAATTTTGTTGATCTTTTCACAGACATAATTTGTAGTTTCAGTGGTGATTTTCCACATTGTTCATTTCTCCATCCACTAATTTCTCCCAGTAATTCTTGTTATTTTCTTCCTCCTGCTTGCTTCGGTCAGAGTTTGTTCTAATTCTTCCAATATCTTGAAGTGGAAGGTTGAGTAACTAATTTGAGATTCTTCTTCTGTCACCCTGTGTTTGCCTTTACATCTATAGATGTCCCTCTAAGCACTGATTTAGCTGCATCTCATTAGTTCTTGGTACGCTGTGTCTTCATTTTCACTCATCTCAAAGTGTTTTCTAGTTTCCCATGTAATTTCTTCTTTGACCAGCTGGTCATTTTGGAGTATGCTCTCATTTCTACATATTTGTGATTTTTCCAAATTTCCATGATATCAATTTCTAACTTTATTCCATTGCAGTCACATAACATACATTGTGTGATTTCAATCCTTTTAAATATATCGAGACTTGTATACTCCAACATCTAGTCTATTCTGGAGGACGTTCCATACACAACAAGAATGTATATTCTGCTGTCATTGCTGACATGCTATCTATGTCTGCTAGGTCTAGTTGGTTTATAGATATGGCCACTTGAGTCTCTTATTTCTTTGCTGACCTGTCTCAGTGTTCTATCCACTATTAAAGTGGAATACTGATGTTTCCATTATTACTGTTGGATTACCTATTTCCTCATTTCTATCAGTTTTTGCATTGAGCAGGGGATTACAGATTATCTCTTTGGGGTGATGATCTCATTCCCTTCAGATGTATAGCCAGGAGTGGGATCGGTGGGCCACATATAGTGAAAGTCGGGGGTCATTTGACTGCAAGGAGGATAGGAATTTTCTTGGTCCCAGCTCTCTTCACTTGATTATTTTGCCTGTTTGGTCCCCGTTAACATGTCAGTTTCATGCTCTCCTACTTCACATGATTAACACACAGCAGACTTATTATGTTGTAGGTTTTAAAAACATTTAATTCTAACCCAGAGTGCCCCTACAGTTTGAGTATCTGCTCCTACCTTTCAAACATTGGAGGAACTATCATTGCCTAGTAAGGGAAAATAATATTATCTCCATTTTTTTTTTGTCTGCAATACAGATACTGACTGCATATTTTGTTTGTTCTTTCTTTGTTTCTTTTCTTTTTGGGGAGGGTTGGGGGTATCTTTGGAGGGTTGGGGATACCTTTGGAGCTCTCATTCCTAAAAAGGTCAGACAGCTTTCTGGGGAGCTGCCTTCAAGCTCTTCCTCCCCAAATTTCCACCAAACCTCAGTGAACAGACTGGCCTGTGATTAAACACAACAAAAGGACAGAGAAGGAAAGGAAAATGACAAGATTATTTAGGCATAATCACTGATCACTCCCCAATCCAAAAGTTCAAGAGATTTAATTTGATCCAATTTTTAAATCATGTTTTAAAAGAAAGATTTTTTTTTATTGTTAAACATTACTTTAATCCACATTCTCCACAGCTGGAGAAAGAAGTGCATTTTAATTTGGGGAAGTCCACATACTATTCCTCTGAACTGGGATATATATACTGTATAACTTGTGCTTATATATTTATGAATTATGAACTACACACAAATTATGTTCCATATTTTTTATGAATTACAGAGAGAGAAATTCATGCTATTGGCTATGTTCTTTTCCAACTGAGACTTTTAGAAAGAGTGGAAGCATAAAAAGGGCTGGAGATGATCAGACACAGAATGTGCAGGAAGGCACTGGGGCTGTATGGTCAGCCCAGCATCCTTCTAAAGCAGCCAGCATCCTCCTCAGGTTGGCCTTACAGGCAGATACACTTGGCAATGGACCCAATTGCTATTCCTCCTTTGGCCAGGAAGCCGTAAGCCTCAGGGTTAAGAGATGCACTGTAAGCTGAGGCCTCCTCGGCTGGAATTCTGGCTCCCCTGTGATGCCCTGAGTTTCCTTATCTGTGAAAGGGGAGCAACATTACTGCAACCCAGCAGGCATCTCTCCAGGACACGTGACACCTGCATCCACCCTCCTTGCCAGGCCCCCCAGTCACATGGATTTTGGAAAGGGGGTAGCTGCATGCATGAGAAGGCAAGGGCCCTGTCTATAAAAGTTGCATTTCTGGAAGGACAGCAGTTCTTGGTTCTGTCTCTGTCACCACCTCTTCACTACACCACACAGGCTGGGAAGGGTGTGGCTTCAGGTGGTGACCACGGGTAACCAGATGTGCCCCACCTCATCGGCCCTTTGCTGGCAGCTGTCTTTAGGATGTGGCATACTTGACAGCCCTTCACCCTTAACTGGAGACCCTCATCCACACTTCCCAGGGTAACAAGAAAGCCCAAATCAGCAACATGTTACTGAATTCTTTCAACAACACACTGAGATAGGAGCCATAAATACTGATGGAAAAATGGACTATGAGGATTAGATAAAGTACCCAGGTTATGAAGCTTGGCAGGACACAAGCCTGGGTGTGCCTCACTCTGAAAGTTGTACTTACTCCCCTGTGTCACGAGTGTGGAAACACTACCAGGTTACCCATCCCATCCTGGCAGGCCTCTAATCTTTATTCTCACTTTAAGAGATGAGCCTTTGAGGTCACAAGCCACCGAGGCCTTGGGAGCGCTTTACTACCACAGCACGGCCCAGCCAGCCCAGACTGATATTCCAGCCCTCGATTTTTCCTCCTAGTTTTTATTGGCTTTGCCTTGTCTCCTTTTATTTTCATTCACCCTCTTTCAACTGATCCTTTCTAATCTTACCCCAATTGCTTTCCAGAGCCTATAAACTCTCTTCTTCCCCCCTATTCCTCTTGCTCTTTCTTCTTCTTCTTCTACTAATTGTGTCTCATTTTTCTTTGCTTCCCAGTTGGACCAAAAGGGAATAGAGGAAAAGTATAATCAAGAGAACTTTCAAAAATTAATGGTGAAGAGGGACCTGGAAAGTTGAGCAAAGGAGGGTAGACTGGACATTATTCTAGTTGTCACCAGCGCCTCGCAATCCAGGCAGAGGAGTCAATGTCTCATTTCCCATGAAACTCCTCATGCGGACTGGGTACCATGCTAAGAACTGGGGTAACAGAAATGAATAAGACACACACTTGGCTGCCCAAGAGCAGATACTGAAAGGGAAAAGAAGTATAATTGGTATTTATTGGTATTGTTTATAATTGGTATTATTATATACCATAATATATTACACATTACATATGTTACAGTGCTTCTCACACTAAATTATATGTATCATATCTATGGATAAGCATACAAAACAGTATTTTCTAAGCAGTTATGTGCTAGAAGGTCTACAAGGTACTGTATGATCTTCTTACCTTATACAGTAATTCCACGGTGGGGGCATTGTCATCTATACCTGATAGCTAACGACCTAAGGCTTAGAGAGGTTAAGACAATGAGGTCACCCTCGTATTTATTAAGTGGTTCATCTGAGAATCAAACCTAGGTCAGCCAAATTCCAAACCCTGAGCTCTGAACAAGCACCCTGCGCCCCCTCCCTGACTAGATGCTGTGCTAGAATAGAGGCAGTCAGCGAGGACATACTGTCTGATTTGGGAACTGATGGGAGAATGGGCAGGCAGGAACCCTCTCCTAGATAAGATGCCCAGAGGTAGGGAAAAGAACTTGGTGATTTTCTATTTCATTTTATTTTTTCAGTCTCCAAAAGGAGGCCGTGAAAAGAAATCCCTGCTCTTGGGAAGTTATTAGAGCTACCATTATACAAGCATGTACAGATGAATCAAATCATTGACCAGGAAGGAGAAAAGAACAGTCTGCAATTTTTCCCTCCACTGTCTATGGAGGAACAATACCATATAGACCAGTCTGATCCTTAATGCATTTAAAATCAGAAATTTAAAGGGTATTCAGCCTGCAAAGATATTTTGTTTGTCCTGCACAGTGTTGAAAAAAAAAACACAAAAAACAAGTAGAATGCGTTGCGTGGAATTAGTTGCCACCATTGAGAAAGAATGTTGCATTAAAGAGTCAGGCTTCTGGCTTCTCTCTCATGGAGTCTCCCATACGCTGAAGACTAGTCACCCCTCTAGACAGGTTACACACTCTCTAGTTAACCACTGGCAGGCATTTTTTGGCTGCTATTGTTTTCTTACATCTGGCTGCATCACTCATTCATTCCCATTTCCTGGTCCTGAGTGCATTTAGTATTAAGACCCTTGGGAAAGATGAAAAACTCATTGATTCTTCAACTATATATAACAAAACAAAATTTGCATGTTCCTGGAAGAACACTAAATGATTTCGTTACTTCAACTGCCTTCATGTGTGAGGTTAATAAATATTTGCCAACTCATACAAGCTTTTAGTTTGTATGGTGCTTTTAACACTGCCTTGCATATGACTGGAAGTCAGTAAAACACCACCTGAGAGCTCTTGGATTTCAAAATTAGTTGTTAAGCTTCACTGAGTAAAAAGATGGATCACAATGATCTGCCACTGAGAAAATTACATTCTCCACTTGTGGATGGTCAGATGAAATTTAGAAATTGCTGCTCTGATCACTGAATAAAAATATTACCATCATCCACTTCCTAGCAAATGTACCTTAACTTGTTAATTGCTTGGCCACTCATTATAAATTGAAGACTTGAATGTATTCTTACTGTGTAATCTAATTCTATGCTTACCATTCAGGATAATATTAACAAGAACACTGCTCATGAGGAAATGCATTAGTGCACAACTCTGTGTTAAAACAAAAGCAAAGGTTCCCATGAGTGGAAAGAAGAATGCTTTATATATATATATTCCCTAATAATCACTGTATTCTAAGGATACTGATAGCATGGCCAAGTGTTAGACTATAGGTTCAGTTTGTAAGGCGGTATAAATTTGAAGCCCTGTAGATGATAGAAAGAAATTGCATAGGTTTGGGAATTTTTGGATGGATTTGTTAGCATTTATTGAGCCCCTGTTATTTCTCTGTATTATGCTGATCACCTTTACATAATTGGTCTTATTTAATTGCACCAAGGAGTTGGAGGTTGACATTTTGATTTTATAATGAGAGTTACTGAGGCTGATGCCCAAAACATGCAGGTGGTAGAATGGTGAATCTAGAATGCAAAACTCCTTTTTCTGTTTGGATTCTGGACTAACCCAGCAGAAAACCAGCCTCCTCCAGTGTCTCTCCACCATTATTCATTTCAAGTCTCAGAGCAGACACAGCAGAGAATGTGAATGTCTCTTCTCCTGCTCTCAGGTATACTGAACAGATCCTCCAGACGTCTTCCCTCTATGTCTATAGTGTGGGCAACATCACCGATCACATGGGGCTAGTCAGAGCAAGTGTTAATTGTCCTGTAGAGGAAACAGGCCCAGACTTATGAGTCATGAGCCCTGAATCAAATGCAAGTAGGTAGCAAAACTAAAGATGGAGCCCAGATCTTTGAATTCAAGAACTCCCCTTATTTCAAACTATCCCTTGTATGAGTCTGTTTATGCAAATAATGTATGAAATAATTAAAAGAAAGAGTGTAGAGAAATCTCTTTCTATACCAAAGGAGTTGAAAGATGAGTGGTTAACAGTATATTAACGCCTGGTATCTTCTCCTTTGAGCAATGGGAAAAAAAGAAAAGGAAAAAGAACTGGATTCAGCTGGAGTCCAAGACACAGCCAGGAGCAACTATGCTGGGAAAGGGGCTCCGGTTAGCATTTTCCTACATAGCTGTAACTGAAACCAGTGAATGGGAGCAGGAACATGTGGGAAACAGGGAAAAGGGTAGAAAAGCTCGTGGCTGAAAATTGGTAGCACAGACCTAATGACACCTAGGGGAGGAGTGGAACCTGGAAGGAGCAGCTGACATTAATTTATGAAGAGTTTCTGAAGGAACCGCATGAGGGAGTGACATCCCTGGAGAGCAGTCACACTGGTGAATGTGTTGGACCGTGACCGAAGCATACTTTTCTCCTTTCACAGATGATCAACATCTCCTGATGAACTGTTAGCTGAAATGCAAACATTTTCTAAAAGGATAAAAAAAAAAAAAGAATGTCTTCACTCATGTGCTAGGAAAACTATGTCAGAATTCTCACTTCCTTCCAAAAAGTATTCAATCCCCATTGCGGTGAGTTACGATAATTATCAAGTTTAGAATCCATCTTCTGAAGATTCCTGAATAAAAGGAGTTAAGTAACTATAAACAGTGGTAAGTCAATGAATCAGCCTGCAAGAGGCTGTAGTTATTAGGTGTTATGCTCTGAAAACAAACATTCCAGAAGGGTGTGATTTCAAACCTTTGAAACTGATCTCAAAATACACAATTATTTTGAGCACAATTTTTGTCTTATATAAAATGAGAATTATAATATCTATCACAAAGGATTTCAAAGAATATGAAATATGCTATTAAACATTGATAAGTGCATCTGGTCTGAGTGCACAAAAACTACTTAATAAATGTTAGTTCCTTTCCTGCCTCCCCTCTTAATTTCATTAAATTGATTCATGTGCCAGTGTCTAAAGTATCCTCTTTATTTCCTTTTTCTCTATGTTTTTCCTTTTTCCTTTTCTCTTTATCCCCTTCCTCATAACAATTTTTCCCTCTATTGAAAGCACGGGAAATATTTCAGACTATATTCCATGTCATTCTGTTTCCATTAGGAAAATGCTTCTTTTTATTAAAAACAGACTTAGAGTTTAGTCTGAAATATTTTGGTTATTCTTGGAAGCTGAGTATATCATTCACTCACAAGCATTATCAGGACTTTTCCAGAAGAATGAAGGTACATAGAGAGACAGTGGTCCCCGTGTTACGGCATCAAGGAGAACAGACACCCCAGGTAGGACTGAACATGGGGCGGGAAAGTAATCTCAGCTTGCTCAGCCCGGGAATGAACTGAAGGGTCGGGAGTATAATGAGGAATACGGTTCTTCAGGTGAAGATGCTTATATTTTGATGAGAGATAGTCCCTCTAAGCTGAACTTGACTGAATCACTCCCCAATGAAAGCCAACCTTTTACTTACTTGGCGTGAAAAAAAATAAGCTTTGGAACCGTCTTTCAGTTTCCTAGCCTACCAGATACGTTTTCAGTCCTACATTGCTGCAAATAACCTATCCTCAGGGTTTCCAATACTGGATGGGAAACTACAACTTCAGAAGATTGAAGCCATCAGGTGATCTCTCCCTTAAAAAGGACTCTTTACCTAATGGAAATGACCATTGATGCATAATTCAAATGATGACCCTGGTGACCCTTAAAAAGTACTGAAAAGCTTAAACCCACAGAGAGGATTGCAAGAATAAAAAGCTACCTATTCTAAGAAACGCTTAACTCCCCTCACCCCCATACCACCAGCATTTTACAAAAGGCCAAAAACCATTTACAAACTGTCACATGAGAAAATGGGATTGTGTACGGTGTCTGGAGTCAGAAAGTACTGATCGAATTCTAACTCTTTCATTGCCGGTATTTGTTTATCTCCATGGCAAGACCATATACACACATAAATCACATACATATATATATGACCATATATGTTTATATGCAGGATTTGACAAATATTAATTTCCTTCGCCTCCATTTGCCTTTCATTTTATGTCTTATACTGTTGATTTCTACCTTGTCTTCTCTAAATCAAATGAGCTGCGCCTGTCCCCAAAACTTAAGAGTTGGTGAAAATGTTAAATTAACAAACATAAATAAAAATTAACTTCACAAAACAATAACAATATGATGTAGAGCTTAAATAGATGCAAAAATGACGCAAAATGAGGGAGAAAGTAGAGTAAATGAATTGAACTGTGCTAAGGCCCTTGCATAGAAGTAGTAACATTATTCATCTATGTTATATTCTCATAAGGCACTTGTGTTTTGGTTTCTAAGATAACCACTAAAATCACAGTAAAATACTTTAGAACTAGCTAAGGAAGTTAGTAAAATTAAAATCAATTATTTTATTAATCCTAAGTAAATAAATAATCAAGTAAAAATATAGCCAAATAATGAAATAAACAAACATATCGCCTCAGTGAAAAGGATAAGAAGAAAAGCAAATTAGCTCAGAGCTTATAGAAAGTAATGTGCGTGGGCTTCTGTTTTAGGGTCATCAGGAGAAATTGTAGAATGAGATGACAGTCTGCTGAGATCCGACTGGTGAATGGAAACCAGGCCCACAAAGATCTAAGGATAGAGGATTACACGCAGAAGGACTGAGGATGACAAACGTAGAATTGAGTTTGGCATCTTGGGAGGAAACAAGGAAGCCGTAGCAGAGCGGCCTTGGACTCCCCTTCGCTTGCCACAGAGCCCCGTGCTGCACGAGACTCTCCCGCCCCGAGTCCTGGGTCAGAGCTCTCCCGGTAAATATTTTCAGCCCTAGTTTCCAGAGGAGGAGACTGACATGACGAGTAATTAAGAGAATGCAGTAGCAGTATTACATGTATTTCCTTTAACTGTGTTTTGTAGGCAGCTACTTGAAAATAGTTTCTACCATTTTTGACAACAATCTGGGAAATCTGCTTAAGCCTCTCCAAACATATCTGTAAAATGGAGACAGCAATAGCATAAATGCCAGGGTAAGATGTGCTGAGGACTAAGTCCGATCACATAAATGCTGAGAAAAATGGGTGAAACATTAGGACGGGTTAACTCATAAAAGTATTGTCTTGGATATCTCACATGATATGAAAAGGAGATGGTACTCTAAACCAAATGATATTTCCCAAAAGTCTCTGCTTCTACCACTTCCCCTCACAATCTCCTGACATACAAAGGTGATGAAGTGAAAGGCAGTAAGTGCTTTAAGAGGAGGTGGGGCAAACAGATGGGCAGGGAAAGCTGGGCCCTGGGGAACCAGGCTTCTAGAAGGGAGGAATGTCTGAACTATGACTTGCTGGATGAAGAGTTTGATTTCTCTCATTTTCTGTCTTAGTCATTTGCTCTCAGAAACATTTATTGAGAACCTGATGGTGTTCTTTCCTGCATGACCGTGTATGTGGTTTCATCTTGGAAGGACTACAACTACTTATGTATTCTCTGTTAATAGTTTTTAAAAAACAGTCATGGCCTGTCTGTCTTCTCAGTGCCTTAAGCGCAGCTGTCTCAGAGGGAGCTCATATTTCCTTGCATCACTACAAAGCTCCTGACACTAGGCTGAAGTGATTTAAGCACAAGTCCTTCCCATGCATTGGTGTATAATAGGTACTCAGGAAGGGTAGCTGACTTAAAGTGTAAAACTAACACTCTTTATGTACTATTAAATTGATGTTGGATGAATGAATGACTATATAGAATGAATATAAAATAGAAGGAAATGAATATATAGATAATGGATGGGTGGATCGATGGATGGATGGGCACACAGATAGTTAAATGGATAGAAAATGGAGAAATATCGGTGAGTTATTGAGTTTTCCAATAATTTCCAAGGTTAGGAGTAAGACTTCTGAGCTGTGTCTGTTGTTTTCAAATTTCTAAAGCATGTGGAAAAGGCTCGCAAAACTAATTTTCTCTAACTTTTCTCCTAACCACTATTGAATGATGGATGTTTGTTCTGTTCTCTAAGATTTCATTCTAGTGTAATATCAATTAACTGGATATCGCATCATGTTTCATATATTTTTTCAATATCTTCAGACCTCCCCTTCTTTCTTTTTTCTTGTCATAACAAACAATCCACTATCCAGAGATGGGAGTAAACAATCCCCAAGAAGTAATCATAGTGCAGAAAATTTTTGCAAACAGAAGGCAAAGTTGATTGAAAAGGCACCGTCTTGAAGGCAAACTTCAAACAGTAGAAGTAGATATCTCAAAGCTAGACGGCTGTGCTGGGAATGTAACTCGCCAGTAGGGAACATGAGCAGAGCTGGCAAGACCTGGGTTTAAATTTGAAGCTTCCATCCACTTTTTAAGGATTTAAGGAAGATTACTTAATACTTTTTAATGGTCCGCACTTTGGGGATATCATTCCTACTTTCCATGATTGATGAATAAATTAAATAAACTAATTTGTGTGAAGTACTCAATTTAGAGTTGGGTACATATTAAGCTCTGAACAGAGAGCAGCTGTTAATAATCTTAATGCTCCTTTAATATTCATTTTAAAAATGGAGTCATCTAAAGCCAACTGAGGTACCTTATAACTCCTTACAAGTTACAGGCAATATGCACATATACTATTTAATTTTTATTTATCATTTCCATCTTAGAGTCAAGGAATCTATGGTAAAGTGATTGACCCAAGTTCACACATTTGGAAGTAAAGTGAGAAGCCAAGATTCTGGACACCACATGCCATGATCTTTCTTCAACAAAAGTATTTTTTGGCATCATCTCTCACATTCCAGAATCCGTTATGAACAGGAGATACACCTACTGGACCAGAGCAGAGCCCGCAAGGCAGCCTAACAATCTAGATTTCACTCTTACCTGGTTCTGAATCCCCAGGTTCCTCCAGCAGCAAGACTGCAAGCCCTAGCTCAGTATGATGGATATGCAAGTCTGTTAAACTTCATTTATTTCCAAAGCATCATGGCATTTTATGATGGCAACTGTGGCAGCTTCTTTAATGTATCAGTCCTCTGATAGGGCCTTTCCATGGGCCTCCAAATCTTACAGCAACAGTTCTCAAAATTAGTGGCCACTGAAATTCCCTGGGGAGCTTCTCACCCAGCATCCTGAGAGATTCTGTTCTGTAGGTCCTTGGGCCTGGGGGGCTGTACTAGGTGATTCTGAGACAGGAGACCCTGGGTGTACATTATGAGAACACTGTTCACTGCAGGTCAGATTGCTCACTGTGTCATTTAAATCCCTCCATTATTTTGTGCTTGCCTATCTCTTTCGTCTTAAATCCTATTTCTTCCCACTTTGGCAATGACATTCCATGAAGGCCTTAGAACACATCATGTTCTTTTACCAACTGCTCCTTTTTGCTCTGGCCAACTTCTTACCCCCTCCTTCCAACCTTACCTGAAATTCCCTTCTCTTCTACACATAGTCCTATTCACTCTTTACTCATCTCAGCTCTGCCAGCTACATCTCTGTCACTAAAACATTATTTTACAACAGTCTATGCATGTGCTGGTCACCTGCACTAGATGATAAGCTCCCTGAGGACAAAGGTTATGTTTCCTTTGTCTCTGATCTGTACCTTCTGAGCCTAGAATAGGGCAGCATTACAGGTGCTCAATGAATATTCATTTAATTAAATGAGTGGTTCTCAACTTTGGTTACAATTAGAATCACCCAGGGAATTTTAAAAAAATACAAATGCCTAGACCCCCACATCCAGAGATCCTAATTTAATTGGTCTCTGACCGTATACTGACACTGCTAGTTTTAAAACTACCCTGGGTGATTTCATGGGCTGCCAAGGCTAAAAACCACAGAGGTAAATTCAATTTGTTCTTGACTTTAGCACCTGTGGTCTATGGCCAAGTTTCTACCCAAGTGTCAGTCCTCCGTGTCCCCAGAGTTTTGCAAGCCCCACTGTCATAGTCCTTATTTACTGCGTTGCCAATAACTTGCTATTGCCTTTTGTTAATCTTTTCTCCTAGAATTCAAGTTCTTAAAGATCAAAGACTATGTCCCTCCCATTAACAATTGTATATTCAATGCATAACACAGGGACTGCCACAAAACAGAGACAAACATATGTATAAATGCATGACAAGTCTATTCAAAATAAGGAAATATTTTCTGTGCTGGGAAGCCCATTAAACAAAAATTCATGGGAGGTGTGTGTGCGTAAGGAGGAAGATGGGAGGATTTCTTTCACACCTAGGATTTCTCATGTGGGAACCTAGCTCAAGAAGGCTTAGAGATTTCGTTGTATAGTTGGATTTACCATTAGGCAAATGTAGATAATGACTGAGCACTTCTTGGGGCTAAGCTAAGAATCATATTCCATGGCTTTCTGCCTAGGAACCCCTCCTTCATGACCTTTAGTCAACCAAACACCCCGGAGGCCCTGCCAGATGCTAGGGTGTGGGGAAGTTGGGGTTCCTATGGCCAGAATCCTCACTGAACTTAAACCACCTGATGATGTAACTGGCCGGTTGATGTAACACACCTTTAGGCAATAAGCTATTATTGCACTATATAGAGAGCTCGGCCCAGTGCTCTGAGGGGAGGCAGAGACATTAGTGCTCAACCTGCCGCCAGGAGAACAAGCCAGGTAATAAACCCTTTCACCCCAAAGAACATTTTGCTGTCAATTTATTGGGTCACATTGAATCCATAGTGAACTTTCCTGGGGCTGAAACCATTGGCAACACACAGGGCACCCAAAGAGATGAAAGATCAGAAACAAGTACCTTATCAAGCATGCTGCTCTACAGGGAAAATGCAGCAAACCTACAGAAAAAAATTAAATGAGAAAATGTACTATTTTATAAAAAGAAATTGAGGGTAGATGTCAAATGATTTTGTAGTTCCATTGAGGTTGTTAAACGTCTTGCCTTCAAGTTCTAAATAAGCCCCCTTTACCCTGACAAAATCCCCTCGAATTTGAGAAGGAATTGATCCTTGACTAAAATATCCTACAAATGACGGAGTCTCATGGACTGGCAGGTGGATCTATGGGAGACAATACGTATAAGTAATCCAAAATGACCCAGTGGTCTCTCAAATTGGAGCAATTTAGGATCCAGGTTTCTGGTATGTAACCCTAGACCTAAAATGCAGCTCTGACTTTCAGGTCTAGTCCACTAGAGATCTTTAGCAAAAGATTTTTAGCCTAATTAGTTAACACATCTAACCGGAAACTCCTCCATAACTAACCATCCGCCTACCACCACTACTGCAGCTGGCTAATTACATCCAGGTATGATATTGATTGGTTTGGATCAATTTATTGTTGCCATTGAAGTGGAATGCAATTAATAATATGGTTCTGAGTTGTTCAAAAATAATTCTACTGCATCATGAATAAAGGAATATGAGAAAAATCTATTAACTATAGGAAAACAGGCATGAATAAACCCTCCAAGTCCTTTTGACTCATGTTTGAGTCATGGGTGTTATCTGTGTACCAAGAGGGGATCTTTCTGAATCACCATCACTATTAAGAAAAATTTAATGAGGCCCACACACCCATGGAATTTTAATAATGGGACCCAGGTTGGGTCCCACGTCAGTGACAGTTCGGTGCACCTGTGCCTGAGTGAAGACATGTGCTTAAGGCAGGTCGAGCTTAGACACTTGCTATGCCTTGTCTAGCTTATTTAATCAGTTTTCCCTTTGGTCACCCCGCTACAAGTCTTGACCACGCCAATGCCACATTCACACAGCAGCCAGAGCGATCTTTCCAGAGCACAAATCAAAGTCCTTTCTCTGCTTATAATTTTCCAGCTATCAGAACATGGTTCTCAGACTTCCTTAGGTTTAAAAATCACCTGGTGAAACTGACATATACAGATGCCTGGGGCCCAAAGTTAGTGATTCTAATGCAGTTCTATCTGGCAAAGCCCAAATAGGATATTTAATTAGCTGCCGAGGGGATTCTAGTGCAGTGGCCTGGACATAATGTATGGTCTTGCAGCACGCCAATGGCTTGTAGCATGAAGCCCATAATTCCTTAGTGACAGCAAGGACCTCCGTGATCTAATTCTGCTATAACCTGGCCTCATCTCCTACCTCTCCAGCTTTATTTTATGCACCCACCAGCAAAAATAAGCCTCTCCATGTTCTCCACTCCCCCCTCCCCCACGCTCTTTCAGGCCTAAGTACTTTTCCCCCGGGTGTTCCCACTACCTGGAAGGCCCTTCTCCACTCATGTCTACCATGAGTAGGTAAACTGTTGTCCAGGGTCTTATCTGTGCAATGGTGACTAGCTGAAAAGCCAGCTTGTCCCAGGGCTGTGTCACCCTGGAGGCAGGGACACACTTGTCTGACTGGTCACTCAGAGGATATATACTTTTGGAGATTCACTTACTCAAAGAGAATGACTCTTCTAATTCTGAGAGAGGGTTTGTGCTGGAGGAAGCTCTGTCCCTTTTGTCTCCTGGGCACAATGTTATTCATTCTCAAGACTCAGCCTGTTGCCACTGTTGGCTGGGTTGGAGACCTTCCTCGCTACCCTGCAACACCACTGTTCTTCACTCACCCCATCCCTGTGGTCACCTCAAACTCCTGGCTTATCGTAGTTACACCATACATATGTATAACTGTGAAAGCATCTCATAGGAAATTTCAGTCACTGGCCAATATTTCTAATACCACCAAGAGTAACTGCTCTGGTTTCCAGCCCCCTGTGCTCTGTCTACAGAGATGCAGAGCGGACCTCTTTCCCATGCTGCCCTTAAGATCAGCAGCCCTTTAACTCTTGCCCTGAATCAGTATTTTGCCCTCCTTGGAATTCATCTTCAGCAACACCCTACCTCCCTGTACACTGGCCTTCCTACCAGATCCAAGGAAGTGCCACCCATTCACTGCCCACTGGGCCTTCAGTCATAACTGGAGTTGCCTCCATCTGCTCCAACCTCCTGGTCCACTTCTTAAATAATCATCCTTCAAGAACCATCTTCTAGTAGCCTCTGTTGATTTTCCATTTTCCTCCAAACAACTCTCTCCTTGGGCACAAAGTTGGGGTGCCCCAGTGCTGACAGCTGTGTTTTCCACCATGCAGAAGGAGGGAGTTCATTAACAGCGCCTAACCTTGGTGATTCTCACCCGGCTGCCTTACACTCTGTCATGGATTTTCCAAAGGGACCTGCTTACCACACTCTGCACTCACACGCATTATCTCCCCTGGCGGGGCCCCTCTTCCTAATTTAGACAAAGACGCATATAAACAAAGCCCTCCTTTTTGTTTCTATAGCATCTTGGAACTTTTCTTGGTTATAGCAATGGCATTCTGATCAGTATTTTTCTTCTCTTTCCACAGGGACCCTGTGGGTTTGTTGAGGTCAGGACCTTTGCCTTACATTATAATCTCTGTACTCACAAGCAAAGTGCTTGGTTCAGAGGAAGCAAACAAAGGCATTTATCAAATCAATCAAACTGTAAAGTGCAGAAGTCTCCAAACCAATCATAAGTGTATAGCCTACTGATACACTCAATCACTCATCTGTCCATTTATTTTCATTCACTTATTTTTAATCACATGAACCACACTGAGCCTTAATTTTCTCAGCTATAAAGTAGGAACAATAATCTCTCTTTTCTGATTATCTCACTAGAAAGTTGAGCATCAAAAGAGGAATGTTATAAAGGAACATTTCAAACTGAAATAAGAAAAAAAAAGGCACTATGGTAATACATGCAAACACATTTTGGAATCATTTTATCCATGGACTTTCGACATCCATGAAAATCATAGTTTAAAGCAGCACTACGCAAGTGGATTCCTCAGAAACCGAATTCTGTGGTTAAAGTTTGGAAATGAACTTTTTTTTGAAGTTAATTTATCTTTTTAACAGCAAGGTTTCAGAACCTTCAATATGGCAATACCATCACCATACATCTCCAAGCAGTGATGAAGTGAGCAGATTCTCCAAACTTAATTGATCAGACAACCTTGCTGCTGGTGAATTAGTTAATAATCCGGTCCCCCATCCATACCCCAACCCCCCAGAACACCTTTTGGAAAAAATGGTCAGGAAAGGGTTACATTCAGACACATTGTCTTCAGGAAAATTAGCACCAAATTCCATCCAGTAAACGGACCATCCTTTCAGGTTTATAAAATATAAATCCTTTATAAAGGTTTTCAGAAAACTAATGAAAATCTCAAGAGAGGCACTGTAGTATATTAAATTATTTCGCTGAAGCTCAATAAAGCTACAATATATTTCAAGACAAGTTTATTTTTGTAACTACAACTGCATTTTGAAGGACTTGAGGTCCACTGCAACCATCATTTTCTGAATCACCTCTGTCTCTCGCTGTATTTCTCCATCTCTCTTAACTCCCAACCACTTAAGGATAGACTCCTTCTGCTGGGGGAGGTTTGTGTAGGAAATGATCATGAATCAACTTGGTTCAACACTGTTCACTTACAGGAACGTTTGCTTCCTGTCAAGCCAATTTACTCAGTGTTTCAATATGTATTCAGTCCAGTTTCCATCCTTTTGTCATTGCCTCCAGGGAAAGTCTCTCTTTTTCTTCACTCTTTTTTTCCTCCTTTCCTTTTGCCACTTCTTTATTCTCTCCTTTCTTCTGCACGTCCTTCCACCCACCCACCAACCTACAAACATTTATCTGACACTGTGTGAGGTGCTGGAGGAACATATAGAATAAGACCTGTTCTTTGATTTCAAGAAATGTAAATAGACAAATATGTTGAGAAACTGAATATAGAAATGGACAATAGCCAGATCATATATAAAAAAACAGAACTCTGACCTGCAATCTGCAGCAACCTGAAAAAGCAACCCCTTACCTACAATGAATGGCCTAGAAAGCCAGCCTGCTGTAAGTCAGACTTGCAGGAAGCCAGAGAATCTCTTTATAGTCATCCAGGAAGCTAAACATTAACTTCTGCAATAACTGGCCCCAAACACCTGGGATTTGATTACTAACTGGCAGCTTTCCTAATTTTTGTCCTGTGTCCAACCTATAACCAAGCAGAGAAGGCCATATCACATAGGATACCCCATTTCTGGTGAGCCTGCCTCTAGCTTTCCCAGGCCAACAGCCTCCGCTTAGGACATACCTGAAGCCTTCCTCTTTTTCCAGTATAAAGTTTTTCCATTCCTACGCCTGCCTTTGAGTCTCTGCCAAAACTGAGTGATGGTGGCTGACTGTCCTGCTGCAGCAAGGCCAGAATTAATAGACTTTGCCTTTCTTCTTTAGTTGGCCATCATTTATTTCCACAAGTAAACAATGAAATGTGCCATGCAATGTAATCAGCTTATAATAGAGGGATGTTCAATATACAATAGGTACACACACACACACACACACACACACACACATATTGAAGAGTCAAATCTTCTAGAAAGGATTAAAAGAGGAGATAAGATAGATCAAGGAAGGTTTTACTAGGGAGGTGCCCATGAGTTAAGCTGGAATGATACTACTGTATAGACAAAGCCAAAGGAGTGTCCAGTCAGAAGGAGAAATATGTGCAAAAACACAAGGGCAGGGGGGTTTTCACAGCATAGTGCTTGGAATAATGAGAGCTAATATTCACTGGATGCACACTGCCTGGCAGGCATGGCCCTAGGGACTTAGTCAATAACACTTTGAATTACATTTTATTATTCTGTTCATCACAAAGACAAGAAAACTGAAACCAAGGGTCACAGAGCTGGTAAATGCTGGAGTTAGATTATGGACATACACATTGTGGGTTGAAAAGTCTAGCTGTTACATCACTGTGGCATGCCTGGAATGCAGTAGGTGTGGCCACTGGGAAAGTGAGATGAAGCCAAACAAGAAAGGAGCAGCCAGCTGGAGCTTCCATGGCCTCCTAAGGTGTTGGCACATTCCTAGATGCCTCCCCTGGCCACCCCCACTCACCGTGACACTCTCCTCATCTGTAGCAGTGTTCACTCTGGTCAGTGAGGCACTTACCTGCACATCACCTGCCTACTGCCCTTAAATTGCCCACAGCCCTTGAATGGAACAACTTGATTGGTGCATCTCTCGTGTTTCATCTCCCGATCAGACTGTGAGCCATCCTGTGGAAGACAGTGACTTAGTAGGCAGAGCATTATCAGCTTCTCCCCTAAGTGCCTAATACAGGGCACTGAGCAAAACAGGTCCTTCAATTAGCATTAAAAGTAGCAACACAAGACTTTATCATGTAGAGAAAGTTTCACATACCAAATGACTGATACACCATTTTGTGTATGAGGTTGGTACAATCTTAAGCTTTATTTCAGATACAAAGAAACTGAGGCTCAGAGGGGAGTTTAATGATATTCAAAGTTAGAATGGCAAAGCTAGTGACAAGAATTGACGTTTTGGAGGTTCTAAATGCTTTAGTGTGCTGTTTCATCACTGTTAATCATTTTCAAAAATGCTTTAACAGAAAGGAGACAGTCATTTGATAGAATGGAGGCTACATTTGATGCATTTAATGCTTACTTCCTTTCTAAAGCTAGCTCATGATCCAGGTTTCATTTGCTGCAGCAAAAGAACAGATCATGGAGGTAAAGACAGACAATGTCTGTTGAGTTGCTAAGAAACTCAGAACATTTTTAAATATGCCAGGTCAGATCCTACAGAGACACCAATAATATGTCATGTCTCCATAGCAACTCACTAGAGCAGGATGTGGTTGAAAATAGAGGAAACTGAGAATGGTAATCAGTAGTAGTTAAACCTGAAGAATGCTGAGTAACACATGGTTTGATAAGGTGAAACTCCTGAGAGAATTAGTAGGCAGAGCAAGAGTTTGGGAGTAGAGGAGATGGGATTTAGAATTGCAACCCCACCCCTGACAGTCCTAAAACCTGGCAGGACAAACTCTCTGAACTCCGTTCCCCAGCTGAGAAGTGAAGGTGGTATGTCTTGCCCCACTGAACAACCAAGGATGTTGTGAGTTATGGGCTGTGCAGATAAAAAATATTTTTAAAGAGCCATTAGCGTCCTTGCCTTCAGATGGGCACATGGTCTCATATAACCTGAGACAGTAAATAAATAAAAGTCCATCTTAGTTTGGCTTATATTATGCAGTAGAATTTTCTGTTCGCAATAGATTATCCTTTGGATTTTGCTTGATTGGACCTAAGTTAAATTGCTTGGTCATTTTAGGAAAGAGCATGTATTTGGAGCTTTGCAGTCTAGATTTTATCCCATTAGTCCCTGAATTATTTGTATGATCCTGAGCAAGTCATCTGGCCTCCTAAGCATGTTTCCTTATTTGTAAAGTAACATAGTAATACCAATGGAATAACAAGTACAACCCTTAGACCCTGGCCAATGGCAGGAGATAGAAAGAGATCCCACTCCAGGAATGCAGTCATATGGCCTTAAGAGTGTGAGAGAAGGCATACGGTTGGAAGATGTATAGTTTTACCTTTATGCTGAATTCTGAACTGTTAATATAACCTGATCATAAAATACATCATCATTCAAGTTTTCCTGCATACTCTGGGTAAGGCTTGCATTTGTGGTCATCAACAAAACATAATAACCCCTTAGGAGTCACTGGAAGCCAGCACCTACAGTTGGCACAAAGGATGATATTGTATCGTGAGTCATGTTTTAACCGCAAACCAGTTGGAAATAAAGTTAGGGCACTCCAGATGCAAGTGGATCCAACATAAACAGGTTCCCAGGAACCATGACATTACTAGGATGCCACACTTTTCTCAGAATGGGAAATAGGATATTTGACAATAAAGAACATAGGGGAATGGTTTCAGGACCTTAACATGAAGAGACAGCGCCCAGGTACTATGAAGACTCTTCATGTGTCATGGTTAAACAATACACAAGTACATAAGCACCCCTTCTCTATTCATTCTTTTAAATCCTTACTGATAAAACACTGTGCTTCATGTGGACCCATTAATTTTATACCATATGTTTTAATCAATTTGCATGTATAGCTAAAACCCCAACAAAAATATTTACACAGGGTCTCATACATCATCGGTGACCCTGATGCTGACTGTGTCTTTGCCAAAGGATAATAAAAATACTACTAGTACTACTACTAAAACAAGCTAAGAAATCATTCCTGACACACACGTCGCCTCTCATCCCTGAGAAAAAACTGACCCTTCTCTCTTTTATGCAACCTTTCTTCCTGTTCCCAGTGCCAGGCACACAGCGCCGTGCCTGCTTCCCGACACATGTCTGTCATCCTTGGGTATATGAGCTCCAGGACTGAAGCCAAACCTGGGGCTTCAGAGGCACTCCATAAACTCCATTCATCATTGATGAATGAATGAATAATGAATGAATTAATTAACTTAAAAATTATGAAGTGAGATAGAAATGGCAATGTTCTTACAGTCAGATTATCATTTCTCGACAGAATCACCCCTCAGAAAAGGATGAGTCGAGAGTCTGACCTGACAAGAAGATATCAAGGTACAGAATTTATTTTTCAGGTAACGAAGAAGAATTTTTAAAGATACTCAATAGCAGATACCTTAAAACAATGTTTCTGAGTCTTACCATCTCTTCTCCACTATTAGAATCAGCTAGGGTGTCCTAAGAATATCCAGATTCCTGGACCCCAAACCAGTCCCACTGAATCCGAATCTCTGGTCTTGGGCTTGGAGAGGGGGCGTGGAGAAGGGCAGGAATGCACATACTTAAAAGCGTTTCCCATTGTTTCTTTAGGACCTTGATGTTTGAGACTCATTTCCGTAGACTAATATCTTCAATAGGAGATTTGCCATGTAGTTTCTGGATCACACAAGTTCTAGAACCTTTAATTAGAAAGGAAATAGGATTCAATATTGGGAGGCTCCCTGAGCCATAAATTGGTATCTTGTCTCTCCAGGACCACATTAGACTTTTTAGAGGCCTTTACCTGCCACTGCAGCATCCTGCTGCTCGGGTATCGCAGGATTTCCGACATCTTGCCTCTCCTGCATCTGACATTGTCTTTTTTCTTGTCTATAGGGTAAGCCCCATGAGGACATGGGCCGTGGCTGTTTTGTTTAACGTGTTCCCAGCTGCCAGCACAGCACCTGGCCTTTGTGAATGCATGAACGATAAATGAGTTAGTGGGAAAGACTGAGTAGACAAGGGAATACAGGAAAGACCTTCATCGGATGCTAATGTTATCACATTCAACCGTTCTCACCTTTCACTCAGTAAAGATCTTTCACTGAGTTACATTTTTCTTCTCAGCTATTCCCTGAGAAAGGAAAAGTGTTCTCCTGTAACCATATAAATTAATAATAACCCATATAAAGGGAAGGGAGTGAGGGAGAGAAGGAAAGAAAAGAGAACATGATCATCAAACAACATTCCTTTCCCCTCTGAATGAATGAATTATTCTTATTCACTTTGTAAAATCAGTATCTATTGCGCACTACAACACCAGTCATGAACACTAGAATACAGAAGCGATAAGATGCTGTCGGCATGAAACTTAGTGTCTAAGGTGGCAACTCCCATTATTCAGATATTCACACACATGCATTTATAATCACTAACAGCCATAGTATCATGAGGGAGAATCAGAGAGCGCACAGAAGAATACAGATCGATGCGGAAGGTCAGAGGCGTGCGGGAGTGGCGTGGTGACATTTAAGTTGAGACCTGGGGGAGGAATAGGAGTGACTGGGATGCGAGTGGGGTGAGCATGTCTATTCTAGGCAGAGGAAGTAATGAACATGTAGCCTTCAAGGTGAACAGAGTTCAGAAAATCTAGTAAAATAAGAACATAGTGAAATACAATGTCATGGGTGGGCTGCCCAGAAAGCAGTGGCTGAAGCAAAGGCTTATGTGCTCTATTACTTTATTAAGGAGTGCAACTCCCTGGAGCAAAATGGAGGGAAAGGGGGGCAGTGAGGCCAGGAGGGAGCAAGGGCTATTCAGAGGGAGGACCAAAAATCAAGCTGGCTGACATGAGGTGTGACTGACGGCTTGGCCTTGCGGGACCATCCTCGGAGAAACCACCCCCTGGGGCAATTCTTGGAGGGAGAGAGAAAGGAAGGACAATTATTTATTCAATAGTTTTCTCTCCTATTAGCGAAGGTGTGCCCCATAGAGCATTGCCTGCCCTGCAATTCCAAGGTACACAGGTGGGGGGCCAGGCTGTGCCCAGAGTCCTGGGGTAGGGAGTGTGCAAGTGTCAGAGCAAGTCTGTGGGATGGGCTGCTCGTCCCTGCAGAGCTGACCGCTGCAGTGGGGCAGGGAGGAAACATCAGCCAAGACACAGAAACAGCCTACGTGTCCACTGACAGACCAATGGATAAAGAAAATATGTCATATATACACAATGGAATATTACTTAGGTATAAAAAAGGAAATCTAGTCTTTTGCAACAACATGGATGAAACTCAAGGGCATTATGCTAGGTGAAATAAGTCAAACAGAAAAAGACAAGTACTATGTGATTTCACTGAGAAGTGAAATCTAAATCACTAAACTCATAGAAACAAAGAGTAGATTGGTGGTCACAGGGGTAGAGGTGCAAGGGGGGTGAGGGGGCAGGAAGGAAGGAATTGAGTAAGGTGGCCCAAGGGCACAGACTCCTAGCTGTAAGAGAGTAAGTTTCCAGGCTCTAATGTGTGGCATGGTGAATTGTACAGTATCCTTCAACGTTTCAACACATAAAAAAAAAAAAACTCTGTGAGGTGATTGATGTGCTAATTAACCTTATTGTGGTAATCATTTCCTAATATATAGTATATCAAGTCATCATTGTTCACCTTAAACTTGCACATGGTTTTATGTCAAATTTCTATCAATAAAGTTGGGGGGGCAGAAACTTTTCCCTTTTTAGAACAGTGGTCATATTGGATTAGGGGCTCACCCTACTCCAGTATACTATCATAACCTAACTAATTACATCTGCAATGACCTTATTTCCAAATAAGGTCACATCCTGAGGTACTTGGGGTTAGGACTTTGACTGGTGAATTTTGGGGGTCACAACTCAACCCATAACAGAATATAAGCTCTAGAGGATAGCACCTTTTCTTTAAATCACTGCTGTACCTCTAAAACTTAGACGAGTGCCCAATACATGGTAGAAGGTCAATAGATATTTATTGAATAAAGGCATGCATTAATCAATCAATTAAATCCACTTCTCTAGTTCCAAACTGCTGCTCTTTCCACTACACAATTCTGCTTCATCTTCTTTTTTGTCTTGTACAATCCAGCTTCTCAAAACTTCACTCCTAATTAATCTCTCTGTGAATCTGTTCTCCCATTACTATTATAATAATCATCCCAATTAATCATTAACTCAAAGCTACTATGATAATCACCAGCATAGTCATTAGCTAAATATTAAAAAGTTGTGCTTTTCTCACTAGCATAATTATCATTAATTTTATGTCATCCCCAAAGTACATGTTTCTTATGAAGGGGAAAGGGGTACAAGCAAGACATCAAGTCTACATACTAGTTGTCTTTGCAATGCACTGCCTGGCTTCCTCTCCTCTCAGGGCTGGAGCAGCCTATCCTGACCTGCAGGCCCATCTCTGCCTGGGCCTGTTGGGTCAATCTTAACCTACAGAAGGAGCTTCTTGTTAGACCAACACATGAGTTACAGTTGGATAAATAATGAAAAGCCTACAATAAGAAGAGCTTAAGAAAGGACTGGAAACATTAACATGCCCAATATTTATGAAAAAGGCCAGATTTGGAGTATAGAACTGACACAAACAACTCTTTTAATTCTCAGGTGTTAAGGGGTGGAGTTTTATTCATTCATTCAAAAAGGAAAATGCTACATACCTATTACTATGCGAACTAATGGAAATATAACAGAAGACAAGACAGCCAGGTTCCCTACCCTTCTGGAACTCGTAGTCTAACAGAGGGGAGAGTGCATCCATGAAACAAGACACTACACAGAAAAGTAATTGATTTCAGTTAAGAAGGACAAATACAAGATTGCATAAGAAATAATATTTATGGGAAATCAGGAAGGGCTTTCCCCAAAGAAGTTTATGATTTATAAAATGGAAATAAAGAAGGGTAAAATAGAGAGAAAGGAAAATATTCTCCTACTAATAAAGAGGCTGTAATGATCATAACCAGCAGGCTCCCCATTGCTGGCTTGTGGCTGAGTGAGACAGAAGGTTGCTTCCAGACTGTGTCACGGGAGCACTGCTGGCAGAAGTAGGCACTTGTGCCCAAGAGACACAGTCCATTTTTTTCTCTCCATGGGACCTGCTCACCCTGGCAAAGTACTTAACAGTCATTACTACTGGCTCGAAACTTGCGAATGTCCAACATCTCAGTAAGAAAGGCCTCACTCCCCCTGGATCATATGCTTCTGCCCAAATCCTACGTGCAGGTCTCCACTGTGTGTGCTGCCTCCACGAGAGGTCAGGGGTGCTGCAGGCCTGATGAGTAGTATTCAAGGGGCAGAGGTTGGACAGGGTTGAACTTTCTTGTGCCTTAATTTGTAAGTGGTTTGGGCTATGCTTCCCTAAGTCCAATGCTGAATTATCAAATCCCTTATGGGCAATCAGTGCCCCTGGCATGCAAGTATACTTGCATGTAAGAAAGAGAACACCTAAAGAAATCCTTGAAGTAGGTTCAGATATGCAAGGCAGTTCATTTTTAGATTAAGAGATGGGCTTGAGAACCACAGAGCTGCGGGTTTGAATCATAGCTCTACCACTTAGTAGCAGTGTGACATTCAGAAATTTTTTCAAATCTTTGAGCTTCAGTTTCTTAATCTGAAAATGGGGTTAGTAATAGCACTTCATGTAGGCTGTTTGAGGACAAAAGATACAACATGCAAACTATTTAAGGTATCATAAGTATTTGAAACACTGTACATGTGTAATAAATATATACTCATAGTAGGATTTTTGACATTGGGTAAACTTAGAGCAAAGGTAAGTCAGAAAACCCACTGACAACCCCTGGGTGCCTGCATGACATCCCTGTTCCTCCAGGAGTGGAGCGAGTCATGCTTTTACAAAATCTGATCTATGAGACCTGTCTACATGCCTTCTCAGAATCTCTCAGCTTCAGCTGTTTCCCGGACCTGCACCCACTAACTCTCCCCTAGCTGACCCCCTGACTCCACATGCGCCTAGCAAATCTGTGACCCAAAGTTGACCAGTTGTATACTTGGAGCCTCTGACTCTTTGTGGATGTTCCTACCCACGCTGTTTGAGATGAAAAACCACATTGTGAGTCATGGGGCCTGGATATCCCGATAGCTGCCAAAGAGACCAACCCAGATGTGCAGGGGAATTAACTTCCTGCAGGGAAGACTTTGATCAGAAGGGCAGGAGAAAGACGGGAGCCCCCAGTCGGCTTTCTCTCTGTTTCTTCCTCCAGGGGACTGCTTCAGTGCCCTTTTCTGTACAGCCAGGAATGTACAAAAACATCCTCGTAACCAAACATGCACACCTTCACAGCGACCAGCTAGGTCTCTCCACGGCTCATTGTGCTGCTTTGGCCAGTGTGGGTTCATACATCACTTTTGTATTGTTTCCTGACCCTTCCCTGTGGCCTGAAGGCAATCAAATCTCCATTTCGGGATTGAATTGAACACAGTGGCACCATGAGTACTCTACTTGGGTTTTCACCTCTACCTAGTGGGCTGAGGACAAGCTTTGAATGATTGAGTAGCTATGATACTTAATCAGTCTGGCAGCTAAGAAAATATAAGAATTGCAGAATAGAGTGATTTTTGGAGGGAGGTGGGTACCAGAAACCTTGCAAAAAAAACAAAAACAAAAAAATAGCCTCATGCTTTTAATTGCTAACCTAAAGCATGACCTAAAATCCAGTCTTCTAAGATACACTAAAAGAGACATTCATCCCTTACTGCCAGAAGACAGACTATGCAGTAAATCATATCATACGGGTGGAAAAACTGCAAAGAAGACTAAACAGTCTCAACAAGTCTCACACGTCAACATCAGGACCCTGATAAGGTGAGAATGGACTAGTTAGACTTGGGATAGGAATATTTGTGCAGAAAAACCTCAGAATCTTAAACTCCCTGACCCTCTGAACCCTTCTCACAGCCAAAGAAGACTTTTGCTTTTTGTAAGTGAGAAATTCTTCTTCCTGGAGACCATGCAGTGGGTTTCCCTGAACTACTACCTTGCAAAATGATGCCTGGTCTTCTGCCTCTCTCACTGCTTGCAGTCTGAAAATTGGAGGCAAGTCTAGCCGAGCCCCGACAGGGAAGGCTGCCGTCTAAAGGACTTGAAATACGGAGCTCATACATCCTGACGGAACCTGGAATACATATGGGAGTGGGTCTTGAGGATAGTAAACCAAGTAAGGAGATCATAACACTGGAGAGGGCAGAGTTTACTGGCATGGGGCACTTACCCGCAATTTGGAATTCAGTATCTTCACTAGTCCAAACAGTTTGCTCTATGAAGGGCTACTCAGAGCCTGGACTTAAGGATGACTTACAGTAAAGCAAACAGCAGGCCCAGAATTTCTTTGGAATAATGTGAAATGAGGGGTTTCTAGTAGATTCGATTTTTCCAACACACTTGCTGTCCCTCTGGCCAGAGGCCCTGTAATGGCTTCCTATGGTCCCACGGCTGCAATCCAGGCTGCTGCTTCTGTGACAGCCAACACGGGAAGGAATCACACCTGGGGCATCACTTGGAAAGGAACGACTGGCACAATGGGCAGACTATCCCCATGGGGGCTCCAGTCTATCTTGCCAGAGTACAGCATCATTCATTTGCCTGAAAACCTGTGTTGACTTTGCCAAAAAAGAAGATGTTATCTTTCTTCTTTACGATTTGTCCTCATTACCTTTCACTACATCTAAGCCAATAACCAGGGTCAGGTCTCAGCCCAGTCTACATGAACAAATACCATCCCCATTCCAGAGAAAATACACTGAAACCATTGCAGTACTCAGCAAACAAATGCCACAGGGACGGAGGAGACCTGACTATAGAATTTGCTGACTTGGAGGAATCATCCCTAACTTAGGAATTATGTCCTTTGAAAGTCTGGACAATAATTTCCTTGGTTGGCTCCTTGAACCTCGGCTACAGGGATGGCCAGCAGAAAAGGAGGTGAAGACATCAGAACTTCTTTGAATAGTACCAAGGGAATAATCAGAATGAGTAGGGAAGTGGGACTGTTACAATGGATTCTCTCTATGCAACCCCACAGTGAGCCAAGGAAGCTTCTTTAATGAGGGCAACAAGGAACATAATGAAGGGGGAAATGGCATCTTTAGAAGTTTAGCAGAGACTGTTCTCTGTAGACCGGTATTTGTGGCCCACTTCTAGTTTGTAATTGCCTCCCAGGGAAAAGCACTGATTCATTCTTCCTTGGCTCTCTTGCATAGGGGCTAATAACTAAATAGTTGCTCAATAAATCCTTCTGTCTTTCATATATGTAAGCCAAAATAATATTATAAATAATCTTGGGTACAGAGTTGAACTTAGATAAACTCTAAGCTCTGTATTTTCTTTTTTCTAGGTTAATTTTTAGAACACTTAAGTTTTTAGTACATTTCTCCCCAAGAAAATTTATTTCCAGAGCATCCAGTAAAAATAGTGCCCCCCAAAATGACCTCATGCTTGCCAATCTGTCTCTGAATTACTGTTTTCTCCCCTGCTCTGGATAAAACAGAATATAGAAACGTTGAGGCCTTTGGTTCATTACAAGCAAAAAGAGGCCGCTGGAGCCCTTTAGAGTCTCTTCATTGCAATGGATGAAACTTTCCGAATTGAGGGCAAATAATCTGAAGCGGGCCTCTACATAGTGGGGTATTTCTATGGGATCTCACTATTTGGAAGCATACAGGAGGAGCTTTTTCAGTTGCCTCAATAAAACCTCTTCCCACTTGTTTTCTATTTATAAAGACCCCCTCTATTTCCTTACCAAATGTTTGAGTTTCGACTCATTTCAACACCTGAAAGCCCAGCTGTCTTTGAACACAGGGAAAAACAGCCTCCTACAGAATTTGAAATGGCTGCTCGTGGACAGAATTCAAGCTTGCTTGGCACCCACTGGCCCACCTGATGAAGAACTTCTCCAAGTAAAATGTGAGCCTTTTATTTATGTATACCCATGACCAGCACTGGGCCAGCCACACGGGCAGCACTCAGGGAATCTTGACTTGATTGTCCTTTGTCACTTGGACTTGTTCTAAATATGTGAAATCAGCAGCAGGTTTTAAATAAGCACGCTCAACTTTTTGGAGGGTTTTCTGTCTGTCAGCCCCTGTTCTAGGGGCATAACGTGTCTTCCTTCATTTGACTCTCATAACTTCCTATTATCCCCAGTATCTAGATGAAAAAAAAGAGGCACCTTGTGGTTGAATGGCTTGCATAAGGTATAGGTAATGAAGGCTCCAACCTTCTAAATCTCGGGTTAATGACTATGGATTAAATTATTCATTCAGCAAATTATTCCTGAGCACTATACTCTGTGCCCAGAACTGTGCTTTGTGATCATAAACAGCTGCCCAAGACAGACCTGATCCTGGTCTTCACAGAGCTTGCAACCAAAGAATCAGTGATACCCGTGCCTGTACCAGTCAGAGGAACTGTCCAAGAGACAATAAAAACTAATACCACCACTAATAATAACAACCACATCATGTGTTTGTGTAACCCTTTGAGATTTACAAGTGTTTCTGCAGCCATTAATGCATTTGTCCTGATGCAGGATGAACATTCTCCTTCTTACCTTCAAGAGCCTGGCACAGGTTGTACAACTTGCTTGAGGATCACAACTGGTCAATGGAAGAACCACAACTGGAATTGGAGAGATGCCTGTTATCTTGTCAATGGGTTTCTGCCCCAAGCAAGTTCACTGTGGATTCAGTGAGACCAAGGAATGACAATGGAATGTTCTTGGGGTGAAAAGGTTTATTTCCTGGCTTGTTCTCCCAGTGATAGGTTGAGCACTAGAATTATGTCTGCATCCAACAGTCTGCAGGTCTGTAATCCTCCTGTGTCTCTGCTTCAGCCTCTTTGGTCTTAATGGCTGGAACTGCTGCTCTGTTTTCAGTTGTTGCCACAGCTCTAGTAAGATTCTATTTGATTTCCCATCTAATTTCCTTCCATCTGCTCCTGCCCATATTAAATCAACCCACATCTGGGTCCTCATAACCTTCATGGGGCCCTTTAAATTCTTCCTGTGAGTATCAGATCTTATTTCTTTCTGTGCTTTCATTGCTTCAGCCTTTCCTAAGTCTCCTACTGTACAGGTCACCTCATTTATGTGCTGCCCTAAGTGAGGGGCAAGAATGGCCACTAGAGACCCAAACAGGGATGTGGGAGCTGTTTGAAGCACAACATTTCTCATCCCTGCAGTAAAAGGCTCCTCATCTGGGCCATAAATCTCTGGACTATAGATGGCACTTTTATGCCTAGCTCCTGTAACACCTGTTGGAGCTCAGCATACATCTGCCATCTAGCAGGGGAGGATGGTAAGTCACCCTGATCGGGCCACACAGCATGAAGTACAGCCATAAGCCAATCAAGAAGGGAGTGATTTCCTGAGGTCTGATGTGCATTTTGTAATCACTGCCTTAGGCAGGCTGAACTGTCAGGGAAGCCAGCTTTCCCATCTCTGATCCAGACAAAACAATTCTATCCACCCCTAAATCCCACAGATGCAGGAGCCAAGCTGATATGGACTCTGAGGGCTTCTACTTAAACCGGGAGCCCAAATCCACCAGCTCAGCCTGAGTATAGGGATGGGGCATAGAGTGCTCCATGACCTGGGGAGAGGGCTACACCTCTCCTGAAGGAACCCTCGGTTGCTGTGTTTTTATTTTCTTTATAAACAAACCACTGGGCATGCTTTCAATAGAGGAGGGGTAGTGCCCCCAGCACCACCCCTTCATCTTTCCCCAGCTCCTCCATTTCTGGGGCTCTTGGCATCTTTCTCTCCAACTGTGTAGACCTGATGTGGAGTTAAACTGCTTTATTGATGCACAAATAAAAGAGGGTATTGCATTCACAGGTAGCTTGTAACATACGATGTATCAGAAAAATCATCAAATGTAAAGTCCTACTAGATCAACAGACTGTGATCTTGAAAAAGTGACTTATTTCTTTGTGTCTCAGTTTCCAGGGTTGGATTATGAAAACTGACCTCAGATAATTAGTGTGTACCTTCCCTCTGACCAAACAAATCAACAGAGAAGAGTATGTCACATAAGCCCGTCCAATCATAGTAAATTTTAGACAACACTACAAATGATGCAGCAAAGATTCTCTTTCCTACTGGATATGAATATGAAGGCACACAATGTTATGAAATTATTGGCAACAATTTTTGGACTATGTGGAAAATCAAGCCTAGGTTGAAACCAGCCAGAAGAAGGCAGGCTAAGGAGACAGGATGATATACATTTTGGTGATTATTTATTTGTGCCTCTGTATCAAGCTGTACCTGAAGTTGGAATTACCAAAAGACTTTTCAGGAACACAAATGATTAAGTTTCCTTTTTTATATTAGTCTGAGTCAGGTTCTATATTATTACAACCAGAGCACCCATATGACTAGGAGAGCCAGTACTCAATGGTGGGCTCATGAGGTTGCAAGAAGAAAGAGAAAGAAAACTCTTGGTTTAAAGGATAAAGACACAGTAAACTTGATCACTCCCCTAATGAAGTTCCCTTTATCACACTTTTCTTTTCAACCCCTGTCCCAGTGGGTCAATGGATTGCAGCTGAGTGGTGACACATGGAAGCAAATGGAAGCATTGAGTAAAGTTTGGGATGTTGTAATGTCAAGGTGTAAAAGGTTTTTTTGAAAGCCTTCCTCTCTGAGTCAGCTTTGGCCTGAATATTCCCTGACCTCTACATCATGGAAGGTGCCTTGTAGGCTGCAGAATCTCCCAAGATTCGGGCAAACCAGGTCTGCCTCTTGTATCTTGAATACTGAATATGATGGACAGTTTCACAAAAGCTAAAGAAATCTCCTTCTTGTCCCACTTGGAGTAGTTCATTAAAGAGAAGGGCACAATTTAATAATTTACTATTATTAAAAATCTATCTTTCCAAAGTCAGCAAAGTTAAAAGCAGAGCTGATCATGTGCTCCAAGGATTTGGAAAGTATTCCTTAACGGCTGTGGTTGGGTTTTTCTTGCAATTTAAACCTAAGCCAGTAATTTGTTAAGGTAGATAGCTGCATCCCTGGATTGCACGTTATTTTCTCTGTGATTGGCATCACAGTCTTTCCTCCTCTTCATCTCCCCAGTAGAGAATATGCCTTTAATGGAACTGATATGTACTACTATTACCTATACTCGGGGCTATTACACTGCAAAGTCTCTATTCTCTCCATCTCTATGTGCAAGTGCCTAGCACAGAACCTGGCACATAGTAGTTGTTCAATAAATGTTTGATGACCATGAATAACATATAGCTCTACTAAACATAAAGGTTATTCCAAATCAGGACTAATAGGAGGATTCAGCACTAGATAAATCACTGCAGTGAGTCTCTGTGCCCTGCCATTGCCCTAGTGCTTTTCTTTTGTCCTTTGTTAAATTGATGGATTCATTTACCCATCAAATACTTAACCTTCATAGCACCTCTTATATGTCAGAGAGTGTGGCAGAGTCTTAAGATGCAGCAATGTTTAAAACCCTTCTGGGAAGGAGTCAATAGATTGTGGGAGAGATGAAGGTGAGGACAAATGCTAGAGAAGTTGGTAAGTCACGTACATGGTGACATAGCTTCCAACAGATGAAGCAAGAAGAGATGGGGAAAGACAACTGAGAAAGCAACTGACACAGAGAAGATAAAGATGTGAACAGAACACAAGGCACCTGCTCACTTGTTTTCCTGCGTTTGCATTTCAGGTCTTGAAAGCAGACTCTGGTGCCCTGAGACATACTTTGTTGCTATTTCTGGGAACCCAAATACAAATTTACAAATTATAAATGCAAACTTCAGCCATGGAGGACCAGCACAAACAGGGTAGCAGTTCATGAACTCCCAGTGCTCATCTCCCCACTGGTCTGCACGAAGACAGAGGTTTGTGACTCTCGGGGAACGGGAGCTGCAACAAGGAGCCTACGGAAGCCAAAAGTGGGGGCGGGGGTAAGATGAGGCAAATGCCTCGGGATCAGGAAAGAACACAGTTCTCTGCAAATAAGCAGAGCATCTAGAGAAAACAGCAACTCCTCTACTGTTCCAAAAGCACAAGGTTGGAAGATTGATGATTAGCCTGGAAGTAATGAAAATGCTATCAAAGTTATAGAGAAAGAGTTATTTTTTTAAATGCAAAAAATACAAAAAAAAAGGAAAATATAAATTAAAATTCAATCATAAGGGCAAAATTATATTTTGAGGTCCATAAATAAGAAATAAAATTCTCCTCCTATCTACCCTTTCCAGGACTAAGGTTTGAGATCACACTATGAATAGTCTTCATCAAGTCCTTTCTTTTCACGTAACTGTCTATAGTGGACAGCTTCCATGTTGGTACGTCCTCAGTAGCTCTACGTCATTATGTTTAGTGGCTGTAGACACCTCACTCTGCTCACTATATTTAATTTAAATGGACCCCTCTCCCCCACTGGAGGTACTTTAGGTCATTTTCATTCTTTTTGTTATTACAAATGTGGCTGCAATAAGAATTCTTATTCTTAAGGCATTTCTACCCTTGCTTCTATAATATAAACTTTTATAGTATAAAATCATCTAAGCAGAATTGCAAAGACAAAAATTGCATGTTTTAATTTTGATAAAAATTGCAAAATGTCTTTCAAAATTACTGTAGCAATTTAAACATACAACAGCAGCTAAGAGTGCCCATCTCCATACTCTCTTTTCTAACTGGGATGTTTTCAATGTCTTAAATTCTAGTCATATGTATAAAAAAACATTTCCTTGTTGCAAGTTTTCGTTAAAAGTATCAGCCAGGTGAAGCATGTTTTTACATTCAAAAGCATGTGTATTTTTAGTGTATTTCTTTTGATATTCTTTACACACTTTATTATCATTTATATTTTTCATTGATTTGTAGGACATATTTATATTTTAAAGCTATTAATTTTGGATCTCAAATATATTTCAACTGGGTCATAAACATGATTATAGTATGCTATACCAAACAATTTCTACATTTTTCAGTAGCCATATATCTCTATCTTTCATACATGACTTCAAGAATTTTTATATAGAAAGGCCTTTCCCAATTCTGAGATATACAACTATTCTACTTAAATTGCCTTATAATTTTAAGGTTTTTTTTAGTTTTTTTATTGCAGCAAAATACGTGTAACAGAAAATTACCATTTGAATCATTTCAAAGTGCACAACTGAATGGCATTTGGTGCATTCACAATGTCTTCCCTCCTATGAGCCCCAAAAGACTACCAACATTAGGGAACATTGTGAGGGGAGTTATATCTTTTATTACTGAAGTGAAAAATGTTATCAAAATGTTAGGCCATTTTCAGAATGCTTTACCCGACTGCCAGGATGCTGACCATTGCTACTGCCAGAGGCAGAGAAACAAATACTGACAGGGCACACGGAGGCCCAAGTCCTCACCAACAGGTGTCTGAAGAAACTGGGAGCTGTACCCTATGAGGGCAAAGTTGAATAGTTCCTGGGGCTGGAGTTTTGGTGATGGGGAGATTTCCACAGCAGCACTTATAGTAGGCCTCACTAGGGTAATCGGAGAGAAACATGTCCCTATTTCTCAGCTCAGTCCAATGACTCAACTTCTCCAGTGACTGAAGCTACTCAGAAAAGAGAACAAAGAGAAGCAGTTGTTCTTTTCATAAGCCATAGATCTGAAGACACCCTGATATGTAAAGCCTGAACTTGAGTTTTGCAGACTAGGAAATAAAGTGTGGGTAAACCCCTGCAGGCTACCCAGGAGCTAGCTGCTAAAGCCAGGCAACCTCAGCATCCCCCAAAGCAGGCAACCCCTCCTTGATGGGCTGTCTCAGGGGCAGCCTGAGACACATGCAAAGGGGCTGTGGTAAGAGAGAGAACTCAGCCCTGATATCCCAAAGGCTGAGGGACTCTAAGCAAAGGACTAGAGATGGATAAAAGAGCCTGGGAATGAGCCTCTCCTAAACCCCTTGAGAGATTCATGGCGCACTGTCTCGCCATCTCCTATTCACCTATATCTGGAGCTGGTTGTGGTTGGAGCCGCATGGAAACCAAAGTCTGCCTGTGCTTTTGGCGCATTGTTATTGGCTAGAATTCCCTTTTGGGTACTTGTCTGGAACAAAAGAGAAACCATTCACTGATTAGCCTGCAGACCCAGGAGGCATGTAGAGGATGGAGGTATTTGTTATAACAAACTCCACTGTTTCAGGATGCTAGCCCTGTACAGTCAGAAGCGTGAAGGCTCGGAGTACCCAGAGATGGTACTTGGTTTGTCCTGCGTGCAGAAGCCTCCCCATGGAGACATAATGAGCTGAAGAAACTCAACAAACCACTACCTCTTCTCCAGGATTTTAACCACCTCCCAAATTAGATCCTGAGGATTTTAATTTTTTGAGATTCCCTGATATCTGGAGAGTAGCAGAAAGGGGGAAAAAGGTCTCAAGCAGGATTGATGCTCTCTGTGCCCAGGAACGGAATGTGAGCAACGTCCAGTAGAGGTGCAGACCTAGAATGGAAAGACCTAGAAAAACTTCTCCTTTTAAAGTCAAAGACTTGTAAAAGCGTTTGAATGGTAATTAATTGCAGAAACTCTCAGCTTCACAGTCGTCGTGCTTACCTCTTGGTAAGGAATGAGAAGGAAGATGAAATGTTTAACTACCATATTCTGGATGGGTGAACACCAAATCCTATGCTGTTAGCTAACTTATTCATGGAGCAATTCATTCATTGGTCCAGTCAACAGTTATTTATAAGTCACCTAGTAAGAGCTTGTATCCCCTTCTGAATTTCCAGTGACTGTTCTGGAAACTGTTTGGGGCATTTGAGGATTCAAAAGTAAATAAAACAGACAAAATTCTTCCTCTCTATTGATGAATGAGCCAATATTTTGGAGAGTAGAATTTGTAGAATAGTTATTTTTAAATACCTCTGGCTTTAAGGAAAAATAAAAAATAGTACATTCCATCTCCCAGAGGATGTATCAATTTGAAGCAAATCCCAAAGCCTCTCAAGGTTTCCTGCCATCTTTTATCAATTAACAGCATAGGTGGTTAAAACACAGACTATTTGGAAGTTTTACCTTGTCTTTGGATAATACCCAGAGGGGCTTCTTGAAGAGGGCAAGCCTGAAGGTGTCTTCCGATAAATGTCAGTTCTAATTGCATGTTAGAAACATGGTGGACAAATGGGGGATAAGCATAGATATTGGCACTGTCCAGTTGGCCTCCTTCTGGGAATATGGTTGGTACTACATAAGGTTTGTAAAGTTTATTCCAGTATATCTAAGCAATTAATGACTTAACTGTGAGTGATGAGACAGGTATCAGGATACATTTAACCTTCTTTTCATCTTGGTGTAGTGTTTTCATTAATTGACTTTTGAAAATTCAACCAGCCTTGCCTACCTGGAGTAGATTCCACTTGGTCATGGTATGTAATTCTCTTTATATATTGTTGTATTTTATTTGCTAATATTTTGTTGAGGATATTTGCATCTATGTCATGAGTGATATTGTTCTGTAGTCTTCTTTTATTGTAATCTTTATCCAGTTTTGGTATTACTATAATGCTGGCTCCACAGAATGATTTAAGAAGTGCTCTTTCCTTCTATTTTCTGAAAGAGATCATAGGCAAGCTGGTAGAGAAAGGGCCCACCACCACAAAGCTCGGATGAAAATAGAGGCATTGTGCTGGTCCAAGGTTTCTCTCCACTTTTGGCAGGGACTCGAAGCCTGTGAAATCTTGCTGATTTCTCAGTGGATGGAGTTGATGATTGTGACGTACCTACTTTTTAAATAAATTAACACTTAGCAAAAAAAAAAAATGTTCAGTACGTGCAGCATTAATTGTCTTATCTTTCTAATGTCTTCCTTAAATGTTTGGTAGAATTGGCCAGTAAAACAATTGGTCTTGGGTCTGAGTACATTTGCGCTACTGTAACAAAATATCAAAGACTGGGCAGCTTATAAACAACATAAATATATTTCTCACAAGTCTGGGGGTTGGGAAGTCCAAGACCAAGGTTCTGATGTCTGGTAAGGACTCACCTCCTGCTTCAATCACAATGTCTTCTTGCTGTGTCTTCATATAGTAGAAGGGGCTGGGGGTCTCTCTGGGGTCTCTTTTATTAGGTTAGGACACTAATCCCATTCATCAGGGCTCTGGTGCTCATGAATTAATTTCCTCCCAAAGGCCTTTCCTCCTAATACCATGATCTTGGGTATTAGGGCTTTAACACATGAATTCAAAGGAACTCAAGACACTCATATTATTGCACCTTGTTTTATTTTTTCAATGTTATTAACTATTGATTTAATTTATTTAATTGATGTAGACCTATTCAGATTATCTATTTCTCTTTGTGTGGGTTTGGTAGTTGTTTCTTTCAGGGAATCTGTCCACGTCATCCACATTAACAAATTGTGGACAAGCTGTTCATAGTATTTCTTTAGAATCTTTTTAACATCGAGAGTGTCAGAGCAGTGATGGCCTCTCTTTCATTCTGATATTAGTCATTTGCTGCTTCCTTCTGCTTAGTCAGCCTGGCTACAGGTTCATCATTCTTATTGATCTTTTCAAAGAGCCAGCTTTTAGTTGCATTGATTTTTCTTTGTTTTCATTAAAAGTAATTTTTTTAAAGAAGTAAAACGTACATACACACATGAAAACTTCCAGATAAGGCATTGATTAACAAGGATATTAAATACCAAACTTGAGACTGTTAGAAAGATAAGACAATTAATGCTGCACATATTGAACCCTATGAGGTGAGGCAGTTGTAGTTCAGGCATTTAAGCCTAAAATCATTTATGTGAAAAGATGTAAGATTGGAAATAAAGCAGTCTATTGAAGGAAGTAAAAAAATGGATGACAAAAGTAACTTAACTAAGATTTATTTTGAACTGTGAAACCTTTTGAATATTGAAGGGCAGGATTCAGGTAGAACTTAGAAATTCGAGACCAGTAAGGTCATGAGAGATTCCTGGGTTTAAACATGTTAATTTTACTACTGGGAAAAGTGAAGTTAAGGGAAAGTTACTTGATCAGTAGTAACAATATAATCAGTGTCACACTTATTTGAATTCATGTGAGATATTCTGAGTCTCCAACTATATTGCTATTATGAAAAGAGGGGAATGACACTGAGGTAGGCAAGAAGGTACTCAACATATGTGAATCTTAATAGGGTTCCTTTTGAGCCTAGGGACCAAGGTGTAGAGTGAAGCCTAGTATGTATCACCTAAAGAGATCTTATAAATCTAGGTTTGCTATAAACTGATGTCAATTTCCAGTGGAATCAAGAGATTAGCAGTTGTACAAATCTATGTTATCAGCAAAACCTCTCCAGGGAACACAGCCATGAGGAGCAGGATTGGATCCAACTTCTTGAGGTATGAAACTGGCCAAGCAATAAATTCACATGCAATTTATCTGGCAGGAAATACACGTAAGTGATGTTGGCATATGTTAGCAATAGGGTGTAATGGTGCTTTGACAAACTGATGAGCTACATTCTTTTGTAAGATTCTAGTTAATAACAATTGAGTGGTCTGAAACTGCAATTTGACATGACTTGAATTCATCTCAGGTCCATTGGATTCCAAGTTTTCAGAAGTGATATTTGTTCCAGACTTCACCCAGCAATGGACTGAAGCTGGTGATGTATTGCTTCCCTGGTGAGAACTGGCTGGAAATTAGTTGGAATTAACCTCGTGGAAAGAAAGAATGATTGATTCCAGCTGAAAGGGACTGGTGATGATAGGGCTGGCAGCTAATTCCCCATTGCCAGGGCCAAGTCCAACCTGGCAGGTTGGCATTTACGAGGATCAGCCCAAGGCTGGACCCTCAAACCAGAGAGCTCAGCTGTGTTATTGCAGAGGTACTGCCAGAGAAGCCAGAGCTGGTCCCAAACAAACAGGCAAAAACAAGAAACACACACTAAGGCCAGAACAGATGAAGGCACTGGTTTTCGAATTGAAAAGATCTCTGAAGTCCATAGTCACGGGTTCAGGCAAGAGGTTAAGGACAGCAGAAAATTTTGAGGAAAGGAGTCCAAAGTGGGACATAAGAAGGGAGTTCAAGGTAAAATCTGAATTGTCCCAATTGGTGAGATTTTCACTTTTCATTAGATGGTAGTTACATGATGCCCAAATTATCATTTTATTCAACGAACATTTACTCAGTGATCACTACATACCAGGTACTGAATCAAGAGATATAACTGTAAATAAAACAGTGCCTGCCCTCCAAGCAACCTCGAATCTGTTAGAAAAAAACAGCAAAGAAAGCTTCAATCACAATGCTGTGTGATATTATAGAGAAAGTACATGGTGTTGTGGGAACCTAGACAAGAGACCAAAACTTTTCTTGGGTGGTCAAGGAGAGCTGCTCAGAGGGACTGTTCTCTTCCTTGAGAGCAAAATGACCAGTAGGAGTCAGTTAGGTGGAGTAGGACTGGAAGAATTCTTCTGGCAAAGCAAAAAGCATACGTAAAAGGAAGTGGGGCACACTCAAGAAAATGCAAGTTTGTGTGGTTATAGCTCAGTGTATGTGTATGTGTGTGACTCTGTGCATGCATGCGCCTGACATGTGCCTGCATGTATGCAAGTCTGTGCATGAGTGAGTGAGTTGTGTGCATTTGTGTGCATAGGGAGTGAGTCATGAGAGGAGGGTGGACAGGTGTTCAGGGACCAGATTTTTTTTTTTGCAAGGGACAGTAACCCAGCTAAGAACAGTGAGTAGAGGGGACTGGCTCACATAACTGGGAGGGCAGCTGAATGGAAAGGCCTGCCTGGCATCAAAAGCCTTATATGGCTATAAAGCTCTGCTTCTCTTTCCTCATCTTTGTGCCCATCAGTTTCCTTCTCTTCCTCAGTGGACATATTTCTTTACAGGGTAAAGACATGCACACTAAAGTTCCACTTTCCCAGTTATAAAAGAAGGGGGAGAATGTGGTAGGTGGAATTCAAATATTTTATTAGGCTATGTTACACAGAACAGTTGATCTTAAGATAGGGAGATATACAAGTGGGTCTGATTTAATTACATGAGATCTTTTAAAGCAGAAAATTATCTCCAGATGTTGGCAGAAGAGGAAGTCAGAGATTTAAAGCCTGAGAAGAATTTTATGTGCAGTTGCTGGTTGGAAGATGAAAAGTGCCATGTGGTAAGGAATGTGGGCATCCTCTAGGGGCTCAGAGGAACTCCTAGTTGACAAACAATGAGGGAACTGGGACCTCAGTCCTACAACCATAAGGAACTAGATTCTGCCAACAAGAATGTGCTTGGATCTGGATTTTTTTCCAGAGGTTCCAGAGAACTCGGCCCAGCAAATGCCTTTACTTCAGCCTTGTGATTTCAATCTTTTCAGGCTCAGCAGTGAACTGAGCCATGCCATGCCAGGCTTTTCACCTACACAAGTGTGAGCTAATAAATCAGTGTTGTTTAAACCATTGAGTTTGTGGTAATTTGTTATGCAGCAATAGGGACGTAATACAGAGAGCCTTTGCCCCTCGAATCCTGCCTCTGCCCTATCTCCCATTAGGTCTTAGAAAATTGCTTTGATTAGTTCACCTTGTGACATATGTCTAAATCTGAGCCAATCACACTATGGCCAGGGTAAAGTGGGATTCTCTGATTGGCCCAGACAGGTGATAGGCCCACCCCTTGACCGGTAGATTGAGTTAGAGCAGGCAGGACAACATATAAATAGTAACTCTTATATGGAACACTGCAATGAGTGCGGGGTGGAGGCTGTTCACAGAAGGTGAAAGGAATGTATGTTACAGCACAGGAGGAACAGTTTCAGCACCACAACCTAGAATGATCACCCTGGCTGCAGAATGGATAAAGGATTAGACATGGACAAGACTGGAGATGGGGAGTGACCTCACAGAGAGATAGTTACCACCTGAACACCAGTAGTGTCAGTAGAAAGTAACACACCAGCTAGCCCAGAGGCTGGCACACACTAGGCATGAAATAATTTGTTGAATAAAAGAATGAATGGATGGATGAATGAGCGTGAATGGATGAGTGAGCTTGGATGGAAATGGGAATGGCTTCTCAAGATATTACAGAGATTTTTACTAAAATTGGATCAAAGCACTAAGAAAATTCATTTACAAAATGTTTCTTCAGCTGTGCAAACTGTACCTTCAGTGTCACAGAGGCTGGGGCTTCTTTGACAGAGCTGCTGTGTCCGATTGTGCATGTCTGAGGCTTACTGCCTTCATGCATCACTGCGGCATGATTACATAACACCCTGGATGCCTCAATCTGCCTTCACAGACCTCTTGCTGTTGTTACGAATCACTGGAAGCTGACATAACTTTGCGTTTCCTCCTTTGCCATATGTCTCCAGGCCCCTGTCATCAGTGCTCATCACCCAGGTAACCCCCCTCTTGCTTCCTTTCCACCAAATTGCATGACTAAGGTGCCCTCCCGATCAAAGGAGGCCCCTTATCCTCAGCTGCCTACTGTAGCTGCCTTTGCTGAAAGCCCTCTCCTACGTTGTGACCTTGTATCACTCTGATATTTTCCACTGTATTAACTCTGAAAATGTCTTCAGATGGGCAAAGTCATTTCCCTCCATTAACTCTCAGCAATATGGCCACAGGTTCAGATGAAGATCCTTATATGAAGTTGCCAGAATGAGAAATAAAGAGCTGGACCATTGGATGAGGTGGCATCAGTTCCTCTGCGTAAATAACTTGGCTTCTGCTGCTCAAGATAACTGATCTCTGGCTTGGAGATGTCTTCTCTTCACCTATCCTGAGGTTGCAGCACCTCACTGTTATCAGTATTTCTGATGAAGTCCCACTCACATAACTAGAACACTTGGGAGCAGGAACCATATTCAACAATTTGAAGGGCTTCCCTGTACGTGGCCCCATGCCAAGAGCTGAGCATGGAATGATTTATAAAATGGGCAAGGCCAGGCCTTTATAGTGCTTATGGTTCAGTGGGGAGATGGACATTGGCCATACAATACAGTAAGGCAAAGATAACAACAGCTGTAGGAACGTTCTTTAAAAATATGACACTAAAGAGAGCCTTCCTGGCAAGAAATGATATTTGAGGTAAGATCTGAAGGACAAGCAGAGATTAAGTAGTTAAAAGGAAAAGAGGGACGAATGACCTTTGTTCTGTTTTCTAAGGCAATTCTAAACAAATTGTTCTCCCTTCGGTGTAAAAGCCCTCAAATAATATATACATTTGTCATATCCATGTTCGTGTGTTTTCTCTTTAACAAAATAAGGAGAGTATGCTAAGTCCAACCCCCACTCTGGTCATTTAAATCTTCTTTCTCTGGGTCATTCCTAACTTGTTTGCTGATGTCCTGGTTGAATTTTCTTAGTGTTAATTTAGGAGTGGAGTTACTGTGGAGAGGAAACTCACATTTCTTGGCCATTAACATGTCAGACACCATATTAGGCCCTTTGCATATGTTCATATTTAATTGGAAAGTGAGTCAGTAGTTATCAGTCAGACTACTTCATAGATGGTTAAACTGAAGCTGCAGAATGTATCCAACACCACACCTCTGCAGGTGATGGAGGCAGGTCTTTCTGACTCTTAATTCTTTGTTACTTCTACATCACACTGCATTGATGAATTTGCCCACCATCTATCAGAGAGGCTAAGACAGCATTAGCTTTTTCAGCAACAATGTAACACTTTAAGCTCTTACTATTGGTGGACAAATAAAATGTCAGGTCCTCCTACGTGTGTACATGTAGGTGTTTGTATGTACACATACACACCAGGACAACACCACGTTTTCTGTGGCAAATGACTGTTTAGACTAATTCACTGAACCCTTTGCTTATCCCTATTAGAGTTCAGCTTGCTGAGTTTGAAAAATCTTTCCAATCTGGTGAGGGATTTCAAGTATGCATTCCTTTACTCAGCAGGTAGTTGTTCCTCCCAGGTCTGGGTAGTGTGGTATATATGCTTTTTATGCTCTCTTATAAATCCTTACTGTTAAAAGTGAGCCAGTAAGATTATATCTCATACTGAGAATGAGACACTCTCTATTTTCTATTCCCAAACTCTCAACCTCTTTTTCTATCTCTCTGTCCTTAAAGATCCAAATCTACAGCCCCGCTGAACTGTACCAAACACTCGGTGCCCTCTAGGTCATCAGTTCTGGACATACAACCTGGTGGCCCATGTCCTGTTCCTCCTTTGAACTCTTACTCAGCAATCAAGAATGGTGCCTGCCCAGAGCCACCTGCCCTTGGGCTGAATTAATTATCCCTGCTGTGTGTTTCCTATGCCCCAGATTATCCCAAGGTTGGCATTTTTACACTGTATAGTAATCTGCTGATTTTTTCCTGTAAAGACTGAAAACAGCATGACCTTTCCTGTCCATAAAACCCAGCCCAACACATGGCATATTTTAAAAGCTCTATGTATGTGGGTTGAATTAATATGCCTTTAAGTGAATCAGGTTGGGCTGCACTGGGCTCCATGGTGCCTTAAGCAGGAGACAAATGTCCTGCAGACAGTCCTGTGCTTTGACATAGATGTGCAGGTCACGAAGGGCAACTATTTTCTCTAATTCACTGTGCGTCAACTTCTGAAGCAGTCTGCCCTTCACACTTTCCAGAGCTTCCTCTCACTCCATATTTACTCAGGAAACAGTGACATGAACTTAGCTGGTCAGGCCTGCACTCTGCTAGCCCAGAAGGCCACACAGGGAGCAGCCATGGGATTTCTTAGGCTCAAAGCAGCACTGATTCAGTTTTCTCACTTTTAACCACTGACCCTGAAACTGACTGAAGGCCCCTGAGTCTCATCAGGAGGACACAGAATACAAGTCTGGAAAATGACGTGCTCACTAATACCTAGATCCTCCAGGTATTTGGCCATCATCAGATTTAGAGTCAAGCAAGATAGTTTGGGCATCTACAGTGTGCCAGAGTCTTTCCCTTACTGAATCTTGCATATCCTTTATAGTCCAAAATCACCACACCCATTTCAGGCGCAGAATACTTTAGCTTCAGAAAGAAAGTCACCACAGGCCAAAAACGTAACACTTGTAAAACAGGTAAAGGTTCCCTGCACTCCCCTGGAAGACGCTCGGGGAGCCCAGGGACAGCCTCTCTTTGCCTTGCCCCTCACAGCACCTGGCTCTTTTCTGTCTGCATCCGTGAGTCGGGAGTGATTTTCCTTTTCCCTGAAATGTGCCGTCCGATCTGTACCTGCACATACAGATCCAACTTCAGCTGCAATTGATTGATCCTATTTGCAAGTCAATTTATATACTTCATTTTAGTGTATCTTTATAAATCCCAGCACTATATGTGTCAGTCCCATTTTCTAGTTGAGAAACCTGAGACATAAAATGATTAAATAACTTACCCAAAAATATAGCTTACAAAGAGCAGAGGCAGGATTCAAATCAAGGCTGTGCAATCCAGAGTTACTGTCTTTTCATCACGAAGCTACACCATTTCACTAGCTCATCCACAAAGCCTTCCTTGACTTTTCAGTCAACAACTCTCCCCTTTGGATGGGCTTTTTATGAGGAGTAGGAGCTCAGGAGTCAGACGTTGAGATTCAATCCCCAGCTCTGTCGGTTACTGATTGAGTGCTTTCTCGCAAGTTACTTTACTTTTCTCCACTTTCCATATGTGTAAAATTTAAATGCTAACAGTACCTACTGAAAAAGATGGTTGTGAGTATTAATTGAAATATAGCATTTAGAAGGGTGCTCAGTACATGTTAAGCACCTACAGGAGTTAATGAATTGCTATGTCCGCTAGTGGCATTGTGCACGCTCTCCTGTGTAGTCTATGGTCCCTATTATACTGTGAGGTAGCCAAGAGCTGGGATCTATTTTACTCCTTTTTATTTTCCATACATGAAGGTACAGAGTAGGAATTCACCAAAACACTGACAGAATCAAAGACCAGAAGGATGTGTTTCTGTACCTCACTAACACTGCTTCGCTCTATATTGGATCTCTAGGTAATTTGCCCTAAAGTTTCACAATCTTATCAAGCAATTTGTGCTAAGAAATAACTGATAACAATGAACTATGAATCCACCCAAATTGCTTCCCACCCCATCCCCCGAGTATCTGAATTTCAGGGGAGGATTCCATTTTCCATTCCTGCAACTAACATTGATTAGCACTTACTCTGAGCTGCGTACTGGTAGAAGCAATAAAGGATTATACAAAGGAAACTAAACTATGTTCAAGGCAATACCGTCCTTCCAGGAAAAGGAAGATCTTCATTAATAACCATACTGCACGAAAAGAAATGAACAGGGAAGGAGGTGAAATTGGTATTTCTTAGATTTCATATGCCAGGCATTTTGCATATATTAGCCAACAGCAATCCTATCACCTCTCCCTGTGGGTGCTTCCTTTCTCAGTCATCCTCACAACTATTTCCCATTTCCTATCCCCTGATGGGCAAGTCCTTTCTGCAACACTCTGAAGTCCTATAATCAGTTGCCCACTGAAAGCAAACTACTGATTTCTCCTCCAAAATCTGCTCCCCACATAGTGTTCTCTACCTCAGTAAAAGGCAACTCTGTTCTTCCATTGTGCGGTCCAAACACGGTGGTTTCAGCTTTAATACTTCATTGTCTTTCAAAGACCACATCCAACTCATAGGCAAATCGTTCAGTTCTACTTTCCAAAACACCCCATTCAACTCCTTCTTGCCACCACCCTGCGCTGGTGAAAGCGTATCCCCTCTCCTCTGAAGAACTGCAACCCCTTCCTCCCTGTCTCTCCCCCTCCTCTCTGCCTCACTTCTTTTCTCCGACATAATGGCAGAGTCTTCCGAGCTGATGCCCTCTCATGCTTCACTCAGAACCCTCCCAGGCCCTCATGTGACTCAAATCAAATTTCCCATGGTGATCTGCAAAGCTCTCCTGTGAAGGAACTGGGACCAAAGCAGGTACAGCCTTCACTGGATTTATTTTTAACCTCTCTAGTCCCTCTCTCAATTTTTCCAATTGTGCAAAGTTAAGAAACAAAAGTATAGACTCACACCAGGACCTCTACATGAATAACCAGGTCTGAGGTCATGTCTGGAAGTCAAACTGTCCTTAGAAGATGAGTGCGAGGATATATAGTCAAGGAGGAGGAAAGTTTGGTACTTGTGAATTAGTCATTTCTCTTTCTAGAACAGCATTTTACAGCTTCTTACTATTCTGCCCATGTTTCTTCTACCCATGGCTTTCCTTTCCCATTAGATGAAAAATTCGGGGTGTGCATGGTCCACGTCTTATGTATCTTTCCCATCTTATGTCTGGTACAGTGTTGCTAGCCGCTAAATAAATACATCCAAAAGTATATGTTCCCATGTCCTTTTTTATCTTGTTTTTCTCTGCTAGGTGACAATGGCTAATGTTTTAATATGATAAAACCCCTACTTTGTATCAATAAACTACAAGTTTCTCCTTTTGGGGGTAAAATGGAGTCATAGAACCTTAAATGGAAGGTTCCTTAAATGGCCCCTAATTTAACCCACCAGCCAGCTCCCTCTAAAGCACTCCCCACAGCTCCTGCTTCTCCTTGCATGTGGGCCAAGGAACTCACGACCTTACAGAGTGGTCTCCAAAATTATTTGGTGGTTCTGATTACAGGGACATACTTCTTCATAGTGAACTGACGTTTGTTGTCTTTATCTTCTCTTTTGTGTTTAACGCCAGCACTTGGATGTCACCAAGACATTGTTATTCTCTTATTACAAGGGACTGTTTCCCAGGGGGTAGAAGACACCTTCAAGATATATCTAGTAATAAGCACTAAGGCCAAGAAAGGCTAACCAAATGTAAAAATGAACACAGACATTCCCCTATACACTTCAACCAGTTATCTTAATGTCAACACAGTCATGGTACAATATCACAACCATGAACTCACATTTCCACCAACCTTAGTCAGAGCTCACCAGTTTTACATCTGCTCATCTGTATCTGAATGTGTTATGCTTTTGTACATGCAATTTTTTCACACGTGTAGATTTGTGTGACCAACACTATCAACAAGAGACAGGACAGTTTCATCACAAGGTCCCTCATGCTATTGTTGTGCAGGCACAGTCGCTTCCCCACACCTTCCAGCCCACAGAAATCACTCATCTGCTCTCCATTTCTATTCTGTCATTTCAAGAATGCTATATAAGTAGAAGTATATAGTAAGTACGTTTCTGAAATTGGTTTTTTATACTCAGCATAAATCCTTTTAGATCCCTCCAACATGTTGCACCAGTCATCTGTTCCTTTGTACTAATAGCTAATATTTTAACTGTGCACCAGAAATAGTACTAAGATCTGCAAGCCCTAACTTACTTAGTCCTCACAAAAGCTTTATGAGGTAGGTAATATTATCATATTCATTTAATGGATGAAGAAGCAGAGCCAACAGAGAGGCTGACTTAGCCCATGTGGTTAGTAATCAGCAGAACTAGGGTACAAAGCAGGCAGTGTGGCTCCGGCAACCACGTGCTTTCACACAGTGCTGGACTGTCTCACAAGCTGTGGGAAGATCAGAGATGGATGTGCTGCCAGGATGGGATACCAGGATGAGGTAGAAAAAAATGGCTGAGAAAATAAAAAGATGGAATAGGATAAAAGGAAGCATGTAGGACAAGGACACCCATAGTCTTGACTGTCTGTATGTATGCGTATGTTTGGGCGTGTAATGACATCAAGCCATTAGCATAGTTGCTTACTTGCTGGTTGCCTTATTAAGTTGCAGGCTCAAGGCAGACAGGGACTATATCTCTTCACATTATTGTCTCCCAGAACATCTGTCATATTGCATTTGCATAATATGTGCTCAACAAATGGGAAATGATCAGGTATTCCATAACCTAACCATATAGATACACTGCATATTGCATTTTGTTAACTTCGGTGTGGTTCTTCTACCTAATTATGAACCATTTGAGTCTCAGCAATCTGAAGAGCTAACCCAATCAATTCTTGATATGCTACATTTTACATATTACAGTTTAAAAAGATGTGGCACAGATGCAAAACAATTGAATGAAAGATTATAATATGTCTTGTAGGAAAGAAAAGCAGACAATGGTTATGGAATTCCCAGTCTGAGCTATGTGATTTCGGGGAAATGGCTTAGTTTTTCTGGGACTCAGTTTCCTCAGCTAATAAAATGAAAAGATTGTTTAAACATGATTCCCAATTCTAAGATTCTATCATTGAAAGAGTATAAGTTTTTATTTTATTCTTTTAAATGTCAGATGAAGAGTAAAAACCAAAGAAGGTGTCCCTTTATCAGAAATAGAAGCCATCATGTCATTAGTACACAGATGTCAAAAGACAAAACTGGTTTTCGTGAGAAACCACCTTATCTTGCTACTGCTTATTGAAGACATAAGTGTGTTGGAAGCCTGAGGCAGCTATTACAGGTTATTAACTTCTTACCAGTTAAGGGTGTACATTCTAATTTGAATTTCTGAATATGCATGAGCAGCTTTCAGCTGAAAAGGAATTTTGCCAGTTGTGACAAGGCCCTCACCAAAACTGTGGCATGAGTGTTAAGTGATGAGGAAGTCGAGTTTCCTTTTTCAACATGAAGGCAGAAAAGCCCTCAACAGATCTGGCAAATTTTCCTGTTGGCAGTGCTGTCAAGTGCCTCACTTTCTAACAATCATCTCAAACAAAATCAGTTTAGACTGGCTTCCCGTGGCATGGGGCTCACTGTGACATGGCTAACAACCTCTGCTTTGTATAGCAGTGGGAAGAATACTCAACTGAGGGCGGCAGGACCAGGATACAGATCATAGACCTGCCATTAATCCTCTGTCCCAATAAAAAAACCACTGAATATCTTAGAACCTAAATTTCCAAATATGAAATAAAGACAATGATGCCAAGTCAATGGTACTTGAGAAAAAAGATGGTATCCTAACTGTGACAGCACTTTGAAAGCATTCAAGGATTATTCACTCTAATGGATTTTTACTAATATACAAATATGAGACTGCATTATTACTCCCAAAGTAGATTGGAAATATTATTTTTGATTATATATTCAAATAATGAATTAGGTGGGTATGGAGTAAAAGGATATCCATAATACATGGTCTGCAAGAGTTGTGTTCAGCACTAATTCCAGACTAATAGGTAAGGATGCAGATACCAACCCTTGGTTACATAAATGCCTAGCATATCACAAGGGTCTTTGCAAAGACCACCATGTTGTTTTACAGGGTCATTAAATGTTAAAACTCACAACACCACCCTAGGTCACACCTTGAGGCATCAGATTCACTTAGAGACACTTAGGAAAGGAGCCAGAAAGGAACATCTTACAGTAATACAGCACCAGGCACTTCTCTTCTGCATGAGTCGCTGCACAAGGCAATTATCTCTGACCACCTCCTAAACCCCCGCCGCTGCCCAAATGATCAGATGCCAGGAAACAAGAACCACACTGAACACATATTAGAGCTTTGGCTTAAGATGTTATGTCCCTTGGAAACCAATATCTGTTAATAACTTCATAGGTATAACTTCCAGAATGAACAGGTATGCGCCCAGTTACAAGGGGTATTATACTCAGGGCCATGGAATGCCAATCAGATATGTATAGTTCTCCAGGGACATTTTGTCATTCAGAGGATATTTTTACCATAAGAAACATTGCCTAGGAACATAGTTGACAGTCTTACCCTTATTAGATACTAAGGGAAATACAAAGGACAACTAACTGGAGCTCAAATGTTCATGCAGTAGGGAAATATTTTGTCAAAGCTTTGACTATATTACTTAGAATAAGTGCTTATTACCAACAGTGCTTATCACATCACTTCTTTCCTAGATGACTGCCAAGCCTCATCATTTGACTTATTCTCTTTCATGCCCCTTCCTCCAAAAACTGGCAGACTGATCAATCCAATACAACTCTGATTATGTCAGTCCTCTGGTTAAGCCTCTTCAAAGACAGTTAAACTTTCTTGTACACAAGAAGCACTTCCAGAATGGCAAAGTTAAGGACATCCAAAAATCCACTCCTCCATAAATGTAACAATAACATTGGCAAAACTAAAATAAAAAAAGAGGTCAAAATAAGTTTCTGCAGATCCTTGGAAATTAACCAATTAATGTGCAATAATCCAGTGAGCATTGATTCTAGCAAAACTGATAAATCCTGGTAAGAACAGTGAGCTTTGTTAAATTTTAACTTGTGCTAATCCCATCACTCTTTCCCAAACTCCATGGCAACTTTCAAAACTAACAGAACCACAACAATAGGAGCTGTGAAAATCAACAGACTAGTAGGCACTGGAAGAGACAAAGTTAGTTTAGAACAACAACAAAAACCTATCCCCAGAAAACTGTCACCATTGACCTGTTCCGCAAGGCCCCATTACCCCATTCATAGGGCTTGTCTTTTTTTATCTGACTTAGAGATTATCAAGAGGAAAAGGACCTATTCTCAAAGATTTGTTGAAAATAATCACAGGCAATTGTTTTACACTGCAGCTGCCTAAGGTGACATTAACAACTGGGACAAACATGGCCAAAAACTTACAACAAAAATCTTGGAAATATTCTGACATATTCATGGCCAGATGCATTTTCAGAGCCCAGATATCTCACCTCTAGCTGATCTTTAAGCCTTGTGCAAGCAGGAAGTGTTATCAAACAAGCACAGAACCCTTTAGCCAAGGGGATGCTAACTGTTCAAAGAATTTAAGGTCATCATGTCTTACACATTAGCTGACCATGAGCTAATCAAGTAGAGATTTCAGTGGCAGTATACAACAAAGACCATGTACTTTACATAATTAGTCCAGAAAATTCACTAAACAAACAAAGAGCAACAAGAGCAATAACTTCAAACAACAGTAATATTAACAAACCCAAGGGAGGAAAGAGAATTTGATTACCAAAGCTTTCTATGTTATATTACTTTAAATATCCAGTTTTCAACAAAAAATGAAGAGATATGCAAATAACAAAGTATGGTCCTTCTTGAGCAAAAAAGACAGTACATACTGTCTCTGAGGAAGCCAAATGTTGAACTTTTACTAGACAAATATTTTAAATCATCTATCTTGTATATGCTTTAAGAACTAAAGAAAACCACATCTGAAGAATTAAAGGAATGTATGAGAACAATGCCTCACCAAATGGAGAATATCTTTGAAGAAATAGAAGTCATAAAAAAACACTACATAGAAATTATAGAGCTGAAAATACAATAATTGAAATAGAACATACATTAGAAGGACTCAGATTATTTAACCTGGCAGAAGAAAAAAATAGTGAATTTGAAAATTGGTCAATTAAGATTATCCATTGTGAGAGAGAGAAGGGAAAAAAATGAAGTAAAGTTAACAGACCCTAAGGGACTTGTGAGCTATCATCACATATGCACGCATAGTGCATGATTACCAAATTTGATAGAAAATATTTATTTATATATCTAAGACTCTCAAACCACAAGTGGAGAAATTCAGTGAGATCCATACCTCAATACCTCATGGTTAAACTGTCCAAAGACAAAGAAAAGAACACCTTGAAAGCATCAAGAGAGAAGCACCTCATCACAAACAAGGAATCCTCCATAAGATTAAGCTGATCTTATTAGAAATTATGATGACCAAAAAACTGGGATGACATATTCACTTCTCTGCAAGGAAAAGGATATCAACTAAGAATTATTTCTTTAGCAAGATCATTTTTAAAAATAAAGGAAAAATCAAGACTATCACAGATAAACAAAAACTGAGACAACCCTTCTCTAGGATACTTGCCCTACAAGAAAGAATAAAATGAGTCCTTCAGGCTGAAATGAAAAGCAAATAGAGAGTAATTCAAGTAACATAACAAATAGAGAACATTGGTAAAAATAAATACACAGGTAATTATGAAACACTTCAGTACAAATTGTATTTTACTTGTAACTCTTTTTTCTTCTCCCATTTGACCTAACGGTTAACTGCTTAAAGCAATACTTAGAAGCTATAGAAATAATTATGTTGATGGGCTTACCATGTATAGAGAGTCATCTATACAATAATAACAGTACAAAGAAAGGGGGAGGAGATGGAGCTATATTGGAGCAAAGTTTTATATACTGCTGAAATTAAGTTGTTTTTAGTCTGAACTAGACTGTTTTGAATTAAGATGTTAATTATAAGCCCCAGAGCAATCACAGGGAAAGCAACTGAAAAAACATGGTTTAAAAAAAAATAACAAGGGAACTAAAATGACACAGTAAAATGTACCAAAATAATATAGTAATTGAGGAATAGAGAAAGAAACATATATAAGACATAGAAAACAAGCAGCAAAATAGATGTGAATCTTACTTCATAATAATTATGTAATATGAAAATGAATTAAATTCTCAAATCAAAAGGCAGAGATTGGCTGACTGAAAACAAACAAAAATTATCCAACTATATGTTCTCCACAGAAGATAAATCTCAGATGTAAAGATACAAACAGGTTGAAGGTAAAAGGATGGAGGGAGATATATCATAAAAGAGTAACCAGCAGAGAGTTCAAGTAGAAATACTATCAGATAAAATATACTTTATGGCCAAAATTATTACTAGAGACAAAGAAGGACATTTTGTAATGATGAAAATACCAGTCTATCAGAAAGATGTAAGAATTATAAATATATATTCACTTAACAATAGAACTCCAAAATTCCTGATGGAAAAAAAAATCTTCAAAAGTCCCTATTTACTTTCTGCATAAAATCCAAACTTCTGAGCTTATAATACTAGAGAATGAATGTCATTCCTTTCCTTATTCACATTTCTAGTCTTTTCTTCTACCATTTCCATTGCCATCCTGTGCTCCACATATAAAAACTACTTTAAACATCTTCAAAGTTTCCATTTTCCCTTCTAGCTTTTGCACATGCTAGTGTTTCAGCCTGGGATACCCAAACCTCTCTACAAGACATCTTTCAAGTCTTAACTCAAATATCACCTCTTAAAATTAGCATCCCCTGACCCTGCCTCGAATGCTGAAATACATTCTCCTATGTGTACCCATGCTCTTTAGTTTTACTTCTATTATAAGTCTAACTTGTAGTGATTCAATCATGTTTGTCCATTCCACAAACACTAACTCACAGGAAAGCAAAAACCAGGTTCTAATAGCCTTTGTTAACCTAGAGGCTAGCATAGTAATTAGCACAGATTATGTTCACAGAAATAAATCTTTGCTGAACATGCAAATAACAGAGGGTATAACAAAATACCATGGACAGAGTTGGCTTAACAATAGGAATTTATTTTCTCACAGTTATGGGAGTTGGAAGCCCAAGCTCAGGGTGCCGGCACAGTCAGGCTCTGGTGAGGGCTCTGTTCCTGGCTGGCAGAGGCCACTTCTCATTGTGTGCTCGTATGACTTTTCAGGGGTGCATATACACAGAAAGAAGATACCTCCTCCTCTTCTTAGAAGGCCACCAATCCTATCTGATTCGGGCTCTACCCTTATGACTTAATTATCCTAATTACCTCCTAAAAGCCCCATCTCCAAATACAGTCACATTGGAGAATCGGGCTTCAACATATCAATTTGGAGGGGACACAATTCAGTCCATAGTAATGTATACTAGTATATTCTGTTATAGTCATGTCTAGTAGGGATATGTAAGCTAGACTATCATTAATTCAGCCTGGCCCACTCCTTCCTGTGTTGTTTCATTTTGGAGCTGGTGTCTCTGACCTTGCTCTGAGTTCACAAGGTCAGAAAAATACATTGACTTATCATTGGTAATCCATAAATCAGCAGCCAATCCTCTTGATTTGCATAAGGAGCCTCTTGTCCCAGCCTGACAGTAGTAGAAATAGAAATGTACCAATTAAATGATTGTTCTGCTTATCAAAATACTCATTGGAATATATTGGGCAGGAAGTAATTTTCCCCTCTCTTATTTTCATGAATATAGATAGGACTGAAACACGGAAACTAAACACACATTAGTCAGATTCTGTAACCAACTTCAAGGTGGCTGTAATTTATCTTTTTAACGTTTTAGGGCCTGAGGGAAAAAGGGAACAGAGAGAAGATGGCAAAGCCACCAAATATTTATATAATGCCTAACAGTTAAAAAGAATATACATGTGCTTTACCTTGTGAAGGAGACATTTCAGTGACTCAGTTATCATTATTTCACAGATAAGATTCTGAAGTGCTAATTTCCCCTCAAGATAATTCAGTTATTAAATCACCAATGGATTTAACGAATTCCATCCACTAATGCTAGAGTCTGTGTTTCTCTCCTGTCACTGACTGCCTCAAAAAGTCAAAAGCTTAATTTTTATTTTGCTCTCTACTTTATACATTATCTTGTCACATATTAACTTTATCTGCTCACAATAGTCCTGTGAGTTGGGCATAAGGAAATTGGGGACAAGGTTTCTTCAGGAGTCTAACTCAAGGAAAGTTTCAGGTGATAGAGGTTAATTCTGCACATCCACAGCCTGTCATGGTGGGATTCAGTGTCCAGCGCACAGCACTGCCCATCCATCCCTGGTGACTGGTATGCCCTCCTCCTCGTGCCTGCCTCTCCCATCTGCTGTCTCTTCTTCCCTTAAGGTACAGCTCAGGTCTAGAGTTCTCTGGAAACTGAGCCCAGTCACTGGGCTGGTTAAGATGCCCCTCTGTGGGCTTCTTCTGTCCTTGATGAATAGCGCTATGGCAGCACTAATTATTCTGTAGGACAATTATGTTTTTGTCAAACATCCTTCCCGCTAGGGTGTGAGAGCCCTGAGGGCCAAGATTATGGGTCTTACATTTCCTTTTTCCCTGCACTTGGCATAGGAAATTGGGCCATGGCAGGCGCTCAGTGCATGGTTATTGAATACATTGGCATGGCAAGACATTTTAGGAACCATCTACTTTGGTGGCCCCTCCTCAACAGATACCCTACTTTCTGAACAGAGAGCTGTTAAGAGACTAGCATAAATATACATAGCTAGTAGGTCATTAAGATTGTATTGATAGTCTCTATCCTGTGCCATAATACAGGGTTCTCCAGGTATCTTAGCCCATTTGAGCTGCTATAATATAAAAATACCATGACTGGATAGCTGAAACAATGGAAACTTAATTCTCACAGTGCTAGAACTGGAAATCCTAGTCAGGGTGCCAGCATGGGCAGGTGAGGGCTGGGTCACAGATTTCTCATTATAATCTCACATAAGGGAAAGGGCTATATATTTCTCTGCAGTCTTCTTTCTAAGGACATGAATTGCATTCACGAGTGTTCTACCCTCATTACCTAAGCAAAGGCCCCAAAGGCCCTATCTCCAAACACCATCAACTTTAAATTTTGGGGACACACAAACATTCAGATGATAGCACAGGGATAGAGGACCAGTAGACTGTGTGTGTGTGAGAGAGAGAGAAGAGAAAGGAAGAGAGGGATTTTAAGGAAATAATCATGAGATTATGGGAGCTGGCAAAATCTGCAAGTAAGCCAACAGGTTAGAGAGCCAGAGGAGCTGATGCCGCAGGCCCAGTCCACAGGCAGTCTGCAGGCAGAATCCCCTGTCTCTCAAGGAAGGTCAATCTTTTTTCTCTTATGGCCTTCAACTGCTTGGATGAGGCCCACCCACATTATGGAAGAGAGGCACCACTCAAGGCCTATTAATTGGAATGTTCATCTCATCTTAAAAACACCTTCACAGAAACATCTCAAATAATGTTTGACCCAATACCTGAGTACTGTGGCCTAGCCAAGTTAATATGGAGTTGACTATCATGTACAACACTTTCTATAAGAAGAGAAGTCTAGTCTTTAAGGAACTAGAGCCCATAGGCAGGATGTACCCACAGTAAGGAATGCTAAGTCAAACACTTACTGAACTGAAACTGTATATTGCTCCTGATTGGAACCCAGACTTTTCCCAAGGATATGACAGGACTGAATCCAATCAGGACAAACAAGGTAGTTAGGATTAGAGCAGAATTTCTTAACCTCAACACTACTAACATTTTGGACAAGACAATTTTTGACTAGGAAAGGGGGCAATACCTTTTCCAATGAAGCATGTTTAGCAGCTTCCCTGGCTTCTACCCACTAGATGTCAGCAACACCTTGCCCTGGTTGTGACAACAAAAAATGTCCCCAGACACTGGTGAACGTACCAGGAGAGACAAAACTGCCTCTGGTTGAGAGCCACTGATCTACAGGACAGACTTGATTTTTTCTCCATCTTTTGCTGACTGGCCAGTATGATGGAAAGATCAGATTTAAAAATAAGAATTAACTGTGCTTGGATTCAAATCCCAGTTCTTTCACTTGCTGGCTTGTGCAAGTTGATTATTTCATTTTTCCTCTGCAAAATAGAAATGACAATAAATTCCCATGGTTTTAAGAAGCACAATTTATAATATGCCAAGTGTTCATTGACGTTAATTTTCTTCTTTGTTTACCATAATCATCTTTCCGTGTGATTCCAGGCTCTCTACTCTTTTCACTGGTTGATTTGTTTCCTATCTCTGAACCAATGGTTCAACTATCTTGAACCAGTATGATGCTAATTAAATTCTTGCCAATTAAAATGTGCACATACATGTGTAAATTGACAAACTGATTCCAAAATTATAGGGAGTCATGAAGATCAAAGAAACTAGTTTATGTTCTTAGATATGAAAGCTTATTATTAAACTTCAGTAAAGAAGATAGTATGCTAGGTGTCCAATGTAAACAAATAGACTACTGAATAAAACAGGAGGTTTAAATAAAGATCCATGCATTTATGGCAAAAGTGACAGGATAATGCAGAAAGACTTTCTTTTTTAATAAAAGGTGCTGATCAATTAAATATCCATGTGGCCAATCTAAACCCCAATTCCAGATCTGTTGTAGATTTTTCATGTGAAAAATCAATAAAGCTTCTAGAAGGAAATAAAATATATTTAAGATCTTAGGGCAGGCAAATTTCCTAAACAGAACATGGAAAGCACTAACCATAAAAGAAACAATGACAAATGTAGACTATGTTTGTATTAAAAACTTCTGGCTCTCATAGGATACCATTAGGAAATGAAAAGACAAGCCAGGAACAGGCAGAGATCCTATTTATAAGACTGCCAAAGGGCTCATATTCAGAATACATAAAGAACTCCTACAAATCAATACGAAAAGGACAAACAATCTTATAGAAAACAGGGCAAAAGAATTGAATAGACAATACAAAAAAAAAAGACATACTCAAATGGTCAATAAACATGAAAATGTGTTCAACCTCATTAATAATCAGAGAAATGCAAATTAAGATCACAATGAATATCACCTCATATTCAACAGAATGACTAAGATTTAAAACTTTTAATGGCATCATGTTGGTGAAAACATAGAACACTTGAAACTCCCAGTCTTCTGTTGGGAAAATAGTTATAATCACTTTGAAAATTAGCACCATTTGCTATGGTTGAACGAATATAACCCTGACAATACAGAAATGCCATTCCTAGGTACAGATTGCACATTTGCACAGAAAGACATGTAGAATATTGTTCAGATGCTAAGTTGAGCAACATGCAATAGTCAAAAACTAAGCAAAAAAGCAAGATGCCATCAACAAGAGGATAAAAACTAAATTCTGGCATGTTTGTACTCTGCAGTACTGTACAACGAGTGTGAAAAAGCTACAGCCTCATGAAACAACACAAGTGAATTTCATGAACATAATGTTAAACAAAAAGAAGCCAGACACTAAAATAACTGACGCTGTATGATTCCTTTTGCATAAAATTCAAAATATGGCAAAACTAAGCTATGATAAAAGGAGTCGGGTAGTTTTTACATTTGTGAGGGACATGATAAGTACTTCTAAGGCAATCAAAGATTGTTTTTCTCTTCCTTGGTGATAACTGTGCTCATGGGGTTCCTTTTATGATAATTCATCAACTCGTATCTCATCTCTGTAAGTAAAGAGTTCTAAATAAATAAGAAACCAGCAAGAAAACAGGTGTAAGACAAGGACAGAAATTTCACAGAACCATAAATTTTGCATTTAATCACATGAACACATGCTTACGCTTCATCATAAATTTTTAAATGCAATTTGAAATAGTAATGGGTTGCCATTTTTATTTATCTGTTTGATAAAGATTATAGAGTTGGCACAGGGAAGAGGTTATTGATGAGAGAGTAAGTAGGTATAATCTCTTTGAAAGTTAATTTAGAAATGTCTACTAAAATTAAAAGGCTGTAAGCCCATCCATCCAGCAATCCCATTGCAAGACATTTATCCTATAGATGTCATGTACACAAAGAAATATATAGAAGAGTGTTTATTAGAGTGTTGCCTTAATTAGCAAAGTCTGGAAACAGCCTAAATGTCCACCCAGGAAGAACTGTTTCAGTACACTTTGGTACACCCATACAGTGGAACATATTGCAGTCGTTCTTTATGTATTGATAGGAATGTTCTCCATGTCAGATTGCTAGGAAAAATGCAAGGTGCAAAACAGTGTGTGTAGCATGGACATATATCAAGTGTGTGTGCATCTGTCATATTTCAGAAAGATAACAGCCTCTGGTAACAGTAGTTGCCTCTCAGAGCAGTCTGAGAAACTGAAGATGTGTGCTGGCAGAAAAAGATTCACCTTTCACTGTGTACCCTTTTGGGTTTTCTCATACGCATGTATTAGTATTTTTATTAAAATCCTAAAAAGAAATCAGAGTAATAAAACATAATGCAACTCAGATAATTCTGATACAAAGACAAGTGGACCCCCTTGTCCTTGACTGAATCTGTGCCACATCATTTGACATCCCCTCAAACCAACCCCAGAGGGACTAAGGTTGAGCATGACAGGTTCACTGTGGCCTCTAGACAAATAAGAACAATTACAACAGCAATCATAATAGCTTAGTGGCAAGTGCTAGGCTGAGTGCCAGTGCCTCTGCTAAGTACTTTGCCTGCATCATCTCATTGGGTCTTCATCATTAACCTATGAAATGAACACTAATTTTGTTCTCATTTTCCTATGAAGACCATAAAGAGTAGAGTCTGGACTCTGAAACAAGTCTCCCTGCCTCCAGCCTCACTGCCTCACCAGAGTGAAACCGTAAAGAACAGCATCTCGCTGTGCAGAAAACAGCACATTCTCATAATGATTCAATTCCATTCAGAGGAGCAAAGCTTTGTAGAATGCCTGCCTACAAGGTGGAGACCTGGCATGGAATGTTGCCTAAATGTAGGTCAGAACTCCTGCCCTTACTGGGCCCTTGTCTGAGGCTCTGGAAAAGTCTTTTTACTTCAACATCTGTGATATGGGAATATTGATTTCCTTGACTATGCTTCAGAAATTCAAGAAATAAATACTAATATGTTCCCTGTTTTAGATATGAGATATTTGATCCTATATGTGATCAAGTCAATTATTGTAAAGGGCCACAGGGATGGAGACAGTAAGAAACTCTCTCAATGATGGGTAGGATATTTGCAAGCAATGCAGAAACCTGGCTACCACCAAGATAGAGAAAAGCACCCCCGATATGATAATAGCCCTTTGGTCCACCCATCATGATTCTTGATTTCTACTATGTTCTTTCCATTTCGAACACAATTATTCTTCATAAAGAGGGTAAATGGTAAACTTTGGCAGTGGTCATGTTTAGAATTGCCAAGGAAACATGTATAACTGCTGCCCAACCAAGTCCAGAACTGAAAAATATTCTGCTGCTCTTCCCAATCAATATTGACTGAGGCCAGTGCATATACCAAATGTATGACTATGCCTTAATTTCTCCCACTGGTCTGTGAGTTCTTTGAGAGTATGCACTGGACAACAAGTATTTGTTTTTGACTGGATGGATGGATGGATAGATGGATGAATGGATAAATGACTGAATGATCACAGAATTCTACTGAAAATAGCAACTAGTATTATCTTAGTTTGTAATACAAAATATATTCCTCTTATAAAAGACCATATGAAAGAAGGCAAAAGACATAGGATTTGGAGTTTGCAAGCCTAGGATTTAAAATTCAGATTTTTCTATTTACCAGGGCTCGTACTCTCAAAAATTTATGTATACTCCATGAGCTGCATTATTCTCATCTTTAAAATGTAAAATCCTAGCACACTGTAGTGGTATCTTTACAATGTTTAATTTCAGCAGTGTATGCATAAGGCAAAACCCCAAATTAAACTAGAAGACCTCTTAAATCACCCAAAGAACATCAGATACACCGCTTTGTGATACTGTATCATTTCTCCATGCAGATCCAGTTCTGCCTTCAGTGCTAAACAATTCATGGTTTCTTTGATGAGTACTAGAAAAATAGTTCATACTTCGGAGCCAAATGGTATAAAAATGCCTTTTTTGCCTTTTTTTTGCCAAGAATATGTAAATGAATTCCAGAAGCTTATTGTGCATATGGTGTGACTCCTCTATATGAGTGCTTTCTTTTTTTATATATCAGCTTATTGAGATATAACTAACATACCATAAAATACACCCTATTAAATTATACAATTCAGTGGTTTTGAGTATATTCACCAAGTTGTATAATGATCACTACTATGTAAATTTAGAACATTTTCATTATCTCAAAAAGAAATCCCCATGCCGGTTATGAGTCACACCCCATTCTTCCCACCCCTCCGGCTCTAAAAACCACCCATCTACCTTCTGACTACAAATTTCCTATTCCAGACATTTCATATAAATATAATCAGATAAATGTGGTCTTTCGTGTCTGGTTCTTTCACTTAACATAATGCTTTCCATGTTCATCCGTGTTGGTACCACGTACCAGAACGTCATTCCTTTTTCCAACTAAGTGAATTCCATTGTATGATACACCACATTTTGTTCAACAGTTGATGCATTTTTGGCTTGCATCTGCTCTTTGGCTCTTATAAATGATACTGCTATGACTATTTGTATAGAAGTTCTTATGTGGACATAGGTTTTTAATTCTTTAGAGGAACTACTGAGCTACTTTCCAAAGTGGCTTCACCATGTTGCATTCTCACCAACAGTCGATGACAGTTGCAATGTCTCTGTATTCTCATCAGCATTACAGTCTGACTTTCTTATTGTAGCCCTCCAAGTGGGTGTAAAGTGGTAAGCAGTTTATTTGTGGTTTTGATATATATGTTTTCTTTCCACACAAGGTTACTGTAAGTATAAAAAAGCATGTTTTACCCAGAAAAAAACTGCAAAATGTTTGCATTATTATTGCTGTTACTATTATAAATAAGATAACATATTAAGCAGGATCCTTCCTTGTAAAAGTAAACAAATATAAGAAAAGTGAAACCTTCTCTGATAAAGGCAGAAAAGGAATTTTTTGGAAGACTATAGGGACCTACAGAATCTAAAGGAGGGATGGAAGACGTGGCTCAGAAGAGGAGCAAGACCCATGATAGGCCAAGAGATAAGAACAAGTGCCAGGTCACTGCCCACAGGTGGTGGGGAGGGGGCCGCTGCACTGGCTCTTCCAGGGGAATCTGGTACCCTCTGCCTCGCCTCTCTGCTCTCAGCAGCTGCTGCTGTAGAAATAAACTTTAAACTCCTGCTTCGTGTATCATTTACCCCAGACTCAAAGTCCTAAAAGCAAACATCCAATTGCCAATCTTAGACTGTTTGCTCCCTGTGAAGAGAAAGTATCTCCCTCCCTTTGGCTTTTGTGGCCAAATCAGAACCAAAATTCTCACTGCTCATAACATATATAAAAGCACACAGTATCAAGCCCGGCACACTGTAACAGCTGAGTGAATGTAGTTCCATTCCTTCCTTTCCCTGTGATGAGTGCGTCTCTTCGGGACGAGGGGCAATGCTCACTGATAACTACTGACGACCCTCCCCCAAAGGCTTGATGGGATCTGAAAGATTCCTTTATGCATCAGAAGAGCTTAGCTGATTCCCACAAACAGAATCCTTTCCAGAATCCTCTTGTTTGTTTTGGGTCAGTGTTGCTTAACCCTGCTACACACTAGAAGTTTTAAAAATCCTCATGCTTGGGCCCTACACCTAAATATTTTAATTCAATTAAGCTAGGGTGTGAACCCAGGATCAGTAGAGCTTTAAAACCTCCCTGGGTGATTCCAGTGTGGGGCCAGGCCCAGGCACCCCATGTCTGGAGAAAATGGTTTCATTTAATCCATCTGTGTTTGCTCTTTCTCAAAGCTCCCACTTCTCAGTTACTATAAATAGGCATTTCAGGGGCACCTGTAACAAAGAGAACTTGCCAAGAACCTCTGGAGAGGAGTGAACCACTGACAAAAGGCAAGAACATTCAGATCGAAAATCATCTCAAAAATCGCTGGAGCGCTTAAACAGATTTCCAACTAGGGAATCAGAGAGGGACCAATGCTCTTACTTCCTAATAAACAGTACACTTAGCTAGCTGCCAAATATACAAACAGACAAATTTTTCATTCTGATTATATGGGGACATTTTTCCTGAGTAGCATGATTATGAGGCTGAAAATCCTGGCTCCGTGTGTTCATTAACTGATACTCAGGCTGCTAAAGCTTGTCCAAGCCCAGGGTCCATGACAATGGCTGCGCCCCTGGGTCATGGAGCATGTCAGTGCATATTTATGCCTCACCAACAGTCCTGTACAAATTCACATTTCAACCACCTTTAGTGGGAAGGTAAGAGGGGCTACCTAGGCTGGGAGCAGGTCAAATGAATGTAAGAGGGGTTTCAGCCTGGACCCTACAGACTCCTGACAACTGACACAGAAGCCGTGCCAGTCAAGGAAAGCCAAGAATCCAGTATCCGTGCAAAGCAAACACGGATGCCAGTCTAGGGGGTGGAGGCAGAAGCAAGATTGGGAGACAGAGCAACGGTTCGTAGGGCAGTAGAAATTGTGGGCTGGGCGTCTGTTGTTTTCCCTGTAGGGCTTTTTGTCTGCTTGTGTGTTTGCTTACTTGCTTGCTCTGTGACAGCACCCTGATGGGCCTTTGGGGAATTCCCCCTCCCCCTTGCATGCAATTTTAATGGGACTGTCTATCAAGATGTCTCATCCTTCTTTTGGCCAAAGAGTGGATAAATAACCCCAAATCAAGCCAATCTAGCATCTCTTCTGGGAATCTGAATGTTAGGCACAGCAAAATGGACAGAAAGTGGCTGGAATTGATTCATATCGCCCATTAGTTTCTGCTTTCATCATCCAGGCTGACCTCAAGCCGCTTTCAGAGGCTTGGCTGTTCAGCTTCCCTTGACATTCTGTTAGATACCCTATATTCTTCCAACAAATTTATATTTGCTTATAATATAATTAATATAATTATAGTATGTATCATTAGTTTTGCTTCTAATAGTCAGTCTGTATCTTTTGCTTACCACACCAAAGAACCCTAAGTAACGATACCAGCAGAATATGATAGAATAGACCGAAACAATAGACACCACCCCAAATCTCTTTGGCTTAAGACAGCAGTGTTATTTCTCCTATACAAAGTCTACTTTGGTTCCAAGCGACTATCCAGGGCAACTTCCCACATCCTCGGCCACCTTTATCTTGGGCAAAAAGGGAGATAGTTCTTGATACAGCTTTCCTACTGTCTTTCAACAACAAAAAATAAAAAAGTAAATCTCCTTCAGTTTTGAGCTCCAAATAAGAAGACTTAATAAAGATAATACCTCGCCAAGTATAATTTTAATTCTTGATTGCAAGGACCAAAACTCACACAAGTTTTTTATAAAGAGACAGGAAGGCAGACATTCAGAGCAACTCAGGGTCCGTAATGCCTTTCTGCCTTGTTACCATCAGGTGCTCGTGAATGTGTCATCTCCTGCTCTGCCTGCAGTGTCTCTCTGCTGGGCTCCTGGCCCATACTTTCCCTGTGGCTCTTTCATTGCACCTCTGCTAACCAGTTGATTTTCTCAAATCTCAAATAAAAACTGATTAGCCCCGCAAATCTAATTGCCCCTTGGTTACATTCCACCCCAAGTCTTTCTCCCCATCTCTTGTAAGACTGGTAAATCGGGCATAAACAAAAAAAGGCCAACATGATGTAGGCACTCCAGGAATATTTAAACCAGATTGACACTTCTAATAAAGAATAAATCAGATTACATGAGTCTCTTAAAATCTAATGGAGCAAAAGTATGTTATAATGGGCTTTTATAGACAGTGGTAATAAAATAAAGACTAATTTAAATTTCCAGAAAGAAGAAAAAGTTAACCCCTGATGCTTTGCTTTACATATTGTAGAAAAATAACTTTTCTGATGCAGCTGCAACTAGGAAAGAATGTTAACTCTGAGTTAATTTAATGGCTTTGGTGACTAGTTTACAAGACAAGAAAAATGGGACACTTGGGCTTTTAACAATTTCAAGATTCTTTACACCTGAAATTTGCTAAGTGTGCTGATGTTAAGTGTTCTCACCACAAACAAAAATATCGTAATATCATAACTATGTGAGGTTATGGATATGTTAATTAGCTTGATTGCAGTACTCATTTCACAACGTATCCATATACCAAAACATCACGTTATACACTTTAAATAAAGGCATTTTTCTATTTGTCAAGTATACTTCAATAAAACTGAGGGAATAACTAAATAAATAATGTTGCTTTATAAGAGATGTATAAGGTACTTTTTAAAGATTCATGTACTATTCCTATAACAATAACTTTCTGTACAAATTAGAAAGATGTAAAATTTTGATTACAAAACAGCTCTATGTCTTCTCCCTGACTTTACTAACCTGTGAAAATAATTTAATGCAATATTATAGCCTACATAAGACATAGGTTTATTTTTTCATGATTTAAACTTTTCTAATATACTTTATTGATTTTAAGTTAATTATTTTACAAAGTGTTTAAGAAAATCATTATTTTACAAATTGTTGAAGATTATACAAATATGCAATCATGTTTAACTAAATGGATTTATAATAAAAATGTATTTTAATCACAGGTACTCTGATGGAATTCCTAGTGTTAATAAATCATAAAAGCTTAATTGTCAATTTAATCCTGATACTTATTTAATGTTAAAAATCTTAAACTAATAATTAATTGAGGTAAACAACTAATAATCATGGGTACCTGAAAATGTAATACTCAATAAACCTGAGCTATTACTTAATATATTATAGCTATATGTAATATACTATAGACAGGTTGAAAAGATGACCTACGGAGTTTGGTTATGGTAATATTCCTATTTGTTTTGGCTTTTGTTTTTTTTTGTAATATGGTTTTAAAACAAAACACAACATGAGATCTGCCTTCTTAAGTGTAAAGTACTGTTAACTATAAGCACAGGGTTGCTCAGCAGATACCTGGAACTTTTTCATGTTGTATGACTGGACCTCAGTACCTATTGAATAGCAATTCATTTTCCTTTCCTCGCAGCCCCTGGTAATCATCCTTCTACTTTACATTCCTATGAATCAGAATACTTTAGATACTTCATATAAATGCAACCATGCAGTATTTGTACTTCTGTGCCTGGCTTACTTCACTTAGCATAATGTCCTCAGGTCATCCATGTTGTGGCATATAATAGGATATCCTTTTTATGGCTGCATAATATTCCATTATATGTATACACCACATTTTCTTCATCTGTTCATCCATCGATGGAAATTCACATTGTTTCCATATCTTCCTGTTGTGAATTTGCAAGTACAGGTATCCCTTTGAATTTCTGATTTCAATGATTTTGAATAAATAAGGGGTATTGCTCAGTCATGTAATAGTTCTATTTTTAATTTTTTTGAGGAGTTTCCATACTGTTGTTCATAGCAACTGCACCATTTTACATTTCCACCAATATTGCATAAGGGACCCCAATTTATCTACATCCTCAGCAGCACTTGTTGTCTTCGTTTTCTATCTTGTTTTGTTTATTTTTTTGTAATAGTCATCCTCACAGCTGTGAGGTGATACCTCATTGTGGTTCGGATTTGTGTTTCCCTGATAATTAGTGATGTTGACTATTTATTCATATAGTTATTGGCCATTTGAATGTCTCCATGGAAATGTCTATTTAAACATTTAAGCTCATTTTTAATAAGGTTATTAGATTTTTACTATTAAGTTGTAGGAGTTTCTTACATATTTTCAATATTAACCCTTATCAGATATATGGTTGGCAAATAATTTCTCCCCTTCCATAGGTTGCCTTTTAATCTGTTGTTTCCTTAGCTGTGCCTAAAGCTTCTTATTTTGATGTAGTCCCATTCATTTGTTTTTGGTTTGATTCCCTGAGCTTTTGGTGACATGTCCATTAAGTCATTGCCAAGACCAATGTCATAACGTTTTTCCTAGTTACCTGAATATATATAGTTATCAATATTAGTTGAACTGTATGTTTAAAATCTGTTCATTTTACTGAATGTACTTCTCATAAATTTTTAAAGGGTGAAGAAAATTCCATATTCTTTGATCTAGATCAAAGAGGAGCTAACAGTCATCCCTGTCTATGAATTAGTTCTCTGGCAAGGGTTCCATGAAGAAGAAACCTTGTCTGGGGAGAATTCATCTCTAGCTAAGAAGTAGAGACTCCTGCCAACTTCCCTACATGGCCATCCCTCAGAAGAGTGACACAAGTGACAGAACATTGAAACCTTCCATGAGAATTCCTTAGACCCAGAATGAGGGCAATTTCCATGATTTCGGTGACCAACACTTCAAAGGCCATATTAGCAGCTTACAATAGCAAATATGTGTATGTAACATGTATGTATACACACATGTACTTACAGGCTTCCCCCACCTTCCATGCAATTTGTGTTGGACTGTTTTAAGTTTCAATATGTTCCATGGATTCTCTTTTTCTACTTAGAATCTGAGGACCTGTTTTGAAGATTTCCACCTGTTTCAGCTAGGAGAAAATCTTGTCTATATTTGAGCATTAAAGGAGAGCATTGTCTCTTCCCAAGGAGGCCAGTGTAATAAAATAAGGAAGAAAGCTCCAAAAGGGAGCTGAAAATCTGTGAGTGGGGGCAAGGATACCTGACCAACTATCTTTCCTTTCTGAACAGCCTTCTTCCAGTGCAAATCTAAGGGCTTATGGCTGTGATTTTGCAGCAGAAGATGTATGCCACTAGAGTGATCTGCATTCAGATACCCTTGTGACCTTCCTGGGTGAGGTCCAAATGATATAGCACCTCTTCCCTCCCCTCCAGACTATGGCCATTCATTTATCTTCCTATGTCTATAGAGAAAGTGAATGTTACCATCCCAGCCACCTGTCACCCAAGCAAGAAAAAAATGTATTAATTTTAGCTAAAAAGAAAAAGGAAAGCCAACAACAAAAACTTTGGTACAAGAAGAATCCTATTGGCATTAGCAGTAATTGTTGGCTGCTTGATAGCTCACTGTCACTAATTCAGAGACCCCAGCTTCTTTGCCTGTTGTTATATTTGACCTTGGTCTAGCATTGATTCCCCAAACTGGAGCTCAAAAGGGAGCAAATAAGTGGGTGCTCCTGGTAAACTAGGAATCTAGAAATCAAAAAGCCTAGTGACTCTGAGTTTGTTTGGGTCAGGTTTATTGTTTTTTTGGTGCTAGAAGCCTATTCCTCTAAATAGCCACTAGCCACCTATTCATTGGTCAGATACAATCATGCCTGAAATCACTAGTAAGCAGAGAGATAGTGAGAGCAAATGTTGTGGCCAAACTTCAGACATCAGGGATAGCCTGGGATTGGCTATTGCCACCTAAAACATTGGTTGACTTCGCTAGCAGGCAAGTGTTGTCAGGAGTCAAGATCATCCAAAAGCAGCTGCATTAGCCACACCGGAAAAGCAACTGTATTAGCAAAACACAAAATCTGTCTTAACGAAGACAAAATGCACATCTTGCTCACCTCACAATCCACTGACGTAGGATTTGGGAGTTGAGAGAGAGTCTTTTGTTTGTACAGCAATTCAGGGGCTCAAGCTACATTATCCACTTGGAACTCAGCCCTTAAGTGACTGAAAGAATGGAGTGAATTGCATGCATTTTATGGTCAGACACGGAAGTGGCCTCTATCATTCCTCCCGTTCCATTGACCGCATCTCAATCCTATCACCACTTGCCCAGCTGCAAGGAAGACTCTGAAATGAGTTAGGTTGCCTGCACGGGAAGATGAAGAAATGGATTGGATGAGCATTTAGCTAGTCTGTCACAAAGAGCTTAGGAGAACAATATGTGCTACACTTTATCTTTTCCTGAGTTACTTCCATGATAATTCTTTAGACTGAGAACCAGGGCAATATCCATGGTTTCAGTGACTGACTCCTCAAAGGCCATATTAGGAGCTTACAAGAGCAAATATGTGCATGTATGTAGCATGTGTGTGTACACATATGTACATACATGTTTCCCCCACCTTCCAAGAACTTTGAATTTCCTCACAGAGTATTGAAAAGTCCTCTACCTGGACACTGATTAGATCTCTTCTGATAAGAAAGATGAGTTTCTTGGCCGTGTTTCTCAGTTTTATTCATGCCATGGTACACTTTAAAATGACACTATTGTGGATCACTCAAGAGTCTAGATTGAGGTGATGTACTCGGGGTCAACTGGTTAGGAGTTCCAGTTGCCCCAGGCACAGCCCAGCTACCTCAAGGGTCTAGGATGTCAGTGACTCAGTCTCCAGTAGCCCACCCACAGCGTCTGTGGTAGGAAACTTGCCTCAGATCACACAGTTCCATCAGAAAAAACCAAGGTCAGAAACACAGAACCTCTCCCTGTCTCTCCCTCACAAAGGCCAGCAGAGGATAATTGTTATTTCTGGAAAGAAGACAGCATTCCAGGCAAAATTGGAAAAATATCTCTTAAATGTGCATTAAAACTTCAATTAATCATTATGCTAAGGAAAAAAAGTACACAGGAGCTATCAGCTACGTAATAACTCATGAATATAAATCAGAGACTTCAAATTGCTCTTTAAACAAATATTTGGACACTTATCGTTATCGATAATTATATAGCTTATCTGACACAAAGGAAAATTGGAGGAAGCCGTTTGGGCTTAAGATCCATTTGGCTGTCAATGGGCTTGTTTCTTTAAAGATCAAGTCCAACAGAGTGGCTGCCTAAATGGCTGCACTGCAAGCAAAAAATAGTTCCATCCACAACCTTCCAGTTTCTAAAGCTCGTCAGTTCTTTGAATGAACTCAAGAAGTCTCTAGTTTATCTGGACTAAGTAATTACCATAAATTAAAATTAACTCCCTTGTGGGAGTTAGTTTTTAATAAATCCAAGTGCTGAGAAAATGAACTATGTGGTCAACACAGAAGGAGCACATGTTAACCTTGATGGATGTATGCCCCTGGACATCCTCCCTGACCCCCCCCTTGAAATGAGTTTAGTGACATAATTATAAGAGCCCTTGTTTCTTCCCTCAGAAAATTCTTTTGGAATTTCTTGGCCATTGGAGGCTTTTTCTCTCTTTGACCTCCTCTTGGGGAACCTCATTCTGCGTCCATTCAAGGAGCACTTACTGTGGCACACTGTGGCATTTGCTGGGTATGGAACACAAACATGAATGAGGCAGCGTGTTCCCCACCTTCACAGGGCTGTAACCTGCAATGATGACAGTTACCTGCTACGTGATCTAGAAAAAGAAAAAGGAAGACAATGAGCAAACACAGAGGTGCAGGAAAACCTTTATTCCAATAAAAAGCTCACATCCCCAGATAGTTGATGAATTCCAATTAAATTGCCTTTCCCATCCCCATGATTTTGCACATGCTGTTCCCTCTTTTGGTAACGCTTTGCATACCACCTTTAGTCCTGAAACTCCTTCTGATACAGCAAGAACCAATTCATATATTCCCTCCCTATAAGCCCCTCCCCTGGCCCCTCACCATCCCAGCCCCTGGGGGTGCTGTTTCTGCTTGTTGATGCCAAAATTTCTCGCACATAACTCCATCCTCTGACACATCACTGTCTGTTCTGACTGTTGCTTACGTCTGCCCCACCAAATGGTGGTTCGTGCAAGCAGGGGCTGTGTGCTGTTCATTTCTGTATCCCAGAGCCTAACATGGAACTCGGTTTACAGGTGCTGCCCAATAAATTCTTATTCAACTGTCATCAACTGAAGCTGTGTGCAGGACTCAATTAAGAGGAAGCAGGCACATCTGTCAGCACACATCACACCTGTCTTTCCCCTTATCCCCTATTTGCAAGAGAACTTTATTTGAATCCCCAAAGGAGGCTAAGTAAGTAGTTGCTGCCTGCAGTCTCTGCCTTGAGTCTTGTGCCAGCTCATTGGCTAAATTTAATTCACTCTCCCTCTCTCATTCCTTCCCTCCTTCTCAGCAAAAGCCAGCCAATGGGACTGGGAAAACCCGAAGCAGGTACATTTGAGGAACTGACTGAAAAGCAGGAGGATAAATGCAGGAGTCCCTCTGCGAAAGCAATTCCCTGATTTTTTTAAAACTCACCCCCTTTCCACCACCTCTAGCTGCCTCTGTTCCCAGGTCCCTCAGCTGAGATCTCTGGACACCACATGTAATACATGGTGAAACTCAGTCCTATCTTTACCTTCTCCCGAGTCTAAGTTAAAGAATCTGCTCTGTGCCTGAGTTTCACCTCTAGATGCTAGTAGTTCATTACATAGGTGCAGAGTGATCACTGTATGCAAGGTGGGGTGCTATGAGCTCTAAGGGAGACCAGGATCAATGACATTTATGGAATCAGAGGGTGTCACACTTCAAAGGGACTCTGGGAAACATCAGCCCTGTCATTCCAGAAAGGGAGACTGAGGCTCTTGAGGAACAGTAGTTAAGACCTGGGCTATGTTCCTGCCCATGAAGGAGTTTATAGTCCTTCTGGGAGACAAAATATCAACCCAGAGAAAAGGAAGCAAGAGCACAGTAAGGGTCACAAGCCTTTTAGCCTGAGAGGCCAGCGAATGACCCACAGAAGGAATGTGTACTTCGGCCGAGCCTTCGCCATCATCATCTCCTCCACTAAAGTCTACCAATACTGCGGGGGTCAGGCAGGTGTCACCTCATCCAATCTCTTTCCTAAACTTCAGAGCCAGTGATGGTTCTCTCAGAGATGAGAAATCTGAGGTTCAAAAGGTCAGGTTTTAAGGGCTCTGGAGTCAGAATTTGTGGGTTCACATTCTGGTTCTGTACCTTACAGTGGCACAGCCCTTCTTAACCTCTCTGAACCTGTCTGACTGATCTGTTTGATGGGGAGATGCGAGCACCCGACTCACTGGGTTGGTATGACAGTCGAGCGGGTTAGCTCATGAGAAGCGCCTGACGCTGAGCGTGGCCCACTGTCTTACAAGCCAAGTCTCGGCATTTTCGGCATGGTTGTGTTTTCACAGTTGCAGCTTGTTTTTGTTAATGACTGGAGTGGGCTTTGAGCTGTACCTTAGGAAATAACAAAACATAATCTAGAAGAATGTAAAGGCAGTGCATGTCAAAGAAGGTTGGTATGATTAATAATAATAATGTTATAATAACAAGATGCACTTACCTGGAGTTCACTGGGTGTCCAGCAATGTATCGTTAGGGAACAGTGTTTGGAGCTGGACATCTGGAACAAAAAGAACATTGTGAAGGAGATCTGGGCAAGAAGGCGGAACCTCCTCATAAAGAGCGTGGATAGCCTGCCCGGGCATCCTCAACTGAAGACTGCAGTGCATGTGGTACGAAGGAAGTGCCCCTTGTCATGGAAGGGGAGAGTGACACTGAGCCCTTGGGACTATCCCAGCATGGCAGTGGGGACATCTTTAAGCCTGGGGGAGTGAAAAAGTCCATCAGAATCCAGTCTTAGGAGGGTCAGGGCAAGCCAGAGTCACATGTGCAAAATGGTCCTCAGAGCAGTGGGCCTGTGGGGACAGGGCCAGAGCCCAGGAGGGCTTCAGGCAGGGCTGGATGTCAGTAGAGAAGGCAGGTGGGGCAGTTACAAGTTGACAGGGGTGGTGTCTTGATGGACTCTTTGTGTCTGCTGGGATGGGAGATTGTCCGATGTCCTCAGAATGCATTTACATGGATTATCTAGCTCATTTAAAGGGTTAAAGCAGGACAGAAAAGAAAGGACAGGGGTATGATGTCATTTCCTTTCTCCCTCCCTCCCTTCCTTCCTTCCTTCCTTTCTTCTTTCTTTCCTTCCTTCCTTTTTCCCTTCTTTTTCTCTTTCTCTTTCTTTCTCTTTCCCTTGACACTCAGTGAGCCCCTCGTAGGTGGTGGACCCTGAGCCTAATCTGAAAATTTAATGGGAAGCTGGGATGACATGGTTATCAACAGGATGCTAGGCCCTGTGTCAGACTCTTTAAACAAGTTAGTTATTTCTAATCCTTAAAACAATCCTACAAATTGGATTTCATTATTACCATTTGATGGAAGGGGGCAGGGGGCTAGAGCTCAGAGTGGTAAAGTAATTTTTCCAAGATCACACAGCTAATGAGGAATAGTTCAACCAAGATTTAACTCAGTCAATTCAAACTTCAGAAGACAAATAAAAGAGGAAAGCAAAGGATATCCACATTGTCTGTTTGCAAAATTTCCTGGCTTCTCACTTCCTAAAGTGGCTGCCATTAAATTTAGCAGCCCACAGTTGTTTCCCAGTCCAGTCCCCATGGCTGACTATAAGATTTGGGGATGTTGCTCTTTGACTAGGGATATAAAAACAGGCTGCTGAGCCACCCTGGCCCAGGACAGGGGGGGCTCGAGTGGGAAGTGAGTCAGCCAGGAAGCCCTGGTGAATGTTGAGCACAAACACCTCAGAATAGCTGCCCCCTGGGCTTGAGGCTTTGGTAGCTGCCCCACATGTGCCAGTCTGAACTGGAGATGGCAGTGAACTTGACAAGAGGGATCTGAGCCAAAAATAATCCCTGTCTGCTCCAGAAGGTCCCAAGGAAGGGAAATAAAGCTTCAGGTAGAAGCAGATTGGGAGCAGTGGTAGCTGATGAATCACTGAGATCAGAAGGCAGTCCTTCCTGTATGTTACCTGTGACCGAAGTCCTGGGCAAGGCATATAAAAATAAATAAAATTAAATAAACAGTCAAAGACATTCAGGCATTCATACACCTGAGACTTAATTATGGACTATGAAATGATAGGAAAAGGACTTGGCACTGGAAATACAATGGTGAACAACCCATCACCAAATACTGAGTTTCCACAAAAGTCCAAGCTCATTAACCAAATAAGGGTTCTCCCTTTGGAAGGATGTGTAATGTATTGATTAAGTCTCCTTGGGTCAGAATTAAGAGAAATACAACTCAGATTAAAGGAAACAAAGAGGAATTCTGAGCTCATGTAAACTGGAGAGTTAGGATGTATTCAGGTATGGCTGGATCCAGAGAACAAAGCAATGTTAACCAAAGGGACTCACTGCAAGTCTCCATTCCAGCTTCCTTTATGTTAGTTCTATTCTCAGTAATATTTTCTTCTGGAACTCCCAATGACTGAAGGCCTTCATACTCATAGTTCATGTAGAGTGAGACTCTTGTAAAGGATTCAAGATGACCTCTAATTGGACTCATGGGTCGTATTCTCATCTTGAACTATTATCTGTGCAAGGGTGATGAGATACACTTATTTCTCAATGCTGGGCACCTCCACCCGCAGTAGCTGGGAAAGAGATCAGACAACAGAATTCACCAGTAATTCTGTAAGTGAGAGAGGGGTAGCTTTCCTAAGGAAAATTAAGGTGCTTTTCCAGAAGAAAAGGAATGTACTTTAGGTACTTCAGGAAAAAACAACAGATGTGCACTACACTTGGATAATAAAACTTCTTATGCCCAGTGGCAGCTGAATTCTATTCCTACCCCTGCCATTAAAAAGCTGAATAACACCAGAAAAATCCTCTTTTCCCTAGATCCTCAGCTTCTCTTTAAAAATGGAGGTGTGTTCAAATTTCTCAGTAGTGGAATATTTTGTCTAACTAAATTCTATGAAGAAACCTAATATTCAACTTATACATGAGACCAACGTGCTCCTGCTTGTGTTGAAATGCAGCGGGGAGCATTGCTCTAACCCTCCTGTGGTAACCCATGAGGACTTTGTGGGATACACTGATACAGCTTAGGAGCACTTTGCAGGTATTGCACCAGGTGGGAGGGAAACAGCAGGGACCAAGGAAGAGAAGGAAACAAGTTGAAGGTGCAGAGCCAAGCAAACTACAACTGTAGCAACTGGAATTGAATCCCCTACCTTGGGAGAAAAAGTACACATGCTTTGGCCTTAGAGCACCCGATTGGCTTATTCACGTAGTCCTACCAACGTCTGGCTGAGGGTGCTGTGCCTTGGCACCACCAGCCTGCCCTGCTCAGGTGGCAAGGGAGAGCCCCAAGGCAAGGAGCAGCAAGAGCCAGCAACTGGAAATGTTATATGCTGACGGAAAAGGACAGGGACCAACAGGGTCACCTACAGGGATTAAACTATTGCACATATTTGACATGCATTTATTGAGAGCTAATCTGTTCCAAGCACTATGTTCAGGATAGTAAATGGCAGGAATTCCTGCCTTCACAGAGCTTACTGTCCAGCAAGGGGTACAGATGCTAGTACAACATGACAAGTAATAATGACAGTGCAGGAAGCATGGGGTCACACAGGAAGATGCTTAACCAATGTTGGGGATGGAGTCACGAAAAGCTTATTGTAGAAATGACGTCTCAGCTGACATCTTCAAATTAATCACTCACTGCTACTCATGATGAGAGTAGCAGACATCCCATTATATTTCTTGGGCTTGTCTCCTTTCATGCGTTGAACTGTGAACCCTAAAAATTCTTATGTTGACGTCCCAATCCCCAGTACCTCCAAATGCGACCTTATGTGGACAGAGGGTCTTTGCAGAGGTAATCTAGTAGAATGAGGTCATTAGGAGGGCCCCTAATCCCACAGGACGGCTGTTCTTATACAAAGGGGAACTTTGGAAACAGATACATGCACTAAGGAACTCCGTGTGAGGACAGAGTCACGCTGCCACGGACAGAGAAGCCCCAGAAGCTGGGAGACAGGCTTGGGACGCACCCTTCTCTCGCAGCCCTGGGAAAGACACGGCCCTGCTGACCTCCAGAACTGGGAGACAATTCCTGTTTGAGTGCTCAATTCCCGGTAATTTGTTATGTCAGCTTGAGGAAAAGGCACTTTCCTTCTCTGGGAATTTGCAGGAATCCCAAGGCTCATTCACTAAACGGGAACCTAAGTTCCTATTGCCTTTGCTCATGCTGCTGCCACGTAGGCTTGCTGTGGACAAATGACGTGCAAGTCAAAAGGCTTCCCTCCCCCTGGAGGGGAGGGGCTTGCCTGGGAGGGCAGTGCTTTCTCTGAGGGTGGGCACCTCAGGCGGGAAGGAGATGTGCCCCTCTGCCCACCTCCAAGCAACACTGGCTGCAGGTGCCCTGCTCCACCACAGGCCGGCCTCGCCGCCTGCTCTGCGAACACCGGTGTTCCTGTAAATCCCTTCTCAGCCCAGGGACTTTTACACCAAGCGAGAGGTGACAGGGTGGTTTGCCCTGGACTGAGGAGGTTCTCAGGATGGAGGATTTTGTGTGCACACTGAGACAAATTGTTCACCCTACTGGAAACTCACACAGGCTCTGAGGGTTGTAGCTCCTTGTTCTGCTTTTTCCTGCGTGGCCACTATGAAAATTCTTAGGCACTGAAGCTCTACCACCAGAAGTCTGACCAAGCCAGGCTTCCAGCACGGGTATGCTGGATTCCTTTATATTGACTTGGGAGAATTGATTGTTGAATACTGAGGAATTTTCAAGACTATTGTTAGACACAGCCATTAAAAAATTAAATTCTATAAATGTATGATTTAATAAATTATACTGAATCAAAGGTATACTAATTACTCAACATGCATTGCTTTCTAATTATTTTACTCCATTTTACTATTGTCTACACATCTTTTAAAGTTATTAGTTCCCACTGCCTCTACAGAATGGAAATATTGTGTGATGGTGCTCTACTGCACATCTCTTTCCAACTCTTTATTCAGGGACACCCCTTTGGTAGCTTACGTCAGTCACCATGGGAATACTTACACCATGGAAATTGGCAGTCCCTAGAAATCAGGGTTTCATTCATTGCTTTGTTGATCGGCTAGACTTAAGGAAGTGATGGAGAAAATGCAATCATGTAAATTAAACTTAGAAGTGTGTCATGTCTGTAGCCACAACAAAAAAGTTAAGGAAACATTCTTTCAATATGCAAAAACTATTATGATTCAGTAAAGAAATAACCCTCATCATTTGTTTTCATCTTACTCATCAACATAAATGAAAATATGTGCTAACTATTCATGTTGAGACTACACACATTCATAAGTTGGAACCAAGTTGGCTACAGATTTAAGAGCTTGGCAAAAATCAACCAAAAGCATTCTCTGAGAATAAACTGGCTAAACAGAATTTATAATGAAAATATATTTTATTATGACTTATAAAATGTGTGCTATACATCTTTTTTGTTGATAAAAATTATAATAAATTTACATACATTTATATATGCATACCTATTCTCAAGAGAAAGTTGTTGAACATATATTTATCAGCACACCACTGACATCCAACCCCAGCTACATGTGTGCTAGTGCCAGATCTCCCATGAGACCATCAATCTAGGCCCCAGTGCTGGGTTCAGGTCACTGTACAAACTTCCTTTCCCTTGGGTGACTTCCTTCTAGGAAGAACTCAGTGGAGATTATCTCTAGTTATCAATTAAGATCTGTTCGCTAAATATCAAAAAAGAAGGCTCAGCGCCTTTTCCCCAGGACCCTATCAGTTCCAATGCAAATTGCCTCACCCCTAGAACCTGAGAGCTCCTCAGACCAAAGGGGATTGAGAAGGTAACTCGACTAAGCCATCAGGAGATGCCATATAAATTTAACACCTATATTTCATGAACATAACCCAGAGAGGCCCACCCAGTCATTCTTCCCAGAGCACAAAAAAATCATTCTGTACTAAGTCACTGCTTCTACCATCAGAAGTGGGAGACGAACCTCAAAAGTCAGACTTTCTGGAATTTCTTAAAACTGGGAATTTATATTATTTAAGTTCTACCTCACCAGTAAGATCATTTTGATACATACGCAAAATGTACAACACCGGAAGGTATTGTTGGTGTTAGCACATACAAAGCTCTCTGGAATAAAAAGGAAGAACTTTCTCAAATCTGCCTGGGGTTGCTCAAAGTGCTGTGACTTTGCAGGGGGTGGAGATTCCCACAAAAGACACATTTCCACTAAGCTGAGCAATGTTGGGAGCAGGGTATGGGGAAGGACAGGGGGACAAAATGGGGAGAGGGCTTGGTAAAAATATCTTTGCTGAAAGAGAACTTGGCCAGCCTCTGCAAATGCCATCTTCTCCCTCCATCCCTCACCACCTACCCTTCTCCTGGCTTGTCCTGTCCATCCAGGAACCCTCACTTCCAGTGTCACCTTCCTCAGGAAGCCTTCCTTGTTCTACACTTTCAGTTCTGCATTCATTCCCCTTCCCCAAGCAACTTTAGTTAGCATCCTGTGTGCCTCCTCTACACTGGACTGTTGGTACTCATTTATTTCTCTTCCTCTTTCTCTTCCTCTAGATTGCAAGCTCCTCTAGGGCTGCAACCTGTCTTGCTCACCATGTTATCCCTACTTGCATACCACCTGCCTGGCATACCACTAACACGTGCTGAGTGAACCTGAGCCTAGCATCTCTGCTGTCAAAGCCTGCATACCTAGGCTGCTGCTTTAGGACCATGATTCCCCATCCAGGTTGCTGGTGCCCTTCACCTTTATTGCAAGCTCCCTTGCTTTTCAGACCCTATTCCCTGCTTGGCCTGTAAACCCCCTCTCACCAGCTTCTTTGGGTCTCATGCTTCTCATCCTCATCTCTTCTGGCTTTCTCACAGATGCCAGTTTAATGGGGGTGGGGTTTCAAGAAAATCCACATACCTCTGCCTTAGGAAACATAGATTGGGTTGGGTTCCACTGGGTTTGGGTTAGGTTCCTGTGCTCTGGTTAGGAAAGCATCATGGGGTCCTGGAAAGGACAGTGGACGTGAAGTCCACAGACTCCACCTCAGTCTGTTTCCTGGCTAGGTGGCCACAGTCAAGTCACCCTACCTCTTTGAGTTTCCATTTCCTCAACAATACCATGACTATAACAATCCCTCTCTAGTTGACACATGCTTCTTGATAAGTTCGAATAAATACAGCATATGTAGTGTTTTGCCAATTATAAAATGCTACGCATGAACATGGAGGTGAAACTCATTGTTCAAAGAGCAGTGTAGATGAGAACATGGCAAATATTTGATGATAGTCCAAAAATATTGCATCTTCAGCTCCCCCTTTACAACTCCCCAGTTTTACAAAGGATTTCTGGGGTGAGTCATTCTTCAAACTCAACCAGACTATTCCATATGAATACATGATCCTTGAAATAGCTTTTCAAGGCTAGATCTTAAATCTCTGCATTAGATCTGGTGCCTAACCCAAAGCAATACTAGTATGAACCATTTCAAATAAATGAAGCTCATATGCCATCTTTTTGAAAGTCTTCTCTGATTCACTCTCCTCAAAACCACCACCACAACAAAACTTTGGAAGCCTTCTCATCATTCTCTGAATTCCCTCCCAACCCAAGTGTCCCTAGGATTTCAGCATTCCATGAGGGGACTAGTGCCTTAGAGACATCAAAACAAACAGTCCAGAATAGAACAAGCTAAAATAATTAAGTTCCTAGCTTCTACTTAATATACTTTGCACAGGTAGAGTTTGCAGACATGAGATCAGAAAGCAGCCCCTCACCAAGTAAGTCATAATGTCAAAAATTAAGTCACAGGTAATGATTTTAGCAATCACAGGGCTCAATACCATAGACACTGCCAAGGTATTTAACAGGACAGGCTTCACGGATACCAGGTACAGAGCACAGTCATATCTACATGGTTCTGATCTTTTCTACCACTTTTAGCTCCACCTTTTATACCACTAATGTGGCTTTGGGAAGTCACTTAGCCTCACTAAGTCTCAGTTTATTCATCTGTATAATGGGAAGTAATATCATTCTTGGCTTAGAGAGTTGTAAAAATTAAATGAGATAATACTTGTTGACTGCAAAACACCAAGGAAATGACCCTTAAATGTTAGCTATTATTATTGTTGTTGTTGTTTATTTCAGGGACTAGTTTCAAGTTCTTGTGCTACTCAATGCCATGAAATAGGCAGCTAGAGCAACCTCTCTAGGTCGACATCCCAACGATCACATGCTCCTGAGATGGAAGACATCTCTTCCCTCTTGTGTTTGTCTTGCATTCACTGACACTCCGTTTTCTACTCTAGCTCCTAAAGCTTCATGTACATTTTCCCACAGCAGTACTCACTGCTCTGACTTTCAGTTTGTCTTCCCATTGAGATTCTGAGCACCTTAAAGGCAAGGATTCAATCTCATTCATCTTTGTATTTCCAGAGTATCATAAAATGTCAAGCAAACCATCGTTTAACATGTTAGGCTAATTAAAAAGAAAGCATATTAGTTAATTCTATCTTGCTCAAAGCACTCACTGGGTAACACAAGGAGGCAGAAGTAATACTTCCTGAGTTTCCACACTATGCCAAGCTTCATGTTATACAAGTTATGACTGTTATGTTGCTTACTCTCTTATTAGTAAAGAATACACTCAGGGACATGCATAAGCCAACTAAGAGTGGCCTGCACAAATAAGGCTTATTTTTTCTCTCATTTTGTAGGTGGGAAATTTCTGGTTTTACTTCTACTCTTTATGCATGCCATTTGGACCCTCTAGTATGCTGTTTTTCTGCTCTACCATCCTAGGCTTGATTCTCATGCTTGCAAGATGGCTGCCACAGCTCCAGGCAACACTTCCACACTCAAAGCAGAAACAAGTGGGGTAAGACGAACCAGTCCTTTCTACCCTGTTGTTTTCAGGAAATCAAAAACTACTTCAGAGACCCACAGTAGAACTCTCCCTACTTGTCCCGTTTGCTAACTCTAGTGTGTGGGGTGCTGTGAAAGTATGAGCAGTTAGCTGGGCACTTGCTGCTCCAAATGAATTTCTTACCCAAAAAAAACAGGAAAATAGATATTAGGAAAGCACTTAAGAGTTTCTGCCACCCTCCATGAAAACCTAATGGAGGTGGCAGTAACATCTCTGTTTCACAAATGCTGACCCTCAACTTGAAGACTACAGCAGTCCAGGCAAGTTCAAATCGCTGGTCCGCAGAAAGCTGACATTCTGCCGACTTACAGTCCATGCCATTTGCCATAAGCCACATTGAAAATAAATAAGAAAAACATATCCAAAATTAATGTTTATGTATGTGTAGAACAAGCAAGGCTTCAGGTTACAATTTCCTTATTTTCTAGGAAGAGATTATTTGCTACAGGAGGAAAATCTTGGCTTTCCAGCCATAGACGTCATATCCCAACCAAATTAGCTGCCACCCCTGTTTTCTGCATCTTTATAAACCAGTCTCATATAATCTTCAGCAAAATGTCAATCCAGTTTGCCTCACTTCTAAAATGTGTTCGGCCTAAGTTTTGAGAATTGGAATGAATCACAATGAGGTTCTAAGAATTGTGCAGGGTGAAGAAACCGTACAGATTGATAAAAATAAATCCTTAATCCTGCACATTTGAAGCAAACCTTGGATGAGTCCATTCAGCTGGAACCTTCAACAGCTTAGAGCAATAAAATGCCTTTGTGGTCTCCCTAATCCATTTTTAATTTTTGAATAAAATTAATAATGTAAATACTTTGCAGCTACAAGCTGCCTTTCTTCCTAAGGATGTAAGACTCTTTCTCACATATATTCCCCATCTGCATTTGCCAAAGCCTGGCCCAATATAGAACGAGAGGAATAACTATCTATTCTGCAGATACAGGAGTTAAGACACAGGAAGGGTCAGATGGGGAAGGAAAGGCACCCATCAAGACTAATGTTGCTTTCTCACTTACACATTCTTGTTAGTACCCTTCCCAACCAAAAAGAAAACTCCGGATTTATTTACTACAGAGATCCTGGTCCTTAGCAACTTGCCTTGTACTGTTCTGCATGCAAAAGGCCTAGCAGAGTTCAGAGCATTATGGGATAGCACATGACCAAGACCCCCAGGTATAGGTTTGCCATGAAATCTACTGACACCTTCCCCTCAGTTCCTCTCCCTGACCTGAAACAAATCTTTGATGGACCTGATGTCCTTCTTGAGGTTTCACCCTCTATAAGGTATCTCATATCCTGAAAAGGCAGAACTGTTGGGAGAAGTTTCTACCTTGTTCAATAGAAAGGGATATTGGAGAGAAGAAGCGCTCTGCCCACCCTCCCCGTTGTCACTGAAGGTGGGTCTGCTCCCCTGATCATAACACAAAGAGATATGCTTTGGGAAAGGGAAAGACCAAACTCAAGTCCCGGCCCTGACACTCGCTCACCATGGGACACCTAGCTACACTGTTTAATCTCTCTGCGTGGCCATTGACGTGTCTGTAAAAGAATGGCTGAGAAGACAAGGCTTATACAGAAGCATTGTGAACGTTACCTGAGGTCATGGGTAAATGGCCTAGGAGGTATTAAATGCATTCACTAAGATTCCACTAAAAAGCAAAATGCAGCTGCCATCGTGTGCTGAATTTTGTCCTAGAGGCCAGCTGGGGAGGCTCTGTTGCGGGCTTCAGGCTCTCCACGTAGGATGAGCTGAAATGGGCACGGTTAGAATAGAGTTTCCTGAGAAAGATGGAGGCTCAGCCCTGGACGAAAACAAGTGATGGGAACAGGATGAACAGAGCCCGGGAAGGAGGAGGTCAGGCTGCAGAGGCAAGACTGGCAATTAAACCTTCTAAGAAACCCTCTCTCCCCCCCACTGTCCTCCCGTCACCCCACTCTGCTGTCCCCCTCTTGTTCTCTGTAACAGGGACCCACATCTCCCATTTAAAGCAGCCCCATCAAGAGGATCTATGAGATGGAGCAGAGCAGGCTCCCCAGAAAGTAAAAAGCACTGAAAACAGTCTGGGTACCACTAAGAACCCAGGAAATGGGAATTCAAACAGGACGCCTCAAAAGGGCTTAACCTAGGGAAGCAGGGGGCCAGGATGCTTCCTACACACATAACCTTTGTGTGCTTAAATTTTTAATGTTGAATCTAGGCCTTTGGGTGTCTCAAGACATAAAGGTTTCACACTGCAAGTTTTCTTCTTTTTAAATAGTGAAATAATGCAATGTACCTACAAATATAACTTTATTTCTTTACCTAAAAATAGCAGAGTGTACCAGTGTAACAAAAAACACAAGCCAGAGTCAGATTCCTCGTGTGGGAGACCAAAGGCTGAGGGCTAAAGGGACTCACATGTGGTCTCGCACAGTGCGCCACTGACCAAAGGAACCCCCAAGGACCTGGGCTCCTCTCCTGTCTCACTTCCCCACATGCCGACGGAAGGCAACATCTCTCAGACTACTGGCTTGACCGCCTCCTACCTTACTCCCTCAGCACAGAGTCAGGTGGCTCCAAATGAAAATGTCATTTGAATCAAAGTACTAGAGATGTATTCAGACATCTAAAATTGCACACAGATCAACATTTATGAAGCACTGTATTTTCAGGTTCCCCCTCAAGGCTGTCATCAAACTAATAAAGAAGCCACTTCCCACCTCCCACATGAATTCCACCATAATTGGAGCACAATAATATATTTGCCATTGCCAAATTGGGATTTGTGAGATTATGAGCAGAAATCAGAGCACTGTAGCTGCTGGGGTTTCAGACAAAGAGACTAGTATCTTTTTGCTGTGACAGATTGGGAAGCTCTGGGCTTTAATGTAACGGGCAAATGACCAAAGGTCAAGTCTCTTTTGTTTGCCTCCTCTGAGCAGGTAGTGTAACCTCACTCAGCCTGCCAGGAAAATTTTCCTTAACCCTGGACCCCCAAAACTCTCTCTCTCCTCCATATACCTACAGCACCTACTGCTGATGTCTTCCAAAGGTTTTTTTTAAACAGCAGATGTTTTAGAATAATGAAAAGGGATTGTGCATTGATATAAGAGAACCTAGGCCTGAGTTGCTGAGCCATCACTCACTCATTTGAACTTAGCAGTGTTACTGTGAAATCACAACAGTCATGACACAGATGTCACTGAATGTTTTCTCAGTGGGTAATTCCTGGTGATACAATGAAACAAACACAGTCCCTCAACATTTTTGTCAAGTTGTTTGATGACTCCTGGCTGTTGTCCAAAAGCTTTTTATGATATCACCTGATATGTGAGGAATTAAATCAGATCGAGGAAGATCAAGGAAGAACCTGGGAATCAAGCTCCCCAAGAGAAATGTCCATGACCGCAGCAGGAGTGGACAGTCAGGAGCAATAACAATGACAAGGACCCGGCTCTGGGCCATCTCCAGTTTGGACTGCCATGGAGGAAAGTGGAAATGGTGGCGGTGCCTGTGGCTCCCACTTAAGCATGGACAGTCTGGATGAGCAGCCCAACCACTCAGCAACCCTGTTCTGCAGAAGTGAGTCCCACCTTGCAAAGTGACACAGGACCAATGAGGAGCGTGGTGCAAGCAGAGCAAGGAGCCTGAGGCCCTTGCCTTTACCAAGTTCCCTCATAGCCCAAAGGCTTACAGTCATGGAGGGAGTGGACAGTTTCCCAGGCCCAGTGGTGCCAAGTCCATACAGGTGTTCGTTAAATAGGATAGATCACATTTGGCAACAATGAGATATTGAACAGAAGCAGCTTAGAAGAATATCTGTCATGATATTGATGTCCTATGCAACACTATTAGAGAACAAAGTCTCCAAAAAACATGAAGATTTGGCCAACTTTTGTACTTAAAGACCATTTTTGTACTTAAAAACAAGTTTCCCAAGCTATAGAAAACTGTGATAGAAGGTTTACACTAACCTTGGCTGAAGCTATAATAAAGAATCCCAGCCCTCTAGGTGAGAGTATTAAGTTGCCTGAGTCTGGAAACATGAAGACATGAATCTACCAACAAGTTTCCATTTGAACAATAACCCAACTTTTCAAGTTTTGAAATGAATTATGTCAGAATCCAGGAAGTTCTCCAAACATTTGTCAGTTGTATTACAAATCCCTTTCACTGGAAAGCAGCTCTTTAGCAGTATTATTAAAGCACCATATATAGGATTGAATCTTATGCAGTTAAACAAGACAGTTAAACTGCGGTGACAGAGTTCTTCCATATTCTAATGTACCATCAGCCACACACAGAGGACATCGACCCGGTACTTGTCCCAAGAATCTGAGAGGTATGCATTTCCATAATGATAGGAGCAGAAGAGGATAACAACGAAGCTGATGAAGTTAAAGGTTTAGGACCTCTCACTTGAAAGGTTTGTTACAAAGGCCCCATAGTTACTTTTGCGTCTGTAATTTAGTTTTCTTTTCCTTAGAGAGTGTGATGGTTAACGTTGTGTCAACTTGACTGAGCTCATAGATGCCCAGAAGCTAGTAAAACATTATTCTGGGTGTCTCTGGGAAGGTGTTTTCAGAAGATATTAGCATTTGAATCAGTAGACTGAGTCCAGAGGATCACCCTCCCCAGTGAGAGGGAGCACCATCCAATCCGCTGAGGGCCTCACAGAACAAAAAGTTGGACGAAAGGTGAACTTCCTGTCTTTGCTTGAGCTGGGCCATTCATCTTCTTCTGCCCTTAGAGAGGCATTGGCACTGCTGTTCTCAGATCTCCAGTCTCAAGATCTTGACTCCAACCTGATTGACACTTCAGAGTGGATGCAATGACCACATGGACTGAATTATACAGCCGGCTTTCCTGGTTCTCCAGCTTACAGATGACAGATTATATCGTGTAAGCTAATTCTTAAAATAAATGAATAAGTGTGTGTATGTGTGTGCGTATGAATGTAGTGTGTTTGTGTGTGTGTGTGTGTCTGTGTTTAGGAACCAATAGGATTCTTATAGGTTCTGTTTTTCTGGAGAACCCTGGCTAATGCAAAGAGTGACTAATATTCTATTAGCTTCAATACCCACAAAACCTGGCTTCACTTCAGTAGTAGAAAAAACATCTCCTTGGGAAAAAATGGTAACCCATCTTGGAAAAACGGTAAGATATCTATCTGTACGTTAGCATCAATCACATGGCCTACTAGAAGAATGACAATTTGTGCAGTTTAAAGGAGGTTTAAATGATAATTTGTGTAGTTTAAAGGAGGTTTCATCATACAAAAAAAGCATGAAACTGCAATAAAGGATATATTTTTGATGTGTTTAACTGTCATCTTCTGACATATTTAAGGATATGTTCTCTCATTTTGGTAACTTAAATGATATTTGACTTGTATTGAGAAAAGCACAAGGCTATGTCAAATGTATCAGACAGAAATATCATGCACTTCTTCAGATTCCCTGACCTACCTCTGTTTTTCCCCAAGGAAGACTCTTGAATCCCAGACAATACAGCCACCTTTGCTGAGATCCTCATTGCCAATGACAAATAAACCCTACTTTGGGGGAAAATTCTCTACACACCAAAAGAATTGCTGTAACTCACTCATATGTATCTGCAAGATCCTAGGAGATACAAAGAACATTTGTACCTACCTGGTGGGGCAAATATAAGACAGAACAGAAAAAGTATTGCCTTGAATATACTTACCCACTTCTCAAAATTCTTAATGTTTCAGAGGGATGCTGGTAAGTAGTCCTAACAGTTTGATGGGGCGGCACCATCTTGAAGCTTAGACTTGTTAATGGCATCTAGTTAATGATATGGAGAAACCAGAACATTCTTAACACAGTACTGAAGACAAGATGAGAAGGCTCAGAAAGGCCGAATGGCTAGAATTAACTTTATAAAGCCTACAACCTCATGTGTGACACTGCCCTAGGAGAACCCAGAGCACACACTCTCTTCAGTAGGGAGGTAGAACACGCACTGATGAGAAACTTGGTAGTAGCTGTCTTCTGGAGGTCATAGTTGCCCCCTAAAGACCACTGTCATGAAACTGAGCACCTTACCACCATGGGGATGCTGGGAGCCAGACTGGGAGAGGCCAGGAGGAGGCACTGCCTGCTTGGCAGCAGAGTGGATGCAATGACCACATGGACAGAAAGGCTACACAGGTTTCAGGCTGCCTCAACATGTAAAAGTCGGCATGTTCCTGCAAGGTAGGTAGATGGAGTGTTGACTAGCATGCTTTCAATTTATATATAAATATCTATGAGCAGAAAAATAAAGAGATGGTGAATCAGAGGCTAACAATGCATTCTTGATACAGAAAATTGTATTCCCTCAACCAATTTCTCAATCTAAATTAATTCACAGACACAGAGCCCATTGATAGAAGCAGAAAGCTGAGTCTCTGTGATGAAGGATTCTACAACTATACCACATGAGTATTAAGCAAATGCTCTCCAACCCTCCTCCAAGAGAACCTGTGGCCATTTGTTAGTTTAGCCATGCTTGGGAAAAAAAATACCCATACCTATTAGACAAAATATCTGTCCAGACACTGGCACTAGGACCAAATGTCAATATGCCTCAGAAGGTAAAGATTTATGGAGGCTGGGTGATCAATGACATTGTGGCCGAATGGGTCCATGCCGTTATTTCCTTGAATCCCAAATATACAGTTAGGAGATACATACTTAGCAGCTGATAGAGCTCTCATACTGGCTTCCTGACTGATAAAGTTCCATTATGGAATAAATGTTCAAGTGGAAGGTCCTGAAATTCCCCCCTCCTCTGCCAACATGGTGCATCAGAAGCAAGACCACATTCCTAGAAGAACTGCAGAGATTGCACCACTTTCCAAATCCCCAGAAGCCAAAATGGGGGCTATTTTAACCCATCCTATTCCATTGTCTGGCCTCAGCAAATCAAACCAAACCAAACCAAACATACTGGATGTTTAGCTAAGGCCTCATCTAAGGAACAATACTGTGTGTAGCTTAGATACTGTTCTCTGAACTTGGCATAGGCATTGAACCCATATTTACCACTCACTACCATATATGTATATAGCTAGAATATGCAAGCCCACGAAGCAAGCTCTGGAAGTAAACCATCAGCCTCAATGGTGAGTATGTGCTTTCCTTCTCCTTAATCTCTCAAATCAGCATGTTAATGCACCAGCTTACTTACTATGAACACCACTCAGCTTTCTTTCCATAGCAAGCTATATGCAAAGTCAAAAGGCATTGCTTGGGAAACAAAGAATCCTATCAAGGAAATTTTTTATGTAACTGCATGGTTAATGGCATTAAGTAAGATGCCACATATTCTGCTTCACAATAAGGATACTCTTATATCCTCACATAAGCAGAAGGAATTTCAAGGCCAGGCCTCCCTCTCCTTTGATCAGGATTTGGATGGGTAATGCCTGTAGCTTCTTCCTTAATTCTACTTTTTCTGTGCCTTGAGTCTGAACATCTATGTTTCTGGGACATAATTTTGCTCTTTCTCTTTTTTTAATAGTCAAATAGAAGCAGAGAGAAAGATGGTGGTTGCTAGAGGCTGGGGGTTGGAGGGGAACGGAGAGCTGGCAGTCAATGGAACAAAGTTTCAGTTGTGCAACGTATTGTCTCTTTGATGTTCTATATGAATCTTGTCAGTCAGTTTGGAGTCAAGATCTTTAGGCCCGATAGACATTCTCTCCTGGTAAAAGGGCTTTGCATATGTTTTTGTCTTTAATTACATATTGATTTCCCAGTTCAACTCTTGGAGGCAGTTTTAAATTTCTGTGTTCAGATTGTAAATGCCTGAAGCTACTTTAGGAATTGGCCATAGAATGGGAGCCAAAAACAAGAGGACAGAGCAGAGCATGGCTGACAGCAGGCCTATTTTTCACACTAAGATGTGAATAAGTCCCAGAACATTTGAACAAGTTAAGTGGAATGTAGGAGCAAGGGGAAGAAAAAAGAAAGATCGAAGAGCATGGAGAGAGAAGGAGAGAAAGATAGGAAGGGACTATGAAATCTCACAGCCACTGAGAGATTTCCATGGGGGGACTGGTTCTGGTATCATTTTCAGAGATTTGTATTCATGAAGAAATAATAAAAATACCAAAGATAAAATAGTGTAGGGTAGAGATCTATATAGTTCTCTGTGATTAGCACTGGGCTAAGTACTTTATTTTCATCACCTGTACAGTATTTACTATTATTATTACCATTTTATTTATGAAGAAACTGAGGCTCAGAGAAGTTAAATACATTCCCATAGGTCATGCAGATAAGTGGCAAAGCTGAGAATCAACCTGGAGAGTCTTTTTCCAAATCTCTCATAACCACAGTGAGAATGCCACCTTCTCTTTTCCAACCAATGTGAGAAGCCACCTCTATTTACCCCCAATGACACTATGCTTTTACTGATATTATACCTTTCTGACTAAATGCTGAATCTCCTGCAGTTTTATCTTGGTTGTACATGAAAATTCACTTAAAGAAATGAAATCTCTGAAAATGGCCCTGACCAGTCAAAGTGATTTTTATGTATAACCATCTGCTTATCAACCATTTCTGCAGGAGTCCAGTCCAAGTAACCCTGTCAAGGCCCGTTAGGCACCACGAGTCGAGAAGTTTCCTCAGACAAGGTGTGCTAAAACTGACGATGCCTTCTCAGCTTCTGTATCTGAAAGGGCAAGTCTGTCTTCAAACCACATGGGACACATTCCTGCAGTTCTCTTACATAAAAGCTTATCCCACACGTATCTGATCTCACATCCTCTGGTTAGTATAAAAAAAATGAGTTCTATCATTTGAAAAATTTTCCAGAAAAAAAAAAATAGACTATGTATAATCCAGAGATATTCAACAAGTGCTGGTTTTTGGTGTAATTAAAGGAGACTAGACCACCAGGCCAGAAAGCCTTGGACTGAATCCCAGCTCAGCCTCTGGCTGACATTACGGCCTTGGGACAGTGACCCACCTCTGTGAATCTCTGTCCCTTATCTTTAAAAACTAATCATGGCTCCTTGTGTTTGTCTCCTAATTAAAAATAACTAAGATGTCCTCAGTTTGGCTTGTGTAAGGGGAAGCTTAGAAAAATGAGATAGAGGAAGATAGCTTTCTACAGAAAGTCAAGAATAACTGTGGATCCCAGAGCCTCTTTAAGACCAGAATGGGAAGGCCGTTCAGACTCCTTGGAAGCTCCCATCATCCTCATCCACCAGGGTCTGAGTGGTACTTCATAAAAGGGAATTATTACTATTTTGAAGACTCCCAAAATTGGATTCTATCTCTCAGAAAACTACTGATAATGCAATAGACAGCTGCCACTTAGTTGAATACACTCTGTATGCTACAATACTTTACTCACATCTCATTTAATTCTCACAATAACTTAAGAATATTATCCTTACTTTATAGAAAAGGGAATGCAGGCCCAGATGATTTACATAACCTACTTAAAGACACAAAGCTAATGATCTTGAATCCAGAACTTTTTCATGAGAGAGGCCACGTCTATGAATACTGCCTCCAAACAATGGAAAACATTGCTCTGGGAGCTTGAGTTCCAGCCCTTTGGCCTTGCCTACATCACTCAAATTCTCTGGGCTTGGTGTCCTACGTATCCAGCAAGAAAGTGACCTTTGATGATAAAGAGCACTAGGTTTAGAATGAGAAAATCTGGCTTCCAGTCTAGGCTCTACCACTTTCGGATGTGTAACATGCACTAACCTCAAACTATTCAAACCTTAGTTTCTGGAGCTGTAGGTTGGCAGCAATGTTACATTTCCTGACAGCTTCACTGTTTGGTGTGGGGATGAGAATCAAAATGAAATACTGCTTGGAGGAAATTGCCTTATATGAATGTGAGTTATTATTATCCAAAGTGCATTTGAGCTAGCATTTTATCATGTGAAATCCTGCAGTAGTATTCTGTTTAATGGTGTTCTCTGCTAACTTTAAATTATTCATTCTCTCTCATTTAAACCTATTGATCACCTACAGTAGCCAGGGCCTGTGAGAGGAACAGGAACATAAAGACGAATAAGGCAAGATCTCTATTCCCAAAATGTTCACAGTGAAGAGGGAGAAGGAGCAGTAAACGGGTGTGTTCTAAGTTTGGAAAATGCTTTATCAGAGGGGGAAGCAGGGCAATGGAGGGGCACAGATGGAGCAAGTAGGTTGACCTGGTGGTGGTCAGAGAAAGCTTCATTTAATCAAAATGATAGAGCAGCAAGATGGACAGCAAGTGAGAAAGATGGGAGAAAAAAATTATAATGTGACAGTGCCCCCACCCTGTGACACACATGCACATACTGTCCATCCTGCTTTGCTGCCTCCTAGTGACAGAACCTCCTGGGTTTTAGCTGGGAATGTGGTGACCTGACACTCTACACCCCCCACTTCCCCTGTGACTGCACGTGGCCGTGAAGCAATGACATGCGAGCTCAAGTGACAAAGAGCACAATGTTCAGGCCATTTCCTTAAAAACAAAACCACTGGAAGTGGAATGAGGATGCAGGGGAAGAACCAGCTTTCACCATGCGTGTCCTGTTCCTGGGAAAACACTGGGAAATGGCACGGCAATAGGCTGGATGGCCCCGGGATCAGACGTCTTGTGGAGCAGAGCTGCCCACCAGCTCAAGACCCCTCACTTCTGTCTGTTTCATAGGAGAAAAATTATTTTAATTTTAATTAAGTAATTAAAATTAAATGTTTTTTTAGTCTTTTTTTTTTTTTTAAGTGGCTCAACATGCTACCCAACAAATGCATCTTGGTTGAGAGCACAGCTTGGGGAAACACCTGGGATCATGGAACACATAAACCAGCTCTGTTTTTGGAATGATCAAGACTTGAGTTTGGTAGCCACACCGGAACTTACAAGTCCATGAGCATGTGAGGTTGTACAGGACAGGCATCTGGGCCTGAGTGTTCAGGACAATTGTCTGTCAAGCCTGGAATCTTAAGCTTCCTCCCTTGGGCACCTGGAAGCCAAAGAGTGACTCCTAAGACATCATTTCTTGATAAGCGGACTCCAGAGAGGTGCAGCCCGGTGCAGGGGGGAAAGGAAGGAAGGAAGAAAGGGAGGAACAGGAAAAACATGTATTTCAGACTCAGGAACCAGGCCTGTTGAATCTCAGGTTTATGGACTTCGGTAAATTTCTCTTCCTCACAATTTTTTCAGCTTTAAAACAGAAACAGTAACCCATTTTGCAGTTATTTTGAGGCCCAAATGAGATCATGTATATAAAATGTGACAGGTCAGAAACTCAATAGATTATAATATTATCAATGACCCAAGTCCTCTATTTCTAAAAGTTTGTCCAGTGTCCTGCAGAGCTCTCCCTGCTTGATGTCACAGCCACACAGTTGATGCCCATCCCCCTCTGGGGGAGGCACTCTCTCCTCGGAGTCTGCGTCACTGAGCTCAGCGACAGCTCTCCCCCGGCCCCCAAGTCCCTGTGGCTGTCCAGAAAACTGAGCATGGCTCCCTCGTTTGCCCTTTCCCCTGGGCCCTGTGGTGTCCCGTATGCTGTCACCAGGATGACCTCTAAGCTGACTCCTTCGGGCTGGTACTGAGGTAGGCATGCATGTGGTGGGTGAGGGCACCCAGTTAGGTGTCCCATGGACAAGCGTAAGGCAAGACCGATTCAACCAGCCGTCTTCATGCCTGTGGCTCCTGCTGGCCAGGGTGGGACTTCCCTGGAGGGGATGTGAGGGTAGTGGGCCCCATCCTGCTGCAGCCTGAGCTGGGATGGCGGAAACAGAGAGGATGCTTAAATATACATGGTTGACTCACAAGTCCAGGGCTGTGGGTGGAGACCTCAGGGTCTCCTTTTGGAAAGGATCCCTCAGACCTGCTAGGAGAATTGTGATGAAGACCCTGTATCAGACCATGTGTCTGAAACAGTACTCTTTCAGGTTGTGGGGTTGCAAACTCAGGATTTCCCTGGAGAAACCTGAAACTGGGCCCCTTAGACAGAAGGCGAGGAAAGACCAAAGAAAGAGAAGGTTGCTCCAGATGGGTAGGTGCTGGGAACTTACTTACAAGGCTTCTCTAAGCAAGGTTTTTCTACAGCAGCCAAAGACAAAGAGATCTCTATATCTGCCCACCAGTATCTTAAGATGATACAGAGGACTTAAGGGGTTCAGTCACGTGTATCATCCAGATGGGCTCAACAACATTGCTTCTCAAGCCTGCATCCTTGAACCAGCTTCCACTGCGGGAATGGTGGGTGGGGTGAACTCCAAGGACAGGGGAGGGGGGACCCTCTGATTGCCCGGGAGCCAGCTTGTGGGTCAACCTGCAGTCACAGCCTCTCAATGACCTCCTCCGACACAAACACTAAATCAAGAGAGACAAAGACAATCTGATACCCTGGGCCGGCGTGGGGTGTCCCCAGTGTCAGGAGATGGTGAAGCCAAAGGCAGGGGAGGCCCCCGCATCTGCCATGCCCTGTCAGGAGCTAAGAGAATAAAGAACACCCTTGCAGAAGCACAGCCATCATCCCCAAACACCCCAAGGCCTGGAGCTGGGGAATTTCTTACTAGTTCCTTTGTAGAAAAAAACAGTAACACTGAAAAGATTACACTATTTGGGGGACCTGGAGTTTAAGTAATTTTCAAGAGGCCGGGTGGTATGAGGCTGACTGAGAAAACGAGCATCCCAGAACTTGGGGCAGCTCAGACTAAACCAGGTCTTCTGACTCTCGCCCACGCTCCTCTGATTTCCTGCTAGTGAAATGAGAGGGTCGTAGCTTCTCCTTCCGAGGAGGTGTTCTGGATTCCTTAAAGCTAGGAGGATGCAGACCTCCATTCCTTAAAGCATGGAGATGCTCTGTGAGGCAATGGGGTGTAGAAGAATGCCCAGGGCTCGTGCACCAGGAGTCCTAGTTTGGTTTTAGTCTGGCTCTAGCACTTAGTAGCTGTGACCCCATCTCTCCATCAGTGACTAGTTACAGCAGGAACATTACAGGGCTTAGAGGGCAATGTCTGGGAAGCAGGCAGAGTGAACAGATAGTAAGGAGGGGTAGCTTCCACCGCCGGGCGTCATTTCAGAGAGGAGTCAGGGAGTCACCATGGGCCACCTGGCAAAGTGGGTGGGGTTTGGGGAGGAGGAAGACTTGGGCTGGTGTTTCTTCCCCCTGTGTTCTCTAGAATGAGGCAGTGTCCCAGTCCTCGGTCACTTGCATCAATCATGTGTGAGGCTGGCCCCTCAGTTACAGACCACCCTCCTCTCACCCTAGAACACTGCATCCCCCTCCCTCTGCGTAAGGCAATCATTATATCAACCATTGATGGTGAACATGCAGACGATCCTTTTGATGTCTTTAGAACCTGGGCTCCAGTGGAAACGTACAGGGCCCAGGGCAAGGGCTGATGTTCCCGTAGTCTAGAGACGCAGGTGAAAATCCAGACGGGGCCCTGGAAACAAACATCTTCTGAATTTAGAGCGTCGGTCACGTTCGCAGCTGGCTCTTCTCCTCTCCTGTCTCCCAAGAGCATCATGGCTGCTGCTTCACGGGAGGCAGGGGAACGGCGAGAACTGACCTGCCTGGGAAGTGGGCACTGGAAAGGCCTTAGCCTGTGTGAGACCCTTATAAGCACTTACTTCTTTGAGCTAGGCAAGGCTGAGTTCCATATGCTAGTGGACACAGAGATCATTATAATTTCCTCCATTCTGTAAACCAGATCTGCTCTACTCTGTTTCAGGGCAACATAAGGTCAGCAGTGCTAAAGGAGCCCAAGTCCAGATAGGGAGAAAACAGGAGCCAGAGCATCTTATTCGCCTGACAAATGTGTGTTAGCAGACATTGCCTTAGTCCAGCCATTCCTGCTAAGACTTTTACTCCCCAGTCTGCTGGCTAATAATGACAGTGCTACAGTTACCTTCAAAAAGGAAGGATTTCATAAAAAAAAAAAAAAAACAAATTGGGTGGTAAGGAATAAAAGCAGAGTTGGTTTAAATTCTCTGTCAGTTGCTGTAAGATTTTCCACACTCTCCTGACCATTACCTTTGATGTCCAAGTACAGGGACACTGTGCTGATCGTTGGGCTTGACTTCTGTTCTGAGAAAAGCTGTTAATTTCTCCTTTCAGTTTCCTCCAGTACTTTTCCATCCCTCCACCACTTACTAAAGGCCAGCCTGCCCCCAATGTTGCATAGAAGAATTTGCCCAGTTCTGATCACCATAAAACATTTGCAGTTTTTCTGAGAATAAAAATAAACTGTTATCACTTACCTACATTTTTTTAATGGTTGTCGTGCTGATAACTTCATTAGTCGAAGCAGTTGTTGTGATTCAGTTGTTAAATAATGATTCATTCATAGCTGGGACTGTGCTATAGAATGGAAACTGACCAGACCAGTGGCAAAGTGGTGGGGGAAATGGTAAAGATTCTACAGGGAATGATGGAGCTGACAAGAGGTGCTAGCCCTGGTAGTGATGGGGAGCTTATGGTAGAGATGGAGCTGAAAACAGCTGTGGCAGCTGTGATGATGCAGACGATGATGATAGCTGTGGAAGAGATCACATGCAATGAAGATGTGTACAAGGATGGAGACTATGAGAGCCGAATGCTGGTGATGGAGCTAATTTACTGGTGTAGATGATGGTCCTGAATGTAGAGATGGCGATGAGCATAACAGAGGGGAGAGATCTGGATCAATATATGTCTGCGCGTGTACGTGTGTGTGTGTGTGTGTGTGTGTGTGTGTGTACAATAATTTTGTTAGATTCAAATCTTTTTAGATTTGTCTCTCTGTCAAACTAAAGTCAGAGGCAGAGGGCAGCTTCTCTTTTCTTGGGAAGACTTTCCCTGCATTCAATCGTAAAAAATGAAAAGACATGACAACATAACCAAGCCCTGGATGGATGGCTAGCTAGAAGAACAAGCTGGTAGTTATGAGACACTATTTGTAATGATGGAATTCCACCTGAGCCATCTTTTCCTCAAGGATCGTCCAGAAAGACAGAGCACTGGGGAGCAAGAAGGAATTCCCATGGGGATGAGAGGATCTGGGGATGTAAGGGCCTTGTGTTGGGGCTTCCAAAAGCCCTTAGGTTCCGTGCTTGTCTGCAAGGGCTCATAAAACTCAGCAAACCATTGTTCTCCTGACTACACCTTATTACAGAGCAAAATCAGCAAAAGGAAGAGGTGCCCAGGGTGAAGGCTGAGAGACCAGGTGCAAGCTTCCAAGGGGCCTTTCCCAGTGGAGTGCCAAGGGACAGGCTGATTTCTCCAGGAACAAGCTGTGAACAACACATGTGAAATGTCATCCTGCAGGGAAGTTCATTAGAAATTCAGTATCCAAGGAGTTTACTGGGAGATAGATGGTCAAATAGGGGTCCTCTGCCAAGCATAAGTCAAAACTCCAGAGTCCCGGAAAGTTACAGGAGGTGTTTGGCATAAGCCAAATTGCTCGCACAAACCATAAGCCATTTTTACCATTTATGGCAAATTTTATATCAACATAAGAAACTGTCCATCAGCCACATTCCAAGATGCCATCCAAGAGTCAATTTTGCAAGCAGGCCTTTCTACCAGCAGCAGTCTCACCTTATCCGCACAGCCTCTGTGCAGGAGAGATGCTGACGGCAACAACTAAGAACCGGCAATCCCCAGGCATAGAAGACGTGTTGCAAAAGTCTCGCCAGCTCTTTGCCAGTTAAAGTACAGTTACAGCAGCACTGCCCTTGACCTCGCTGGGTTGGTGGGATCTGCTCCCACTGATAACGAAGAGTCCAGCTGCATTGCAGGCAGATGTGCTGCTCTTGGGGTGAAGCGATGAGTCCTCTAGCAGAGCCAAGCTGTTTACCTGAAAATCGCTTCCCATAAAAGAAATAGCTGCAAATGCAGTCTGGTTTTGTCACTGACTCAAGTTTGTGTGGCAAAATAGGAATTTTGGGTCAAAACCTGGTTTTACTACTTATTAGCTGACTTTAGATAAATCACTCTGGGTCTCAGAAGGTAACTGGGTTTATACAGGTTTGGCCCTCAAGATCAGAGAGCTGGGGTAACCAGTCTTTGGGGCTTGCCACACTCCTGTCACTAGTCCATGGAAGGATCCTCTTCTATGTCATTTCATATTTTTTTCCTCAGTTCCTGTCACACCTCTCATCTCGGTTCTCCCCATCAGTAGCTGCACACAGAAGTGTACTTGGAAGACATCTGCAATAAATCTAAATTTCTTCATCTGTAAAATGGATACACTTGCCTTACTGACTTCATTATGGTCTTGCAAAGATCCAAAAAAAGTACCTAAAAACACTCATCAGAATCACCATTTAACTATATTATCTTATTAATTGTGTTTGCTTTTCAGCCAAAAATAGCTCCTAACATTTTTGTTTTAAGTTTCTGTATCATCTCTTCCAGCATTCCTGGCCTGGCATAAATATTGGACCAGGGGTTCTGGGTTCTCATCCATGTGGATTGAACTGTGTCACTCCAAAAAGACATACTCAAGTCCTAAACCCCAGTATTTGTGAATATAACCTTATTTGGAAACAAATAGGGTCTTTGCAGATAAAAAAGTTGTGAGATGAGGTGATATTGGATTAGTACAGGCCCTATTCCATTGACGTCCCTATAAGAGAGGGAAATTTGGACATAGAGACACAGAAAAGGTACATAGGGACAAAGCCGTGTGATAATGGAGGCAGAGATTGAAATGATGTATATACAGACCAAGGAACACTAAAGACTGCTGGCACCCACCAAGCACCAGGACGAGGGAAGGAAGGACCCTCCGCTAGAACCTTCAGAGCTAACTCCTCTCAACACCTTGATTTTAGACTCCCAGCCTCCAGAGCTGTGAGAGAATACATGTCTGTTGTTTTAAGCCCCCTGTTTGTGGTAATTTGTTACAGTGGCTACGGGATACTAACACCTCATCCCAGGCCCACTGCCATATCACATCATAGTTTCATCCCAGACTGCTCATCAGGCCTACGTATGCCAAGGGAGATGGAATGTGGATTAATCTTGAGATCATGGGTTATGGAAATAGTAGGAATAGTAAAAATCAGACGTTAGGAAAAGTCAAATGAAAAATCCGAAGGCTATGGTATCCAGCGTCCAGAAATATGGCTGCAGTGCTATATATACTTCTAGTGTTATGATTAAGAAAACCAAAGCTGGGGTGATGAAATGTGTCTGCTCTAGTTCCATCGTAAGTTAGGGGAGAGCCTGGATCTTTGGCCTCCCAGATCTGGGCTCCCTCCATCGCACGCAGGACGCCCTTACCTGTCTGGCCCTCAGCATCCGGAAGCCGCACAGAACCAGGAAGGTGAAACAAGCTGGAACGTGCTGGAGGGAGGGAGCCGCTGCCAGGTGCACGATGTGTGGGGCCTTTCAGGAGCAATACATCAACTTCCCGTAAGTCAGAGTCAGAAATAAGGGAGGGGGGTTTTTCAGTGGTCAGATTCACTGGTTTAAGACCAGACACCACTCTCCCATTAATTTTAACACCAACTCAGTTTGGAGGGATTTATGACCAAGCAGTACGAAGAGTGATTTGAGTCACGGCTTGGCCTGGTCGTGCTCAGGCGGCAAGGGCAGAGTTTCATTTGCCAGACTGCTGACTTTCTTTTCAACAATCCTTCCCCGAAAACATAAGTACAGGTGAGACGTTGAAAAATGATGCTGAGTTTCCTGGTGGCTCAATCCTATTTGGAATTTAAAGAATAAATCTGAACAATTGGAGAAAATGGCCCCAGAAGAGCTGCATGGTATCAAGGAAGAGCTAGGGACAGAGATCAGGGGTTCTGCTCAGCCCCCCGCTCACCCAAGTGTCCTGGAAGCTGCTTCCGCAACCTGGGCACATGCTTCCCAGTGATCTCTCTCGGGGATTCTGAGTCACAACGCCTCTGAGTTCAAATCCTGACTCCAGTGGTCACCACCCCTGTAACCTTGGGCAATACTCAACCTCTTTTCCCTCATCTGTAAAGTGGGAATAATAATAAAACATTCCATGAGGTTTCTTTGAGAATTAAAGCAAGCGGCATTTGTGCTGTGCTTAGCAGATTTCTAGCTTAATGCAACTACTAAATAGATTTGTTTGATGAGATGAGAGTGTTGATCAAGATGCTTTTAAATGGTTCTTTCGGCTTCTGCACTCAGAGTTGGCTTCCAATTAGAGACACAGGGAAGAAAGAGAAGTGACAGGGCACTGGGACTCTTGAGAACAGAGCTCTGGAGAAGGCCAAACTTCAGAGAAACAACTCCGTGTTTGCATTGAAAAGCCTACAACCTGGTTCCAGCTTTGCCAAGGACATACTAGTGTTGTTTTAAGTATGAGTTTTGGGATCACTGGGAATCATGTGCCCAGGTTGTGGAAGCAGCTTCCAGGACACTTGGGTGAGCAGGGGGCTGAGCAGAAACCCTGATCTCTGTCCCTAGCTCTTCCTTGATACCATGCAGCTCTTCTGGGGTCATTTTCTCCAATTGTTCAGTTTTATTCTTTAAATTCCAAATAGGATTGAACCACCAGGAAACTCAGCATTAAAACATACTTAAACTCACATTTCCACAACTCATATGACAGGAAATATAGAGTGGGCTATCAGCAATGCCCACTATTCACAAGTTGATTTTAAATTTGGGAACCAACACCCAAATACAACTAATCTTCAAGGAACATAGGGGGACATGGTGTGGTTTTGAAGCCTAAAAACTACCATTCACCCCCTTTCCACATGGTTCTATGATGAGGGAGCACACACACCACCATTTATAGTCAAATGGAAGACCACATATTCTGCAAATATAATTTCTGACAATGCAGAAGCCTAGAACTCTGCAAGGCTTTGGAAAAGCTGGATTGGAGAAAGAGATGTAGACCTATGGCTGAAGAGGGACTTCGTAATCCAAATCTCAGTTCCCACATACTCCTGTATGCTTTCAGGAGACAGAGATGGAGAGGGCAGGGTCTGCAGAGCCTGTATGGAGCTGCTTGGCCAAATAAAGATAGCTGATCAATATTCTCAACTTCATATGCATTTTGTGAGGATTGAATGAAGTGGTGTATGAAAGGCACTTTACACAGTGCCTAGAACATAAGTGACAATAAATAATAGTCATTATTATTTTACCAAGCAATCTCTCAGAAACCTTAAAAATGTATCCACTTCAGCTCCCTTTTCATACAGAAGAATGACTGCTAATCCCCTCATTCATTAAGTTCTCTATGGACCTCAAATTACAAGTCTAATATTTTATTTCCTTTACAGTTCAGGCAGCATTCTTCTTTTACAAAAGAAAAGCCTACTGTTTGAATTTAAGGCCTTTTAAAAAAATTCTTTGATCCAGCAAGGACAAAAAGATTCTCAGGGTCCTGCATATAAATCTTCATGTCTTCTAAGGGAGTGAGTGACTCCGGCCCTACTAGGGCAGTGCTTTCTTAGAGACAAAGATCCAAATGCCCAGGGAATAATGGGCCAATCTCACGTGACAAAAGTTTTGGATTGTGTAACCAGAGATTTAAATGATTCTAGAATTCTTGGCTGGAGTATTTTACCTTAATGTGTTCTATCGAAGAAGAAATAAAAAAGGTAAATGTTTGACTGCAGTAGAAAGATGCCCCCATTGGCTAATTCTGTATTAATGAAAACTCAGAAATAATTTAGGTGCCCTGCAATAATAAATCAATCTGGCTGCATGTTCCTTAACAGTGAAGCCAACTGCAGGGGGTCACCTGTCTAAATTCACCACAGTGTGTCCACTGGTGCCAGCCCAACTCATTTATCTATGGATTCAGCCTTTCCATCACCCAAGTATATTTTAATGCTTACTATGTAAGAGGTGTTGTACTTGACCTTGGGAATATAGTGGTAAACAAGATGTAATGATACCTGTACAGATCTTCATTCTTAATGAAGTAACTAGGAAACTCATTACATATGGAATTAGAAGGAAGCATGATAAGTGCTTTAATCTGGTAAATCATGACGAGTGGGTAGATCTGAGATTTAAACTTTGGCAGCGGAGCTTCAGAGCACATGGTTTCATTGTTATGCTGTGGGTCACTTGCCTGTGGTGAGAGCTGGAGGTCAACTCTTGAGTTGAACTTGACTCCTCTAGAATCTCCATGCATAACCATTATGCTCAATATTTTTATTGCTTAGTTTTAGATGCCAGTATAACATCATCTGGAGACATGTAGTCAAGAATTGTAGCTATACATCTGGTGCTCAAGGAATGTGGGAGCTGGAGACATGGACTTAGGATCAGCAGCAAGGAGGAGCTCACCCAGCAAAAGGATAGAAGAACAGTATTTAAACTGGGAACAGCAATATTTAACTGATATGCATAGGGGGGAAAAGGCCAAGTAATAATAATAAGAAGAAGAAAGAATATGGTAAGAAGGAAACTAAGATGTCAAAAAGCCAGAAAATGATCACTGGCAATAAATGTTGGTAAAAGATCAAGACAGTATCTACAAGAATCACTGGTAATCTTGGAAAGCAAATTTTTAGAGAAGATAAATGCAGATCGGAGTGGCTGGTGTAGTGATAAAAGATGAGGAAGTTGGCACAACAAACATAGGCAATTCTTTCAAGAGGTTGGCTGCCCCACTTTCTCATACTGAATATGATACCAAGTTCTACAGACAGTGATGGAGAGAAGAGAAACAGGACAGTTTCTCTGTGTATGAGAAAAAGTCATACACATGCATTTTATCTTAACTTCTAAATAAAAGAGTCAGTCTCCTCAATTTCCTTAATGAGCCAAGGAATAACTTAATTTTTCAAAATTAATTTTAAAACATGATTTGCAATGTGAGCCCTTACAGGTCTATTTTTTTTTTCCTCACTCCAGCCCCATGTATAGTATCTTAGAGGTTTCTATCTGAGCAGTAAGGTATCAGGGCCCCATGGAAGGAGACCCCATCCCTTACCCTTTCTAGGCAGGCCCTACCCTCTGCAGTGATAGCCGCGGTGGGCAGAGCAGTCCACATAAGAGGCTGCCTTGCTGGCCCTGAACTCTGTGAGAATGAGCTTCCACTGGGCCCCATTGATTACTGGCATTTCCTTCCAAGCTGCAGGGCTAATGAGAGGGCTAAGCAAAACAGTGTGGCTATATAGCTGTAGAAGTTCATCCTTAACACCAAATCGGACCAGAATCTGGGTTAAAAGCAACAAACCTGCAGTATATTGAAATGTGTATTCTCTTCCTCTCTCCCATTGTCTCTTTCTCCGTCTCTTCCTTCTCAAGAGTCAGAGATCAAATCAACCCTTTGATACATCAGTCATAGTCTCATCTTTATGATCTCAATCGCAGTCTACAACATTCCCCCAACAGAGTGTGAATTAGACCACAAGCATCTCCATCTCCAATTATCCGTCATCTTATTTCTTTTTTGTCTTTCTCACATGGTATCATTACATGAGGTGGACTCCAGTATAGCCAGGGCAATAGGGAGTTGAACTAACGACCCAACACATACAGTGTAATGCGGAATCTTCCCTGTGAACTTGACTATCCTCACTGTCATGGTTAAAAGGAATGTAAAGCGTTTCACATTCTGTCACCTTTTCCTCCTTGTTTGTCTCCACTAGTTCACACAGTCCTTTTCTGAATGGATTAACCTGCCTTTTATTTCTGTCAACTAGCTCTGATGCCTTTCCCTTCCCATACAACAAATTTCCTTTCAGATAAATAAACCCTACCCCAAGGGAATAGAAAGAGAGGGCCTCTAAATCAGACTTGAAATAAGTAAGAGAGGGATAGAGTCAGAGTTCCCTCAAGGTGGTAACACCTCTGTTTAGTCTTAAAAGATGAATAAGTACATTCAGTAAGGGGTAAGGCATTACAGTTTGCGGGAACCTCGTAAACAGCTCCATTTTGCTAGAACGTGAAATCCGAGATGGAGCTCAGCAGGAGAAGGGGCTGGAGCAGCAGGCACACGTAAGAGATATTGGCTTTCATTCTATTGGTTTCATTTGAGAAACAGGCAACTGATAAAAAGAAAATTTGGGGTCAGATTCCATCTTCTGCTCCATTCTAAGTTTCCAAGAGCAGGAATCATCAACAATCAAAAATTCAAATGTCAGGGCCAAGCAGGCACCCTAGGGAAGTCAAGTACATTTTTAAAAATCATGTGGCCCTCATTTTATCTTTCATTTTCCTAAAGACATGGGTATATAGACATTCTCTTTAAAGTCAACCATATATGTTTAATGACAAATTGTAGCTGACACTCAACCTACGTTCTGGAGGGTGACAGAATGTGGTGGTGGTGGTGGTGGTGTGAAATCGAGAGTAAACACAGTGGTGGAACCCCACATCAGCCAATCACTGCCTCTGGGAATGTGCAGCCAGTCCTGGGAATGTGCAACCAGTCCTTCCTATTCCTCAGAAGAACCTGGATGTCCACATGTAAAATCAGTCTGTTTTTAAAGACTGGCTTGCATTTTTTAAAACATTCTATCACCCAGGGAAAACAAATCTATGGGACAAATACAACATGTGGCTTGCCAGTTTGCAAATTCTGTTCTATTTTCTTTAGCTTTTCTACAACACACCATGGGGACTCAGTAATGTTTAATGAGTTATGAAGGGAGGAATGAAGGTCATTCTCTGCTCCAAAATCAATTCCTCAGCCCTCTGAGCCAGCTGTACCTTCATTTGGTGAAAGACTAGAGTGCATGGTTTACAAATTGGTCCTTCAGAAGCAGAATCTCAATATATAAAAGAGGAAAGGTAGAGTTTCTCTAGTTGAATTGGGGGTGTAAGCTCCCTGGATTCTCCCTTGTCCCAAGATGAACCCCATGTGCTACCTCCACTGAATCAGCCACTTCCTATGGAGACCATGAGCTCAGCGGGAACAGTGGGAACTTTGGGAAGAGAGGCCTCAGTACCGGTGCTGCTTTGCCATTTGCTAGCTTGGCAGAGCCAACTAGCTTCCCAGCCTCAGTATCTTCCCACAACACCCAAAGTCTGTAAGTCAGGGATAAGTATCTCTGTCACAGTGTTGTTATGACAATAGTTATATTATGTGCAAGAAGGCCTTTAACATAATGCTTAGTGGTTACTAAATATTGGAAATTGACATCATGCATGGGATCAACGGGAGAAAGAACAGCATCTTTCATGGTCCATCATAGACCATTAAATAACGGTCTTCAGCTCAACACATAATCAGCTCTTCTTGTAATTTCCATGGAAAGAGAAATTGTGGACAGAGGTAGAGTACAGGTATCTAAAATAGTGGATATTAATAACAAGTACATTTCTCTACTTTTCCATGATTCTTTGGAAAATATATGAGCCCAGTTGTCAATGACTGTGAAGGCTCTGTGATCTTACCCTTTTTACAAATGAAGAGATTTCATTGCTGCTGACAGAAGACATGAAACTTCTGGATGGAAGACCAGGGACTTTTATTACCCACAGTAATAGAAGTAGCCACAGTATCAGAATTTTCTTGGGCTGCTTCCTCAAACTGTAATTTCCACTGTATGACAAATAGAGTGCCAGGTGACACTTGTACCTGCAGTGTGTTGTGCTATACAAAAGGGACCTTGAATGAGGGAACCAGGACAATAAGCATGCCTACCCTTGGTTCTGGAAAGAGACATCATTCCTATCTCACAAAACTATAAGCAAACCTGATCTTTGCTCCTGAGGGAGATACCATCTCTATCTTCCAAGTGTATTTGCTGTGCAGACAAATATAAGAATCCAGCTCCCCCAGACTTCTCATTTCCAGTATGACATGTAAAGGGCTTGGAAATCATCACTACAGTCCTCATAACAAGAAAAAAATGAAGAAACTGAAAATTAATAACTATTCTTAGATTCATCAGAAAATTGAGGTCATGGGGCAAACTTCAGCCTCCAAAACTGGAGACATAGGCAGATAGAATCACAGCTTCCTGGAGCTGAAGTTCAGGAGCAAGAAGCTACTGTAATCAAGACAGTGCAGCATTGAAAAATAAAAAAACAGATCAATGTAATAGCATAGAGAACCCAGAAATAAACCCACACAAACATAACCAATTTATCTTTGACAAAAAGAAAAAGGGCTCAATGGAGGGAGGACAGACTTTTCAACTAATGGTGCTGAAACAACTGGGCATCCACACTCAAAAAAATTAATTAGACATAGACCTTCAACCTTTCACAAAAATTAATTCACAATAAACCTAAATGTAAGACACAATGCTATAAAACTCTAGAAGATAACAAATAAGAAAATCTAGGTGACCTTGGGTTTGACAGTGACTTTTTAGAAACAAGACCAGAAAATGTGATTCATGAAATAAAGCATTGATAAGCTGGACTTCAGTAAAATTAAAAACATGCTCTGAGACAGAAATTAACATAATGCAAAGACAAGCTACAGAGTAGAAGAAAATATTTTCAAAACACATATGTGATTAAGGACTTGTATCCAAAATATACAAGGAATTCTTTAAGTCAATAATAAGAAAACCAACAACCCAATTAAAATATGGGCAACAGATCTAAACAGACACCTCATCAAAAAATATATATACACATGGCAAATAAGCATATAAAGAGATGCTCAATATCGTATTTCATCAGAGAATTGCAACTTAAAACAATAGTAAGAAACCGCTACACACTTGCAAGATAACTAAAATCCAAAGTACTAACAACATCAAGTGCTGGCAAGGATACAGAACAACAGGATCTCTCATTGCTGGCAGAAATACAAAATTGTACAACCACTTTGGCAGACAGTTTGGCAATTTCTTACAAAACTAAATATTCTCCTACCATACGATGCAATAATCATACTCCTTGATATTTACTGAGATGAGATAAAAACATGTCCACACACAAAATCCTGCATACAAATGTTTACAGCTTCTCCTTTCATAACTGCCAATATTTGGAAGCAACCAAGATGTCCTTCAATAGGTGAATCAATAAACAAACTGCGGTACATCCATATAACTGTATATAATTAAGGAATAAAAAGAAATGAGCTATCAGGCCATGAAAAGACATGGAGGAGTCTTAAATGCATATTGTTAAGTGAAAGAAGTCAATCTGAAAAGACTACATACCATATGATCTGCATTTTGTGACATTCTGGAGAGGTAAAACTATGAAGACAGTTAAAAAGATCAGCAGTTGGGCATTGTAGAGCTCTTATTACAAAAGTTTCTGGAAGTGCTCAATCTGACAAGACGCTGGAGGACGCACAGTCTATTGCCAGGGCATCAAAAATAGAATGAAGAAACTCACAAAGCTTTTTAAAAAACATTCTACAGACGTCTACCTGGGACCTCCCAAGAAGGCTCTCAAGCTATATCCAGACTATTGGCTTTATGAAGAAGTAAAGCCAAGCGAAAAGGAGTTGCTTGATGTACCCAAAGGAGTACATAAAAGTCTACCCAAAGGAGTAGCAATTCTGCAACTAGCTTGCTTCTTTTGGAAGTTGGGACACTGCTGAAGAGCTCATCCTGAAGCAGTTTGACTTTGGCTATGAGGGCAAAGCAACCTATGATGAACTCCGTGGGCATGGATTAAGCCAGGTTCCTCCAAAGCTAAAGTATAGCATGGGCCAAATAAATTGAAGGAGTTGAACTTCTTCTCACAGGAACGAGACTGCAGGAAGAAACTTCAAACACCACAGAATCATTATAAACTGAAGCTGGTGAAGATAAGATGTGACATATGGCACTTGGAACAGCAAATTGCAGGAAAAACAGAACGCAGATGAAATTTGGGTTGACCCCAAGAGCATGCTTGAAGCTCAACATGAGAGTTTTAGGAAGAAGCTTCATGAACAGAGGACATTTTCAAAGATCGTTACAGGAAAATAGCCTTTTAGGATTTTGTTCTAAGAGGAAGCTACAGTACGCCGAGTTTCCTAGAAAAGTTTATGAGTAGTGGATGGAAATAAGAGTCTAATGAGACTCCTACCAAATAATGGATAAAACTAACTCAAGCATAGATGCATCTCGGAAAGATTATCAGGCAGCTTTTTATTTACTACATACTTGGTTAGTTCTTTTTCTCTTATTTTGAACATCCAATAGAATTTTGTGACAACTACCACACCACAGATGAACAACTTTGACTCAGTACCATTCATAAATTTACCACCTAATGTTCATCAGTATTTATTATTGACCTTCTGCTTCAGGTTCATCAGTATTTTATATACTTTGTCAACTATGAAATCAATACATACAATCTCACATTTTTAAAACATTGTGAATATTATATAGTCATATTAGTTATTTATAAAAGTGAGCTTGGATTAAGGATGGGTAATTTTTAAAAGTACTCTTAACAAAAGACGATCATCTACAACAAAGACGCTGCCTCTCTCACAGGTGTGAAGAAATGTGAGACAAAAATTATCTCCCAACACTGACCTTTGGCCAGAGTCAACCAGTCCGACTTTCAGACCCTTGTAGCCTCCGCTGCTCCCAAAAGCCAGGCTCGTGACCCATTCTCCAGAACACTAACCGCACCTCAGTCATCTGCCCAGTCTGGAGCTGTAATAGACATTATCTCAAGAGGGGAAAGCAACTAGCTGTTTTAGGACACTTACTTGGTTTCTGTTGATGGAAACTCAACTCAGACCAGAGAAAGTGAAATGAAAATCTAGACGCTGACATAGCTGGAAAGGATACCCAGGTAGTTTGTAAAATACAAAAATGAGTTTCAACAACATAACCTTCAGGGAGCTAGTTTCCTGACCTTCTTTCTCTCTCTTTCTTCATTATTTCAGTTCTGTTTGCTGCCGCATATGTATCTTCATTCTACAGTGGTCTCTAATGGGTACTCCCAAGTAATTGCAGCATTCTTTCTTCCCTAGGATGCTGAACAAATGAAGAATTAAAGCAAACAAAAGTGCCATGCAGGAGACCCAAATATTGCTTTTATTACCAAGAAAGCTAGGGGGGAGGATGTTGCTTAGTATGAAAGGCAAACGGGACTGTGAAGTTTAGGATTAGGTGGGCTTTCTCCCCAGGCAGGGCAGTGCACCTGGCAATGGCAAAACTTTTGGTGTCCAGTGCACAGCTCACTTCCAGGAGGAAGAAAGGCAGGAAAGGAGGAAGGGCCCGGCCTCCGTACGCTGGCCCTGGAGGAGCAAAGCCCACTGTAGGTTTTCTTTCTTCCTTTTTTTTAATGGTTTGAGATATTTATTATTTATAAACCAATGTTAGACATAAAATGATTCCATCTGAAAACTCATTTTCAAAAAATAATTTTACAAGATGTAAAATAGTTTATGCCTATGTCCACTTAAAATAACTAAAATAATTTAGCTAAATATTGCAAATTAACATAAATAGAATATTTTCATAGACAGTCATGTACTTTAATCAGTTTTTCCACAGAATGCATTTTTTTTTTCAATTCAGTGTGACTTTTTTAACATTTCAACAGCAAAAAAACCTGCAATTTTTTTCAAGGCTTTATTTATTAATTAAAATAACTGATATATATGCAGGAACAGACCAGAATGCAGGGTTTTTTTTAATGAGTTAATGTTAAATACACAAGGGAAATAATTCAGCAGAACTGTTTTTTCCTTTGTTTCTGTAATCATTTTTTTATACAGCTTGAAAAACCTTTAAATTTTGGTTACATTTTGCTCAAAATGAACTATCAATATTCAACCCAACTATTAACAAGGGTGCCAAAAACTTCCATATCTTAAGATGTTAGGCAATAGCAATTATTGAGAAGAGAGGTTGCAAGCATTAAGACGCTGATATTTATGTATAATAAAGCAAGGAAGAAGCTAAGCAAACAGTAAAATAAGGACTCTAATAGCAATACTATTGAGTTTTGGAATTCTTCAAATATTTTAGGGTAATTTTGTGCATATGTAAGTTTGTTTTTAGGACACAAATTTCTAGAATTAAAATTATTTAGTTTTGAAAATATGCATTTTTTTTAGATTTAAATTGTCCCCCAGAAGTTTTATATCAATTTTCCTACCTTAATACTACTTTAGAAACTGCCTCTGAATTAAAAATTTTCCTCAACCTAGGGTTTCTTTTGCCCAGTTAGTCTTCTGTACCTACCCAGTCTCAGGACTCAGTCCAGCTTCTTAGGCAGAATGAGTAAAGCATCTAGATAAGCAAGAACTCTAGGGGAAATTTCTCATGGCAACAAAGGAATGGAGAAAAGGACCTTCCCTCTAACATTCTACAGGCCAGCTTCTCTAAGTGCTGAAAATACAGCACCAAAATCCCTATATTTCCTTCTTCTTCGCTCAATAATTCCTGGAAAATGGTAACATTGTCTCCCAATAACCATATAACAACCCCAGAGTATACATCTGATCGGCCTTGCTTTGGGTCACCCACCCATCCTTAATCCAAGCACTACATCCAAGAGAGTGGTACGCAAGTGTAGGCCAAGCCTGGATTAGTGGGCCATCCCTGAGTTTCCAGTGCAGGGCCTATTTCTAAAAGAAGGGGAAGATGAAAATATACTGAACAATCTGCAATGCTCACCATTTTGAGCAGTAGTAGATTTGGAAACACACAAATATTGTTACATTTGACCTTTGAATCTACCCTGAGATTGGGCAAAGGCAAAAATGATGTACACTGTGATTTAGATTGAACAGCCTAGTATACCATAAGAGATCAGTAAGTTTTGAAGGATGAATAAATGGCACAGGGGGAAACATTCCTCTGAGACTGACAGTACTAGCCCCACCTTTCAGAGAAAAAAGGATCAGAGAGATTAAGGGACTTGCCCAGTTTACACAGAGGGTAAATGGAAGACCCAGGATTCAAACCCAGGCCTTGCAGCAAAGCTCCCTGTCTGGGGATTATTGTCCATACTGACTATCAGTCAGCACAAGAATTCAGGTGCTCAGCATTCATTGGCATTCTCCATGTTACTCCTAAGTGGCCTTTTCTCCCCCACTTCAAATACCCAAGTTCTAGAGAATAGACCATCTACTCTGAATCTTAACTGGTCCCTTCCAAGTGATTCTCAACCTTTAAGACTCTGATTTAATACTGATTAATAGGTATGTATTCTAAAACTCAGAATCTGCATTTTAGCCACAACTATGAAGTGGGAGCTCATGCCCAGGTCTGCACAACCATCAATAAGGCCAACACCAACACACACACACCACTCTATATGCCATTATTTCGGGAGCCATATGGATAGCCATCCACCCATCCATAGGTGATCACTGATCAGGGTCTTCAAAATTAAGTAGAAATTGTCCAACAAAACCATTTGCCTTCACTGCCCATTAATGCTTCAATCCCAGCTAAAACAGTCCTGCCAGTGGGTAGGTCAGATGTTTCTTATAAACCTCCATATATGAGAAAGGTGCTTCTCTGATATGTATACTATCTATATAGTTGCCAAATCCATCTACCTGCAGCTTTTGCCCACTGGTCCTAGTTTGAACCCGAAAGCACAAATATATCAAATCTACTCATTATTCCAAATGGCAGACCTTCCAATGTTTGAAGTCACTGGTCATGTTCTCTGGAGACTTCTCTTCTCCTGACTCTTGCCAATATTTAGCATGGTGCTCTTGACATGGCTCGAGTCCTTTGACAATCTCAGCTCTCATTTATTTACTCAGTGAACATTTATTGGGCAGCTTTGGTTGCAAGAGAGAACCAGACATTCTGGTTTCCAGTACTGGCTCTCAGGCTTAGCTCAGGGTGACCCTTGGAGAAATTCATCTCCTTATTGACACCATGACAAGGTTCGGTTAGAATCTCTAATTCCATTGTATCTTCTTCACTTCGCCATTTCTCTCATCTCTACCTTTTTTTTTTCTTCTCCCTTCACCTCTGAACTATTGTTTTCTTCCCCGCCTTTCTGGTCCTTCTGTCGACAGGTCTCTCATCTTACACTGTCTCTATGTTTCACAGATTCTGTTTCTCTTTGTCTCCCTATATTTCTCCAACTCCGTCAACCCTTTCTGACCCAAAGTCTGCCCCTGCCTCCGTGCGTCTTTCTCATGTTGAATAAGGGTGTGTGAATAAGGACTTGTAGGAGGGAAATATTGAAACCAGAATAGGATATCTCTGGGTGAGGATCTCAGCAGTCAATGGAAAGTTTTTAGCCAGCCAAATCCAGTTCTATTAACTGACTCTATGCATCTAGACTCCCAGACCGTAGCCTCCTCTGCCAACCCAGCAGGTAATATAAGACCTGGGAAGCCAAGGATACAAAAAAAGTGACTGTGCCAAGAGCTAATGGCCTATGAAATGAAAATGCTTGGCCCACCTGTGCCACGTAGCCACCTCACAGTGGGGACCCACAGCTGGCCTAAGCCAATACTGAGAGAAAGCAAAAGGAATTTTGTCCCAGATCTCAGTCAGCAGCGACCAGGAGAGTCTGCCAAAGGCAAATAGCTCAAGCCAAGATTTTTCCCTTACCAGTGTCATCCAACCCTCCAAATATGCCCACAGTATGAGATTTGAAGGACCCCAAAGAGTCAAAGACCTGGATTTGACTCACAGCTTTGTCACTAATTGACTGTGACCTTGGGTAGGCCACTTCTACTTTCTGGGCCACCATGTTCTCATCTATAAAGGGAGGAGCACAAATCCCATCAGCTAATTCTAGAGTTGCTTTGATTACAAGGTTGTTGCAAAGGGATTTGGCCAATTTTGTTTCCTTGTTACTTTGGTATCTGCTGCCTATCCATAAGCATTTATAACGCCTTTCCATAGGATAAAGGAGCCAAGCAAGAAATAAAAAATAAGGGAGAGTTAAGTCATGAAAAGACATGAATTTCTCCATTCTTATAAAGGAACCTAAGTAGTTACATAGGAGGCAGAGGGTCCCTTGTGCTACACAGATACCTGGGTATGTCCCCAGACGCCTGCTTTATCTTTGTTTAGGTGTACAAAACACACTGCTCATGGTCCCTCTCTGGCTCAAATTACAGGCCTGCCTGCAATCCTCTGCTCATGGAAGCACTACTACCAGAGTTTTTATTCAGGTCAGGTTTCTGTTGAACAGAGAAGGAAATCTGACCCAAGAGATCCCATCAGTAGGCTAGTCAGTGATCCCTGACGTACCCTGGAGCAAAGGTCTGACAGGGGGTGAGAATAATTAACAAGGCTATTATACAAATCCCCCCTAGGATTTGTGGTGGGAGCTATTGAAAGGATTGGCCAGCCACAAATGAGAAGAGACTTGAACAGAGACATGGAAGAAATGGAGGTGCTTAGAGAAAGACCATCTAATTCATGAGAAGGAAAGAAAATAGAGAGCAGTTCCTGAATCCAGGTGGTTCCTGGCAGCATCACAGCTCAGCAGAATTCCAACCTCCAGGAATCTTTACACTGGTCTCGCCTTCTCTTAGGCAGCCTGAGGAAGGATGCTCATAACAATCCAGAATCTCACCAATATGTGCGGTGAGAAGGACCTTTAAGCCCCAAGCACTGGCACCAAATTCCTCAAAACCTTTATTATACACACAGCCAGCGGTGCCAATGGTATGACCTCTAGAAAAAAATGCATTAAATCATACCTTTGGGCAACTCAGAAAACTTTATAGCTTCTCCCAAACCTATAAAATCTTGGTTCAAAAAATTTAAAGAAAACCGTATAGACCATTAATCAGTTCAACTCTCCATTTACAGTGAAGTGACATGTTTTTTTAGCATTAAAGAACATGTAAGTAAAACTGTATTTCAAATCTCTTAAGAAGCGGAGGAATGTTTATCTTGTTTCTCATTAGAGCCCCCCCCTTATGCCTTCCAATCACATTCCTCTTCTTTTGGGGGCAGGAATTCAGTGAGGTAAAGTACATTATGCTTATGCTCTGCAATCAGACAAGTGGACTTGATTTTGTCACACTGGACAGCAATTGTTTTTGTCCCACTTTTGTAGCCCTGCTTCCTTTGGCTTATTGCTCTCCCCACCCTTCCAGTCTTATAATCCCGATTAAAACATTCTACCTTCCTGGTGACTGGGAGGGTAAGAGGGAGGACGCATGACCTCGGCCCAGCCAAGCATAGGGCCCAGCTCACCTGAGCACAGTGTTTGGTCCAGGGCTAAGCACGCTGAGAAAAGCTAATCAGAATCATTCCTAAGGACTGTTTGGGCTTCTAACATCACAGAGCTGTAAGTATGTGAAAGGGGGTTTTCTGATAGCTCTCTTCCCTCCATGTAGGGTAGCTGGAGAAGCAGAGAAGAGCAATAAGGAGTGAGAGAATTGTCTTACTACAGTCACTGAAACGTGGGACCACAATCAGATGTACTCTTAGGTATTGTCATATATAGATTTCTCTTCCCTCTACTCACTCCATATCTCTGTACAAAGTATGGAACTTTATCTCTACATGCCTATGGGTGTTCTGCTGCAGACAGATAGATGATGATAGATAGATAGATAGATAGATAGATAGATAGATAGATAGATAGATAATAGATACAGAGATAAAGATCTAGCTAAAGATATATAGGTATGTATTCTCCTCTATCTGTGTAAATGGGAAATAGTACATATAGGAAAATTATGTATTGACCAGATAGTTTCACAAAGTTAGAAACTGTATGAAGAATAAAAAGGACTGGTCATCAACACCAATGGTCAAACACTAAGCCTGGGTAGAAAGCAGATCCCAAAAAGGGTTACAAGATGGTGCATTAGTCCGAAGTATCCAAAGGAAAGCTGATTATGCAGACTGAATCTCCTTTCTCCTGAAAGACGAAGCCTTTGAATAATGAGTCTAATTATTATGAAATGGTAAAATGAAGTAAATGGCAAAAGGAGGATATCTTGTGAATAAGACTTGATGGTCGTGAGAGGCAAGAGGAAGTGGACAAGGGAAGAAGAAAGGGGGGGGGTCCCTCTTTCTGCATTGCTGAGCTCGAGGTACCGTTCATTGCAAATGCAGATCATGAGCTCACTGGAGAGGAAAGGCCTCAAGTGGGAGTGAAATGAAGGTATCTCCTGATCTCCTGACTCTGGCTAGTTACCAAGGAAGACAGAGATCACCTGTAGGGTGACTGGCACAATAGACTTGTGGTAGAATTTGCTGCTAATGATTTGGGGCCTTGCAGCATTGTGCTGTGTGGTTTGAATTTACTAGTATGAGTCCAAGTCAGGTGAGACAGCACTAGACTATTTACGCTCATGTAGCTGAGTCTTGGTGATATGTAAATAACATATTTTGAACTCCCATACCTGTTTTCTATTTGTGGCCTTGAACAAATAAATTCAGCTACTCATCTGTATTAGAACAATAATAATACCTCAGAGAGCTTTGGGAAAGAGTGATGTACATTACCCAGGCCTCACACAGAACCGGCAAGCAGTGACCATTGGTCCCCTTCCTCGAATGCTATGTCTCTCCCGCTAGGCTGAATGTTCTGGAAGGCAAAGACCATGGCTTAGTCAATTACATGTGGCTAGGTGTACTCCTTCCTGCACAGAGTGTCAAATAATTGTGTTTCAATTATTAATGATGATTAACTAAGAGGAAGAGGCAAAGGCAGAAGAATAAAGGACAAAACAACATGAGAAACAGTACGGAGGCATTTTTTAAATCTAGTATTTATAGGCCATTAGATCTTCACCATGTTTGAGAAAGGAAAAAAGATGTCAAATGGTTTCACAGATATATACTTACCTCCAAACTCATCCAGTTGTCTACATAAAATATGGATAGCTCTTTACATGTCAATCGTACCTTAATAAATTAATAAAAAATACTATTTCCTTTCTGCACAACAAAAACAAATATTAAGCTAGCCCTGAACAGGGAACTAGAACTATAGTCATGACAAGTCCATCTGTATTTTTAGATATCTCTACAAAAACTGGAGGGAAACTGAGCAAAGCTGGCAATGTGAGTCTGCCACATTTTCATGGCACTTTATAGGGCACAAAACACTCTCATGTGCCCCTGGAGTTGTCCCTCACCAAAAAACAAAATTAAAATATGGGTCAGAGCAGGGATGTTTAATCCATCAAAGTTTATCAAAGGTTATCAAAATTAATTTTGTATTGTAAAATTAAAACATGTTCAACCACCAAAACTTGTAACAACAACAAAAAGAAGTACAAGAAGAAAATCAACCATGTTCGATTCTCTACCTCAGTGCCTCACCCTGAGAAACCACATGTTGATATATTTATTTCAAGTCTAAGATTTTTAATGCTTTTACATCATTAAGGCCACACTGAAAACATATTCCTATAACCTGCTTTTACCACTTCTCATTTGAGTTGTAGCTCCAGTGGGAAGGGTGTTCCCAGCACAGGGCAAATCCCCCCTATGAAACTGGTGAAACTGAAATAAGTCCAGGACAAGGATAGGTTGGGAGAAACCATTTTAATTGCTCACAGCTTGCTCAAATTCGCTAGCTAAGCTCGATACCATCTGCCTCCTCTGGCTACAGCTCCCACTCTGCTGCCATGGCCCGCTGTCCACTTCCTGCCCGCCCTTTCTGGAAGGAACTCCACTGATGGTTCATTGGTAACTGGCAGATGCCAGACCAATTATGTACCAGGAACAGAGGGGAGGAAAGAATGGCCTTTTTCTCTTCCACTCTTTGCTCCAGATTTATGGGAGGCTCTTCAGTAGTAAACACCTATTGATATGTAAATGAACTAAGACTAGGCAGAAGGTTCTAGAAATTCTGTCATTCATCCCACAGAGCCTAATCAGATTCCCAAGTTTTTATACTCTTCATAAACATCAAATGTACTACAATATATTGAACCATTTCCCTGTCATTGGATACTGATTATTTCCAAATTTGTACATGTAACTTCTTGCTACAAATTTTTGAGCAAAGATCTGTTTTCTATTTTTTCTTCTATATTATTGAACATTTAAATTGTTTCCAATTTTGTGTAAAGCTACAGTATTACAAAGTCAAGTGAAATTAAAAAAATAATAACGATACCCTAAATCAAGATAGGGATTACTACTTCTGTCTAAAGATGAAGAAAAACACACGGGAAACTGTAAAATATTCTCATGGGATATCTGATGATTACATTGCCTAAGTTCTCAGTTGTTCTTTTCCTGGTCATGGTATCCTGATTTTCTATGAAGAAAATCATAGAAGATCCCCTCACCAACTCTTTCCTGAACACAAGGTGGGAATGACTTGGGCTTGGTCAGTCAGATAATCCCAAGTATCTGCTTCAGTTATTGATTCAGAAATAATCATGTGACCTATACAGAGCCAATCAGACAAAAAGAGATGTCTGCTGGTGGTGATGGGACAGAGGCTACCCCCTTCTATGAGGCTGCTAGGATAAAGGTGATGTGTGCCTGGAGCTTACAGGAACCATGATATGAAATCTGAAAATGAAGCTGCTGTCACAGCAGGCAGTGCTGAGGAAGGACAGCAGCTGTATCCTGGTGACATTGTCTAAACTGCTTGATCAAGCCCTGTGTGCAGCCAGATCCATCTCTAGACTTCTTGGTCATATGAGCCAATAAATTCCCTCTATTGCTAATCCATATGAACTTTTTGACGCTTGTGGCCAAACTAGTCCTCACTGATACTGGTACCCATTAAGGTTAACTGAATTAATTCAAGTCAAAAAGCTATTAAGTGACAGAGCAAGGACTAGAAGCTGGGACGCTTTGAGCCCAGCATCTTTTCTAGAATATACCACTGCCCCCAGCCCCCTTTTCTGCCTACCCTTTCTGCCCTTTGAGTGAGGAGAACTCAGTGATCACAGAGTGTGTTTCCTCAAGCCTATGATGAAACCAAAATAATAGCTGTGCCATGAAGACAAGCAGATGGCAGGATTCCCTTCCAGCACAGAATGCTTGGCCTCAGTCTCCCCCAAGTCTCTAGATTTTTCACTGTGAGTCAAAGCTATCACACCAGGATGGCCACAGCCTCATCACTGCCCTCATCTCCATTAGAGGATGACTACACAGACCTTTTCAGGAACAACACATATTCAGCTAATTCTACTCTATCTGCATATGTGCCTCTGGTGAGTTTGAGGATTTGGGGCTGAGCAAAGAGAACGTAGGAACACAAGACACCACCATTACACGACAAGCTCTATGGGGTGACACTTAGCTTCCAGTGAGAAGGGAAGTCCATCATAGTGGGAGACCTTCCAGGAAAACTGACATGAGGTCACCACCCAAAAGAGAAAGAGGCTATGGGACTGCTGGGGAAGAGGTAACTGGAGAGAGAGCCTAGGTGTCTAGATGAGGTGGCTCAGTAGTGGTGTGAGGAGCATCCCGGTGAGGAGCTCCGAGGCTGACAGTGGGGCAGGGTCTGATAGCCACGAGATTCAGCTCTTACAAGGCCAGAGATGGTGGTGCGGTCTCATGGGCAACCTAGGCCACCTCTAAATGGCTGAAACTATGCTTATTTGGACTTTATATGTGTAAGAATTTGAATTTGGTGCCACCAGGCTTTGAGGTAATAGCCCTGGCTTGCTGTGAAGAAGTACATGACATAGGGGCCCAGCCACGGGGACCATCCTTACCTATTTATTTCTCAGGGCTTGGTTAGACACAAGAGCTTCATCTCTTACTATAAAGGAGAAAAGGCCTTCCTGGAAATGTCTGTGCTTTCAGGTCAAGGAACATCAATAGGAGATTTTAACACGTGTCTGGCCTTACCTGCCATGACCCAGGGACTGTTTTGAAATGTGCCATTTCCTCTTTTGGCATGAGAATTATGTTCACTCTTTATTTGATTACATGTTAGCCTAGTGTTCTCAAATCTAGGCCCTGGGCCACCCCATACCCACTAAACCAGAACCTCTAAGGGTGGAGCCTAGAGGTCAGTAAGTGCTCCAAGTGACTCTAACGTGCCCTTGGAATTGAATGAGCTGGTCTAGGGTGAAGGGGAATATAGTATACTAGAACTTGAAGTCCAAGTCCTGGCTTTGAATCCTGAATTTAAATTATCTAGAGCTGGGATTACAAAACTGGAAGAAAGAGATAATAATTAATGGGATAATTTGAGGCAGCCCTGAGGGAAGCCACTCTCCACGGCCCCACTAGTGCCTTAGCAGTCCTGAGCTACCCACAGGCTTCCAAACCTCTGCATGCCTTTTCAGTGTTCAGGCCTCCTGCCTGGAAATCAGTGGATGGCAGGGCTGTTCCCAAGGAGTTTCCACAGCTCACTCAACCATCACCTTTGCAGGAAGCCTGCCCTAGGCTCAACCTCAAGAGTAGGTGGTGTCACTCCCCTACCTACTCCTCTTAGGTCCCCTGTGTCTGCTGCTATCATAGCATTTGTTACACTACAGGTTCCCATTTATTTGAGTGGAAGCTTCTGAAAGTGCCATCATATAAATATCATAGTATTTTACATGTGCTGATCTTGCTGGAATTGAAAGCACTTTTGTAATGTGCCACAACAATGTTAAGGGCATCTTCTGAGTTAGCAGCTATGTCCTGAAAGAGCTGCAGTATAGAGGGAGCAGTGGGGAGCCCTGACCAGTGCTCCAATTGCTGCCTTTCCTTCTCCTTCTCATGCCCTCTAACAGAAGGACAAAATCTTCCCAATACCTTTCCTTTCCCGCTTTCATTCCCTTATCTTCTCAGAATGACACAGAGCCAACAGGCCAAAGCTGACCTCAGCAAGTACCTCACTACATTTGCCTCCCCTGGAGTGTGCTGTAGCTGAACGGAAGGGCTCATTCCCAGAGGTACAGGGACAGACTTGTGACTTCCCATTCAGGAAGGCAGTTCTTTCTTGGCCATGCCAGAGACTCAGTAAGCTGTCTGCAGCACAGGCATTACCCAATATTTGGGCCAACAATGAAACTTTTTCTGGGTCATAGCAAAGCATGGAAGAAGGAAGGGAGCAATCATGTATTGTTTCTATCATAGAAATACCATGCTTACAGATCTTATCTTAAGTACCAGGGTACAGAGATGAATAAAACTTCAGAGCCTGACCTCAAAAAATCTCTAGCCTCATAGGAAAATAGTGATTCAGTCATAAACCTGGCAGAGTGAGTGTTGTTGGGGGTGTGGGGAAATGGCTCGCAGAAGACCTTTGTAGCATTTACCAATTTCTGTGGTGTAAATACTCCTGTTAATTTCATTATGCAGCTTTCCTTTGTTCTCAGTGCTGACAGTTCAATCTCAGTTGTACCAGGACACTCCACAGGATCAGTCTCTGTGTTGGATTTTTGCTTACAGCAGCCCTATGATTAAAAGCAATAGTGGATTTTTTTAGAGCAGTCATACAAAGTCTCTGAACAGAAAACAAAACTTTGAGCCAGAGGTAGTGCCTTTATTATGCTAATGAATGTAAACATCAGAGTACCTCACCAGCTCCTGCTCCTTCTAAATATACATATATTTGCATACCTAATTTTTAGTCAGAATTGTATATGTTTTTTTTTTTTTTAACAGGACCAGCTTATGTTGTTTAAACTTCAGACTCCATCCCTGTTTGGTCTTGTCAGGTGTTTTTTCTCCTTGAAGAGCCACAGTAGAGTGTAAAGTAGCTAATCCACTGTTCTTTCTGATGAAGCATGTGGATCTCGTTCAAAGGCAGGCCCTGACTCAGTAGGTGAGGGGTGGGGCCTGAGAGTTCGCATTTCTAAGAAGCTCTCAGGAGACGCTGATGCTGAGGCTCCTGAGGCCACACTTCTGCAGGTCGTAAAACACAGTCACTCAGCCATTCAGTCCAGCAAAACTTTGTCTTTATCAGGCACTTCATTTGAGATTGCAATTACCATGCAGGGTAATTTCACTGCCTGCTTTGTCACTGAGCCGTTAACTCCCAGCAGGCCATCCTCTAGGGCTAATGGTATCTGCTCTGCCTTCAAAGTCAACTTGGTCAGATGCCCAGATTCCCTTCTCTGTATAGGCCTCTTGATTTCAATCATGCCTGATAGTAATTCTTGAATGGGTCAGGGTACTTGGTTGAAAATAACAGAACTCACTTTATCTAGTTCAAGCAGGAAGGGCTTACTATAGGGCACAAAGGAGCTTATAGAAGTTCTAGGACCTAAGCATAGATGTTTTCCAACAATACAACTAAGCTAGAAGAAATGAAAGATTTTACTAGTAGAGACCCAATAGCTCAGCTGCCCAACACTCAGCATTTATGATGCTAGGAGACGAGAAGGTAAGTCAATCCTCAGGTCCTGGGAGCTAAACACCCCACCCACTACATGCGCCAAAAGATGCACTCTCCCTACCTCTGGCTGAGCCTCACATGGCTTACTTCCTGCTTCAGCTGCTTGACAGCACTTAGGCCAAATGCAGAACCTGGGCTGCTGGGGAGTCTGAAAACGTAGTTTTAGCTCCTAGCCCCTTTAGAATAAAAGGACATGCTAGAGAGGCTGACGTGAATGTTGAATGGGCCAGTCTGCAGAATCTAGACACTCAACAAATGTTCTCAAATAAATTAAAGGAGGTAATTGTTAGGCAGGAAAATAGATATGAGCTGGGTGAAAAGAGAATAAGGCCAGGAAAGCCCACTAAAAAAGACCCAGAGTTAATGAGTTAATCAATTAAAGCTCAAAAAGCCAGGAGTAACTTGGTCTTGAAGGTTTGAATATTCCCCAGATAAAAGAGGGTACCTCAGCATAGCCCACGTCTTTATTGTGTTAATTATCTGCAGGCCCAGCTTATTTTTTTAACTTTACCTAGATATTTTTTTCCCCTTCAGCCCTAACCAAGTAATTTGCAACCTGGGCAAGCAGGCCCAGCCATAAACAACATAGTAAAAGGCAGGAAGGATTCCATCTTAAAGGTAAGATTTCATTTTAAAAACCCAGGAAGTTAAAAAGTAAGATTCTTAACTTACTCTTCAGCGAACAGACAATACCTCAGCCCACCTTGAGGCTGGGCAGGCAGTCTTAACGGATATGCTCCCAAACCAGGAAGCTGCTATCCTGGGAGAGGACCAGCGCAGTAAATTTCTTATGTTCATTTTGCAGAATTACCCAGAGTACTGGTAAGAAACTTAATGTCTCATCAAAGATAGACATCTTGAGACCACTTAACAAGTCTGCACCCCCAGCCCTTTGTCATTCCTGAAAAATCCTTAAAAGGGGCACCCCCAACCTTTCAGAGCACCCCTCTCTCTGAGGTCACCCACACTTTCTCAGTGCATAGACTTCCTCTCTTACTCCAACCTTTCAGGGCGCCTCTCCTCCCTGAGGTCGCCTGCACATTTTCTCTCTTTGAGTGAGTAACTTTAAATAAAACTTTTACTCTCCTTCACTACTGTGTCTCTGCCCTTCAATTCTTTGTTGCAGCGGGGACGAGAACTGAGGAAAATACACAATGCTCCCCCCAACATATGTAACATGATCTAATTTACTTACTCCAAGTTTCTGATCTTCATAGTAACATCAGTGGAGACAGAACTTTGACTAGGTGCCAACTCTGCCTCTTTGGTGAACTACATTCTCTGGGTCCTTTAGTTCAATGTCTCGAGAGAGAGAGAGAGAGAGAGAGAGAGAGAGAGAGAGAGAGAGAGAGATTTTTCCCTGGCTCAACAATAAATTGATTCTTCCCAGGTCAGGTGCCCATGTCAGCTTCAATTTGCTATGGCTTTGGAGGGTTAAGTGGTAAAAATCTAACATTCAAAACTTGTCCCTTCTCCTAGGATCAGGAATTTCTGAAAGAAAGGGACTTTGGAGGAACAAAATTACCCCAGAACCTGACAGCTCTAGTTTCTGAGCTAGATTTTAGAGGAATAGACATTCTCAAAGTGGACGAAGGAAACGTCTAGAGATGGAGCAGAGAGACAAGGAAAGGCATGGAGGCCTCAACTATTTCATCAAATGTTTTGTGATTAACTGAGTCTTTTTTCTTTCCATTTAGTTCCAGATATGTTTACTAATATTTGCCTCTCCCAAACTGTAAAAGCAAATATTAGCCCTCTTTCCACTGACTACACTCAACTTAAAAAATATTTTTTTTAATTCTTCTCTACTCACCCTCCTTTCATCTTTCTACTTCTGCTTAAGCCTCTGACTATTCTTGGCACATCATGTAATTCATTAAGAGTATCTCCATCTATAAAATGGGGACAACTGAACATACTTATTCTAGGTTATTGTGAGAAGTAAATGGTCTGATGTTTGTGATAATACACAGAGCCCTAAACACCACGGCATAAATGGAAATGATTAAAATGGTGATGGCCTCTCCAGACCAGATTTTTCCATGGCATTAAGGTACCTCATTACCTCCTAATTAATCCCCGTGTGTCCATCAGGCAGCAAAAGACACAATGCGAGATGTTGCTCTAGAGAGCATCGCTGCTTCTGCCTGGGCTGGCACAGCAAGTCTGCTCCAAAGCTTGGCCCAGATGTCAAGGTCCTCACCTCTCAGCCCCCTGCGGGGCCTCCTGCACACCGGGCTTTGGTCCTGGGACTGCAGCCATTGCCCACCAAAGAACATGGAAAACGCAGTCTAAGTGAAGCCAGAGGCCGGCGCTACACCTGCGTTGGGCTTCTCCTGAGAGTCAAGGACAGTTAAACCCGGAAGGACCTTAGATGCTCAAATCTTGCCCTAACTGCAGCTTGCGTGTTCTCAGGTAATGGCACCAGAAGTCACTCAAGCAAAAAATCTGGTATCTTTCTGTCTTTCCTTGCCCATCAAGTCCTGTTAGCTCTACCTACAAATTATACCCAAAATATAATTACTTATTTCAAAGCTTCACTGCTGCCCTCTTGTCCAAGTTAACCATCCTCTTTCCTGAGTTATTTCAAGGCCCTCCTAACTAGCATCTTACCCTATGTATTCCATTGGCTTGACCCTGTAATCCATCCTCTGAAGAAGTTAGAGTGGCCTTCCTAAAGCAAACTCAGCTCAGAGCATCCTTCTCCTTCAAACTGCAACGGCATTCTATTGTGCTGAGATTAAAATCCATAATCTTCACCATGGAGGCCCTGGCCTTTCTGGCGTCCCTCTTCTTCCCCACCCTGCGATCACATTGTGTCCTTTCTTTTCCTCAAACAAGCAGACCTTGTTACAAGCTCAGACCCTTGCACTTTGAGCTTTCTGTTGCTCCAGCTTGCACAAGGTAGGCACTCACTAGGGGTTTGGGATGGGGGACACATGGATGGATGGATGGAATATAAAGTGGCCTCCTGTGACCACTGTGGTTTTGTTCTCACAAATACCTCTCTCTATAGACTAGAAGCTTTGGGGAGCTTGGATCAATAAAGTCACCGGAAGTCAGAGGACTGGGGAATCCAATTTTAAGCAATACTGAGAACAAGAGGTCAGATGTCAGGCAGCTCCTCCTTTGGCCTAGTAGTTAGGGAAAAGATGCTGAGATCTTCTCAGTCAGAAAGCAGTCTGCCCTGAGGAAATAGATTGTTAAAGCCACGGTAAGTCAAGGCAGGCTCGGGACATGGACTTTCTCTCCCAAACGCAGTTCTGTTCCCTCTTAGAAACCTTTACATTGTAGCCCTGAAAATGACAGAACTTCAGAGCCTTAAGAAGCCATTATTCACTTCCCAATATAATGAATAGGAAACACTGACCTCATTCTCAGTTTCAGAAAGCAGCTCAGAATAAAGGATCATCTTGAGGTTGGGTATCTATACTTTGTTATTTCTTTCTCTTTCCTTCAGTAAAAAAAACATATTTCAAATTGGAACATTTGATTACCTTCTAATGACACCTTGGCTTAGGTCATGGGCCAGAGAGAGGAGTCCAGGATCCTAGCAATTACTGGTTTCTGCAAAAGCTAGCTAGGATTTCACAAGCACTCACATCCCCACTGCCTCCCGCCCTCTATCCCCAAGTCCTAGGGAAACTAGAAGAGGATGCTAGGTCTTTAGGATTGGCTAGCAGAGGGCTTCTGCATAGGGCAAAGCACCAGAGCCCTGTATTACCAAGTCAACTACCTTTTTTCTCCTTTGAAGATGCTTTTTTTTAACTTCCTGAGTGACATGGGGAAACACAAAGTCCAACCCAAAGTAAATGGGCTTTGAATTCTGACTCTACCACTGTCTAGCTGTGTGACCTTGGGGTAGCCAATTTCCTTCCCAGGGGTCATGTGTGAGAGGAGGAGGATGGGGTCCAGGAGGAAGAAGCAGGAGAGACTACATGTAAGGGCATACATGCTACATGGTCCCTGGCATGCAGCAGGCACTCTAGTATTAGGGTCTTCCTTCCCCCCAAACAAATACCAAGTCCTCCTTCCAAAATCCAAGCATAAGCCCAGATAAGTGGTCAGGCGTAAAAGAACAGCTCTTCCTTCCTGAGACAGCTTTCCCATGAAATGAGTTATCATTGCAGTTGGGGCTTTCTGCCATTCTTCATCGAAGGCCAATAAGCAGTATGTGAGTGGAGTATCATTCAGCAGACCATCTGTCTGGGTAAAAGGCTCATATGGATTTACTTTCTGTATAATCTGCAACAAGTTATATAACCTCTCTGCCTCAGTCTCCCTTCTGTAACAGTAACACCACCATCCTCAGAGAATTGCTGAGAGTATCCAAATGAGTTATAAGCAGTGGGCTTAGGACAGTGCCCAGGACACAGTAAGCTGCATACAAGTGTGAGTTAAGGGTAGCAGCATGCACTTGAAGTAAGGTCAAGTCTCCCCAAGGCAGGGAGCAGTGTAGGGCTTAATGAAGCATGGGAAAGTTGGTCTAGTGTTGAAAGTCAATCCTTAAATGGATGGGAGAAGGAATGCCCTCTTCTTGGTAAGTCTTGGGCTTTCCTGGGACTGGATTTCAGGGAGTCTGAGCCATGCTTCTGGATTATGTGTTTAAATGATACCCATCATATAAATAGTTGTCAGGCAAGGATGGGTTGAGTCTCAGAGTCCCAGACGGCATGCCACATTGTATAATTCAGATCACCTAGTTTTGTGCTGTTTTGGGCTCGCACCCCTCCTGTTATGCTTAAGTTAGCCATAATAAATGGATTTCGCCTTTTATGCCAGCTCCACTGCACAGGGAGAAGTTGCTTTACTAGCAGAGGATTGAGAAAAAGGCTGCATCTGGGTTCACCAGAAAATGTGGCCATCATGAACTAGCACCATCTGCCAGTTTAAAGGACTGGAGAGCGGAGGTTCCTGGGCCCTTGGCTCTTGTACCTCCTGGACCTGTCCGGTCCTGCTTCTGCCCAGTCCTGCCTCAACCCAGCTGCAGCATCAGAAGCAAAGAAGTCACCGGCATAAAAACATGCATGCGGCTTAACATGGCTTCACCTGACCTGGTAGGGGCCTGTCTCACCATAAAATAATGGTCTTACCATACTATGCTTTTCAAGTGAACTTTCTCCAAATATTTCAGATGTAGAAAGTCACTAGACAATATGTGAAGAGTAATTGGTGTCCTTTCCCACCCCAGCCTCCCCCTCTCTGTGCCCCACTAGACCACTTTCCCATGCCTCATTAAGCCCTGGGGAGACTTGACCTTACTTCAAGTGCACGCTGATACCCTTAACGCACACTTGTATGGGGCTTACCGTGTCCTGGGCATTGTCCTAAGCCCACTGCTTATAACTCATTTGGATACTCACAGCAATCCTCTGAGGATGGTGGTGTTACTGTTACAGAAGGGAGACTGAGGCAGAGAGGTTATATACCCTGTACTCCATGACCTGCACCATTCAGACCAAAGCACCTGGGAAATTGTCATGGGAAGAACCCCGGATGCCGAAGTCTTGTCTTCTAAGTTTTAAGAGCCACAGGGCAGGGCTAAAACAGAAAGACTGTTTGTTAGGAGCATATGCTTTGGAGTCAGACGCTGGCTTCAAATACTGGCCCTGATTACCGGGCACGTGGGCAAGTCAGTTACCTCTCTGCACCTCTGTTTCTCAGATATTGTGTAATAAGAGTATTTCCCTCTGAAATTGTGAGCATCATATGAAATACATAAACCACTTGGAAGGGTGCCTAGTGTATAGTAAGCTCTCCATCTATGACAGCTGCTATTATCCTGGGGAAGAAAATGAGCTACAAGGATTTCTCCTTGCCTGCCACAACTTAATAAATACATATATATATATATATATATAACTGGAAAAGAGAAGCTGTAGCAGAGTTAGATATTGATGGAACCTAGGAAAAATGGTCTCTCACCCTGTCTCCCTCCCACATCTGTAGTTAACACCACCGGTAAGGAAGGGGCTTTACATGGGACAAGGGTGGCACGTGGGCACTCAAGAAACAAAGTGGTCCCCAGAGTTGGCCTCCTGGCTGAGCCAGAGTGGGGCAGGACCAGGCTGAGAGAGGGCCTGAGGGAACTCCCTGGTCTCCTGCAGCCCCAGGGGAGTAGGGGAAGCTTCCTGTCCTAATCTTTCCCAGAAGCCCACACGGGACAGAGGGAAGAGGGACAGAGCCTTCTGGCCTGAACAGCCCACACACTCAGGCCAAAGAGAAAAGCATTTGCCATCACCAGACTGCAACATCCATCGGAATTGCTTTGTGTGGAAGTGGTGGGTATCTGGGATGTTAGCATTTTAATGCGGTTTGGGACAGTTGGGAGAATTTAAGTTGGTCAGGACATTGGGGGAGGTTGGATCTTGAGGGACTGTTCTGTTTGTTTAGTATGGTGTACGTCACACTCAGTTTGCAAAACATTGAGTTTAGCCACCGGGCTTCAAGTCAGTGACAGCTGTAGGTGCCTTCATGTTTTCCTTGGCATCCTGGAACAGCTGCTGCATTCAGGCTCCCTAGCCTTTGCGTCTCTCCTTTCTCCTTTTTGAGCTAGTTTCTCAAGCGCAAAACCCAGAGCCCTCCCTTTCCCACTGCAGCATTTCCTCCCAGGCACTGAGCAATGCAGGTCCATTCCATCAGCCAGCAGACGGCCAGGCAAGGTCCCACCTGCAAACAGAGAGGCCCTGGCCTTCCACAGACACCTGCCTGTCTCCGGCCTCTCTGCTCAGGAGTTGGGACACAGGACAAGGAAAAGAAAGCTTGGTACCAGCTGAGGCCTTCTCACTGCCAGCTGCCTACTATTGGGCCTATCAGCCCGCTGTTAGGGGACCTCACTTTCCACATCAACACCATGAACTTATCGGACCACGTGGTAGCAAAGCTTGTTGGGTCTCTGATAGTCCAAGATTTATTGAGTCATCATCCAGCCGCCACTTCACCTTCCCGTCTGCCTTCCTGCCTTCCTGCCTCCTCTTCCCTTGCCTCCTGTGCGTCCATGTGGTTGAGGCCAGGAGTGACCCACGGCCCATCCCTGACAAAGCATTTTGCCCAATGAGACTCAGGAGAACAGCTCCCGCTGGCTGCCGGCTCCACGGTCTCCTGGTGCCAATCAGCCGCAGCGGCCTTTGCAGGAGGACATTTTTAGAATGAGCCCTGGGCAGAGGGATGGGATTGCATAATCGCTCTGTTTTAATGAAGGAGAGAGGAGGAAAGGAATCAAGGGAGATCTTGGCACAGAGGCAGGATTTTAATAAATCATTGAAGTAAGAACTCTCAGTGTAAAGAGTTGGGGTAAAATACTGGGCCTGACTTATTTCTCATTTGCCACAGAAATACATGTGGGATCATTGGTGCCCAAACAAGATTGTCTACTTTGATTGAATCAACTAGTGAGTTTATATAGCTGGTCAATCCAATTGATTATTTACTTAGATGCTTTTTAAAACTCTAACTCATTTATACTCTGAATGGCTGCTTAGTTTCCTAAATTGACTGAGTAAACAAGTATACAGTATCTTTCAAAGCTGTGTTCAGATACCACTGCCACCCTGGTTCCGCCAGGTAAAGGTGCTGTTTCCCCACTGAAAACCCCTTTACCACCGTCTAAGTCCTTCTCCTACCACTTACGATTTCTCACTTGGAATTTATCTCCCTTCTCCGCCCAGAAGCTCCCTGACCACTCCATACCCAACTCGCATCTGTCCCCTCAGCAGCGATGTGTTATGCAGCCCAGGACACAGCAGAAGTTTAAGAAATGCTTATGAATGAGAGCATGAATGAAAAGTGCCATGTTGGCACAGTCTGTATTAGTTTAGAAAACTGCTGAGTGCCTATTTTCACATTCACCTATTCAACAAAAAATATTGAGAAATCACTATGTTCCAGCCACTTTTCTAAGTACCATGAATACAGGCAACGAATGAATGAGATGAGAGCTCCTCCCCTTGGGGCTGACATTAAAGTCAGCTGATTTTTTTAAACATCAAAAGCCCCAGATGAAGTCAGTAGGTCTTTGGGAAGACAAAGAGAGGATCATGTGGCATCGGTTTGTAATTACTGCAAACACGATGACTCTATGAGACCTTCTGAAGAACTGCAAAGCTTGTCCAAACTTGTTTCATAACCTCTTCCAGGTTCGGGTATGAGCTACTCACTTTCAATTCCTTTCAACTAATAATGTGCACCATTAACTAGGTGCAGATCCCATACTGGGATGGCGGTGCTGACGGCTACTGTTTTTTAAAGACCAATTCTGTGTCAGGCACTACACAAGACATTGTTCACACAGTATTTCATTTCCTTTGCATGCCAACCATGGGGAGGGGCATGAAACTAAGCCTTGGAGAAGTTACATAACTTGTTTATAGACTCAGCTTATAGAGGAAGGCATCAGAATTTGAATATCTTGGATCAGAAATGGTTTAACTGTAAGACCCCAAAAAGAGAAATGCTAGATATTACTGTGGTAGTTAATAGAAATATGAAGAATTTTCATTTTTATCTTCTTTCAATTCCCACTTTAAATTCACTTAACATTTTAAATGTAAACATTAAAGAGAAGTTTTAGCTACAATGTAGTGATGCTTCTGAGGGCCCATATAACGCAACAGCAATTTCTAAGACAAGTTCTGAAAATGTAGTAATAGTGCCATAGGTTGCGTGCGTTAGATCTCACCATGGGAAACCCATGCTCTGAATGTTGGACAAAAGTCAGTCTTATTTTTTTAAAGCCATTCCTTGAATATGTCCCCTCAAGTATGTCAAGGACAGAGAAGGGCTAGCCATTGACTCAGAGTGACAGAAGAAATGCAGAAACTTGATTGAGGAAGAGAAGAAACAAAAATTACGATTGGACTAATTTCTGGTCCTGAGTTCTCCAGAACAAGCATGGTGCCTGGGGAAGAGTACAGATCTTGGCATCATCCTCTAAACAGTCCTGGGGCTCAGTGTTCTCCTCTGTATAAAAAGAATAACAATATCAGATTTTAAGATTAAGAAGTACCTAGAGTGCCTGGTTCTCCACCTGGCACATTTGGGGAACTTCTGTTATTTTCTTCCAAGCCAGTGTTGCCACGTCTGTAATAAATAACAGGGACATGTTCATCCCCCTTCTCACATCTTCCTGTTTCTCTCATGGAAATTTCTATTTCCCACAGCCTTAAAGAAAAAAGAAAAAGAGGTGCTTTCTGGGAGAAAATGACCCATCACTGAGCTACAGCACCAGAAAAAACCTACTTGTTAAAACAAAAAGGAAGTGACAGCAGCACTTTCTTTCCCAAAGGAAAACCACAAGGGTCCCCAGTGGGATGCACCCAGCACTCCAGACATTGCAAAGACGCTTCTGTGAAGAGTTTCTGGAAGGAATAAAGCCACTCACTGCTTTGACCCTAGAAGACGAAACTTAACAGTATTTTACAGGGTCAACAGATTCCCATTTCTGCTCTTGCATTTTGCCCATTTCTTTAGAAAATGTAAGTGGCTGTGAAGTTTCAACATCCCTCCCCCAGCATCTCAGTGAATTGCTGAGATGATCTATTAAAGAACAAGGCTCTTCTTTCCCGAGTGGTAGGAAGCCATCCAGATTTGGTGGCTGGCCTGAGAGGAGCAGAACAGCATGAGAAGGGAGATGACTCCCCAATCAGCAGCCATACCTTCTCCAAAAACCCAAATTCTTGTCCCTGCCTGGACAATACCTGGGAAATGCCTTCTGTCCTTGGCCAAACTTCCTCCCAAACATACCTCTTTCGTTGTACTTTATCTAATAAGAAAATCCCCCTCCTCCAAGTTAGCCACGTATTCCACATTCAAGACACACTGGATGTGGATATTTTGCTCTTCGACAAGCCCTTTGCACCTACCATCCTTCTGCTAAGAAGGCTTTCTCTTTTCTTAGTAAACACCAGCTTATCTCCCAAGACCCACCTCATCCATCACCTCTTCTGAGAAACCTTTCCTGAAACCCTCAGGTCAAACTAATTATTCCCTATTCTAGACTTTCACAATTATTTGTGTTTTTATTTGAATCCTCATCCTTGGGAAGGGACAAGCAGATGAAGGAGAATGAGGACATTAGGTTGCTGTTTCAGAGAACTTTTTCTTCTCTTAAGACCTTCTACTATATGGAAGATTATGCCTACACAGTCTTGGCCTTCTGCCTCCCCCTCCCACAGGGGTGGAGTGAGTTACATGGCAGGTGGACAAGTCCATTGGTCCAGTGTCTAACGAGGCTGCAAGTAGCCTGTCAAAGGCCATGAACATCAGCCATTTGGCCTCTCCTCCCATCGCCATTTTTGGACCAATGGGAAGCAGAAGTATCTCTTTTGAACACTCAAATTTTCCCTCCAATGGGCTCTTCCAAGGCCTAGGCAGGAGGACCTAGCAAGCTCATTTTGGTTCTTAAACTAAGCAATATCTTCCAAACTAACCTGCATCATCAGAAAAGAGAGGTCTTGTTTCTCCACATACTGCCCATTTGGTCTCATTTCTCAGTTGGTTGAGAACTCAGGTGGGGAAAGAGGAGTGTGATGTTTTGTGCTCCCTGAAAACATGCTAATAAATGTGTAGATGAATTAAGACTATAGGGTGTGTGAATGCTCTTACAACAAGCTTCTGGTTTGTTTAACTCTCTAGCATTTATACCATTATGTTGCATCTACTTGTGACAGGAAACACAGAAGAGGTGATTAGGAGTCCAGGTGATGACCTTAGGTCAAGATGCATCTGAGGAAGTCGCTCTGGAGCTCCACAACTAGGTTCATGTGTGGATAGAGGAGACATTGGTGCCTGGGTAGGAGCTGAAGCACCAGTAGGAAATGGTGCTCCCATAGCAGAGGTAACCAGGACCTCCCCTCCAGCATCATGCTCCAGCCTGGAGGCTTCCTGGAGTAGATGCAGCTTTTCTGTGATTTTCCATACATGCCAGCCTTGCTTTCAGAACCCTGTGCTGAGCCTGCCTCTCTGTCCTCACAAGGTGGATGCACTTTCCTCACACTCCTTTCCCATCTCACTCTGTGGCAGTCCCTGATGAAATTCAAAACTGCATCCTGGACACCTGGGCAAATCACAGCAAGTCACTGATTAATCTCCAAGACACTTGCTCCTGTGCCTGCAGCAGCCGCCTCCCTGCAACCGTCCCTCCGCCCAAGCCGAGACCCACCCATAGCCCTGCGCCTGTAACCGCTCTGATGGAAATCTCCATTGTTCCCAAGTTATGAAAGCCTCAGTCATGAACAGTTGTCTGGTATAAGGACAGTGGTTTAGGAGAAAGACATTAAAAGAGATAAAGGAAGTCAGAGAACAAAGGTAGAGATGTCAGGAAAAGTCAGAAAGAACAAAAAAATTGAAAGAATGCAATTGGTGGGGAATAATACAGTCAAGTCATCCAAAATGGAGTGTCTCTGTGGCTCCAGAAAGTTCCTGTGCTTACTCTGACCTAGAACATCTTGCCAGCTTCCAACCTCCCTGCCCTGCCACACATACACACACACACACACACACACACACGCTGTGGCATCTTCTATTTCCCCTTTAGGGGAAGAGCCGTGATCCTCAGCCCCATTCCTCATTTCCATAGCAGTGGGGACTTCTGCTTGGCTCCCCCAAAAAGGAGAGGAAAGTCACGCCTCCTGGTTCCACTTGCTTCACACTCTCCCCTTTTTGCACCGCTGCCCCCGCCTCCAAACAAAGAGTAGCTAATCTGATTGGTGACAATCAGAACCTCCCTAAGGGGTGGAACCAATGGGTTAGAAGCTGTCATTTAATACTTGGTGCAGTCTGCTTCTGGCCCTCCTTCACTGCCTGACTCAGGGTTGAAAGAGGGGCGCCCCCCCTTGCTTCCACTCTCCTGGGGTGAGCCCAGTGTGCAGGGTTTCCGTTGGGGGGACAGTGCAAGTGCACAGCATAGGACACTGAAATATCCTGTGCTGCTTGGTTTATAAGGCAGTTCGGCAATGCTGTGTGCAGCCAGCCGGAAGTCACCTGAATTAAAGGACCCCCATCTCCCCACAGGCGAGCTCCAAAGTCTGGATGCGGGAAGACGTAGACAGCTTGCCCAGTACCGTTTACTCAGAAGTTTGAACTGTTGGGCTTACCGAGCATTTTTTTAGCTTTGTAATAATGTATTTTTTACTGGGGTTAAAATAGCAGCTCTCGAACTCGAGCAAGCTTCAGGATCACCAAGAGGGCTTACCCCAACACCCATTGCTGGGTACCACCCCAAGGGTTCCGAGTCAACAAGGGTTGGGGCCTGAGAAAGTGCATTTCTAACAAGTTCATGAATGAGGCTGCTGGTGCCGGTCTGGGAACCACACTTTGAGAATCATTAGATTAAACCGAGGAAGGAAAGAAGAGGGAGCAGTATCCTGTCATAATACCACATGTGTAATTCCTTGTTAAATGGTATTTTCTCCCAAATTCCAGGCGGCCAGTGACCTTGTCTGTATTGTTTATAATTATGTCCCCAGTGCCTGGCACAACTGAGGAGCATAGTGATTGTTAATGAGTTAGCTGAACACCTGTCCTTATTAGGGGGACATCTCTGTCACACAGGAACATTTGGCCCTGCCACAGGCACTGAGGTATGATTACCTAGTATTCTGCAGGGAGGGGCAGAGAGTGCAGATTGTAAAACTTCAGAGAGCACCCCTCCCCAAAGGTGCGACCTGTGTTCATAGGCAACATTGCCTGCCGGTGTGTTCATTTGCATTAAGCCCTGCCCTAGGTGAAAACTGCAGCTGGGGAGCAGTGAAGAAGGAGATAGTTACTTGTTGAAGCAGTCGCATAGGAGGTCTGAGCAGCCCTTCCTGTTTCCAGCCCTTGGTGGGAAAAACAGTGCTCCACAGTTGTTGTTATTAAAGCTGATGGCAATAATACACCTTGTAAATTGTCTGCAGAGTTGCTAACAACCAGGAATGCCGTGATGGCTCATCAGTTTGTTAGGAATACATTGGAATGCAGCTCAAGCTGTGATGAAGGAATGATCTCAGAAATAAATCAAATTTGGTGCAAGAAGCCACATCTATATTTCATGTGTCTGCTTCTGTAGGAATGCCTCAGTAATTGGTTTAAAAATATCCATGACATCTGTTGATTCTTCTGCTTTAAAGTGTGAATCTTTATCTTTGTCTATTTTGCAAAAGATTATGCTGCAGAGCAGGAAAAGGGGAGAAAATGTTGCAGCAGCTACATTTAAAAAGCCTTAGTCCCCCCAGGCACTCATAGCTCAGATCGACTTGCTGGTGAGCCTGGTCTAAGAATTATAGTTCCTTCAGACCCTGGCGGGAATGAAGCTACCTATAAATACTTGTCATCCCTACCTGACAGCGCTCACTTAGCACACATATCACTAATTTCACAGTGTTGAAACGACGCTGTTTGGTAATTACAAGATTTTACATGTATATCCCAGAAGTTTGCCCCCCAGTGTAGACACACCAGCAATGCCATACCTGCGTTTTTTAGCGTTTCAGCTGGGAAGTCTTCCTGGAAAGCTTTCCATTGCTCTCGGCCTCAGTTAAGTCTGATACGAAATGGAGATAATAACAGAACCTACCTCACAAAAATTGTTATGAGAATTGAGGGAGAAAACCTAGAAAATATTTAGATATATAATAAGGACTCTGTAAACATTATCTGTTACTATTGTTGTTATTGTTATTACCACCCATGAGGTTGAATAACTTCAAGGTCCACTGCATCAGCAAGCCTTGCCAGGTTAAGCTCATGTTCTTAAGACACAGTTCCTCCCTGACATGCACTTTGTGTGGCAGCTGTGTGGAGGTCCCTGTATCTCTCCTTTGTATGTGTATTACTTCCACCTGGAATGCCTTCTTGCCTTCTTTCTACTTGTCTAAAGTAAAATGGAAGGGCTACCATCTCGTTAAACTCCCACTACATCATCCAGTCCAGAGTGCACACCCCCTCCAAGTGCCCCCACAGCCCAGGCCACCTAGAGCAGTTCGCACACTGAATGATCTTGTCTGTTGGCTGGTTGGTCTCTTCCTCTAGAGTGTGACCATCCTCAGGTATGAAGCAGATATTACCAGATATTTAATTTGGAACCAATATACACGCTGAGTAGTAATTAAAAGCATGGCTGTTATTACCTCTTTTGTTAATTTCTTTTGAAGGAGTTGTAGGATGCCAAATGCCAAACAGGTAGAATTCACAATGTCCAAAGGAGAATGCGTCTTAGAATATATATGAGTGAGGGTTGTGGGTAGAGTGTAAGTACATGGGCTTTGAAGACGGTCCTAGTTTCTAAACTCAGCTGTGTCACTTAGTAGCTGTGTGACTTCAATCAAGTTATTTAACTTCTTTGGGCCTATTTCTCATCCAGAAAACTCCCAGAGTGGCAGAAAAAGATTAAATTGATTTTGTGAACTAAATTGGTGCCTCCAAAATTCATACGTTGAAGCCGCAACCCTCAATATGACTGTATTTGGAGATGGCGCTTTTAGGAGGTTATTAAGGTTAAACGAGATCCTAAGGGCAGCATCCTAATCCAATGGAATGGTGGCCTTATAAGAAGAAGAAGGGATCTCCTTCCCCCTCCCCACTCCACCGCCCTCTCCCTCGCTCTCTGTGATGTGATAGGCTATGTGAGGACACAGCAGGAAGGCAGCTGCCTGCAAACCAGGAAGAGGCCTCTCCCCAGGACCTGATCCTAGACTTCCTGCCTCCAGAATTCTGACAAAGTAATTTCTGTTGTTTAAGCCACCCAGTTTATGGTATTTTGTTATGGCTGCCCAAGCAAACACAATTAGCACAGGTAAAGGACTTCACACATAATATACACCACATCATACAAAGTAAATGCTTAATAAATGTTGGCCTTTAATATCATTTTCAATTGTGAGTTTGATTTTTTTAAACGAGACTGTATAACTCCAGTATTCATCACAGAGTGCAGCTAGAAAATACCATAAAATGCAAAAGATAATTTGCCAAGTACAAATACTTATGAACTGTTTTGAGCAAAGTTAGTATATACAGTCAATGTGTGCTGCTCATATCAATGCTAAAGCTACATTAAAAATTTTGATTAATCACTTAAAACACAAACAACTTCACCCACTGATAATAGGTGCTTCAATTGCCAACATTTGTAAGTGAGTTGGTGAAGCAATTATACTGGCTGAGGGTACTTTGCTTTCACCTTTTCCTATCTTGACCACCATGCTGTAAACACACGACCTGGTCAATTCAAACTTGCCCCCCTACTGATCTCTTCTGGGGAACTTCAAAGCACTGGTGCCTGGGTCTCATCATTAAGATGGTTCTGGACATTGAGAGTGTACAAGTCACCCAGCAGATTCAAATATCTAACCAAGTTTGAGAACCACGAAGCAGGGATATGCAGCATTGATGGCTATATTCCTGTCAATGACCATTACGTTGCCTGGCCAATGGCCACAAATTGGACAAGCGGGATTTTTTTTCCACCTTGATTTAAAGGTCCAAAATAAGGAGTTGAATAGTCTATGAACAAAGAGCACACAGTTGACCCTCTTCATAAACTTAAGTTAAATGAGACCATAAGGGGAACCTCCTAATCCAGTGGGATTGGCAGCCATATAAGAAGAAAGTATCTCCCACCTCCTTCCCACCCTCTGTCTCTCTCCCTCTCTATGATGTGATGGGCCATGTGAGGACAGTTCTCTGGGTTACACCATCTTCACCTGTAAAATTGAGGATTATACCCATGCCTTAGAATTATTGTCAATAATAAAATGATTGCCAAACATTAGTCCCTAGCTGTGTTTCAGGCACAGGTCAGAGTGCTTTGTACATCTCTTCTGATTTGATCCTCACCTCAACCCTGAGGGCAGGTACTATTGAGCAGTTAGAGTTGAGTCTCAGCCATATCACAGCAGATAAGTGACAGAGAGGGGGCTGACACACAGACTGCTTGGTGCCCAGATCTCTGTCCTTCAACCTGCACTCTACTGCCCTGGGCTCTTAGGAGGGCTGCAGGAAACAGTTGGTCTATGCTTAGCACAGGGCCTGGGACAGAGAGGGCCCTGAACCCAGTCTGGTTCCCTTCCCACTCTTTGGAGCCCATGTAAGGCAAACTCAATGGTCTCTCAAAGTCCAAGTCAGATTCCAGAAAATATCAGAGCCTGGCAGAATCAGAACACTAGCATTAGTACCACCTTAACCCAGAGTCCTCTCTTGGCCGGGCAGTAGACCGGGCTCAGGCCACTGGCAGCTGAACAGACAGGCCTTAGCACCCCACCAGTCTCCAACTTCTTTCTCTCTTATGCAGAAGCAGATGAATGGACCCTCTCTCAACAGGAAAAATGCTTTGACTGCAAAGACAGTCAAAAAAAGAAAAATAGAAAATTGCATCCCTGTTATAGGAACACTGTTATAAGGATACCTTGTTCTATGAACAAATACAGCATCTGTAGGGATTAGAGCAGGCAGGAGTAAAAGGAAGCTGCCTTAGCCAATGACGGTGTTCATTTTTGTTAATGTGGCCATAAAATTGTTTAATAAATGAGAAAATAATAATTTCCACTTATGAAAGAGAGAGCATCAAGATAATAAAATCTCTTCTCATGGGCTACAATTGTATCAGAAACCAGAAGCAGGGGGGAGGGCAGTGGAAAGAGAGAAGCCCAAACACCAAAACTCGGGCACATTTCGTTCTCCTGTCCCCTTTTTCCTGGTCCAATTCATTGTAGAAAACTCATAAAATACATATGCCAGAGCCACCATTTTTCATAAATAGATGATAGATGTTTTTCTAAAGTTAAGATAATGCTATACAAATGGTGTTATTATATTTTCCCCTTACTCCTACATCATGATTATTTCCATCTGACCTCAAATGTTTCTATACAGAGGCACTTTCAGTATGGCAGCACACATTCCTGGTACTGAAACTATTAAATAAATGCCCTGTTGGAACCTTGAGGCAATCCTAATTTTTCACTCTAATAACACTAAAATGAATAACTGATTTTTTTTTTCTTTAGGAGGAATGCTTAGATATAGGATCATTGGGTTAAAGTCTATGGCTTTGAAACATTGAAAAATTCCTCTCCCCAAATATGTCCATTTATACACCCATTGACTGCATATGATGTGGGTCTGTGTTGGTCCATAATCTCAGGCGCTTCCCAGGTGAACTCTGAAACCTGCCCCCATACTCGCAGGGCAAGAAGAGACTGAAGAAAGAGGCAGGTCACGCCAGATGGTAGGTGGCAGATTTAACAAGCAAGGGAATTCACATACAAAGCTTGTGTCAGGCAGCCACAGGCTGAGTACATATCCAGACCTGCCCACCAGAATCTTACAGAGGCCCTAATGGGGTTCAGTCACATACACTGTTCTGATGGTCTGAACAACACCTTAGTCTCTCAAGGCTGTGTCCTCAGAACAGCTCCCACTGTGGGAATGGTGGTCAGATGTACATTCCAAGGACAGGGGACGGGTAAGGAGCCTCCAATTGCCTTGGTCCAGCTCAAGGGTCAACTGGTGGTCACATCCTCTCAATGACCAACTCCAACTATATATACTCACATTATCACAAATATTGAGTATTAACTTCTTGTTTAATGAACTAGGTGAAAATGCTTCTACTTTTTAAATTAGAGTTTATTGCTTCTGAGGTTGACCATTTTCTGTTTGCCATTTCTAGTTATTCAGTTGATTGGCTCAGGCTCTGGTTATGCAATGGGATTTTAGTGGGTCAATATTTAACACCCACTATCCCCTGCCTAAGTTCAGAAAAAGTAAAGAAGAGACACAGGATCCAGGCATTTGGAAGTCAAAATATGACCCTCATTTACAAGCTATTACAAAGCTGTTAAGAAACCATAGCTTCGCTTTGTCGGCAAGAGGGCTTGCTAACCTTTGACCCCTGATAGAGAGTGGCTTACTCACCCAGTTTTGTCATTGCAGTTTCAACAGTTACAGGCCACCCTGCCCAAGGGCAGCACTTTCAGGCTAAGATGACCTCAAACCAGGATAAGACAATGTACCCTGTCTGGTGGGCAGTGGGCAGAACCCAAAGGACACCAGGAAGGGCTGAGCCAACCTCAGACTGGGGACTTCACACCTGCTCTCATCGGTAAGAGGAAGTAATGGATGGAGGGAGTGGCCAGGAGTGTTTCTCTAGACAAGTCCCTCCCCATGACAACATGAAGAGTGAGAATATGAGGTTTCCAAGTGATCAGTATGGTGGAATGGCACCCTTCACCCTGCTGGAGTGCCTTGCGGGGCTGCAGAGCCTGGCAGGCTAACCACTACATTGTCCAGACTCCCGTACAGCTAGTCCTTGATACGGTCAGCTTAGATGCACGCGTCTGAGATTGGGGGAGGGGGACAGTGGAAGTGGGGTGGAGCCCTTGTTTGCTTCTGCTTCTCTTTCAATGGGCAGGCACCACTCTGGATGGGTCTGCTTTTTCTCTGGCTGCTTCCTGACCATGCAGGGCAGCATGAGCCTCCGGCCAGTATCTGTACAAGCAGCTTGCCGACACAGCAGATGTCTGGTCTTTCTGGCCTCCTATTTATGGCAGAGGCAAGGGGTTCTGCAGGCAGCAGCTGGAGTGGTAGCTTTTCCACTCAGTAGCAGGCGTTCAGATCAGAAAAGAGGCAGTGACTCAGTTCTCTAAGGTGTTCCTGAGAGCTCCACGAAGATTTGGCTTCTTCAGCCCCACTAATGATTCTGGAAGGCATTTGATAAGTTGTCATTGATCCATCTCTGCTAATACCAGCTAGAGTGAATTTTGATCTCTGCAAATGAGCCTGAAGTTTTGTACCTCCAACATAACTGCCACTAATAATTTAAAATAACAATAATGCTGGGGTGGAATGTTTGTGCCTGCCTTCCTGATTCACATGTTGGAGTGATGGTAACTGGGACATGATTAGGCCTAGGAGGGGTCATGGAGGTAGAGGCCTCATGATTGTATTAGTGTCCTTATGAGAAGACAAAGAGACCAGAGCTCCTTCTTTCTCTGCCATATCAGGATATGGCAAGAAGATAACTGCAAACAAGGATGAGAGCTCTTACCAGACATGGAATCTGTGGCTCCTTGATCTTGGACTTCCCAGTCTCCAGAACTGTGCAAAACACATGTTTGCTGTTTAAACACCCAGACTATGATATTTTGTTATAGCAGCTCATACTAACTGACACATATACTATTAGGACCACTCTTAAATGTTCCCTATGTGCTAAGTAGTCTGCAATATGTATCATTTCATGCAGTTCTCACAAGAACCCTGTGATAGTAATCCTTTCATTAGTTCTATCACTAATACACAGAGAGGTTAAGTCAGATGCTCAGCATCTGTGGGATCTGAGGAAGAAAGTGGTTAGAATCTAGATCTGTCTATACCTATACTCTGTGCCTTGGCCCATGACTATCTTGTTCACTTTCCTGTCATAGTGTTTGACTTTTTCTTGTTGAGTTCTAAATATGCCCACTTTTTCTTTAAAATAAATTTCACATGTTCACAAATATCTAGGAAAGCCCTTCCCCCATCAAATGCATTCCATTGCTCAAGTCAAACCTCCACCGTTCCGCCCAAGCCAGGTCTCAGCTTAAACAAACAGCAGCCCTCTAAGCACCTCACCAAATCCCCTGGAAAGGAAGGAAAGAGGACAGAAGATGGGAGGAAAAAGGAAAGATGAGAAGGACAGACTAATGGAAGAAACTATGGAGAGATTTAGGAGACCTGCTAGGCCAGAAACATTGTTACCAATTCAACACCATTGCTAGTGTCCCCTAGGCTTTTGCTAGTTACAAGGGCTGGAAGCCTGGGACCTGTTTCCCAGAATTCTCTGCCACTGGGGTTATTCTTTAGACTTGGCCAGTAGAGGCTGGGAAGATTTAAGAGAACAGAAGCCATATTATTGCTTCTCTGTGTTGTCTAAGTATATGCATGGGCTTCAGTAGACAAGAAGTCTTACAAAATCTCCAGACTTTCACCTACAAATCCCTGGCCTTGGTGCTGCAAGCAACGATATTCATTGGTGGCATTTCTTGTAGCTCTGGTGGGTTTGACAGTGGGCAGTAAAACTGAATGACAGCGATCTTTCCTAACCCTTGTGCATCTGGTCCTTTTGATACTTTTATATGATATTAGTTCCCTTTATTAAACCACTTTATACTTGAAATACCTACAGCAGTGTCTATTTTCAAATGGGCAGACCAGGGTTATCTTCCCAGCTCTGCCACCAGAGATAGTTTCCCTTAAACTAGTTACTTCCCTTCTCTGGGCCTGTTTCCTCGCCTACCAGGTGAGGGGATTGGACTAAGCTGAATCGATGGTCCCTCCAGCTCTAGCATTCTGTGACTCGATAAAAGACCATTCACACTAGAAAAGTATCTTCTGGCCTTTCTCCATTTCTTACTCCCCACCCCACAAGGCCAAAGGGGTTTCATTTATCTGGCAGTAGCAGGTTCTGCACTGAGAAACAATTTTTACTGGTGAAATTCTATTGAGAAGCACGAAAGAGAAGTGAATGTCAGATACACTGAAAGGTGCCAGTTCATCCACATTTCATTTCCTCTAGAAATTGACTTAATGTCCAAAAACATTTCAGTTAATGGCTACATGTCTATTGCTTTCTCCCCAATGAAAGCACATAACTTTCCCCAGACTTGTCCTTAACCTACTCCAGAAAGATCTGTGCAGGCCCAGGCAGAATGTTTGAGTAGCTTAGAAAATTGTGTGTTGCTAATATTTCTGACTTCACTTGCTGGCAGGACACAGCATGCAGAGGAAACAGTCTGTGGCTGCCCTGAATTAGGTCTGAGTCCTGCTGTATTAGTCTGCACAAACTGCTATGACAAATACCATAGACTCAGTGGCTTCAACAGCAGACATTAATTTCTCACAGCTCTGGAGGCTCAAAGTCCAAAATTAAGGTGCCAGCAGATTCGGTTTCTGGTGAGAGCTTTCTTCCCGGCTTGAAGGCAGCCACCTTGCCGCTGTGCCTTCACATGGCAGACAGAGAGGCCTGGTCTTCCTTCCTTTTCTTATAAGGACACTAATCCCATCATGGGAACCCAACCCTCATAACCTCATGTGACCCTAATTATCTCCTAAAATCCCAGTCTCCAAATACCATCACATTAGGGGGTGTTAAGGCTTTACCACATAAATTTTAGGGGGACAGAAACATTTAGCCCACAACTCCTGCTTTCTCCTTTCCTAACTCTGGCTCAGCTTACATGTCACTTCCTCCACGAGTCCATCCCGAACAGCCCCCCTTATTCTAACATCGAAACCCTAGGAGCTTCTCCTATATGTCACCTGCCCCAGAGAAGCTGAATATTGCATGACAGAATTTACTTAGCTCTTCCAGGGACATCAGCTCCATGAAGGTAAGAGCACATCGCCTAGTCACAGCCGCAGCCCAGAGCCCAGTGCAATACAATGAGGGGGGGTTGATTTAATCTAAAATGAGGAAATGCAGCGGACCATAAACCTGGGACTATGGATAACTGGATTAACCTCTCTGAGCTCCAATTTTCTTGATAACAGCTACCTTATACTGCTGTTATGAAAGTTAAATGCAGTTGTGCAGGGAAGGGATTAATTAGTGATTTGGAGGGCCAGCCTGTTGCAGGGGAAGGAAGGGCTTGTGCTCTGAAGATGAACAGACCTGGTCTTGATCCGCACTGTCCCACTGACTAGCAGTGTGACCTCAGTGAGGTCACTGAACATCTCTCGTGCTTGGTTTATTTTTTACATAAAATGTTAACATTGGTGCTTAATTCACAGAGCTAATGTCAGGTTTAAATGAAATACTTAGGACAGTGCCCGGTCCACAGAGGTGCTCAGTAAACATTTGCTTATGCTGACAGAGGCAAGCCACTCAGGTTTGCAGGCAACCATCTTGGAAGGGAGCACATGGGTTTCCTGCTGGATGCAGATGATCCAGGGGGCTCAGCTCAGCTTCCTGCCTCAACGGAAATATCCACCAGTACCCAGCTGCCCCTACCTGCTGGCAATGTTCTGGTTGCATCAACAAAATGAGAACAAGGTAGGACTGGCCTCTGCCTCCATCAATCCACTGCTCTGTGGAACTCCCAGGACCAGCAGAGTGACTCATGTGTCAGCCCCAGTGACAGGATTAAACCCAGCAGTAATAAAAATGTGACTAGCTCTCACACCTGCAGCGAGGGGTGTTTAGAAACAAAACTCCTACGTGTTTTCCTGAGGTGTAGGCACTATTCTTTTCTCATTTATGTGACAAAGAGAAAAGCTCCCTCACAGAGCAAGAAAGAAGCATGCTGGTACCTCAAGACTTCCTCATGTAACCTTGAAGGTCTCCTCAATCTTGAAATTGTCTGAATCCAGTAGTGCTGTGCCAGGTAGTCTTAGGGACCTGTTTCTTGCCCTTTCTGATGCCTGCTGCCTTTGTGCCCTCCCCTACAACAGAAGCCCTCCTGCCCAAGGTCCAGCTACTGACCAAATGTTGACTCACAGTATTGCTTTTCTGTATGACACTGTTGTCATTACCACCTTTAATCTACAGCTGGAGATGATAGAGGAGCCTGGAGAAGTGGGCAGCAAGCCAGCGTTCACAGATTCCAGGGACTTTTGTGAGTCCCACTTTCTGGTAACCATTATGATTCCTGCTACAGTATTAGACCCAGCAGAGAAAGATGCATGATGACTGAAGCAGGAGAATGGAGCATTGTTAAGATAAACGCACATGTGCAGCCATGTGGCCCTGGAGAGTGCCAGGCATCTCTGTGTTGCCTTTCCAGTTTTGGGGCCCTGTGGGGCCACATGATACATTGTATACTGCCTTTGTCATCCTTGAACTTGCCTGTCACATCCTCTGAATATCCCCCCCTTAACTTAGGCTGGCTTTAAGGACTTGTTCCCAAGAGCGTGTCAAAAACCCAAATCGGAATCCCAGGGAAGAACAGAAATCCCAGGAGGCACAAAAATGCTTAACAGCCTCGGGGAATCATGCAGTCATTTGGTTTGGCTGAAGCAATAGGCAGATTCAATAGTATTCAGTTCAATGTATATTCATTGCATGCCCACTATGAACTAGACCCCTAACTAGATACTAACCAGACAAGTCATGTATAAAGAACAAGGATATCCTCCTGTAGAATGTATCATTTATTTGCTTATTCTCCTCTTTTCATCTGCACCTTTGGCCCCAACAATAAGAGCTTGGGGACCCACTGCCACAGCACTCCCATCTCCATCTACACAGGATCCCTTGATCTCAGTCACCCATCCAGATCTGCTGCCACACAGTGCCATGCCGAGTGCTATTTCTATCAACACCATCTGTGTTTATGGATTCATATGGATCGCGGAACTGCAAGAACCCTCAGAGCTGGAACAACCATTAGAGGACATCCATTCATCTTGTTAATGTGAAGATAAGGAAGTTGAAGTTAAGTCAGGCAGTTACCTTCCCAAGGCCTATTGATTGTGGCTTCCCAGACATAAAATATGCCCAACTTTTAAAAGGAATGAATTTCTAATGGTGGAAATTCTGGACCCACAGCAGGAATCTTCTGAAAGTTTTTGAAAGTATGTTACAAACGGAAGGATTTACATTATTCTAGGTAGTCATGGAAATAGTAACTCTCAGGTCTGTCCCAGGAGGATATGACTGTTGACTAACAGGTCTACGATCCCCGAAGCTATTCCCAAGAAGAAGTCATGAATTCTGGTTGCACTCTACTTTGGATATCAATCTCAGGCTGCTCTAGTTGCATGAAACTTTGAAAGGCATCACTTTTCACACACTGAAAGGTTCCCCTTATGTATCTCCCCAATGGGTGGACATCTAGCCCCTGCTTGAATACTTCTAAAAACAAAGAGTTTGCTGATTCATGAGACCTTATATACCCACTGGAGATCTCAACGGCTTCCTGGTGTGAACTGCGGTTTGCCTCCCTGAATATCAGAGAGCCTACTCCTTCCATGTGGGTGATACCCCTCCAGCTCTCTGAAGACCTTCTATGCAACTCCCCCCCTTTCCCTTACATCTGCTCAACCCTCATCCAACTCTTTGACTATCTCCTCTGAGAACGTACCTACCCTTTTCAGCTTCCTTTTCAACTCATTTGTTTTGCTCCAGAAATGAAAACAGACGTCAGAAAATTAGCTTTGTGTTGCCAATTAGCATCCCTAGGGTTGTAGAAAGAGCGGTCTATCATTTTTCTCTCATCAAAGTAAATTAGCACCATTTACTCTTCAAGATATTATGTCCTTTACCTGAATCTTTATAATTAATTGGCCACATTTGCAATCCTGGTCGGTGAAGAAATCTGTGTTTGCCTAGGTCTTATGCAAGAGGTGTGGACAGCCTGGAAGGGGCCGCCTAGAGAGTGCGATATTGAGAGATAAGACAGGGATTTCCACAAGAGCATTGTGTTGAATGAGAGAAGGGGGTGAGCAGAATGACTGAAGTTATAGGCAAGACAGGCAGAAATGTGCAGTGACTCCAATGACAGGGTGAGAATGATCTGCTGGATGTGAGAGGACAGTTGGTGAACATTGGTGGTCAAGAAAGCAGTCTGTGGATAGGGGTGGTCACTACTGTTGGTGCCTTTCTGGTATTGTTTCCACCTCATCTGCTGATTTCCTGTGGGGTCACCCCATCTAAGTGACCAGGGGCCCAGGCTGACCAGACATGGACACAGAAATGGGCTCTGTAAGTCAAATGAGGATAAGACTTTCTAAGATTTGACTTGACAATTGCAAAAAAAATTTTTTTAAAGAAGCACTCCACTTTTCCTTGGGAATGATGAGCTCTAATGATCATATAGTCCAAGCACCAACTGCCAGCAGCTCATTTTTCCCTCCATATGAAGAGGAATGAAGCCAACATGTGGAGGAAAGCTGAACAGATATGATGGGAGAGTTAAATCCACGCTGATCCCCTTGGAGGCCCTGGATGCAACCATCCCTGAGCCCACATTCCTGAACCCTAACATCCCAGGTACAGGCAGCTATAGGTTCTCATTTTACCCATGCCCACTTGCAACCAAGAGCTCTGGTACATACTTGGATAGAGACCAACATCAGACAATATTGACAAGCTTAAGTCCACAGAGACCTAGCATGTGTTAGGTGCTGAACTTGGTGCACACTAACAAAGCCAGGTGAACTCTACACTGGGGATGGGAAGTTTGAGCTTTCTGATTACCCAGTGAGCACTGTCAAGTGGTCTCTCAGGAAAGGGAAACATTTTAGACCAAAGGAAAGAAACACAGAACTTCAGATGCTCACAGGAAGGTGAGCAGGGTATCCTCTCAGTTATTCAGGCATCAAGCTGGCATGACAGCCACATTTCCCAGAAGGGACGACTGCAGCAGGCTTCCACAGCATGGAACCCTGACAGCGTTCTCCTGAGGTCTGGGGCCATCAGCACTGCCATAGCTTCTTTTCAGCCCTTCCTCATGGTGACTCACTTGCTCATGAGGCAGACAGATGTCCATTTAGCGCCTTCTGTGTTTCAGGCACTGTGTTCGGCATTGGGAAATGCAACTATGAGCAAGCTCAGCATACTACTGCCCAAAGGGAACTCACAGTCTAGTCGGAGGCATGATTTAATAAGTCATCGCAATGCAACTGTAGTAGTAAGAGAATATCGGAACACTGAGGGGACACAGAGCAATGTTTTTGTTTTCTACTGATGTGTATTATATTACAAAAAATTTAGTGTCTTAAAACAACACTCAGGAGTAATCTCATGGTTCTGTAGTTCAGAAGCCCAGGTGGTTTGCCTGGATTCTTTGCTCAGGGTCTCACAAGGCCAAAATCAACATGTCGGCCAGCCAAGGCTTTTATCTGGCTCAGGGGAAGAATCTGCTTCCAGGATCATTTAGGTTGGCAGCAGAATCCTGTTCCGTGTGGTGGTAGGACTGCGGGTCCCCTTGCTGGTCATCAAGGTGGGTCTCTACCCCCAGAAGCCACTCCCATTCTTTCTCACCTGGCTCTCTACATCTTCTGCCTGGAAGTGGCCCTTCAAGTCTTTGAATCTCTCTGACTTCCCCTTTTGCCTTTCCCTTCTGCCACCTGCTAAAGAAAGTTCTCTGCTTTCTGGGGCACATGTGATTAGATTAAGCCAACCAAAAAAAAAACTCCCCTTTTTAAAATCCACCAATATGGAATTTTAATAATATCTGTAAAATCCCTTCACAGTGGTACCTAGATTAGTGTTTGGTTGAATAACTTGGAAATGGGAATCTTGGGAGCATCTTTAGAAATCTTACCATAGCAAGGTACGTAATTCAGAGTGTGGGAGTCATGGAACGCTGCCTGGTAGAAGTGGTATGTAAACTGAGATATAAAGAAGTAGTAGGAATCAGCCAGAAAGAAAATAATAGGGAAAGCAAATGTCCCAGCAAAGAATCAAGGCAGATCCAGGATAAGAGAATAGGAAAAAAAAATTTAGGATGGCTGAAATGAAGGTGCAGAAGGGAAAGAACAGTGGAGGGCAAGGCTGGAGGGAGAAGAAAGGACATGATGATAAAGGAGTGAGTAAGCTCTGCTCCACATCCCGAATCTCATTCAAGTGCATCTGGGTGGAGCGACCTATGTTATCTGACATTGAAGCGTCAGCTTCTTAGCCTCTGCAGGAGAGTGAAGTCTCCTAGGAGAGGCCTGGCGGTTAAGTAAAATGCCTGAGCCCAACGTGCACATGGCACTCAATAAAACGTTTCCCTCACCCTCCTCTTCCCCTTTCTGTGTTGTTTTCTCTAGAATCTTAATTCATACATTCATTTTTCCAAAATACACTGATTGAGGAGGACCTTTTCTGCCTGCAGCTGTTAACGCACAAAAGATACCAAAATAAACAGATTAGTGTTCCTGCATCCAAGGAGCCCACGGACCAGAGGGAGAAACTGATATGTAATGTCAACAAATAAATCACACAGCACGCAGGTAATATTATAAAGAAGGCGTGGGGTTGGGGAAGCATTCCTTCCTAATTTAACACCCCACTTGTGGTATGGGTACAGAATTCAAAATAGTTAAACTCACAGAAGCAGAGAGTAGAATGGAGGTTAACAAGGACTGGAGGGGAAGGGAAGGGGTGGTTGAAAGATACAGAGCTTAATTATGCAAGACACGTTGTCGGGTCCCTTCCCTGTCTCTGACCCGCAGATGAGGGAAGAAACACGATTGTTCTTCGAAGACCTAAGGACCAGCCAAGGGACTCAAGGCGTGACAGCGCAAGAGTGGTGCCAAGAAGGCAGCTCTCATATTTATTGATGAAATGGTTGCTAACAACAATATTGGGGTTTCCATGCACAATCATTAATTAAGTCCAACTCTCAACAGTTTCACCTTCTGAAGGATAACGAACAAATCCTCATGGTGAACGAACACAGAAACTCTTTCTGTCTTGGCTACTGTTTCTGTCTTGACTACAATCATGAACCATAAACAAACCATCAAGGCAAATGTGCTTATACATATTATTTTTATACTTTATATATAAATTCCCACAATACGTGTGTTCTGGAGAGCTACTATACAGCACTGTGCCTACAGCAAACAATACTGTGTTACACTTAAAATTTACCAAGAGGGTAGCTCTTAGGTTAAATTTTCCTCACACCAAAAAAATTTTTTTAAGAAATTAATAATAATAATACTAGTAATGGAAGCAGGAGGGAGTTTTGGAAGGTGATTGGATCTGTTTATGGCCTTGATGGTAGTGACAGTTGCACAGACGTATACTTACCCCAAACCCGTCACATTATGTGCATTACATATGTACAGCTTTTTACATGTCAATCATACCTCAATGAGGTGCTTTTAAATTTTTTTATTTTACCCAACTCTGCCATTCAGTCTTTGGGCCTCTTATTCAGCCTCTCTGGATCTGAGGCTCCCATCCCTACACAGACAGGATGTCATGGGGACAACGTGTATATTATGTGTAAGGTGCTCAGCCTCTGGTTTTCAGAGATTCAGGCTTTCAGAAGTGGTTGTTGGTATCACTCACAGAACCAAGGCTTTAATCACTATATGTTTATGAACATGCATTGTGTTTTCAGAAACTGCAAATTTATTAGGATTCTCTGTATCCTAGAGAGACCTTTCCTCAATGTCCCTAACACAGCTTTGTCCCGCCCCTTCTTTGATGTCCCCTTCTATAATAACTAATCCTCATATTAAACAATACCTGCTTCCCTCCACTGGCATAAGTTAGTTCTAAGCAAATTCTGTCACTTCCTTTAAGGGACAACTCTTCAAATATGAGAAGGCAGAGCTGAGGGACAGCTTTGCCAGCTCCATCCTTGCTTCTGCCTTCCTCCTCCTTCTTACTTCTCTTTTCCTTCTCTTATCCTTTCTAGCTCTTTTTCCATTCTTTTCTTCTTAGTGGGAATTGCTGTCATTAAGGGCTGGCTACATATGCTAAACATCTTACATAGATAATATCAATGTTTTCCTTACCAGTTAAATGGGTATTTTCTGTTCATTGTTTATAGATCATGAAAAGAAGGCTCAGAGGGGTAGAGAGGGAATGCTCAGGTCACACAGCTAGTGAAGGGCAGACCTGAAATTGAAACACTGACTCCTCAGTAAGGTTTTAATCACACCTGTATTCTATTTCCTAGTTGTAATATTTCAAAACAACAAGGCAATGATTTTAAAACTGATCTTATATCACTGCCCATAACCCACATACTCAGAAGTGGCTCTACGTTGTAAAAATCAATCAAGGTAGAATTTAACCATGAGATCACAAAAATTCCAGACAGAGTGTTGAATTTTCTACTCCCAGACTGGTCTCAGAAAATGCCCATGTACCTTAGCAGACAAGAGTCCATGGCAAGGGCCATGAATGTTCTATTCAGTGTTCTCTTTGGGGCTGAGCCATGGTCTCAGTCGCTCTATGGAAGAACTCCCCCCTCATCCAAGCTCATCCCCCCACCTCTACCTGTTACACTTTTATAGAAAAAACATATGCATCAGCACCTCCATGTGCCAGGCAGAGCAGCAGGCATGTGCCCATATGCTGTTTTGTAACAATGAAAAGTGGATGTTCTGATTTCATTTTCAGATCAGCACACTGAAGCTGCAACAGGTCAAGGGTTGTTCCCATGGCACACAGCTCTAGCAGAACTTACACAGAGGTAGCCATATTCATTCAGGCAGGGATTCACTCATGAATGGAAATTGTGCCTTATTCTTCCCCAAATCCCCAGAGCCTATCACAGCATACAACAGGTGTTCAATACATGGGTGCTGTGGTGAAACTGGGCACACCTTTCCTCTAAAGATACCTTTAACAACTGCCGTAAGGCAGAGACAGGCAGAGATCAGAAGGAACAGGCTTCATTTATAACATCTCAAAAGATGACTGTTACTTATTCTTCCTGTGGCATAGCATTGATGCCATTCATCACGTGGGCCAGTTTAGTTATTAAGCAGCAGTCTCAGGTAAGGTGAGTTATGTGGTTCAGTGTGTATTTCAGTTCTTGAGATTTATGGGGTGTGCATTCATAAATGCACGGAGTGGAAGGAGGGAACCCTATTAAACTGTTCAGAGGTTGATTGTAGGGGGAAGAGGAGCAATCAGAACTGAGAAGTTGACAGAGCTTGCTCCTGAAATCAGAGGTCCTGTCTCCCTATCATGACAGTCCCTAGCATGGGCCCAGAGGAAGTGCCAGACCTGACTGAATGGGACCAAGGGACAGGCAAGTGCGCTGTTAGGACTTTCAGAGACAATCTGTGTCTAGGCAGCAGAGCAGATGCTCAAATGTTGCACAAGACACACCTGAGTTCAAACCCCAGGTTTCCTGGTGACACAGAGAAGTCCTGACCTGGTCTGAGCTGCAGTTTGGCCATCTGTGAAGTAGGATAATAATCCCTTTTAAAAGTGTCATAATGAAGCTGAAGTGAGATGACATATTTAAAGCCCTTGGCCCATTTCCATTCGGTAAGTACTTATTCATCACCTACAATGTGCCGGCTGGGTAACCAAAAGGACACGTTTCCTTCACTACTGTATTCATCATCCCAGGCTGTCAGACTTGACAGAGCACCATCAGCTGAGTGGCTTACACACAGGAAATGTATTTCTCACAGTTCCCGAGACGACAAGTCCCGAGCTTGAGGTGGCCGTCTCGGTTCCTGGGGAGGGCTCCTGTCCTGGTTGGCCGGCGGCGACCCCCTCAGCATGTGCTTGCATGGGGAGGGAGAGCTCTGGCACCTCTTCCTCCGCTCACAAGGGGAACAGTCCTGCTGCATCAGGGCCTCACCCTCAATGACCTCACGGAACCTCAGTTCCCTTCTAAAGACCCTATCTCTTTAAATGGTCACATTGGGGGTTAGAGCTCCACCACAGGAATGTGGGGGGGTGGGGAGGCGTGTGCGAGGGGATGCGGACACAACTCAGTCCATAGCAGTGACTCTTTGGGAGATTTGGGAGTTGGAAGGAGCCAGGCTGTGGGTCGGACAGTCAGCTGGCAGTAGCAATGTCCTTCCTTGTCCACTCAGCAAACTCCTACTCAACCTCTAACAGCCAGCTCTAGTTCTCCTGCTCTGGGAAGATTCCTCTAACCTCTTACCTCAAAATTAAGTGCTGCCTCCTCTCAGTCCCTATTGGGCTCCTTTTATGTCCCACATTGTGTAACTATTTATTTACTTATGCATCTCCTCTATTGCAGTATGAGCTTCTTGAGGGCCAGGACTTTATTTTGTTCATTTCTCTATCCCCAGAGTTACGATAAGAGTTCAATAAATAGTGGATAGATGGCTGGATGCATGCTTGCACAAATATAAAGATTTATGCATGGATATATGAATGAATGTTGTCCCAACAGAAAAACCAAGGACAAATTCAGGAGAGTCTGAGACTCAAGATTCTCAGGCAAGCAGCTGGCATCAGGAGCTTCTATCAGTAGGGAATCTCTCTTACCTCCATATTGGCTTTTAGGGCAAAGTCTATGTCTGGGATTAAGGCTGGCAAGAATCTGGCAGGCAACTGGGCCAGGAAAAGACTGCAACATAAGACAATTCACCAGAGTAAGAAAGAAGCAAATACAAAGGGTCACTTCAAGGACAAGACAGAAGGCTTGAGTGTGGTGAAGCCCTATCACCACTGGCCAAGCAGGGTTAACAGTGGATGAAGGAGGCCTCAGGCTTGTTAAATACCTCATGATTTAAGGCAGGACTGGTCCTGGTGTCTGCATTGGAGCCAGAGGTGTAAAGCTCTCAGATACTGGGAAGAGTCCTGAGATAACTCTCCAAACCCATGTTCTGTGTGGCAGGCTGGGTGAGACAGAGTTCTACGTGCTGGACAGTGACTACCTTGGCCTCTGGCGAGCAAGGAAGGCTTGAGGCAGCCGTGGTCTCCTTGAGGCTGGAGACATCCCCACTGCCTGCGTGTCCTGAGTAGCTAGCCAGTGCCTTTGGGGGGCTGAGATCCCCTGTGTTTGACAAGCTAAGCAGACAAAGAGGAGTTTGGTCTGAGTTGGCTCCATCTTTCCTTGGAAAATAGAAAATTTGCATTGGAGAGAAAATATAAATTTGGAACAACAAAAGGGCAAATGAAACAAAATAGCTAAGCACCTGCCTGTCCTTGGAACTATGTTAATAGCCACCATATACCCTCTCATGTAACCGAAGTGTCACAGCTGTGTTGGGAGGTAGGCAATATTAAACTCATTTTACATTTGAAGAAATGGACTCAGAGAGGTTAAGAGATTTTCCCAAGGTCCCAAAGCTAGCAATCAGAGAAGTCAAAGACCCCACTCTTGATGCAGTTCCACAAGGCCTCCTCAGTACTGCAGTGGGCTGAATAATGGCCCCCCAAAGATAGCCACGTCCTAATGCCCAGAATTCATGGATGTTACCTTATAATGGCAGGGGACTTGCAGATATAATTTGGCTTAAGATCTTGAGATGGGGAGACTACCCTGAATTATCTGGGTGAGCAAAAATGCAACCAGGGAAATCACAAGGGTCCCACATGATGAGCAGGTCAGAGGAGGAAGTAGGAAGTGACAAGGGAAACAAGAGGTTGGAGAGATTCAAGGAAAGGATCATGAGCCAGGAGAGGCAGGCAGCCTCCAGAAGCTAGAAAAGGTGAGGAAACGGACTCTGTCCTAGAGCCTCTAGAAGAAACCAGACCTGCCAGTACTTTGACTTTAGCCCAGTGAAACTAATTATGTACTTCTGACCTCCAGAACTGTAAGTAAATAAATGTGTGTGGCTTTAAACCACCCAGTTTGTGGTAAGTTGTCACAGCACCCCTATCTAACACAAATAAAAAAATTTAAAAATTTAAAGAGTACAGTATGGGAGAATATATTCATAAATGACATATCTGATAAAGGATTGACATCCAAAATATATAAAGAGCTCATGCACCTCAACAAACAAAAAGCAAATAATCCAATTAAAAAATGGGCAGAGGAGCTGAACAGACACTTCCCCAAAGAAGAAATTCAGATGGCCAACAGGCACATGAAAAGATGCTCCACATCACTAATCATCAGAGAAATGCAAATTAAAACCACAATGAGATATCACCTCACACCAGTAAGGATGGCCACCATCCAAAAGACAAACAACAACAAATGTTGGTGAGGATGTGGAGAAAGGGGAACCCTCCTACACTGCTGGTGGGAATGTAAATTAGTTCAACCATTGTGGAAAGCAGTATAGAGGTTCCTCAAAAAACTGAAAATAGAAATACCATTTGACCCAGGAATTCCACTCCTAGGGATTTACCCTAAGAATGCAGCAGCCCAGTTTGAAAAAGACAGGTGCACCCCTATGTCTATTGCAGCACTATTTACAATAGCCAAGAAATGGAAGCAACCTAAGTGTCCATCAGTAGATGAATGAATAAAGAAGATGTGGTACATATACACAATGGAATATTATTCAGTCATAAGAAGAAAACAAATCGTACCATTTGCAACAACATGGATGGAGCTAGAGGGTATTATGCTCAGTGAAATAAGCCAGGAGGAAAAAGACAAGTATCAAATGATTTCACTCATATGTGGAGTATAAGAACAAAGAAAAAAACTGAAGGAACAAAACAGCAGCAGACTCTCAGAACCCAAGAATGGACTAACAGTTACCAAAGGGAAAGGGACTGTGGAGGATGGGTGGGAAGGGAGGGGCAAGGGGGGAAAAGGGGCATTACAATTAGCACACATAATGTAGGGGATAAGGGGCATGGGGAGGGCTGTACAACACAGAGAAGACAAGTAGTGATTCTACAGCATCTTATTACCCTGATGGACAGTGACTGTAATAGGGTTTGTGGGAGGGACTTGGTGATGGGGGGGTGACTAGTAATGTTCATGTAATTGTAGATTAATGATGTCAAAATAATATTAAAAAATTAAAAGAAGAGTGCTAAGATGTGTTTGAGACAATATTATCTGGAGAAATTTTTTAAAAAGAAATGGAGGTATCAACTGATTTGATCATGGAAAATGTCATAGAGCAGATGAAAAATAAAAAGCTCCACCTTCAGCTGAAAAATAAAAAGCTTACTTACTACCCCCTTTGTTTCTTAAATCTACAATATGTACATTTCAACTCAATCAGGCACTCTTCCCACTGAATTTTCACATATTTTCATAACCCATTTCATATCATCACTCCCAGATGTCATGGCCACTTATTCAAACATGACAAAAAAAAAGTGAAACCTACTCACAATTCTGGCTTAGATGGTATCAGGCAAGAAATCATAAGACCATTTAGTTTTTGTCCACTCAGCCTGGGTAAAACGCACGTAAGAGAAGCTCTCATCATCTTGATCCTATTTAACCCTCCCCAAGAACCTTGTGAATTTGGCACAATGGGATCAACCACATTTTTCAAATGCAGAGGCTGGGACTTAGGGAAACCCAATACTTTGCTTAATGTTCTACAGAGAAGACAGGATTTAAATGCTAGGTCTCTTTATTAGTTTGGCTGGGCTGCTCTAACTGAGTACCAATAGGCTGGGTGGCTTAAACAGCAGATATTAATTTTCTTACAGTTCTGAAGGCTAGATGTTTCAGATCAAGGTATGGACCAGGGTTGGTTTCTTCTAAGGCCCCTCTCCTTGGTTTTTAGATGGCTGCCTTCTACTCCCTGAACCTTCACGTGGACTTCCCTCTATATAGCTGTGTCCTCATCTGCTCATCTCCTCCTCCTCACCCTAATGACCGCATTTTAATTGAGTCACCTCTTTAGAGACCCTGTCTCCAAACACAGTCACTTCCTGAGATAACAGAGATTAGGACTTCAACATATGTATTTCAGGGGAACGTAATTCAGCCCATAACAGTATTAAAGTTTCTAGACCTGTGTTGCTTTCTGTCTCTATCAAGCAAGGCACCAAATAGCACAGTTGCCCCTCTACAAATATCACCGCATAGCATGAGCCTTCCCACCATCAGCATCCTAGAGCTCTGGATTTCCACTGTGCACAGCCCAGCTTCAAGAAGATGTAGAAGAGTCTAGGCTATGAGGGCAGAGATATCTGACCATACTCAAGAAGTCCTCACATAACCAGCACAGGAAAAGCCCCTTCTGAAGCAGTTTCACTTCCACTGCCTGACAATTTCAACTCTCAAAAGGCAAGGATTCCATGGTGAAATCAAAAAAGAACTATTTGGGCACCTCCCCAATAAGGGATTTCTCTCTGCTTCTCTGCCAGGTGACCTTTAAGTAAGCACAGGGCAGCTAGACAGAGGGGCTCCCTCCCAGCAGGGACAGTGAGAGATGAAACAAACGCTCCAGCCGTCCCCTCATATGTCAGCACAGATCCTGTCACAGCTGAGGATAAACAAATGTCCCTTTATGAATGTCACCCTACTTTGCCAAGCAATTTTTCAGTTTGATTACATTTTCAATTAAGTTTTACTTGGAACAATATTTGGAAGTGATACCTGAAGCCCTGTAAATGAAAAACCAAGTTGCTTTAGCAGATTCAGATATTAGCTGGGTAGACAAAAAAAAACGTGGGGGTGGAAATACCAGGATTGGTGTCCTGGATGTCATTATACCTTTGGGCAAAGACATTTCAGAGTTCTTCCCACACCTTCCCAGCACTCTCACTCCCCAAAATACACACTGACATATGCACACAGTCCATGAACTTAAATTTCTATTTCTGATATAGCAAACAAATATTTTTCTTTCGTTAATAATTGGTCCGAGTCTTTTGATTGAGAAAAGGGTCATAGTAGGCCAGTCCATCTCAAAGACAATGCCTGGACTGTTACAGAAGAAGAAGGAGGAGGAGCTATTCTTCAAGCATCTTTTTGCCCCCCATCCCTTTGGCCACTCCCCATGAAATCTGAAAAAAAAGAATCAATTCACAAAGAAGATCAATAATTTAATGAGCACTTACCATGTGCCCCCCATTGTACTGAATTCTTCACAAGCGCTTTCATATTTTGTCTTCACACCAATTCTATGATGATGGTGCTATTATTGGGCTCATTTTTCAGGTAAGAGAATGGAAAAAAAAATTTGAGACTTAGCAACTTTCCCAAGGAAGCATAGATGCTGATAATGCCTGTGGTAGGCAGAGTAATTGCTCTCCAAAGACGTCCATATCTTAATCCTTAATCCTCAGAACCTGTGATGATGTTATTTACAGGCAAAAGGGACTTTGCAAATGTTACATAATTAAGGATCTCAAAATAGGAAGATTTCACCAGAATATCTGGGTAAGCCCAGCGTAATCACAAGGGTCCAAGAGGCGAAAGAGCCAGAGGACACGTGACAATAGAAGCAAAAGTCAGAGGACTGTGAGCGCTGACTTCAATGATGGAGGAACGGGCCATGAGCCAAGGAAAGCAGGCAGCCTCTGTAGGCAGAGGAAAGGAAACATTCTTCCCTAAAGCCCCCCCAGGAAGCACAGCCCTACCCACACCTTGACTTTTTCTCCATGAGCCCCATGTTATACTCCTAACTTCCAGAAGTGCAACATAATACATCTGTGTTATTTTAAGTCACTAATTTTGTTGTAATTTGTTACAGAAACAATAAGAAATGAGTAAATGCCTGCCCAGCTTGCTCTTTTCTGGTCTCAATGTTGAGCAAAAAAGAACAACCTCTAGGTTCATTTAAGGCCTGCGGTAGTGAAAGCTTTCCACATTCTTTATCTCATTGATCCTCCTAACAAACCTAAGTGTTAGAAGGAAGATCTGCTGAATCTTCAGACCAGCAGCAGCAATAATATGACTTAGCATGGAGAAAAATGAGGGTTATTTGGGGTGAGGGATGAGAAAACCTGAAACTGCTAGCCTGTGAGCTTCTTTAGGACAGTCTACCTGTATGAGGGCCTAACACAGAAGAAATAAAAAATTAATGTTGAATGGTTGGTTAAACAGATGGAAGGAGGCATGGATGGATGGATACATTGGTAGATAGATGAATGGAATAATATATGTAAAGCATTTAGTACATATCCGGCATGCAGAAGGTGCTCAATAAATAGCTGCTAAGCATTCTAGGAGATGATTGATGTTACTAAGGTCGGGGTATTAGGGATGATCAAATACTAACCTTCCTATCATATCTGTCTCCCCACAAAGTCCCCAAGGACATGCACATACACACACACACAGAGTAGTAAATAGGAAGTTACATGCAATACTATTTCATTGAGAACTGCACAGGCACCTGGAATCCAAGTTCAGGGCTCTGGTAAAGACACATGACTTAGGCTCACGTAGGACCTATTACTCCACTTCACCTCTCCTTAGTCCCACCCCCGACTACCACCACCACTTTCCTACCTTGGAAGGTACCCTTAGAACACACACTCCAGGATGTTAAGCAGGTAAAAATATGACCCGACCTGTACAACGAGATCCTGGGTTAATTTAGTTACTGAGTCCCTGTGAATGGAGTGGAGCAGTAGGGAGCCATGGCTGAGCCTGTACCCCAGGCAGTAAGTGGAGCTACAAGGCCTTTCCAAAGAGGGACTCAGCCCAGTATAATCACAGTGCATGGGATGTGAACTCTGCCTCATCGGATCAGCTACTTTTCCACTAACGGAGAGAAAATGTAAAAGGAACGGACAGGGCAGGCAAAAGAAAAGGGCAAAATTATTACTCTTTTTATCATCATTATGACTAGTTTTAATGATGGATGGATGGATGGACGGATGGATGGATAAATCCTCTAATGCCCACTGATCATAATAGAGGAAGCAAAGACAAAATAGATGAAAGGTAGTTTCTCTTGGGTAGCCCACTATTCTGATGGAAAGTATACCTAGAGTAACAAACTCAAGTGTTATTGAGTTGAGTAGTCTGTTTGTACCAAATAAATTGTAATTGAGTTATTGATACTGGGGCAGTATCAATACAGAAAGGAGGGAAGAACTGATATTCTCTGAATACCTACTATGTGCCAAGCACTTTATATTGTGTGATTTAAGCCTCAAAACAAATGCTGAGTGATTGGCATTGTCCCATTGCAAGGAAAAGAGTGCAAAGCTCATAGATTGTTAAGAATTTTGCCCAAGATGACTCAGCTGGGAATTGAGAAAGCAAAGATTCAAACAGGTTTCCTAACTCCAAAACCATACTTTTTCCACTGTTCCTAGCAAATTAAGTTTAGTTTCAAGTTTAGGTGACAGGGACTAGTCAAAGCAGGTTGTGCAATAGATAACTACTCTTTTTCTCTCATCAGCACCAATTTCCTCTTCTTTGGATATGAACCCCCACATTTTCCTATAAGAACCAGCCTTCTCCTGCTCCTTGTTCTAGAGATAATCACATGCCTCAGACCGATCAATCACCATACAATCCATCTCTTTGGTCACACAGTTGATTCAAGGATAGACATGTGATTCACATCAGAACAATAGATGGCAATCACAAAATTTTGTGGGAATTATTGGGGAACCTCCCACCATGCCTAGAGCTGCTGAGAAGATGTGGAAAATCTTGGCACAGCCAGGACCAGAACTAGAGGCTGCCTGATAAAGAAGTTAATGTAAAAGAGAGAAGAGCCAAAAGATGGAAAGATTTCCTAATAACAAAGTACAAGCACCCAGACCCAGTCAAGTTCAAAGCCAGCATCCTCTAGACTTTTTTCAATTGGGTAAGACTATGCTATAATTTATTTCATGTGAATGTGTTTGAAATTAGTTTTTGCCACAAACAACAAGTCCTCATACAGACTGGTGATGGTGGCTATCCTGGTAGTGGGGGTGGGGGTGATGGTGATGGTGGCTATCCTGGTAGTGGGGGGGGAGGGGGTGATGGTGATGGTGGTTGTCCTGGTAGTGGTGGGGGGGTAATGGTGATGATGGCTGTCCTGGTGGGGGTGGTGGTGATGGTGATGGTGATGGTGGCTGTCCTGGTGGTGGGGTGATGGTGATGGTGATGGTGGTTGTCCTGTAGTGGTGGTGGGGGTGATGGTGGTGGTCATTGTCAGGGTAGTGGGGGTGGGGGGTGATAGTGATGGTGGTTGTCCTGGTAGTGGGGGTGGGGGTGATGGTGATGGTGGTTGTCCTGGTAGTGGGGGTGGGGGTGATGGTGATGGTGGTTGTCCTAGTAGTGGGGGTGGGGGTGATGGTGATGGTGGTTGTCCTGGTAGTGGGGGTGGGGGTGATGGTGATGGTGGTTGTCCTGGTAGTGGGGGTGGGGGTGATGGTGATAGTCATGTCAGGGTAGTGGAGGTGGGGGTGATCGTGATGGTGATTGTCAGGGTAGTGGGGGTGGGGGTGATGGTGATGGTGATTGTCAGGGTAGTGGGGGTGGGGGTGATGGTCATGGTCATTGTCAGGGTAGTGGGGGTGGCTGTGATGGTGATGGTCATTGTCAGGGTAGTCGGGGTGGGGGTGATGGTGATGGTCATTGTCAGGGTAGTGGGGGTGGGGGTATTGTTGATGGTGGTTGTTGTCATCATGGTGATGGGAGTGATGGTGATGGTGGTTGTCCTGATAATGGGGGTGGGGGTGATGGTGATGGTGGTTCTTCTGGTAGTGGTGGTGGCTGTGGGGGTGGTATTGGTCGTGGTAGTGGTGGAGGGAGTGTTGGTAATGGTGGTTGGTTGTCTAAGAGCACACAGATTATAAGTGTGAAAGAATATAATTTAAACCCAAGAGCATCTGATCCCCAGGCCAGTTTTTCTAACACTATGCTTCAACTCAAGCACTGCTCCCAGAAGCCTTTATTCCCCTCTTCTCTTCCCTCCTCCGTCTACTGCAATGTGCTACCACCCGGCCTGGGCTGAGCAATGTAGCACCTGTGTCTCCCTAAGTTCATAGAAGTTTTCAACAGATTGTTTCCTCTACCTGTGGTCTCCACTCTTTCAAATAGGAGAAGTCATTTACCATCCAAGTATTTTGCTGATCTGTGTAGGAGTATACTTGTAGTTTTGTTGACCAAGAAAACACATGAAAAAGAGCTATTCTAATAGTATTCAACTTAAACTCTATGTAAACAATCTCAACAGTGTCTACTTGATTTGAAAAGTAGTCAAACATTTATTTAAGTCAGAAACATTATTTATTCAGGCCATAATTGATACTTCATGCCAATAAGTTGACGTTAGAAGGATGCCAACCATTGCTGGGCTTATCTCACTGGTTCCTTAGGTCGTTCCTGTGAAGAACGTGAAAGCAGATGGTGCTGACCCACCAGGGAACACCAGTGAGGAGGATGCCTGAGCAGCTCAGCGATGTTCACAGGATTGGAAGTTTCTGCTTCTCCCCTCTCACCCTTGGGGATTTGGCAGGGGGGGAGGGGGCAGGGCTTTAATACTTGACAAACATTTTGCTGACATGACCAGGAATTAGACTTTTCATCCCAGCTCATTTTTTAACAAAATGTGTATACTTCAGACACCAACCCTCCCAGGAGTTCAGTTTCTTCACTTGCAAATTGAGAGCCTTGAGCCAAACCTTTAAGGGTCCTTTCAAGGTGCAATGTCTGGTACTATTTATGTTTCTGCATCTAGTATATTTCCCCTACCCAGCTTCCTTGCAATCTCCTGCTATTTATCATCAAAACTAACCAGTATGTTAAAGTGCAATGAAAAACTTCAAAATGAGATTTTTCAAAGTAATACAACTGCCTTACTGAATCAATAGAAGAGTTCATCATCCCCTTCCAAAACCTAATCTGAGCATAAATGAGCAATACATCCTTATGAAATAGTAGATTTGACTGTTCTAAGGTCTTGGCCTAATTTGCCTCTCCAGCTGTAAGAAGACATCTTCCAAAGGTGTCTAGAATACAGGTTTTGCCTAGACCCCTGCCCACAAGAAAACCTTCCAGATGATGAAATGCACTCTTTACACAGAAGCCCTGGTGAGGACCTGCCTCCTGGTCAAAATTTTCAGCTTCCCATTTTTCTTCATCAAAACCCTCAGTCAAATAATGCAAAAGCATTCTGCAATCCAGCCTCAACACATTGCTAGTCCCAGCTGGTAGTCAGATAGAGCAGTGCTGTCCAAAGATGGTCCACATGTTCAGGATAGGACTAAGAGCAATATTTAAAGCAGTTTGATGTTATCATAGTATCCTAACATGTGATCATTTTTCTTGTAACTCATTTTTTATTATGAAAGTATTGGTCCACAGAAAATGGAAATTTAAACAATAAGAAAACAACAAAACCTAATCCTTCACTACATGTTGTTTAAAATTTGCCTCTCCTGAGTAGAGGACATACATACATAATCATAAAATGATGGAATAATTATTACAATGCACAATTCACTCACACAACGTGTCTATTGTCTGTTACAATGGAGGGCATGTCAGATGAGACCATGGAGCAAAGGCTTTGGTGTCAGACTTCAGGGGTTCAAATCCTGGTTCTGACAGGTAGGTAACCTTGGACAAGTTCCTTAACTACTTTCAGGCTCACTTTTGATGTCTATAAAATGGGTACAGTAATAAGACTTGCTTTATACAGTTGCTGTGAAGATTGGATGAGATAAAGTATATGAACTTGACTTAGCAACTGGTAAGAATTCAATGATTAATAGTAAAAAGGAGGAGGGAAGCATTCTACCAGGTGCTAGTTTGGTGGCTGAATAAACTGCAGCCCCCTGTCCTCTGTAGGAAGACAATGTAAGCAAGTAAAAGAGCCCCTATTCTCTGCAGGAAGACAATGTATACAAGTAAACAATGCAAACAAGGAGAGTGCAGGGGAGGAGGGGAGCAGTAAGTGGTTGCATGCTGGGCAGAGGGACAGAAGAGAAGAACAACTCTGCCTAAGGGGTTCAGAGTGGGCTTTCCAGAAAAGTAAATCCACCTGAGTAGAGATGGGAATGTTAAGTCTAGTCTTCCAGGAATACAAGAGGGAGGGGGTGGGGATTCCTGACAGAGGGAATAGCATGTTCAAAGGTCCAAGGGTTGAAATAGTTGATAGCTCAGTATGGCTGGATTGTAGGGGAGAGACAGAAATGGTGAGTCCCTTTAAGAAAAGGATTATAGTTCTTTCTTACAATCTTCTCAGCACTTAGCACAGTCCCTGGTCTACGGCAGTCACGTCTGTGGAGTGAAGGAAGATGAATGTCAGGCACATCACACTGACAGTCTGGACTTTGCCTTGAAGTTAATGAGAAATCATGAAAGGGTGAAGAGGGGAATAAAGACAATGACCACTGTGGGAATTTGAGGGATGGGAGATGGAAGTCAAGCAGTCCAATCACAACCACTCTTCGAGATATTCTTTCTGGTTCCAACTTACAGATGAGGAAATAAAAGTCTAGAGAATCCAATGGATCACCTGAGAACTCATCGATGTTATGGGATCCAGGTTTGCCTGCCTCCAAATTCCATGCCCACTCTCACTTGGCCCACACAGGCCAACAACTGCTCTTTCTGTTCTGTCCCCTTCCAATAATCCTGTCTTCAGCAAGTGGGTTTGGACCTAGTGACTTAGTCTCTAATTCACTTTCAACTCAGGGAGATATAAATACAAGAAAAGAAAGGCTGGTGATGTGTTTCTAGCCACTAGAGCATGCGTGTGGGGGTGATAACATGTGTCTGTGTCCCCTGTGTTTGACCATTAGCTGCAATCCCCAAAACATCCTGGCGAAAGGAGTGGCACCTCTGTGCACACATAAACGGACGAGGAGACTGGGGGCTGGGACACATGCCTAAGAAGAGATGCACCTGAGATAGACAGGAAATCCAGGGCTCCCAGAAGCTGAAAATAAGTGCAGATTTGGAAAAGGGTGGGAAGGAAACAGGCTAGGACATGCTCAATGAGAAGAAAATTGAAGAGGTGGTGACAAGGCTAATTGTCAATCCCTGGAGGCCACAGAAAAAATGATGAGAGCTGAAACCCATCAGAACCCTGGCTTTCTAAGCTCAGTGCTGGTCCTGACTCACTGTATGGTCTTGGGGAGTTGCCTCCACTCCTCTGGGAGCCCTGAAATAAGCTAAAGGGACAGGGTAGGACTCACAGGCAACTCGTAGGCTATGTAATAGTAGAGGGCTTTGGAAAGAGTAGAGGTCATTTGGGACTGGGGTTATCAGAGAAGACTTCCTGGAGAAGGTGGCATTTATGTAAGAAGGACTCAGACTTACAAAATAGAGAGAGTGTGCTCAAAATGGAGATAACTGCATAAGGAAAGCCATGAGGGTGAAAAAACTTATGAAAAAGGCCAAGAAGAGGAGACTGAGCTAGTCTTTATGGTTTGCTCTACCATTTATTACTTGTGTGATCTTGAAATGTTGTTTTCTCTCTCAGTTCCCTTTGCTGCAACAATGACAGATCCTAGCAAAAAAGTTTGGTTTAAAGATGAAATGAAATCATGTATGAGAGGCTACAGCTCGGTGCCCGGTTCACAGTCTGTCCTCAACAGATGGTGGCTGTAAGGGAGATGATAAAAATTAAGACGGGAGGAGAGACAGAAAAAGAACTAAGGGGGCGTGGAAGGAGTGAAGGAGCAGGAGGACCCTGGAGTTGTTGTGCGGACAAAATAGCATTCCATATCTCAACATGCCTAGCACATGCCTGGCATGTAAAAGCATCTCAGTACTCTGAAGCCATCTTTCTCTCCTTTCCTCCTTGCATAGATTGCAAGACGTCACACCTGAGACTGTGGTCCCCAGAGCAAAGAAACAGTCTGTCAAATAGTTCTTCAGCCTGAGAAGTTCTGAGACGGAGGCAATGGCACCACCTACTGGCCGGCAGAGGCAGTACCCTGCTCCTCCAACAGGTCTTAACCTTCACTACCCGCTGATCCACCTGCTCCTCATCTGTGACAACAGGCCCAAGGGCAGGGGTGCGGGTGTAGACAGAAAGAAGCCATGCAAAACATGGGGTCCAAACACTCTGCCATTTCCCCATCTCACCGCCTCTCGTCTCTCCATAAGACATAAATGAAGCTGACAAATGTTGCACAAATTCAGGTCTCTCCACAGAATCCCACGGTCCAGATAAACGTCTGCTCGGGGAGGGTTAGGGGAAGGACGGAAGCATATCCAATGGGATGCCTGGGCTATGGCCCCAGTCCTGTCTCCCTGTTTACTGACTCAGCCGCTCTAACCACAGACTGGCTTTCAGGGCTTGCTGGGCTCTCCTCCTTCCTGGGAAAGCACCTTCCCTCTCCCGTCCTCTGTCTGGCCCTGTTGAAAGTCTACTCGTCTCTCTAGCCCTCGTGGGCTTCCTTTTACTTTTAGAAGAATTAAGACTCCGAAATTCTCAGGAGGCCCCAGGAGAACTTTGAACTTCCTGCTCCGTCTTTCCCCTTCACTGGTGGACTCACTCCCACACATTTTGAGGGGTTCATTGTGAAAGGCACATCCTTAAAGCCTTCCCTGGACTGCCCCACTGACAGGCTCCGAATCCCACTCTGTTTCCATGACCAGCATGTTCTGGAACTTTTATGTTTATTTTTCTTCCATTACACTCTGAGTATGAGCTGCGGGGAACAGGTCTCTGTTTTGTTCATTCTTCTGGGCCACACAGAGCATAGGAGCCCTTCAAATAGTGTTTGTTGATAAACAGAACAATTAATCAAACAATTAATGAAGGAATCGGTGAGTGAGTGGAATACCTATTCTAATGACGTGTCTGGCACTTGCTAATGCATGGCTTTTGGCCAGGCATTTCATACTTCTTGTCTTATCATCTGTGAGGCTGAGGTAGTGACCTACCGCCAGAGACAACGCAGGGATCAAAGCAAGTTCCTGCCCTTGGGAACGTACATTCTAGAGTGTTAGGGAGGGACAGAGAATTAACAAGCAGGTAAAATACAAGATAATTTTGCAAGGCCTCAGGAGGGATTTTAGACCACTCTGGAATTAGGGACGTCTTCCCAAAGGACACATGACAAATATATAGAATAGCAAATAGTGAATGAATGTGAGCAAGGAAACAGCAGGGCAAGGGGCATGGTGACTGCCGTGCACGGAGGGCTGTCATCTCATGTCAAAGGTGGTCCCATTAGTAAGGAGATAAGGATGTAATCCTGCAATTAATTGGGGAAAAGGTACCACAGACAAAGGTCCAAGATCAAACCAGCCCAGGGGATGGTATCCTGTGGAGTCCTTGTCTGATACCCTTTCTCTTGCATTCACTTTTCCAGAAGAGGATACAAGAAGTTCCTGCCAAATAAACAAACTGCATCTGAGAGCACCTTTTGTCCTCAGACTCTGATGTCTTCCTCCATGGCTAGCTGGGCTGAAAATCAAGATGATACCTGCGGATCCCCTTTCTTCTTCTCACTTCACCTAGAAGCCTGGACAGCAGTTACCTGGTTCTTCCCTTGGGCTCTCTGTGGAAAGAGTGCATCAGATTTCCATTTTATTTTTAAAAAAGCACTTCAGCTACAGCATGAAAAACAGATTGGAGAGGGTAAGCTGAGCAGAGGGAAACCAGTTAGAAGGATGTTGCAGCAATCCAGCAGGCAATGAGATGACCGAAATGCAAGTGACAGCAGTAGGGAATAGAGAGATAGTAGGGACCTGGTGACTGATTGAATGTAGGCCCACATGGAAGGCTCAAGGATGCCTCCTGGCTAGTGCTTGGCCACCAGAAAACTCTGGGCTGGCAACTCAGGGCTTGGTGATGCCACTCACTGAGATGGGAATGAGGAGCGGAAGCAGAGTGGATAAAGAGGATGAGTCCTGGCCCCTTTTTACCGTGTCCTGTACTGTCTAAAGTTTCCTTAGAGATCAGTCAACAAGGATAGGAAAGAGTCCATTGTTTATATAGTTGAAAGATAAAACTTACAAGTGTAAATAATTAGAGGGCATTTTGAAGCAGAACATCGTCAGTTTCAAAAAAGATGTATTTGGGATTGAACACAGGCGCAAAGGTTGCAAAAAGGCTTGAGGTAACGGGGTAAGGAATAAAGATGGGACTGTACCTGAGCTTTGGAGATTTAGTTGGGTGGAAAAAAAGAGAGGATGAGGAAATTATGACCAGGCTCACTAGCTACACAATGCCATAGCTGCAGGAATGAGGAGGATGTGTTTGAGAAACAGGGACTCAAAGAAATGTATAAAAGTTGCCCCTGGCTGTTAGTGAGGGTGCACCAAAATTAGTGAAGAGGTCACAATATTGAGTGAACATAAATTCTGGGAATAGAATTTGTACAAGATGGGCACCATTACCTCTCCTGTGGGGGTCAGTAGAAAAAGCATGCTTTTGGGGGTCAGATAAGTTGTGTTCCTATCCTGGGGCCACTACTAACAAGCCTGATCGTGCTGAGTTAGTAAATTAACCTCTGTGTGTCTTAAATTCCCCATGTGAAAATGAGAAAGCAATACTTGGTTTGCAATATTCTGAGGAATAAATGAGCACAGAATCAACACTCTGCATATGTTCATTCTTTTCTGCTACTCTTTTTGAGTCTCTGCTCATTGAATTTACCCAGATGAATTATCTGGACAGGGTCCCTGAATACCATACTACACAGAGCTAATCGCAAAGTCAGTTGACATTGAAGGAGGTCTTCAAGTTCAGGGTTGCAAAAAGAAACCACTATAAACTGATCTGCATATATAGATCAAATTGTACCCTTGAGCATGAACACACTGAATATGCGGAAAAAAATCCAAATGACATACAGGAGTCACTGCCAGCAGTCATGGGGTGAATCACCTACTGGTTCCTTCTTCCACGTATGTAGACCTATACCCCTAACCTGTAGTAGCAGGGCATGACCTGTCCTAGGTCCGTGTCCATTTCTGCAGCAGCTGACCTGGTTCTCCCTGGAAAAGGGAGATGTCCAGATGTCCACACCAGTTTCAGGTGTCTCAAATTCAGCCCTAAAATTCACAAGCTTTCTGCAGTCATAGAAGTAAATGATATTCTATTGCTCTTGTTTAAACTGCAATGTTTAAGTGACATAGCTTGCTTCTCATTAATAGTTTCCCTGTGTCTTCTTTTTTAATTTATGACTGTATCTATTTAATTTATTTATTTATCCTTTTATCCTCCCCACCTACTCATAGTCACCTGACCACCCTCCTAAGGGCACCTATTCCAAAATTTTCTAAACACATTCTTTTGCACATATGCCTGTCATTAGTGGATCACGTGATAATACACTTGGTCATTTTTAGTTCTTCTGCCTCCCTTTGACTTTAGTCACTAGGCTGTGAGCATCTCAATAATGGCCCCATGCCTTACTCCTCTTTGCCTCTTCAAGTTTTAAAACAGTCTTACATAGTAATTTTCAAAAAATGCATATGGATTCAAATTCTACAGTGTTCCAGAGATCTAAAGATCACCCACATGAAATGTAGAAATAAAGTAACTCAGAGAATCTGAGACAAGCTCTTGTCTGGGCTGTAGAGCCAGAGGCTCTCCTGCTAGAGCGACGCCAGGCAGGGAGGATCCCCTCCAGGCCCCAGTTCTACAAGGGAGCGTCGCAGCATCAGCTCAGCTTTGGCTTGCCTCTTTCCCGCAACCATTCGGCCGTGGCCCAGGGACAGTGGGCTAGGGTTGGCGTCTTGGCAAATGAAAGAGAATTCCAGGAGACAACTGAAGTTTTGTAAGAAAAATAATTTGGAAACAATTGATTTTGAGGCTAGACTGGAAAGTGATTTTCTATTCCATTTCCTGAGCAGTCTCATACTGACAACAAAATAGACTTATTTATAATGCCATTGATTGCCTTGTATATAAAGCTTAGAATATAAGATGGGCGGGGGGGTGGCGGGGAGGGTACATTCCACTTTGGCAAATACAGAAATAACAAGGAAAATGTACTGATCATTCCTCCACTGCTCCCTCTGGATCTTTTCTGTTCTCTCTGACTCCCTGCCTTGCCAAGCAATTTAGTTTTATCTCCACGAATGAAGCAATTTACATGATTTGAGTGTGGCTTTGTTTGTGTATTACTGAGACATGTCCTATACCTGCACCACCAATTATCTTGAACAATATCATGAGAATGCTTGAAAATAAATTTAAGAAAAATGTATCACACACACACATAAATCACACTGTCCTTTTAGGAGATATATTAAGATTCTCACTCATCTAATTCAGGCTCTTTGCATGTTTACAAAATGGAAATAGAAACATCTCTTAATAAGATGAAAGGGTTGTACTCTGATTATGTACCAGCCTGTGGATTTTTGCTAGGGCTCTGCTTCTCACCTCCACTTTATATTCTATCCCATGCAGGCATTTCAATATTGCCGCATCCTGATTTCCTGCAGCCAGAGGTGATTTCATAACGAGTGGCCCTGCAGTGCAGCAAGACTAAGGATAACTCAGACGTGTGTTCAAAAGAGGTAGCGATTCTAGCTCAGAGGCTAGAGGGATGTGTGTGTGTGTGTGTGTGTGTGTGTGTGCACGATTGTGTGTATTACACTGAGGCTTATTTAAAGTTCTTCATTCAAAGAGCTAGCTGGTCCAGGAAGAATAATTCTGGCCCTGTCTTTATTTCACCAAAAAAAAAAAAAAATAGCCAACATATTTCAAACCCTGTCTTAGGTATTTTATACCTACTGACCCATTAAATCCTCAAAAGAACTCAAGAAATTACATATGATTAATATCACCACTTTGTAGATGAGAAAATTAAAACAGAGAGGTTAAGAAAATTGCTTAGATAAAATCATTGGCACGTTCTGAATACAGGATTTGAACTCAGGTCATTTGACTCCAGAGCTCATGCTCACTATGCCTTCACCACACTGGCAAAAGACATTTTGGGGAACTCAGCTACACATCTGGAACCCAGGAGATCATTCTGCAAAAGCCAATTTTAAATACAATCACAAATTAAAATACCCAATTTCAGATCCCTGCTCAAAACAATATGGCTACACACATCATTTTGACCGGGAACTGCAACTGTATCCTTCCTTGCTCCTCTGTCCCACTCCCATCAGTAAACTTCTGCTCCTATCTGCACCAAAGAACTCCGCACTGTGTTGGTAGAAAAGCTGTTATCCCACGATGTTCTGCAGAGGAGAGACCTCATTTACAATATTAAGGCCCTTTGTGGGTGCTGTGGTTATTAGTGTCATATCTTTTTGACATGTTCACCATGTGCCAGACCGTATTCTAAGCACTTTGCATGCTTTGTGTTATTTATGTCATGCCACAACTCCGTGTGAATTACTATTAATATATTCCTATTACAGTTGAGAAGCTAAAACTCCCTTCAAAGCTGAAATGAGATCTCTCATGTTAAGCCCATTGCTCAGTGCCTGGTGCATAACAAGCACCTCAAAATGTAAGCTGTTGTTATTCCCACCGCTACTCTCACAGGTCACTATTGTATTTTTTTACTAGTGATTTAACTGGTCTTCTACATAGCTCCTAGGGGATATAGTCTAAATTAAAACTCAGATCTGAGTGCTTGCAAAATGTATGCCCTTTTTCATTTCATAAAGTCTGCCCAGAAATTATCAGCCAAGACTATGAGAGAGCTGAGAGCCAGTACATTGAAGGTGCGTAACAGACAGGGCTGTGTATAAGACTCTGGGAAGTAGAAATAATATTCTGTATATTTCCTGTTGCACTGGAGGACCTATGGTGTCCAGTGGTTAAAACTTGGGAGAGACAGACGTTGAACTCTACTTAGAGTGCATGTTACTACCCATTCTGACCACTACTGGAATGGGATCTCCCACCCGGCAGCCTGCATTCCTGTCCCTGAAAATCCTACAGCAGAAGACATACAACCAGCATCAGAGATTCTGGGAAGAATTTCCATAAGGTAACACCATGAAAGAGTTAACTTAGGCGACCCCTTACAAGTCAGAATCCTACAACCCATGAAGACCCCTACGCAGACTAGGAAACTCCCCTTCCTTATCCCAACCCAGGCACCAAACCACAAGCCTTTTCCAGTTCATCTTTCATTCTATTACCTTAAGGTCTCAGGACCTCAGAATTTACCTGATAAATCAATGGGTGCTAATGTGTCTGGCTTTCCATGCACCACTAAGTTACTCCTTCTAGTGAAAGTAACCAAAACAACCAAATATCTTAACTGAACAAATAAAATATATTAAAGAAAATTAGAAAAAATGAGAAAAAGAAAATTCACCTGTAATTGCTGTTCATGTGTGGGTACCTATATTTCAGACTCTTTTTCAACTTCTGCAATTTAAAATACAAACTCTTGAAATACAGACACAGGCTGGAAATGATACATATTTTCATTGCAGAACAACAAATATTGAGCCCTTAACTCTGCTGCAACCATTATATCTGTTATTAGCAATACACAAGCAAAGGAATCAAGATCCCTTCTCTCAAGATGTTCATAGCCTAGAGCACAACAAATAAACAGAGCCTAGTAAAAATATGTGTGTAACAAGAATTGTGGTAACAATAAGCACATATATGTTTATTCGAGTTCCTAAAAAGAATAATTGTCATGATCACACAAATAGTGGTCATAATCACAGTAACTAACAGCACTCAAAATTTTCACATTTATTCTAGCTGATTTCAACCTTAAAACAACCTTGGGGGTTGGTAAGCATTTTTATTTTTATCTCTGTGTTTAGAAGGAAACAAAAATGCAATGGAAAGATTGTAGGCTTTCAAGCCAACCAGACTTAACTGTAGATTCTGGCTCTGACTAGCAATGTGGCCCTAAGCGGCTCTCCTAATATATTTAACTGCCTTTCAGGATTGATCTCTAGTTTATAAAGTTAATGCCTATGACATGCCTGATGCATGGTAAGTACTCCCTAAAATGCAGCTTTTATCACTGACCAAAGCACAGATTAAGTCCACGAGTCGCCTAAGGTCACACAAGCAGTGAAAGAGCAGGAGTGCTAAGACCTCTGGTTCTAATCCTGTCTTCCTCTGGACTGAGCCAATCATTGCATTTAGGCAATCATTTCTTGCTGGCTAAGGACAGTACTGAAAATAGAACAGGTACTGCCTGGATATCTATAGCTACATATCTATATAGATGCATTTCAGGTCTTTTTCTTTATTTTTTGCTCCTTAAGTGTCCAGGAAAATTAAAAAATGTTAGAGAAAAGTAGTCTGATATTTTTCCCTGTAAAATCTGCTGCCCACATCCCCAGGGCAGAGTCTATGATGTGAACACTGGAGACTGCAATTAGAATAGAATTACACCTGTGGAGAAATCCATTCTAAAACTGCAAAACTGGCATAGTTACTCTGCTGCTAGGACACGGCCCATTTAGCCTCTAGGCTGCGACCCCACTGTCCTGTGGACCAGGCTGAAGATGCCCCTGAGAACTCTTACGACACTAGTTTACCCTCCGTTTCGGTTTGCTGGGCAATTAGTTCCCTCTACCCAGGACGCTGTCCTTCTTAGCACCTATTAAAAACAAAGCAGGGCTGATATAAGAAACAAAGGGCTGTCACCAAGAGAAAACTCTGCTGCCATGAGTCAGCAGGGCAGCTGGGTTGTGTAACACGAAGGCCCAATGCTGAACTGAACCACAGAATTCAGAGCTGCAAAGGACCTCAGTGTAGTCTTTTTTTAAGAAACAAATATTAATGCAAAAAACAATCAGAAATACATTTTACAACTGCAACCCAACGTATATATATAAAAAATAAACGTAACAAAAAACTTTTAAGAAATAATTTCTACCCTTACTATATGTGATGCATATAGAATAGGCATATTCTAAGCCATCCTATTCTTTTACACTTCCCAGTAAATAAATTTCTTAAGGCGCTCATGGATCACAATGCGCAGTTTTGAAAGAAACAAAAAAAACTGCTTTAGAGTCTTATTCAATCCCCTCAGCAATATCCGTAAGAAATTCTGATTCAAGCCAGCATGGGGTACTCTTAAAGAATGTCAAAGTCATCCAAGCAACTTGAGCTTACAGATAATGATACAACAATAATAATAATATTCATCTACCATATTGAGCACTTACTGTGTACTAGGCCCTATGCTTGTACCCCCAATCCATATATCATTTAATCCTCACAATAATTCTTTATATGGTTCTATTATCACCTCCATTTTACAGATGAGGAAACTGAGGCCTCCAACAAAATCTAGTTGCTTCTCACAATGGGCCGTCTAATTCATTTGGGTCTCAGTTGTTTGCAGGTCCAAGGATACTGGGAACCTAGGCTTTCGGTGCAGGTGCTTTTCCCCTGAGATGTTATTTTCCCATGGCCCTTAAGCCCTTTTCATTTCACTCTTTGCTGTACCAGGACGTTCATAGGCACACAGACCCAAAATTGGCCTACATGACAACACTGACCCAAACCGCCCTCACTGAAACTGCACCATCACAAGGTTCCCTCCTCCACACGCACCCTGTTGGCTTTTATTATCAGGGTCAAAGGTGCTACAGCAGCACGAGGCTCCATCATCTGACTTGACTTGCATCTAGAGCAGTAAGAGAAGAAAGGGAGGGAAGAGACTTTCTCTTCCTTACTGTTAAGTTAGGAACTTTTTCTGAAAGACCTCAAAATTCTTCTGCTTACACCTCATTGGTCAGGTCCCAGTCCCAGGCCCCCCTTGGACCATCGCTGCTGTAGCTGCCACACTGCCTCAGGTGGGCACGTGGCTGCAGGCACAAAGTCATGGGTCTGGTTGTCAGGAAGGGGCCATGGCTATGAGGGAGGCAACGAATAGTGTCCACTGCACTGGCTTTCCAGAATTGGACCTTGCTCTCTTTTCCAGCCATCTCTCTCCCCACTTCCTCCTAAGGTTCAACTCCCACTCGAACTCTGCTAAACTTATTTAGCCTTTCCAGGGTACCACGTCTTAGGAATCTTAAGGCTTTTACTTTGCCTGAAACATTCCTTACTTCACCCCCATCCTCTTATGCTTTGCTAATCCATACCCATCTTCAACATCTTAAGTAAGATGTCCTCTCCTCCAGAAAACTATGCTTGAGTTAAGTATGGGTTAGGTGCCTCTCCAATCTGTTCTTTCTGCTTGGCTGACATTTATTGAGTTTAGAGGTCATGTCTGCCATCACCTTTCCTGTGGCCCCACAAAGGTACCTGGTTGTTTATAAATATTTATTGCATGAATAGCAGAAGTCAAAGTTATTAAGTAGAAAGGGCACTGTATTTTGATATCATCTATTTTGAGTATGTCCCAGAGACTTCATCAAACCATATAACAAAACTGCAGGATGTATTCATCCTGATTTTACACAATTGGAAAACAAGATTCAAAGGGATCAAGTGACATGTTCAGGGCCACACAGTTCATAAATGATAGAGCAGGATTCAAATCCTGATCTGACTCTAGAGCCCAGGGATGCTCCATTGCACCACACTGCTGCCCAGGAGGAGATGCATCAAATCGAAGTCCTCTTCTAGCCTTAGTCTGTGGTATAACTTGAGTAGAGATTGACAAGTATTTTCTATAAAGGACAGATAGTAACTATTTTAGGCTCTGAAGGACATACAGCCTCTGTTGCAACTAATCTACTCTGGTGTTGTAGCTTAGAAGCAGCCACAGGTAGTGCATGAAAGACTGAGTGTGGTTGTGTACTTACAAAAGCAGGTAACAGGCCGAATGGGGTTCACAGGCTGTGGTCTGGGGACCCCTGGCCTCTAGCAATTCAATTCTTCAAAAATAAACTGGATGACTTGGATTTGATGCAACTAAGGTGACTTTCTACTTTGAAATTCAATTATTAATTTTTGTTCTGAAGCCCAGAAACATCTTTTATATTCATTTCATTAGTGATAGGAAGGATACAATATAAGGTTTTATTTGATTAAAACATAAACATAGAAGATCAATAGGTGTGCTCCGAAAAAAATATTAATACACAAAGAGTGAAAAGTTTAGCCCATATAAGCTAAAAGCACAAAGAAAGTTCCAGATACATTCTCATGTGAGAATTGTTTGGCTTAGCATTTGTACTCTACCGATTAACTTAACACTCCTTCAAAAGCAAAGTCTTCCCATTTTTAGCTTCCACCATCTCCAAAAATACAATTTCATAATTTCTCTAGCCTTCAAATGTTGACTCTTGCTTTTAGAAGTTTGTAATTCACACATGTAGAAATAATTGTGGATAGGATGATTCATGATAAGTCTTTAGAAATCCACAAATAAATATTTACTTGTATCATACAATTGTCCTGAGTGTTACATTAGATAAGGTACCTGGCACAAGACCTGACCGAAAGGAGCATTTCATACATTGTGATGATCATTATGGTTACTAATAGTATTAAAGTTATTTTTATTTACTACTGATGTCAGAGGCAATGCCTTATTCATTAGAGCCGTGGGACTTAGCTAGAGCAATTTTGCCTTCCCAAGGGCTATTGGGCAATATCTGGACACATTTTTGTTGTTAGGACTCGGGGTGCTGGCAGCCAGCGTGTAGAAACTGGGGATATGTCAATGCACAGAAGAGCCCCCACAACAAAGAATTGCCTCTATTGTCAATAACACCAAGGGGAGACACTAGGCATTGGAGGAACTCCTGACTCTGGTGCAGTTCCAGTCATGATGCAGAGTAGGTGGTCAGTAAACACTTGTGGTTGAATGAACAAACAATTGAAAGAGTAGATGGATAAAGACAGTCACCATCATGACAGTATTTCGCTTCTACCTTATACTTTGCTAAGGAAAACTGGATCTATGGACTCCACAATATTTCACTGATACCTGCATTAGATTACCTGCTTCATGTGAGCTGTGACCCTGTGTGTATTGTTCAAAGTTAAACATCTATTACATGGCATAGCGATGACACGTAATAGTTGCCCAACAGATAGTGGATGAGTAAATTAAAAGTCAAAGAGTTACTGAGGGTTTGCTTATTGTAGTAAACTCATTCACTCAACCATTACTTACTGAGCTCGGCTATGTCCTGCCTCTGTCCTCGGAGCTGTAATGATGATTTCCTTCTCGCCCTCCATCCCACCTCCCTCCCACTCCCCAAGAGTAGGTGCATGTTAACAAAAAATTTCATGTCATTCTCAGTTTTTTCACAAACAGGAAAAAAATATCTATGAAGCAAACCCCAGCCGCAAAGTACATCCCTGATTGCTCAATGCTGACAGGTCGTATGCATTTTTATGGAGTAGAAATAATACGTGGAAGTAATTATGCTGAAGGAGCTAAGGCAGAAAATGCAGGAGTGGCTGCTGAACATGTCAGTACACGGTAACTGGAGAATTCCACTGAGCTCAGGGCAGCAAAGGAGACTTCAGGCCCCCAGGGGGTGAAATGACTATGGTTTGCTGATGGGAGAGGCAGTTACTACAGAAGGCTTTTTGTTTTCTGCTTTGTGTTTTTGTTTTAAGCCGTTGCCTTAAAGGATGAAAGAGAGACATTTTGAAAATAATCAATTCCAAAATCTCCCATCTGGGAGATTCTGTCTTTCTTTCCCACAAAATATTCTATTAGCCTTGGATATGTTAACCCTTTAGGGTGCTCACAGATGTACTGGAATCTAAAACTTTTCCTTTTTTCCTTCCTAGGTTCCTTGGCTGACATAATAATTAAATTGATGTGAGGCAGATTCACAAGAGAAAAATAAATTTAATTTCTCAGGTGTGGGAGCTCATAGAAATATGAGACTCAAAGAAGTGAGCAAAGGAGGCTCCTTTGATGCCTTTTCCACAAAGAAACAATTATCCGTGAAGAAGTGACCAGACAATGGAGTCTGGGCTGGGACAACACATTAATGAAGGAGTAACAAAGGACGCTCCTATAGCCCTCTTGGCCTGGACCTCCCTGTCTCTGGCAATAAAGATGCTCTCCGCTCTCCTGGTATACAGAGGATACCTTCTCATGGCAGATTTAGTTCCTGCTTTCAGGGGTCCAAAAGCAGGTCAGAGTGCCCCTCTTGCATCTGCTATTTCTTAAGTAACTTTACTTCAAAATAATATGCAGAGGTGCATGCTTCAGGGTGGCCCTATTCTTCTCTCCATCATAAATCCTTAAAAGTTTATGGAAGGTCATTTACAAGATCTGTTTTTCCCTGGACACATGTTACAAAGAAAAGTTAGTAAAAACCCTGTTCTAGAACCCTTTAATGATATCAATTACTTATAGGTGCCAAGTACTATACTTAAGAGTTATGCATGTATTTCCTCTCTTTTAGTTGGAAAAATAACTCTATTAGGTAGGCACACTGATCGTTCCCATTTTCCAGGTGACGGAGCTGAGGCCTGAGGAGGTTGTTGGATGTGACTGAGGGTAGAAGCCAGACCCCAACCTCAGCTGTTCCAACAGCTATTCCATATGTATTCCCCACCACTGCTGGCTTGGGTGAATTCCACCAGGATAACTATTTATATGGCTGTGAGTGAGTTATTTAGTGCCTCTGATCTTCAGGTTCTCAGCTATAAAATGGAATTAATAATCCTTCCATCAGGTTATCGTGAAGATTACTTATAAAGAGGGAAGCACAGGATGTGTCCCGTCTAGAGCAGGCAGTAAATAATGACTATAATTAACTTTCTACTGCTTCATTTTACAGATACGGAAACCAAAGCCCAATGAGGGCTATGATTTCTCCCAAGATCACAAGTCCATATGAAGACCATTCAAGGCTAAATTTGAAGTCCCTACCAAACAACCACAGATGATTTCTGCCCCCCTCATCTCACCCGACATCAGGAGAAAGCCCTCTGACAGGAGCATGTGGAGTAGGCACGCCCAAGGGCAGCAGGATAGGGGGATCTCAGTCCAAACAACAGCACAGATGTTCGTGAAACTTTTACAATGATAATAAGTGGCTACACTCCTGTTTTTTTTTAATTTGCTCCCTGGATGTTGACCTAAGTGAAATCATAAAAAGGAAGAGAAGTCAGTAAGGGAGAGATGGATCTGGACTTCTGTCTCTATCAGAAAAATGTTGATGAAATCACAACTTAAATCATTCTCTCCTCAGAAGAACAGAGAAGGATCAAGCAATCATGGGTTTTGAATTAAACAAATCCTAGCTTCGAACTGAGCAAGCTGTGTGACCATGAGCATGTGCTTTAGCTCCTCTGACTCTCACTACAAGTGTAAAATAAGGGGAAATGTCCACTTGGCAGAAGAATCAGATGAGATCCTAAGGCACTTGGAAAACAGTTGAAGACAGGCTCTGAAGTTCTCCAGGTACGAGTTTGAATCTTGACTCTAACACTTACTAGCTGTGTGACTGAGCAAGGTCCTCCACCTCTATAGACCTCAGAACCCTCACCTCTAAAATAGGAATGATCTTAGTATCTACATCATAAAGTTGTTGTGAAGATTAAGAGAGCTGATAGGCATATAGAGAACTTAGTAAACTGCCTGGCAAAAATATAGGTGTTCAATAAATACTAGCTAATAAGTGAATAAATTACTGTCCTTCACAATTCGTTACTGCGGAGACACTGCTGCTGGCTGCCTCTGACCTGATCTGTACATCCATTCACCAAACACACACTGAGTAACTACTGATGCCACGTTTTGTGTAGGACTTTACACACCACCTTTAAAAGGTTGGAACTAAGGATTAAAAAAGAAAAGAAAACAATACAGAATTCAGAGAGATATTGAGAAGTGTCTTAAGTATTTGAAGAGCTATCACATATAAAGATTCAGTTTTCTTCATCTCAACATCTCAGGAGAGGAAAAGGAGGGTCAAGTCATGAAAAATTAGAAGAGAGAACATTTTCTTTTGGCATACGAAAGATTTTTCTGCTAATTAGGTCATTCAACAGAAGGACTATTAGTTTTGAAAGGTAGTGAGCTTCCAATTATTGGAAATAATATTGTTTAATTGTCTTCCATTCCCTGCTGATAGGTATTTTGGGTTTCCAAATATGCCATATGCATTTCACATGCATCTCTGTCTTGCTGTTCCCTCTGCCTAGAAAGGTCCCTCTCTGATGTACACTCTCCAAGTCAAGGTTTGAAGTCTTTTGGCTTCTTCCCCAAATTTATGCTATTCTTTAAGAAGTTGTGGATCCTATAAGTGTGCATCCTCCATGAGAGCATCTCCATTGTTGTAATTTTTATAATCCATGCCATCCTCAATTGGCTGCCTTGGGGGTCAAGACTATATCTCTCCTCATTTTGTGTCCTTTTAGGGCCTGAAGCTCTGCCTGCACATAAGATCCTCAATTCGTAAGTGCTGAATAATAATGAGTATATGAGCAATTCTTGAGAATATCAGAGAAGGCGTGCTTTAAATCACTTTAGATCGCTTCTACATATGGTTTACGTCAGTCAGGATAAGTTAGCCCTATGCCGAGGAACATATAATGTAAAATCTCAGGTATTAACACCTATTAGTTCATTTTTCACTCATTCAGAGTTATCCATAGGTTGTAGAGTGGTTAACTCTCCAGGGACCTGTGCTCCATGCTGTGACCCGTGATCAAGGATGCTTCATATGAGTTCACCATCCCAAATCAAGCCCCCATCATCTCCATGGCAGCAAAACAAAGATGAAGAGATCTCAAAGGTGCTTTTTCTTGTACCATTCAGAATAACACACTTCACTTACACTCACATTTCTGGCCAGAGCCAATTCCGTGGCCTCACCTAACCTCAAGGGAATGGGGAAATATAGTTTACCGTAGCCCTTAGAGGGAGGAATAAGGCACAGGATTTCTTGAATTCATAAGTATCATCTCTGCCACATGGTCATTAGGAGACGGTATAAAATATTTTTGAGAGTGCTATTAATGTTTGCCACTCTTCAAAAATAATGTCCTTGGGCCATTTGAAGTATGTACTGAATTTATGCAAATTGCAGTTTATCCATGTACCTAAATGTTATGTAGGAATTAAATGTTATATTAGAGAAAAAATGTATAAAATATTAATACACAAGTATTATAAAATAATATGTATAGTATGTCTTCAATTTTTTCAAAGTAATATGTGTGTGTATATATATATATATATATACACATACACATTTTATATATATCTATATATATATAAAAGACTAGAAAGAGGGATACCAATGAGTTAAGTCTGGTTATCTCCAGGAGGTGATATTACATGTTTTCATTTTCTTCCTTGTCCTTTTTTGTATTTCCTCTTTTTTCACAAGAAAGAATTGTTGCTTTTGTTGTCAGGAAAAAAAGGAGTTTTCCTCTTAATTTCCCAAAATAATGTACCTGCTGAGCCAAGAAACTATTAAATCACTCAAGAGTAGAATTATGTTTTGTGCTTTTTGTCTATATACTCCTGGGGATTCATGAAATCTGCCCAAAGGGAGCAGGGTTTTTGCCTTCTCCTAAAATGATAGGTCTAAAAATAATGCCCTGCAGAGCTCAGACTTCACATGTGAGAAGTGCCAGCCCTAAATCTAAGGAGAAAAATCACCAGGTTGTGAAAACAAAACAAACACAGGCTATGCCGGTTGCTGGCTGAAGGCAGCAGAGACCTGCAGAGACCCTGCAGTGGAGGGAGAGGTCATCAAATCCATCCAGGAAAGCAGGCTCAAAGGTCAGGAGCTCAGGTGCACTGCGAGACAAGGATAAAGAATATAGGAGAAGGTGGAAGAAAGATAGGAGGAGAAGAGGGAGGAAATCTAGGGAGGAATGGGGAGAATGAGTGATGGCACACAGGAGGGAAGAGGGCAAGGGGGATGGGGGATGCTTGGCCACAAGGGCTTGGAAGTCCACTACACCTCAAATCAGATCTGCGTGTGACCTTCATTTTAATACTGAACCTCTATGCTCCTCATTTTTAATTTACCTGGTTTCAATCCATGTAGCACATGAAGATAGAAAGTCTAATAGTACCACATAGCTAACAACTGTCTAACCATTTATACCGAATTCCATTCCTAGAGGAAACCACTTGGAGCTCTTCTGCATTTACCTCTGTGCTTCTAAAGGAAAGGCCATGCTCAAGGTCCTCAGTCCTCCCATTTGACATATTCTCCATTGACTTTCTAGGACAGAAGAAGAGAATTTTCCTCCCTTTTATGGCCAGCCCCTTCTTCCCTGTCCTACCCCATGCCACCCATCCCCAAATACAGTTACTTGCCCCCGCAGTATCATCCCTATCTCCACTTTTGGTTAAATTAGCACTCTATTTGATACTATAATACAATTACATATCATTCACTGCTGATCCACATGCCATACAGTTACACTTCCATGGTTGTTCAACTTTATGTTTTTCTCATCTTTCATATGTTTGGTTTTATATACTAATGTCTAATTATGCAGATCTAAGTACTGACAAAAGTATATTCATCTTTCAAGGGGCCCAACATATCAGGTGATATAGAATTTTCTTTTTCACTTGGAGCCATCTCAGCAGGCAGGAGACGCAGAGATTAATATGATGTATGTTTCTCTGAAGTTCTTGGAGAAGGTACTAGAAAGGCCCACCCATCTGGCTTTGGAATGAACAGTCAAATAGACAGTTATATTAGGGAGAATGTGCTTTTTCTCTAGAACAATAGAAAAATAAATCCCTTAGCAAAAGCCCTAGGAAAGCTTATTACTTTCATAAAATACTCTTTCTTTCCTTTTCAGTGCCTGGTAAAGATTAAAAACAGAAGACAAATTGCATTTTATTGCTTGTTTTTATGTGTGTGAACCAAAAAATTCTGTAAAGATTCAATTAAAAAAATCAATAAAGTTTCTGAAAGAACTATGTTATCTGAGGTTCCCCAGTCTAGAAGCATAATTTGAGGGAGATACACAGAAGGCTTGCAGAATTACTAATTTTTAAAATCTGCTAAAATGGAATCATATTTCCCTGAAATGTTTCTGAATCATCAAGTCTGGGGGCTGGGGAAGGGACACAAGAGATCATTTTGTCATCTCCCAACTTAAACACTAAACCAGAAAGATCCTTGTCTGTTCTTTTCCATAAGCCTCCAGAAAAGAATTTTCATTCTCCCTTGATAATGCAGCCTATCAGTGAGTCACTGAGCCAATAGTCACTGAGCATTTATTTAGCACCCAGCTCGATATTAATTGGAAAAAATAAAATTGTTCTTGGCATCATTTGGGCAGGCAGAGGAGGCAAGGCATTCTGGGACCTCAGCTTACCTTAGTCTTGCTCTTTGCATCTTTTATTGTTTTGTCATCTTCCATTTCTTCATCGGAAAGCTGGGGAGAAAACATTGCCTACTTCACATCTTTATGAGAGGATTACAAGAAAGATCGTGGGCTTTGAAGTCGGACCATCCAGCCTTGACCAGGATTTGGATCCTAACTTTGCTGCCTATTCCTGTGTGATATGGTCAGGTCTCTTAACACCTCTCAGCTTGGTTTCCTTATCTGGAAAATAAATGAGCAAAATAGCATGAAGGGCAGTGTCGAAAAGCAGAGGTCATTTCTACAGTACATGAGCTACTGTTGCTGTTGAAAGCACTTTTCATTAGCTGTGAAGTACTGCAGAAATTCCGGGAATCCCTTGCTCCATCCAAAGCTCCCATTATACTCCTACGGAATTGGCGCATAGAACTGTGCCAGCCTGGTGGGGTGCGAGCATGGAAGAGTTTTCTTCTCTCCTGCCACTGCCTCTTCCTCCTTCCTCAGCTCTCACCACCAGCGGTGTCCCTCAAAGCCTCCTGCTGCTGGCATCCTCACTGTGCCTGGGGGCCAGTGGCTAGGATGGGGCAGCTGTAGCCTGGTTATGGTGCAGAGGAAATTCACCCGTCTTGGGAGGCCAAACAGCAGTAGGATAAGGCAGCTGTACCACCGACCCTCTGCATCCAGTCTTTCCTGCTCTCTTTCCACCTGCTCAGGTAGGCTCAGACTGGTGCCTAGGCAGCTATCCAACCGAGGCATGAGACGCCACCTCCACCTCTCTTGCCAGTGCCTCTTCTTCAAGGACCCTGGGGAGCCCTGTGCCGCTTAGCCTGGGAAGATGCGGGGGAGTGTGAACGTTCCAATCCCCTTGGGGAAAAACTCATTTCACCTTTAGCACTGTCTTCTTCAAGATGCTGAGAGCTCCTTCCTCATGCCCCTCATCTAGTCGTTTGTTTCTAGAGTGGGAAGATGAAGCGAGCTGCAAGGGCAATGGCTGGCACGGCAGATCCGGTGGAGCTACCTCTTAATAAGCCTGGCAGAGATGCCCTGGCCCCGAGTTCTGCTGGCTCGTCACTACCGCTCCCTCTTCATGTTTTTATTTGTTCTCAGATTTTGGTCTTAGCCCCAGTCCACTTAGCATCCTGTGCTGCTTGACTCACTCTTAATGCTTTCAAGGGGTGCCCCTTATGTTAATGAACTATGGGAGCTGCCCACAACTCCTGAGCATGGTGGCAATGACAACATTCCACGTAGAAATGGAAGAGGGATAGGCATGAGGGGGAACTTGTCTAAGGATTCTTACATCCGTTCCTATTTCTTACAAGGCCAGAATTATAAGGCTGTTTTCTTTTTTTTCCAGATAAACAATACATTCAGGACCAACATATATTTGGCTCCAGAAAGACATTTAGATTCTGTCCCATCAACTGCTCTATTTTGGGCAGATACAGCAAATTTAGGTTGAGAAGCCATTTGTTGGCAATCCTATTACCAGTCAATGAATTACATGCTTTACCAAATAATAACTCCTTTCCTCTTCACAACTCCTCCGCGAAATAGTCACGATAGTTGTTCCCTTCTTATGAATAAGAAAACAGAGCTTATGAGACATTAAAAGCTGAGAGGTCACAAATTCATTGCAATGAAATCCAGCTTTTATGATTCCATCATTTATGCTCCTTCCACCTCATACATGCCTGCCTTCTGCTTCCAGATTCTTCTCAAAAGGTGCCTTCTTGGGACAACAGAGTGTATATAGAGCAAGGGTCTAAGAACCGCCTTTGTAGGACCTTGTGGGAAATACAGACTCTGACACCCACCAGCTCAGCCATGAGGAGCCATTAGCCTCTCAGAATCTGTTTCTTCATTAAAAAAGAATCAGAATGATGCCTGGAATGACAAGTGTAAATAGTAAATAAAATACCACATATGAACAGTGCTCTGTGAACAGCAAAGCGCTCCAGGACTGTCACCCACTATTTTCTTCTTCCCTGCGGTGCCTCTCCCTCCATGTTGTAGTACCTCTTTTAGAGCAGTTCTCTCCACCTGACCTGGTTCATAACTGCTTGGGTGGCTGGGTCTCTGATAAACTTGAAGCTCCTTGAGGACAGACACCTCATTTTCCTTTTCTCTCTCCCCACAAAGTGCCTGGGTTAACAACATGCACAGAGTAGACTTGCAATAAATATGCAACAACTTAACCAATGAATGAATGGCTCTCTCTTACACTGCTCTGGGGACTATAAATTGTACACCCATTTTAGAACACAATTTAGCAGTGACGGCTGACATTGAACATCCATGTATCCAATAACCCAGCGATTCCATTTCTAAGTGTATATGCAACCAAAATGCTTACATATACACAGAAAAAAAAATATTCTCTGGCAGTACTATTTATAATAGCTCAAAACTAAACATGAATCAAATGCCCATCTATAATTAAATGAATAAATCACAGCATTTATAAACTGGAATATTATACAGCAGTGAGAATAAAAGGACTAGAGGGACTATAACTATATGTAAGAAGATGGCTAAGTTTCACAAACGTCATGTTGAGCAACGGAAACCAGACACAAAAGAGCACATACTATATGATTCCATTTATATAAAGATAGTATGAAGTGTTAGAAGCCAGGATCCTGGTTATTCTTTCTGAAGAGTAACAACAAAAGGGGTTCCAAAGGAAGCTTTGGGGGGCTTTTCATGTTTTCTTTCTTCATCTAAGTGCTGTTTACATACAAAGCAACCCCTGACCAGTTATTCCTTGATCAGCTGAAATGTGTGATAACATTTCCTTTCATTTGCTAGCCAGGAAGGAAGAGGTGGTCAACCAGACAGCTGAGAAAGACTTGCATTGGCAGCCACCTTCTGCAAAGCTGATTGATTTTTTTACATGAGTTTATGAGATTACAGTGGCAATGAGACCATCAGAGGCCTAGCCTAATGCTGCATACCCATGTTTGTGTTTCTTTTTTGTCTTTTACTAGCTTATTTTCTTGGACTGAAAACTATGGCCATTTTTCTAATTACAAAGACCAAATTATTAGACCTGGAGGAGAATAACAATGCTCTCCAGGGAGTTTTGGCAGCTTTTGTATGTCCATGTGAGTATTCTAAGTATAACAGGCAAATGCTTTTCTCCTTACTTTCAAGTCCTAACTCTTGCTCTCTGATCAAATTCCAGTTTCTCAAGCTTTTCCTAGACCACCAGAGAAAGTTCTATGAGCTGTAGATTTGCGCTACCATAACACTTGGCATATATTTGGACTAAAGCCTGTTAACCCTGATTTTTCATTACCCACCCACGTCTTCCTGCCCCTGCAAGTATACATCTCTTACAGATGGAGTTATCACCATATACTTTTACCTAGTATGTGCCCTAAGCATTCTAAAAACATCTGTTGGGTTACCAACCTTGTTGAAGAAAATTTCTCATCAAGAAAAATCAAAAGCCTTAGCAAAGGCAAAATATATTGTGCATTTCAATTTTTCAATCACTCTGTCACAGAGAGAAAACAGACTAGTTAGATGATATCGATTCCCCATAAAACCCTGCTGTTTTACCCCAAACCATGTGCTCTGATGGCTGCTTAGGAATTGATTTCTGGTGAGATATTCGTTGTGTTTTGTTTCTCAGCATGATACGCTGATGGATCCATGTCACACCCCACTGTCCTCTCCCTCCTCTCATGAGAATGGGCTTTAAAGTGCTCCTTTCATTCCCTCTGACCACCTCCCCAATCTTCATAAATCATTTACAAACAATACTAGTGGTTGTAATGTCCCAAGGGGACCTTGGGTAAACTCAAACTTGCTGATTAAACTTCATCCTGCTACGTAAAATGAAACCAAGACTTCCCCAGGCCATTTCAGCATAGCAGTTAAAAATATGGTCGTCCTCGCACTAACAAAATAGCATATTTCCGCTTCACAGAGTGTTATAGTAGGACGCCCATCCGATTCAAATTCCTCCCTACAGGGTATCCGTGGGGATCACCGAGGATGTCTTAGATGTTTGTGAACTAATCCTCTGGGCTGTCGTGTGGATCCACTATGTTCTTCCTTCCCTACTCTCCTGCTCAGATATGCCCTGTGGTCGCCATCATGAAGCTGTCTTTTGCCCCCTGCAATTCTGGAAAGACCCACTAAAGATTGACATTTTTGTCCACTTCTCCATTTGAGAGAGAAGTTAGCTCAGCTGGCCCCCAGACGTCTGGGTTGGTGCTGCGCTCAGGAATAACACAAGAGGGGATAATTTCCGATCCCCATGCACCTGTCCCAGCAGCCACAGGGCAGCCCTGCCCCAGGAGGCTCCGAACCTTAAGGCGCTGTTGCTGAAACAGGTCTCTCAGGTTCTGTTCCCAGTCCCCTCTCCATTGAAGCAGGCAAGCATTAGGTCATGAACAAGCCCAGTAGCAGACATGATCACTCTGCAGAATGATGCTGCCCTTCGAACAAACCATTGTCCAAACTGTATTTGCTCAGAATCCTCCCCGAGAGACTCCTAGTCCATAGCGACAGTAGAATGCTGGTGGGTATGCTCCAGTGGCCTTAGGCCATGCCCAGACATATCTGCATCAAAGTTGGAGATCAAGCGGAGGCTCTCCTTTCATTAAATGGTCGAGAACCAGCAGCTACACCTGTGTTCTGCCTTCCTATTCTCCCATCCTTTAGGTTTCCATGTGCATAGATTACAGATGACATTTTAAATTGTTCTGTTTCTAAGACTTCTGTTACCTGGTCAGCTCAATTACATGTAATATGAATTTATTGCACACCTGCAATAGGCCAGGCATTTGCCAGCTGTAGGGATGCAACAATAAATAAAACAGAAACTCTACACTCCAGCCTATGGGAGAGACATCGTTGAATATTTACCACACCGACTAATCATTTTTAGGATAGAGGGTAAGTTTATGTGACGTGAGAGTACAAAAGGGAAGAGCTTTTGTCAGTTCAGGGGCCAGAGAAGGTGTCGTATAGAAGATAATGTCCAGTTTGAGTGAAGGACAAATAAGCATCAGTGGGTCAGGAAGGAGGCTCGTGGGGGTGGGAAGAATGTCATGGTCCAAGACGCTGCGGCGTGCAGCCTGTGGTGGGGGGTCTTGGAGAAACTCCAAGTAATTGGGGATCACTGAATCATAGGTGAAGGATTAGAGAATGGTAGTCGTAGGAGGTTCTGTCTATTTATGACTAAGTCCTATGACCATATCTTTATATTTAGGTTAATCCCTAAACTCAGACCATGAGTGTTTGCATCTTCTCCACAGAGTTTGCCAAAAGAAAATAGAACAATCCTAACCACTTACCACTTAGACAGAAGCGTTTACACTTAGACAAGTATTTTCAATCAGGAAAACACTTGAAACAAAGGAAAACTACACCTATAGCTAAGAGAGTTTCTGCTGCAGTTTGTTCTGCCATTAGTGACCCACCTTTCAAGGTCTTTTACTTCACTGTTTCTGAAAGTTTTTGATGGTTGAGTACCTCTGCCTCAGGAGACTGACAAGAAAGGGGACTTAGAAGCTGGTACTCTCTTGGTGAGATCACATGCCAGTCTCCCATCTTTGACCCAGGTGATCCCAATAGCTTTCATGTTTGGCCTGCTTTTCCATGTGTTTAAAATTGGAAGGCTGTCCCTCAGAGTGGAGGGGCCGCTTACCAATTTGTTAGTCCAAATATGTGGTACAATCTTCTTCCAAATAATACAAACACAGAAGGTGGTGGTATTAAATATATTAGGACTGACTAAACATTGTAACAAAAAATAAGTTCATTAATACAAATATTACTCTTACTTGCTCACCTCATAGTTCAATAAAGGAGGCAGGGAGACGAGTTTCACATGATCCTTTCTGTATCTAGGCTTCATCCATCTTGTAGCATGGTTGTTTTCAACAACTGGTCTTTGGAATAGCCACAAAACAGAGATCATAGAGGAGTCCACAGACAGGTGCATGGGGCTAGGCATAGCATAGAGCACTTTTGCACACATTCTGATGGGTGGAACTTAGCTACACAGCCTCAACCTAATTGCAAGGCAAACTTGGAAATACGGTCTTCCTGAGTGCCCAAGAAGAAAGAGTTCAGGCTGAACACAGAATTGTTTCAGATACATTAAGGGAAAAGGAAAAACGATGGTTGACCACCACTGCTCTTTGTAAAATTGATCACTGACATAAGGGAGCAAAGAGAAAACAGAGTTATTGCTCTATTATATCTTTGTATTGAACACTAGTCAACTTCTGTGAAAAAGTCAGGTTGGACATAACATCGTAAGCATGGAGAATGACAGCTAAAAAACTTTCGTTGTTCTGTGCCTGGATATTTATGCGTGTGAGCCAAATATTTGTAAGAGGCCTCAAAAGCTACTAGAGAATGGAGTATGGAATTTCCTAAGCTCTAAGTGTTGGTGAGTTTCACCAACAAATACTGTAGTCTGAGAAACGGCCTTTAATAATTTCCTTTCTGAGTCTGTACTTTTAGACTACTGTTGGCCATTTTTTTTCCATTTAACAAGATGTCACATTCATAAGAACACTTGGCAACACCAGTCTCCTAGGACTATTCCTCACTGGCCATGGTTGCAATAGAATCAAATTAAATTTGGAGAAAAATGAACCTTTTTATCATTCAGGAGCAAATATCCACCTAATGACAGAGCCCATGTAACATTTACACATAGATCTAAAACATTAGCGTCTTGAGGAAAATGACAGAAAATGAAGAAGGTCATTTTGGCTCATTACATCAGATTCTTGCAAAGCTTCACAGACTTTTGAGCTAATTTTACATTTTTTATGTTTACTCTTTCACTGCCTACTTGTATTTTGTAGAAATATGTTTTCTTTAAGACCCATAAAAGATCACAAAATATCTCTTAATAAGCATTAGATATTATATGGGAATATAAAGCCATAGAAAAGGCATTGTATCTCAAGAAATACCTTTATAATGCTGGCTGGTATGGAAAAGGTATTGAAAGTCATCTTCCAGTCATCCTTCTGTAAAGGAATATCAGATGCCACATTCTTTCCTTTTCTGCCCTCCTTTTTCTACCCCTTGATAATTATAATCATTAATATAATTTTGACAAACAGGATAATATAAGTAATTTTCTTACAGTGTTGGCATAGGGATCAACAAGACGAAATGCACATCATCATTTGGAACTAGTAAAATAGTGCAGCTTCTGTATCACTTGGTCCTGTGCAAGAGTGACCCTCTGTCCACTGTCACATGTGCATTCTTCCATGACAGTCTTACCCCTTGGACTTGACTGTCCATCATGTAGTTAGGTCTCTGTGATAGAAATGTGTTTGTGGTCATTTGGGGTCACAGTGTGTAATAACGCAATGGGCATGCATGATCAATAGATGGGGCACAAGTATGGCATCCAGACCAATATGTACAGCATCTGAAGACAGAGAAGAAGATGTCAATGTCTTCCATCCTTAGGAAAACAGTGGATACCACTTGGCCTACTTTCCTCGTTAGGCCCATAGGCTGACTAGACTTTCTCTTCTATCCCAGCTCCAGAAGTGTTGGAGAGAATACATCTGATCTGGTCAAACTCTTTACCTTTTACCCACAGGGGGTGTGGGATAAAAAGGAACATGGTATGTTTTCGACCATAGTCACCTATTTTCTAACTTTCCTTTTCTCCCTCTTTGGTCTTTGTTCTGCCTAAAAATGGGCCTGTGAGACAAAATTAACAATTGTCCATACACCTAGATGGATAATGGTACAGAAGCAATCCAGAGGCAGGCCCCAACATTTAGACTGGGATGGAGAGGAAGAGAAAGAGAGATTTGAGAGAATTGGCTTACGTGATCCTAGACGCTGAGAAGTCGCAAGTTCTGCAGTCAGCAAACTGGAGATGTGGACAGCCAATTACATAGTTCCATTCTGAACCCAAAGGCATGAGGTCCAGGAAAGCCAATGGTGTAAGTTCAAGTCTGAGTCAGAGCACAAAGGCAGGAGAAGACCGATATCCTAGCTCGAAGACGGGCAGAGAGAATTCTTTCTTACTCTGCCTTTTTGCTCTTTTCAAGCCTTCTGCTTTACTCAGTCTACAGATTCAAATATTATTCTCATCCAGAAATACCCTTACTGACACTCATAGTAATGTTTAACCAAATATCTGGGCTCCTGCCCAGACAAACTGACAAAGTAACATTTTCTAATCCTTTACTGGGGAGTTTTTTTGTCCTATGTAATTAAGGTTAACGGAGAGATTGTTGTTTGGCCCCTCACATCTCTTTCCTGGGTAGAACCCAGAGAGAAGAAGGGGTGAGGAACTAGTTCCAGCAAGGAGAGGGGACCCTTGGTGGAGAGCCTCAGTGACTGCTCACGAGCAGAGCTGGGAAAGGTAGGGGCTGTTAAAAACAACTATAGTTCAGTTCTTTCAATTCAACAAATGCATATCAAACACCTAGAGAAGTACACAAATAAGATAATAAGATTATGCCTACAACATTTATTGTGAGATGAAAGGTGGTGAGAGATGTGGCCACAGGATTAGAGAACTTCACTGCTGGCACATTGAGGGTATTTCTAGATGACCTTCCAACACACTGGCCTCTCAGTTCCTTGACATTCTCTCCTTCAAAAATCCTGTCCCCCATCCCATCTCCATCACTCAATCCTAGGTGCTTATCTAGATGACATCATTACCTATAATGGCAACTCATTATTTCATGCCTCCCACTCTTCTAACTTCCACTCATTCTTCCAGCAGCCTGACTCCAGCTCCGCACTCCACTCATCTTCCCACTGATTCTCTCCCTCAAAGCTCTCTCTCTCTTCCTAACCCGCTGAAATGCATTGTCAATGAGCACAGACCTGTGATTCCCTCAGTTCCCTTGACAGTCCCTCACTTCACTTTGCTGGCTAGAAAAACCTCAATCTGGTTCAAATCAACTCTCCACCCACTCATGCTTGCCCTTGTGCAGCTGAACATGCCTGGAAATAAATAACCACCCATTGTGACTGATATCATTGTAAATCTGTGACTGGGACTCAAGAGGCCCTTAACACTGCTCAGCCACTATCCCTTACTTCCTTAGCTTAGTCACTCCTCCATGCTCCTAGCTCACTCTTAGAGAGCTTCTCCGCCCTCATCAGATCTTTAACATCACCTTTCCAAAACTTATCTCCAGTGGATGACCTTGCTTTCTACGTTGAGAAAATGGAAGTAATCAGAAAATGGAGAATCCCCACACCCTCCGGCCACCTGTATCTCCTTGAGTGTGACCACAGATCACTGCCCCTTGTGGGAAGATCGCAAATCTTCGTCTTATGCTCCAGAGCTCATCCCTCCAACCTGCTGAGCAATGTTACCCCAGTTCTCTCCCCTACAACTTCTCCGTCCCTCCCAGACCACCCCCATCAGCATACATACCTGACATATTCCCCCATCTTCATCTAATAAACCTTCTCTCTACTCCAGACCTTTTATCCCCTGACTGCGATGCTCTATATCCTTGCTTCCATGTATAGCAAATCCCTTTAAAATGGACACTGCACTTGCTGCCTCCATTTTCTCTCTTAAATTCACTCAAGTTTTTGCATCCACCACCCTCTCACCCCATCAAAAGTCTTTTCAAGGCTGCACAAAGACACTCACACCGCTAATCCAGTGGTCAGTTCTGTCTTCTTACCTGACCCACCATCATTTGAACTGTCAGTTACTTCTTCTTGCTTGGCTTTGCTGCCTCTCTCTGCATTTGGCTTCCAGGACACCACACCCCCCTGTGTTTCTGCCTAATTTCATGAGTATTTCTTCTCAGTCTCCTCTGCTTGTTGCTCCAGCCTCTTCCTACTGGAGTTTCCTATGGCTTGGTCCTCTTCTCTCCTTTATCTATACTCACTCCCATTTTATCCCACCCTCTCATGGCTTTAAGTACCAACTATAGACCAAAATTGACAAACTTGGGTTTAGTCTGAAAGTCTCTTCTGAACACTTGGCTTGCATATCCAACTTAACATCTCCATGGATTTATAGAAAAGACTTCTCAAACTCAACATGTCTAAAACTCAATCCTAATCTTTCCTAATCCCCCCCCCCAAAACCTTGTTTCTACTTGTAGCCTTCTTTACCACAATCAATGGCAACTGGTTTCTCAGAAGAAAAACATTGAAGTTACCTATAATTCCTTTCCTTTTCTCTCCTGTGACATCCAATATCAGGAAAGTCCACTGGCTCTACCTTCAAAATACATCCAATACCTGCTCACTTCTCACCAACTCCACAGCTCCCAGGCTGGTCCCAACCAACATCTTCTGATACCTAGATGGCTCCAACAGCCTCCAAACTCATACTCCCCCGTACAAGTTTATTTCTCGGAGTCTACTCTTGACACAGCAGCCAGAGGGAACCTTTAAAAATATTAACTCACAATAAATATCTACTCTCCACAAAACCTTCCTATAGATCCCAGTTTTAGGATTCCTTGTAATTCCTTACAATAACCTTCTACAAGGCCCTCCATGACCTGGGCTTCTGTTACTTTCCTGATCTTGATTTTTCTCTCTCTTTCAGCCACCACAGCATCCTTGCTCTTCTTTAAATATTCTAGAACCTACTTTAGGACATTTGTACTAGCTGTTCACCTTATCTGGATTGTCCTTCCCTGGATGAGGGCATGACTCCTGCCCTCTCACCTCCTGCATGTCTTTACTCCAATGCCACCTCTTGATGAGGCCTCCCATGACCACCCCCATCTAAAAGGACACTTATCCTCCTCAAATTCCTTAGTCCTTTACCATGTATTATGCTTTCTTTCTTCTGAAACACTACCACTGAACATTTTGTAACATTTGCTTATTATGTTTATAATTCATTTTGTTTTCCCCTTCCTGGAACATAAGCTCTATAGGAAAAATGATTTTAGTAGCTTTTGTTCACTGATGTATTCTAAGCACTCAAAACTGTGCCTGGCCTATTAGATACTCAATAAACATTTGTTGAACGCAAGAATGAACTCATAGATGCGTGAATGGAAATAGATGGGAATTTGTGGGTAACGGGGAGAGCAATGAGGCAGGAAGAAGCCTATGGAGAAAAGTGACTAATGAGAAACTCCCGTGAGTAGAGGAGCCAAAAGAAGACAACAGCCCTCTCTCTGCTATTTTTTTCAAATGGCCAAAAATTCTTTAATACATCTGAGAGGTGGGGGTCTGTGTTCCCTCTCCTTGAATAGGTGCAGGCTTTTGAGAGCTCCAGCTAAGAGCTGGGCAGCAGTGAGGCTGTGGGACTTCAGAGGCTGAATCACACAGGATCTTGCAGCGTCTGACTGGTTCTCCCAAATGCTTGTTCTGGAGACACTCCCTCTTGGAATCCAGCTGCACTGTGTGAAGAGCACAAGGCCTGTGGAAGGGCCAAGGGGAAGTGCCCGGGTGACAGTCCCAGGTGGGCATAGCCTTTGAGTCACACACAGATGATTCAGGGTCCCCTCCCTGCTGACTGGCCAGTGGAGACCTCCAGTATTGCAGATTAGAAGCCACCTCCACAGTGCATTGCAGAATTCTTGGTTAAAAAAAAAAATCAGTGAGCATAATAAAATCATTGTTGTTTTATATCATGAGTTCCAGGGGGTTCATAGCATAGCGGTAGTGATTGGGACAGCTTCCATTCCCCAGGGTCACACAAGTGATCTGTGTGACTAGGATACATGTCTGTGGAGACCCAGGTCAATGTGAGGGCAGAGAGCAAAGAAAAGCCACAGAAGGTGAGACTGTAATTTGGAGACCAGGAGTCTGCCAGGAACAAAAATTCCGAGGCAGGAGTGAACGAACAGAATATAGGTCTCTAGAAATTAGCAGAAATTTTGAGGAAAGTGGAGAATTGTCCACAGAATGTGAGTTAGGGGCATGAAGTAACTGATGGCCAGTGACCTCAACCTGAGTTTCAGGAGGAAAGTAGGAGGACTTTGTATATTAATGTTGATTATATTTTAGTTACCAACTAGGATCCAAAGTGTAGGATATCAGGTGACCACGCCAGTGATGTAGAATTGTGTCAAGCAGTTGACCTTATGTCTCCAACTGGATATCTGGATTCTTTCCCCACATCTGCTACTGGGGACAAATGGGCAGAAGAAGTCACAAGGGTGGTTTGCACCCAGCCCTCTGGTTTGATGTCCAGCATCTGCACTTCCTAGCTCTAAACTCTTGGGCAAGGTACTTAACTTTCATGAAATTCTGTTTCCACAACTGTAAATGGGGTTTTTCACAGTAGCTATTTTGGGGATTGGTCTGAGGAGTATGTGGCTTAGCATCTGGAAGTCACTTTACAAGTGCCTGACACACAGTAATTCCTCATAAATCCTAGTTACCCACCTAATCAGTGATCAAATTCTGCTAAGCATGCTTCTTAATAATCCTTTTCTCTAGCTTTATTAAAGTACAATTCACAAATAAAAATCGTACATATCTAGGGTGTACTTTGACGATTTAATATACATGTACATTGCATGATGATTACCACAATCAAGTTAACACACCCATCACCTTACAAGTGATAAAATGGCTGAGTTCTGGGGATCTAATGTACAGCATGGTGACTATAGTTAATAATACTGTATTATAGTTGCATTTTGCTAAGCGAGTAGATCTGAAATGTTCTCCCCACAAAAAAAGAAAGGTAATATAATAATCTTTTAAAATGTGTCCCCTCCACTGCATCGTGTCTTCTCATTTCCTTCCTTTTGTCCTTTTACAATCCTCCAGGTAACTCCCTTAACCATTATCCATTATCCACCTACAGGATGGAACAGGTGTTCACCCACTTTAAGCACAAATAAGGATTCCTTGTTACCTTAAAACACCACCAAGCCTTTCCCACTTGGACGGCCCCAACACCAGCAGCTTTCTCCTGGCCACTCTGATGCGGGCAGCCCTTCCCCTAACTGAACTGCCTTGTCCCACGTAGTCGTCCCCTCGGCCGGCATGCCCTTTGCCCCCACACCCCTCACCCTCTAGCCGGGCCATCTTTTGGGGAATGTTCCTGGCAAGGTGCTTTGAATCTTCGTGAGACCCTCTGACAGAAATCTCCGTGCTGGAAATTGTTTTCTTCACTCTCAGGTCAAAGGGGGAAAAGGGACGAACACAAAGCCACATCAGGGAAATTGCTTTTAGTAAGTGATTTCCAGGTTCCTCCTGACGAGAAATCCACACTGAACCACTCTCTGCCCCTGCAGGGCTGCGCCTACCAGCCCCTTCTCTTGCGTCTATCTCCCAGCATCCGGCTATGGAGAAGACCCCTCCCCAGTTTACCAAGTGCTCACCTTCCTCTCTCGTTCTCCGGAGGGGGAGCTGGGGGAGAAGGAAGAGCAGGGGGGCAACTCCACACAATGAATCACCATAATGAGGAAAATGCTGTGTTACAATTGTTGGTGCACGTTTGCCTTTCCGACTCCTTGACACCTGCCCAGCTAACACACGCATAAAAGGAGGATAATCACACTAGAGTGTGACATTATCATCCCCTGACCCACTGTATAATATTGGTTTTCAACACATAAATAATGATTACTGTCTGCCCCTCCCCCTTCTGTCACTAAAATGCAAACCTCCAGGACTTAGTTTTTTGCTCGCTGTTACATATCTAATGTTTATTATACAAACAACACATAGTAGGTTCTTAACAAATATTTAATAAGTAAATGAATGAATGAATGATGGATGATTGGATGACAATGGTGGAAACAATTCACTAAACTTATAGTAGTAGGAGCATTGTTACTTATTATGTGAACTTAAGTCAGGACTTAAATCTTCGAATGAATGGATGAATGATGGATGGGCGGATGGATGACTGAATGGGAGAAGAACTCAACCTATAATCAGTAGAAGTTTTGCTACTTTGTAGTTCCACAGTCAAGTCAGGACTTAAACGTCTGTGGGCCTCACTATTCTCATCTGTGAAAAGGGCACAACAGCACTGTAAAAGAAAGAAAAGTTACAGAATAAAGAAAATTAACTCTACTCATACCCTGCATTCTCGATTGTCTGCCATCAACTCTGTGGAGACTTGTTCCTCCAGACAGTATCTGATGCTCCTGTAGACGCCCTATATGCTTTCTGTGTATCCTTACTATGAATGAGCAGAGATCCAAGAATGTGCTGTGGGGAAGAACAGAATTCACGTACTGAGAAGGGACACCCCTGGAAGACTGAAAGACCAGAGGAAAAAGCTAGATAGATACACACCAGGAGGCATTTTCTGACAAAATGAAAGGCCTTTCTGACAAAATGAAGGAAATTCACAGGAGGAAGGAAAAGAGAGAAGACAATAGGAGAGAAAAGTGGCAAATGCAGCCCCAACCTTCCTGAAATCAGAAAGGTAACAACATGGACTTGGTAGACTCTTTAGAGTAAGGAAGGTAGATGTGGGGAGCAACCGACATTAGATCCCCATGGAAATGATGGGAATTAATGACCATAGGGTCATTCACTACATCAAGGGCACAGGAAGGGGATTCCCACGTGTTGGTGATTTTTCTGTGTCCCTGCAGAAATGCACTAACAAGGTGGACAAACAATGCAGGACACCAGGCGAAAGGTCTCTTCAGCACATTGTTGAAGCAGATGGACCAGCTACGTGGTCATTTATGTCTCAGTTGAAGAGAAACAGCGCCACCCGGTGTTCTGAAGCTTGCACCTAACATTAACCTTTTTCACAACTGAAAGAATTTGAGTCTGTTTCAGCTAAAACATATTTGGCCTAAAGTATAAACAGTTGATTTGTTGCCAAGTAGAAATGATGCAGTCATTAATTTTACGCTCTGATAGAGGAAAGATGGACTGGGAAAGAGAAAAATGGGATAAGAGGGTGTTGAGGGATCCAATTATGGGTCACAGCCCTGTGGGGACTGTGAAGAGAGGCCATCAGCAGAGAGCACATCTCAAAGGCTTCTAACTTTGCAAAAAGGCTGTCATCAACTGGGTAAGGACAACAGAATGCATGTACTAAACTACCAGTCACGTTAAGGCATAGGTGACACAGTGGGGGGCTATGCAACAAACCCCATAGTGGAAGAAAACATCAAGGTTTGTGGAAACAGAGAAGGGAGCAACTAACTTGTCATGTTATACTAAAATAAGATGCTGGGCAACCAGGGCCTGATCCAAGCTCTCCCATTTCCTTGCTGTGGGTCCTTACATCTCTCCAAGTCTCGGTTTCCCCTGTGAAAATGGGGATGGTAATAATGACCATACCACAGAGCATGGATTAAATAACTTAATGTATTTGAAAGAGCCTAATGCAATGCCTAACACCTGCACATATCTGCTAAATATGGTTTGCTACTATAGTAGAGACTTCAGGGAAGGTTTCAATGGGAATGTGACTTTTGAGCTTGATCCCACAGAAGTAGAAGTTTCATTTCCTTGGCTAACAAACTCCTATCCCCCTTCATAGTGGGAATAGCTCAAGATGGATGTACAAGGAGTAGTGAGGACTGAAGTGAGACAGCTGCTCCTCCCATAAGCCAGATAAATGACTCATTGAAAGACGTCAGTGATGATGCCTCTTACAGGCAGATCACCCGAATGTCCCAGAGGAGCAGGTTATCCCCAGTGGAGATAGCAAACTCCCTATTTCCAGACACCCTTCTCTTCAGACACCTCCAATCTCAGGTTGTGTCCCTAAGCTGTTCCATAGGCCCAAAAACTGAAGGTCAGAGAGCTATTTACCACAGGCAGTAAGAAAAACTCATCTTGTACTTTATGAGGGCAATCTGCTGCGTTTCTGCCTCTAATGAATTCAGAAGGCATTGCTCCTGAAGAAGGTTAGCTTATCTGTCCCAAAGATACCGCTTCTCAATAGCATCTGTGCTTTCCTGGCTGGTGAGCCCCACACATGTAAATATTTCTCATCTCTAACACTGGAATTTTCAGATTCTTCCAAGTCCTAATCAACAATCACAGCAACGCTTCAGGTGTGAGGCAATATATCTGTTGTGAAAACGAAAGTCCCTACACACAGCCAAGTGCAGAAAGGATCTGCACACCTCTATGCCTTGCTTATAGCGCCACCTACCGTCCTAAGGCAAGTGCTTTCCTACCTAGGAGATCTTTTCTCTTCAGGAAGAGGCTTACAAAATTGAGCCTCTTTCAACCAAGAAAAATAGAGATCAGCCCTGTACCTGGCATCAGAATACGCCAAAAAAAAAAAAAAAAGTGAAAATGGTAACTGCAACCTAAGAGGCATTTATTTCTAATTACGAGGGCAGGAAGAGACATCAGAGCAAAGGAATAAATTTGTGAGTATATCACAATTTAACTCAGTATGAAAATAACAATGAGCTGAGCAATAATAATATATGCTTAGCATTGATAGGTGCTGGCAACACAGTACTGCTGAAAAGGATGCCATTTTTGTCCTCAAAGAGCCAACTTCAAAACGGACAATTAAAATAGAGTGATAAATATGTGACCAAGTCATAGAGAAGCTTTGGATCTCAAAAGGAGACAGGCCTCTAAGAGTCTGAGAACAGGGCCAAAGAGTGAGTGAGTGAACTCTTTGGAAAAACTAGCCAGGTAAAGGTGTGTCTTGCCATTAAGCTTCAGCTCCAGGCAAGTTCACTATGGATTCAATGTGATGAAAGAAATGACAGTAGAACCTTCTTGGGGTAAAAGGGTTATACCCCATTTTATTTCCACGGTGGCAGGCCAATCACTGAAATCCCATCCACTCAGAGCGAGTGCAAGTGCAGCAAGCCAGGCTCTGCCTCTGGGCCTCTCTGCCCGCACAGCTGTCCCAATCTCTGTCCTCGGAGCTGCCACCACTCCAGCCTCGTTCTCATGCAGCCTTGCAGCCATGCCACCATGTCTCCCAGAGTACTGGGCAGGGCTCTTTATACAGAGTCAATAACGATGCATTGCCCACACCTGTGTAGTTCCTAGCCAACCAGGGCCAGGTGAGTATCCTGGCCACAGGAACTTTCATTTTACCCACAGGTGAAAGATGAAAGGTAAGAAGTGTTATGTTGCAGAGTTTAATAGACACATTTAGGGTGTCAACCAAATGCAGGGGTCATCTAAGAACTGCCCTAAAGCCACTTGATGGGGTGGGGCCCCCAGCTGCACGTCTAGTACTATGTCCACCCTTGGTCCAGCCAGCACTAAGTGGACTAGAAGTGAACTCCTCCCCAACCTGAGCTGGGAATTTAGAACTTAGACTCTGATTGAGAAGAAAGGTGACATCCAATGCAGGGATGTATGGAGAAGCCATCATTTGCTGCGTAGATAAAGCAGCAGAGAAATAAAGTCTGCAGAAGAAAATAATCAGTTCCATGACAGTTTAACACCTCTCTGCTACCATCCGCTCTCTCCTGGGTTGTTAAGAGCCTCCCGCTGCTGCTCCCCTCCGTCTATTTTACAACAGTGGTGATTTGGTTCCAGCTTTAACCAGATCATGTCTTCTTAATTGTCTAATAGCGTTAGATCTCAGAGTGGAGGCCAAAGTACTTCAAATAGTTCAAAAAACCCACATGACCTCCCCTAGAATCTTCCTTATGTCTCCGATCTCCTCTCCTACTGAGTAATCTTCCCCTTTCTTACTCTGCTCCAGTCTCCCTGGCCTCCCTGCAGCTGCTCAGACAGGCTGCCTCAGGGCCTTGGCACTTGCTCTTCACTCAGCTTAGAATCTCCTCCTCCAGAGATCCACATAACTCCCCCATTTACCTCCTCTAGGATTTGTTCAAGTATCAACTTGTTGGTGAAGCTTTTCCTGATTACCTGGTTATAAACGTAAACACTGTGTAAAATTCCTAACCCCATCCCTGCTTTGTGCTTCTCCATAGAACTGTCACCATTTAACTTTCTGTGGGCTTTTGCTATTTATATTGCATGTTGTCTGGCTTTGACTCCACTCCCTCCTCCAACTCTCACTAGAATATGGAGAAGAGATTTTCAGTAATTAGTTAGCTTCCCCAGCACCCATCCACGCCCAACACAGGATGCATATTTTCCATTGGAGAATTATCCTCCCTCCATTTTCAACAACACAGAACAGGATTGACATGACCTTCAGCTCTAGGGGGCACGTCTCCACACACCTAAGCAATCAGCATGTGATGCCTTGGCCACTTCAACACTGGCTTTTGGAAAAGCATGTGACTCAATTCAAACCAGTAAGGCAGGAATTGATCTTCATTAGAGTTCCTGGGAAAGAAAGATCTCTCTTTTCCATGGGAGCTAAAAGAAAAGGCATCTCTCTTTCCATGGGCAGCCTGGTGGAGGCTGTGTCTTCCAGAACTGTTGCAGCTGACATTGCTTCCAGAAGCTAAAGAGTTAACAATACAAGGTGGCATGTGGGGGACAAAGCAACATCCAGAGAATGGCAGAGTCCAGAGAATTGCCTTGATGATATCATAAACCCCTGGATCAACTGTGCCTGAAGGACAAGTCTGACCTTTTCTGCCTTATGAGCCAATAAACTCCCTTTTGGATTAAACCAGTTTTATATTTGTCAAACTATGAAAGTAATACATGCTTATCAAAACATGAGAAATAGTAAAAAGATACATTTTTGTATCTCTGTTCCTTTCTATCCTACCCTCTGAAATAGCTAATATGAACAGATGGGTATTGTTATGGGCTGAGCTGTGTTCCCCCCAAGTCCATAGGTTAATGTCCCAGCCCCCAAGACCTCAGAATGTGACTGTACTTGGAGATAGGATCTTTAAAAAAATGCAATTATGGTAAAATGAGGTTGCATGGGGGTGGGGGGGCCCTAATCCAGCAAGGCTGGTGTTGGACACAGAGGCAGGCAGAGCGAAGACGATGCGAAAGCACAGGGAGGAGACGAACCATCTGCCGGGCAAGAAGAGGCCTCAGTAGGAGCCACCCCTGCCAACAACACCTTGACCTTGGATTCTAACTTCCAGAACTGTGAGGAGGTAAATTTCTGTTGTTCAGGCCACCCACCCTGAGGTACTTTGTTATAGCAGCCCTGGTAGTCTAATACACATTTGTATCTCTCCACACCATTCTCCTTGCTTTCATGAACACCTACAACATGTCTACACATAATTCTGGGTTCTATGCATGTCTTTATCAAAAGAGTCATGCTCTACTCATTATTCTGCAACCTACTTTTGCCACAAAAAGCATGGATACTGCTAAAAAATCAGTTGAAACCCATCTATTTATATCTGCTTCATAACTTTTAAAAATGCATATGATGCACATAAATATAATTTTTAATAAATACAACCATGTACATACTGTGGTTTGGGGTGGCCTTTTGCTTATCTGTCAGTTGGGCTTTTTCATACTGTTTTCTTTTATTTTCATTTTTCTCAATGGCTTGTCCTACCTTCTCTGTTTTCATACCCAAGAAAAACAAAATTAACGACCTCCAATGTGTCCTTGAATCCATACTTTTCTCTGGACCATGTACGCTTTCTATTGCCTAAATTTTGTCATCCCAAATCAAGTGTATAACCCCTAATAGCCAATGGCTATAAATCCCAAGGTGCAGCTTCATCCCAGCTTAGTGGTTCACATTAAGTGGTTTCCAATGGATCCCATCACTCCTATTGGCTCAGGGGTTGAAATGAAAGCCTCTCATGTGGACATTGCCCAAAGCCAGGAGCAGAAGAAATATGTCTGCTACCACGTGGTCTTTGAAATGATTGCATTTGTGAGCACACAAGACACACCTAATGGAGACTCTTGAGACTGAGTGGAAAAACAAAAATGTGCAGTGGCTACTGGACACCCTGGAATAGTTAGTTGGTAAGCCCTGCTAAAACTCTTTTGCTCTCCCTAATTTTACTCTCTCTTCTCCACATTTGTATTGCACTTATAATATAGGAGCCAGACAAGTAGAATATCAATCTTTAAAAACAGCTCATGTGCACTGTTTTTGGTGCAAACATGATTTACCCCTGTTAATGGCAAAATTATAGACCCAAAGTTTTGTGTCCTTATGGATCAATAAAATATAAGAATAAGACAAGCACTTCTGCTTATCTTCTGCTAAAGACAAGTTATTGAACCATCTCTGCTTCACTTTGCTCAAAGCGATCTGTCTTCAGCAGGGAGAAGCTAAATGGATCAGAGAAACTCCAGGTCTAACAAAACGCTGTGCAGAAAACAGTGGAATTCCACACAGGAAGGCCCCCAGAGATGTGCCATTCAGAACACAACTCTGTAGCCGCTGAGCTTATGCTGTTTTATGCCACACACAGCATATCTGGGAGGCCAGAAGTCAGCACCCTATTTTACAGAGGGCCAAACTGAACCTCAGCTGTGAAAAACAGCCCTCAGCAAACAGCCAGTAAGACTGGGTGGCAAACCCACAATTACTAGACTTCAGAGCCAAGCTTCTTTTTACTGTGACTGCCTCACAACTGCCCCCCTGGAACATGCTGTCACAACAAAAAAGAGGAATTTGAATCATTCTAGTGCCTATTGTCTCTTTTAGAATGCTGCTAGACCCATTGGTGACCATATTCTAGACTTAAGTTGCTCAAATAAGTAATAAGCCAGAGATCTACTTTATTGGTAGGCCACTAACTCACCTTGCCAGGGCCCCACACTCCTGCTCCAGATGTTTTTGGCGATGCTGTGCTCTTGGCCTGGACAAAGCACTTAGATTTGGAGTGAGACATATCTGGGTGCCAGTCCCACACCTGTTCCCATCTATATTTCGGTCTTCTGTGCCTCAGGGTTCTCATCTGTAAAAGGAAGTTCCTATTACCTATCTCAGGTAGTTCCTGCAAGCATTAACTGAAACAATGCACGTAAAGTGCCTACCATAGGGCCTGGCGCTTAGTAGTAAATGTGCAATAAATGACCCCTACCTTTATGCGGGGTGGGGGTGGGGGGACAAACAGGAGCACCAGTGGGTTTCTTGGGCCCCTGGTCAAGGGGCTGGTGTCTCCAGTCTCATCACGAGTGAAGAATGTGATAAGGATGGCATTCTCACACAGGGGGTCAAGGGCCATTTCTGGTGCTTCCTTTCATGCCTTTGGAGCAGAATCTTGACAAATTGTAACTATTAGTATCTTCCCCAAAAAAAAAAAAAATTGGTTGCACAGGTTTGATATTATGTTCACCCTCTCCTTCAATCTCATGCTAAAGTAATTATATTATTACTGTGTGTGTGTGTGTGTGTTTTACTATGCTCAAGGCCTTTACATCATACATTACCTTACTGAAGTGGAGAGTAAAATCCTTATTTTACGAACAAAGATACAATGTTACCATATTAAGGAAGTACTGTTTTTCTTTTTTATGCTGTTGCACTCATTGGTATCTGAAATTGTCTTATTCATTAATACACTTATTTATTATCTTTCTCACTCACTAGACTATGAGCTCCTGTTTTTCTTTACTCCTGCTTCTAACAGTGTCTAGAACAGAATTAGAGTCCAATAAACACTTGTCAAAAGAGAAGCAGAAAAGGAGAATATCTCTGAAGAGATTAGACCAGCCCTGGAGGAGAGGGAGCCCCAGGTAATATGATCTTCTGAAAAATTGCTCTATTACTAGGTATCTAGTAAAATCCTGAATATATGCTTTTCTGGAAAATTGGTTGTCTACTGGGAGTATATTAAAATTCTAACTTTTGCTATAAGCAATTAATAATGCTTTTGGGTGATGTGAACATCTTTTCCCTGCCAATTTCATCCTCACCACCAAGTCTCCCTCAAGGGAACAGAAAGAAACAACTAAAAAGCATCTCTGAATTCCAACATACTCAACAACTTCTCTTTATTCCTTTAGTAAATTCTTGGAGATTCCCATTGTTGAAACAAGGTCAAATTTCATTTTGGTTGTTTATGGCACAATAATATTGTGGCAAGATCTACAAATACATAGACAGTCTAAAAATATCTTTGTACATGGTTTGGAGAGCTATCTTCCCAAGGGTGCTTTGAGAAATCCTTCAGAGAACAAATGCTATGGGGCTGCACTCTCATTACTGTGGTTTTATTCCTTATTCTAATTCACACATTGATGACAAAGATGCCCTTAGGCTTTGTACTTGTGCAAAATGCTCCCACTGAGTTCAACAACTCTCAGTGAATCATAAGATATTTTGTTTTACACTTTTTGCAGCACACTAGGGCAATAAAGGACTTTCAGCATCTTTTTAGTATTCCAACCATCTCTCATGACATATGCAAGCTGCCTTTTATAGAAGACAGAAAAACATAGCTCGAATATGCACAAATATTTTTAAGAAGGAAACATAGTAAACAGTAGGGGTAAATTAAAACTGCTGAAGGTTCATTCCTATAAAGTTTTAATCAGACCCAATTTTGTTGAGCCTGGAATGGGAAGAGAATCATTAACTTCTATTTTGGGAGGTTATGATAATCAGAAATTCTGACAATAATGATTTACCATAAGGCACAAGAAAGGCATGGCCTCAGGTGGCATGATTGAAGTGCATCCAGTTCCATTCTCTATGAAAAAGGGATTAGAGCTTGATTAATACACCAGATCTCTGCATTCAAGGGCTCATAATTGTCTAGTCAATAGGGACTCAGACTCAGATATTCTGTTTTTACCCCATCTTCTTTGGTGTTTCAAAAAAAAAAATTTTGTTGACACTGTGGGAAAGAATCTCAAAAAAATGCCAGCAGAGGACATGCAGTCCATATCTTTTGTTCTCCCAAAGGGGATTTGGAGGCAAAGAAAGACTTTCCCAAGCTCAATAAACATGGTGAACTTACAAGATAGCAAGGAACCTTTTTCACATTTAGTTATTAAAACAATAGAATAAATCAGCAAATTATTTTTAAAAAGTAATCAGATTCTACCATCCTAACTTAGTAGGCCAACTTCATCCATGGATGCATGCATAGAGTTTTTGCAATTGATGTGGTTATTTTCAATAGAATTGGCATGACTTGGTCATGAGATTGGATGTGGGCACAGAGGACAATAGAGGTTACAAACTTCCAGGAATTTGACTTGGGTAATCTGACAGAGGTAAATACCGGATGAGTTCCATCAGCACAAGAAAGAAGGTAGGATCTCATTTTCACAGCCCCCTTTCCAGCTAGACTCAGTCATGTGACAAGTGCTCCGCCAATCATATGCGCCAGCATAAGAAGTCCATTCAAAAGTGAGCAAAGGGAGGAGGCCAACAGCACACGGAATGTATTTTTCCAAAAGCTTTGGGAGTGAAGCAATGGAGGTTCAAAAATACAGAGGCTAGCATCCTGCATCTGAACCCAGACATGACATTAGTGGGTTCTGCTATATAAGCCTTGATTTCTGGTTTGGGCCATGTTCCCAAATATATAACTTCCGAGCTTGATTCGCTTGCTTTTCTGGGGGGTTTCTGTGTTACCTGGACTCTAACATACTTTTCTGTCCGTACCTGCTAGAGCATATGGTAGCTGGTCTCCAAAGACGACTTGCCTATGAACCTCACCTCCTGGTGTTGTCCCTTCCCTTGAATCTGAGCGAGTCCTGTGACTTACTCACGACAGAATACACTGCAGTGACACTGTGACTTCTAAGCCCTATATCACAAGAATGCATACAGCTTCTTCCTGCACCTCTTAGAATGTTTGCTCTTGGGAAGCTTGAGTTTGGAACCCAGCTACCATGAAGTGAGAAGCTTAAGCCACATAGAGAGGCTCTGTCATGTAAGGACAAATCAAATTTTAAAAAGAGGCTTAATTTTTCCTGTTGAAAGTAAGAGATTTCTCTCTCCTTCTATTTCTTGGAGCACTTACTTTAAAAACTTATAAGTACTTGCTCCTTTCTTTGAAATATAAAAAAACCTTTAGAAAACCTTTGTCAGCGTTATGACAGAGGAATGTCTTTCTTAAGGACTTGGGAGCCATTTCTTTAAAATGTAAACATGAAGAGGGCTAGTAAGCCCTCTCTCACCCACCTGTCTCTATCTTTATTTCTCTCTCTCTCTATCTCTAACTCTATCTCTACTTGTTTCTGCCAGCTGGTAGGACCCTAACTCCTAACTTGAGTGGGTACCTTTCTCCTAGTTGCAGAACCATCTCCTGTCATAAAGTTATCAGAAGGTGGTTATTCTTATGGGTAAAGCCAACTCACTAACCCAGATGGTCACCCCAATTATACATAAAGTTAGGATGAACTGTGTGAGACAAAAGGTACCATCAAGTGCTCTTATGTGAAAACTAGTTATTGTGTATCTTGAGAATATGTATGTAATAGACTGTGTCTGCTTGACTGTATGAGAGTGAGACTTCATTCTATCTTTCAATCTCTTAGTAGATTGCTTCTGATGTGCATCACGTTCTGGCTTAATGTTTATTCAACAGTAAAATTGTTTTCCAATTCTACTACCTTTGTAGAGAGTTATTCAGAGGTGGGAGAAGATTATGTTTTTAATTGTGTTTCCCAGGAGTAGGCACTGTAGTTATCAACCCTAGCTGAGGTCCCAGATGATAGCCAACACCTGCTGCCAGCTGTGGAAGTGAGCCATCCTGGACGTCCAGCCCAGGGAGCCCTCAGATGACTCAGCCCCAGCCAATGTGTGACCAAATCACAGGAAGGATGATGCCAGAGCCCTCTGGCTGGGCCAGCCAATCATAGAACGGTGAAAGATAACAATGAATTGTTGTTTTAAGCCACTAAGTTTTGGGGGAGTTTATTATACAGTCAGAGATAACCAAAACAAATGACTTTTGTTCTTACAATTAAGAGCTCTGACCCAGATACATACATATAATCTCCTTTCTCCTTCTACATGGCGAGCATCTTGGGACATGGGGGTCCATTCCATCTCCCAACCCTCCTCTTGGAACTGGTGTCATTTTTTGCACAGAGGAGTTGTTAATACATTTTCCTGCCTAAATTGCTTTTGTGGACAGATTGAGATTTAGGTGAAGATGAAACAACAAACTGGCTGCAATACATGTCCGTCGAACTGAATTTAATATTTGTATCTAACTATCTAACATCTGCTTCTAAAAAGCATTTGCTTCTTTTTGTTTACATATTCCAGAGATCATTTCCCTACAGTTTAAAGCCAATACATACAAAATTATATGTGGGGAGTACCAAGATTATTTCCTTCTTCAAAGACCATTTCTAAGCTCTGCCCTTGGTTCATTGGGCATGTTGCTCGTATGCTCACTTCAGGTGACACCACTTCAGGTTCTGTGCCTACTTTTTCCCCATTTGAATGGTGCAATTAAAAGCTCTCTATCTGTTGACCAGAGGGACCTCTTTCACAAGCACCCACAGAACATTGTCAAGAGTGAAAACAAGTGATTAGGCACAAAAAGTCTGCAGGGACCTGTTGTTCCCTATCTCTGGAGCACCAGCCTGTGTGTGCAATGATTATTGGATTATGTTCCTGCAGATGCATGCTGTCTTTTGCGATTTGACTTTCCCATACCCCTGATGGATCACTGACTCACAGGTTTTAGTATAAAAGCAAGCCAGACACTTTCTTCAACGCTTTTTTCAGGATTGGTAAATGCCTTTCAGTTGCAATTTATACTGAACTTGGCAACTTAAACCTGCTTTCCTTCATTGATCTAGATCTTTCCTGACATGATTAGACCTTGACAGAGAGGCTCAGGAAACTTGGGCTTGCAGCACCAATTTCCTACCTTTCCCCCATCCTTTATTAAAAGCATCACATGGTAGGATTCACCAGACCATCCATGTAGAGAAAGAATTGTCGACAAGGAGATGTAAACCAGACTACAAAGTCTGTTCCAGGCAACCACCTCGTGTCTGGAGCACTGACATCTCTGACCTACTTCTGTTTTCAATAGAACCTTGGATAACGACCTAATGACAGTAGAAGGTTCTTGAGCAATTTGGGAAAGTATGGCAAAAGAGTGAGGTTGGGGGAATTCATTCATTGCCTCAGCAACTTCACTCCTAAACAGGCAAAATGTGAGTATGCACCTCCCAGAGTTGCTGGGAAGCCCAACAATGATCGTAATGTAGGTAATACCCTGAGTATTGTGTCTAGCTCCTTGCAAAGAGCTGATTCAAAGACATCTTTGATTATTTTCATGCCCAGGGCCATACTGGGAGCTATGCATTCTGTTTGGAGCACTATGTTTTAAGGGGGACATTGCAAAATGTAGAAATACAAATGGAGAAGGAGGAAAAGGACAAAGAGAAAGAAGAGGAGGAAAAGAAGCAGAAGAGAAGGAAAAAGAGCAGATAGAGGAGGGAGAGGAAAATGACAAGAATGATGAAGGGCCTTGAAATAACATCAAATGACAATTCGGCAGGAAAGGAGCCATCACAGCTAGAGAATACCAAACACGGAGGTCATTAGAACCAATATGCATCATGGTTAGGAAACAGCCTTTGTCCTGTCGGCAATTACATATTCAATGCTTATTGTATTCCCAGCATGCTGCTAAGACCTGGGGATGCAAATGTGGTCCCTGCCCTCAGAATGGAGAGGATCTGCAGAGGTGACAGCTAACTTAACCGGTCCCTGCTGTGGAGTGTAATGGATCTGTGGCAGCTGGCTATCATGGAACAGAGAGGGGGCATCCAAGTAGCTTTTGGGGGGGTAAGAGGAAGGTGGGAGTCGTTGGGGAAAGCTTCGAGCTACCACATTCTCAGGCTAGGATACTGCAGAAATAACTTGGCCGTTGTTAAGTCTCAGATGCTCATCTGTGAAGGGGGAGTCATACAGCACCTACTTCACACAGGTGCTGTGAAGAATAAAGAGGACAATCCATGTAAATTAGTTTACCAGGACATGCCTTGGTCTAGCAAGGGACTAACCTGGTGGCCCAGGGGGGCAAACTAACCTCACCAAATGTTTAGTCAATGATTCTAAAGGAAACGAGGTGGCAATGTTTGAAAACTGGAAAATTTCTCAGGAAATTTATATTTCTAGTTTCTCATGAAAAATGGGAAAATCTGGTGACTCTGCTCTTGTGGTTCCATATGGTAACAGTTGGCTGGAACTGAGCAACAGCTGCCCTTCTGGGCACAGTTTCTGCCCTTCCATTGGCCACAGGCCTCAACAGTTCCCTTTTTTCAGGTGTGCTACCTGCCTGGCGCTGCAGGCTTCTGAACCGCCCACACTGCTGGATACAATGCGAATTGCTTACCTCAGCTCTGCACCCTCCCTGCTTTCTCCTTCTTCATTTCAGCGATCCTGAATAACTTAAAATTCCACCATGACCTCTGTGCTTCAGGGCTCTTTTTCCTGCTATTCTTTCTGCCTGAAAGAGGAAGAACAAATCAATCCTTGCTGAGGCGGACTTGCATGATATTTTCATGTGTGGAAAGATTAGACTAGGCAAAACCACAGGTCGAATGGCACATCATTCTCTGGGTAGTTGTAGGAGAAATATTGGGTTTACTCTTCTTGCTAAAGGTGGAACATCTCTGCCTTACCCCTGTTGTTTCTTTCCAAGCCAAGGGAGCTTTATCACAGTAACACACCTGGCTCCTCCCAACCTTCACTCCTTCCCGAGGGATGAGTGCACTTGGATGAGTCTGAAAGAAAGAACAGGAAATGCACAGCCTAGTTCTTGGGTCCATCCTTTTCTCCTTCGAGCTAGTTTGCCTACAGAAAGCAAACGTTTTTCCCCGCTTCTGTCATGTGGTAAAAGGAGCCTGCCCCAGCAACGGAGAGCTGCAGGTTTCCAAGTCCAGCTATGTCTAGATGTGGTAGATGATTCAAAACACTGGTGACAATGTATTCCTGGCACTGTATCCAGTCCTGTTAAGGAGTCCATACAACTTCTCAGGGCAGACAGCTAGGAGAAAAGGGACAGTAGGCTTGGGGGTAGGGAGGGAAATTGAAAGGTATCTAGACATCATCACCTTTCAATTCTAACCTCATGTATCTCTCTGCTGCTTTTTATTTTTTAATTCCTCAATCTGTAGAGAACAATCATCCATCTTTGCCCGTTCAGCATCTGACTTGTTCATGAAGACTCTGCCTCCCACTCTGGAATCAGAAAGGCCTGAAATGTGCTTTCCCACCCCCCACTGAAGTAAAGGGGCCTTCCCTGCTCCAGAAATGCTACTTCAGGAAATTCACTGCAGAATCTGAAAAGTTCTCCCTGACCACAAAGAATCTACCAGCAGATCCATGGAATTTCTAAATGCCTTATTCATCAGCAGCACAGTGCATTCAACACTGCCTCTAAACAAGAACTTCATTTTATAGTGAGAGAAACAGTAATAGCATTAAGCTCATTCACTAATCTTCTTGTATACCTCATCACCTGAGGACTCTTGGCCATTTAGAATAGTGGGAAGGCTTTTTGAAAACTCAGTTATGATGCTCGTTGGACTGCCTGGCAAGGCTGAGTTACAGCTCTGCACATAAAATGCGGTATATGCTCTGAGCCAAATACTGCATAGGCTGTTTCTTCTATAGCCAGAATACATTGCATTCCATTCCCACAACTCTGGGCTTGAATGGTTTATAAAATTTAGTGTCCAAGAGAAGAATGTTTCCTTTGGAACACATGGCATTATTTTCTTTGTATAGGGCTCTGAACTACCACCTGCCTAGTCAGGCTTCTCCCTTAGAGGGAAAAGGAGAGTGAAGGTGCTGGCTGGGATGATGTATTCCAGTCGGGCCCTTCGGTCAGGCCTGAGAGGCTGGACTGCTTATGCCACAAGGGGGAAGGGAGGTCTAAGTCTGGAGCACAGAGATCTCCTTTGATGCCTCAGTAGTATTGTCTCATCTAGTGGTAAAATGACCCTTACTTCTCAGGAATGAGTGGGTCACTCCACCAAGTAGAGGACCTCCAACAGCTGAGGAGTGGGCTGAAATCAAAGGCAACAGGAAATGGGTAACAGAAAAGTCACAAATGTATGAATACAGCTGTGACCTTATGAACAATTACAGTAATTAGGACTCAGCATCTACTGTCACTTTCTTTCTCCTTGTCTTGCATGTACACAAATGTATTGAGCAGTTTTCTTCCTTTCCCCTTTGTCCTGCTGTGCTTTATAAGGTGTATTGGTGGTAGTTAACTTCATAACTTATTTCTGTAGAACACAGAATGTTAATGGGATTGTGACTCGACTAGAATAAGAATGGAAATCAGCAGACTCGGAGCTGGAGTTGGTAACTGCAATGACCTCATGCTGGCATCTTTGAGAGAGGAGATGAAAATATGTTCTATTTTATGAAGGACATATGCATGATATTAGGTGAAGTTTTTGTTGATTGCTGTGTATGTGTGTGTGTGTGTGTGTTGATAGTATAAATATGGGAAAAATAGCTGGACATGTTGATGCTGAGCAGCCAAATGGTAAGCATTTGCCATGTTTTTTGGCTGCCTGGCATCTAAACCTCCTTCCTATATATAAAAAGTCCACTCCTGGTAGGGCAAATCCTTCTCCCACAAGAATCAGAAAATGCCATCTGTTCTCCCACACCTATGGTCAGGCCAACCTTGCCTACTGGATATACCCACACCAAACTTTGAATTGAAAGGTACTGATGAACAAGAAAAAAAAGACCTCACTGAATCTATGCGGGAGATGGGTGGCAGCAGCAGTAACTGTAGCTACCCTGAGCTGGCATGACAAAAGAGGTGATGTCCACAGTCATGAATAGTCCCAGAGATGAGAGTGTATGGGGTTAGTTTCCTGTGATTTGGGTGCTGTCCCTGCCTGTAACTTCTGAGCTGAAATCTCAGGCTCTCCTGACTATTCTGTAAGTTATCCAATTGTCTTTTAATGAATTCATTTTCTGGTTCAATCAGTCAAAGCTGGTTTCTGTTGGTTGGAATTTTTCACCGTGATGAATATATATCATTCATTCACAATATATAATTCAAAATGAATATTAGTTGAACTCCCACTGTGTACCAGACACTGAACTAAGTTCAACTAGACACCATGGGTACAACAGTGAGCAAATGCAGAAATGGTTACTGCCTGCATGGAGCTTAGAGTTTAGGGAGGGAGATTTGGTATTGATTCTGTTACCTTTGCACATTTTACGTCCCTTGAGGTCCATAACATGAATTTCTCCTGATAGTAAAGCAAAATGTTATTACTGAGTAACAGTGAGGTGATACTTTTTCTTTAGACTACCCTGCATTTTCCAGATTCCCTATAATTGGCATATATGTCTTTTTAAAAACATATCTTTTCCATTAGACAGATTGCAACACTATTCTCCAGCTGGAATCATTGGAACCTGAAAAGATTTTTGGTTGATGCATTAATAAACTATTTTCCACTGCTCTGTATAATTATAACAGCATTTGGAATTTATAGTTGGTTTATGTGAGATTATACCAAATTTACTAACATATTAATATGTCTTAAGATGATGGGTAATATGTGCTTTATTTTATTATTAGCACAGTTATAAAAAGGTCAGATAATGTCAAGAACAATTTTATTGAACATTTGAATTAATAACCATGGGAAACTATTCTTAACAGACTGGCAATTAAAATAGTCAATTTTAATACTGACTTATTAAATGTCTGAACTCTGGCACCTACCAAATTATGTAAAATAGTATTACTTCACCCCCATGGTGAATGAACAATCATATCAACAGAAATCAATGACATTTTTCCTCTCTCCTTTTCTCCCACAGCTCATTCTTCATGCTGTGTTTGCTTATCTGAATCATCTGATGGTCCCTTATGTTCAGACTTCTGCATCCCACCAAGCTTGCCTTTTCTGGTACTATTTAAAAGTGGATAAATTTCACTGTGGTTTTGGACAACTAGTTTGAAACTAAGTTTAATAGAAACGTGGGGAATTCCATTTGCCGTATTTCATGAATCATTGGGGTTTCCTTTGGCCAACTAAACCCTTCTTTGGGAGAGTAATTCCTCTTCGTTTTGCTGCTAAATGTCTATTCCTGTAGCTTTCTTTCCTGTCCACTTTGTTTCTTCATTTATAAGCTGCTCAATTAAAAATGCTCTTACTGTTACTATCGATCATTTATCCTCAAACCCAACGACCTATCCTTTTCCTCTCTGGAGACTTCTATACATTAGTAAGATTGCCATCTTCCTTAAAAAAGCAAATCCCAAATCTCCTAAGGATGACAATTGGAAGGGAAAATTGGAAAGGAAAGCTGGACCCATAAACCCCACCTTTGTCCCTCTGAAACTCACCTTCCTCTTTGAGAGATGCACATCTCAGAGAGACCTGGTGGTACGTAGTATGTTTTTCACCTGGAACTGAACATTTTTAGACAATCTCTTCCCCTATGACAAAAATATTTTTAGAAACAATGTAATAATCAATAAAATAAAATATAATCTTGGCTCATTTTTTACTTTTGAAATAATTAATTTTAAAAGAATTTTGTAAATTACAATAACATTCAAAATTAGTAGACTAGTTCACATAGGAACTAAAATTTGCACTTCCAAACAATATGATGTATTACAGTTCACAATTCACCATTTTAAAATTTAAACACAAATAAATCTCTAAGTTGTCACATAAACTTGAAGTACCTCAAATTCTCTTTCTTAGTCTTTACAATCATGGTGCTACCATTGTTTATTTTGGTTCCACTATTTAATTGCAAGGATACTTTGTGCCACAGGATGTGGAGGCTGAAAATGAACCAAAAGCTAGCACAAATAATTCAGAACCTCTGAATCACTCCCAGAATGAATAGGTGTAACTGTCCATACACATCAAGGCCCATGTTTAAAATTGGGAGTTCTCCAAAGTAACTTCCATATAGAATATTATATTTACTAAAGGGCAAGTAATAAAAATGAGCTAATTCCATATAAATGATTAGGACTCATGGCAAACACAGAAATTGATTAGAGCTTAGAACAACAAAAGACTTTTTCAGAGTATGTTATCACTGACATTGTTCACAATAGTCATCTCCTGGGGATAATAAAAAGCAGTCACACTTGGAATCCATCTTACTGTTGTTAAGTCCTTTGCAAAGAATGCATCCCTCTATAGCCTGCATCTGTGGTGGACCACACCCACCCACTGACCGCCTTCTGTGAGTCAATGGCAAGGCAGTCTCCAACCTCTCTATTTAGTAAGTAGATCTTGTTCTCCCTACTCCCATTTCTTTTTATCACAGAACCCTATGACTTTGCTTTACAGCACTTAACATAACATTTAATTATACATTTGTTCATGCAGTTACTTACTGTCTATCCCACCACAATGCAATCACCATGAACTGTTGTGTCCCAGCACCTAGTGGATGCCTGACATATAGTAAGTACTCAATATACTTTTAAATGAGTGAATGCATGCATGAATGAGTTAAAGTCTAGTTCAGGTGACAGTGGCCGTGGGGAAGAGATCATGTAATACCTGGTAGTGGTTTATGCAAAAACAGAACAGTGAGTATGACATGACTAGGTATGCCCCGGCCAGTTTGCCCAACCTAATTAAAATGATGAGAGGTTGAAGTATATAAATCAGATGTCCATGTGATGAGAAATACAACTGCCAGGTAAGCCAGGAGTTTGCACTGGCCTTACCAGGGGATTCTTTCTTACAGAAAATATAGAAGAGAAGCCAAACCAAGATTCCTAGTAAACCCAGGACTGAGGCCAGGAGAGTTAGATACCTACTTCAGATGTTAAACAGCATAGTGACTTATTTGGAAAAGAGCCCTAATGGTTGGGGGGAAGGGAGAGAATGGGATATGTAGAAGGAATGCCTCATCTTTGCAAAAGGATACACAAGGAGTATTTGAATCTTTGAGTCTGAGCCCCCTTCCCTAAGACCTGCTCATAAGATTCTACCAAAACCTGCCTCTTTGATTCTTCTCTTTCCCTGCAACATTGGTGATCACTTCGAGGCTGGCTGAAATACTCTTGTAATGTGAGCTAACAGAGTGATCACAGGCTGTATGGTCAGATAGAACTGCTTTGAACTGGCCCTGACATCTTCTTGCCTCAGTTTCCTCATCTACAACAAAAGGGTAAATGACACTTATCTCATAGGGTGATTATGAAGATCCAATGACATATTGTATTAGTCTGTTTTGAGAGTTACTGGCCTGGATCACAATATAATTTTAACTGGGCCTTTTACTCACTGTGTTGGCTCCATAGCAGCTAGGTTTATACTGTCCACCGTCAATAAATTAACAGCAGTGATAGTCCCAATTAATGGCCTCACTGGATACACCACCTCTGTCCTGTAATTCTGTAGCTTGCTTTATTCGAATGCCAGGCTCTGTCACATGACTTGCTTTAGCCAAAGGGACAGAGACAGTAGTAAACTTTATTTAAGCCAAGGCTTGAAAAAGAGTTTGCACATTAGCACTTTTGGTCTTAGAACACTATCCTGTTGTGTGATCCTGAGCTAGCCTGTTAAGAGAATGAGAGACCATGTGGATCAGATCCAAGTTGTCCCAGACAAAGACCTAGTAAACCAGTCAGTTCCCAGGCACCCACCAGCTGACCACAGATGCATGGATACATCTAGCCAAATTTGGTCAAGCCTGGCCCAGATCAGTAAAACCATGCAGTTGACTTATAAACTCATGAGAAGAAATAAATGGTGGTGGTTTTAGGCCTCTGAGTTTTGGGTGGTTTGTTGTGCAGCATTACCGTGGCAATAAATAACTACTGTACCATATGTTTAGCAGCTACAGTTGATTGAATACTTGGCTAAGCCTGTACTAATCTGATTTTCTTGGAAATTTGGAACTAGGATTGACAGAGAAGAGTTCAGCCTGAGCTAGTACTTTGAATACAGCAGATAATAAAGCTTCAGATTGGAATGATCGTCTGTAGCTGTGTGAATGGAATAGCAAAATAATCAGTCTGCAGTGTTAAACAAGAAAGAGAGATATGAGATATATTAATCCTAGTGTTTTTGATGAATTTCTATTAAATTCCAGTCCTTTTGAATTTGCTGCATTCTGTCATTGTATGCTCATAAATAATTCCGTGTGTATGTGTGTGTGTGTGTTTAAGCTAGCTTAAAGTGATTTCTGATACTTCCAAATGAGATATATTTAGATACACAGATTTGTTTTTTTATCTAAAAGATTGCCATGTATTGACTAGGTACTTAATAAACAGTAATTCTAAGTTCCACAATTCCACTAATTAGGAAATAGGTAAATTCACTTTTCCTGTTTTTGGCCCAATATAACTTTTATCTTTAATATACCTGACATACAGGACTTCATGCATTATATTTCTTCAATAGTAAAATACCATCAGTTGCAAGATAAGCTATTGATTTATTCACAGTCTTTTTGGGAGAAACAAGAAAACTCAATAAATGTATTTCTATTTTAAAAACTAATCAGCAGACTATATATTTATCCATATAATTATAAAGTACTTTCTTATTAATATCACAGTCTAAATTTGGGCTTAAGCCCTCTTCACATTCAGCCCTCAAATATACTTCTGAATCACATTTTTCTCTCAATAGCAGTGTGTATAATCATGAAGACATGCTATTTTTCATGAACTTGATCTTGACCTCTATTACAATTTTTTTGTCTGATGGCAGTATTTTGAGGATTATTGGAATTGTCAGCTGAAATCAGCATAGCCATTGCATTTAAGGAAAAAAAACATTAAGTGTCTTACTGAGGGCAATGATCCTAGAGCAGCTAACCATCATGATCTGATAAACTGCTCCAGAGGCCCTTTGGTAACATCTTAAATGCATTTTTTACAACAGGGAGTGGGTACAGGGAAGAGGTTATGTCAATCATACATGAGGTCAGTGTCCTAAAAGAACAGACAATGAGTATTCAGATGCCATCCTATGTGTGAGAGGAAGCAAGGATTAGGATTGTTATTTACCTAAAGGATTCTACTAGGGACTTGAGAATTAGACCCATTTATTTTCTTCTGAGCATTCCAGGCTGGGTTTCTTCATACACCGGTGAGGAGTTATGGGCTGTGAGTCTTGCAACACTGGCAAGAAGGGCTGGAGATTGGTTAAATTGCCAATGGCCAATGATTAAATCAACTATGTCTGTCCAATGGAGCCTCCATAAAATCCCAAAGGACAGGGTTCCGGTTTTCAAACTCATTGGAGGTGTGGGGCAAGCAGCACATCGGGAAAGGGCCTGCAAGCCCTGCATGCTTTCCCCACACCTTGCCCCCTGCATCTCTTCCTGGGTGTTCCTTTGGGTGTTCCTGAGTTATATCCTTTATAACAAACCTGTGTTCTAGTAAGTAAAATGTTTCTCTGAGTTCTATGAGCTGCTCCAGCAAATTAAAGAAACCCAAGAAGGGGGTCCTGGGAACTTCAGACTTGGGCTTGTAACTGGTGTTCTGAAAGTGGGAGGTGCAATCTTGAGGACTGAGCCCTCAGCCCGTGGAATAGATCTTGGGATAGAAAGTACCAGAACTTAATTGAACTGTAGGACACCCAGCTAGTGTTCAGTGAATTATTTGCAGATATGCCGAATCGCCCAACCCCCATATTGGACTTGGGTCCAGAACCTAAAACACTGGGTTAGGTCTAATTCCTGTTCTTTTATAACAAATACTGTAGTTGAAAATCCAAGACAAAGAGACCTACAGACCACTCAAAGTATTATCCATATGCTGCTCCTTTATTCTCTAATAAAAACAATGTTACACAACTTTCAGAATTACCCACACTGATTTCAGCCCTCTGCTTGTAAGATTTTTTTTCTCTCATATTTTCAAGCAGGTCTACCACTCCCCTCCCTCCCTTCATTGGCTATAAATAGGGTTTGGCTGCAACTGGGTTTCAGCTTCAAAGGCATAAAGTGTTCTAGATTTATTTCTAACAATTCCCCCTTCCCCCTGTATTCAAGAATCAAAGTAAAATATCATTAGCAGTGGTGTTATCTAACTCTATTACCTTATTTGAATCAAATTTAATAGGCAGGCCTTCCTTTCTCACTTAGTAGCTACATTTAAGACCAGGATGGCACAATTTATGGATGAAGATTTCTCATAGGAACTTAACAAGCATTGCATATCCCATTAGATACACCATTCTAGAACTTATTTTTTCTGAGAAAAATGAACTTCAGCATAGGTAACACTTATTTGAAAATAGTTAACTCACAATTTCTTATTTCGCCCTTCTAAAGTGAGAGGAAAGCAGACACAACTATATGGTGATTGTAATTCAGCTTCTGGCCTAGAAAAAGGGAATCAATACAAAACCTATTGGCTTTTTTTATGGTCTTTGAAAAAGATGGGAAACATGATTCTTCCTCTGAAGTGCCTGACAAGTCCTTCTGCAAGGCAACCTGGGAGACAATCATTGTAACTCCACATCGTCTAAATATGCACCTGCCATGCACTCTGATATGCTCTTCAGTTGACTTTGTAGTTAAGAGCTTGGGTTTTGGGGTAGACAAACCTGAGGTCAAATTCCAGGGACATTATTTACTCGTGTGACTTTTGAGAATGTATTTGATTTCTCCACATTTTTGTTAACTCACATTAAAACCTATCGTGAGGATAGTGTCAGAACATACATGTAAGGTACTTAGCATGTTACTTGGCATATTCTAAGATCTTGAAAACTTATGTTGCAGGAACCACGGGAACTAACTACAAACAAGGAGTCAGGACACTGAGACGTTTGGTGAGAAGTAGCGTTTATTGGAGCGCCTTCCTATCCAAACGCTGAGCCTGAGTGCAGCAGGGCCATGCCTTTAACACATTCACTACAAGGTTAAGGGGGAGTCAGCACCCAGGAACCGTTGTAGTAGGGGATAGTAGGTCACTATAGGTGTATTCAGGATGCTAGTTATATTTTAATCCATCTCTGTAGAGGTTACCCAGATGCCCTATTACAAACTAATGGGCCTCCATGACTAGGAGCAACAAGCTGTTCTGTATCACTGAGTCCCCTTGGGGGTGGAGGTGGGGGAATACATTGTTACATTGTTTCAATCTCAAGCAACCAAGCATCTTGTGATTCCTCTACATTTGTGAAGCCTCAACAGAAACTTTGTTTCCTTGGCTTCCTACCACATTTATACCTCCCACTATTATTTTTACAAAATAGAGATTAATTAGGTATAGTTATAATGACAACTAGTAATAGTGATTATGGGATACATACCTAACCACCCTCAAACTTACTGTCTTGTTTGTTTAGTTCATGCCATGCTCCTGTGTGTTGACAATTAGGCTGATTTCTGCTAGATGGTTCTTATGCTGGTCTTTGCCAGACTTACTCTTGAATCTTCACTGAGCTGATGGGTTAGCTGGGGCTAGCCCCCTCCTGGTGGCCTCATCTGTGATTGGAAAGATTTGGGCTTCTCTCCTCCAACAGGAAGTTCTGGCTTCATCACACGTCCTGTCTCTGCTTGCACAATGTTAGACAGTGCCTCATTGGTGAAAGCAAATTACAAGGCCAGCCCAGATTCACAAGTGGAGATGCCTGGATGGACCCTTTTTGCAAGGAGTCACAAAGTCAACTGTCAGAGTGCATACAGCCAGGTGAAGAAACTGAGGCCCATTTTTCCAATCTACCACAAAGAGCCTCTTCCAACACTTCGACATATCTCTGTTTGCTTGTTTTTAGGCCCTTTCTGTTTATTTCTCCCCATCCTCTCCTTCCCTCCCTGTCTTCCTCTCTTTTTCGTTCTCTTTTTCAAATGTTTACTAAACACCAACTATGCTCCATCTACAGGAGTTACAGCAATAAATAAGATTTGATTCCAGTTGTTGTGAAAGTCTTGTAAAGGACCTCACCGTGCAGAATGTCACTATATATAAAAGAGCCTTTTTATTCTCTTTTTAGCAGCTCCACAACACCCTGTGTTAAATGCTAAAGCTACCTAGCATTTTAGTCAATAACAATGAGAGATAATCTTTCCTCTAATTGTTTAAAATGATAGTGTTTCTAAGGAAGGGTTTCCAGCTGTTTTGTCTGATTTAATCAAGAACTCTTTTAACCTTATTATCTCAGCATTTTGTTCTGTATCCATTTGCAATTCCCTTTTAATGCACAGATGGTTCTGACATTTGGCTCCTAGAATGATCAGAAGTCTATGCCTTGCACAGTGTCCCAGTTGGCACAGGAAGTGTTGGGTAATGACCCTCTGGATTAGATGCTTATGCTTTTCACTGGTTTTCATGTGTGTTTGCAACTACTTGGCAGGCGTGTAAGAAAACTACTCTGGAATTCAGAGTACAATGATGGCAAAATGCATAAGCTTAACTGGCAACAGAAATAGCCTGATGAGGTGTATGAGACTGAATTAGAGCTTCATCCTGCTTCCACTCTTTCCTAAGACAATGCAGTCAACCTCGGCTGAACACAGGAACGCCTGGAGAGCTTTAACACTAGGTTTATGCCCAGGCCATGCTGCAGACCAAAATATGTTAGAATCTTGCGAGTGGGATCCAGGCATGGGTATTTTTTAAAGTTCCCTGGTGATTCAAAAGTTCAGTCAAGTTAGAGAAAATTCTGCCTTGAGGAGACTCATGGAATTTTATAATACAAAGGGTCATCCCTTCAATTTTGAAATTGGGATAAATTAAGTCCAGAAAAATCAAAGATGGTCAGAGGCCAGATAAGGGGGAAGGCAGGATTCCAACTCAGATTTTCTAAGTCCAGAGTTGGCTTTTTATGCCTTATAAGAACTGGAAAGCCCTGAGTCACTATCAAGCAATGGCAGAAATAAAATGGAATAAAGTGAAACAAAACGGACCTATTATTAATATCAATATGAAGTGAGAAAGAAAACCAAGCAATGACAGCATCAAATTGTATCATTATGACCTTTTGGGAATAAGCTTTTGGGAGAAGTAAATATCCTTAGTTATTTCATATAAACTGTAAATTTGCTAGCAATTACCTTTGAACATTGAAATGTGTGCTAACTAAAAGTGAATGATCTGAGGACCTGATTTAGAAATTGGAACAAATACTGGAAGCAGAGCTATTTCGGGCAATTTGGGCTAAAAGCTATTGCTCTAATAGGATGCTGACAATGATCTTTCTAATATCACTCTGATATTATTGGGCAGATATCCTTTCTGGAAGAGGGAGCTAGTGGCACATCTCTGTGTCAGTCACATGGTGTGCAAGTACAAGGGGTAGGCAGTGTGAGGACTGACTGACAGACAGGGATAAAAAGCCTAGCTCCTTCCAGTCCAAACTGGTCTTCAAGAGAGAATTCCCAGCACAGAGGGGATGGGAAGAGTATTTGCAAGAGGGGAGAGAAGTGCCTCAGGAGAGGCTGACACTCTTAGAGCAAGTACTAAAGAATGTGGTGGTAGAATTCATCCTCTCAGAAAATGGGGCAGGACGCGGGAGATACAGAGAGGGCACAGGGTGAACTTGATCTGGAGAAATTGATAGGGAAAGAGGGTCTGTAAAGTAACAGTGTCACCAAAAGCCTGTGTGCACAAACTAGGAAAACACTTAGGTGTGATATATGTGATCCAACAATCAAGAAGTTATCATTCCTGACATTCAGCTGCCCTTCCTCAGAATCTCTGGCTGCTGATTCTATTTCTGGCAACAATACAGAATCAAAAAACTAAGGGGATTAAAAAACAACCACCACCACCAAACCCATTACAGGCCAAACTATCTCAGGGCCTTTGGGATTTGCATCTTTTTTGACAAATGTAAGCAGAGATGTCTGAGATGTCTGCCCTTGGAATCATATCTTCCTTTGGCTCCCGGGGCACTGTGCCCTCTGGGTCTGCTCTATCTTCGTCTGCCTCTTTGGCTTTACACCCTCTCTCAGCAGGCTTTCTCTGACTTCTGGCTTCAGCTTCTGTCTCTTGGCCAAAGATTCCCAGATCTCCCACCCTGAGATCCCTCCCCTTGCCTCCAGCCTGGATGCCCAGCTGCCTCCAGATCTATTCACTTGGATGTCTCCCTTGAATGTCACCTCAAGCTTAATATGTCAAAGAGAAATTCACATCCTCTCTTCACACCTCTCCCTAAAACAGCATTCCTTCCCTGCTTGCCTACTGCTCTACCAGTATCAGTTTCCTTATTCCAACCTTGGAGTTATATAACTAACAGATGCCTCTCTTTTGCTCCCAAATCAGCAGCCAACAAATCCCAGGGATTCTTCTTCTGCAATAAGATTCAGCTCTTTCCTTTTCTACAATCACCAAGTCTAGACATCTAACATTCCCTTCTGTGTCCAAATCAAGGCCTACCCTCCATATTTCTCTGCCATGCTGTCAACTCTGCAGAGCCTTGATTCTGATAATTTAATGCTACTGTCCTCAGAAATAATCTAGAATTGTTTCTTAAAGGATAAAGTCCAAGTTCGAATGTAAAGTTGTTCATCAACTAGTTTGATTTTACCTGTTTTGTTTTCAAATTCATAGATATATGTACTTTACTTAGATGGTTATTAAATTAACATGCTTTAACCCCTTATTGTATGCCAGGCAGGGATACATAAATATGAACAGAATATGATTTTTACCATTTTCCAAAAAGTGTATGGTCCAATGGTTGAATACAAGCACTCAAGATAGTTTAATTAGGATTGAATGGAACAAGTGCTGCAATGGAGGGAAATCAACACACTGTGAAAGTCTTGGGGAGAAAACTGGGAGCAGTAAAGATTTTATAGGTAATAAAATTATGCAACAGTGTACTGAAGGATAAGTAATGGCTACTTGGTAGTTAGGCTTTTATCATTAGGAAGAGATCGTTTCCTACATATCCACTGAACACACACCAGCTTCTGTGATGCAGTCTAAATTTCCTCCACTCTCCCCTAGCCTGTAAGGGCTCCCCAGGTCTTGGCTAATTCAGATTCCTCTTTCTTCTAAGTTCACAGAAGACTAATTTCCCCCAAGCCCTTCCTAGCTCTTAGCTTTTTTACTCTTTTCCTTTCAGTACTGCACAGTACTAGTTCTTAACAAGAATGTTGGCACAACTCTCTAGGACAAAGGGTCTTGAATTTAAATATGTATTTGAATCATTCTGTGATTCAGCAGGTATAGCTCCGACCTACATAACTTCTTTTCAACAGGTTCCCAGGTGATATGGCCACAAAAGCACCTTGAAACTCATTTGGCTCTGGGGCTTCCTTCTGTTTCTCCAAACTGGCTGTGCATAACCCACAGTATCTAACGAAGTTTAAGTGCGTTGCTGAATGCTCTAGGCTCTGAACATCAGCTCAGTGACTCTTAGCTACATCAATTATTAATGATAATCAGAGTCAAGAAAAGTGGCTCAGCCAAGTAGGCAGAACCGCCCTCTCCAGAGGAGAGGAACTCCAGAGGCGTAAAATCTCTCTGAAAGTCATTAATAGAGCAAGAGAAAATTACTTTTTCCATCCTCTCAAAAAATATGCAGCCATCATCCTAAATAACCCCAAATGAGTCACATAAATCATGCTTTCAGGAAACAGAACGCCCTGCAAGTTCAATGGCTTATAGAAGAAAAAGCTTACAGGTACTCAGTGCACGGGGGCAATCACACCCTCACAAATACCACAGAACGGTGCAACTGTAAGAAACAAATACTGATAATCTACCTCGAATAAAGATTAATGAAATCGAGTATTAGTCAAATCACTTCGGTTTGACGGTATGATGAAGGCCGAAGTTCTGAACATTGTCCTCCCCAGGACTCCCTCACCGTGCCTCCACGAAGTCGGTTCCTGGGCGGAGCTCGCGGTCCGGTGGGGGCGGGGCTTTGGACGGCGGCGACGCGCTGACGTCAGAGCGCGGGGACGCCCAACGCGTTGTCCGGCGCGCATCTGGGCAGGCCGTGGCAGCTGCCGCTGCCTTCGTTACGTGAGCCACGGGCTCGCCGTCAGCTCCCTCCGCCTTTCGCCCTTCGGCTCGTCCGGGCCTGTGATGGTGCCGTCGGCGCGTTCTGCGCGGCCCCGCTGAGTATCGGTGCGGCGGCCAGCTCTCGGCCCGGGGTCGCCATGCCTACGCGTGAGTGGCCAGCCGAGGGGCGGGCCGGGTGGGGCGCTGGGAGGCGGCATTCCCGTCGGCGCGCTCTCCCGGGGCCGTCTTCCCGGGCAGCTGCGAAGCTGGGCCCGGCTGGGGAGAGCCAGGAAGTGCCCGCTACCGGCTGAGTTAGTTTCGGTTCGGCCTAGCCTTCCCGGAGGGTGGCGTGAGCCCGTTGCAGAGACTGGGAAACTGAGGCCCGAGCGTTAAGGACGCACGGCCAGTAAATGGCAGAGAGGAGTAACGTAGATCTGGGGTACTTCCAAGAGCATGCTCTTTTCTCAGCCCTTTACAGAGCAAAGGGAGACTTGGAAAGGCTGAAAATAACAGCGGTCCCATCGCCATTGCTTTCCCACTTCCTCAGGGACCTGGCATCGCCTGGTGGGAGGGACACACCGGCTCAGGGAGTCCGGGTCCTACCCAGAGCCTTTTCCGTCGGCACCCAAGTCCCAGCAGCCTTGACTTTCTCCGCGTCTTTTAACACGTTCAGGTGGAATAGGTGCTCTTTAACAAGGGAGCTTGTTAAGCTAAAACGCCCCAAAGTGTGGATGCCTGCTTGAGGTTCACCTGGCTGCTGATTAGTAATTCTGATTAGGGCTCCTTTCTAGACACAGTAATATTCCGGAGCTTGGGCCCCGGAATCTGCATGTTTTATTTAGTAAGTGTCCTTGGTGTTATTGAGGGACCCTGAAGTTTGAAAATCGCTGGATGTCAGAGGCATTTTGGATGAACTGGGTACAACAATATTACTAATAACCCACTTTAAAACGAGCCAGAGAATCGCCGTGCGACTTTAAGCCCTGTGGCCCATACGGAAATGTGCAAACTAGGGAAGCCCCTGATCTTGGCCTGAGAGGAAGCATGATGATTTATTTGAGATTCTTTTCAAGTAGGGCTCTCCTGAGTAAGTGTTCCATACGTAGAATCTTTAAGACACTTGTCAGTATGTTCCCAAATAGCTCATACTTCTTAAAAGTCATAACTCGTCCTAACTGTGCTCAATATGATATACATACGGGACACTGGATTTCCAGGTCACTCTCAAATGCATGTTTTGTCTAGTGTGGGTAAAGAGGAATTATTTATTGATATTAGAAAGGTTTATGTAATGCTGTGGCAAATCTTTAAATCTTGATGTAAAGATTACTTTTAACTCCTCACACATGTAGGTAAGGTGAAGTTTGTTTTCTTAACCAGTGTCCTTGTGTATCCAGTAGCTATGTCAGCTGTATATCTTTTGATTTTATTCCTCTAGATTGGAGGACTGTCATCCTCATCATCAGTTTATTCTAAATTCGTGTTCATGTTACTCAGTGAATATGCGAGGGTAGCACTCTGTTAAACAATCTTTTACTTTCTGAGAGAGCAAAATGGAGAGAATAAACACCTGTTCTTGAAAGTTAAGGCTTCAACTGACTTTTATTGGTAAAATGGCTATATAAGTGCCCGCTGAAATTAAGCAGGTTTTCAGTTATGTTCAAAGATTTTATGACTTCATAGAGCAGGTGTGGAAAACTTGTTTTGTTTAAAATGAGTAATTTATAGCGCACACACACTGACACGCTGCACACTGACGTAAGGATGAGCCAGGCTGTATTTTGCATATTTAAGAGTGTAGACCTTATGAACTGACTGGAAGGCATGGGATCTTTGAGTTTCTTATCATCATTGTTGTTAATATTTATTATGATACAGTTTCTATGATTGCTTGAAGTGTGGTACCAGTGGTGATACCCCTGTGAAGTCGTGTTCATACTGCCTTCTCTTTCCTTTCATGGCTAGAACCATCACAATTGCTGAGACCGTTCAGTGGACAGTGGTAGTTTTCAGAAATTTTGCGTGTAAATATATGTCCAGCATGTTAAGTACATGAACAGAGACAGCAAAACCATTACTTTCTTTAGGGATGTTTTTAAAAGAAAACCCTCTCCAGATAACTTGAGGTGGTTTTTTTTGTTTTGTTTTTTTAAATGTCAAAGGAGCTAAGAACATCATTTACTGGTTCAGCCAGTTAAGGGTTTAGTGAAATGTTTTTCTGTGAAATAAATGGAAAAAATGATAAAATAATAAAAAACTTAAGTGAAATAAATGATTTTCTGTAAAATGAAAGTATTAGAGATGATCACTGGGTCTCAGACTCTAATTTTGAAAGTGACCCTTTCTCCAAGTCATAGTTACTGAATTGTTATTTTGTTGCTTATTTGGAGTATTGATTCTCTCCGTCATTGAAACTGGTGTTGATTAGCAGAATCCAGTGGAGCATGATATACCTCTGAAGGCTAAGCAGTTGCCTGTCTCTTGAATGTAAATAGTAGTTTCATTGGAGTTATTTTGGAGAGCTATAGATTCCTTTTTCAGAAAGCAGCTACCTGGAAGGATGCCTGACAGGAAGCTGCTGTGACACCGGAACAATTCTGTGGTTATGTCGCTCTTTATTCAGCTAGTAGTTTGCAGTAATCACAAAGCACAGATTTCAGGACTGTTTCACTAAATGATTTTCTTAAATGTACAAACCTATAATTTGACACATCATTTATCTAAAGGCCTTTATTTCATCCTCCTCCATTCAAAAGACCGTTGAGAAACATCCTGATCTTAAAGATTTTCAAACCCTGAATCAGAATTTGAGTGGAAGAAATGTTAAAGCTTTTTAATCCAATCATTTAATTTTATTTTGCATATCAAGCGACTGAGACTCAAGTTACTAAGTTTCAGTAACTTGGCTAAGGTCACATGTGAAGTAGAACCAGGGTTTGAACACAGATCTGGTCCCTATAATCTATAACCACGATGAACATGTTTATTTTCTTTAGCACCGAGTTGATAGTATACTCCCTCCCCTCTAAGTTACACTAAGACACAAGAAAGCTCTGCCAAGACTTAAATCAGACATGTGAACTTACAAGAATAACATTTCTGCCTTTGATTCTGTCTCATCACAGGAATCTGGGCAAGGAAGGCTGGGGATTCTGCTTGTGAGCTAACTAGATATTTGGTTATATAGTTATAGACTTAAACTTTTTAGTCAACGACTTATATGTATAAAAGGGGCTCATTAGTTGGTAGATAACTTGCCTCAAAACAGATTCAGTAAAATATGTTTTTATTATATATGAAAAGTTATTGATGAAAGTATATATGGTGAAAAGTTATATGATGCTTTCTTTTCTAATTTAGAGAGTGACATTGGTATCTGGCCTGATTTGTTAGGCTGTGGTAATGTGGTTACTCCTTGTTTGTTTTTTCCCATCGATGAGGCTGACTACATTTGAGTTATTTTTCAGTTCATTCTTAAGGAAGTAGTCCAGAATGGAGATGAATTGTACTGTGGTAGGTGCATGCTGATTGAAGTGTTTATATATAGAAACACATAACAAGCAAACTTGACTTGTTGCAGGCTTGTGGGCCTTTTGCAGTTCACAGTTTTCCACCCAGCACCTGTGTATACTGCCTGAGTTAGTGCTAAAGAATTTTCTTTCTCAAAGTGACCTTTAATTTGACCCCGTGGTTGCGACCAGGTCTCATTTTTCAATCTGTCCACATGAGTGGGGACATAAGGACTGCAGTAAAGGTGATGTAGGTGGTGGGAGTTTAGGTTGGAAAAGGAGATAGGAACCAGAATTTGAAGGATTCTATGCAGTGAAGTTGACTAAAATCGTGTTCAAGCTGTCATAATCAGTTACACTGACTATTTGGTAGGGGAACTAGCAGTTTCCAGCTATACTGGTTACTTTATAAAAACTTAAAAATTTGCTGTTAGTAATAAGGTTAATTATTGTATGTGCCAGGCAATATGCTTTATGCTTTACATGAATTACTTAATTCTCTCTTCGAGGGAGGCCCTGTTTGATGTATTACAGAAATGGAGAAATTGAAGTTCAGGGAAGTTCAGTAACATGCCTGATGACAGTAAGTGGTACAGCTGGGATTGACACTAGATGGTTCTAACATCAGAAGTTCTTTTATCAGACTACACAGCTCTGAGCCAATTAGGAATTGAATCTAAAGTCATTAGATACTGTTTCTTTTCACACTGTCACTTTTGCTTAGCATGGTCCCTGGTTACATAATAGGTGCTTGATCAATGTTGAATAAATGAGTAATTGAATCTTAACTGAAGTTGGAGAAGTTATTCTTGGGATATCAAAACCCGAAGTAACTTTTTTTCCCCATAAACACAGTGTTACAATAGTTTTATAATTAATGATTAGATTCTTAGCAGGCCTTCCTGTAACATTTGCAGGGGCTGAGACAAGAATAAAAATGGAGGCCTGCAAATCAGTGTCTGAATTAGGGTTTCTCCAGCTTTGCTCCACTGGTGGCTTGGACCTGACTGACAGATTTTTGTTGGGAGGTAGGGGGCTGTCCTTTGCACTGTAAGATGTTTACTACCATCTCTGGCCTCTACCTGCTGGAATCTGTTAGTAAACCCCCTGTTCCTCAGTTCTGACAACCCAAACTCTAGAAATTGTCAAATGTGCCCTGGTGGGCAAAACTGTCCCTTGTTGAGAACCCAGGCAGTACTTCATTCTTCTTTTTTATTTTCCCCCTTTTTTTGGGGGGTAGTGGGGGGTTTTAGATTAATAAAATCTTCAAATTATAATGTAGGTGAATATTCAGTAAGGCTTTTCTAAATTGAGCATCTATGAAGAAAGTTAATTCAAGAATTGTAGTATCACTAGAGATGGACCTTAAGGAAAAATGAAAGCAAGTTGAATTTTGTAGCTAAAGAATACATTTAGTCCAATGATTAAGAGGAAGGTGGAACAAGTGGGTTAAATGTGCCTTTTAGCTAGGTAATGGTGTGTTCCTAGAGCCCAGGTTATCTTTACTGGGTGGGTGTTCCCAACTACATACCTCATACTGTTCTAGGCAATAGAGGGTTATGGGCTGGAAGTATTAATACAGACCTACCTATGACTAAAGATATGAAGAAGGATTCAAAGTTAACGTCAAATATAAAAAATCAGTATTTGCAGCGTTTATGGAAATCAGAAAGCAAAACACCTATCCTGTGTGGTTAAAGCACACATCTGTGCTTATAAAACTCTAAGTACAAGTGATAAAGATTTTGGAGGAAATGATTTAATTTCATTAATAAAGAAATGCTAATCAAAAGCTGAAATCATTTTTAGATCGTCAGATTGCCAAAGACTTTAACCGTAGCTTGTAATGGCAGTGAGATAGTACAAAGGCGGAAGTGTAAATTGGAGCGCCCTTTTTGGAACATAATTTGGCAGTATTTCATAAAGTGCTCTAATAATGCTTATACTCACTGACCCAGTAATTTCACTTGGGAATCTATCCTTAAAAAATGATTAAAAGCATAGATTGCACTGATCTGCACCAAGTTATCTATCAGAGTAATATTTATAAATTAGTAAAAATCCAGAAACTTCAATATCCAGTAATGAGGAAGTGGTGCAAATTGAATAGAATATCTTCACAACAATATATTATACAACCATTAAAAATGATACTTACAAAGATACTTTTCAGTAAGTCTCCAGATTTTCTACAGTTAACACATACTCTATAATCAGAAAAAGATGCGTAAGGTTTTTTTCAGCTTTAACATACTTTTCTCAGAATTTTCATAATTCTTCAAAAACCTGAAATGGAACATTAAAATAATTGCCCTAAAACTGGTGTCAGCCCATAGAAAAGAATTTTGAGTAACTGATCAAATAATGTTGACAGCATATATGGCTTAGGAAAACTGCATTTACTGTCTGGTTCCAGTTGCTGTCATATGCTAGGATGTGTAAAATTCTTTCAATGCCTTCGAGCAATAGTTGTGAATTATGTTGTTCTTGGATAAGAAGTAAAATAATGGGGCTTCTTTTCTTATCATTGGTATTTTATTTTGAAAGGAAGAAATAATTTATGATTTATTAAGTGGTGGTTTCAATCATGGAAACCTGAAAGGTTGAGATTAATCATTATGTGTGGGTTCAATTTATTGGGAGTTTGTAGGCGTTTTTTTTGGAATGATTGTGTTGTAGAATGAACACAATTCTAGGGAAGTATGATCACAAAATGGATGTTGGCAGTTCCTTCTATGATTAATATGTCAAACCTGTCAGAATTCTCTCATCATTTATATTTGCCAGAATCGTTCAGTTCTTGAAATGAGCTTGCTGGTATATGCTGTAAAGCAAACAGGAGCTACTGTTATTTTTTCTCTTTCATGTAGGCTATCACATTTTTTCTTTTGCATATTTATTTACTCCTCTGTAACTTTAGTTAATGTTAGATAGCATGATTCTGATTGTTATTAAAGAAGGAATTACTACTCAGGTTTTTTTTCATTGCATTGTATCTTTGAATCAAGAGTAAGCTATATTCAAAAATGAGGCATTAAACCTTTTGTTCTAATCTTCAAGAGGACTTTGGCCTCCTAAATGCCAGTATTTCTGCTTTTATTCTTGATGAGTTTTACTCAGCTGTACTTTTTTCTTTTCTTTACTTGAACTCCAGGGTATTTCTGCTACAGTAGTTTTCTAGGTAATGCTAAGTGTTCTTCACACCCCTGCTATTTAATTGGCTTTTTGAATAGCTGTCTTAGCAATTTGCTTCAAAAGTTCTCTGTGCTGTAGTTGCACTTAACTTTAAAGTTAAGTGGATCTCACTCCTGCTGGGCAGAGAAATGAAATACAAGGTGTTCAAGTTTGCCTGTTGTCAATTCCTGGGAACTCATAAACTTTGCAAAAGGCGCTGTGCCAGGATAAAGGATTGGCCTGAAAGTTCAAAGGAGTGGCCCATTTATGACATCTGACTTAAATCTGATTTGTGAACTTAAATTACAAGTGGTTTTCTTTCTAGCTGTTTTAGTTACAAATATTTTTTCCACATATTCCACTAAGTGGAAAATGATAATACCTGGCAGGGATATTTTGATGCTGTAGATACTGTAGATACGTAACTGTTCTTTAGAGGTAGAAATACTTTAGTGAAATGTTGTTAGAATCAGCATGTTGTGAGGACAAGACACTTGCTTCTTGGATTGTTGCCACCTGCTGTACCTGGCACCACAAGGACATTCATTCACAGAGAGGAGGGTACTCCAGGCAGATGCACAATAGCTGGGACTAGTCCCTATGGATTTCTCTTGTTCTCTTAGCTGGGAAGGACTCTGGATTTCAGAAGTTCCATTTCTTCTTCAATACATAGCCCAAGAAACAGACTTGAGTGACTGTTCTAACTCGATGTCACCTTTTCCCTTAGTGCCATCCTGGTTCTTTGCTTGGTCTTTCAAGGATGGGAGCACATTTGGGAAGCTGTCCCAGGTTTGTCTTATTGCACCAGCTTCATACAATGGAACAGTTCGGGTCCAGGAGAGATGGTAGAAACACGATCAGTTCTGTTTATATCACATTTACAAATGCTCCATTCCCTGACACACATTCCCATTATTAGTTCCTGAGGATTCCATGTTGTTCCTGATCCACATTGGAGGGTGACACAAGGGGAGTTTGATTTACCTGTGGAGCCAAAGTTTTCAAAGTGGTTCTCTGTGGAAGTATAGTAGAGACTTTTGTGTGGAAAGGATGCTGAAGAGACTGTGCAGGTGGGCCTTTCTACCTGACCCCACTGCAGCTGGAATAGCGCTCTTTTTATGTTGTATTTGTGGGATTCTGTATTCAATTTCAGTAGGGTAATAATAATGGCTACTTTTAAAAAGTTTGAAATGTATAGTCTTTGACATTAGAATACACCCCCTGACAAAACCATAAGGTGTTTCAGATCAAAAGCTTGGGAACTTGGGGGATTTAGTTGGTGGTGTCTCACCTGTTTTGCTTTAATGAGCTCCAGGAATAGAGTTGTCTATCCGCCTTGTAGTCATCTCACTCATAGGCACTGTCAGTATGTTCTTGGAATCCCAAATGTTCTTTTTCAATCTTACTTTCTTTTTGGATTCTTTCAGAGATTCATTCATTCAGCAAATTATTTTAGTGACTACATGTGCAAGACACTGCTAGGTCAGGAATATTGAGGTGAATAAAGCAGTCCCTAGCTTTAAAAAGTGTATCCAGCAGGTGCCCTAAGAACAATGCTGTGAGTTCAGAGGCGAGACTGCAAGAGGTATATTAGTGACTGTTGGCTTCATAAGCCTGAGTATCACAGAAGAAGTATGGATTTGGGGAAAATGTATGAGAGGAGTCCTACAGGTGGAAATAACCAGCAGCCAAATCAAGTAAGTCATTGGTGCTGGGGAAGTGAAAGCTTTAAGGAGATACAACGATCGGTAATGTTATCTTTTAATCAACATATTTATTGAACACTATGTGTCAGTTATTGGGGACAGTGAGGGTACAGCAGTAGCCTCATATTGGATATACGAGCGTCATCATGGACATCATCTCTGCTCTCATGAAGCTTAGTCTGGTGGCAAAGAGGAGTGCAGAGCATGTAATTACACTGACTGAACAGGGAGCCTTGCAAGCACCTATGCCTGTTTGCTGCTGTATACACAGCTTTTGATATAGTGCTTGGCCCATGGTACACAATCTGTGTATTTGTAGAGTGGTGCAGATTACTAAAAGAGAAACCGGTTGCTATGGAAACATGAAAGGTTAGAGAGCAAGCAGTTAGAGATTATTAAAAGTGCAGCAGTCCGAGTGGTAGGCTTTGGGCTTGGTTGATGGTAGTGGGATGGATTGCAGTGGACAAATCTGAATACTATTGAGGAAGTATAATTGATAGAATTTATTGGATGAGGGGTTGAGAGAGAAGGAAGCGTTAGGATTTACTCCCAAGTTTAGCCTTCATCATTTGAGTGAACTACTCTGATTTGATGAAGGGACTTTTTGGAGGCAGAGCAGTTTGGGGGAATTGAGATGCAAGGCGAGTCCCTTTTTGGGTATGATATGTGTGTGGTGCCTTCGGGGCATTCAGGGTCCATTTGTAGGAATAAGGTGGATGAAATTATTAAAAGATACGTTGTAAAGAGGCTGAGGGCAGATCCTGGAGGAGCATGTCTGTTTAAGGTTTGAGTAGGCCGAGGAGCCAAAGATGGAGCAGGTGGAGCATTATTAAAACAAATAGCAGCCCAAAGAGTGCTTGCGTGACGAGAACGATGTAAGATTCAAATGGCAGTCCATGTATTTATGGTAGCATTTTCAGCAATGTAGCAAGAAAAATGTCTGTGCAGTCTTTTATTGTTTGATCTGATGCTAGGAGCATGATAATTTACAAAGTATTAGGAAAAAAAATCTTATTTTAAAGCTTTAGAACTTGAAGATGATCATGTGTCTTAACCATGGTGTGTACTCTCCTGTACTTACGTCCTTAACTGTCTTGTCACTGCTTTCTAGCTTGGGGTGGGGGAGGGGGATGGTTGTCAGTCGCACTTGGTTGAGGGGATGTAAACTGTTCTGTAAATGCTGGTTACACACACTTGACTGTACAGTTTGCAAGTTGAAATTAGGGCAGCTTGACATGTGTAGTCTAAAATATTTTATGTAGAACTTAGTAACATCCCATTGCTGCCTTGAGTCTCATTAGTATTTGTGAAAGAACTGAATAATTTGCTGGCAGCAGATACAGCTGGCCGCTGCTTATGTAAACTTGCGGAGGAAGTGCTTTGTTTCACACAAACAACTGAGATCATTGAGACTTGAGCTGTCACCTGGAGCATCAGTTCGCTCTTTGAGTGTTCACCATGATTTTCTCCCCTCACACAGCTAATAATCCTCTTTTCTCCCCTCCCTGTCTGTTGGTTTCTCTGTATTTACTGGTGTAATGCAGTAAACAGGCCCTATTTTCTCTTTCAGCAATATAGAAATGTTGCTCCTTTTGCTGCCTGCCTTGATACCCCGTACAGTGACCTGCTGGCTAAGAGCTGGACCCCAGTGACAGCTCTGTATCCAGTGGTTCTGAGGACATGGGGAGGGGTGAGTGTAAGAAGTGAGGCTTGGCTGCGGAGCTTCTGTTTGAACGGCTGGTGGTTCCAATGTTCTTAATTTCATACTCTAAAATTGCCCTGTAATTCAGCCTTGCCAAGAAAGTGGAGTATTTGTATAAAAGTGAAGCAATTTCTGTTGATCCTTTTACATTTTTTAAGAGTAAATAAATTTCTTTTTATTGTTGCAGTAATAAAAGGAATACTACAAATGTATACCGATTTCCAGATTCTTTCTTTGTGTATAATGCCATAGAAAGTTGCTGTGGGTTTTATTTTCTTCGTGCATTAGTAGTAATAAGTCTTACCTTTGAACTTGAGGAAAATTTAGTAATACATTGATATTTTACAATAGTATCAAATTTTGGTTTATGATTCATTTAAAAATATAAATTAGAAAAGATCAGATTGCCTTCTTAGGGTTTTGGTTAATATAAAAGTCAGTTGTGTGTACTCTCTGTGACCATAATGTGTGTGTATGTAATAAATTAAAAGAATACTTGAAAATTTAAAGAAGTCTTAGAATTTTCACTTTGTGTTACTAAAATCTCACCTATGTAGTGAATACAAAATATATAGGGTCTTCATGATTTGGTTAGAAGTTTGGGAAGACTTTATCAAGCGCTGAACCATAAAGGTTTAAAATAGTAGCTTAATTTTTTTTATTAAGCAATTTACTTAGCTAGACCTACCCAGCGAGTCCTATGTTATATTTTGCTATCTTCAAACTTCAGGTAGAGAAATAACTTAAAATACATGTAAATTCTGTTGAGATACAGAATTAGAGAGCTACCTGTCTTTTCCCTCACTGTTTAATCAGAAAATTTAATCATCTCAGTTCCGTGAAAAACCTTCAACATATGGCATAGACACTGTGGGTGTTGTGAAATCTGTAAGAAGAATCAATGCTGTTGGTATATTAAATGAATTCTAAAAATAATTTTGGAAGCTACATCCCCACAGATTTAACTTTTGTTACTCTATGACTAATGAGGGATAAAATATTGTTAAAAATTTAAGTAGCTGGGGAATTTTAAAGCTGTTGCATATTGTGTCCGAAATAACTCATATCCTTCTTGTGAAATATTCAGAGGATTTTTCATTAAAAATAACTCCATCTACTTAGTTAACTGGGAAAAGTCCGAGTCATTGCGTTTTGTGGATTCTTTATGCTCATATTGGTGACAAATTAGTATCTTTTGATTTAAGGGTTAATTTTCCTAAACTAGTACCTTAGTTTAAGCAGAAATTTATTTTTTTTTAAAGCTCAGCTAAAAAACGGCAGACACTCCCACCCTTATATTTTTATCTTACCCAGGTTTTTATTTGTGGACAGTAGGGTGGTACTAGGGGTATAAACTGTGACTTTTGTACTACAAATACATATTAAGGTCACAATATGTATAATGAAGGAAAGAATTGATTTTTAAAACCAACTTTATTGAGATATAATTTGCATACCATAAAATTTACCTACTTTAAGCACATGAAAGACTTGAGTTTTAGTTAAAAGAAAAACCCTACGAATTACCTGAACAATGATTGTAAATATGAATTCCCAGGTGCCCCACCTTTCCTTCCTCCTAGATTTTCATTCAGTAGGACTCACACTTTGATAAAAGGAGACTTGCTGAAGTTACAGATACTGAGTAGTAAGATTCTGAAATTGCAGGTCTTTTTCATAGAGAAGGTATTTTTATCTTTGAATTTTTAAGCTTACGAAGTATATTTTTTATTTTTTTAAATTTTGTCATCATTAATCTACAATTACATGAGAAACATTTTCTTTACTAGGCACCCCCTTCACCAAGTCCCCCCCCACAAAACCCATTAGAGTCAATGTCCATCAGCGTAGTAAGATGCTGTAGAATCTCTACTTGTCTTCTCTGTGTTGCCCAGCCCTCCCTGTGTGCCCCCCACATTATAAATGCTAATTGTAATACCTCCTTTCTTCCCACCCCCTTATCCCTCACTACCCACCCATCCTCCTCAGTCCCTTTCCTTCTGGTAACTGTTAGTCCAGTCTTGGGTTCAGTGATTCTGCTGCTGTTCTGTTCCTTCAGTTTTTCCTTTGTTCTTATGCTCCACATGAAATCATTTGGTGCTTGTCTTTCTCCGCCTGGCTTATTTCACTGAGCATAATACCTTCTAGCTCCATCCATGTTGTTGCAAATGGTAGGATTTGTTTTCTTCTTATGGCTGAATAATATTCCATTGTCTATATGTACCACATCTTCTTTATTCATTCATCTACTGATGGACACTTAGGTTGCTTCCATTTCTTGGCTATTGTAAATAGTGCAGCGATAAACAGAGGGGTGCATCTGTCTTTTTCAAACTGGGCTGCTGCATTCTTAGGGTAAATTCCTAAAAGTGGAATTCCTGGGTCAAATCGTATTTCTATTTTGAGCTTTTTGAGGAACCTCCATACTGCTTTCCATAGTGGTTGAACTAATTTGCATTCCCACCAGCAGTGTAGGAGTGTTCCCCTTTCTCCACAACCTTGCCAGCATTTGTTTTTGTTTGTGTTTTGGATGGTAGCCATCCTTACTGGTGTGAGGTGATATCTCATTGTGGTTTTAATTTGCATTTCTCTGATGACAAGTGATGTGGAGCATCTTTTCATGTGCCTGTTGGCCATCTGAATTTCTTCTTTGGAGAACTGTCTGTTCAGCTCCTCTGCCCATTTTTTAATTGGATTATTTGCTTTTTGTTTGTTGAGGTGCGTGAGAAGCTTTTCAGCTTCATGTAGTCCCACTTGTTCATTTTTGCTTTTGTTTCCCTTGCCTGGGGACAAAGTATAATTTTAAGTTGAAAAATCTGAAGTCATCTAGTTTAAGATTATCATAATCACAGTTCCAACATTTTCATTTGTTACCTGCATGGCAAGTTAATTTAGAAGAGAAGTATCAAAGCATGAAGATGAGAAACAGTGGCAACCTACATTAGCTGATTGAGGTCACAGTCCCCTACTTAACCTTCTTTGCGGGAGAATTACCTGGTCTTTTTCCTCTACATGCTCAACTTGGAGTAAAGCAAAGCACTCTCACTTTCTCAATACAAAGTAACAGTGTGCTGTAGCTTCAAAACTGGAACTTGGTTTAAGTATGAATTTGTTGCTAGAATTTTGTGAAATGTTACATGGAGTTACCTCTAGTATTTTCTTTGTTAATTCTGGGACACTTGTGCCAGTCTTATGTTGGTAGAGGCAGAAACTCAAAGTGCACAGTGGGGTAGGAAAGCTTGAAGCCATCCTAGGCAGCAGTCATCTTTTGGCTTGAGTGTGAAGGTGATGAGATTCTCTCCTCTTTTCCTAGTGGTTAAGTGCCCATGCATGGCTTGTTGTCTAGAATGCTGGAAATTCACCAGTAACTTTGGCAGGGTACTCTAACAGCGAAACAGAGGCTTCTCATCTGTTCCTTCATACGTGTTCTTGTATTCTAAGGGACATTTTAGAGCTCAGAGTAACCTATAATAGGAAAAAAGATTATTTCCTGAAGTGGGGAGTTTGGTAATATGACAGATTCTTAGGCAGTGTGTCACTTCTAAATTTTTTTACCATCTGACTTGACTTTTATTACCTCCTGAGAGCAATGCTGATGATATTATAGCAGCTGCATAATATTTTGACTGTGTTGCTTTAGTCTCCAAATTAAACCATTCAGATTATTATTTTTTAACTGTTTCACAAAGGCACTGCAGTATATTAACCTTTAAGAGCACAGGCTCTTACCTGGATCTACCACTTTAGTTTGACCTTGGAAAAATTACCTTTACCTTTCTGATTTCCTGTTTGTAATTTATAAATGGTGGTAACTACCTCATAGGGTTGCTGTGAGCATTAAACAAGATAAAATCAAATATAGTATTCAAATATCCATTGAATGCATTCTGAAAGAATCAGACAGGCCAATAAAGAGTAGATACAAGCATGGAATTCCTGGGGTAGATTAGACCCTATAGCCATTTGTTTAATAAGATTTAAGGTTTTCTATTATATTTTGCACTGTATCCATGAAACCTGAGTTTGTGCCTTATGGAGCTTGAATTTAGTATTTGATGTTGTATTTTCTGCTAGGGCTGCTGTAACAAAGTGCCACAAACTGAGTGACTTAAACTACAGAAATTTATTGGCTCACAGTTCTGAAGGTCAGAAGTCTGAAATCAAGGTGTTGACATAATCTTGAGAGCTGAGAGGGAAGGGTATGTGCCAGGCCTCTCTACCTGGCTCATAGATGGCCAGTTTCATGTTTATATGGGGGTCTCCCTGTATGTGTCTCTCTAAGTTGCCCCTTTTTGTAAGGATACCAGTCATATTGGATTAGGGCCCATTCTAATTACTTCATCCTAGTTTGATTACCTCTGCAAGACCCTCTCTAAAAAAGGTCACATTCTGAGGGACCCAGAGTGAAGACTCAACATAAATTTCTCAGGGGTGACCGCGGGGGTAGGATATAGTTCAACCCTGTAATAGTTATATTTAAGACGTAAAAGTGAAATGGACTTTTTACTTAAAACATTTCCATTTTTTAAGCCATGCTTATTTATTAAACTTTTTGTAAATTGTTGGCATGGTCACTTTTTCTTTATTAAGACCAAACATTGCTTTACAATCTAAACTTAAGTATAGGGAACACTGAAGAAAATTGGTAGAATTGAGGAAAAATTCTTTCTTTACATGTCTGTTATTTTAGTGCTACTGTGAGGAATGATTGTTTTAGTTGAATGACTGGAATATCAAGGAATGAAGTAAATTCTCTGGAGGCTGACTTTTAAGTCATTTTGGCATTTGCATTGATTCCAGAAATAGTACATATCTAGAAAACAGAGAATTTGCTAGTCTACATTTTATGTGAATCTTACTTGTATTAGGTTACCAAGGTTGCCGTAACAAAGTACCACAAAATGAATGGCTTAAGATGAGTGTTCTCACATTTCTGGAAATTAGAAGTTTGAAATCAAGGTGCAGGCAGGGCCATACTGTGCTACCGGGCAAGGTTCTAGGGAAGAATCCTCCCTTGTCTCTACGAGCGCAGGTGTTTGTTGGCAGTTTCTTTGTGGCAACGTAATTCTCTAATCTCTTCCTGTCTTCATAAGGCCTTCCTCCCCATGGGTCTCCATACCTTTCTCTTCTCTTATAAGGAAACGAACCATTGGATTAAGATGATCTAATGTGACTTCATTTTAACTTGATTACATAGGAAAAAACTTTGTTCCAAATAGGAAACGTTTCACAGGTCCTGGGGTTAGGACTTCAACATATCTATTTGAGGAACGTAATTCAACCCACAACATTTGTCTGTTGTTTTAAAATTAGCTTTACCTTTAACTTCTCTCTTTAACTCTCCAAGTATTCCCGACCACTAATGAACAACTTTGTTATCATAAATTACTTCAGCCTAACAACTCAGAACTCTTTCAGTGTTGGAATTGTTAACCCATTGCTTTGGTTTTCCAACTACAGAATTATGCTTATTTTTGACTCTTTGTCCTTGTGTTTCAGTAGTTTGATGCAAATTCTTTTTACAAGTTCCTTGGGTCTCAGTGCTTTATCAACTCAAGTGTCATAAGTTATGTTTAAAATTATTGAACTCCTATTTTGTAACTTACATTTCACTTTCAGGAATCTTGTGCAATTAGAATGCATATTACCTCACTACTGAGTATGTATCGTCTATGCCACTTTTTATTAACACAGGTCCTGCACTGATAGATTGGGTGAGCAAATGTATGGGAATAAAAAGTGTGGGGCTTGATTTGAGAGCTCTGAGTATTCACAATTTTTATTGTAGAAGATGTTATGGTTTATTTGGGAAGGCTGAAAAGGTAGAGATTGTGCCCATATTCACCTCCAAGATCAGCCTATCAATGAAGTGTAAATAAATTGGGGAGATCTTTATTTTGGCAAAGTATATAACTGACTTCACTTCTGAATCTTTAAATAAGTGTGTGTATGTGTAGCTAAAAATAAATCGTGTCTGTTTTAAGTGATTTGGGCTCTGAACTATCATATAAATTGTCTAATCATGGATACTGTATTAATCATCTTTCCCATTATATTCATAATGTATTTCTGACACACCATAAAATGATTCCTTTCTCTGTTCATTTTCACTTACATAAACGTCACAGCATTTTCAAAGGCATTTGGAAAATGTCAGCTGTTGTTTTTTTTTTTTTTGTACTTTCACAAATTGGAAATGCCACATTCAGACAACTTCTGAAAAGGAATAAAAAAACTGTTATTGTGAGTCTGGGTTTGAACTTTAAACATTTTTAGGATGAAATGTTTTGTTTACCAAGAGCTTCAGTACATAGCTTCTTGTTACCTGCATGGCGAGTTAATTTAGAAGAGAAGTATCAAAGCATGAAGATGAGAAACGGAGGCAACCTGCATGAGCTGATGGAGGTCACAGTCCCCTACTTAACCTTCCTTGCCAGTGTGGGAAGAACTGCTTCTTACAAACTGGTAGTACTTTGAGTGAAATAAATTTTGAAATTATCGTAGGTGGATTTAGTAGGCTTACTCTTTGAGTAATTAAAAATCTAAAGTCTGCATCACAGTGATGAACATTTTTGACAATTTGTGTTTTAAGTCCCCATTAATTTACAGTAAAATAAGTCAGGCCATGAAAAGAATGTTTGTTAGATTGTGTCTCATATTTCTCATGAGAAGAACCAGTGTAGAGGTTATTTATTACCAAAATATGATCATTAGCTTTTTATACCATAGGAATAATTTCCACACCCTACCCTCAATAATTTTACATATTCAGAAATAACATTCACTTTAAGTTAAATCAATTAATTAAAACCATTTAAATGGAAATCTGAAAGTCTGTTTATATTTTTAAAACTTTACTCTAAATTATGCTGTTAAGTACATTAAATGCTTTTTAGGTATAGTTGTCTTAAACCAGGTTTTAATAGAATGATCTCCATTACTTTGTCCTTGATTCTGCATTTTTTCCTCATACCTGTTAGTGTGGTTATCTTAAAATTTTTCACCAAATAATTTTTTAATCCTTTGATACAGTCAACAAACTTATAATTACATTATTTTCGTAATGCTGTTGCCCTACTCCAGTGTTTTGAGTTTGTGTTACCTACAAAGTAAAGCCAGGGCTTCTTCTCCATGTGTCTAAGATAATCTAAAATTTCAAGGAGAGAGAACTATATATTAATGTATACATTTGTACAACTACTACTAGTTCATCTTTCTGGTTGCTTCTAACTTGGGCTCCCTGGCTAAATCAGCTGGGTTAGCCATTTTTCTACTCCAGAAATACCTTTGTTATCTCAGCCTTTCTGGAACCCCTGTTACCTCTGTTTATTTTCTTCCTCATGTTCAAATGCTAGCTTTCAGTTCAGATCTGTTGCAATGGAAAATTTTGCCCAGTTAATCAAGCTCACAAACATCTTTTCTTTCAATTTCTAAGAAATTATTTTCTTTATTTTTATGCCCATGCTTGGCTGAACTAATTTTTCTTATCCTCTAAGAAACATTTTTAGACTTTTCTAGTTAAAATTCATTTTTTTGTATCTGATTAATACTGTGTCTTTTTTCCACCCTTTCAAACATACGAGTCCTTGTTAACCAACATTTTTCATTGCTGGTCTTTTCTTTACCTTTCAGATTATCTTGTGTAGAACTTACCACATAATTGGTAGTCATTAATGTTTGTATTGCATTTGAGTTGGAATATCATGTGCATTTAGAGTTAAAAAGATCTTAGATTGCTTAATCCAACCTTTAGTTTGTTTTGACAGCATCTGACAGACTGATCCTGTTTGGATTGATCTCAGTAGTTTTTACTACTCCTGTCCAAGTTCTGTTCTTTGAGGGCATCACAGACTAGTCCTCCCTTTTTTTTTTTTTTCACATGATATCCTTTAGATATTTGAGTAATACTGATACCTTAACATTAACTGTGTGACACATTCTTTGCTAGGCATTTTTTTTTAACTTAAAGAGTGAAGGTTTTTGTTAAGCATTAGAAGTTGCATTTAGTAGCTTTCAAATATACTACAATCCATCTACAGTTAGTCAAATTCAACAACAATTTTTTTTTTGCTGAAGTATCGTTGATACACAATCTTAAATTGGTTTCAAATATATAACAGAGTTGTTCAGTAGTTACCCATATTACTAAATCCTCACCCCCACTAGTGCAGTTACTATCTGTCAACATAGGAAGATGTCACAGAATCATTGGCTATATTCTCCTTGCTCTATTACTGTCCCTGTGATCAACTTATATTATGATTGAGAATTATTGTGCCCCTTTATCCCCCTCACCTCCCCACCCACCTCAACCCCTCCCTCATGGTAACCACCAGTCATTTCCCAGTGTCTGAGTCTACTGCTGTTTTGTTCATTTTGTTTCACAATTCATTTTTGCAGGATCTATGAAGGAGAACAAGACTCCCTTCAATAAACAGTAAGAAACCTACTTAGCTCTTGCAGGTAGCTAATACATTGTACCACTAATAGTTGATGAAGAGCATCCAGAAAGTTATATAAACATGATTATGAATAAATGATTTTGATTTGATTTCAAAATACAAAAACATGAAAATGACACAAATATAGTTTTACAAAAATCTGAATGGAAAAGTTCTTAAGAACAAGTGATTTGTTTCCTCTGGCAAAAGGGAGGAAGTAACCTAAAGCCCCCCATATCCTCCTTCCCTCCCCAGATTTTACTCATAAGGTGTGAAACAGGACAGTACTGTATACAACAATGAGCCCACCAGGGTATTTTGTTTTGTGGTAGTCTTTGATTACCGATTCAATTTCATTGCTGGTAATTGGTCTGTTCAGATTTTCTGTTTCTTCCTGGATCATTCTTGGAAGTTTGTATTTTTCTAGAAAGCTGTCCATTTCTTCTAGGTTATCCAATTTGTTAGCATATAAGGTTTCATAATATTCACTAATAATTCTTTGTTTTTCGGTGGTGTCTGTAGTGATTTTTCCTTTCTCATTTCTGATTCTGTTTATGTGTGAATATTCTTTTTTTTTTCTTGGTAAGTCTGGCTAGGGGTTTATCTATTTTGCTTATTTTCTCAAAGAACCAGCTCTTGGTTCTTTGAGATTAATTCTTTCTATTGTTTTATTCTTCTCAATTTTATTTATTTCTTCTCTGATCTTTATTGTGTCCCTCGTTCTGCTGACTTTGGGCCTCATTTATTCTTCTTTTTCCAGTTTCAGTAATTGTGTATTTAGACTGTTCATTTGGGATTGTTCTTCCTTCTTTAAATAGGCCTGGATTGCTATCTGCTTTCCTCTTAGAACTGCCTTTGCAGCGTCCTACAGAAGTTGGGGTGTTGAGTGGTTGTTTTCATTTGTCTCCATATATTGTTTGTTCTCTGTTTTAATTTGGTCATTGATCCATTGATTAGTTAGGACCATGTTGTTAAGCCTCCACATGTTTGTGAGCCTTTTTGTTTTCTTTGTACAATTTATTTCTAGTTTCATACCTTTGTGATCTGAGAAGTTGGTTGGTACAATTTCAGTCTTTTCGAATTTGCTGAGACTCCTTTTGTGGCTTAGTATGTGATCTATTCTTGAAAATATTCCATGTGCATTTGAGAAGAATGTGTATCCTGTTGCTTTTGGGTGGAGTGTTCTGTAAATGTCTGTTAGGTCCATCTGTTCTAATGTGTTGTTCAGTGCCTCTTGTCTCCTTACTTATTTTTTGTCTGTTTGACCTGTCCTTTGGAGTGAATGGTGTGTTGAAGTCTCCTAAAATGAATGCATTGCATTCTGTTTCCTCCTTTAATTCTGTTAGTGTTTGTTGTACATATTTGTGTGCTCCTATGTTGGGTGCTTAGATATTTATAATGGTTATATCCTCTTGTTGGACTGATCCATTTATCATTATGTAACGTCCTTTCTCTCTTGTTACTTTCTCTGTTTTGAAGTCTATTTTATCTGATACAAGTGTTGCCACTCCTGCTTTTTTCTCCCTATTTGCATGAAATATCTTTTTCCATCCCTTCACTTTCAGTCTGTGTATGTCTTTGGGTTTGAAATGTGTCTCTTGTAGGCAGTATAAAGATGGGTCTTGCTCTTTTATCCATTCTGTAACTCTGTGTCTTTTGATTGGTGCATTCAGTTCATTTACTGCCATTGCAAGCTTTGGATTCATGGTTACTAAAAGTTCAAGGGCAGCTTCTTTACTATCTAACAGTCTAATTTAACTTGCTTATTATGCTATTATAAACAATCTGAAGATTTTTTTCTCTCTCTTTCTTTCTCCTCCACTCTTTATATGTTAGGTGTCATATTCTGTACTCTTTGTGTATTCCTTGACTGACTCTGTGAGTAGCTGATTTAATTTTGCATTTGGTTAGTGTTTAACTGGTCTACTTCCTTTGCTGTGGTTTTATTTTTTCTGGTGAAAGTTATTTAGCCTTAGGAGCACTTCCATCTAGAGCAGTTCCTTTAAAATATACTGTAGAGATGTTTTGTGGGACGTAAATTTCCTCAACTTTTGCTTATCTGGAAATTGTTTAATTCCTCCTTCAAATTTAAATGATTATCTTGCTGGGTAGAGTATTCTTGGTTCAAGGTCCTTCTGTTTCATTGCATTAAATATATTATGGCACTCCCTTCTGGCCTGTAAGGTTTCTGCTGAGAAGTCTGATGATAGCCTGATGGGTTTTCCTTTGTATGTGATCTTATTTCTCTTTCTGGCTGCTTTTAATACTCTGTCCTTGTCCTTGATCTTTGCCATTTAGATTATTATATGTCTTGGTGTTGTCTTCCTTGGGTCCCTTGTGTTAGGAGATCTGTGCACTTCCATGTCCTGAGAGACTATTTCCTCCCCAAGATTGTGGAAGTTTTAGCAGCTATTTCTTGAAAGATATTTTCTATCCCTTTTTCTCTCTCTTCTTCTTCTGGTACCCCTATAATGCAGATATTGTTCCGTTTGGATTGGTCACACAGTTCTCTTAATCTTTCATTCCTAGAGATCCTTTTTTCTCTCTCTGCCTCAGCTTCTTTGTATTCCTGTTCTTTAATTTCTATTCCATTTACCGTCTCCTCTACTCCATCTAACCTGCTTTTACATCCCTCCATTGTTTGTTTCATTCCAGCTACTGTATTTTTTAAGGTGTCTGTCTCACTCCTGATTTCATCTCTTAGCTCTTAAATATTTTTCTGTAGCTCCATTAGCATGCTTGTGACTTTTATTTTAAATTCTTTTTCAGGAAGATTGGTGGTTTAAGTCTCACTGAGCCCTCTTTCTGGTTTTTGAGTGATTTTGGATTGAACAAGGTTCTTTGTCTTTTCATAATCCTGTTGGAAAGTGAGAAATACTAGGTTTGTGTAGGAAGTGCCCTCTACTGCCCAGAAGCTCTGCTCTTTGGAGCTGCCTAGTACCTGGATTGATGGCCATGGTTGCAGGCACGTGGTGCCAGTATCTGGAGGAAGGGCAAAGCCCTTTTCTGCTTCCCAGCCACAGTGCCTGCCTCCTCTGTCAGGTCTGGGTAGCCATACGCAGGGAGAAGCCTCTGCATTAAGCCGTGTAGTTGGTGTAGATGGGGCTGGGGCTGGAGCAATGGTGGAGACAGAGGGTTTCCGCACAGGTGCTGGTGGGGAGGAAGAAGCTGCAAGCTGCTTATAGTGGTGAGGGACCTCGGGGCTGTGTTGCCAGCCAGGGTGATGAAGTGCCTGAATCTCCTGAATGTTCCCAAACTGCTGGGCTGAGTGTACCAGGACGATGTTGTCCACCTGTTTCTTCTCCTAAACTCTTGCCCCTTTAGCAGCCCTCTCATTGTCGGGAAGTCTTTCAAAGAGCCCGCCTTTCTTTTTGTCCCAGGGCACCTGGTTGTTGAACCTTTTTGCAGTCTCAGTCTCTGACTTTGGTTTTCACCCCCTCTAATCTCCAGAGTCCCATGCAATGTGGATTTGTGCTCCCGGAGCAGATTTC